>NC_134038.1:100135401-101342901 GCF_965140245.1 Athene noctua
CGCTCCACAGATTGACGTGTGTACAGTGAGCAGACCGAGACCCAAAGGGGCAATTCAACATCCCTGCAGTATCTGGCAGGACTTCCTTCTTCTTCTCCTTTCTGCCCCCCCTTGAGCCTCCTGCTGCCAATTCTTCCCCTCAGAAGAATGGGCGTGCCAATAATAGAGATGTCAGAGGCTGCAGGAGAAGATGCTGGCTGCTGTATGAGCAAAACCAGCCAAGTGTCTGAGCTTGTGTTTAAGCAACAGGTTCTGGCAAAAAGTGAATACAGGTTTTCTCTGAGCCTGAGATGAACTAGAGAACCATCCACACCACTGTAAGAGCAGAGCCTCAGCAGAGCCTCAGTAGGCATCTTGAAGTCCAGTCCTGCCCTGGGAAAGTGACCTCTCTTTGCAACAAGTAGGATTTTCATGTAGGCATTAGGATTTCTCCACTGAAACCATTCCTGAGTAAATTATTGTATCTTTAAAAGAGGTTGAAAGCATGGACTAGCTAGGAGAAGATACAATATTCCTCATGTTAAGTGAGGTTACCGTAGCAGAGTCGCACTGCTGCAGGCACAATTTTCTGCTGCTATACCGTATGCTTCCCAGAGAGGCCTGTTTAAGTTTCCTTATATATCTCTCAGAAAAGGGTGCTGCTAGGTAACAAAAATCCGCCAATTTCTTTATGCTTAGATCAGTGGTAGACAAAGACAAGGATTATTGCATGGACAGATGCTTTGTCAGGGTCATGAACCAGCCCACACAGATTAATTTTATATTTTAGGCTTCTTGTGGTTGCCATTTTATCAGTCACTGTAAGCAGCCAGCAGGCTCTCATTTCATCTAGGAAGAATGCAGCATTTTAGATGATGCAAATGGTGTTAGGAACTTGACATAGCTGTGGGATAAAATCTTTTAAAAAAGAATGTGCCTGTGCCTTATGCAAATGCAAACAAATGCCCGTAATTGGTTAGGGGCAAGGAATGAAGGAAGTGCTAGTATGGAAACACTGCTGCAGGACAACTGCCAGGGGAGTTTACAAGTACTAGCTGGAGTCTATAGAGTAGTGGAAAGATAAAACATGACGGTACATGATGGGATGTTGCACAAAATGTCCAAAAGGCAAACAAATGAAAGAAAGCAATAGTGAAAAGAGAAGCTGGGAGAAAAGAGAACTATTGGAGAAAGGAGCAGCAGACAGCATGGCATTTAATCAAAAATGAAAAAGATGAGAAAGTACAGGAAGGAAATATTTTAGCACTGTAGAAGGATAAGCTTGCAGACAAATTCTGTTTACTTCCTTGTCCAGAAGTAGGCCCTCATGCTTTATACAACAAACAAAGATCTGGTGGCATCTCTTATGCCAGCTCACTGAGCTTTCTCCTTCAGATGTAACATTCTTTATTTGTGTACCCATGTTTGCCCTCCCTGTGGTTCAGGAGGAGGGTGCTTGGGAGCATTTTGTCAAAGTCCCTTTCAGTGGGGCAAAATTCCAATATCTGGGGTCAGGGGTCCAACCTGAAGCACTTGGTACTCTCTAACAGTTTGACTTCAACTTTTTTTTTAACAAAAGTGTATTTGCAAAGAGGAAACTTAGCAGCTCTGAAATAAGGCCATATTCAAGCTATCTGCAGGGATGTGTTTGTAGGGATTTCATCACTAGCAAACAATTCTTGGTAGGATCACAGTGTAAAATAAAGACCTATTCTTTCCCATCTGTTTTGCCATTTAGCATTTGTCCATCTTGCACTGACACTTAAGGTTGGCTTGTTGTGATTAGCTTAGTGTGGCAGAGAGACTGCTCACATCATCAGTCAGAGATCAGGCTCATAGTTCTGAGCTGAAGCTGTAGGTTAAATCCACACTAAACACTTGTACTGTCATACCAGCACCGGTGGCTATGGGAAAATTCTTTTTTCTTTCTTTCTTAGAAAGTTTTGGTGAGTAAAGTCTAGAAACAAGAAAGGTGTGGGGGTGAGGAAGCAGCTGTAGCAGGGGAAGGGCAGAAGAAACAACTTATTTCATACATATGCGCTGTGCATATGTCACGACTCACCAGGATCTGAATCTGCAGTGGGAATTAAAGAGCAAAGGGAAAACACAGGGTAATTCTTTCATTTGGAGTCACAGTGACTTAGAAAGTCTTCTTGGTCTTGGCTTCCCACAGTGATGGGACTGGTCAAGGTGTTTTTAATTAAGTAAAGTTCCAGCTAAAGCTGTGAGTATTAAGAGGGCTGGCATGAGCAATGATCAGTCAGACGGGTCAACTCAACTCTGTATGGTAGTTCGAATTGGATGTTGCTTGCAGTGGTGGCCTGTGTAAGTTTGGAGATCTTGGCACAGTTTTCCTTGGCCACAGGTCCACATCATAAAAAGGAAGAACAAGCTCTCCCTTAAGATTTTCTGTGGAAGTCTCTGCAGAGACCATGAAAGCACAGATATAAATGAGAAAATCCTAAAAGTGGACAACTTCCCATTCAGTAGAAGGCAAGCCCATCACAGACTTATCACAGATAGGAAAGAACCTCCTGTGCAGGATTGTTGGGCACCCTATTCTGCTGAAGGCATAGAAAATGCCTGACATTCACTTTTTATTACTACCTGGCTGCCATGGGAGTCCCTTCATGCTGTAAGAAATCATTATAACAAAGAGCAGTGATCATATCACTTTAATTTATGTAACCAGCAAGGATGCAGAATTTTGAGGCAAATATGTAGAAAAAACCCCACACATCACCCTTGGGGAAGGTTGCATATAGAGACCTATAGCAAAATGAGGGTTTCCAGAATGACAGCTCACCTGTATAAGAACAATATTTAGGTTAGGGTTATTTTTCCACCTATCACTAAATACTGATTGTATTTAGCCTGAAGCTCCTTTTACCAGGAGCTAGTCTTGGTCCCACAGAATACAAGAGGAATATGCTCATTCGCTGATAGATGCAGAACCAAGTCCTGAATTTCTCAGAATCCAGATACTTTAAGAATTTTTAATTGAGTAGTTTCCACTGCATTAAGAATTGATGACATTTTTTTCACCACAGTAAATGGAAGGTACAGTTGCCAAAATTCCAGCTACTGTGTGAGCGTAGAAAACCTGATGGTTTCTTGAGATATCTGAATAACTCCTATTGACTTGTTGTGGTTTCCTCCCACTGAAGAGCTACAGTCCTTTTAAATGTGAGTTGCCAGAAAACTAATTAATACATAAAGCACATGCTACGTTAAAACCGAGGAAGGTGTTCCGAGATGGATAAGGAACTTGTTCTCTTGGACTAAGTTGCCTCAATAGGTAACCAAGGCCACTTCAGGCCCTCTCATAGATGAGAAAGGGCTGTCTTTACCCTTAATTTGACCATGAGTGCCAAAGGCCAGATGGCAAGCTCTGGATACTTGTTTAAGGAAACAAGGCTGCACATTAAGTTGTCCTGTTTGTGCTTCTCAGCACAGCAACAAATCCACTGTATACCTAGATACATGACTACACACCTCAGTTCCCTGTTGTTTTAGAACACTTTTGAGTAGAACGGGTCTCAGAGGTCATTTATTCACCTTTTGTAACATCTTTGAGATCACAGAATCACAGAAGGGTTGAAGCAGGAAGGGACTCCTTGGAAGTTGTCTTGCCCAGTGCCCCCTGCACAACCAGAGTCACCTGGAGCAGGCTGCCCAGGACCATGTCCAGACAGTTTCTTAATGTCTCCAAGAAGAGAGAGTCTACCACCTTTCTGGGCAACATGTGCCAGTGCTTGGCCGCTCTCACAGTGTAAACTTTTTCCTCATGTTCAGAGGGACCCTCCTGTGTTTCAGTTTGTTCCTGTTGCCTCTTGTCCTGTCACTGGGGCACCACTGAAAAGAACCTGTCTCTGTCTTCTTTGCACCTTCCCATCAGGTGCAAGATCCCTCCTGAGCCCTCTCTCCTCTAGAATGAGCAGTCCCAGGTCTCTCGGCCTCTCCTCATAAGAGAGATGCTCCAGTCCCTTAATAATTTTTGTGGCACTTTTCTGGACTCTCACCAATACGTCCATTCCTCTCTGCTAATGAGGAGCCCAGAACTGGACACAAGATTCCAGGTGTGACCTTACCAGTGCTGAGTAGAAGGGAAGAAACACCTCCCTTGACATTCTGGCAATACTTCTCCTAATGCAGCCCAGGATGCCATTTGCCTTCTTTGCTGCATGAGGACGTTGTTGGCACGTGTTCAACTTGGTGTTCACTAGGACACCCCAGGTCCTTTTCTGCAATCTGCTTTCTAGCTGGGTAGCCCCAAATCTGTTCTCATGCAGGGAGTTGTTACTCCCTAGGTACAGGACTTGGCCCTTCTCCTTGTTAAACTTTATGATCTTCCTGTCAGCCCATTTCTCGAGCCTATTGAGTTCCTTCTGAATGCCAGCATGACACTCTGGCATATGAGCCACTCCTTCGAGTTTTGTGTCATCTGCAAACTTGTGGAGGATACACTCTGCCCCATCATCCTGATCATTAATGAAGATGTTAAATAGGACTGAACCCAGTACTGTCCCTGGGGGTACACTGCTGGTTACTGGCCTCTCACTAGATGTTGTGCCACTGATCACCAGACTGAGCCTGACCATTCAGCCAGTTTTCAATGCACCTCATGTCTGCTCATCCAGCCCATACATCGACAGCTTGTCTATAAGGATCTTATGGGAGACAGTGTCAAAGGCCATGCTGAAGTCCCAGTAGATACTAGCCACTACATCCACCATATCCACAATATCCACTGTGAGATCATCACAAAAGTGGCAGGGATTGTCCAGCTGAAAAAGCGGGAAGCCCTGCTTCCTTCGTGAGAGTCTCTAGTGAGGGGAGTGGGAAGCAACCATGGGAATTTCCCATGGCACAACCTGCAATGAGTGCTCAGGGCTTCAGAAAAACTCCCCATCTTGTCGTCACTAGCCAAACAAAGTCAGGTGGCCCTTGAGTTCTCTCTCTGAAGTATTCCACATTATTCATTCTGGACTCCTTAAACAGAGCTAGCAGTTGTGAACATTAAATCAAGGTTTATCATCTTGTTTATTTTTAAGGCAAATAGCTTCTGGCAGGCTTGTGTGCAGTTGGTTGTATGAACAGACCCTGAAGGGGAAACAACATCACAGAACTGAGAGCCACTTTACTGACTTCTGAAGAAGAATTTTCTTTTCTCACTCATATCCTTCATTAGTGGAGAGCCCAGACCAGACAACTGAGAGTTGAAACTGAGACTGTCTCACTCATGAGAACAGATAGTAAAAGAGGTAATGCACACTGTGAGTAGGTCATAGTGATCAGATTGCTAAAACCGCATATTTTATCAGCAGAGGATAAAAGTAATGTGTAGTCAGACCTAGAGGCAAACATTTTCTCTTATGGAGGAAGGATACAGACCCAGTACAAACCCTAGTGCTGTCACAGTCCTCTTCAGTGACAAGCATAGTTTATAAAAATCCCAGAATATCAGATCACATCTGAAGTAAGTCTCACCTTCATGGTGAGGTGGATAATGTCTGGTTCAGGTTGTCTCTGGCGATTCATGAATAAACATGTGAGCATATGTATATGAATGTGTTGATATAGGTAGTCTTTGCTACCTAAATTCTATATAGATAAAAAATAAAGATTTGTATGGTTTCAGGTTTTAAAACCCATTTTTTTCTGCATGTTTTTAGTCCTTGAGTCTCTCTCTCTTCCCCTCACTTTCTTTCAGATGTTTCCACAGCTACCTGTTGATCAGCTTCAGTTAAATCTGAAATACAGTGTTCACTGCTATGCAAGTGGTGGAGAAGAGGAGAAGCCTGCAGGTGATTTACAAGAGCTCAGATGCTGAGGTCTATACAGTGAGCTAAATTGTCTCTGTCAAAAAAAATCTATCTAAGCATTATTTTCAAATAAGAAATAATTTCAGGTTTGAGGTTCATTGTTCCTGAAACGCAGATGAATGCATGCCATTCTCTCCTTCTCCCGCCTCCACTCAGACCCAAAACTGGTATCAAAACTAGCAACTGTCTTTACATTTTTTTTTTTGTTCTTCATTCATGAACAACATGGCTAACATTGTCTCTGGGAGAGAAAAGATCTGAAGACAGTAAATATGACATTTTGTCAAATGTACCCTCTCTACCTTCACATTTTAAAGTAGTTTGGACCAGTTTCATTAGAAAGGGTAAAACCCTGAGTCCAGAGACCAAAAGGTAACTCATGCCACCCTCACCCTCTACCCATTCACAGAGGAGTGGGACTGCAGATATCAAGGGTGCAGGGTGCCCAGGAGGAGCACCCCAAGCTCTGGTGCCCATCCCAGATGGTGCCCACATGCCATGGTATTTGGCACTCCTGAGCCACACTCAGCACTGTCTGACTGGGGAGGAAGCTGGCACTGCAGCAGCACGGGCAGAAGTGTTCATGCTTCTCGTGGTATTGTCAAAGGCACCAACAGCTACAAGCCTTACTTTCTGTGGGAGCTCAGTGTGGTGGGGGACCACATCACCTCCTGACAGACTCTCTTGGCCCATGAGCTATATGATGGAGGCCAGGCTGGTGGGATCATCCTGACTCTATGCCTTGCCCTCATGCTGGCAGCAGGAGTGCCTCACCTGGGTTAGGCCACTGCACAGGGCCACAGAGCTAGCAGCCACCTCAGATCACCCACATCCTAAATCATCCAGGGCTGATTCTCTCCCTATCACACAGTAACTAGATTGATAGATTGAGATTTAATTAAAAATGATCAGCTACTGCAAGGACAGGCTTTTTCTTTTTTTTTTCTTTCCCCAGGCACTTCGTTTACATGTTTACTGTGCTAAAAACAGTTACGAGCAATCTGGATAGCCCTCTGTTAGCTGTGATGAAAACATTCTCCAGTATATCTGACGGTGCCTGCCACTGAAGAGGCCTGAAAAACACTACAGCTAGATGGGGAATGAGCCTTGCTTTCTACAAATCATATGCTGAAGACCTGATGCTGGCTTTCACCTGGGGTCAGTGCTGTAGCATCATCCCTGGTAGGAACTCCAACTTGTTCGCAGTGAGGTCCCTTTGGTGATTCCAACAGCCATGACCCAGGCAGTGATGCCTGTGGGCTGCTCTGGGACACAGTATGTGCCCATCTTCCCTCCACCATGCCGTACTGCTCACAGACCTGTGGGAGACATGGATGTGTTTGGCACAGAGCTCGCTGTCAGGGCCTGATGATCTTGGGAATGACTCCACATTCCACTGGGGGACTAACATAAGTCCTTATGACACCTGGACTTTGGTGAGCTCAGGCACACAGAAACAAGCTTACACCCAAAATCTTTGCAGAAATATTACCCTGACAGGAGGCTGGCTCAGGTCACAGTAGCAGCTCAGAGCTCTCAAGCTACATGCATCTCTGCCTCAGAAACAACTGACCATTGCATCCTCTCATGGGACACAGCTGAGCACCACTGCCCATTCAGCAGCAACGTAAGGGCTATGGCCCACATCTCTCCTTTACCTCACTTCACTCCAGAGCATCTCATGGTACGTTTCTCCAGAAGCAGTTATACAAGCACTTTTCTTGACTGCAAAGCTGTTTTCTGCTCCCAAGTGCCACTGCTTATTCCGACACCCACCCTGCAGTTCACCACCCTCCCTCTCGTGCCAGTCTGGGGCCACCTGCACACTGGGTCAGTGTTAAAATATCCTCAGTACAGAGTTGCATTGAGCTCAGTGGTCAAAGGGGGACACTCCTGCAAGCAGGGCTGGCAAAAAGAAATGAAAATTCATCTCTCCCTTTTGGAATCCATGCAGTACCAACCAATAAAGCATCCATGCATTACCAGCTCACTACTCCTGAAAGTCCTTCTGGTTTGCTCACAGACCTCTACTGATAATGCAAAAATTGTCCTTCCTTCCCACATCACACACAATATGAACATATGTGCACATATGCACACACAAATATAAACATTCAATTAATCTCATGGTTAGGTTTTTTTTTTTTAGGTGCTTGTGGGCTGTAGCGAGTCAGAACATTCCCAAAGCAAAGCTGCTTTATTACCAATTTTGAAAACACCCCTGTCCATCATTATCAAATATCCTAAATACCCATGTTCAGCAGCATTCTGCTGGTATTTAGATTATGAGTCACTGGGTAATTTAGCCCTGTGAGGGAGATTGTAAGCTGTTCTCCCCCTGTCTTTTCCAGAGAGGAGATGCCAGTGGGGGACCTTCATTAATATTCACTGTAATGTACATCTGTTTGCCCCCTCAGCCACTGCATGAAAATACACAGGGAGAGGGGGAAGGGCAGAGGGAGAGCTTCAAAATATTTATAGCTAGGGCAGGAGCCAGAGATGCACCCCGAGCTGTTTCTGTCAGTTTGACAGGGATGGCAAACATTTACCATCTCTACGAGCCATTCTTTGTGGCTTTATAAGCACTGAAGCATTTGAAATAAGAAAGGCACTAGCTCTGGCTGAGGAATAATAACGGAGTTCAGGTTGATAATGCTCCTCAACAGCTCAGTGTTAGGGCTGGATCTTGGGTGTGGATGTGAGTGACCCACTTAAGATTTTTTGTTGCTGTTGTTCAGAAAACCTCACCATCTACCTTCTGTCCCATTGAGACTCAGCTACGACAGAGTCATACTTCATATTCATCTATAGGAACATCTGGCCCATGTCTAACATTTAATTTCCACACCATTAGAGTCAAACAATACGTGTACATCAGTAGATAATGTAATGCATTATCACGCAAGGCAGAGAGCAGCAATTTATTAGCCTAATTTAAAATAGCCTTCAGCAAAAAATAGTGCATCTTAATTCATGGATCTGAAAGGAATGACATATTTTCCTGTAAAATGCAAAGGTATGAACAGAGACATGCTTTTCCACAGTGGTGCATATATTATTTCTTTTTCTTGTAAATCTTTTAAAAGATGAAATATCAGTTCTCTGTATAAAAAAAAAAAAAAAAAAGAAAAAAAAGAAAAGAAAAGAGAAAAGAAAAAAAGGAAAAGTTCAAACCCAAGGTACATCCATAATAATACAAAAGGAGAGATCTTACCAAGGGGACAAAAGAGAAAAAGCTGCCCCAGAACACAAGCAAAAGTGACCTTTCCTTTACAGTGAAGTTGTGATCTGAATGTGAAGATCACTCAGAGTTTCCATGCTCATATTTGAACAAATCCAGGCTCCTCAAGTGCACATCAAGCATTTCCTCCTTTTTTTAATCTATTTTTTTAATCTGTCTTTTCCAATAAAGACATTCCCTAGATAGGAACAAAAATATCAAAACAAATTAGAAGCCTTTGCCACCCTAGCAAAATGACTCACTTTTCACAACCCTTTGATTAAAGAACATAGCTTCCTTCTAGGGGGAAATTCACTTCCCAAATGGCAGAGCAACTCTAGGCTTATGTGCCACCTAAAGTTCACTTCAGTTCTCTGAAGCAGGATGAATTTTCTCACTTTTGGTTAATAAATACATCAAGGGTTCTGGCCAAGCTGCTCAGCTCCTGTCTCTAATGTACCCAAAGTTTACAGCTGTCTGAAACTGAGATTTGTATTTGGCATAATTTCTGTCTATCCTTCTTTTATTTGACATCAAAATGCCATTGAAAAAAATACATAGGCAGGGACCTTGGAGCAAAGTCTAACCCGATAAATCCTGAATTGTTTTTTCCACAGTGGAACAACTGTGCTAGGAGAACTATGGAACTGCCCTGCCCAGCCTGGCAGTGGGAGAGTGCCTACTCCCTCAGAAGTACTTTAGAAGAAAGCAGTATTATGTGTGCAGCTCAATACTGCCAGCACGTGTCAGGTGCTTTGAGAGCTTCTTGGGAATCTTAGATAGGAGGACTGGCAGTTCTGTATTTGATCAGTTTGAGGCCTGCCAAAACTGAAACCATCCAATATTTGAAGCAGAACTTTTAGATGACCAGGAAGTGTTTAAGGTT
Organism: Athene noctua; assembly: GCF_965140245.1. NCBI lineage: Eukaryota > Metazoa > Chordata > Aves > Strigiformes > Strigidae > Athene > Athene noctua. The sequence goes on from NC_134038.1 coordinate 100,145,312, forward strand.
AAAAAAAAAAAAAAAAAAGGCAAAAGCATGCTTATGTCAAAAATATGTGTCAGCGCCACCCTTGTTTGACAGCACCTGAGTGGGGATTCCCAAGATCTCAGCTGTTGACTTTGCCCCATACTACATATAAATGAAAATAAAAACCAAAAGAAGACTTACTGTTAGTTATTCTTTCAGCATCAAAGCCAGTTATCTCCAATTCATCACAATGAAGTGCTCCATTCAGTGGGCTTGCACAGAACAGCATAGGGATGATTGGTCATGGGGAATTATAAACATAAAAAAAAAAGACACAACATTGCAGTGAATGGAGAGAGAAAAGTCAGGAGATGCAGATTCACGTGGGAGCTCTTCTGGTCAGCCAGGGGCAGGACCTGCCCAAGCACCACCTAAAGCATCACAACTGTGCCAAGGCTGAGGGGCTAGGCTGGAAGGGAAAGGGCAAGAGAGAAATGTTAGCTGTTCCTCTTCACCTGCTGGCAGGTTTTTGAATAGGTCTATGAGCACACTTTGGTCAGGTCAAGCACAGTCTGGTAGAGACTCCTGGAAAGAGCTGCAGGTGCCAAGGACAATGAAACGGGAGATGCAGCCCTCTGAGGAGCATCCCAGAGCAAAACAGTCACAGGGCATGCCTGTCAGCAGTGGCAAGGGGAATTCTGGAACTGAAGCTGAAAACTTGATGTGTTTGACCAAATTAAACAAGCCGTCAATCAGGGAGACAGTCTCTCTGCTCAGAGGAGGACTGGTACTCTTAGAAAAGTACTCTGCTACTGACTTAACATCGACAACAGCAAGAACAGGCAGGATCCAAGATCCTGGGCAGGGGATCCAGCTCAGCAGTCAAATAGATCACTGTTCTTCTGAAAAGAAGAGGACTATAGTGACAGAAGTTCTTGGAGATTTAGAAAGAGTCACACTTATCACATGTCAAGAGAAAGAAAAAACCAAAAAAAGTCTTATACCAAACAAAAGTAATTTTATCCAACTGGCTGGAAGGCTTCATTTGGATGGTTTACTAATTGGCTGCAATACAGCACCATGGCTTGGGAGGGGGCGGGGTGTGCAGTCTTAGTTTGTGTATGAAAGAAGAGAAATATGGCACATTAGCAAAAGATTTTGGCTATCCATCTCAGCTACAAAAGGAGGAGAGAATCTTCTGTCTATCTGACCCCACGGTATATAAAGTGGCCTGGAATAAAGCTGGTATATCGTACCTGACCTTTTGTTTATCATCCCTTTATTAAGAGGCAGCTGGACATATTCTCCTGGAACAGTTACTGCCCTTGTAAGGGTATAGCTTATGCCGAGATACCTGCATCACTCAAGGAAGGAAATAAGACAAAGAAAAGGTGCTTGCATTAATGCTGCCTCAGGGCACCAGCAAGTTACGGGTTGGTGGGTTTTACAAGACTACTTACTATGCTATTCAATTAAAAAAAAGAGCAGTTACCATAGCAACACCCACATCTAATGGCTCTTATGCTACCTCTGAGATACAAAGCACCTTCTTACAGAGATACATTGACCAATACAGCATGTCGTGGGAAGTTTTATGCTTCTAGCAATGGTTTAAGGGGGAGAACGTGCGTTCCAATAACCAGACATATTTATATCCCCAGGTTGTAATATTAATTTATAACAAATTATTTTGGTTCCTTGATATCTCTTTTCTTCTCATTACCATTTACTTTCTAATAGCGCCTTCATTTTTTCTTTTCCTCCCCCCTGGATGGATGATATTTGATTAAGTACAGGATGAGATTTGCATATGGGAGCTCAGGGATATGTCCAGCAGTTAGGTGGGTCATATCTGTCTGTAGATCTCGTATCTAGGAAATACTACTACTTTATCACAGTTGAGCAGTCACGGACAAGTGGAAGCCAGGGGCTAGAAGGTGTTTGTGGAATGCAGTCTGACACTATCGGTGGTAAAGCGTGGCTTTGTGGTCCTGAAAAGAGGTGGAAGGCAAGATTTTTTATTTTTCTTGCCCAGGAGAGAAAAGTGAGGAAGTGAGGGGGTGGTGCATCTCCCCTAGGGGTGGAGAAGAAGGTGTGGAAGTCTCTTTCCTGTCCTTCATTGCAGGCGTGGTCAAATGGGAGAGAAGTTCCATGACCCCTTGAACATGGCAACGGCCAAGCTAACATTCCCACAGGCACGTTGGAACTGGAGGGGTACTGTAAGAAATATGAGGAAGAGAGAAGGGACAACTGGGTCTCAAAACGTCCTCCTTACCTCTTGGCCCTCTCTGTGGACATCTTATTTCTTTGCAACAAGGGGCATGTGCACTATTCACGGAAGAGCAAGATACTGCAGGATGCTGCATCCCTCTGTCCCCAGCCACTGCTTTGAATATATCCCTACAAAGTGGCACATTGCTGGACCATTGTCACTTGGGCAGGCAGGACTGTCTCTTGTCTCATAGGGAGCGTGGAGGGGTGAGAGGCAAGGCAAGAGTCACAGAATTTCTTACCCTTCCCTGGGCAAAGCCTGCTACTTGAGCTCCCACCATGTTTTTGAAAAGTGGGGGTCAAAGCTGATAATTAGGTTCCAGAAACAACAAAAGAAAGCAAATCTTCAGTAACCTCTGATTTTCAGTCTTCTAATTATCTAGTCAGCCCAGTAGGAGAGGAACAACGTGTTTGTCCTTCCTACACCAAATATTCCTTGTAATCTAAAAAAAATATTCTAGAACAAATCCTAAAGATTTGAAGAATGGGATAGATACAGATTAATCACAGTAATTACTATTTAGGTATAGATTATCTGCATAGACACAGGACACTGCTATTTTGTTACTGCAGCATCACTGAAAAATATCTTTCATTCAAACTGCAAGACTATCAGTTCCATGTTATTTTTCCATGAGCATAGGGCTCCATGTATTATTTGCAATGCCCCTAATTTTTAATTACCCCAAATTAAAACAATGGGATGATATATGATGAGTGAAATCAAGCATATGTTAAAAACGTCTAAACAGTTTTACCTGGGAAAATGAACAGAAACATAAATTGCTTGTAGTGCGTATTTAAAAATTCAATAGCAAGCTAAAATTATCATTTGCATTAATGTATTCTGAAATATGAATTATTAAGTGATTCACACTGGCGCAACAAAAGCCAGTTTGGAGAACCTAGCTTTAGCCTGAAGCATTCCTCAGCAGCCTTATCTTTCCAGTCCCCTCTAAATAGTGCTAAATATATACAGGAGATTCTTTTAATTGGAAAAATGTATACACAACACCTGTATGAAACCCCCCCCCTCCACATTTCCAAGCAGCTTTAAAAAAAAACCCTCTCAAACAAAAGAAATTCAAATATTCAGTGCTATTCAAGTCTCCTGTCTCTTTCGCTCTTTCCTTTTTTAACCCCCTTTGTACTTTGCACTCCTGTAATTTTTTTTTCTTTGCTTTAATTCCAACCATCTCTTTCTTTCTTCTTTTTTTTTTTTTTATATCCCTTCGTTTTTCAACTACAGTTCCATTGTTTCGAGGTCAAGGCAACGACCTGCCAGAGGGAAGCATGGCAGGCTCCCGTGCCTGGGGTACTGGGGGCGGCAGGGGGTGCAGAGGCGGGTGTGCGGAGCTGGGCCCCGGGCCTGCCGCAGCGGCCCAGAGGAGCACCGGGCGGTGGGATGAGGAGGTTTTTCTGCCTGTGGGGCAGGAGTGCTGCCTTTCTTCTCTACACAGCAGCTGGGGACAGGAGGGAGTGTGTGGGATGGGGAGGTGGGGGGTTGACTGCAAGCAGAGGCGTTACCCAGTGCTTCATCCAGCAGAATCTTAGGTCACAGAGCAGTATCTCGCCCTCTGCATTGTGTAAGAAGGGAGAAACATATCAGCAAGGTTTTCTGGGACTGGGGCTTGGACTTTGTAATTCAGGAGCCCTTTATAGGGGATCTTTTCCCTCCCTGCCTTTTTCTTTTGGGCTGAGGAAATGCGAGCCTCGTGGATAGCAAGACAAACAAGTGCTGGTTAAAGAGGGACAGGCCGATGATGAAAAAGCAGCCCCAGATCACTCTTGTACTCCTGTCCTTCTGATGTGCCGAAGGTCAAGCAATGAGTTAGTGGGAGAGCCAAAGTTAGCAGCCTGTGCTCCCAGCGCTCTTCTTTCACTGTACAGGCTCAATTTCCCAGAATACTTCCTTAGCTCCAGTGAGAGGACTGTTGCAAAATATCTTTGACTAATCAGGGCTGAGATGCTGCTGCTTCTCAAAACAGTTTATCAGTCATAAATGCCAGATCTGTGATGTGTGTTGTACAGCTCAAGTTTGCAGACTTCCTCCTGCACTGAGACACAGAGCTCAGCATTTCTGAAATTGAATTTCTCTTCATGCCGTGTGATTACAGATATATTCTGACTCACTATTTCCATTTATCTTATGTATTAGTAAAAAGGAAAAAATGGTTGGAAAAAATATCTCTGTAGCATTAGTTTTATAAAAATTCATTTCATATGCAAAGTGTTAGTTACACTGCTCTGGGAAAAGTGACACCAAAGGACTTATATGTAATTATGTCTATGTGTTGTGCATATACAAAGACACATACACACGGAGAGCCTTACGAGCTATGCTAATAAAGAGACAAAAAGTGGACGTGGCATTTATCCAATACAATAAACATAGGTCAAAAAATAAGTTGCCGTGGGATCATTAGGAGCACAGTTACACATGAATTGCTTTACATGGCCAGCAGTATTGCTAGTCCAGTAACTTGTCCCCACACAAGCATCCTTAGGAACCCTGGCTTCCAGGAACATTTTAATCCTAATCTCCACTCATTAGAAACTTTGAAATTGAGGAGTTTCTATTGCTTTTGTCAAATTTGTTAACCTGGCTGGATATTTTTGTTAGCTGGTTAGGTATCATGTCCTTTTTAAAAAAAAAAAAAAATCTGCTATGTTCTTGGCTCCTGAGATCTGCTGGAGCAGTGAATAGATTAGTTACATGCATGCAGGCATAAGAAATCATCTGTCTTTCATTAGCTTTGAATTTTCCATTTTCCTATATCTTTGAATTTCCCCATGTTCTGGTACCAGGGTGCCATCACGCTTGCTGGGAGCGGAGCAGGGAGGGAAGGAGCTGCAGAACAGATACCTGCTTATACAAAGCTCCCACATTTCTGCCTAAGAGAGCCCAGCCCAAAGTGCAGATCGCAAGCTTGCCCAATGAGGCCATGCTTTGTGCATGCCTTGTGTTGACTGACCCAGGGAGACTGAAGGTCACTCAGTATGCGGAGATCAAAGTATGTGGAGATACTGCTCCATGTGAACTTCCAGGTGGCCAGAAAATGCTGACAGATGAACTGTAAGAGGAGTATCTACTTTGGCCCATGCTTACTTCAGGTATCTGTCTCACACTTTGCTGCTTTTCATGACATGTGGTCCCTAGTCTGAAGTAAACAAACATGGGTAAGGTGACCTGGCTGCACCTACCCCTGAAGATGCATTCCCAGGTAAACACACTGGCCCCTGAAAGGATGCTTCCTGTCACTGGTGGTCCAGAGTGGCCAGATCCCCCTGATTCTTCACACAGGACAGAACTAAGGCCAACAGTTCCCCCAATCCAGCTCATACCTCATCTTTACCCATATCAAACCACGTCTGTGGAAAGGGGTACCTCACCAGGAAATCTTGGGGGCTGAACACCCTGCTTCACATTCTTTTTTGTCAAGAATTCCAACCTCCTACTAGCCCAGCAAGCCCAGAGTGGATAGACCTCCTTTTGTACATCCCATGGGTCCCAAGACCTCTCCCCTTGCATCTATCTGCTGAGCATCATGAACTGGGGCAGTGATTTCTGCTTGGGCCCCCTTCTTGGAGACGGCTTGCTCCCACCTGCCGAGCTCAGCTGGGCAGTGGTGAGTCAGGGGCCATGCTTGCCCATTTCTCCACATTGTTTCACGTTCAGTTAAAAACAAAGCTGTCAGTAATTAACAAAACATGAGATATTTGAGAAACCAGATTTGCCAAGCTGCTATTTTAGCAAATCATAACTGTGTCGCTGCCAAAATCATCACTTCTCCCCTCTGCCCCCCCTCCAGAATCAGTGGTGCGCTGTGAAATTGAAAAACTCTGTGTGCAGGAAGAAAGTGAGGTTCAAAGAGAGCTGTGGTTTTCAGTTTGTTACACTACCAATGCAAAACATGCCATAAACAAATTAATGTCACCATCTAAAAAATTCACGCTTCTTTGAATTTTTCTTGCTGTCTGAGTAGTAATAAACACGCTGGTTGTAATCAAAGCATGCACCTACCAAAGAGCTTTGTGAAAAAAATATTCTCTTCCTTTAAATGGAGGGAAATCCAGGCTGGCAGAGTTGCAGTAATCCGTACAAACATGGATTCTGTAGGCCAGAAGTAAAATACACAGTTCCAAGGGCCCAGACCAGCATATTAACTGCTGGACTGCAATGTTGTCCCCTCCAGTGGATGAGCTTGGTTGCAAGACAGATTCCCAACATCAGAAGTTACTATAGGCCTTATTCTGCACCATGCTTATTTTGTGTTTTAAGGTGTGCATAACTCTTGTATCTCACAACCTGTAACTGGAACAGAGAACTCTCACCAGAATTGCATAATAGGCAAAAAACAATGAATCCTATACTCTGTAAAATCTTAATGTCTAGATGTGTATGTTTTTAAAGAAGCTACATATTCAACAGCCTTTAGGCTTTGTTCTAAGTTCAACTGTGCTAGCAAATGGCCTTGCAATTTCTAAGAAATTAGGCAGAAGTCAGGTGCTGGGCAGAATGAGATTCCCTAGGAATTTTGTTACAGGAACAAAGCTGTATGAGGTCAGACATTAAATAGAGTGGAAAAAGACATATTAAAAGTGTGAGTCAGGACTTGTTGGAGTCATCAAAAATTTTCTGTCTGACTTCTGTGGACACCGGATCAGGCTGTGAAAGTACATTATGATTTCACGTTTCAGTATTCAAACTTCAGGATGTCAAAGTCAGGCTATTTACACTGCTCCAAGGCATTTGGATTTGATAGCGTTAAGGTCGCTACTGTTTTTCATATAACCCAAGCTAATAGGAGACAACTTCTTTTAGTAGCCATATATTAAACATCGAAGAATTAATTTAATACTGGGATGTTAATGTTAAACTCACTGATGTAATCAATTAGCACATCTTTGTTGACTCATGATGACATTTTCTGAAGTGCTTAAAAAGCTGAAGAATACAAACCAATTAAAATGAATTTACGTCCCTTTGAAAAAGGAGGCATTTTCAAAGGTATCCAATTTGGATACCCTCTTATCACTAAAAATGAAAGAGAATGGAGTGTCAACTTTCTACAACTAGTTTGGAAAATCTCGCCTTTAATTCTCTCTGTGGACCATATTTTTTTTCCATCCCAATAGATTTACACATGCACTGTCGCTCCATCTTGATCTTCTAACAGGTACTTTCACCAAACACAGCAACACTGCAATACCCACATGACCAAGATACTCCTCCAGTGCTACAGCATCAACTTCTCAATGTGAGATGACATATATCTGGGGATTTGATGGTGTTTCCTAGAGTGCCTTAGCTTCTCTCCAGTTTCTCACACTCCTCTTGCTGGTTGTTTCTTATCACAGACAGTCCCTTGAAATTCAAGTAGTCTGCCACTGGTTGTGAGCGCATAAGTGGGCACGAAGTTGCTCTGTTATTCCTAACAGTGACCTGTTGTGGCTGAGAACTTTTCTGAGGCTTTTTATTCCATAATGCTCCTTCATGGGAGCTGTAGACACTCAGTGTACCTGATGGACTGCAATATGGGCATTAGCTTTTATGATTACTCTGACCTCTTCCTAGAGGCATTTGCATAATCATTTCATGCTAAGTAGAACAGCTTCATATCTTGAGGAAGCTTCTTTGCACCATTTCCAACAGTGCACATGGGAGCACTAGATTTTCTTCTGGCGTTCCTTCAAAACTGGGTCTCTCATATCTGAAGTTATTTGGTACATGGTCACTTCTCCCCTTCCCTCCTCCTAGCACAAGCCCTCAAGTGCAAGTTAGGTATGGTCTGGGAGCACCTGTTTGGTTGGGCATACAAGCTATTAAAGTCTGGGAAAACCCAGAGTTTGAGAAACCCACCAGACCTTTGATGTGAAGTACGTGTCTGAGCAGCTCAGCAGTTACACAGCTTAAATGGTTTTGCAGGTCAGCACAAGCAGAAAGGGAGCCATTGGAGGGCTCTAGGTACCTCCACAGTTAGCAGGCAATTAGGTTGTAATGGGAAGGTCCATGGTGTTCAAACATGGAAGTTAGACTGTTCTCAGAGATGCTGTTCAGGCTGCTGCTGATTCACACCGAGATATTTCCTCTTCTAGCACAGCCCCAGGTGTCTGGTATGATTTGACGGCTACCACATGCATAGCATATCTCGAGGCTTGTACTCCAACCAAGTTAAGGCAAAAGAAGCTTGTTTAGCCTTAAAAATTTTGATAGGATTTTTTTTTTATATATATACTTAGACCATTTTGGCCAGCTGGGGAGTGGCAGTGATACTGGCAGACCTGAACTGAAAGGGGAGAGGGAGACAAATGCCTATAAGGAAGATAACTGATGAACAGCTTTCAATAGGGTGTATTTGGTAATCCCTTAGTCCATATCAGCTACAGCCAAAAGTGCTCTTTTACATCTGATTACAACCTTTGTCTTCTGAAGAGCTCTGAGTCCCTTGGTGGATCTTAGCAGTTGCAAGAAATTATCTGCTATCTGCATATCCTACATTGCTTAGGTATACAAGTAAGATATTCCTTACTGCTCCTCTCTCAGACACTCTGGAGACATGAGACAGATGATTCCAGTCTGGATCCATTCCACTCCAATTATCCACTGTTTTTTTGTAACATATTTTTTATTTAAATAAATCAAGAGGTTCCATTTAGCACATTGCGTTTGTCTTGGCATACACTTCACACATGCAGAAACTCTATATTAAGGCTTTCATACAGCCGTTAGCAAAAGAATCAGCCAAATGTATCCCTGGTGTAACTCTACTGACTTCAGTGAAGTTTCATGAGGGTATCCCTGTTCTGTTGATTTGTCCCCCTTGTTCTCATTCCAAAAGACAAAACCCAAGAAAATGTATTTTTTTATTTAGTTAGCACAATGTATTCTCTGTATGATACCCATGTAATCTCCTGTACTTTCCTTCATTGTCTACTATACTGCTTGCTGGTTTATAGGAATGATTTTCACATTTATGTATCATTCTGGTTTTACAACAGATGACATAACAACCTAGATGTTGCACAAACAAGCAGCAGAAAGTCAGGAAACATTAAACTTAAAGTCACCATTTGCCCCATGAACATAAGGCAGCAACCTTGAAGTGAGTCTGTTGGCACCAGCAAATATAAGAGCAGCAGGAGTCACTGAGGTGATGAATTATGAGTGCCAATCTCCAAGGATCAGTTCTTGGCCCTGTTTCAATCTAAGGGTTAGAGCAGCAACATTGAAAAGGTGAGAAGAGCAGATCCAATAACAGAGTGTTGGTCTGGTGTGAGAGGTGGTGAGGACTTCACCTGGCTTGCAGCGTGGTACATTGCATTGTCTGGACTGTCCTGTCATGGCTCCATGTTTCTTTCAACAGGTGTCAAGAGACGTACGTCTCTGTGCTGCATGAAAACCAGATAAGTAGAGCACTGCCTACTATGAGAGTCAGTTCAGGAAGAACTAAAGCACACTAAAGCAGAGTGACTTCGGTCAAGGAGGTAAGTCTTGAGCAAACTCCCTTACAATTTAATTTTTGCCTCTCTGCTATCAAAGACTTTTATCAATGACAGGGATTGAAACATAACTTCATTACAGACTAAGTCTACCTTGACAAAAAGAGTCAGTGGGAGTGATAAAGATCGCAGATCACCAGTCTGGAGCACTTGCTAAATTAGGCACAAGCAAATTACATGCTTGATGATACAGGCCTGTATCTGCCAACAGAGAATTCCTCACACTGAAGGGGTGCGCAGGCTATCCCTAGACAGTCAGTGTCCAGAGGTGTGGTAGGTGACATGGTAGGTGGCATCTCAGGGTGATGCGTCAGCCATTGGAGTGCTCAGTTATATTAACAGAAAATACCATTTCTTCTGCCACTCATGGGTCTCCTAGGTATTTGGCAGTGGCATGATCTTTGCAGTACTGCGTCTGTTTCTGGATGTTGAAGCACTATGAGCATTCAGAAAAGATCCACTCAGGAGAATGATGGGCTCAGGGCACGTGACTAGGGCACAGGCCTGAAGGTGACAGTGTGGTTAGCATGTCAAGGAGAAGGCAGAAGACTTATTTAATCATCAAAACAGGCAGTGGAAACCTGATAATGTGTGGGCTTTTTAGTTTAGCAGACATACACCATTCTGTGGCTGGAAGTTGAAACCAGTCAAATTCAGAATAAAACTGACATGCAGATTTTTAACATTCAGGATAATTAACCAGTGGAATATTTCCCAAGGGCTACAATAGAGTGTACATCATTGGAAAACTTTTCAATCAAGAGAGAATGTGCGTTTGTTTTGGGGTTTGGGTTTTTTTTCAGACAGATATGCTTTAATTCAAGAAGGACTTAATTGAGGCCAGTACTGCAGTCTGCACAATACAGATCACATTAAATGTAACCCTCGATGTTTTGGGCATCTTCTACTGGGCACAGAGGCCCAAAAGCAGGATTGTACATATACAAAAATAGTCCTATTTATTGTTAACACACAGAGCAGTGGGCCAGGACTAACATTATTAGGCTAAGCATTCATATGCTCAGTATCCACAGGGCAGTCACCTTGTGAGTCTCTGCTGGCCAAGGTGCTGTCAATCAAGAAGAGACCTGTCAACCACTGTTCTGCCTTAGAACAGGCTGATCCTCAGCCCTTTTGCACTGCTTTCCTCTCTGCCTCTTCGCATAGGTTTTTTATTCTGCTTTTTTCCCCTGCTGCATCTCTGATGATTTTACTTCTCTGCTTCAAACTGTTACTAACCGGTACTGGCTCAAGAAGCTCACCTCTGTGGTCCCACTTTGTTTTTACCTTGCATGGCTTAGATGCTTATAAAAATCTCTCACCTCCAAAGTGGGAGTGACACCTACAGCTCATCTCCATGAAAACTGAACCCTGAGTCACATAAATGATTCCAGTGGTACATTTTGATTTTATAGTCAACAAACATACAAGGACCCTAGCTGCTCCAAGACTTCCCCTCACAGGTTGCATCCCATATGCACATATATCTTAACAAAAAGTGTCAGCTCAGCCTGCTTATGCACAAGGGTTGCAGGCATACCCAAGAAATAGAAGGAATGGTTCCCACCTTACTTACCTCCATGTAATGTGACCCATGACTATGGAAAGCTAGAAAATCAGTAATTGAAAACAAATTCTGATGCTGTACACAAATACTGAGGGGTATGCACAAGGCATGTGCTTTAGACTTCATAGAGGCAAATGAAAATGTTAGATAAATAGACAGTACTAGGTATTGCTGTGCCCTTATGTTTCACATTTCATCTTTCTCGATAACTATTCAGAAAACCCAAAGGCATGACTTTGGAGGGGGATAATGTATGTGCCAAAGTTCAAACATCTACACCAATTCTCTAAGGTGTTAGAGTTGTTTAAAAGCCATAACAAAAAGAGTACATTTTTTCCCTGTTCTCTGTAATTCAAAACTCCATTACAACCCAAAATCCAGTAACTTCACTCTGGGTCTTTCAAGGGATATATAACATTTTGGGCAAAATATTGACAGAATGATAAGCATTCTACAGATGCCCTGTAGAATAGAATTATTTTAACTATGGGAGTCTCCAGAATGTAAAGGATTTTCTAGCACAGATAACAAGTGGCACCAGTCCTTGATGTCCTGCTTCATAAGCCTGTGTAGCATGTCACTGTCCTGCGAGCTACATGGAACCTGTGCATGTGTCCTACTCAAAAATGCCGTTGCAAGCAGAGGGAAAAAAAAACCTTACTTCAGCTTTCGTGCAAGCCTTTTTTTGTGGGTAGGCAAGTAATGTTTGTTCTGGCTGTAGTAACTCTTTTAAATGTTATCTATTGCAGTGCCTGGAAACTCCACTAATGGCTGTGTGTGAAACTGTGACAGATGTATTACAGAGATAGATAACACTGGACATTTTTATGTACTTGTAACCTGATCAAAAATATTTCATTTTTATGTCCATGGATAACTTCAGAGAGTAGAACAACAGGAAGAAAAAAAAGCAAACCAAACAAAACACTAGCAGAGATGCAAATACATCTGAGAGGACAATGAAATTAATTATATACATATCAACATCACCTTGAAATAAGATTCAAGTGAAATTTTAGCAAGAATCATGCTGGTATGTAGAGCTAAGTGATTTTTTTACATGAAGCTCGAGGGAGGTAAGATCAAGCAACTTTATTCCTTTTGCACTGCCTTGAGTTTGACCACTCTGGTGGCACTGCTACAGACCCATAGCCTGTGAGGCTGCACCCTGCTACCCCCATCACTGTTATGTTGCTGTCTACAGTACTGCCTGTACTCTTGGGGAAAGTTAGGGTACACCAAAAAGAGCTCTCCAAAAGCTCCCCATGGAAACTTTCTGCAGTGGGATGTGACATGCTTTCAGTCTGCCTCACAATGGAGAGCCCAGCTGATGAATTTGGCTACATTTAAAACTCACTAATCTGAATGTCACTTCATGGCTTTATGCTTATGAGGCAAGTATGTCTTCTTCCTTCAGTTTGTGGAAAAGAAATCCAACTCATCTCTTCTTCCCTGTCACCTCACCTAAAGAGCATCAGCACCATCATGGTTCTCAGAAACTTGTAAACACTGTTTATTTTTGTTCCTTTTTCAAAGAGTCAGGAAGATTACACGGTAACTGTTCTCCAAACAGTATGCTACTTCTGCTTTGACCAGAGAAAGTACAGGGCAGATCTGTGCAAACAATTTGTTGGTTTTGCTTTAAATTAAAGCACTTCCATTCTCAGAGAGACTGTTTCAATCTGGATGTTGAGGCAATGTTTGGGTTGTTTCTTATTTAAAAGTGCTCATCCATTCTCAGTCATGGCAGAGACTCTGAGCACAGCATTACTTAGGTGTCTGCCTGGGGTGTATATGTGTGTGTATGCACATGTCATATTTTTGAGCTATTTGAACTTACACTTCATATTCTAGTGCTTTCTGATAAGTAGAGTTTATGTCAGAATAATTGGCCTGAGGATTTTTCTTTCCAGACCAGTACATTTCTGAGGTACAGCTACATGGGAGATAATGGAAATGCCTCTAGAGTATCTGTCTGACAAGGGAAATAGCAGGAGTAAGGAGTGAACACAAAACAGGGACCTTGTCAAAGAGTGCAAGTGAATCAGTCCAATCAGTCACTGTGGGTGACGTATCTGAACAAATTGAAGCTGACACAATGGTCAATTTGACTGGCGAAAGTATAATTTTGGATTAGGGTGAACACCTTTAATCTGTCAATTGTGGCAGTCTTAAACCTGTAATTGAAAGAGCACAGCACCGCTTTACTCCAGATGTCAGTCAAACCCATTCACCCTTTTCTGATCACTGATCAGTTTGCAGTCTCCTCTGCATTTACTTATTAGACTCCTATTTATTTCCTCTTTTAGACAAATTTCTTTGCTCCACTTTAAGAAAATCTCAATCTAATAAGGACAGCCCTTCAGAACAACACTTGGATTCACCTGATTTTCAAGCAGATGGTATTCAGGGCACGGGAAACAACAAAACAGAGTATCACCATGTGTTTAATTTTAGCTCTCACTCCCTGAATTGCCGTTTCAACTGTAAAACACTATATTATTTTTAGTCTGCTTGTGTGCCTGAATAGTGTCAGCCCTGCCACTCCAGAACTGCAGCCATGCCTCTCTAGTGTAATTCAGAATGGGCTAATTTCTGCCCTGAGAGCACCACTCCCAGAAGATAGTTGAGTTTCCAGCCCAGCTTGCTTGTCCTCCTGTCCCAGACTGGGACAAGTAAGTGAATGATTTCCATAGGCATCTTACACACAGACCTGTCTGTGAAATTACAGATCAAGGATACTGACTCATGGGATACAAGGATCTCTTAACAGCTTCAGGACAAGATTTACTCCATCCCTGCCCACTTGCAGGCAGATGGTTCTATGATTTATCAAGAGAACTGGTCCATATGCTGCTCACAATCTCCCGAGACTTTTACCCCAACATCACCTCTTCCAATGTTTAAATTAAAGCAATGTGAAATGGAGAATAAAATCAGCCTGACCTTGCAATAATCAAACATAACAGAATGACTTGCTGTGTGAGAGGCCCTCCAGTTCTATTCAGCATTTCAAGAAAATTCAATACGAGAGTTTCCTTATCTTTGCTCATGCTTCAGGTAAGCCATGCACCACACTAACATCCTTCTCTGAATATTGAACCTGCCATTGTCCACAGCATTTTCAGTTCTAGCCTCTTTAATTTTATGGTCATCATAGATACAGTTGTTTTACATGTTTGCTGAGCCCCTTCTGTTGAAGCTCTAGAGGCGAAAGGAGAGAGAAACCTTCTGTTATGCTTAACAGCAATCTTGTGTTTGGGAGGCAGACCACAGGGAAACACTGAAGAGAGCAGCAGATCCCCATCCCCTGGTAGGAGAAAACGCAGCAAAGGATTAAAGCAGCTAAGCAAACTCATTTCTTCAGCATGTGAGGTTGAAATAAACAGGCAAAGAAGTATCCCACCCTCCAGAGCTTCTCAAGAGTAAATCATCCAAACTATTAGTTGTCCATCCTCTGTCATTATTCTCTGCCTGTCAGCTCCTTGTAGGGGCTGTCTGTTTCATCTTGTGTTACTAAGGTTGCCATGTCCTCCTCTCAGTGGTTCCTATCAGTTATAATGAAACAGTGTGGGGAAAAAACCCAAACTCTTGGTCTCTCAAATTACCAGGAATTAAAGGAACGATAAAATTATTTAATAACCCCCCCAAAACTAACAAACAGAAGAAAATGAAAACCAAAAAGAAAGAGTGAGAGAATTTTGTAGTCTGTAGATGATTTCTGCTTCTGGGATTGTATACGTCATTAAGATTTATAGGTCAGTCCGGAGCTTAAATAGCAGATGTTTTCTCATTATTTATCTTCCTAGCTAAGGCATAAGATTCCTTTTTAAGGAAATCTGCGTAACACATGCAATGAAAATAGACCGTGTCCTAAGATCAGCCCTTCTAATCAGCTCATAAAGGCTGAGCTGAAACACCTTTCAAAGAAAAGTTTCATTTCATCCTTCCATGATAGAAAGAAATGTGCTTACTAGGGACTGATACTGAAAATTTCAAATAACAGAACTGAATTTTGCCTCTTATCTGGCTGTCCTCTGACTATAGTTATGAACAATGGAGGAGCTTCTTGTATGAACAGTCAACTGGCTAGAAGGCTTCAGCTTCTGCACCCCATTCTAAGACCTGTTTTTTCGAGCTTTAATCAAAAGATAGCATAGCAAGTACTACTCTGAGTAACATCACTGCTATACGTGTTCTTTATAAAGCACATCCTGTTAATACCGTGCTGCAGTCACCTAAACTGATCAAAGTGATGTCACTTCCACAAGCATCTCTCCTTATAAGAGCCCTTCTAGGCTTTTTCCATATGTAACCACAGAACTGAAACTGCTTGCAAGGATCTAACCATTGCACCCCTTTGTGTGCAAATCAGTGGCCACTTTCTTTCAAGCTCTTTGTAAGCTGTTTGCACGTGCCATCCTCTGTTGTGGAGGTGGAAGGGAAAAATCAACAGATGCAAAATATTCCAACAACTTGAATTCTTAACTTTCTTCTTGTGTTCCTTACACCAGAAGAACCTCATGATTCAGAACTATAGAATATCCTTTCAGAACTACAGAGTATCCTGTAACACACTTCCAAAACATATGAGTTGTACACATTTATAACCTCTGCAAGTTTTGCATATACTGTTTGGTCTCTCTTGTCAGTGTAATTGGGCTGAATAGGGATCCCACATGCTACCAAACCAGCTGGGTCTGGGTCTGACCTTGGAAGTGTTTCTAACTCTGGAACAACAGAATGTCTTGCATGTGAAGATCCCCTTTCTGGATGCTCTTCCCTGAGTGCAGACTTCTGCAGTTCTCCTGCTCCAGGCCTTACAAGCACTGTTGAGACCACTCATGCCTGAACAACCTACTCAAAACCACACACCTCCAGGGTGATAGATTCAATTTAGAATCAAAAGTAATTAAGAGAAAAAGGAACACACATTTGCACAGCAACCTCACTCTTAATCCACACAAGTGTTACAGCTCTTCAAGTAAAGCATCAAAAGTCTTCATAATCCCCTGTAGTGTCAACAGCCTCTTCTTGGGAGTCCATGGGACCTCCTTGCCCCTGCAGATGTTGAAGCATGGAATGAAAGAAATCTTGTCCCTTATCCTGAGATCTCAGTTTCTTACAGTAGCTGCCCAGTTTCTTGTCATCTTCAGGCAATTAAAACCCAAATCCCATTGCAGATGAACTGGACCAACCAGTTCCCTTGAGCCTGCCTGCCCTCTTTAGCAAATCTTTTGCTCTGAGAAATGTCACTTCTGACCCCCACAGCAGCTGTGATGGTGAGGTGCCATGTGAGACTTTAAGCACTGCCCTGCACAAGCACTGTGTAAGCATCACTCCTCCTGATATACCTCTGTATTCAAGGACACTGTTTCTTCACTTTCTGCTGGTCTAAAGTTTCAGACCACTGAAGTTAGCTCCTGCTCAGTCTCTCAGCTAGATCACAGACAACAGTTCTGTTCAGGAAATACGAAGAGCCTGTATTTAGAAGAAGACGAAGACAACGATGAAGACGAAGACGAAGAATAAGAAGACGATGAAGAAGATGACGAAGAAGAAGAAGATTAAGAAGAAGATGAAGACAAAGAAGACGACAAAGAAAAAGACGAAGAAGACGAAGACGTAGTAGTAGTAGTGGTGTGTGGTACTGTGGGGTATTTTTCAAAGTAGGACACATGTTGACAACAGGGATCCCTTTTGTCTCCCAAAACTTGCTCTACTGTGCTTCTTGGCCAGTGATGCATGAAGAGCACTCTGGTGCCTGCCCCGCATTTGTACTGCAGGCAGGGAGAGCTGGAAAGTGGCAGCTCTGGGTGGTGCAGCAAGCCTGGAGCCCTTCCAAGCACAGGCTGTTTTGCACAGGCAGGAACCCTTGGGGAAACGGAGCCAAGGGAAAAGCAGAGCTCACTCCTGCTATGAACTTGTGATGGGAAAGAGAGCCAGAGAGAGCCAGGGCGCAAGTAGCACCTTGGAGGTGTAAGAGATGCAGGCAAGAACCTCTCCAAAATGTCACAGAGGAGCGCTGTCAAGGGGCTGTGCCCAGTGCTACAGAGGACAAGAATCAACCCTCGGGGGCCACCCTTGGGGCCCACCCTGGGAGTCTAGAAAGCTTCCTCCCCAAGATGCGGGGCACGAGGGCCACTTACATGGAACAGGATCAGCAGGCACCTGGCCAAAATAGCCCAAAGGGACCCTGGCAAGGGGCCATATTCAGTGCTGCAGAGGAAGGCAAAAAAACCCCCAGGGACATCTGCTAGGCCACCTTGGAGGAAAAAAAGCCTTCCTACCCCCAGCCGCAGGGCACGAGGCACCATCTTCGTGGTGCGTGAGCAGCAGGCAGTAACCCAGCCAAAATGGACCAGAGGAGCCCTGACAAGTGGTCACGCTCAATGCTGCAGAGGAAGGTGAAAAATCCCCGGGGACCAGTGCCAATCTGCCCCGGGGGAAAATTCCTTCCTGACCCCAGCACTGGCGATCAGCTACTCCCTGAGCATGTGAGCAAGACCTGACTCCTCCTCCCACAGGCTGGTCACGCATCCCAGGAGATGCCCAAGCCTCTCTCTCCCTCAACCTGGAGCCACCTTAGGGGCTTCCAAGAGTGGCAAAAGGCCCCGGTCTGATTGACCTTGGGGGCAAGAATCCTTCCCATGCTTGGCAGAGCACCCAAAATACTGGGACCCCTGGCAACATCTCTGCATCTCATTCCTTACAGCTGCTGCCCCTGGCTCTGCAGGGGATGAGGATGGTGAGATCTTCAGTGCTTCTTGAGAAAGCATTCCCTTGGTCTTGCCGCTGCTGTCCAGCTGAAAAGGTCTGACAGCCTCGGGCACCTCCAGCTCTTGCCAGTTCTCCTCTCCAGCAGCCTCGTCCAGCCTCCTGTCTTCCGCCCTGAGCTCCCTCCAAGTAATTACACTGGATCCTCAAGGACTTCCTCTTGGATGTCTTTGGGCTGCCCCCAGGCCAGCTCTGGCAGCAGGACATGGAGGATGCCGCCTTTTATACTTCCCCAGGTCACTGTGACTGCTGCATTGCTGGGTGGTGACACTGTGACATGGGAGTAACAGGGCCCCATGCGCAGCCCTGCCCACTGCCCCTCAGCCGGGCACCTTTCGGAGGATGGCCTGTGGGGTGCTGGCCCCGAGGCTGTCCCTGTGCCCGGGGGGCCCAGGGGCTGTCCCTGCCCTTGGTGGCCGTGCACTGGGCACAGCTGCTGGGCGTCCCTGTAAATTCATCTGCATGTCCAGACTATGTAAAGGGTATGTATACCATGTACGCTCATTTGGAGATGGCAGAGGTAGAGAGTTCACTTCCTTCTGCATGAACTCTGCAGAAACATAGAAAGCTCTCTTTAAGAGCCCCTATGCATCTGTAAGATAGCTGCCAAGAAGGACTGAAGATTTTGCTTTTTATACGACCACCTGAAACCGCTTGAGAATGTTGGTGTGATGAAATTACTAGTGATGTTATTCAGATACAGAATAACTTCATTGACTTTTTATATTGGTAAAAGAAACTACAAAACCCACTCTTCTAGCACACACTTGGTAATTAGTTTGCAAAACTGATGCAATTAGTGCAGAAAACTGCTAGACTATGTTTTTCAGTTAAAGATGCTCAAGATTTTGATTCAAGGTCAATGTGAAGAGACTAGAGGCCTTTGCATGTGTCCAAACGTGGATTTGGTGGATCAGCAGGCAGAGTGAGGCTAGAGACAAATTCCCTTGCGAGGAGTCCCCCCTGTCCAGAGGACTTTTAGAAAGAAGACAGTCTTTAAGGAGCAAGGATTTCAAATGGCATTGAGTTTGCAAACTAAAATCTACATTTTGAGTTACACTTCGAGTTACAAACTGGTAGCCAGTGCATTTTCAGACCATGCTTTCCTCTTTGAAAAGGGCCCCACAAGGGCCCCACAAAGGGCCCCACAAGGCAAATGCATGCTGAAGTAGCCCATCCTGAAATAATTCACTGTAGCTGTATAATTGTGTTCCCATACTGTGGAAGAACACACTATGGGAATGCAATCCTGTCAGTTGGGCCCCACAATTTCAAAAGGATATTAAGGTACTTGAATGCATCCGGAAGATGGCATCAAAGCTGGTGAAGGGACTAGAAGACATGACCTATGAGGAGCAGCTGAGGACACTGAGTTTGTGTGGCTTGGAGAGGAGGAGGCTGAGGGGTGACCTCATTGCTCCCTACAGCTTCCTGAGGAGGGGAAGTAGAGAGAGAGGAGCTGATCTCTTCTCCCTGGGATCCAGTGCAAGGACATGTGGGAACAGTATAAAGGTGCATCAGGGGAGGTTCAGACTTGACATTTGGAAACATTTCTTTACTAAGAGGGTGTTCAAATTCTGGAACAGACTTGCTAGAGAGGTGGTCAATATCCCATGCTGTTGAGTGTTGAAGAGGCATTTGAACAATGCCCTTAATAACATGCTTTAGCTTTTGGTCAGCCCTGAAGTGGTTAGGCAGTTGGACTTGATGATCATTGTAGGTCCTTTCCAACTCAACTCTTCTCTTCTATTCCATTCTACCTTCAACACAGGTCAAACAGAGATGGAGGCCCAGGCCTGAGCTGAAACGGGGCTTTTGGGTCCATGGGAAGGGGTGTGAGTGAAAGCCCCAAGTGAGGCTGGTCATGACCATTAGGCCTATTAGTGCCCTCAGGGCCCTGACATCCATCATGGGGCATTAACCTGTCTACCTTTAGGTGTCCTAGTGAGGCACCTCAGCAAGGCTGACCTCTTTATATCACCCATAGCAGATATTCAGATTCACGTGGACAATGTAGTGTGAATTTGCATAGATTAGCTAGATGGTGTGACTATCCCACTGCAGGTCTCACTACCTGACCCTCTCTTGGGAAGTATGATAGTTCTTCTGTTCTTGGGACCATCATGCTCTTCAGGATTTTGCTCTAGGTGGACTGCACTTTTGCTTTAATCCTGTGAATCACGAAGTTTGCTCAGTAGTCATCAGAGCAAGTCACCCTTTGGTTCTTGTCTAACCTTTTTCCCATGTATCTGCATACTACCTCAATGAACTGTCTGTAGTGTCAGTCTATCCAAGCTCTGTTCCAGTACACCTGTGAGGAGGTAAAGAAAATGCATTTAAAAACTGTAGTCAGTGCTGTGTGCTAACTGTCTGTGTTCCTTGGAAAATATTTGCACTGTCTGTTACTGACATGAAAATTCTCTTGGTAATTTGTAGACTGCTTTCAGATCTTCAGGATTCCTTCCCTCTTTGGCTTCCCAAAAGAAATGCGCTATACAGGCTAATATGAGTGTTCAGCTGAGCTCCAGCCCAGTACTTTTCTGTATTAGGCAGAAATATTGTTTTCATTACCAATTTTTAATCCTTTAAAAAAAAAAAATCCCTGCAAGTGAAACTGTTTCTCATAAAGTCCACATTGCATAAACATTTGCCCCAGGTCCTGGGAACAACAACCAGTCAACACATGGACTGCACCACAAAAGCAACATCTCAAAGTGGTCAGGCCAGGGCAGAACAAGGACATGCTCTCTTTAAGGGACAGATGGTATCTATTTAGCCAAACATTCTTCCACTAAGGCTGTTTTAATGCTCAGATCATTTTTATCAGCTTCTTATCACATTTGGGAGCCCAGCATGCTTCCGATGGAGGCTATGTAAGTGCTTCTTAGAGAGTGCTGTAGTTTCAGGGTTCAAGGCAACATATCAGCCTGAAGAGGAGGTGCGTGGATGTGAAGGGGGGGAATAAAAACAACCCCTTGCCATGTTTGCTGATTTTGAAATGTTCTTGGATGAATTTCCAGGTAGAATATAGACACAAGAACGTGGGAGGCTTCCTTCACCCATACTCAGTTTTGCTATACGTTCAGGGCCAGACTGTGAGCCTTTAACTCATATATGTCTGTGCACTGTTTTGTAGGCTCACACGAAGGAGGTCTGCCACTGCTCTGAACAACTCAGAGATGCCTCACTGGCATCTGTAGCATGGTATTAAGCCCAAGTTATCCTGGCTCACATCTGACTGCAAAATTCAGTGTAGACATGCAACATAGCCTGGCACCCATTCCTAGGAAAGCTTCCCTTCCCAGATACTTCTGTTGTGAGGACGAGGTGTTACTCATCATCACTACGCATATCACAGAGTGTCTTACTGTTAGACTGTCAGGCAGAGCTGTCATCTGAAACCTCCAGTGCAGTGAAGCGATACAGCCCTGTGTCACTCCTCTTGAACTGTGAAAGTACCACATGAAACTAGTAGCATGACATCTGCACAGTGTAGCATGAACCAAGGCACCTTGATGTAAAGAATGGAAGAGTCTTCAGAGAGAGCAGAGAGAAAAGTGTGGGACACCTATGAAAGGCAAAGAAAAGTCTCTCTTGCTTCACCAGGGAACTGGCTCACACAGTACTACAATAACAAGCACTGGCAGGCTGCCCAGCATCACTGTACTCTGGTTGTAAGTGAACTATGAGGCTCAAGCAATCTTCTGGGAAAAGTTCACACCAAATGTATTGTATATTATGTTTTCCCCTCATTGTATTTTTTTTCCAAACCAGTCTATTATATTCCTTCACTGTTGCATTATGGATTTCTTTAAGATCCCTAGGAGCTGCCCTTTTAAAACCAAACATTGAGTAATCAAACAGATCTGCTTTTTAAAGTAACAGAGGTAGACTAGTAATCCTCCTCTCAGAGACAGCCCTCTGAATAAAACCAGAGCACAACTCATTAAATGGTGGGGTTTTCTGTTGCTGGGAATTTGTTTGCTTGAGTTTTTTCATAGATAAAACAAAGAAGTTAAGTAAGAGAAAGAAGTGTGTTATTAAAACATTATCATTGTCTATACAATGTACATCTTCCACGGAGTGGAAGCCAAAGCTGAGCAGACTTTACAACTGTAGTGCAGTAAATGGAAAAATGTTCCTGAACATTTAAAAACAAGTTTGATGTGGTTTTACATGATAGTCCTAGTCACCTCAAAGATGCCAGATGTAACACCCACTGTAAATTTAATGGGTGCACAAAGATTTTATTAGAAGTACATGAATCCGTAGTGCTTGAAGAGTGAAGGAAGAGTCACTCATTCTGTGCTGAAGACAATAACATGCATTCATTTATTTTTGACTGTTTCTTAATATGGCTTTCACAGAGTCATAAAAAGACAAATTTTCTAAGTTTATAAAAACTATGAACACATTGGACATAATGTATCTGACCAATCAGACCATAGTTGGAAGTGGGCCCATTTATCATAAACACCCCAAATATGTATTTTTCCCATTTCCCTGCAAATACGGATACTCTAAATTTATATTTTACTGCTGGGTTTACTAATTAATTTTACTGCATTAGTTCCTGGAGGCCTTTGCTAAGTTCTGTATTGCATTGTGTGAGGTATTGTACCTATGCATAGAAAGTTTCTGCCTCAAAAGGCTTAGGAGGTTAACTTAGGGTTGGTTTGCAGATGTGATGGCACTGTACAGAAAGCAGACTAACAGCAAACACAAAACAGTTCATTCAGCTTTAATTTGCAGCGGTATTGAGTACCTGTAATTCCCGGAGACCTCAGTAGGAGTTTTGGATGTTCAGCACTTTTGAGAGACAGACTGAAGTTCCTTGCTATGCTTCTAACAAAAGGTCCTTAGAAATTAGAGACAGAAAAGACTTATTAGGTTATCAGGCCATATTTATCCCAGAAGAAAACCCATTGAAGTCAATGGCATTTCACTGGGGATGGATTTACCATAGAAAGATTGTTCCCTATAGTATATTTAGAAGTACTTTGTCCTATACAGTTTTAATTAGCTCTACATTAGTCAAGGTACTGTACCACTGTTTCAATCAGCTGCCCTCACAGACAACTGTCTCTAGCTATGCTTGTCCATGTTTCCCCTCCCACCCCCATCCCTTGCTGCCTCCTTCTCATCCCCTCATTATTTTATGTTTAATTTGGTAGTGAATATCTCACAGAGCTTTCTTTCATGTTTGAGAAAGGCCTAGCCTGTATTTAGGTTAAAAGAAAAAACCAAAAACCACAAAACAAAACAAGACCAGGAAGAGAGAACAAATCCTTCTTTTGAGAAAAGCAAAGGTGTTTATGAAGACTTAAGCTTTTCTTTGTCATTCCATCAATCCATATATAGCTAGGCTACAGTTTTTCACCATATATTCTGTGCTAAGATGGACGTGGGTACTTTAGTCTTGACTTTCCACTTTCATCACTGACTCACTGCATTGTTAGGGCAAGTGGCTTCACTTTCCAAACCTCTGCTTTACCACTATTGCAAGAGCCCTAGTCATACATATGTAAAGAATTCCTCAAGTTGCTTGACAGAAATCAGGAAACCATATTAAGTTCCACAGTGGAAAAGCACAGTAGTACAAGGCAAAGGATTGTTGCCATCAGTACTACTGACTTTTTTTTTTTTTTTAAATCATTCTAACACAAACATTCGTCTTTTCTCTGAGTCTGGTTTTTTTGCCTTCTCTAATGAAAGTTCTAACAAGATTATGGTGAATTTGTAGTCTTTGTATGCTTTCAGTCATATAATTACAACTGAAACCACTGTGTCAAGAATAACTGCAGAAACTGTGGGTTCAGTGCTGCCTTCTGCCAAAAGAAAAAAATGTCCACAACTAAGAAACAAACTCTAAAACCACATCGGACAAGTTACTAAATCCCATCTACGTAAAGATGCGTGTGTTCACATCTGAGTCACTGTATCATTTGACCACGCAAGAAGCAAGACAGTTTGCTTGAGGAATGTCAGGAAGACCAGAATATAATTAAAAAATAGCCATGTTTTCAGTTTTCTTAATGCTCTTCTAGAATAGGCACACACTCACTTTAAAATTAACCACAGAGCTTAATTAAGCTGCTTCTGATCATGCCGGGAGGGTTCCATGTTGTCTTCCCGTGGTCATTTCATCATTCAGGGCTTTTCATGTAAGAATGTGCTGCATGCATGTCACAGCATGGGATCTCATCACAGACACCTGCTCTCAGCCTGTGAACACAGATTTTAATCCCCCTCCCTACAAAAATGGTGACAGAAGGGCATATTATTTAATTACTCATGCATGCTCTCCAAGACAGGGTCCACAGCTCCACTTGTTTCATAGGGTTTGTGCTGGTTTTGGGGGGTGATCAAATAGGATTGTTGTTAAAACAGGAGAAAGCTTCACCATAGAATTCTTGTTGCTATTTGATGAGAACAATACATGAAAAGATTGGCAAAGTTAGAGCAGGGACTAAAGAAAATCTAGGTATGGTAAATGTAGTTAAAGAATTATTTGTAATTTCTTTAGCTCTCACTATGAAGCTAAGCTGTACTGTGTAACTTCACTCTCCTCCACTACAAGACCATAGATCCAGCAAAAATTAACTGTGATAGCCATCTGTAACTGAAGAATTTGAAACCAACTTAAACTTACTAAAGCCTTCATCTAAGTTAGATCTGCAGTAGTGGTTATGTTTCCCTCAGGTGCTAGAAGGGGGAAAACTAGGGGGAGGATGAAAGAAGAAGTAATAACTGTTAGCTCTGCTTAAACAATGCATTTATTAAATCACTTCAGTCAAAATCATTCAGCAATTTCTGCAAAATCCTATCATGGACCAAAGCAAAGCACAGCTAAATTAAATGTTATATATTGTATCCGGCAAGCAATCACCATACTTGCATTCTTATTGCCCTCAGCAGCACCTGCATTCTTTGATCACAGTCCTTTTATGTGCTACACTGTATACAAAAGACCAAGCCAGCAATTAGCCATTCTAGCACTGGGTCTTGAAATCTCTGCAAATGCTTCAGTCCTTTAATGAATTCCTAAATAGAAGGAAGTTGCAAACAAAGTTCAGCTTGTGTATTTTATGCCAGGTTCCCACAGCACTGTAGGTTCTTAGAGCTTAATTAATGACACTTGCATCCTGTATGCCTTCCAAAGTTTTAGTGGAAATTCTACTGGTCACTTCAGACTCTGACATCTTTTGGACAATTGTCCTCAGGATATTGGGCAACCTCACCAGTCTTTGGAAGGAAAGGACAAGACTTTGCTGCTAATCATGACTCATCTGTATCAACAGGATGGACAAAAACTGGAGGAACAAAACGTGCATCATTTCAATTAAACTACTCATCAGAAATCCTATGCATTGTATAGGAACCAAAACAGGCGATGAAAATGAAAACCACAGCCCAATATACCAGCATTTGGGAACTCTGCCAATGCCCCTAATTAAAATTTTGTACTAATCTCTTCAGGGAATCCAAGAAATTCTTTCAGAAAATGGAACATTCTATGCACATCCAACTACTTATCCTGTACGAGGGAATACAAAGGAGATTGTATACGATCAGACAGAGGTCAGTGGAGTGGAAAGGACAGTGTGAAAGCTACAGGAAATGAGCCATCTATGAATGAAAATACTGGAATTCCTTCCTGAACCCTGACTCACATAATGTATGATTTTGCTGGTCCTGGTCTAAGGATCATTACATCAATGGAAAGAATTCATTAATTTTAGTGAGGTTTTAATCAGTTCCCAAAATAGGATAATACAAAATAGGTATTTAAAACACAAGGTATGCCAACATGTCCTTTCCCCTCTTTTTCTTTTGTCCTACCATCATTAGAGAGCTTGGTGAGAGTGGTTTGAGATGAATGAGAAGTGTAGAGGCTGGACTGGAGAGGGTCTAAGACAGCACCTCTGACATTGGCTTACAGGCAATAAACAACACATTCAGTGCTGTTAGAGATGCAATTAGAGATGAAAGGAAGGAAAGAGTTGGTAATTGGTTGGTAACTGGAGAGCGAAGGGATGTTGATAGACAAGTATTTCTAAGAAGGGAAAGACCAAATCTGCCAAATTATTGTTAATAAAGAAGAGTGAAATTTTAAGAAGAAAAACAGGTGTGAGGGAGAGGGGAATAAGGTACCTTGAGTAAGTGTACAAGCCTAGGTTAGAACTTCATTTGTCTGGATAGAAAAAGACACAAGATAGGTAGGAGGCATAAGGCAAGTCACAGACAGCAGGGAAACTGAATCATACTTTGTCAGTTTTCTCTTTGAAGAAACCAGCAGGGTCCTATAAAGAAAAATAAGTGAAGGCAGTAGAAGAGAACTACCAAAGATGAATCTAGGCTGGCTCTGCAATGAATAGATCTGTTTAGCTATGCAACTGAGTCTCTTAAATCAAGCAATCCTATCCTGAGCTTGAATTATTCAAATCTAAGGCTTTTGACGGGCCAGTGTGGAGCTACAAGGTTTAATCACTGATTGTCTTACACTTTCCATAGCCCCTGACACTCAGGTAGGCTGGCTGAACCTAGCTAAATGGAAATGGAGGCACGAGCCTGTATGGCATCCTCCCTTTGTGTGGCTGTAAATGACTATATGCAAATCAAGACAGCGGGGACTGTTCCCTTAGCTAATTCTCCCAAGTGAGCAGGATCTACAGTGAACCTAAACAGGACTTTAACTCCAATCCACTTGTCATTTGCAGAGCTTTCCCCCTTCTCCCTGGCTTAGAAACAAACAGAACTTCCTCTCTGCTACCTTTTTCTAACGAATCTTTCTGTGACTGAGCCATTTATGTGTCTATATTACATGTAATTCTCTGATGTCAGATGAGATAACAGAGATAATCCTCACAAAGGATTTGAGGCATTATAGATTACAGCTTCTATTTGTATGTTGCAAGCATTGCCTTCAAGAGGCCTTGAGTGAGGCTAGAAGATCTCTGTATTCAGATTATAAGATACTTGCATTCAGCACTGCCTTATTAGAGGTTTAGAAATACCAACAACCCAACTAAGTGACCAGCTGTTCAGATCCTGCTGTTCTCTTAATCCATGCAAAGGTAAAATGCTATTATGGTCAGTGGGATCCTTGCCAGAATAACAAGATTTAAACCATTTTCCTTATATTTCTTCATCTTCCATTTCACTATAAAATGATTGTTTAGCAGACAGAACAGTTTATTCCAGAAATAAGTCATCTTTGCTTCAACCATAGTTTGTCCAAGCCAGAAAGATACTTAATTACTGTGTCTTTTCTTTTTTTCTTTTTTCTTTTTTTTTTTTTTTTAAATCTGAACTCCCATTGAGACAACCAGCAGGAATCTCGACATTGGGTTTTATGTATAGCTCAAGGGGCCTACCTAGGGCTTAAATACTTCTGTGGATCTGCCTGAAGGTGCCCTCACTAGGCATCTCTCAGGAAAAAGCTGAATAGTTACAGCTGCTTCAGAACTCTTTCTCCATCAGAATGAATATGGCATTAATACTTCCAGGATGTGATAATCACTAGGAAGATCTTTAGTTGGTTTTCCTGCTGTGCAATGCATGCTCTTCTGAAGAAGCAACTGAATAATTTTGGGAAATACAGAGGAGCTATCTATGCTCAGTAGATTCACAATATGACTGTTACGATACAAGGTCAACTCTGGCTCCCAAGCCTGGAAAACAGTATAGCTGATCTCTGTGATACAGGATGGTGTGAAACACTGTTCACACACAAAAGTATATCCTGCTAGCATCTATGGTATATTCCTAGAAGGAACATGGCTGACAATAAATTCAGGTGACATTAACACGTCAGGTACAATGCTCTTTTGACTAATTATTGGTGTATTTATGTTCCTTGAATCTTGCAGTGATAATTTTTTTAATTTCCTCTCTGGTGAGAGCATTTAGTAGAGTGGAGAAATTTGTGTTTGCTCTCCAATGATCTCTATTAGTCTCTACAGCAAAAACCTGCATTTTCTAGCCTCACCCACACTGACATTTTGCCTGCTGCCGTTGAGCTCCTGAATGGATCAGCAATGTTCAACCCACAACAGCCGTTCCCATTGTGGAACAATGGTCTACGTCTTCAAAGAAGTCTAGGCACTAGATTTTAACTCCTTGAAAAGAGAGAGTGACATATGTAGCATAATTCTGCTACATACAAGCAGGCAAACATCTAATGGAAATACCCCTTTAGCAGCTTGTGTCTGTGTGATTTAGGATGTCACAGATCTCAGCTATTTGTTGTCTTTCTGACTCCCCTGGCTGTGTTGAAATCACCACTGTGACAGCCAAGATGAAGTAGCTGACTGTGTGAGCATTCCTCGCCCTTTCCAATACACAGCAAAACTACTTAGCTTAAATCACCACTGACGGGAACTAACTTCTTAAACAGGTTTGAACTTGATCCTTGTTGAGCACATCTGACTGTGCCCCAGATTGCCTAGTTCAGCTCAAAGCCAGCACATGTACCCTATTATCAGCAGCAACAGCTCTACATCAGTCAGCAGCTGGCAGACGGGCCCTTGGGGACTTTTCTAGCCAAGGCTAGTGCAGCCCTATGGCTGCTTCAATATATTCTCCGTGTGCAAAACAGGACATATCTCTGTGCAAATGTTGTTATTGCACAATGGGTGTCATTGATAGCAGGAAAAAGACAATGCTTGGGAGCTGGACATGTTGTTGAAACATCATTCCAGTCTTTTTATATACCCTGATTAAGGCCCTTTACTTAGAACTGTCGTCATGCTGTTGCTGGCTACTCTGAGTGCACAGAGAATATCTAAAATCCCTTTTTACTCTTCTTTAAAGGGTGAATTGAACTGTATTTCAATGCCTGAATTTCTAGATGTTATGACATTCTCTTAATGTAGATTCTGTCTTACCTATATCCAAATACATACAGAACTACCTACACAAACAGGTACATCCATAGTACTCATCTTTTCAAGCACTACATACATTTACACTATTAGCCCATCCAGTTTCTTCACTACATTTCCAGGTCATAACCCCGCTGTTGTAAGCAATGCTTAGCCCTTGACTCCCTAGCAGTATTTCTTTGGCAGTGGCAGACAGGGCTGTTAGGCAACCAGGAAATCTAAAACAAAGGAAAATTGTTACAAGGAGAACATGGGACAGGCAGAGGAGCAAGTGGAATTAATAGACTAAAGGCCCAAGGGAAAGAAATGAAGTGAGGCTGGGAATAAGGATAGCAACCTTTGGAAAGATTTGCTCCCAGTGCAGGCAGCAGCAGCAGCTGCTGATACTGCTACGGACAGCGTCAGATCAAGCAGGATGCCACCTGTTGTGAAAAGTACAACACCAGCATGGGGCTAGACGTCTTAGCATCTCATGTTTGAAACAACACGCAACTAAACACAAAGAACATAAAACTGACTGAAGGGGTTAATTTCCAAAACCTGGATTTCCCTTTCAGATGGCCAAAGTCTCTACCACAGGACCTGTGATGCATCTACCAGCCCTGTGCCAATGCCTCAGATACCTCAGATCTCTACATTTAGGCTACTGAATAGTAACCACTGTATCCTGTTTTAGGCTTTGACCCACTGCTCCTCATCCTCAAAGCACAACAATGAATGGGGACCAACTCCAACCAGCTTGAGGTAGAACAGCTCTGTGATGACCCAGGCTGTACCTGCAGCTCACTGACAGATCTAACCCAGGGTAACAGGCAGTTCATCTCCCTGCCTGACTCAACCACGTGGCTACTTCCAACAGCTTACAGAAACCCCTGCTCCCTGTCACATGTACCGAATGCAAACTGTGCAGCTGAGCACTGTCATTTCCCACAATCACAGCTGTAGAACTCAGAAGAAATAGTGTAATCAGGCACCAGGCATCCCCCATTACCATAACCACGCGATCGAAGCCTTGCCACAACACAGCCTTTTTCCCCTACCCATTCCATTTGCTTTCACCCGGTCTCTTTCAGTCACTGCCATTCCTCAGCGAAGCTCTTGAGTGGCCGTGACAGGAATGTCTGAGGAGATGAGATAGAAGCACCTACAGCAAATAAATAAACCAATAAAGCAATAAAAAGACAAAATGAGAGAACAAGGGGGACATGAGCTGTTCAGAGGCTTGAAGGCCAGCCCATAGAGTCACTCAGTCTAGACTCCAGATGTGAACGCAGAGCCTCAGTGAGTGCAATACGGGACTGCGTAAATATCTCAGCCAGATGTCTCAGGGCCCAAGCTACAAATCCTCGCAAATGGTGACAGAGTTGGCTGTTGCTGCTTGCATAGCTCTGCTTCCAAGAGAATCAGTGGTCATTCAGTCAGCAGCAGTTCATTTTTGCTGCCAGATGGGAGGGAAAACCAGGCTCAGAGTTGCAGTTAGTCTCATAGCAAACTCAGCAGTCAGTGGATGGGTCATGGAGCCCTCTGTGGGTACTGAGGTTAGCTCAAAATAGCAATCTGGGGAAAGAGCTGAAAAGATTATAGTAAACATAAAAGCACATGATCCTAAACTCCTAAATAGACTAAAGTAATGGGCTGCCATGTTAGGCACCTGAATTCAAATTTAGATCTTCAAGATCTCTCACATTTGGTTAACTAAGTTTACAGATGCTTAATGTTACATGATGGAGTTACCTTACATTTCAGTTGCTGGAGACCTGTATTACACTGCCTCTAAGAAGCTTGATGCTTGTCCCTGCACTTTCACAAACTAAACATTCCTCTGCCTGACTTCCATGTTCCCAGAACTTGTCTCCTAGGTGGGTGTCTCACAGAAAGCACCTGGAGGGAACATGACCGCCTTCCTGTCTGCTGGTAGGTGGATCTGCCCCTTGGGAGGCTGGAGATTAGCTTCACCTCCCTCTTCTGCCTGAGTTAGACCAGAGAACTGAGCCTGTCTCTCCCAGGAAATGTCTCTAATGACTAGGCTATAGTGTATTTTAAACCAAAGCTTTCCCAGTCTCTTAGATTTACCCCATATTCCATAAAAAAAAATAAGTATTTATTGCAGCAGGGGATAGGACCTGGTGCTCTGCAGTGAAAGTCCTTATATAATCCACCCTGTCACTGGCCCAATTTAGGATATATCAAATTTATGATCCAGATTCTCTCCAGCAAGTCACCCAAAATTGGAACTGGCTGAATTATTTATGAGATGATTTGTAAGCAAAACCCCTGAGTTGGGTTACTCTGATTCACAGAGATAACATTATTTATGATTTTTTGTTCAGACATAAGGTATGAACATGTTTTAGGATGGCCAATAATTGTCCTGAGATTTGCAGAAGGATTGTTTCATTCTCCAGTTTTAGAGTGCCAATAGCAAAGTGACTCATACAATATAAAAGACAAGCTTTTGAACCAAACAGCCCAGAAAAAAATTTGCCAAAGAGACATGTGCTACCATATCAATCTCCTATTCCTGTAGGTGCAGTTACAGCCTGAGGTTGGGCCCACCGGAGAAGTATCTAAAAATGCCATTGTTCTTCTCTCCTCTTCAGACCTAAGCTCACAGAGATAACTCAGAGTCAAAAAAGATTAGGATAAATTGCATTATTTCATACCACAGTCTAAGAGCTCACATATAAGCAGTAGCTGATGCAGGGTTACTAGTTAAGCTGTCACGGTAACATACTTGGGA
The DNA here is from genome assembly GCF_965140245.1 of Athene noctua. Classification (NCBI taxonomy): domain Eukaryota; kingdom Metazoa; phylum Chordata; class Aves; order Strigiformes; family Strigidae; genus Athene; species Athene noctua. The sequence goes on from NC_134038.1 coordinate 100,177,014, forward strand.
CTGTGAGCCCCAACTCACATGCGCTTTTCTCTCATTCCCAAGGTCCTAAGGGAGGTCAGACCTGCCAAAAGATGTTCTGAACAACACCAGGCTCCCACAGTGGTACATTTCCCATAAAGGTTGCAGGGGCTTACTCTGATTTATGCCTGTACCACATCTGACCCTCAAACCATTGCTGGGATCCACTTAGCTCTAAACAAGATATTTCCCAAGCTGCCACATTCAACCCTGGATCTAAATCAGATTTACCTGAACTGACAGGTGTATATTTTTAAGGTTTAATTCACTTCCCTCCCTATTGTGAACAACATTACCCCCAAAAACATAGTAGAGAGAGAACTGTGCTGGACACATACATAATTTTCCTTATTATTCTGCACTTTCTCAAGACAAAAGGCATTGTGTATAATAGTCTAAATAGGAGTTAACTCCAAAATCTAAACAAGTATATTGAACAATTTATTCGGAGCACATTGTGCTGTTCTTCCACCTCTTTGGTAATGAATGCACAGCATCAACGTGGCTGAAAGTTAAAGGGGATATTTCTTCTGGCAGTGCCCTCCAGGTCCCTTAGGCAGGCTTATCCAGCAATTGTGTTGGCAGTTTGGAGTTTTTCCCAGGATCTTCTATGGCCAGGGATGCTACAGGCCATTTTATTAAATGTCAATGCCCACTGCTGATTAATTTTTGAAAAAAATCAACCTTAGAATATTTTTTTTCCTTCTGCTCCACATCAAAAGCACATCTATTTAAGGGTCTTCCTGGAATGAAATAGCACGAGAGAGTTGTGTTTGTAACCCTACTGTGCACCGCTGACTTTCCCATACCAGAAGACAGCAAATTTTCATTGTCTTGCCCTTGAATCTGCACCAGTGTTGCAATTCCTCTTCCAGCATAGGCTTAGAACTCACCTCTGACTCATAAATGCCAACTCCAGTGGGTAAACAGTCAATCAGCAAGTAGGCAGAAACATAAGTGAAACTTCTCCTCTTGCTGTACAGATCTCAGAGAGGTGGAACTCATGTAGATCAGCAAAAAAGGAGGCGTTGAGACACAATTTAGGAAGAGGGTACAGAAATTCCAGAATCCTTATCTCCATCGTGAAAAAAATCAGTCTCTCCAACTACAGACCACAGCATATTCCTCTGTAGAAGATCAATTTATTTTGCCAGTCACGCAAATGCAGTAGCCATCTGACAGTCTCAAAGCTGCATTCCTTGGTGCCTGTGGCTATATCAAATTTTGGGAAGACAGGAGGAACCATTTTCAAGAAAATGGTGCTTCATTTACTCTTTGACTCTCAAAGAATGTTTTGTCTTCCTCTCTGTTTTGTGAAGTGCTGTCAACACTTACAGTGAAGTTTATTGTAAATACACAATAATAACAACTGCGCACATTCATCTCTGATTCAATTCCTATGTAAATTTATGTTAATATATATGCAGATTAAGTCTGCCCCCCTTGGTCCTGGAAAGTTGTCAGAATGACACATGGGTTCTGAAAAGGTTGTGTACTACTGATCTGCAGTTTTTGTATAGTATTCAATAATTGGCAAACCAACAACAAGAGACTGTGGATATTTCTCTTCTCTTTTGCTGGATAAATCAGTGGAGTCTTCTAGACAGAGTTAAAAAAAAAGGTCTCTAAAACCAGTCTCTAAAACCATGACCTGCCCATTTTTATTTCTATTTCATAACAGAACAAATATTCACAGGTGGGATCTTCTGTGGAGTGGGGTGATACAAGGGAGTCTTATTTGTAAGACTTCAAGAACTGACATGCCATCTTCTAGACAGAGAAGCAATTTTTATCCCTAATATTCAGTAACTGTTAAACCAATGCCTAGAGTTTATGGACAGACCTCCTCACTTTTTGCTGTCTAAATTAGTGCTGGTTCTAGAAGAGCTCAAAAAGGTCATTTATTTTATTTTCTCCTTCTCAGCCTCCCTTTACTCTGTTTTAACACAGAAATACAGCCAGAGACATTCTGAGCATTCATGTCACACCAGTGGCGAGGTAGCTGGAGTGCCACAGCTAGCTGTTCTCTACTTTCTGCCAGGGATGTTTGTCTGTGATGCTTTTTGGTACTTTGCAGTAAATAGAAACTGATCTTTAGTTCGTCCCAGGGCTGAGTCCCTACAAGACTCCCAGGCACTTCTTAAATAATCACAACAGAACATAAATTGGGACTTCAAGAGATACATGTGCTCTTTGCACAGGGATGAATTTCCACTAATCCAAAAGGGGATGGGGAAATTGCTATCAGAAACAGCAGGAGCCACATTGGTTGGCTAGGAAGATACACCAGACAACAGAAGTCCAATTGCCAGAGAGTATTTATACTCCTGCAGTTCACAGCTGAGGACTTGATCCCGACCTTTGATACACAAACCAGATTTGTTCTGCTGCTGGAAACTCAGTTGCAGCATTTATGCTTGGAGGGTAAGACTGTGCCCAGAGCTGATGAAGGTGGGACCTGAGTCATCAGTTCTGAAGTAAGGCAGCAATCTCCTGACCAAAATCACTTCCATCCTAATAACACTGAACGGGCTTAGGCGGCCAGTGATTTTTGGGAAAAAATCAAAGAACAGAAGAACTGTACCCCATACAGTGATAAGAAGCTTCAATCACCCATTTCATTTGGGCCTTTCAGGCTGACACTGAGAAAAACCCTTTCTTCTCCAAGCTCTTCTCACTTGACTCTGGTTTAGAGTGTTATTTCACTCTACTTTTTTAATCTCATTTTATTGAAGGCAATCTTAGCCCCAAGAGCAAAACAAGTAAAATAAAAGCAATTAAAGCCTGGAAGGAATCTGTATTTTTTCTTTGAAATAGAGCCCCATGTCAGACAGCTTTCCACGTACCTTGTTCAGTGTAGGTTACATTATGGCATCCCATCAGGCCCATTCAAACCAGGTTGCAGAAGTATTGTGGCTGGGATCCAACGCTGCCTTCCTGCCCGCAGTAGCTGTTGGTGGTGATTTCATCTCAATCATTTTCTCTTTCCACCTCTCATGCAGCTGCCTGCCTGTCTTGATAGGACCAAAGTGTAGCTCATGGAATCTATATGATAATCACAAAAATAGTTATTTCTGCTGAAAAATTGATTTAATTCCCCCTCTAAACCTTTGTGGATTGCCAACTGGGGGTGTGAAACCAGCTGGCAAAAGATGCGTTCATTTCAATTTCATGACTTTCATATACTGCAGCTTCCTGACTTTAAATGGTTCCTCCCCTCTCTAATGAGAGCACCAAGGCCTTGATTAACAGCCCTCACTTTAAACAAAGTTTTGAAGAAGGTTCTTTTCATGGTAACTTCTCTGGGGATGTCTGACAGCCTGCTCAATCCAGGGCGGCTGAATGCCTCTTCTTTCACAGCATGAGCATTTGTCAGAGAAACTAGGAGTCAGGCTTGGTGAAGATTTGTATCCCTGAGTACTTCTGCAAGTAACTTGCACAACAGCGTGGGAAGGAAGCTTGAAAGTAGCACTGGTAAAACAGTGAAAAACTAATTTCATCAATGTTTTCAAAATGTAAAGGCTTGCAATGAACTCTGTTTTAGTTTTTTAACTCCTTCAACCCCTTTTTAATAAAATACACTTTTATTTACTGAAAACCTTGTCTTCAGCACATTGTTTGCTAATTATTTTAGTCCAAAGAGGATTTTAGAGTGATGACTAGGCAACGTGGGAGAAAAGCCTGATATGTTTTTTGACAGTTAATCACAAAGAATGGAAAGGCTATCTCTTGAGAAAGAGTCCTTTAAGCCAGGTACAGCCATCTGGATCACAGTTTTCAAATGGTTGAATAGTGATTTAGGATGTAAATATTGAAATCAAAGGCATCATCCATGGAAAAGTACCATTTGTTTGCAGACTCTGGCTTTTCAGACTCTTCCAGCTGCCCACTTAGTCAGTGGAAGTCTTTAAGAGACAGTAGATGAGGGCCTTAATCATAACTGCGTCCTTGGATCTGGACTTACAGAGATTTTAAATGGGCTCTAGGAGCAAGCTTGCTTGAAAAGGACTGCAGTGCACATCCCCCCTGGTCACAGGCCAAGATGCTCCCACTTTGTGACCTTGCCTCCTTTTCACTGATCTCCCCTGGGAGATTGGAGAACAGCAAGGCCCTGTTTCAGTGCAAGACTGCTGACATTATTTGAAGCTATATCTAAATTGCAGTCATACGGTGGGTGCTGTGTAGCACAGGCTAGTACATACCCCAAGGGAGACCAGAAAACTATCTGTGAACCAACAGTAGTTGTGTTAACACAGACCTCAGCAAACTGGCATGAAAAAGTACAGCTAATTAACATGTTCTGAGAACTGCATTGCCATAACTTGACTGCTACCAGTATTTAAACTGATTTACACCTTTCTGGGTGCTTCTGTACCAGACTGCTGCAGCTGTAGTAGCCACATGCAGGAGAACTAGTACACTGCTACTAACTTGACAACCCCACAGGGCATGACTGAGCTAGGGTTAGACCAGAGTTTCTGTTTGACATTTAAATGAAGTTTTGCTTTGGTTATGCTTATTTATAGGTTGCTCTTGGCAGTCAGAACATTTCATTTACATTCAGCCAAAGCATGAAAAGAAATAGTGGGGCTCAGTGGGGGGGAGGGAAAATAGAGAGGGAAAAAACAACCCTAAACAAAAGCTCTCATGAAGTTGATAGCATCACCAGACTAGCAAAGCAAGCAAAAGAGAGTCAAAAATTGCAGGCACAGAAGTCAGAAACTGTATTTCTCTTCCAGGTAAAAAATACACTGCATCCCATTTCTGCTGCACCTACTGATACCATCTACAGCAAATCCATCACCTGTTGGAGAACAGCTTGCAGAGAGCAAGGCCATGGGTCTCTGCAAAAGCTGATTGCAGCCATCTGAGGTAAACAAAGGAAAAAACCCAGGGTACAGTTATGCTAACAACAGACTGTTATATTAACAAAGAGAGAAACTGAGGTACACAATGGCCTTGATGGTAAAAACAACCTTGGGAAAGGAGGCAGGCCAGAAGAGGGAAGATGTTGTGACATGTCTGAGATGCCACAGGGGGCTGGGATATTATAATGTAGCTTTTTACATGTATCCAATAGATTTGTGAGTAGTATGCATGATTATTGTAGAGTGCTTATATAAGGTGTGATTTCTGTCAATAAAGTTGAAGCTTGCTCTATCATTCACATTGAATCGGCTGCTTGCTTCCTCCGCCCGCCGCAATCACCAGTCGAAAGAGGGCTGAATTAATTGTCAATGCATTCTACCACTTTTGTGTCCCAACTTTCTTGACTTTATTAGATGCACAGTCATGGACTTTTCTATGAAATAGAAAGACATTGCAAGCTCCTTTAGTGTTGCCTTATAAAACTATCAGGATCTCTGCTCCTTTATACATTAATTTCCCTCCTTTTATTGCTTCAGCTATCAACAACTACTATAAATTTACCTTAAAGCAAACTGTGGCATATATCTCCATATATACTTACACAAACACACGTGTATATATACACACACACAAATACATACATAAGGATATATACATAAAAGCCCAACAGCGAATAGAAGAATTCACTGAAAAGCAAGAAAAAAATAGTATATTCAGAGACAGGAGAAAACTAACACTTGATTATGAAGTATTACAGCTTAGATATTAGATGTCTTTCACATTGTCTTCTTCTGTCATAATTCTGTTTCTATGATTATGAAGTTTTCTTCTTGCATGCCTATCCTTCAGGAAGATAGCCTTTTGGAAGATCCCACTGAACTGGGATACCCACAGAAAATGATCTGAATAGTTTGTATAGAGGGAAGGAATAACTTTGGAAACAAGTGACTGAAAAGAGCAAGGCTAAAGTAAAGCTTAGATTACAGCACAGTCAGTGAAAAGTGGGAATAGCTATGGAGCCTTTGTCTTTGAACAGGAGCTGAAAAGGACAAATACGTTAAAGCTAACAGTGTCAGAATGGCAACTCAGTGGTCATTGTACACATCCCCACCAACTCCAAGGAGTTTTGGTCCAACATTAGGAATGGTTCCTGTGCTATGGCTTTTTATCATGTAATTCCTCCCTCCATACATATTTGCTTCTAATATAGCTGCAAACTTCACTCAAGGGAGGGGGTTGGACTGGGACAGCAGAGCATGCTTGAAACCTGATTTAACAGAACTCCATCAGAGTTGGAGTCAGCCCTTCCATCCCTAAGACTTAAGCAAATGGTAAGTCTCTGATCATCTTAAAAGATTCTTCTCTCTTGATTTCAATTTAGAAATGTCTACAACAGTCATAATAATACGTTCCCATTTTCACCTAGTCAGTGCCAAGCACAATGAATAAAAAAATAAAGAAAATCACCTGGAAGTAATTGCTGTATCTCATAAACAGAGCACGGAACTGCTAGTCACATTAAAGACAATAAAAGCAAGACTTCATCCGGAGAACCTGTGAAGTTGCTGCTTGTGAAACATCATTCAATCCTTGTCCTCAGCCAAAACTGGTGGCAACTGAAGCTGCTCTGCCTCTTCACTGAATGAAGAGCTTTCAGCCATTACTACAACACACAACCAGAATCAGAGCTCCACTAATGGACCTTGCTGCTGGCAGGAAATGTGTGAGGTCCACGTCAGGATCAATACTAGAGGTCTTGCATTGTCATATACCCTTGGTGCACTGTTAGTGGAAATATTGTAGTCTCAGGCTTCAAACTCAAGGCTGTACATACTGTTTCTCTTAGCACTTCATTATGTACTAGAGACAACTGCTATAAAAACCAATAAAGATGTACATATCCCAACCCAGAAGACAAGAAAGACATGCAAGTCCCACTTGTAATTCAGATTGAAACATTAGCCAGTGGCAGGCATCCCAGGATCATAACTTAGGAAATGAGCATTTCAGAGCTTTCACCAAAAAAAAAAAAGAAGAAAAAAAAAAAAAAAGGAAATTGAATACTACCCTGACATCTTGAAAAGAGGCAGTCACCTCTCCAGGACTTCTTCCTGGATTCAGCAGGGCTCCTTGCCTTAGTTGGATAGCAAATGCAGTTTTGTAAGCTCAGACATCTGTAACGCAACAGTTTATTCCATAGCCAAAAGGCGTTTTTAATTTCCCTGACTAGTAAGGGGAGAGCTCAAGTTGATGCCACTCACCCTTTGTGTTTCACAAGACAGGTCTAATATAACAATGGAGGGAAAGTATAATTGGTGGGAAAGGAGGAACGATGGGAAATGAGGGAAGTAAGTTTGACCTTGCATAGGTCACTTTTGTAGTCTTTTAGAAGATCTCACTGAATGGCATTCTCTTTATGTGTTAGTGAAACTGGACCTGAAATGTGCTCTGTGTCCCCTCACAATCAGTGTCTTTTGCATTGAGGATGGGCTTGTTTCAGCTGATCTGTCCCAAGCAAAACACCATAAAAATGATGCGACATAGGATCCTCCTCAGAAACATCATTTTGTGTCAGAGGATCTCAGAGTCTAAACATTTCCTATCAGACACTTTATTCTCAGGGGAGCCTGGCTTTCTGCAAGAGTCCTTTGTAGTCCAGCTGGATGTCATTACATAATTAAGCATATGAGCCAGGAGGTAGTCTTGAGCATGGCAATTTTACAATATAAGATCAAAATGTTATTCTTCCTTTCAAAAGATCTAGTACCATTTGTTGCAATACCTTCATGCAAGGGATCAAATAGAGTATTGATTATTCATTATCACCTTTAAAGAGGTCAGTAAGATTCTGGAATTCAGAAGACTTCTGGGGATCTGAAAGGATATAAGGCCTCAGGGCTTGATGACTCATCCTGACCTGAAGCTTTGAAGCATCACCTGCTGTCTGGATTGTTCCTGCTTGCTGCCTGGGATTTCAAAGTCTCTGTCTCTCCCATTTCCCCCCCAAGGCATCAGTCTTACAGACATTGCCAGATCAAGAGAAGCAAAGAATGCAAAAGAAAGTGAAAGTGAGAAGACCATGAGCTGGGAGCCCAGCTGGTATACATCTGCTTTGCTAAGCTTGAATTGAAAATGAGTATCATTATTCTTGTTCTGTGTGCATCCTACTGTGTTTGGTTATTGCATCACATAGAAGAGTCAATGGGCATATCCTGTGGCTAGCTCCATTGTGTTCAACATGGGTTAACTAACTGTTCAATATCCTAACACAAGGAGTTTTTCAACTTTCCTGTGTCAATTTGATCTCCAGGCATGTTCAAATGGAGGAATGTTTAGAGGAGACTGGGGGTGTCATTATGTAGAGACCCTGACAAAATTTAACATGCTATCTTTATCAACTTAAGAAAAAGATTAATGTCATATTCATCTATACACTGTATTAAAAGTTTCCATTTTCAACAACATTGCCTGTATGTTGTAGAATAAACCTCCAAGAGTGCTTGTTGGCAGATGGTTAAATATTTAAGTAGCTGGCCACAGATTTTTTTTAAAATTGAGATAATTAGGAGACTTGAAGCAGTTAATATTTATTAGTCACGAAGAATTTGACAGATTGGATGTTTTCCTACCCACACATTCTCTAGCAGAAAAACATAAAGCCCTTATCTTTCATTATATATGAAGCATGCTTTTATATGAGGCAGAAGTAGAAGGCGTGGACTTCCCAGGTTTCTCAGTATGAGAATGTCTACCACTTAATTCAAGAACAGGCCAGAAAGCAACATGGAAATGCTGAGGTCTCTGGAAATGCACCAAGTTCACCCTAGAAAGTGCCCAGGACTGACTCTTCTGCACCACTTCAGCTTTCACTATAAATTATAGCGTCTCTAGAAAGGTTGTAGGGCTACTCCAGCCATGAAGGATTATGAGACAACCCATTTTCTATTAGCTTTGCCCCTTCTGTTGGCCTTCCTTGCAGGAGAGGAGATGCATGGAGCAAAGGCAGACCAGTTGTTTTGCACTCCAGAAGTGCATAGAAGCCTCCTTAAACAGTAATTAAAGTGGCACACAGGAGGCCAAGAACTGACAGATTACTAAGGCTACTCTAGAAGCCAGTTTCACCAGACATGTCCTCGTTTATCTGTCAGAAATCTGACTGAAAAGAAGCGTTGAGACATTTGCCTAAGCTTGCTGGCTGCCCCACAGACAGGTCTGAGCAAGAGCAGTAACATGCTTCTCACTAGGCTGCGGGTGTCCAGGTACACTGAACACACCAAGGAGCCTAGTTCAGCACTTCCCATGCCAAGTCAGGCCCATTCAACTGCACTGAGACAACAGCCAGGCCTCACAGACAGCAGGTTGGATGAGCTTAGGATGGATGTACGGGCATCTGCACAAGCACATACATGGTAGGTCTAATGTGTTATCCATCTGTCAGACTGTCAATACACGCAAATGTTCAAACATATGTGTGCAGACAGTCTGTGCAATGGGCATACAGGTTTCTAACGTACAATAGGGCAGCCATTTGAAACTGTTACCTTCTTTCATAAGATTGATACTGACTTTCTCAGTGATTCATGAAAAACATGAAAGTAGCATCAGTCTTGTACTATGTAGCTGACTAGCCAGAAAGAGATGTATCTCCATTATATCTTATTCTCTTTTCTTAATAGCACCACTGAATGGTCAGTATGTGTCTCAGTACGAAATCCCTTGGGCTCCTTTACATTCAAAGGCAAATAGAAAGTAAGATAAACCCAAACAAGGCATCTTAGTAACAACATCTGCATGTATTCACATGCAGCATTAAAAAGAATGGGTGCATAGGATTAACTGTGGCAGGCAGGGGATGAGTGGAAAGGGTTTTCATCAGTGTCTACACAGCAAGGCCAAGGGTAGACAGTAATATATAATATACCTGCTGTAACTCTTATCTGGACCAACTGCCCTGGTAGGCTGAACACACTCCTGATCTGGAATCATCCAGCACTGTCCTCAAGGGAACCCAAGAGAAAGATGGGAAAGCAGCCTTGGATACCAATCCACGCTGATGTCAGTTTGCTCTCTAAGGGCATGGTACCTGATGCAGAGTGATCCCCTGGCTACACCCCCACTTACTGTGGTCAGAAGATGTGAACTGCTGAAACCACTGGGGATTTTTCTTTACCCAATAAAAATCTTTAAGGACCATCCCTATTGTATACAAAAGGACAGGATTTTTTTTTAAGCTGTTTTTTTCTTTATTAATATTATTTTTGAGATATTTTTCCCAGTTCCTTCTTTTTAGACAATAGCAATCCATGCTTTATTTATCTCATTACTATAGTGAGACTCTGGAGGACTGGAAAACCGGTAGGGTTATGAGATACAATTAAAATAAAACCTGTTTTAAATGAACAAAACCTTAGAAGTTCCAAGCTTTTGCAGGCTTTCCTTGATTGCTGAAAAGCATGTTGGTGAAAGTCTGTTAAAGTTTCGGTATCCTTTCTCTTCCTCAACCCCAAGAGCTCCAGCAAGACTCATTGCAAACCAGAAGACAAGTACAGAATCCTACCAATAAAAAAGAAGCCACAACCTTTTAAAAAACAAACATAGCAGGATTCCTTTACACACCATAAGAAACAAAACGGAAACAAACTCCCATTGTTTCCTCTTCAAGTACCCAGAAGAAAAATCTGCACCTTAAAAAGGTTTGACCTCAGTATAGGCCATAATGTAAAAATGTGAGGATCTTGGAAACTTGTGCTTTTCCTGGACTGAAGCCCAGATTTTGTAATATATCTTGCCTGTTACTATTTTTCTTGCTTCTTCCAAAGTAGAAAAGGCTCTTTTGAAGAAGCGTGTGTTCTAGGCACTTTGATGCGCCAGAGTTGGGGTCTGTTTAAATACTTCAAGTTTGATATATACACATCTAGTTGTAACGTTTTCTGGAAAGGAGCCAACGTTGCCTGTCTGCATCTAGTTCCTACTATCAATATGTTGTGAGACACTAGACAGAGCGGTCTCTACCCTAACATGTACAGTATATGCTAGGCCAGACAGATAATAGTAACTTACTGTTGCCTTTATCTTCTTCACCACAGGTTTAATGAGCAGCACCTGAAAGAATTGATGCCCATATTGAAATCTGCTGCCTAAGTGAAAAGACAACTGCTAGCACACACTGGTAGTGCATCACATCTGCTTGGAAAACGACCTTTTCCCCCCCCCTTACTTCACACAAGGAAATCTGTGGACAATTTGATCCAGTGACTATCAATGAGATGAATACTCTTTCAGAGGCCATTTTGCTGGGCTGGCCACAATGTGCTTTTGCACACTGACCTGCTCTTCTGTTCCTGATGCTCTCCAGGCTGAACTGAAACTGCGACCACAAACCATTAAGCCTGCCATAAGCAGCACATGGACTGTCACATACATCTCTTTGCTTACTCTTTTTGCTATCCAGAGAATATATATGCAAATGCTTTCCTGTCTCATACCAGTTTACTGAGGACATAAGAGCAATTGAGAGACAGAACCTGATTAGTATTTTTCCTCCAGATACACCTTTAAATCCAGCTAGGAGGGGGCCAGACATACAATAATTTATATTCACTAGCCCCAGTGAAAGTTAATTCCTGCCATATCTTATCAAACAATTGGCTGTGGGAGAAAGTTTTCCCTACTGGAACATGCATAAGTCACTCTTAACTTTTGTGGCTGTGAACTGAAAGCAATTCCTTCCCCACCTTCCAATGTTTGCTCAGGTGCAGTTTGGTTTCTACGTGAACTGGTTCAGGAGAACCTGCCTCAACCAGCAAGCTAACAGGAATCACCAACCAACTTGCACTGACTGCAAAGTCCTCATCCTGAAAGAGTCTGTTACATAAAAGTACACTACATAAAACCATCTTTGAATTTGTGACTTATTGTAAGTCCTTAGGTAATTTGTCTTTAAGGATGACTACATTTTTAATCAATCAGCAAGGCATGCCGTATGTAAAGTTCACGCTAGCTTGAGCAGCAGTGGACTGTTTTTTTCCCCTAGTGAACAGCCCCCTCGTAGCCTGTGAGCTTTAGCTGGTGAGGTTATGCAGCCTGCCTATTAGGACTGCTCTCAGCCACATTCCTGACTGCACTCTCAAGTCTCAGGGCCAAGAGTAAACTTTAAATTTAAATTAAATGTAAGAAGAAAACAAAGACTGTATTTTTAACTGAAGCAAATGTGATCAGAAATATTCTCATGATGCTGGTATCAATAATTATCTTATTATTTTGCATTCAATTGAATTTGAATATTAAAATTTAATGTCTAATTTAATGAAAATGAAGCTACCTAAAAATTAGAGTTGATCAAATTGTCCAGTGGCCATTGGAAAGAAATTAAATACATTTTACTAGTGGTGAAAAGTAAGCCTAATTTCAAAAGACAGTAAAGATTTTCTGTATCAAAAGTTTTATAGTCTTGCTTTGTGGATCTTACGAGGGAAAACAAAAAGCCTAGATGGCATATGTTATCTACAAGAGGCAAAGACAAAACATTGCAGAAAGGTTATCCCAGATGAATTCCAGTAAAGCTTTTGTGTCACATCATAGTCCAAATAGACTAGTGAAGGTTGCAGAAAACATGTCTGAGGAATGACATGGGGAATTTTATAGAATGTACTTGGATTAGTTCTTGTGCTCTCTCCATTTTAAATAGAATTGATTCAGTCCTCAGTTCACGTAAAATAATATTCCAGCTTCAGTGCTTAACTGTTCTGCTGGATTGGGACCCTACCTACAATGAATCCAACTGAACAGACAGACTCCAGAGAGGTTTTCTGTACCTAAAAATGTCAACATTTTCAATCCCTTTATCTTGTTTTTCTTTTCAACATTAAAAACAAGTGGTGAGCATACTACTAGGAAGCTCCTCTCCAGTGCTCAAAGGGCCTTGATTCTAATCTTGTCACACTATGAGACAGCTAAAAGCTATGACAGGGGAGATGGTCATCTGTCTGTTAGAGTCTACCCAGATCTTCTAGAGCAATCTGGGCAGCATACTACCAGGAAAAGCAAGAAGCATACAAAAAATTTCAGAGTGTTAAAACAGACACGGGGTTGTCTGCTATGCTGCATCAACAGATTTCTTGGAAACAGATCTTGCAGGCATGTATTGGATTCATTTCTCTTGGGGCCTCCTAACACCCTCCTGAAAGTCTCAGGTACATGCTGAACAAAAGGGAGAACAAAGCATTCTGCCTTAAAAAGCCCTCTGATCAGATGAACTTTTGTTTAAAAGAGAGGCAAGAATGTGACCATTCCAAAGGGATCCTGGTAATTTCTACCATGATTTCCACAATTTAATACCTTACAATTATTCACTTCAAAGTCATCTGAAAGAACCAATAAAGACAGATTGATTACTTTTTTTTTTATACATCACTATGAGACATTATCACACAATGCTGCCAAAGCCAATCGCATGCCAGCCCTTGATCTAAAATTAGATTGAGGACAACGAAGTGTTTTTTTCCTCTACAGTGATCACCTAAACTCAAATGAGCCAACAGAGGCTGAGAGTCTGCAAAGTCGTCGGTACCAATGGGTGACTGCTGATGACAAACCTTATGACTTCAAGAACAGGCCCCTCAGGACTTTCCTGACAACGTGTACAAACTTCAGTACCCAGTAAGCAGGACATTTAAAATATGCACTAGGGATAGGTCTTGAAATTTACTTGGAAAAGGCAACTAGGCATGGAAGACAGACATCTAGTCCAGAAGCTTGAAGTACTGAGAGTGGTTCTGGTTTCCCAGAAATTGTAATCAACCATAACAGAAGTAGAAAATATTCTGCACTGGCCTCTTGTCCCAGAAGTTGCTCCTCTAGGAGGAACAGGGATCTCACAGCCTCAGTCCCTGCAGTTTTTCTCAGCCTGAACAGTGGAAAAAATCAGCTCTGTATCTGGGTGGAGGTAGCACCAATTAACAGAGCTTCTCATTTCTCAGAAACATGCGTGCTATTTCACAGATACTGAGTGGAGGTCAAGGAAATGTCCTTTGGCTCTGACTTCTGCAGACAGTTTTAGCACTTCTTCACACCCACCTGACTGCACTTGGATTTGAGCACTTGCTTAAAGTCAAGAATACATTTGCTGCTCCATGGAAGACAATGCTTTCCACGTAATCATGACCTAACATAAATATAGGTGAGCACTGAGCTTCCACCACAGCTCCTCCATCTGGGACCACCTGTGAGAGCTTACACTAAGCAAAGGATTGTCCTCATCTAACTCCACAACTGCTCAGCCTGCTTATCACATTAAAATACAAGATGGGCTTGTATATGTGTATGTAGGACATATGCCTCATGTTATTTTCTATGCATACCTCATGTGCACACAGCACACGTAGGCCTAGATCCATAAGTGTGTGTGTGTGTGCATGCGGATAGATAAACAGATAATCTGGAATTATTTCAAAGCAAGTGAAACATTTTTCTTTCTTTCTAGCTATTTCGCAACAACTTGGCCTTGAGATCTTCCAAGGAGCTGTATGTATGAGTGACATACTTGCCTGTTTTTATAGCTCCTGCCTTATGTCAATTTAAGCATCTTTCCTACACCTGGAGGAGTTCAACAAACATCAGCTCACAGGTGTCACCCTCCATTGGCTGAAGGCTGGCTCCAGAGAGTCTAGCCAATATCTGCTTTGGCTATTAACAGCCTTGGAGAGGCCAAGCTCAGTGTGTGGGGGGAAGCAGGGGGAGGATAAGGTGGAAGGAAAGGGAAGGGGGGGGTACATGTATGTGCATGTGCATTTGCTGCTGCTTTAACTTTCCATCCATTTAAGAGTTTAAATACTACTCAAGCACTTAAAATAACATTAGGACACATTCCAGCTTTCTCTGCCAGTCAGAGGGAAAAAATGTTTGAAACCCTGCATCTCAGCACCCCAAGGGCTTTATGATTTGTTAGGTTTAGTAGTTCAGAGGATTAAAAAGACAGAAATATTAGTAGAAAAAGAAGAGGAAAAAGTCAATGTATTCACTGAAGCAAAACTAATGGGTTGCTGGGCCAGAGAAGAAAAGGTTCTACTACCTGACTGAATCTTATTTATATTTCTTGCTCCACAATAAAAAATAATTTTCTAGACATTTTTGTCCCCCCCTTTATTTTTTGCTATGCTAGTCACATTTCCTAAATCCTTTATCAACGGCTGCTCTGCATATGAATGGGCTGTAATTGAACTGTCACATTCATGAAGGTCAGTAACCTTTCATTAGGAAGAATGTGTCTTTCTTGATAAATTGGAAAGTCCCTGAGGATTTAAAAGCATTATTTTTTATTTCATTCTTTCAAATATACCTTAAAAAATCTAATACAGGTCTTTCTCTCGCTCTCTTTTCACAACACTCTGAAAAACCCTCGTCTTTGTCACAGGCAGTTCCATGCAAAATATTCAATCACAAGCTTTCACTGTGACCTTCTAAAAAGCAAAATGGGAAGCATAAGCCCCCCACCCTCAACCTCTCACTTTGAATTGCAGATAGCTGATACTTCTGCTTTAAAAACAAAACAAAACAAAACCTTGAGATTAGAGTTTTTGCCACGTTCTTGCTTCCTCAGACTGACTTGAGTATCTCCTGTAAAGTGACCTAAATCAAACTGTGTTGGTGCCAGTATATCTGTCCATCTTTTTGGTGTGTCCATTTATCTACAGGGATGGAAAGCCAAACACCTCAAGTAGTGACAGGCTGTATGTGAAAAACAAATTATGGGAGAGAACCGTGCTTAAAAAAACCCTCTTAGTACTGCAGACAGCTTTCGATCCTTTCAATCCACAGGTTAGCTCCATACAACTCGGTCTTCCCTAAGGAAAATAAACTCTTCAGAGGAATGTTTTAGCACCTGGATCTGCATCCTGACACAACAGGGCCTTTAAAAGAAACTTTGTGGCTATCAAACTCATAATCACTGCCAGAAGCTCAATTCCTCCTCCAGATTTCAATCAGAAAGCATGCAGCAGGATGCATGGAAATGTGTTGAGCTTCCCACCCTTACCAGTGCGAAGGTGCCTTCAGATGTCTTAAAAATACTACTAAGGCTGCTGATCACAGAGGCAGAAGCCATCTGTTCCTGTAAATCCAAAGACTAGGCCATGTTCTAGCTAGCTAAGCCTAGGGCCCATCTTCAGTCTGATGACCAGCTTGATGTCAAGGGGTCAGAAAAAAAGCTCCTTGGTGACAAAGTCAGTCATTTTCAAGATAGAAAGACCAGCATGGAAAAGGGGAGGCTTGATAAATAGAAGCAAGCATCTGGCCTTTCATGTTAGCTAGTCAAATACTTCAAGAAGCAATATGAATTACAGGTTCTCCAGAGCTGTCAGAAGACTGTCCTTTTATTGTCACCACCACCAAAACTGTGGTGATTGAAGATTCACCTCTATAAGATGGGATATAGAGGAAAGAGGAAGAAGGTAGATTTGCAAAGCAGCTGGAATCCTTTAATGTGCAGGCCACACTGGAAGCTTTTCAGCTGGAAAAATGAAAGAAGCAGAACATTTCTTTTGATTTTTGCAGGAATGGTTGAAGAATTAATACTTGTTTAATTAGGTTTAACTTACTTTTCTCAAGTGCTCTCTCAGCTAGTGGACTTCCATTAAGTTTATATGCCCATCTTTGAATGGGAATGCTTTACTGTAGTGCCACAATATAGATCTTCTTGAACTAGTAAGGGAAGCCATAAAAAAAAGACTCTCCCAAAGCAAAAAAAAAAAAAAAAAAAGTTGCTACCTGACTTCCATATTAATGTCCTCCTCCAGCAATGAGATTATGTCTCAATTCATATGGAAAAGGTGTTTATTTAAAATCTAGATGTCCTCTTATGCTCCAGTTCTGCAACCACTCTCTAGAGACAGAGTTCATGGTGGAGGCTAGCCAGGTGTGATGAGAAGCATACATTAGCCTAGATAACCATGAGAATTCTCTCTGCCACCGGTGAAGTGCAGGTACCTGTGATAACATTGTAAAGAAAAAGACCACCCTTTATCAGTGGCTAAAGGTATGTGGCAAACACACCTACCTAGGACTCTAAAACAACAGTAGGGGCTTCACAGACCATCACTTTCAGTGCCACATTCAGGTGCCCAATGTCTAACTGACTAACTTAGAAACCTCCACTACAATGGCGTCTAAGGCCAATAAGCAAGGAGTGATTCAGCCTCCGACCTTTTGTGAGCAGCAGTCACAATGTGTCAAGTAGGCAGGAGTGACTTCTCTACGTGCCTAACTTGGGTACAAAGATGACTTTTTTTTTCCACTGACTGTGCAGGAAGCCAAGGTCTAGCAACTTGGCATAACAGGTGGTCAGAATTGCTCATCAGTCTCTTGACCTGACATGCTGTCATTGCTCCCGTGTTTCATTGCAGGCAATGGGAATACAGCTCACAGTTTCTAGCTCTCAGCGTGATCCTTGCTCTGTGGAATAAATAGATACATTCTTGTGTGGTACTTTTCAACTGTATGTCAGGAGATGACTCTGTAGTGAGCCCTGTTTTGAGGCAAGATCCTGACTGCTTTTCTAGGGGAAAACTAGTAAAGCAAAGAAGAAAAGCAAAGTTACATTTTAATGGTAAAGCACAGTTCATGGACCAGTTTTCCCAAGAGTTAATTTGGAGATCATTGCTGTTTTAATCTCTTGCAATGTATGTGGGTGTGCCAGTGATCTGAAGAACGGTTTCATGCAAGCGCCCAAACATTCAGATACTTTCAATTGCCAAAAAACCAGAAGTAACTGCCAGTCAAATCAACTCAAGTGGAAGACTGCAATCTTGGGAACGAAATCTCATCAAAATAAATATTTTTAAAAGATATTTTCTAGCATGACTAGCTTAAAATACCCCTGGGGCAACACTTCTTATGATGTACTGTTATTTCTCTTCTCAGATAAAAGGTTAATAACCAAGTGGATGTGAGGTAACTACTTACAAATCTCTGGAGAGATTCTGTTCTGATTCACGCTCTTGTGTCCTCTGTCAAGAGTATCCAAATTTCTTTCCTCACTTGAAATTGGAGTTTCCTACATCTCAGTACTTGGATTCACACAAGCTGAACCTTTTTGTATATCAAGGAATCTGAATTCTAAGATTTCAGTTCAGAACTGTCTCAAATGAAGCTCTGATAACTGCATATAGAAAAAAAAAACAGCGGCATATCACATCATTATATATATCCAGACCACAACAATGAGGCTTCTCAAGCACTCTGAACTGTGTATGAAATAAAAGTGGTTAAATAATTTGTTTAGAACTGTGTTAAGCATTTTCCAGGCAGGCGGTGAATAAATCCACTTTACCACTTCATGGCTTTACAAAGAAGCCCATCCATTAACATGGGAACCCTCTTGTTTGCATTTCTTAACAGCTGACATTTGTACCTTTCGAAGGAAAGTGAAGGGCATCTCATTGCCTCATTGTTTAAATCAGTGTGGAAATAATGGGGATGATAGGGAATTGGAGCTAATTTCCTTTGTCTCCTATTCAGCAGATAATGGTGGTATGTGCGGGATGCTAAAGGCCAGGCAGAGGAGGTGACCTGAAGATGACTTCATTCTTATGAGGTTTATCAAAGGCTCCTGTCAGTCAAATGCATGCTGAGAGATTGGGGACTGGCCATCTGGTCCAAAGTTAATCAAAGAGGAAAAAGGAAAGTGAGGAGGTGAAAAATCCCCATCAGATTTGTGCAAGGTGGAGGGAGATGCAGACAGAAGAGGGAACTCCTGTGCTACAGTAGCCCAGCACCCAGGCTGGATGGCCATGCTGAATGCAGAGGAATAAACGCAGTGAAGAGGGGTGGAGGAGTGGAAAGAGAAAGATAATGCTTTGAATTTTCACTGGGATGATCCCACACCAGTTTTAAGTGGCAAGCCTGAAGGTCACTGCTGCTGTTAGCTATGCAGAGCAGAGGCAGAATTGTTTCACTTATCCTCAGAAAAAAAGGGGGAGTGACTCACTCACAGTAGGGAACCAGTGTAATATAAAACACAGGGTTTTCTGTCAGAGAGCCAGACTTCTTTCCTCAGAGTTTTGTTTCTTACAAGCAGGAACAAGATGTACAGCCATGCCACCTTCATGTCCTGCAGACACAACCTTACCCAGCTCCTCACCCTCTAGCCCCTCCACCCACTGGGCTCAAAACCAGGTGTCCTGCAAGCACTAGGCACTTCTGAGATTTGTGTAACTGGCCCATAATGGCTTTCCTGTCAATACGGACCCTCACACATTTTTTCACTGTGTGTAAGCTGAGAGGGGTATAGAAAGGAGATTTAACAACAAAGGGTTTGGTTTGGTTTATGCTGAAGGGATATCACATAATTCTTGTAAGACTGAAAACACCAGTCAGATAATTGAAATGCTGTTTAAATGTGTATGTTATGTAAAAATACACTATTTCACCAAGGATGCATTCTGAAGTAAAACACCAGAGTGTGACAGCCTGTTAGTCTGATTTCCATAACCAGCCCTGTTCAGCTGCTCAAATCAGCTAAATAGAGACATATTTTTAAAACTACAAACGTCCAGATTGTGAATCCCTCCCTCACGCTGGCAAGTAGTCATGCTAATGAGTAGTCTCCTTGACTCCAGGGGAAAAATTCTTACCAGCAAAGGTTTCACAATCCCAGCCCTAAACATTTCTAAAATGATTAATCAATGTAAACTAACTTAAAACAAAAAGAAAAAAAAATAAAGAAGAGGAAATAGGGGAAGGTTCTTTTGAAGGGATGCAAATTAAGGCTGAGAACTAGATGTTTTTGTAGATGCAGGCAGAGCAAGGGATGTGCTTCCTCTAGTACTAACTACACCCCCCACCCCACCCCGGACAGAAACATGCTAAAACCGGAGAGAATGAGAACAAAAGAGTTTGGCTGCTTCATATACCTGGGGATGGGACTTGTTTCTCCATTGCGTTTCCATTCTGCTTCCTCCTCAGGTCGAGGTCCAGTCAGGCCCCCATAGAGAATAACATATGGAAAACAGTGGCAGTGAGTTCTGCTCTACCTGCAGCTTTGCTGGGCTGAGTCTACTCCGATGCCCTGTTTGGGAGTATCGTTTTGCACGGCCAAGCACTGTAGAACAGAGCTGAGAATAGTGAGAGTGGAAGCACACAGGTCTTTAAAACCAAACCCAAACTTTACAAAGCACCTAACCCCAAAGAACGTCTGCTGAACAGAGGATTTCAGCCAAGAACATACAGTTGTGTCTGTATATACACTGTATATACATGGCTATACACTGCTTGCTGCCCTTACATTTTTAGTGTTTTTAAAATAGCAAGCAACCTGCTGCACACTAGGCAGCTTAAAACAGGCACAGCAAAAGATGAACAAGAATGGAGACTGAGGGGCCTTAGATTTTCTTGATGCTAATGGCTGACATGACCCTTATGCATGGGAATAAAAGTCCATGAAGAATCTCATGAACACCAAACATGCAGTGTAATTTTATTTACCCTGACTTGTACTTGCTATCTACTGAATTTCCTTACCTGAGCTGTGATGACTTCAGAAGGAAGGGAGATTAGTAGCAGTAAGTTTTTTTGGCTTTGTTTTTTAGCATAGATCTGAGAGCAATCTGACTAAGAAAATGATCTTTCCAAACCCCTGGAAAGAAAATGCAGCCATGTGCATCCCAACATAAAAACAAGCATCAGCATGTATGAAATACTGTGCCTGCTATAATTAAAACCCACAAGCAACTACAAAACAACTCTATTTCTGTCTTTACAGCAAGAAATCTGCAGAAATTTAGAAATGGTCTGACAAAAAAGTCAACAATCAAATTTCACCAGAAACCTCCTATCCCTTGGATGAATTAAGGGTTTTTTATCAGGCAGCAAGGTACTATCATATGTTTATGAGTCCCCCTGCCCAGTTCCTGCCGGATCTTACAGAAGGAAAAAGCTTTAGACTTACCTGTGTCTGCAAGGATTCCTAGCCTAATGCATTTGTTGGGTACACTGTCATCAGCATGTCCTCCTCTTTCTTGTGGGTTGAAATAATTTGACATGCCAAGTTAGACAATGCCTTAAATCAAACAGTAGCTCTATTATCTTCAGTGGCTGAGACTATTTACAAAAGCACATAGGGGATTTAGCCACATAACCCTAAACTGATGGAAGGTAAGCGACTACATCCCCTTGAAGACATTGAGAACATCCGGCTGTGGTCTTTTCCCCACACCTTCCACAACGCCCTTATTTCTAGTTAGAAATCGTGCAATTGCAAATATGACAATATTAAGTCCTTCCTGAAGAACATTTTCACCTTTCTTTGGTATACTGCATGGTTAACAACAAGCATGCTGAACATATGCTTTAATGATCACGACAGCAATAATTCACAGAGAACCAGTTTTCTTTCAAAACACTTCAGAATAGCAAGGAGTTGGGGGACAGAAGTTATCAGGATGCTGGAAAGCACTAATACAATTTATTAGACAAGCTCTGTGTGGATGCAATGGCAGGTCGGCTATCAAAGGCAAAAACCTTCAGGCATTTTACATCCCATAATCCCAATGAAAGCCTGTTTTTGCAGACACCCTGCAGTTCATGAATCAGTGGCTGTAGCATACAAAATCTCCTATTTAAGTCATTATAGTACAATACACAAATCTGCACAGTGGCTGATGTTATATAAAATATTCCAAGTCAGTCTCAAAACTACAACATAAAAAAAAAAAAATCTCAACTGGAAACAGGTGTCTTGAAAGAAGAGTATTTCATGAAGTAGGAGATGCTCTGATCTAATCATATTACATCTGTCCTGGGGACTGGAAGAGGTCTGGCAGTACAGGGACCCAAGCAAACCATGGATAGAGAATGGCTCTTGTCTCCAGACATTGTTTTGCAATTGCTTTCACTTGGGCTTCAAGTAGACCCTCAAGCTCCCCATTTTTACATAACTGGATTGTTTTGTTATTGCCACCTTAGTTTTCAAACATCAAAGAACACAGAAAGATCTCAAATCGCAACATTGGCCTTGGCCAGGCATTGCCCCAGTAATGGGGCTGGCTTCTATTTCTTCAGCAGAATGAACCAAAAACCTGATAGTTTAGGAAGATACCTAAATTCCACCAGGCAGTATGAAGTCTTATCTCTGTACTCAGTTCTGATTCATTCCCACACTTAGGCAGTTCAGCTTCTACATTCAGAAATAGAGAAGATTGGCTTTCTTTTGTGAAGAGCCCTTATTTGCCTTGCTGTGGTTTATTCTATAGACTGTATATTTCACCAAAGTTTTTACCCTGCAGCTGCTCTGAAATCAGACCTGGAGAGAAGTTTTGCATTTTGCCAGGTCACTTCCAGATCAGACCAGCAATTCTCAGTCATACCCATATAGAGCACCAATGAAAAAGGATAAAGAAAGGCAGAATTGCATTATAATTTAGAGAGCACGATGAACGTGTTCAATTCAGAATAATTAGAAAGTATGTTCTACTCTTCTACTTACCATTTAAGACCTGGCAAAGGTCACAGCAGAAAAAAAAATCTGAACTGGAAAATGAGCATTACTCTTACTGTAAGAGTTTGCTTACTTCCTCCTTCAAAGGAAGGACACAGCCCTCCTTCAGCAAAAGTCATGCTTTTAGAAATGTTGATCTGAATCAGACTTAGAATCTTCAGAAAGCTCCTGTATGTCCCACAAGGTCTAGCTCTTCAGTACAAACTTTATCTTTGTGTTCTTGGTGCAAGAAATCCACAGAACAACTGGAACTTGGTTTGTGAAGAGAAAAATGAAAATGGCCCACAAAACATAATGTCAGTTGATGTTCTGGAAGTGTTTTATGAACTGGAAATCTTTCTCCAAAGTATTTCACTATAGCCCAATAAAACATTACATGTTGGTGGAATTTTATCCTGTTAAAGTTGGCAAAGCTTTCTTCACCAAAGAGTAAGTTTTGTTCAGGTTTAATTTACTTTCATACTCCCCCCAAAATCAATGTAATTACTCGGGTGCAAGTTGACAGGTTCCTGAGATAGTCTAAAATAAGTGACCCACAGCAACCAAGGTACAGACACCAACTACACAGTGAGAACAGGGAGGAACAGCAATTATCATCTCAAGTAAAGGCTGCATGTGGGGAGCTCCCAGGGCAGGCTGTTAAATTGGACAGAAGTTTTTGTTTGAAGAAAGGCAGAGCCATGATGCAGAAGGCTTTCTTGGGTTAGGTCTGCCTTTTGCTACAAGCATTAATCACAAAAAATGCAAGCAGATTGAGTTAAAAACACAATGAAGAGTTTGGCAGAAATTTAGGCTGCTCTGTATGGGGGATGTTGTGATTCCTCCAGCTGCAATTCCCTAGGATGCATTTCACCTAGCCAACACCTGACAGGAAATATTTAGGAGGTTATAAGTCTTCTTTAGAAGAAAATTTCAGCCTAAAGGGGTCCAATATAACAACTAAAACACGAGAAAAAGTTTTCTCGCAGCTTGTGTTCTAGGTGCCCGGCTGAAGTCCTGGGTCCATAAAAAGTCTTTTGCCAAGCACTTCTAGGAGGTCAAGTTTGTCAGAGTCATATGTATATTTGACTTGCTATGCTGCCTAGAATTATGCTCAAAGAAGAGTAGATTACATCTCACTGTGAAGAACATACTGTACACCAAGATGGAAAACTGTTTGGTTTGCATAGGCCCTATGCACCTCAGCAGACAGCCATTTAATAATACAAAGAAGGTGTCTCCATCCTTCTCATTTATTGAATTTATTTGCCAGAGGCAGGGAGGCAGAATTTTAAGAGCTTTTTTTTTTGCATAGTTGATGTGCTGATGTTGATTTTATTTTTCTCTAAAGAGTTTTATTGACTCAGAAGAGTACCAAGATTTTTGATTCAGGAGTCACATTGCTACAGCATGACAAATAATTTGTCTGTTGTACCAGAGACAGAGTTGTACCACAGTATCTAATCATCCATTTCCATGTGCATATAGGGTTTTTTATAGCTTTCATTTAAAGAATAGAGCAAACGATCCAACCTTACGAAAAGGGTAGTTGTGGCTGTCATACAGAGGTTTTGCTAAAAAAACCCTGACTCACAATCAAAGTAAATCAAAGAGGTGGGAAAGAAAGGGTGCAACCTATTCACTCCTACCATCTTACGTCAGTTTAACAGATCCAATTGCAGCAGTAATATAACAGATGAGATAGACAGTATCTTCTCCTCATCTTCTCAGCATCTAAACACAAAAACCAAGAAACTGAAACAAAAGGTTAAAAAGCAGGCAATTTTTTTCATGAGGCATGTCCAATGCCTAATATCTGCTTTTTTCCTCTGTTCATGGTCAAACTATCAACGTGAATGAGCACTGAAATGACTGTGCATCCTGGTAGGGTGGATGAATTCGTGATTCATGAGTGAGATTAGACCAGAGCTTCCAGAAAAAACAGGTATTAATTTATGCCCCTTTTCATGCACTTCCCCTTAGCAGCTATCCTTCTAAAATCCAGAGAATTAAATGATCATCAGAACAGCATTAAAAAGAAAGATAAAAACCCCACAGCTCTGCTAATCACTTGGAATAGTCTGCATAGCCACCAACTGAAGCAGGGATCTTTGGTCTATTGTGGTGTATTATGTGACTTCAAGAAAATGAGACAGTAAGGTAAATATAAGAAGTAGGATTTATCAAGGCATTGGGTGAAGAGGGACAAAACCCCTTCTTACGGTTGTCAGTAAAAAGGAGGGTGACACTCTTACAGAGTTAGAGGAGGTCAATAAATCACCATCCTTATCTTGCGAACAGAGCCTGTGACTTCAAAAATTAGCTCATTTATTCTGCACAATTAAATTTATTGAAGTGTGACAGAAAAAGTTTAGCAGTCGCTGATGCAGAAAAGCAGCAACAACAGAAGCAGGCAACTGACTGAATGACACAATTAGTTGATTTTCATTTTATTTATCAATATAATTATTGAATTGTATTTCTCCTATTTCACAGATTTTTACCATTATTAGAGCCTGGGCCTCAAGGGAAAAATCAGTTCAGATTTTTAGTCTAAGTTAATGTGATTATAGAGCTGCTAATAAAAGGAAAGTTCTGTAAAGTGCTACACAATCTTGTATTCAATGTCACCCCACCATCAGGCTCTGAAATCCAGAATCCTTTCACGTAAGGGCAGTAAATTGAATATGAATTGTGAATGCACTACATTCCCTAGATGGCAACCAAACCTATGTATCCAGGATCCCACCTTGACACTGCCTCAAAGGAGCCAAGATTCCTTCTGAGTTTTAAACTTGGGAATATGCTTGTTTCTTTAAAATAAAACAAAACCAAAACAAACCACAAAAACCCCACCCCCAAAAGCCCCACTGCTCCCTCTTTGTCCCCATCCTTACTTCAAGCAAACTTACTTGGAAATGTAAAAATAGTGTAGGAATATTGGAGAAAGACTGCCATGCCAGGGGACCTGCAGACGACTATGGTTGTTACACAAAATTACAACATTGACCATTTTGATACACACTGAAAAAATATAACTCCAAAGCTTCTGACAAAGCTTTTTTAAAACAAAATAAAAGTTGTTGACAAATTAGAAAGGTATCTATTAGCAAAAGTTACTCTTCCTCTTGTCTGCTCCAGTTTAGAAGCCTCTAGACTAAGTTGCTCTGGCTCACTTATTGGCATGCCTTTTGGTCATTCACAAAGTCTGCTTTGGTTTTGAACTTGTAAGAGACAAAATGAGAAATGCTGGACCTGACTCATGCACATATTCCACCCTTGCCTTCTACATACATGAGGAAGCAAGCATATGTTCAGCAGTAAGCTATATAATAACTCATGTCCTTTCTCACAGGTTCAGGAAATTAGACCACATGCTATTGCGAGTGTCTAACTTTTCCAGTGTTTTGAAAGACTATTTCCATTGCAACTAGCTTACTCAGTTCTACCCTCCACTTCCATTCCATAAAAAGTAATTTATTTGCTCTGAGAAAAAGACATACAGGCCATTTTTCTAAATGTTGGTCAAAGTGTCATGGAGAGTTGCCTAAAACATTAAAAAATTGAGAGAGTCCAACATACTTCTGTAGCCATAATTAATAACAATCAATATTATTACTTACAATTAATAGCTGACTTTGGGTGATAAGATGCTTCCAGAATTCCCACGGACTTAAACAACATATTCTGGTTACTGGGATCTTGATGACTGTGTGGGCTCAGACTATATATTGGGAGTTTAGTATAGTGCAGGAATGGGCAAGAAGGGAGCTTTATGTCTGTAAGACATGAATTATTAAAGCTAATAAAATGGATCTCACTGGGACTATTCAAGTTAAATTTGACATGCACTATCTATGGAAAAAGGGATCAAAAGAAAGAAAACCATATATTGCAAATTTTCTTTTGTGTGTTTCTTTTGGATGAAAAGTCTGGAAAGTTGCCTCTCCATTTATGGAGAATTATATGCCCCGCTGGGACGTGGCGTTGATGGAAACCATTCCATAGCAGCACTACGCAGTGACTTGCCCACCTCCAGAAACACAGAAGCAGAGGTAGCCCTGTCTCCAAAGAGCCTTCACTTCATCATCAGAAAAGATATAACAAAGGGACAAATGGGAACAAAAAGAGATCAAAGAACAAAAGATAATTTTAAAGGTTTGATTGAAGATGTTTCCACTTCAGCCAAGAGAAGCAGAATCTTCATTGATTTTGCTTGAATTCAGTATCAGCAGAGTAGACTAGCATACCCTCAAGGACTAACTTCTTACAGTCTTTGCAGTATTCAGCAAGGCTCTCATCAGCAGGGAGAAGCTGCATATGAGTCCAGGAAATAGGCTTCTAGACCTGCGTGAGCATTCAGCAGTTCAATAACTATGATTTCACCATTTTTTCCATGGTACTCTTCACTCCAAGAATCCCAAATCATCTTGCAAAGAAAGAACATCCTTGTATTATGAGATCCCAATTTAGCAGGTAAACTTCCCTTAACCAAAGCCCCTCAAAAGACGTAAGAAAGGCCTTTGAACATAAACCAACTGGATTTTGCTAGAATATAAATTAGAATCCTTAACTTCTCAAAGCAGTGTAAACTGGACTGACTAGGTCAAACACAATCACCATAAAATGGAAAACATAAATCAATTTTTCTGTGCCCACTGCATCCTTCTAGCCTGGTTTCATTCAGTTTTGTCAATATTTGGACCACAGGAAGTCATGCATAGTCCCTTCTGGTCCCTGTGAAGCTGCTTCTTCCCATCCCAAAGACACTTGATTATGAGTCTGCTTCTTGTTTATCTTTGCTACCTCCCAACCTGCCCGCTGGGCTGGAGACCACTCTTACTGAGCGGTTGCCCCTCCCTCTTCTGTGAAATCACCTCCTCCTTGACACTACTGATTGTATAGAAAAGGTAGAAAGACCCATCTTCCTCTCACAAGGGCTGCAGCTGAGCCAGCTATGTCTTTTTTAAAAAAAAATATAACCTATAAACTAAGAACAAATAAAGCAGACAGTGTCCATCAGACCTTGGCAATATCGTAATTTTTCAATTAGGAAACAGGAGTTGAGAAAGGAAGACATCCAAGGTAATAAAGATTACCAGGAGACCTCTGACTTCCCAGGTGCCTTGCCTGACTCTAACCCCACTTTGCTGGCCTACACGGCATGCCATAAAAACTTAGATGAGTCCATTTTTAAGTCTTTCACGTGCTGGAAGTTCTAGCAGAGCTTTCACACTCATCACTCAAAAGGATATTGTTCATGTGCATATATAGAACATTGGGCTTGATCTATCTGATGTACAAGATTTTGTGTCTTTAAAATGTCACAAGCCTGGAGGATGCTTTTCTCCACCTACAGCAGTCAACATTGCTTTGTTTTTCTCTCTGTTTTTCAAAACCAGGGCAGTTTTGTTCAGGGATAAACTTGATTTTTGACTGACTTCACAACCTTTCCAGATTAACCCCATGGATTGCTC
This sequence comes from Athene noctua, assembly GCF_965140245.1. Taxonomy (NCBI): domain Eukaryota; kingdom Metazoa; phylum Chordata; class Aves; order Strigiformes; family Strigidae; genus Athene; species Athene noctua. The sequence goes on from NC_134038.1 coordinate 100,204,845, forward strand.
TATAACTGTCAGGCCTCTGAGCTGACTCTTCACGCCAAATCAACGTTTTCTAAATAATTATTTATCCATGAACAGGTCAGAGAGGCCCTATGGCAATATTTTCCTCCCCCTTCCATATGCAGAAGCATTACTTAAAAGGGCAATGTGCCTCAGGTTTCCAGGCTACTCACCAATTCATCTTTTCTTAAAGTCATATTATGCTTAAATATTAATGTTTAGCAACAAAGCTGGAGAAAGCCTGTCCAAATCTTTAGAGGGAACAAATTAATTTAATACAATCAGTGAAAATAAAATGCAGGAGAACCCTGAGTATATGAAGTTCCTGAGCCCCTACTAAGCTTCTCGATTAACAGGGGTCCAGGCAACAGTAAATAGCACTTCTGCAAAGCACAAGGAGCAGTACCATGTAATTTCATCTTTCTATATATCCATTTTCTTATCCAAAAAGTGAAGATTTACCAGTTGGCCTGAAACACTCAGCACTCTGGTGCTACAGGAGGCTGCCAACTGGGATTATTCCGCATTATTCATGGGTGAGCTGAAGGAAAGGGCAAGGATCACAGAGATCCATCCACAGCATGAAGGAGTGCAGTTGAAGAGGTAGAGTTGCATAACATTTCAGGGTGAAGAAACCTACTCCTCCATATGGTTTCTGCTGGACTGAGCAAAACCTCCATTTGGACCTGTCCCGAGTTCGAACACAAAGCAAAATTCTCTTACAAGAAAGCTCAAGTGCTACAAAAGCTGGCTTAGCTCTGTCAGCTCCAGCTTCTGCACCAGTATTCTGCCTACCACTTCCTTTGCAGCTTCACTCAAATTATAAATAGCTCTGCATGACAGATCTGACTTTCAGCTAGGTTGAGCTTAGCTGGTGGAGGGGCAGGTTACTGCTCCATCAAAGGTGTGACCTGGACATGACAGTGGCCTGTATGTCAACTGCACGGGACAGTAATCGGAGTTGACACAACTGAGAGTGAACAGATAGCAGGACCAGGACCCGAGTTCATGACTCTTCTCCAGTGGCTCCAATGAGACTACACAGAGCAGCGCTCAGGGCTTGTACCACTGCTTACACAAATTTTGACAATAAATAAGGAATATTAAAGGAATACAACCTGAAACAACCAAGTTACAACTACAGATGATTATGACTAGAAGTCAGATCCTAAAGGAAATGAACAATAAACTGTGGAGAATGTGACACAAAACTTCTGTGGAGAGTGGTGTTTTTTCCTGTGCCTAACTGCAAACAAGATAAACCAATACAGATCAAACAAAATGTCTCCTCCTCCCAACCCTTGGAATCATTGAAGAGCAGGAAACCCAGCAGTCTGATGCTGAACAAAACAATGCTTTGAAAGGAGTAAAGGAGTGATGAGGGAATAGGCCAATACGCAGAATTTGGAAGAGGAAACACTGTATTTAACATCCATTACTTGCCTTTATAGCATCTAAGATGTCAGAACACCGTCTGGGCCTCCTCCCTGCATCTCAGTCACCAGAAGCTGGTGGTCAACAGAGCACGCCGTTGCTGAGCAAGGAGGTCATCAAGAAGACAGAGACAAGCTCTTCACAGCAGTGCATGGTGGAAAGACAAGGCATAAATTGAAACAAGTTCAGACTAGCTATAAGGATTTTTTTATTTATTTTTTTTCCCTGAGGACAATGAGGGTTGGCCAGAGGTTGTGCAGCCTCCTTGGAGGTTTTCAAAGCCCATCTGGATAAAGCCCTGAGCAACCTGTCTCATCTCATGGCTGATTCTGCTTAGAGCAGGACATTAGATTAGAGACCTCCTGAGGTGTTTTCCAACTTGAATTATGCTATGATCCTATCTGCACTGATATTGTTTGTCCACTTCATATTCACTGATCCTGTATGAGAGAAGAAAACAACTCTATATTTGGTAGCAAGTACTCTCTTTTGGTATTGGGGTATTTGGGTTCTGGTCCATTTTGTAATGGCCAATTAAGTACCACTACAATTCTATTACAATTAAACTTAGATGCATAATACCTGTGGTTTAATACCCGAGTTTGACTTCACTGTGTCAACAAGCAAGTAATTTCCAGCACAGAAAAGTCTGCATGCTGTACACTGCTGTACATACTACATACAGTATTGGTGTTTTGCTACAGCGACCCATAAGAAGAAAAAATACATGTACACGGGAAATTAAGCTTCATCTCCTGCATCTGGAGCTGTTCAAATATCTAAGGTTCCATCAGAATCTTCCAGCTCAGCGCCATCTTCCCTTGCATTTCTGGGGGATGAGAACATAAGGAAATGCCATTCCTTTTACAGCAAAATCGTGCTATTACTCCAACAACTTCTGAGATATTGGTACTGTTTGTTCTCCCAGCAGCAACTTTGAGGAACTTGAACAGTCACATATTGCTCGGAGAAAATACAGAAGAAAAAGAAGATGAAATGTTGGTGGAGACTTTAATGATGAACACAGAAGGTGAAGTATATTTTTTCCGCTTTAAGTCCAGAATGTCCAGCCTGTACAACAGAGTAAGAATTTCTAACCCTTCTCAAGTAATGTCATTGATGCCAGATATTTAGTGCAATGATTTCAGCAGTGAATGTCAAATCTCTCTCAAATATTTGCATGCTTCTTAGCTCCTAAACTGACAAGCTTTAATTTAAGCAGATATAAGTGAAATCTGCCACAGCACATGTTGGTGAAGATATTTAAATGATACAGGCCACAATAAGAAAGATACAGAGCACATGCAATCCTCATTAGAATCAGTGTGGCAGGGGCTCTTCTCATTACAGTTACTTGAACAATAAATTAATTAAAACTCCTCAAAAAGCTCAAGCCCAAAACCATTCAAGATGTGTGGGAAAAATGCCACACTCTTGCAATCTGCTCTTCATGGAAAAAATGGCAGTCTTCTCCTTTCATCTTTATTTCTTTTTTCCCTACAGACCCCATGTGGAGTATATAATACATATATAATACAAAACCAGCCAAATGAGGAATGGAAAGCACAAGGATATTAATTCCTGCATCATACCTCTGAGCAAGCTCATGTCAATAGACCCCAGCAGTGTAGGTAGTGGCAAACTTAACTGGGGGTCTCATCAAGTTGCTAAAAGAATTCCCCAGTCTTTCTGACAATATACCATATTCCACTCAGTGTTTTGCCCACTCTTACATATATAACATATATATACACACACCCCCCATAACCACTACTATGTTTTGTCTATTGTTTAGAGATACAGCAGACTTCATAGGACAGACACTACACCCTTTTTATTCCACTTTTCTCAGGAAAGTACTGCATGTCATACTTTATCTTCTCTCCCCACACTAAAGCCTTTTGAACCTGTTGGTACATTTCAAGTCAACCTGCTCGAGGACAAAAAGATAAAAGATGAAATTCCACAAATTTTGTGAAAGTAAGAAGGCAGTACAGGAAATAATTATAGTGCTCTTAACAAAAGAGACCTCTAAGAACTCTTTTATTGTATTTATTAGTCACAAGAGAATCTCCAGAGGTAAGCACTTTGAGGAATTTACCAGTCACAGCCAAACTTTGGAATGGAGCTCATACCTTCTTGACACAGGATTATTCAGCCACAAGATCCAAAGCCATAGAAAACCAGATTTCACATGTTCCACTCATTAATTGGAGCTATCAGACCCTGATTCCAGACCTGCATTTGGATGGAACTAATTGGTTATGTCCACCTGCCAGTTCAGGTCCATGGAGGACAAAGGACTAGAGCTAAGCCTGCAGTTAGGTGCCCACAGTACCACTCGGACAGAGAGGCCTGACAGCAAGTAAGTGACCTTCTGTCCCTCCTCTAGCCACTGGGTCCTCCTCCAGAGCACTTAGTGAAGCGCCTTTAATTCTTCTGTTGAGCATGTCCAGAAACGTAGCTGTCTTGACCATGTTGGGCCAAATATCTTTGAGCCTTCATACCCCAGAAACCATTTGGGACTTATGAACTAGGACCTCTAGTGCTGATGTTCACTTAGCACATGGCTGGTGGGGAGGAGATAGTTCTGTTGAATCTGTTCTGTTACACAACCACCAACAGCTCAGTTCCTAGGGTTGAGTGAGACTGCGCACGTGAGATCTCTTTTTTGGATCTCGTCATTTTCTGCTCAAGGTGCCTACATCCCAGGTAGCTTTCAGAAATGTTCTCTTGATCTGAAGCCAAGGGAACTGGAACTGACAGATGATGGTAATGATTAACTACAGACACCCTGTTAATGCCCTGCTGAGATGATCAGCCAATAAATTCACATCCAAAGATAAGTGCCTAAGAAAACAGAACATAACTGGAACATGCCAATCTCTCTTCACTGACTGAAGAGGCAGTCTAGACCATTAAACCTCTATCTGTTACACAAGTACCTTTGTAATCTGTCCTTCAACTCTGAAATATCCAACTCACTTCTGAAATCCTTTGAACTTGAAACAGTTCTATTTTTAATAAACAATCCAGACAAACTTGTCAGATTCAGTTGGAATACCTTTCAGACTCTATAAATAATATTCACATCTCTACATTATAAATTCACTGCAGAATTTCAAGTCTTACTTTTCAGATGCCAAATCCCTTTAGTAAAGAGCTTTCTAGATAATAGGATCTTTCTCGTATAATGCATTCATAAATTTCCTTCAGTGATAAGGGTGTAGTTCAAAGATCATTTCAACACTGCTGGTCAGATTCTTAATTAAATTATTGTGTTTAAAAGGGGATTAATAAATAAATACTGGTCATAGCTTAAAGGGAAGCAAAAGTGGGTCACAGAACTTGAAAAGGCTGCCCAATGAAATGAAAAACCATGAAACATTGCATTTTTCTCTCTGGAGAAGTGCGTTCACAAATGGTAGTGTGATCTGTCTCCCTCCCAAGAGGTGGACTGGAAACCTTGGGCTGAGTTTTCATGAAAGAAAGGGTCGATCAAGGGTGTTTCGTAAGGTGGGGAATGAGATTTACAGCAACATAACCAGTTGGCCAGTTCATCATTACACACTACATATGTCCTAAATTAGGAGAGCATGAAGAGGGTGAATACATTACACTGTTTCCCAAGAAGCATATTGGGCGAGTTGTTCATGTTCCAGTTCTTTGAGATTCAACACCACATATCCCAGGAATCTGTAAATCATCATCAGGTGATATTTGTTGGCTGTCATACCATGGACAGTCAGAGCCGGTTACAACTTTTACCAGGCATTTTCTGTTCATGTTTTTAAAGTTCTTTTTTCCAGGAAGCTGCAAAACAAAACACAAACCAACAAGTAAAGTAGTGCAGCACAAAACAAAATTCCAGAGATAGGAGACATGCTGATAATATAGTCTTTGACATTTGTTTGGGAATATTGCTGAGTTAAATATCAGTCCTTTACCAGATTAATAAATGTATGTCTGCTCTCTTTCTCTATTCACCTATGTAGCCCCCGTCAGTGCAGTATCTGAACACCCCTGGAAACACCAGTGAACTTGCCCTCATAGCATCCCTTTGTAGTAGCAAAATACAGACATTAACAAACTTGTCTGAGGTCAGATGGGAAATATGTGGCAGACAAAGCCCCCCAGAATTCTGGTTCCTCATAACCATAGCAGAAGCATCTATATTACAGGGTACCCCTTCTATCTGGTACATAACAGGCTGTTAATGATTGCCTCTGTGGCCACTAAGGTGGGAATGAGATTTGCATCAAAGACAACAATGTTGGATATCAGGGAAATCTTCTAACTGCAGAGAAATGAGGTACTGGGACAGGATAGTCATAGAAATGCTGTGGCATGTCCTTCATATACGGTTTTAAGAAAGGGCTGATAAATAATTCTCAGGAACGGGTGTTTTGAACTGGCCTGTTGTGTTCTACGCTGTCAACATGGCAGCCCAGGATATTACCTAGTTTGTTGCACTATCTTTAGCTTTGCAGTGTGTATCAGAACTTGAGTGGTAGACAAGTAATGGTGACGTTTGTTATCACCACAGTAAAACAGGGATGGGTCTCATTCTAGTGTGTCAGAAGATATACAAAATAAAAATACCTCAGCAAGTTATTAAAACAAATCAAGCAGCTACAAAGGACCAGGGACAGGCTCTCACAACAGTGTTGAGCCAAAGTAAGTGGAGTGTGAGGGAAAGTCTCCATATAAAGAGACTAGGGCTTTGGCATGGTCTATAGGTAGTATGTAGGGTGCGCTGAAAATGAAAGCAACTTTCAGGAATTCTCTCAGCAGCCAGTTAGTCAAGAACCCACAAGACGAAAAAGCAAATGAAACTGCCACATCTGTATGGAAGATGAGATCTCTTATGGGTCCAGCCCAAGTCCTTTTTTAATTCAACAGAACAGTTTAATCTAACTTCAGCAGCTTGGACTTGGCTTTCCCATTACAAAAAGACCCAAACTTCATATTTTATAAGGGGCTGAATTCCTAGGGAATGACAAGAAGTTTAGCACCCTCCAACGGAGTCTCTTGTTACAGAACATTTGCGTGGGATTTCTGAACATCTGGAAGCCTGGACACCTAAAGTCATGGACAAATAAGGACTGCACACAAGGAACAAGTCAGAATGCATACAACATACCGTACATGCACTCAGCAACTCACAATACATAAGCATTAAAATACAGGCATTACATTCCTGAGCTGGGCCTTCCAGTCAAAAATGTATCTGCGTATGTATGCTTGACTCACATGACCCAGCCGTAATTTTGCAATGCATCTTCCTTCCCTTCCTTGTTTGGATGGGATTTGCCTCTGCCCTGTTTATAGAGATAAAATAGTAACAGTGAAACAGTTGACATAAAGCATGTGTTCTGAATTATTTATGTGTTTTTTGTGGGGTTTTTTTTGGTTTGGCTTTTTTTTTTTTTTAACTGGGAAAAAAAAAGAGAAAAAACCAGAAATACCGAACATACCTGCCTAACTATGCAACAGAAAAGGACTTGAGGATCCAATAACAAATACAGCCCAGTATAAAACTATGGTTTGCATTTTGTGGTGAAAATACATGTCACATCGTGTATGGGTATGTGAGTTTTTCATGGATTAAGCAAACCACTATATGCTGCAGGTCAAAAAAAAAAAAAAAGTATGTGCGTGTGTAGAGATACAGATATCTATCTCTTTCTGGCATTTCTAACAGCATGCAGACCTAGAGTTCATAGCAGGATCTGGCACTGAGGAACCAACATGTGCATGTGAATGTGGCCCAGTGGAGACAGATATATTTGTTTGTATACTTCTACTGCATCAGGGGTGGAACATAGCGTTCATTTCTTCTCTTTCAGCTAATGTGGGGAAGGCTCAAGTCACTAAGCCCTAGCAGCATACCATCCGACAGGGCATTCCTGACCCAGGTCACAAAATGCTCTGCATAGCCAAGCTGCAGGTATCCACCAGAGAGTTCCCACAGCCCAGCTCACTGCACTACAGAATCACAACTGTGATAACATGATCTTCACTATTCTCTGGGGAAAAATCTAAATCAAAAGCCTTTCAGAGCTACAGGGCTTACTTTTCTTTTCATGGGAGAGGCAATTTATCTGTGGTCATGGTATACTGCATTTATCTGAAGATTATGTTCAGATGTTCCCTTTTGAAACCTTTTGATACAAGTGCTGGTAGATATTCACTAGCCTGTCAAGGATAAAATGAATATAGGAGAATCTTGGAAAGACATCAAGCAGAGAGGAACCTGGATCACAATGATGAGATATCAAGTGTGGATAGAGATCCAAACTTGTCTAGGGCCTGGTGTTTAGTTGGCCCCTTTCTGTCCACAATGTTGATGCTTACAAAACTCTAAACTTTTAGACAAGAAACTTCTGTGATATTGGCTATTGAGGAATTCATGCTGGTTTTAGTAAATGCTGGTAAAATCGGCCTTTTTGGCATGGAGTTATTAATTTTGTCTCTGGGAAGCAAAGAAAGTAAAAATAGATCATTAACTTTGGCTTGAGAGAGGTTTACATAGCCCATGTAAATGAAAATTTTGGCCAGACTTCTTCTATTTCCAACTGTTTCATCTTCGTGCTATCTTTTCAGCTTTACGTTAAAGATGGTTCTTATCACAGAAATCAGACTCATATCCAAGGCTAGATGTGGAATATCCTTCACCTGGGTCAGCCCCTTTTAACTCCATACCTGCCCATTACAGTGCTTAAGCCCTGGTTCAGAACCAGCCACAGCATCCAAGCTGCCCTCTTTTAATAAAAACCCAAACCGCTTTCTAAACTTGCTGCCCATAAAGCATACCTTAGCTTCAATTTAGCCTGGCTCCCTGCAGGCCATCCCAGAGTCATTCAAGAGAACCTGTTCTACTGCTTTCTGTCTCCCAGAATTAGTATGTGCTGTTCAGGAAACAAATGCAAACACCAGTTAGTGTGACACAACCGATCCTCTAAGTCTCTTGTAAGCTTATCTCCTCCCCTTTCTCCCTGTAAGGCCAGAAATCTGTTGCTACAGACTTTTGGTACTCAAGGCTGGAGTCAACTATCAGAGTGATGAGGGGGGTATGCAGCAACACAGCTGCTGTCTGCTAAAGGGAAGGCTACCAGCATTTCTGTGCCTACCTTGATAAACACTGCTGTCCAGATATTGAAACTAGTTGCAGATCTCCCCTTTGCTCCCATGATGAGCAGATCCAAACCACTGACTCAAAATCTCCATACTCTAGGATCCTTTTCCGGTTTTAACAAAGACAATTTCAAAATATGGTAGCTTGGAAACTCCCAGGGCTCAAATACAAATTATTTTAAGTCCCAGTGGAAAACAGATCCTTCTGTTTCAACAAGATATGGTTTGTTTAGAGAGTTGGCAATTCAGAGGAGACTGAACCATGGTTTCTGCCAAGCCTGGGCATCACAGCACAGTGACTGGAGCAGCAAGTAAGGTTTTATTTTTTCCCCACAGTGGTGGAACTGAGAAATGAAATAATTCATTTAGATATGTTTACCCATGTTTTAAATGATGGCTATTAGAGGATGTTGCCCACACTTCAGGAAGCTGAGAGCCTCTTTGTCTAGTCATCCACTCTGAAAAACTCTGATCATGTACCTCCAGCAATCTCTTAGTTTGGATACTCCTACTGGCCTTTAAAACACAAAACAAAGTTCTCCTAAGGTTATGTAAAGGAGAACCTCAATAAAACATTATGGATGGAAAAACATTTCTCCTCCTCCTTCTATTAGCACCTGGCAGCCTCCTCACTAGTTTCATCCATCCTCACACTTGTAACAGTCTGTTGCTGTCTCAGAGACCTTCTCCTTAGCCTGCTAGAGCCTTATGCTAAATGCTGATCTAGTCTCACTCCCATCCAACCATGGATACCTTTAAACACCTTGCTGACTTGCTAACTGCAGGGAAAGGGGGATTATTCCTTGTCATTCTTAGCCTAGCAAACACCATCCTTGTTAGTCACAGGAGTCCAACACCATAAAATGTCTCAGGTCTTCCTTATAGGCAGTGCTTGCTGTTGCAGCCCTACAGGAACCAAATGTATTCCTTCTCTCCTCAGGGGAAAATGCCAGCACCACAAAGAGCCTATCTTCCCAAATCACTCAGCATAGCAACCAGCAAGAGTCAGCAGCCTTCTACAGAGCCCCAGAGCCAGGACTGCCACTAGGATTTTGCAGTGTATAACACAGACAGTTATCACCAAAGAAATCCAGCTGCTACCAAGCTGGTTGCATTTTGGGTGCAACTACATCTCAAGCTGGACAGCACTTTGAGGTGGTCTTCTCACACCTTTTCTTCCATGTGAGCAGCCCAAGCATGTCAAAGGGGTGAGGATCTGCACAGGTGTGAATCCAGGCTACTCAAAACAGAGAGAACATAGATCTTAGAACAGAAAAAACCCAGTCCCCTCCACTCCTTCCTGGCTGCTGTGTGTTCACATGCCAGGGAGCTCCCAATCCTTCTCTCAGCCCAACGCTTTTCAGTGTGCTCTGCTCAGCTCCAAGCCCTGCACCATTCCCACTGGCTCCCAGGAGACCCTCTGTGAGGGCTATGTGGGCATGTCATGGCCCAGTGCCATGCTCAGGAGTTTCCCATAAGCTCCGCTCCATGGTTTGGGGGTGTGTGTCAGGGAGAATGGGATGACCCACACTGCCCTCTATAAAAGCTCTTCAGCCCTCCCCATAGCCTTCTGAGAAGGGGCAGTTTCCCACTCTCTTCAGAATGGAAGCAGGCAGAATAAAACAGCCGCCTTCTTTGCAGCTCACCCACAGCTTTTATAACAAAACAGAACATCCACTAGCTGCAAACAAACAAAATAAAGTAGCTACCTCCCTTCACAGCAAATTATACAGCTTTCCTTGGCATATTCTTCTACTCTGAAACCATCCCAAGAATGAAAGCAGTAAGTAGGCAACATCAGGAGGCTGGGGACAAATACCAGAACAAGTTCCACCATAAATCACTTGTGTAGCCACAGATACACATATAATGATAAGGACACAAAAAAGCCCATAAGGAAATCAACCATTATGTCACCAGAGCAGGGCTTGAATATTGTGCAGTAAATAAGGCTAGGGGCCACACACTGAGAAGTAAGGAGAAAACTAAATATTAAGTTGCTGCTCAGTAATTGAGCACAGCCCATTCTGTGCATGAAATTAGGCAGAGATGAAAGAGGGGGAAAATAGCAAAAGCCTATGTAATTAAAGGCCACAACAGAAAAACATTCACAAGGAGACTAACTGAAGATACCGGGGGTAACTGGAGTTCTGGCATTCACTGACTTGGATGTGTCATGCACATGCGTGTATGAGTGCATATGTGTATGCATGTTGTGCACATTTGATTACCCCATGGCCAGGTATTCCACACAAAATCAGTAGCCAAGCCCCTTGAGGGGCTTCTACAGGGAAGGAAACTGAGGTTGGAGGAACAAGTGTCAGAGCTCCAGCAGCAAAAAGATATGCAGAATGTCAGAGTAAATGTTTCCTTATACTGCTCAAGCACATATATAATTCCCACTACTGCAGAATTCAGGTGAGTAGGGGGGCAATTACAGTCAAGTTGCAGATTACCTGCCAGAAAACAGCACCCTTGCCTTTGCAGCTCTGAAGGCATCCTCTAACTAATTTCTTTTTTAATGTGTATGCATTCAGCTTCAGTGTGAGCAATGGTCAGAGTAGGAGAAATATATGATATCTAACTTCTAGTGATAATCTTTAGTGGGAAGCTAGACACCTACCCATCATTTATAACTTTAAAAAACCTCCTCCAGAATGGTGTTTGCCTGCAGATCATGCAGCTTAGCTGGGTTTGACAGAAAAACAGTTGTTCCAATTTCTGGGACAGGCTAGAAAGAGAGGGAGTGCAGTTATTCTTCCTCAAGGCGAGGCCTGGGTGGAGCTAGAAGAAATGACAGCAGGCAGTGAATGGGAAGTGGAGGTAGTCCAGAGAGGAGAGGCAGTGGAAGCAAGTACTGAGACAGCAGCTGGGATGAGAGAGGAAGTGGTCAGTTTTAGGGGAGAAGAGAAAATAGAAAGGTAATGCTATTCTCTCTAGGCACTTTACAGCAAATTACAAAAAGGAGCACGGAAAAGCAAAATCAGAAGGCAGCCCTTGTTCTTCTGATTTCTGGCAACCTGGCTAGCCTTGTTCTGCTCATTAAAAAAGTGATCAGTCTATAAGATAGCAAAAGAGGAGGGGGCCAGCCTGGCCATTTATTTGGGGCACAAGCCACTTCTCTTCCAAAACTCACCAAAGCTGCCAGAAATTTTCCCACTGGTCTGGGCCTAGGGGGGCCAGAAAGCTGATTGCTAATCTCTAACACTTGCATTGTCTCAGTAGTTGCAGTGGGGTGAGGCACAGGGGTTTTAATTTCTGCTTCACATCCTTCCTGCTAACGCCCAGCATGCCTCTCCCTTTACCGCACGGCTTTGCTACCTCTACTCCTACCATTTTCTGCCTTCTGTTTCCAAAAGTCAACCACAGGGCCAGGGAAGGTGGTGAAGTGACGTGTGGGAGCAAAACCCAAACACAGCCACTTAAAGCAAATATTATTTTTCAACTGAAAGACTTTTAAAATTTTTTTCCCAGTTTATTTTTAGAACAATGGTAAAGCATACAAATCCTGGAGGCCTCAAGCACTTTCGTGCTGTGCTAGTGACTTAATTTATTTCTTTAATTTGCTAAAACCTCACCAAAAAATGTTATTCTTTGGAGACTTTACTAGCCCAAGTTTTGCATGCATTATTTGCTGCAAAAGATTAATGAGGTAGCAGAGGCAATTTTTAATGGATTCCCTTCATTTTCTCTTACTCTCCCTCACTTTTTTTTTCAACTCGCATGGCAGTCCAGGTCCATGAATCTGCTAAATGCTCTCTGTGGACAGGATGCGGGGTGCGGGAAGAAAGTAATGAAATCAAAAAGCCTCTTTCACAACTTCTCCCCTTCTCTCTCACCACCTGGAGATACTGCGTTAACCATCGTGCTGGACCAGCCTCCTGTGGAGCTGACACCTCCGCAGCCCCTGTCCTTTGCAATGCTCTGAGGGAGTGGACGGAGCTGAACACCCCGAGTTTACAGGAATGCTCTGCGTGTGACAAGAGCTAATCCTACGCATAGTTCAGAGGTGCTGTCAGCTAGCCAGGCCATCCACTGAGACCTTTGTCTTGGCTCAGTTAGAAATCTGCTGACACTCCCATAGACTCTTGGGGAGCGTTTTGGAGCTCGGCCACAGAAACCTTCCCATCAACCTGCTCCTCTTACAGGAACCGAGTGCTGACTGGAGTGTAGCAGCAGCCCAGGCTTCAGTGGGGATGGCTAAGAATTGGACTTGTTTTCCTTGCTTCATGCAGCATAACCAGGCTATTTGTCAAGAAGACGCAATTAGAGGTGTCTAAATCCTTTCTCCAATCTTGACCCGCATGCAACCTCTATTCCAGCACAGCTCTACAGGGGAGATTTTGCCTAATGGGAGGTGAAATGCAGAGAGAGATGAGGAAAAAAAAGTGAGGGAGCACAGAGCGAGTGTGTTAAGATGCTGGGGTCAAAGCAAAGAGAGATGTGACAAGTTCCTTATGATAGCTTTAGAGAGAGGGTAGGTCTGTGATGGGGTAAGGGTATGTGAAAAGACATCACAACTCTGCTGCAGAAGGGAGGAAAGGAAAGGTGCAAGTCTCCTGAAAGGCAGTCAACAGAGGCCTTCACTCTTTCTCCATACACAAAGCTGATATTTGAATCTGAATGAACCAAAGAGAAACTGTGAGCAGCCACCCTTCTAGCTTGCCTCCCTGCCTTTGGGGAAGCCTGCTTATGGCTTTAGGGCTGAAGACTCCTATTTGCAGAAGGATTGAACTATGAAAGCCCTTCAGCATGACGGAGGTCAGGTCAATCACCACATCACGGCACTCAAACCACTCAGAGCAGTTTGGAAATCTGTCCAAATTGAACCACAAGAGAGAATACACAATAGGAACTGACTCAGGAATACTAACCGCGGTATGATTTAATTCAGAAGGATCAGCTGGTGGCCCAAGGGCCACATATGATGCAAATCCATGCAACTCTACCTTTTTAGCCGCAGCCTCAACTCTGACACTGTCAGGACCATTGCCAAACAGTTCTGTGTGCCACTGGTGTAGCACTGATCCTCATAATCTTCATTTGTGCCTGCATCTGAGCACGTTGGCCATGATCAGCCAGATTTCTACAGGCTTTTGCATGCTCTGTTCTGCACACCTAACTGCCCTGCTTCAGGTGTTGGTGCCACACAGGCACAAAAGTTCTTTGAGAAATCAATCCCCTACAGTTTGCCATTCAAGCAAATACACCAGCGTATTTTTCTTACCCTGTCTTTTTTTCCTCAAGTGGTAGATAACATCACACAGAAACAGCAAAGCAGAGCAACAGTGCAGTAATAAGGAAAGGACATGAGAGTACCTGTCTGGAAGAGCTGGCTCAAAGGCAATGTCACACGATAAATAACCCTGAGCACTGAAAGAAAGGGCTGTCATTCTCTGTCATGCCAGAAATGTCATAAACCACAACAGAGACATGCCAATGATTTGAGGACTCCACAGAAGAATTTTTATAGCACCATATTTCATAACTTCTTTCGCTATCTTGTGGGTCCAACTTCCTGATGTATGTCTGCCTCTGCCTCCACATTCACTGGCATTTACTCAGAAACTCACAGACTCCACTGTTGCGGGTGTATTCAAGTTGCTTGCTGCCCATCCCCAGAGGCAACTAGGTCACTCCAGTGCACATAAAACATAGGGCTTCATGCAGTGTGCTTAATGCTGGGATCCAAAAGAAGGTCTGCTGAAGGAGACAAAAAAAAAAAAAAAAAAAAAAAAAAAAAGATAGCTCAATTTTGGTTCAGACTAAGCAACAAGCTCACCTGAGAGGCAATATCCCCTGTGCATTTATCAAGTGTCAGAGGCAAGACTTCTGCCCACACTGAACTCTCTGCTACCAGACAAGGTAGTTTTGATGAGTCACAAGCACAGCCCTGTCCCCTCTAGGCTGCTCTGAAAAGGTATAAACAGTTACTTCTGCCAACAGAACTTCGAAACATGCCGAGGTAGCCCTAACACTTTTGAATATCTCTGACAGGATTCCCCCATATATCACTTCAATCAAAAACTCATAAGGATTCCCTTTCTGCATTTTCTTTGGCCTTTTTTGAATAGGATGACACATGATCAACAGTACTGTACAGGTATAGTATTGGTACTTAAACAACCCCACACAGAGGAAAGATTCCTGTACACATTCGTTTAAAGTCGGCCTAAGGCAAGCCAAATATACAAACAATTAGAAATCTGTAGGCATGCCAAGAAATATTTGTGCAGCATATAGGCCCAAGAGAAAGTATAATGAAGATTAAGAGTATTATTAACACGTATATGGAGGTAATAGAATTTGATGGATTTCTATATCAGTACCTCTGTGATCCTGGTAAACCCCAGGAAAAGGACTGGACTGACATTTTGCCCATTTACCTACAGCCGTCAAATCCATAGCGCTGCAGTAGTGCTAAATATCTGGCTGTTAAGCCATCTTCCTTTGTTTTGTTACACAGTAATTAGATCCACTTAATTTACTCAGTTCATGACAAATGTTTCTGTTTCACTCACATCCCAAGACAACTTCTGTTGCCCTTTTCTTTAATTTTTTTTTTTTCACAAAAAGGCGCTTTTTTTCTCTCCGGAACCTTGTAAGGTTTTTGTTCCCATTACAATCTTTGGCACACAAAGCAGGTGGTATCAGAAGTGCAAATGCTTCCGTATTCTTTGAATTTCTATAAACTGCTGTATGGTTTTGTTCATTTTAAGTACCCAGTCTTTTGATATCCTGGCCAGTCCATTCCACGCTCATGAGTTAACAAGACTATAGGCAGGGAAAGACAAGAAAGGCCACCCAATTAAAGAGAGAAAATGAAGATCAAAACAGGCTACTGTGCTGTCATATGGTCAGGTACAGAACTGTAGCTGGTGTAATCACTGATAACAGGCTAGTTAACATTGCACCTGTCACTTTGCTGTGACCTTCACCAGTCACCTGGCTCTAGCCTTATGAGAGCTGTCTATCTTTTAAGTTAAAAAGAGTTAGATTAAAAATATTAGTAACCCTAGAAATCCTCAAACAGCTTCACTGAAAACAAGAGGAGGAACAACTCTGTAATTTCAAGTCCTGTGGAAAGGACTCTGCCTAATTTGATAATGGACACGGTTATTTTCTTCTCCATTACCCCAGAAGGAACCGAGCACTGAAAGTCCATGCTTATTTGAGGGATAGGGAACTATCCTGTTTTGCATGTAAGCATGAGGTTACCCAGATCAATCCTTGGAGCTGCTCAGGTGCAAGCTGCTCCATGCAGCATGTACTGTGCTCCTGATCGTGCACTGAGATACTACAGCAAAAGCAGAAGGTCACAAGCATGACTCTGAAATGAAATATATTATTAGCATTCCAAAATGGTCATGAGGCCCATTGCTCTAAAGATTAGCACTGTGGGGCAAGTGTTCGCAAACTAGGTGTTCGTGTTCCTTCACACCCAGAGTGCAAAGTGAGGGTAGGCAACTCACTGTTAAGCAGACACATAAGCCATCATTAAAACACCATGATGAAGAGAGTCTACATTTCAGAGAGAGCTTGCATCTGAAAATTGCCAGGCAAAATAGGACACAAATCTATTTTCATAACTTAAAAAAAAAATACTTCAATGGATTCTCCCTTAGGAGTATTAAAAGAAGGATTGCCTCTTCCTGCAAATGGAGGGTGATGAAAAGGTTTCACCACACATCATAGCAAATAAAACTAATTTTAAAAATAGAAGACATACCACAGAAATTATTTGTTGGTGTCTTCTACCGTTTTTGACCAAAATTCCTGTGAGTTTAGCTGTCATCAGAGCATTCAGTGAAGGAGAAGAAAGAGCCCAAAAGGCTAATAGTCTACCAGCATCATTGATGTCCCAGTTTGCAAAGAAGCCTGGCCAGTTTACTTCCTGGTGAACTTGGTATTTTACACAATGAGCTAGAATGAGTCCACCTTAAATAAGATAGCTAGGAAAATCCAAATAACTGGAAGGAGAGTACAGGTAAGATTTTGTTAGTTAACACATCAAATAATTTCACAACTGGTCTCTCAAAAACAAAGGAAAAAACCCTATCAAAATGCTGAATTTGGCTTCCACAATGCAAAGAACAGCTGGAGCATTTCTGCATGACTTAATTTAATGCAGTAAGACTGGAATTTTTAAGTTCCCAAGGAAAAAAAAAAAAAAAGCAAAGTTGCTGTTCACTTTCTTTTATCTGTTTCAGTTACCACCTGGATCCAACTATTTGCCACCTAGGATTCAACTATTCAAAAAATCCACATAATTAATTAGCATCAAACCAAAGGTCTGCGAAACATCTGTGCTCCAGATATCTTTTCAATGAGAGAAGACCATTCCTTGACTCCCCAGGTTCTATAGTCCAGACTTGCTGCTTTAAAAAACTATATCTCGTGAGAAGCCTCTTATCATCTCCAAGACCCACTAGTCTGGCAGTGAAGTGCAGGTAAGATATAAGCAAACCCAAGAAAAAGGGAGAGATTTCTTAGGCATTATTGTAGGTTCAGCAGGTTTCACTAATTTGCCTATTCTGGTGACAACCAGACCCCTTTTCCATTTCTTCTCCGACACGTTCCTGAAGCCCACAACACAGCAAGCAGTGAACTAGGGAAGGCAGCTTTTGTGTCACCAGAGTTAGCAAAAGTGGACATAGATCTCATCCCAGCAAGGGACCTGCATGGTCACAAAGCAACAGCTGGACAATGATGCAAGAGTTACGTACCACATCAGCTGGAGTTCTCTATGGGGTCAGAAGAGCAAGGGAACTAGAGACCTATTTGCCCCAAATTTGCTCCCAAAGTCCATGTTTCTTCCTAGGGAGTTCTCTGACACACCCAGACATGGGTATAGACACATTGCGTATTGCTGGATGCTATTCTTTTGGGGACAAATCATACCACCACTCACAGCCAGGCACTGGCACTCATTCCTAATCTTACAGGGCTGTTTCACCTAACAGCTCCCAACCTGACTTCCTGAAAGCAGCAGGGGACAGCTGCTGAAACCCCATCAATCCAGACAAAGTCAACATGACCTGTGGATGTGGGCCAGCTCTGCCAGGAAGGGACTAACAGTGAGTGCGGCTGAGGAAATATTATTGCAGCCTGGAGGTTTTCTCATGCAGGGTTCTATTTTGGTGCACCATTTCTTGTTGCACGAGCATACCCTGGGCATTTTAGGAACTCCAGACACAGATAACAGTTCTGGGTCACAATGTTTTTACTGATACAGGTTTCACTATCCCAATTTGGATGTGAATGCTTATGAACATTACAGGCTTATATACTGTGTAATCACTCGCCATGGCCCAGAACATATAATGTGCCCACCAAAAAGAACAGTAAATAAAATAACAGTGTTTCTTGCCAGCCACAACAAACATTTTTCCATTGCTAGCAGAAGACAGTACTAACCCACAGAACTGCGCAGTGTTTTAGGACTTCATTTAATAGCAGCAAGAGAAAAGTCACACCGCTGTGAAGTGACACAGAAACATGCGTAACAATTTTGTCATCAACACAGAAGCAGTGGTTATATACAAGGAAATGTTTATTTGATCTATTTGCTAAAACACAAATCAATTTGGTCTAAAATCTATTTCATAATGTGCATTCTTAAGCAATGACCCAATTTGAGATAAGCTATTTGAGGCGATCACTTGTATTTTTTCAGTCAAGATAGCCATTTGAGTAACCAACTATAGCTTCTTTGTCCACAGACTGCAGAGTTTGCACCAGGAAGAGGGCTGCAGTGAAAATAAACTATTTTACTTGATGTTAATTATTCTTGTTTGGAAAAAAGGAATGAAACTCTGACTTAGCTAATGGGAAATCCTCAAGGACTTGGATAAAGAAGTTGTGTGTATCCACTTGCCCTAACCTTTGTTTGGCCTTTTGGCTAAGTACAAGGGGCATATCAGTTGAGTATCTGATGTCTTCTCTCTGGGAAACTCAGTGAGTTAATAAGTCATTTCAAACTATTATGATTTTGATGCATGGAAAAAAAAACTTGGCTTTCCTCAGACTACAGCTGGGTAAGTACAGAATTTCCCGGCACTATTTAAGCCTGGGTGGGGTGGGAAAGAGAAAGAACAAGAAAAAAAAAGAAACAAATGAAGTTTATAAAGAAAAGAAAAAAAGAAGAGAAATCCTGCCAGGAATTCAGGAAATCTTTCCTTCCTTGTTTTGCTTCTGGAGATTGAATAATTCAAATTAAACGTGAATCCCCTTGCAAAATGATGATTAGTCTACTCAAACTAAGGCAGCTAAGCTGCTGAGAAGCCACAAAGCTCAGCTCCTATCCTTCAGATATTCATATGAGCAAGTAGCTTAATCAATAGGTCTCGTATCTGCAGGATCAGCACTCCACACAGACAGTCCTTTAAGGAGGAACTGACTCTTGTGTATGCCTATGGCCCAAACCAGCTATATCCAAGTCCCCACTGCAGACCTCTAGGCATCTCCAACCACAGTACAAGTAGGAAATAGTGACTACAGATGAGATCATATGATTACAAAAAACCCACTGCCACGTTTCAGGGAGATCTCACCCCCCAACAAGTGTACACACAGAGGATTGCTAGCATCGTTCCCAACCTGCTGCACTGCAAAGTGAAATAGCATTAACCATCATGTAAATGGGCTGACCCACTTTGCTCAGTGCTGCAATGGATGAGACTGTGCTCACAGCTATGCAGAGTCTTCAGGTGGGAGGATGGACTTCCAGTCTCAGGACAGGACCTTCTTATTAACTGTTAACTTTGTCTTTTGACAACCTGCAGCCATACCCTCCAAGCAAATCTACAATTTTGTTGTATTAAATCAACTATTTTTCAGCTGAGCTATTCAAAACCAATCAGCATGTGCTTTTCAAGCCCTACAAAAGCAGTACACAAACAAATTATGTCAACAGAGAGCATGTGGCAGAAGTCAAACCCACTTTCTGAGTTCCATTCATGAAATGACCGGTCTTCCCTCCTCTCACTTTCACTATGGCTTCCCTAAGCTACAAGATTTTTCTACCTAGAGTTTTCACAAGACAGAAATATCACTTATTATACACAGGAACAAATTCAGAACCATGCCTACACACAATATGTGTTTATGAATATTTGTTCCACATAATTGATTTTACCAATATTAGTGACTCCCCTGACTTGCTTCCTGTGGCCAAGCAAGAGCAAATAATTTTTTAAGAGAAGTCTGAAGTTAGGAAATGTATCATGCAGATGTATGCAAGCCAGTACCTCCCCCACACACCCAAGTTTAGCAAGCAGATCTTTCAGAACCAGCTTGCAGGAGGTGGCTCTGCAAAAATAAAGGCTTTTTAAAGCAAAGAACAGGTACAGGGATGATTTTCATGTCAAGAAAATAATGCTAACTCCATTAAAAAAACCTGCTTACTGCAGTGGTTCACAGACTTGTGAAGTCAGAAAAGACCACTGGGATCCCACTTCAATGCAAAACAGCCCAGAGGATTTCACCCAGTGATTTCTTCATTAAGCCCCTAACTTTTGACTAATCTCAAATCAGCCTCCCAGAATTAAAATCAACTTAAATGCAGATACTTCAAGGCTGTATCAACACTGTTTTGTGTAGCTCAGACATAGGGGCAGGCCACTAAAGCATGACTGTGCAAACCGGCTGCTCAGTCACCTCCAAATCCCACAGGACTTCTTGTTACGTTGTAGGAACTTTTCCAGGAAATAACTTGGCCAACTCACCTGTTAAGGGACATTTTTTCAGGTTTGACAGGATGGGCATTGGTGGATTCAAGCCAGCATGGATGTGTCTCAGGAAATGCCCTATCCTGGACCCAGCCTATTCATACTGCAAGGCTAAGTTTCTTTCCTACCACATTGTAAAGCTGATCCAAAGCATCGGCCTGGATGTAAGGTGAACTGAAGAATGGCTCAGATCATGCTCAAAATGCAGGCCAACCATAGCCCACATGCAAGAAAACCCACCATCGCTCCTTTTAGCGTGCTCCCTTCGTCTGAAGCACTCCCATCAAAAAGCAAATGCATGAAATCCCTCCTCACTGAGGGCATGATTCTGCAGGTTAAAGAAATGATCAGTATAGCACTGTTTCAGGGGAAGAGGTGCAATTATGCAATGCTATTCAAATCAGCCATACAAACTGTTCACTGATATAAGTCATCACAGTGTTTGGCCCTCTTGCTATAGCAAGTTTCTGCTTTGTACTGAACTCTGCAGCTGCCTTGCACCTCCCACCCTTTGTTTACTGTCTTTATGTAAATCAAAAATCAACCAAACCTCACTTCATCAGTACTAAATCAATCACTTGGATGACTCGACAATAAAACCATGACCTTGTGTCTGTGAAGGCAAAGTATGTGTGAGCATGTGGACAACAGCAAGTAAAAGCGAGAAAGAAGCATTTTTATATATGTATTTGCTGTAGTTCACAGAGGGTCTTTTTTTTTTTTTTTTTTTTTTTCTTTTCTGGCCACATCTGAGCTCTCCAGAAGGGCTTTACTAATAAAAATTCTCATTTCTTACTTGCCAGTCACCCCCGAACAAATCAAAGCATTCCTCTCCTCTTTCTGTGTTGTTTTCTGAGATCATATGCTGTTGAATTCATATTTTTTCCCTGAATACAAATGAATACAAATGTCAGAGTCAGACTAAAAATGTTGGGGCACACACAGTACATTCCTGGTTTCTTCTGAAGTTCAGACCATATCACCATTTAAAAAAAAAAAAAAAAAAAGAAAACCTCCATCTACCCCCTTCCAAACCAAGATAAGGAAGCATCTAAAACTTTTCACAAAGCCTCATGTTACCCTCCCATGGAAGACAAGAGGCCTGAGAATCCACCCTATTGTTTTGCTTACTAGCACTGCACTCCTGCAGAGCTTCTGCATTTGATCCGAGCTTCTTGTTGTTGTTGTTGTAAAAGCTAGGCGTTACACAAGACAGAGAGCTTGACAGCTTTCCCACAATCCTCAGCATGTGGGAATAGCAAGTAACAAAGTGTTAACACCTGCCAACTGGTGGTTAGGTGTAAATGTCTCTGTTAACAACAAACACTGCTGCTAGCAGTCATCAGAGCAAAGCAGCAAATCTGTTCCCTTCTCCAATGTGGAAAACACCAAACAATAACAAAAAAGGCACCTAATTGCTTGATTAAGATGTATCAATGTTGGAAACTGCTGATCTAGAACACTGAATCTCTGACATTTACTTCACTCTTGATTAAACAGAAATGTTTAAAACTAGCTATTGTGCAGGCAGAAGCCCAGAGCACTGTCTAAAATCCAGGGAATTGTGACAGTGAAACTTCTCACGAAGAAGCAAAATCAGAATCACCTCCTCTCTGCTGTTTCCTAAAATCATCAGCTGCTGAGATCCTCTGGCTATTGTGAAGAAGGGACTGAAGAACACCAAGGAAGGTGTCAGGTAACTCCTTGATTCCCTTCTCATGTAGAACTTCCAGGGAAGCCTTGTGAAAAAGTTCAGCTCCTGCTCTGAAGAATGCTGCTGGACAGGGAGGTCAGGACTGTTTCTTTACGGAGCAAAGCATTAATTGTGTACTTTTAAAAATCGTGTTTTCAGTTGGTGATTTCCTCGGCAGCTTCATGAGCCAGGTGGCACTGATTTATCAGCGATTTGCATATAACTAATGTTTGAGACCTGAGGCTAAAAGCCTGCTTACTCTAAATTTGTCCTCAGGAGCCAGCTTGCTTATTTTAGTGCCCTTTCCTTGTGACCAAAAAGTAAGGGAGAAGCGGGTCAACTCACTTGTTTCAAGTAAACTACAGATTTCCAAGTCAGAATAAGGCAAACTTCATCAATCTACATTACCCATAAAAGCCCACCACTGCCCAAATGTCCCTACTGTGCACACAGAAACTCCAGCTCAGCTGGGAAGGGACATTAATCCTGGTTTCCATCAGCCTGCATTTCTTCAGTAATTGCTATCAGGAAAATAAATTATCCCATTCTTGAGGGGTTGAGGGTATTTCCCATTAATATCTTTTCCCTAAACATACTATTCAAAATACTTCAGACCACCATGATCGTACCTGATTAATCAGCTGGTGACCAGGACAACAGATAATTCTAACCTACATCAGTTCCCCAATCCAGGTCACATGGGAGGAGGAGAGCAAGTGAAAGGCACAGGTCACTACTTTTGGTGGCGCTACCAATATATGCCAGCATTAATGATGCATGAAACAAAGACCTTCGATAGTCAGCACCCTGAAACAGAGGACATGTGTTCTCCTTATTTCCTGAAGCATCGAATACTACAAGTAGTAGATGGTTAATGGTAATAAATTGGTTTACAAAGGCTGGCAGAGCATTGTTCCAACTGTGCAACATCATTTGCTGAATTGCCACGGTGAAGGCTCAAACACTTGATTAAAGTTTCCTGCAAATGGTTCTATGGGTAGAAAATGGACAAACAGTTGTTTAGTTGGCAAAATTGGCTTTTTCCACTAGGAATGGGTGAATCAGGTAATAATCTTTCCTGACAGTGTGAATATTGACCTATTTACTGAGCTAGCTGTTTCCAAACAGCAGTTAATTTTTATTTTTTTTTGCTATAGGAGGTTTAGTAGTATTAGAGGAAAATTTCCAAGTTTCATGTGAATATTCAAGCCCCTCAGCAGCTGAATTTAGACTTTCAGTCACACGGTTTCTGTGACTCAGCCATTTGTTAGTCATCCTCTGCCCATTATATCTCAGGAAAGTTACAGATACCCATAATTAGAAAGGCAATCCCCCTCCTTCTGTCTCCTTTCTGCCTGCTCTCTAGATATCATGTCCTCTCACTCCTTACTTACCAGAGGTTATATGTTATTTTATTGCCATTCCCTTCCCAACTGGATTTACTTCCTTACAGTCTCACCCATTTTATGCCCTTACAACAGTCTCTATATTTTACCTTACAGGCAGAATGATCCAGATTAACTGAGGCCCTCGCACCCCTCTTCAACCCTCCCATTTCCAAACCTGGCAGCCCCACCCTGGTCCTCAGGTCTCTTTCTTGCACAGGTTTTTATCAACAGCTGCCTCTAGGCTCTCACAGGCCATATTCAATTCAGTGCCATTCTTGCACAGTCTGGAAGCATAATGCAAGAGAACTTGGTTGCTTCTGTCTAAACCTACCCTGGACTACTTTCTCTAATTTATCTGAGTTGTTGATCTGTAGATCTGGCACTTCTGTGCTTCCCTCAAATCAGCGTTGCTGCCCAACATGTTATTTCCACTCTTGCACACTGTTCCCTCCATGCATCATTTTACCAGCTCTCCCTCCTTCGCTGCATCAAACAGCTTTCTTGTTTTTGCCTTCCAGCCTACTATCTTTTCTTCTTGCTGTTCAGACAATCAACTCCCACCATCCCTCTGCCAGTGATAAATGCATTGATCACAAGAAAGTCTGGTTTTCCCTATACACTGTAACAGATTTTGCAGTTTCGCAATTTTTTCTTATTCTCCATTTAGTAAAGAGACCTCTGAACTAGCCAAGTCAGGGGAACCAACTGCCCTTATTTAGCCTGAGACAGTGTAGCTTCTGTTCACCAGGACAATCATCCATATGATGCTGGAGTGAGTTACTGATGTCTGATCTGCAGTAGGTGAAGGGGAATACTTGAATGTGCGGCACTTAAATCTCAGAATTACAGTCCAGGTACTGGGGAGCAGAAGACTAGGATAGACAGGTACACACGTGCCCTTCTCGCACTTAGCACACTCTGAAAATACAAAACTCCATTCCTTTTAGAACTAATGGGTAATCTTCCCCTAAGGAAAAATATTCTGGTGGAACATTTCTGACCAGTACTGAACTCTCACCTCCCTCAATGCCACAAACATCCCACACTGACAGTTGTAGTGTCACTGCCCCCTTCCAAATCCTTCCTGATTTACCCTTTCTTTGGTGATAGACGGCACTAGCTTTATTATTGGTACATTCTTTCACTCTTTCCTCCCAAACACACACACACACATGTGTATTTATCCAAGGATAACCCTGTCTGTTTCAGTACGGGACATAACATGACAGACCCTTGCCCAGCACCACCCTTACCCCTTGGCGGGGTTGCTGGGCACTGCCAGTCTGCCAAAGCAGCAGTGCAGGCAGACGGGTGCACACCAGAGCAGTAAGATCTAGCTTAGATCCTATCTATAGGTCTGAACTTTATCTGCTGTGCTTCTTTTTCAACCATCTTCAAGGCAGCAGAAGAATCTTTTTCTTTGCTGAGACACCTTGTAGTACCCTGAGACTACAATGCTAGAATACTCCAGAGACAGAAGAGCTAATTCTAATGGCCACTAGCAGTTAAAGCAGAGAGTACACAGTCTGGATTCCTATGTTGTCTTTGAAATTGTATTTCTGTAGTACCTTGGCAAGGGCACTAAGTAAACTACACTGTTGCAGTTCTCCCGTCTTGTGCCCCAGCACTCTTTCTGCAACGCAGGGGTAAAGCTGTGTCTACCACACAGATACATTTCGCAGAGGTGGGGTTACATGCTTTTCCTACTGACACATGCACATTCCTATGCTTAGTTTTAACACTAACAGGTTAACAAATCTTTCTTTTCTGACTATATTCAAATGATACCTGAAAGCATCATTTGCATAGTGCTTTCCCATTAAGTCCATGACAGACAATAGAGGTGCACTTGCTACTGGTTATTTAGCTGGATAGGAGCAAATATCAATCAGCGTAGTAATTATTAGCCCAAAGAGGGAGGAATGTAGAGCAACTGAAATGGACTGCTAGCAAAGCAATCATCAGTAGGGATGGAGTGGGCACCTGACTTCCTGCCCTGTTCATCAGCTTCACTAAGGGAGTCAGTTCCCATATATTCAACAGACCTCAGCAGAGCTAGCATGCAAAGGTGTGCATACAACTATCTTAGAAATAAATTGCTCTCCCTGCACTTTAGGAAATAGATCCCTTTCTTGACTAGTGGCTAGACTACTAGTCTTTGAACAAAAGAGATGAGTTGCCCATTCTGTTCGACACCAATCTTAATAGTTTCAACTAAAGGTTCTACTACATTACTTTAAACTGGTACTGATTATTTGTCTAAATGAAGGGCAGCTGTGAAAGAAATAGTTCTGTTGGTGATGGGATGGAGGGCTCAAATAGATGAATTGGAACAACATAAGGACAGTGTAAGCATGTGAAAAGTACTTCAATGCGTATCTCCTAGTGTTGGCCAGCTTGGATGGTTCCTTGGAAGGTTTAAGGTCTTGGTGCTTGGCAAGGCTTGTTTCTATTCCTGTAGATCAAAGCTCCAGCACCACACTTTGATATCCGATGATGCCTTTTCATCCTTCACCCGTGATGTGCAACCTTTTCACTGTCGAAAATCAGATAATCAGAGGATTAATAAAAAGGAATATTTTGGCGTGGTTCTAAAAATCATTCAAGTGAAAGGTGCATAGGTTTGTTTACTCTCTGAACTAAATGCAAGATGTCTCCAGTCTAGAGCAATCAAAACAGTCTTGCAGAACCTTGCTAGGACTTGTCAGGTTCTGAACATTGGAGTTACCCTGATCATAAGCACCATAATCCAAAGAACAGATCTAGCAAGAGGAAAATATGTAATCACATATCACCAACCCTTTGGGCTATACAGTTAGCCAAAGGCCCGGCATCCAAGGCAGAGCTAAATTTGACATCTGTGTGAACAGATCCTTTGTAAGCAAAGGACAGCATGGAAGTAGCCACCTCTTATTTCTATCTCCTCCTTTGGCTTCTACTCTTCAGCACATAAGATGATGTCTCTCCTACCCAAGGCTGCCTCAAGCATAATTACAGACAGGCTACATCTCCAAATCCCCTTCTGTCCTGTTGTCCCATGTTTTAGTTTTCTGTGGGTGAGAACACAGCTGTTTGCAACACCAGAGCTATGGGAATTCTGGCAGTGAACACACGTCCCTGTTAACGAAGGGTCTTGGGGCTATTTGCTTCTTTGGGGGATTTGGATGCACTGCAGGGCGAGGCTGGGCCTCATTTAAGAGAAGACTCCAGACCACACCAGTGCCAAGAGGCTGAGTAATGCAATCATTTCCTTGCAAAGCAGCGTTTTTCAAAGTGCTGATTCTTATTAAGAAAAAGGAACGTATTCGGAGCTCATATTTTGATCTGGTGCCCAGGATTATTTGGAAATTCTTTTTCCTGGAACGAGACTTTTTATTCCAAATTTCTCCATGGTGGAGAGAGAGGGTTTCCTGGGCAGAATTAGGATAATGATTACAGCCTGTATACAATCAGCTCTAACCACTGTGGAACTCCAAAAATGAATGTTATTGCTCAGTGGCTTCATTGAAAACAGAAGCATTATTTAACCAGAAGGATGGCAACACATGGAAATAGCTCATTATCATATTTTCTCCCTATTTGAAATGTCACATTGAGTATGTATCTTTCACGTCCACTACACTTTAATTAATTTGGACTGTGTTTAAATATATTACACAGCATGCTTTATTACAAATTTCTGACACATTCCATTGATGAAACAGGGTCTTCTTTCAAACACATGTAAATGGCAGTAGGAGTTACCCTGCCTAAATATTGTTTTAAATACAATAAGCATACCACATCATCTCTGTGTCAGCCTGTGTTTTTCTGTGGCATGGAACACATATAGCAAAACCAACATTACATCCAAAGCTTGCTGTTTATTGAAGGGACAATGATGTTAACATTATTATTCTAGTTCTAAATCTTAACCACTTACCTTATTTACATAATTGCAAGACAAACATATATTTTGCTCAATGGCTGAATAAGATTCCAGCAGTGTGATTGCCTAGGAATTAAAAAGTAGAATTGCAGGGTGTACGCGTGAGATGAAAATGGCTTGTTTTAACACAGCTGGTGTATCTTATCTCTGTGCACTTTTAGACACAGCTCTTACAAAGGATGGTTGCCCTCCTCCACCCAGGTCTCCAACAAAGTGGAGGATTTATTTCGTTTGCAGACCTTCCTCTGGAATGCAGTCACTCCAAAAGTTACTCCAAATCTATACTTGTATAAGTAACTGGGGGAATCAAAGCAATTTTTAAAATCATGTAAAAGAGTTCACTCAAAATTTAGTGTTTCTTGGACTGAAGTCTTATATTACATGGAACTCTATGTTGAACACAATCAGGGATTTTGCGGAAGGTATAAACAATATCTGACTGATATCACAGAATCATTCAGGTTGGAAAAGACCCTTGGGATCATCGCGTCCAACCATCAGCCCTGCTCTACAAAGTTTCCCCCTACACCATATCCCCCAGCATCTCATCTAAACGACTCTTAAACACATCCAGGGATGGTGACTCCACCACCTCCCTGGGCAGCCTATTCCACTGTCTGACCACTCTTTCTCTGAAATTTTTTTTCTTAATGTACAGTCTGAACCTCTGCTGTTGCAATTTAAAGCCATTCCCTCTTGTTCTGTCACTAATTACCTGAGAGAAGAGACCAGCACCAACCTCTCTGCAATGTCGTTTCAGGTAGTTGTAGAGAGTGATGAGGTCTCGCCTTATCCTTCTATCATCTCTCCACTATTATCTGTGTTGAGGCACTAATGAATTGACTACTGAACTACTGAACTGCAAAAACATCATGGTTTGAACTGTCTTGGGTTCAGCAAACACCTAATGACATCTCACCAGCTGCCTCCTCAGAGCAGTTCTATCCCATTCTATCATGCCAGCCTCATTAGATGCCACCAAGCACTGATGATGCTCGTACCAGGAAGAAAACTCCTTCCTCACTACTCATGCACCGTTCAGAAACCACTCAGAGTTGAGGCTGGTGAAGGAGACCTGCTTTATTCACTGGGAGCCAACTGACTGGTTTATGCCACACAACAAGCCTCTGCATGACATTACAGTCAGTTCCAAGAGCTTGTTCTAAAACATGTTCCAGGGACAGCTTCTTGGACCTTTGCTTCCTCATCCATCCTCCTAAGAGAGCAGTAATCAAAGCCCGATTCTCTGAATCACGTGTTTTTAAATTTTTGTTTCCTCTAGCAGATTATTCTTCCAAAACAAATTTTTCTCCAAAATAATTCCTCAAGCAAAGATTCTTATCGGGGGAAGGTAATTCTGTTCTGAAACTAACTCCCATATGGGGCCATATAGAACAATACTCTTGGAACACACCTGTTGTTTCTTAGATAAAGGGAAGCCATTAGACAGCTGATCACTGTGTGAATGGGCAGGAAGGAACAGCACGAATCTGCTTTGCACTATTAGATACTCTGCTACTACTTCTTCCATCCTGAGTGTTCTCTCCTCACCCCACATAACCCTTTCCTCAGGAAACATTTATACTAAGAAAAAAAGTTTCCCAGCCATTGAACAACAACGAAAAAGTTGCATTTAAATACAACACATGTCTGTCTTTAAAAATCTGTATTGGTTTTATATTTAATTCATTCAGTGAATTGTAATAAATGAATAAACATGATTTGGAGAAGAACAAAAAAAAAACAAACTGCATTGCTGAAGCCAAAAGCAATAACTGTAACTCGCTTTTTCCCACTTCTTTGCTCCTTCGGACCCAAGCATTACTGTTGGTTGTTTGGGGTTTTTTGGGTTTTTTTTAAATGTGTTTTGGTTTATTTGATTTCTGCTTTAAAGGAGCACTCCAGTGTAATATAAAAAGATACTACAATCGCTATGTCTAATTACAAAGAAGAGCTAAGTGTCTAATACAAAAACATGCAATAAAAAAGAATAATTAACAATCAAATTGAAAGCCACCATCACAGTAATCTGATGAGGCAGGCTAGCAAGCACTACTCAGCTCTCTTCTTACAATGTATGGGGAACCAGAATGTTTTACTATGTGAGAAGATTGGACAGGGTGCTAGATAACGAGCAACCTGATCCAATGGAGTGTCCTTGCCTGTGGCAGGTGGGTTGGAACTAGATGGTCCTTAAGGTCCCTTTCTGACTCAAACCATTCTATGATTCTATGATAATCTCATCTAGGCTCCCTCTCTCATGAAAGGTTGGACCAGATGACTTTTCAAGGTCCCTTCCAACCTGGGCTGTTCTGTGACTTTATAAGATGGGAAGGTCTGCTCTGGTAGATGGCTCTCTGCTTAACCACAGCTTTTCCTCCTTGGTTTCTTTCTAACTTCAAGAACTTGCTTTTATTGTTGTTTTTCTTCCTGATTCCCCAGAGTAACAAATGTGAAATTTTATCCTCTTGACTGCTAGTGGGAAGGATCTTGTGTTCTTTACACATTTAGATTTTCCATCAAAATAATCAGGAATGTATTAAAACAAGCAAGCCAGTTTCCATCTCTTGGCACAAGTCAATGAAGCATTTAAATGGACATGGAGTGCAAGGCTGAGTGTACAGTTGGCAGCTTCCAAAGAGGAGTAGATCATGTAAAAGTGTTCCTGAAAGAGTAGTATTTCTTTACCTGGCCACAACCACCCCAGTCAACAGCAACCATAAAAATACACGGAATTTTACCATCCACAGTTTTACTCAAATTAACAAGCAATTTGGGTTTGTTTTGTAGACCTTTAAAAGTCCAAAGACCACCTTGTATTAAAGGCAGTTCATTATTCTTCTCCATATGCAAGTGGATGAGATTCTATATGCCAAATTCCAGCCTGAGAGACTGTTTAACGATAAATCATCTCATCAGACAAAGGCATGACTGACTGTTGGATTTGCACAAGGAACAGAAGGTACAAAGGGGAGGAGTGGAGCCACGGGAACGATTTTTCAGAGGTTGTCAACACCATCAACCCAGAGCAACAACCATACTGATTCAGCAGAAGATATGAAGACACCCTGAAGAAAAAAAACCCCACCAACCAACAACTAAAACAAAAAACAAAAAACCCCCAACTTCTCTTTGCATCTCATGTGTAGGACTTCATGTACACTTGTTTCTGTGTGACTTGGCAGTGCAGCAACAGCTTTTAGGGAAGCTACCAACAGAAGATTCATCATCGACCATACTGACATCTGAAGAGACATATGCTCACAGGCAGTATTTTGACTATTTCCTCTAACCTGATATTTAAGCCCACAAGGTATAGAGATACCTTGGATAATGCTATCTTCTCTGTGCACAGATTTGTGTGTTGTCTGTGCATTTAGGATAATTTCAGCACTGGGTAGATGTTTACTAAAATCCAGATAATGATGCTATGAGACAAACAGAAACATACCAGACAGCACTGGTTGATTTTGTTATCTTATTTCTATCCGACTTTTGAAATTAATTTTAAACAGGTATTTTTTTTTAGCAGAGGACAAAAGGCATGAGATAAATAATACTTCTTACAAAAGCATTCTCTATAGATCAGTTCCTGCTAAGTCATCTTTCCATTCATAGACCTCATTCATTTTTCCATGTTGATTTTGCAAAAGTGATTAAATAGCTTTAACAACAGTAGAATTACAAGTGTTCTGAGAAAGGGAGAAGCTTCTAAACAGATACAATATGTTTTTTCAGAGGAAAGTCAGTAACAATCAATTTTATGACCTGAACATTCAAATCCTCCTGCAATTTCAAAATGTGTTGTTTTAACAAAGGTTTGGTGAATGAAGTGGCTAAGCCATATTTGAGAAGTGTGGGCAGTTTGGTGAAGTTACCACTGACTAAAAAAGGGGAAACATAACCCTCATTTTTAGAGAGGGAAAAAAGGAAGACCTGAGAAACTGCAGGCTAGTCAGTCTCACCAGTGTGCCCACCCAGTCTGTGGAACAGATCCTCCTGGAAACTATGCTAGAGCACATGGAAGAGGTGATTGGTGAGAGCCAACACGGCCTCACTGAGGGCAAACTATGAGCTGACTAATTTGGTGGCCTTCTATGATGGGATTACAACATTGGTGGATAAGGGAAGAGCAACAGACATCATCCACTTGGACTTGTGCAAAGCATTTGACACTGTCCTGCACAACATCCTTGTCTCTACTAAATTGGAGAGACATGGATTTGATGTACAGACACTTGGTAGATAGGGAAATGGCTGGATGGTCACACTCAAAGAGTTGCAGTCAATGGCTCGATGTCTGAGTGGAGAGCAGTGATGAGTTACTTTTCTTAGGGGTTGGTGTTGGGACTGGCACTGTTTTACATCAAACTATTCTATGATTCTGGCTGGAAGGGACCTTTAAAAATTATCTAGTTCCAACCCCCCTGCCATGGGCAGGGACACATCATCTTTGTCAGTGACACGGACAGTGGGATTGAGTGCACCTTCAGCATGTTCACCGATGACACCAAGCTGTGTGGTGCAGTCAACGTGCTGGAGGGACCTTGACAGGTTTGAGAGGCGGGCCATGTGAACCTCATGAAGTTGGGGAGTTGGAACTGGATGATCTTTAAAATTCCTTCCAACCCAAACCATTCTATGATTCTATTCTATGAAGTTCATTGCTCAGGATAGATCCCAGTCCAGAAGAGTTCTGACTATGTATGCCATGCAATTATTTCCTCCAGTATTTTCAGTAGAATTAATTTCTTTGCTCTAGTAGTCCCATTCTGCATGAAACCTCTCTTGATTTTATCATTACTAAGATCAACATCTAAACCAGTACTGGAAACAGAACTTAATTTAGATAAATCTGACTTTATTTGCACGAGATTCACAGCAACATAATCTCTGCTGAAATGTTTACAAGCTGCCTGTAGAAGAGAACGAAAAGCCAAAAGACATCCCAGAAAGAAGCTGGCAGAAAGTTTACCTAGCTACATATGCTATGCCATGATTGTGCTCTTCTATCTCCAGAGTCTTCAGTCCTACTGAGATTTACAGTTTTTGATTTCAATTCTATACACTACAACTTCTATTCAAAAGAAAAAAAAAAGTGGATTGATCTATAAAGTGGTAGGTGTGCAAATACTAATTGCGTCACCATCCTGACACAAAACCCCGTGTAAGTCTAAGAAAACTTTTATCCTTTGTTTCAGTAAGTTTTATCACTAAGATTTGTTTGCTCTTAGGGTTTTACCTCCAGTGCCCTAATACCTGCATGCTCCACCTGTGTTTCTGTGACAACATGAGTCTCCCCATGACTTTTAACTGCATGACTTACTGTAGGAAAGCCTAATCCAAAGAAGAAGAGGTACAGATTTATCATCAATTCAGTCAGCAGGTGTGGTCCCCACAATATATCTTTCAGAAGCAGAAATCCTAGCTGCTACCAAATGAAATGAAACTCCTTGCTGTTTCTAGATATATCAGAAATTTTTTTTCCTGCCTCCTCTTTGCCAAGGCATACAAGAAATGAAAAGTAGATCAAAGGTTGACACATTATTACCTTGACAGGACAACGTTCTTCTAGTCTCTGAGACTCTGAGGTTCTTTTAGTCTCTAAGAGATTGAGCTGTTAAAGTTTTATTAAAATTTGTATACTTATTTCTAGATGGCTCTAGAGAATTCATGGCAAAGGGAATCTGTGATGATGGACTCTTGCTGTAGATGGAAGCCTCCTCAATCCTGAGAACTTTCCAGGAATTCTGGTGTTTGGTGGTTTCACAAAATAGACACAACACTGCCAGCCACAAAATCTTATCTAATATTACTAAAATCTTTAAAAGCATGAAAATGTGAACATATTCTCTTGCAGAAAGAACACACTGTTCTGGGCACACTGGACAGTACTTAAACCCAGCAGTATACATGCACTTTTACAAACATATCGTGGCCTTGTTCCCCAAAAGTTTGGGGACTTCTAAAAATTAGTATTAGTTCTTTAATATCTACACAAAACTGAGAATGAGGAGCACATGGTTAGGTTATTTTTTCAGTAGAATTAATAATCTATTTATAAGATGAATTCGTTTGTTCCTGGACCAGCAAGAAACAGTGAAACAGCTGAGTGATGCTACTAATGGTTTGGCAGGCTCCATGTATAAGAGGGGTACGTGCTTGTATGGAGAATCGGCCTGCTTGCTTGCAGGCACAAATTGGGCATCCAGTTAAAGACTCCATTTGGCATCCTAAAAGCTATGTTTGGCTTTCTGAAATTCTGAGGTTAGTATATAAATCATGATGCATTTTAAAGAGGCTACCAAATACAAACTACATAGTACAATAAAACACATATATAAATTGTAAATGAAAAAATATGACATATACATCCAGGGTTAGAAAGAATGGAAAAGGTGAGGAGGGCTAAACTGGGAGAACAAAGAATGTGTTCAAGGTGGGTAGATATGATCTAGGTTACTCTTCACCTTATAGATGAATAAGAACACTTCTGAGTCGAGAAAGATGACAAACAGCAGCCTTAAAGAGAAGGAGCACATGAAGGTCAAAAACCACATGGGTTGTAGAGACTCATTTACTGATTTAATCCAGCATTTTGAATTCAGCTAAAGCTTGAAAACAGAGATGCTGGAAGCCATTAAAGAAGAATGCTGTGAAAACCAATGTATGAAGCAACTTGAGATGTTCACTGATGACAGCATATGAGCAACAGAGACCTCCACCCAAATAATATGTTCCATTTTTACATCATTAGGCTGGATGGAATGAGGAGGTGACTAAGAGCTGAACACTAATGATCCCAGTAATCTGTAGGCAGAAAGATCCATAATTCTGATGAAGTCTGGGAAATTATAAAGAACGTGTTGCTAGATCCTATCTATCTATCTAGATACAATCTCTAGTATCCTAGAGATTAGAGAAGCAGTAGGGAAAACAGAAGGAGCAAAGAAAGAAGTGAAAGTCTGAATAAGATGACAAAATTTGATGCCTAAAGGCATACAGTTTCTCAGTATCTCAGAAAAGCAATGAGGTTGTGACCCAATCCTATTGAAACCTTGATCATTGCTTTTGCCACTGAGCTCATGTCCCAGTAGGGCTTTCTTCTTGAATCAGACACTAATGTGAGACATTTTAATTGTGATTGCTGGGCCAGCAAGAAATGATGAGCCTAATGGGCTGGTAATATTTAAGTCAAGTCATCGAAGAGAGAGAACATGCAGAGCAGTGTGGAACAACAAAGAGGAAAAGAAGTGACAAAGTAATGAGTTACCTGGGGTCAAAGAGGAAGGAAGTTGCTGGTAGAAGTAGGGGTAAACATGCCTTGGAGGAAAGGAGAGTGACTTCCTGCTTTGGGGTTGTTGGGTTTCTTTAAATATGTTTCCTCAGTGTGGTGGTGGTGTGACCTGAGCTATCTCAGCTTAAGTTCACAGTGATTTTTTTTTGTTTCAGGTTAGTTTCCTTATAGAGACATATATCTAGCAGAAACCACAATCAAATTTACCTTAAGTAGAGAACAGTGCAAAAATTACTGATTCACAGAATCACTGAGGCGACAAAGGAACCTCTGGAGATTGTCTAATACAACATCTCAAAGCAGGAGCAACTAAAGCAGAATGCTCCAGTAAGGTTTTGAGTAACTCCAAGGAGGGAGGCTCCTCAATACCTCTCTGGGCAACTTGTTCCATCGTTCAGCCACCTGTACAGTAAAAGTTTTCTTTTATGTTTAAATAGAATTTCCTCTGTTTCAGTTTGTATCCACTACCTCTCGTCCTTTCATTGGGTACTACTGAGAAGAATCTGGCTCTGTCTTCTTTACCCCTGCCCTATCAGGTATTTATACACATTGAAAAGACCAGTCCTGAGTACTCTCTTGTCTAGGGTGAACAGTCCCAGCTCTCTCAGCTTCTCCTCATGTGTCAGATGCTCCAGTACTTTAGTCATTTTCACGGCCCTTTGCAGGACCCACTCCAGTATGTCCGTGTCTCTCTTGCATTGAGGAGCCCAGAACTGGACCCAGAACTCCAGGTTGCTGTCACCAAGACTGAGCATAGGGGAAGGATTATCTCCTTTGACCTACTGGTAATGCTCTACCTAGTGCAGCCTAAGCTGTCGACCTTCTTTGCTGCAAGGGTGCACTGTTGGTTCTTGGTCCATTTGTCCTGGTCAAGAAACTCTCCTCAAAGTTGCTTTCCAATGGATTGACTCTCAGTCTGTCCTGATATTTGGGGCTGTTCATCCTCAGGGGCAGGAATTAGTATTTCCCTTTGTTGAACTTTACGAGGTTCCTTTTTGTCCATTTCCCCAGCCTGCTGAGGTCCCTCTGAATAGTAGCCCATCCATCTGGACTATCAGCCACTCCTCCCAAATTTGTATCATTTTCAATCCTGATGAGGATGCTTTTTGACAAGTCAATGGGATCATTAATGAAGATGTTAATCACTGTTGGGCCTAGTATCTTCCCCTAGGGTACACGACATCACTGACTGGCCTCCAGCTGATGATCACAACCCAGCACTTCAGCCAATTTTCAGTCTACCTCACTGTCGACTCATCTAGCCTGTACTTCTTGAGTTTGTCTATGAGGATGTTATAGGAGACAGTACCAAAAGACTTACTGAAGACAAGATAAACAGCATCAACTGTTCTTCTCCCATCTGCCGAACCAATTATCTCACTGCAGAAAGCCATCCGGTTGCTTAAGCATAACTTCCCCTTCATAAATCCATGCTAACTAATTCCTACCCTCTTGCTGTCCTTCGTATGTTTGTGAATGGTTTCCAAAAGTATTTGCTCCACCACCTTCTCACAGACTGAGATGAGGCTGACCAGCCTGAAGTTCCCTGGATCCTCCTTGTCCTTACTGATGATACCAGCAACATGTGCGTTCTTCCAGTCTTCAGGAACCTTCTCCAGTCTCCATGACCTTTCACAGATTATTGAGAGTGGCCTCAAAGCAACATTGGCCAGCTCCCTCAGCACTCATAGGTGCATCCCATCAGGCCCCATGGACTTATGTATGTCCAGTTTGTTTAAATGTTCCCCAAGCTGATACTGCTTCACAGAGGGCAAATTCCCCTTGCTCCAGTCTTTCCTGTTAGAGTCATGGGATTTAAGAAATTTTACCAGTAAGAGCAAATCTTAGGCAAATCTTACCAATAAGGACTGAAGCAAAGAAGGTATTCAATACCCTTCACCTCCTCCATGTCTTTCGGCATCAGGTCCCCTGCCCCATCCAGCAGTGGGCCCACATTTTCCCTAGTCTTTCTTTTACACCCAATATACCTATAGCAGCTCTTCTAGCTGTCCTTCACATCCTTTATCAGACTCAATAGGTGCTGTCTGACTTTCCTAACTTCATCTCTGCATGCTCAGACAGTGTGTCTATATTCTTCCTGGGTCACCTGTACCTGCTTCCATCTCTTATATTCTTCTTTATGTTTGAGTCAGAAGAGCCTTGATCATCCATTTCAGTCTCCTGGCACCTTCCTTTGACTTCCTGCAAGTTTGGATGGACCAATCTCAAGCTTGCAGAGGTGATCCTTGAAAATCAACCAGCTCTTTTGGACTCGTCTCATCAATGCACTTCAGAAACCTCCTGAATTGCTTTTGCCTTGCTATGTTGTCCTTCCAGCAGATATCAGAGTGACTAAGGTCCCTCATGAGGATCAGGGCTTGCCAACATGATGATTCTTCCAACTGTCTGAAGAAGACTTCATCTACTGCTTCCTCCTGGTCATGCAGATCAGTAGTAGACACCCACCACAATATCACCCATGTTGTTCTGTCCTCCAGTCCTGATCCTCAAGCTCTCAGCTGGCTTTGTCCATCTCTATGCATAGTTTCATGTGTTCCTGCAGCTCTTCCACATATAAATAAAAGATAACTCCCCGCCTTGCTGTCCGGACCTGTGCTTACAAAAGAACCTGTATCCTGCCATGTCAGCACTCCAGTCGTGAATGATATTCCAGCATATCTCTGTGATCCGAAAGGAGATCACTAACCTATAATCACATGCAGACCTGTAATTTTTCCTGTTCATTCCCCTGTCTGTGTATGTCAGTGTAGGAGCATTTCAAATAGGCACCCAGTTGTGCTGATATTCAAAGTAAGGTACAAGTGCTTCCCCCCTCATTCTGTCCCATAGGCACTTCCTTATTTGTGTGCATACACTCGGGGTGAGACTCCTTCAATTCTGTCTTGTTGGGTTCAACAGGTTTGCCTTGTCCACATCACCCTGCATCCTTTCCTCACCAGCCTAGATGGTTGATTCCATCCAGGTTTCCTCACTTGATTGTGGGTGATCCTGTCTCTCCCCTGTCATTCCTCGCTTAAAGCTCTCCTCAGCAAGTTGGTCAGCCTGTTGTCAAGGATGGTTTTGCCCCACTTAGGTGGAGTGTCACTCTTCCTAGCAGTCCTTGATCCTCAAAGATGGTTCCATTGAGTTTTCTTTTCAAGCTCCAATTACCATCCCTTCTCCAGGACAAAAAATAAGACAGAACTATTACAGAAGATCTGCAAAGGAAGACTCAGCCTATTACATTTGCAGAGAAGACTCTGAGGGGAGCTGTGTCAACAGTCCAACCTGGTTACATCAGAATAGGTTTACTCCCGTATGGACTATTCTGTCTTAAATATATATTTCCCACTGACTGTGTCAAAGACTTGACTCCAAAAAGAAACATCCCAACTAAATTTTTAAAAGCCCTTAATATTTTTCAGAATCATTTATCAGAGTTGCTCACAAACCGTTACAAGACCTAGATTTGTCCAGCAGCAGCAGAAGAGGAACTAGCATGATATACTACAACGAAGCTTCCACATTAACTATCCCAGATGATGAGAAGGAAATGGCATACTTGTAAGAAGCTAGGCAGAAGTTGCCATCAACATACTGAAGAAATGTATTGTGATTTTAGAAAAAACTTCACATTTTTCCAGGGGCAAGTTTAATAGCGTGCATAAGCTGAGATGCACATTTATAGGCCTCCTTTTCCTCTCTCATTATAGTGCATACCCTCCTGCCTGTGAACAAAGATCTCTGTAAGGTAAGAGTCACAACAGGTGGTAAACACTCCAACATTTAAGGGCTTGTTTAGATGGTAAATGGAACCAATCCAATTAAATCAGTTGTAAATCACACCCTTAGCATTTCAGCAGTAGTTAGCATGAGATGCAGATTTCAGAGCCATTTCAGTATAGCGTAATGTGATTTCTTTTATCAGCTTAAATTGCATCAAAATCAGGGTCTACAAATAGACCTTAATCAAAATATTATGAATTAGAATGCAGTTATTTCCTTTGGTTCTAGTTACCATGTAGACTAATCCTAATACTTTATAAACATATGCATACGCA
The DNA here is from genome assembly GCF_965140245.1 of Athene noctua. Taxonomy (NCBI): domain Eukaryota; kingdom Metazoa; phylum Chordata; class Aves; order Strigiformes; family Strigidae; genus Athene; species Athene noctua. The sequence goes on from NC_134038.1 coordinate 100,243,509, forward strand.
CACAGAACACTCCCTGGTTCAGTGGGAAGACAGATTACAAATTACTCAGTGCTGCCAATTAGTGAACAAGCAGGAAAAAAAAAAAGAAGAACTGCAAATAGAAGTAAAGCAGAATGCTTCACAAAATGTATGCCATTTCTTTTATTTGATAAATGTCGTAACTAATACTGTATAGCATCTTACCAAGAGACCCAGTGAACATCCTGTAATTCTAGATATTGGAAAGTATGTAAGAATATATAACATACCGGAAAAAGATTCTCATTACAGCACTTTGTTAAATATTTAGCAAAGATTCTCAGAAGAGACCTGTGTCAGCTTGAGATAAATATCAGCAAATGTCAAATAAGGGAGTTGTTATGCTAATATATTGATGTGATCACTCAGGAATACTGCAAACAAGTTTCTGCAGGACCCCCTAAAACAAATTAGTGCTACTATATACACCACCCCCCTGTTAAGTTTTCTACCAGCATTTCTGTGGTCATGTTAAACCAATGCAAATGTGCAAGAGCAAGCAAATCTTTAACTCTGCATATTCTGCAGAAAGTTTTCAAATAACTTCCTGTGAGGATTCAACTGAAAATTTTGACCCATTAAGCTCATTCAGTCAGGGAAGAAAAACTGTGCCACGTGACAAATAACAAACAGGCAGCACGGCTTGAATTACCAATATTGAACACCTCCACAAACCACAGAGTAATTTACAACACGTCATTCATCTGCAAAGACTTTTGAGGAAACTGCAGCCACTGGGAGATGTTGCGTAAAGAGACATGTAGGCAAGATTGAAATAACTGATTGATTCAGCTTTAATACATATATAGCTAATGCAGAGTCTAGATTACTTTAGCTCTCCTGCCAGCAAGTGGGAATGTTTTCCATAGAACATGTACAGCCCATGCTCCAGCACAAAGCAGCTTTCTCTATCAAAGAATCCTATTCAATGCTCTGCAGGGCGGTATGGTGAATAAATAAATAAATACAGCTTTGCAAAATTAGCATCACTGACCTCCACTTAGAATCCAGTCCTCAAGGCACAAAATACTGCAGTCACAGTCAGGATGAGTCCAGGTAGATGCCATAACCACTAAGCCCCAGGGGTTAAATGTGAATGTCTAGGTAAGGTTTTGCCACCCTATAATGACCTTATGTTGTAAGATCCTGGCTCAGCAGAAAAAGACATGGAAAGGGATGTGATTACTTTCTGCAAATGTACCAAGGGGGGAAAGAAGAATGTAAAGACAATATTGGCACAGAAATAGAGAGAAGTGAGACAGAAGCATGTTTAAATAGCAGAAAAAATGTCATAAGCGTCAGGAAAAAAGTGACTCTGAGGCAGATATTGCATAAAAACAAAAAGGGAAAAAACCTCTTTCCTCATTTTTAACATGGAATTTCATCAGATGATATCAAGCATGATACAATTCAGTTACTTGTGACAGGAGGGGAATAGGCCTGGGAAGGTCCCTCTACTCTTGCCAAGACTTACATACATTGATAGACAGAGATACAGGTTTGTTATATACAGCAAGGTGAGCCTCAGAAGAGTATGATCACGAAGGCAAATTTATTTTCTCAAGGAAAAAACTCAAACCAGCAGTAAGTAGCTAATATAAGCAACTGTGTTATAACATTGGCCGTTGCTTTTTCAAAACATTGGCATGCTGTTGTCATGCAGCTATTATGAAGAAATCACACTGTGAAGCAAGAAGCCTTCCTGCAAACCAGGATAGGAAGCACAGAATCAGCTGCAGTTTTTTCACTGCAGGGGTTTCTCCAAAGGAAAAAAAAAATCTGATCATCGGTTTTGCACGCACTAAGAAAAATTCAGTTTGCAAACAATGAACATCCTTTGTGTTCAGCGTTGGCAAAGCAATTGATTCTAGCTTGAGATTGGACCTGTGCCACTGCAAAAGCAGTTCGTCTTTTCTGTTCTGAAAAGTAACGTAATGAAGAGCTTCAGAGGGGATTTTTATCATTAGATTCAGGCTATGTTTTCTTTCAATTTCTCTCACTTCACAAAACAAAATGTATGGAATCCATCATTCCAGCATATTGAGAAATAAAGTAACTCAGATACTGCAGAAAATGTTAGGACTTTATATATAACAAACAATGAACTTCCAATATACTGTTATCTTCCTCCTTAACAGGATTTTCCCTGCTTTTTCCACCAACATTCAGGAACACATTATAAGGATATGGCTTCCGATTGCATGAATACAAATATCGATGCAAAAATTCGGCTCTCAAAAGAAATAATCTCTTTTTTAATCAGAATATTCAATGGATATTTCTTCTAACAGGTCTTGGTATGCATGCTGTACACTTGGTGGAATAACAGAGAAAACCCCCCCATCATTTTCAGACAAGAAACGAGGTCACATAAACGGAAAACATACTTAGTGTGCCAGAGAGCTTTTTTTTTGAACCCCTATGTGTTCAAGTGCTCATACTTTCTCTCTCAAAGGAGAGACCTTTGTATGTCCAAGCAAGCAGGACAAGCCCACTTGAAAAACTCTGGCCTTCAAATGGCATCTTTATGATAAAGTATGAGTAATTTCCTATAAAAATGGGGACCTTGCTACTGTTTTTTGAGCCCAAAAGCTTCTTTTTTCCCTGTGTCAGTGTGTCTGATAAAAGATTTCAATTCTCCCTGCGAACCTTGCATCTCTCATATCCTCAGACCATCTTGACTAGAACAACCCTACTGCATTTAAAAAACCTCACAGCCTTAAAACTTGACAGACATTTCTTTTTAACACCTTTTTATACAAAAGCACTAACAGCAGGTAGTAAACCAACACTGCTGCACAGCATGGTGTAGGAAGGAAGTGCTATAAACCCTATCACAATTATTTCAGTGAAAGACAAGGCCATCATTAGTGCTGTATTGATCAGTCTCCCCCTCCCATCTCCACTGTTTGGAAATTCGTTCACATTATTATTGCTGTTCCAGACAGTATTATTATAACAGACCTGCATTATACAATAAGAAGCTTTGGTATAATTGACATCTGAAGCACCAGGGAGCTTGAATGTTTGCTACTGGTTTGAATGTGGTCTCCAGAGGGAGACTTTCATTCTCACAAAAGGGGCTATCACGTAGCCATTGCAGTGTGTAAATCAAATCCTCAGTGACTGCTGTTTTTTCATTACTTGTCTGTGACCTGGAACTAAAGCTCTGCAACACTGTACTGCTGATTATCCACCTCTGGAACCCACAGCAATACACTACAATGATGAACCAATACCTACAAATGGAGTAAAGCAAATGACCTACCTGGGTTAAAACAACAGGAATCTGTTTACTTTTTAGTCTTGTTAAGCAGGAAATTGAAAATATAATCCCACTGTTTGGGCCCTAGGTGCTGAGGAAAATCTCTGGCTTCCACGCATAGCTGGGCACAAGCCAGACACAGGAAACACAGGTAGATTTAAATTAACCATTAACCCAACCCCCAACCAAATTAAGCTTTTACCAGAGGTGGTCATTATAAGACCCACATGTTGCACATTAAAGGCCATGTCGAAATAAAAGACAGCAATTTACATAGGGTTTCTGCTACAGGAGCAACAGTGTGGTGTAAAGCCCAGGCATGCCTGGGACCTCCATCTGGCAGAAGGCTGAACAGGGGAGTTGGGTGCAGGCAGGTACATATACAGTCCTATTGAAGACCGTCCCCCACTGGCAGATAGGCACTGAACCAAGCACATTAGCAAAATCAGGCCCTCAGACGTTGGAGACACCAATTTTGAATGTCTGTCCAGGGCCAGCTCCCGCTAATAGTAATGATTTATAAAGGGGAATTGAGCCCACAGCACTGTCCTCTACATTTGCCATGACATGGGGAAATTCTGTTGCATACCCCCAAATCAACATAATTCACCAAGTTCATACTCTGTATGAGCAGACCTAAGGAGGAAATCCACCCACATACCAACTGCATGGCTTCACAAGCCCAAAGGCCTCCAGATCACTCATTTAAATAGTGACTCCCTGCTCTCATCAGGCTCCCTGGGTGACTCTCAGCTCCCCACCCTGCCCATACCAGCCACGTGGGGTACAGCCAAAAAGCGATATGTGGCTTCGTTCCCTGTTGCTATCAAGGAAATGCTACAAGCTGGCACAGGTCACAATCCCTTATTCTTAAACCAGGACCTGAAACAGCTCTGCCCACACCAGAACTGAAGAGAAGGAAGAAGAGGGCAAGGGGGAAGGCTGAGCAAAAAATGGTAGTTGTCTTAGAGGTAGCCAACCCTCAAATACCGTGAAGGGTAGCTTTGCTCAGGACACATGAGGGAGTGTGAGGTCCTTCACCCTCACACAAGCCACTTGCAGCAAGGTACGCTCATGAATTCACATGGCAGGAGAAAGATCACACTACTGCATCCACAGCCTGCTCCCAGCCCTACAAAAAATACTTTCATTCTTCCTTCAACTAGGCAGAAATGAAACAATTCTGCAGCACAGACCAGTGCCTCTTCCCCATGCCAAACTGGATTCAAAGCCTGATATGATGGTTGTGTCTTGTTGCTGCTTGGCTTTGATTTACTGGGCTGGGTGGAGAAGCAGAAGGAGGAACTTCTTGAGCTGGTATTGAACATGCATCCTTACAATGAAACGAAACCCTTTGTGAGTAGTGAGTCAGGGAAAGTCAGGAGGTGGCCGTTTGCCATCCTATTAGGGATGGATGTCTCTGACTAAATAGGCAGGGAAGCAAGAGGTGCTGGAATAGAGGCAAAATCCAGGAGAAACAGGATTAAGTTTGCTGCTTGCATGCAAGCAGGGCACATGGATCTAATTCTACCCACAAGCCAACAGTGACCTAGCCAGTCCTGCACTTAAGAAACAGAGGGGAGGTGACCAATGGAGTTCACTTAGGAGAAGGAGAGACACCAAAAGGCCTGGCTGATGCAAGAAAGGATCTGGGCTCAGTTTTGCCAGTCACCGCCAATCCCCTTTGCTCTCTCTGACAGCAGGGGAAGATACAGGCATTATACCAAATAGAGTAGATGATCCAGCAGCCACCACACCAAGGCAACAGTGCCAACATTTGTTTTCAATATTCAGGAAAACCAAGCAAACAAGTCTTAGCATTTAGTACTAAAGCAAAACAACAGAAGTCATGGCCCTGAAACCTCAGTGGTGCTCTCCTGCAATTATTTCAAACAAGACCCATCTTACTCTCCTGTATTTGTACTCAGCAGGGGAGGTGAACTTGTCTGCTGCCTGTGATGTCGACTTAAGAGCTCTGCTTAGGACACTATCGTAATTCTTGTCTTTCTTTTTTGCTAATGGTTGCATACCTTTGATTAAAACCTGCATGGTGCATTAAAGGCTAAAACAGATGATGAATGCCACGTAGTACTTCGCGTTAGATCAGAGTTGATTAGAATTTTTGATGATCCAGCAGCTAGAAGAGGAAACTGCATGAGCAGTGAAAATATTCAGCTATTACTGTTGTAGGAGGCAGTAGCTTTTCTTTGACACAAGATACAAAACAGTAGCTAAATGGACAATGTACTCTCTTGATCAATGAATGGCTTTATACCACAAAAGACCTCTGTAAAGAAAAGCTGGTGAATTAACCAGACCAAATATTTGTAAGACTTCTTGCTTGTTTTCAAGTGGGCAGCCCTCCCCCACCAACAGTTTTGGAGCCAGATGCTAGTTAGTTTATTTTTCATCACTGCAAATATAAGTCAAGTATTTTAAACAAATAAGCAGACAACAAAGCAGTGTAGCAAAAGTTAAAGACACTGTCCCAAGTGCATATCACATCAGCATCCGGACAGATATCTTTAGCAATCTCTGCCAGCCCACCAGTTAAGCAAAACACTATTGCTGTTCTGGGTGAAATGATTTAGTTAAACAGGACAGACAAGTTGTAGAGGAGGAAGCTGCCTCATTAAATGTAGTGCTGGCAGAAAGCTGGCAGTAAGCTGGCAGTATGAGCAGACCAAACTTGCAGCAGAGGGAAGTTCACTTTCTAAGTCATCCAAAATTTGGTAGAAGACTGCATAGAAGAAATTAAATAGGAACAGAAGCAAAGAGCTGGAGATGACTGAGGAGAGATAGAAGAGGAAGAAAAAAAAAGGCAAACTGTTTTTATGATGGTGTCTCCAAGTAAGAAGAGTGGATTTCATATTCTCTTTGGTGGTCTTAAGCTTAAACAAAGAACATTAGGGGGTTCTTTTGTATGTAAAATAAACATATTTATATGTTATATTTTAAAAATCCCTTCTTCGGTGGAACAATTTTCAAAGAAAGGCAGTTGCAGCTATTTAGCAAGACTGGACGCAAATTATTAGCTCACGGTTTGTAAAAATGCTCCTAAGTATGATCAGTTACCTTTCTAGTCCAACTGAGTTTCAGTAACTATCTCAACATTTCCAGAATAGTACGCTGATGTTGCAATGATTTATTTTTCAGATAATGCCCTGCATATACACTTCTAAGCTAGATCATGGAACTGAGATCAATGGATGGCTATGGTTAGAGTTGAAAAGAATTAAAATCCAGGACCTCCCTACTTCCACTACAGCTTTAGAGCAGAGTCAGATGCAGAAACACATCATTATGAAGTATCTATACCTTCAGGTTCACAGGCCAGCTATTCTAGCATGCAAGTTAGAGTTACCTTTAAAATCAGTTATGTGTGTGAAAATCTGTAATAAACCACCAAATCTCCTCTTAGATTCAAGAAGGGAGAGTTGGGTAGGAAGTATACTTTGAGAATCCCAGATATAGTAGAAGAAAGCCACAAAGGACACAGGAAGTATAACACTTCCATTGGTATCACATAAAAAGCCACTTCCACAACTGCAAGAAATCCGTAGCTTGTTCTTGCTCCAGACTTCCCCATGATGTGGGGTCTAGAGATCTGAACCGTCCTGGACAAATGCCCTGCTCACCATGTGGACAGCTACAAGTCCTTCTTCAAGCAAGCTCTTATTAGAATCCCATATAGAGGATGCTGACCAGACAGCAATGCCTCTCTCCTGCGTGTACTTCACTGACCTTAGAGAGAATCATCCAAGCAAGGACCTGAGGCAAGAAACTTCCCTTGTGCATCCCCTGAAGACTTGGGTGTCCAAAGTTGGAGGAAGCTATCACAAAGCCTACTTATCTTAAATAATCATTCAGTACACTGGCCTAGACACAACAGGACATTCTGCAGTGTGAGCTGGGAGATCTCCCATCCCAGTGGATCATTACTGCTATCCAGACATGCTTTTCCTAAAGTAGACTGCTGTCATCAGAATTAAAAAACCCCAACAAACCAACAGACCACACAGCTGCATTTCTAGCTTCAAAGGATACCTAGTGTCATCTCCAAACATGTATTTTTTTTCCAGTTTTTGCTACCCACAACTCTGTTGCAGAAGATTACGTATTTAAGATGCATAAGTGAAAAGGAAATTGTCTTAGGAGAGGAAAAAAAAAGGTAAAGTACTGCAAACTGCATCACAGACATTACTGACAGCTTCAAACAAAACTAGTATGACAAGCCAAAGAACTAACTAAATAATCTCTTCTGTTATGGAGATAATGAGTTTTTATTCCCAAAAGCTGTATTAAATTTTGTATGTATTTGCACTGTGTTATGGTTAAGTGCTCTTTCCCCTTAGCATTTGAAAGGGAACCTACTCCAAAGGCACACTAGGCTAGATTACATGGACACATTATAAGTTTCACAATCTTGAGAGCATCCTACTTTGATCTCAGAAGTTGATTGTTGGAGCCCCACAGAGCAAAAAGATAGCACAGGAGGGTCTTTTCACCGATATACACATACAGAAAAATTTACGAGATTTCTGTGAAATTGCTTTGGTTTAGAATTTTTCTCAAGTGTTTCATTTTAACTATAAATAGAAAATAGAATCTCATGACAAAGATGTAGTTGACATAGTGTGCAATTTATCATCTGTGAGCACATTTCAGAGTACTTGTCTCAAAGCTGACATGCTGTGTGGACTGTGGAATATGACTATTTTAATATATTCCGTGACAAATGCAAGCAAAAGTAGCTGGGATGCAAACAATCCACAAAGAAAATTCTCCACTGGCTCTCCTGATCTGGACTTTTTTGCGGTAATAGATAACCTTGTGGAGCCAAAACTCTTCCAGCATAAATGGAAAAAGTGTTGCTTCTCTGGCTTACTTCCTACCATGCTTTTACCATGACTTGTAAAGACCTATTCCTAGAAGCACACTGTTAAATAATTTGACTTCTTATCCACCTATAAAAATACCACAGACATGCAAATGACCATTAACATATATGTAGATAGCCACTGAAGTCAACAAACTAACATAAATTAAAATGAAAGAATCTCATTCCAAGGTTGTCACTCCCTTTCACAGTATCTTTCTTCTCAGAACCATTTCTAGCAATAATGAAAAATAACGGTTTATATTAGGTCACTTATGCTGAAACATTCCTATTCTTCCACATCTACACAGCAGACCCATGGGTGTAAATACAGGTTTACTGTACTAGTACCAGCACAACTGAAAGAAGCAGCTGCCCTCATCTGCTAAAATCCAGTGTAACACATCAAGGGTTCTAAGTACTTTAAGGCTACAGCACCTAGGAGGTGATGTGCCCAACCTTGGAGAGCAGATGACTATTCTACAAGAGGCTTCTAGCTTCAGCCCACTTAAATTTTGGCTTCAGTAACTATACTGTACTGAACACACTTGTATTTTCACTGAGATTTTTTTTAAATTTCTGCTTTAAGAGGATGTCCATGGGCTGTAAGGGCAACTCATAACTTTACCATAGATTAATGGTCAAGCAGTTTAAAAGTTGCCCTGTCCCTCCAAGCCACTTTCCAACTCTTTTTGCACAGGTATAAATCCAGAGTGATGAGGCTGGCTCCAGCAGAAGTCTCTGGATTAGCGCAGGAATAACTGAGGGCAGACTTTGACCCCTTACTTTTGTTTTACAACTTTCATAATAAACTAAAGAAACAGCAGACAAGAGTTCTTACAAAATAAGGCCCTGACCAATATCTGCTCGATTTTTCTTTGCTTCTTGTAGTACCTGCTTCTCTTACACAAGCAGCACAGACTCCTGCAACTGGTAACAGCCGTAGCCTTATCCTCTGGTGGACACACCACCAGAGGGCAATGAAACACATAGACTGTGTCAGCATCCTACAGATGAAGCCTTTTGACCCCAAGTCTGGGAGGTGAAAAACTCCTGTTAGCTATAAACGGACTTAGAAGCTTTCATGAGGAGATCCAGATCCATTTTAATACTACATCTGGTCTGTATTCCTGACCAACATTATAAGAGGAGGATCAGGCTGCAACATTTGTACTGGTCAAACCTTGCAAAGCTAGCAGCTTCCATAGTCACAGCAGGCAAAAATTTACTGGTGACCTTAGAGACTGAGGCAAGTACTTCCAATGGAGAAACCTTACCCAAAGCTGTCAACATGCCATTGGCCTCACACTCATTCACAGCCCTGCACCTCCATGTAGCTCAGGCAATGGGGAGAACCAAATTCCACCTGAGCCCCAGCAGCCAGAAAGTGGCTTGTTCAGATGAATTTGATGTCACCTTGGAGGAAATTATGATGTTCTTTGGCACATGATAAACTGTCATCGAGTAGTCTTCACTCTTCTGTGTCTATTATTTGCAAATGCTGCTTTTGAAATCTAGTCAGAGGCTAAGAATTGGTTATACATTTTTAGTGCTAGGATATTATGCATAGAAATATATGTAATATGCCTATGGTTTCAAACTACCTTCCAACATTTTATAATTTTGAAGAGTGATACACAATCATTGATTAAGTACAGGTCAATACTGAATCTTGCATTTATGGGTGACTAAGTCTCTAATGACATCATTTAATTATCTTCCTTGGGCACCAGGAACTATTACAGTGGGGTTTCAAGATACAGGATTTTGGTGTCCTAGGAAAATTCAGGTTGGCCTAATCTAGACGTTAGCTACTTCCATTTATATGATGAGAGCACTCTGAATCAGCTGTCTATTTTGACAGTGCATATATGCAGAAGGTGTTTGGGTGGAACATGCACAGATATGGCTTGGTATGAGAACATGTGTCCTACACACGTATGTATGACTTACGAATAGATGACTGATAGCTCTTCAGCTCTGCTGGTTTCAGCTCTGGATTACACCAGAACAAGCTCAGGATCGTGTATACAGCATCCAGTTATCGACAAAGTCTTCCCTGTTTCTTTGCTGCTAATCTGGGGTCTGATCAGGGAAGGTGTTGGAGTCCATGGGAGCCAAAGTGATTTCACAGCTTTACAGAATTGGCATCTTAATCATATTAAAAATATTTCGTTAATACAAAGCCAAGGAATGAAGACAAACATTTACCCTAAGTAATTAGAGCTTTAAAAGGAAGGGTACTGTCTGCCAGACAGTACCAACCAGAGTAACTTTTGTCTTGCAGGCATGAGCCAAAAGGTTAGAATAACTTTCAACACTGCTATACTGGCATTAATGATTGATATCTCTCACCACTGGTACTGATATATCTCTCACCGCTGGTACTCACCACTAGTACTGTGGTGGACTTGGCATACTTACCAGTGAAGGAGCACAACACCAGCAAGTACAAAAATAGAGTTCAAAAAAGTCTGAGAAAAACAAGGAGTTTAAAAAAGTCTCAGAGTGCTTTGGTCTTAACAGAGGGGCTAGGATAAGGCTTCTGTAAAAAGAAGGAAAGTAGTTGGGGCATGTAAAAGATTAAGAGATTTAAGAAGTAGGGTGGAAGGGGAAGGAGAGAAGAACTGAGACTGGGATTTGGAACAAGTTTCTGTAAATGTTGCTTTAACTATTAATTGAAGAGTAAACAGCCTATTAAATTCTTATGGAATATGTGCATGAAAAGCAGTAGCACAAGTCAGATCTGCCCCATGTGGATGTTGTTTATGAAGCAGCCACCTTGGAAATGTTCCTCAGACTTTTGACAAATGAACTTTCTGTAGGTTGTACGTTTGAACACGGAATGCCTATTGTTTCCATCTGCCTTTGGCTTGTACAGTTCCTTGGGGGCTTAATACAGAGACAGACATTTAGTGAAAAGAAGGGTTTATTGAGTGGCAAAACACATTCTAGGGGAATGCACTAGGAGGGAAAAAAACCCACAACAAAACCAACCCACAACCAGCCACTCTTTTCTACAGAAACGAAACCACTGCAGAAGAAAAATGCTTTTAAAAAGTGCATACATTTTTCATGTAGTGGGCCTAAAGCACTTATTTATATTTCATCTCTGTATGACATGGTTTTGCTCATCTAATTCCATTTAGAACATTACAATTTTTGTTTCAAATGTCTCAGTGCTGAAACGTATTCTCTGAAGTGCCCTGGAGCTGCTGGTATTGTGAATGTTATCTAAATGACTCATTCGAATTTTTAAGGACAACTCAGCTTAGAAACACAGCATTCTGTTTTTCAATTATTTTTATTTTAAAGTTTTTAGTTTGGGGTGCAAAGAAGAAAGATGTAGAACAACAGATAGCATTTGAATGAAGTCACACAATTGCTGTTGTTTTCTACTTTATGGGATGAAGCCAGCACGTGCAAGTGGCATGGTTTCTCCTGATATGCACAGGTTGAATCTTGATTGCTTATGGCATTCCTGCAAAGGTCATTTCATGAAAAATACAAATCTCTCTTTGATAGGGAAGTGAAAGACCACTATCAAACAGTGCTGCTTATATGATGTCTGTTTCTATTGTGCTGCTACAGATCCTGTAAATAAATGTGCTACTACACATTCTATAAACAGCAGAACTTCAATGTAGAATTCCATGCACACATTGTCTTTGCACACCTGCATATACCTATATGATGAAATTCTAGCTCCAGTGAAGAGGAAGTTTTTGTTAAAATGCATATTATACCATAATGTATGCACACAAACATGCAGAAATACCTGCCTGTATGTAGAGCGGGTCAGGTACTGTGTCATGTATATCACAGGGCCCCTGAGGCTGCAAAACCTGTATTTTGAAGGCAGGCTTTGTTATTTTGCTGAAGTAGACAGACCTAAGGTCTAAATTGTAAGTTTTTTTGAAAAAGGATTCAAACTCAGGAATACTTCATTGACTTCACTGACATTGAAAAGTCAGTGTAGAAATTATATTCCTATAGTACCAACACACAGCAAGACAGGAATTCATTGGTATCTAACTACTTTAACTACAAGAAGAACACTCTGAGTTTTCTTTCACACTGGTTGTTTCTGTACAGAGACAGAAAGTTAATCTAAGGGGATATTCTTTCAGACAGCACAGATAGCTAGTTCAGATGAATTGCATGTTTTTACATATGGATATGCCTGATCTGGACTGTATTTGTTGACTGGTCTCTGCAATTAAACTAAAGCAAGATGGGCTTCTCTTCAGTAGAGATTAAGCTTTTCTCGGGCTGCCAGGACAAGCCCTCTGAAGGAGTCAGGCCATTTTTCAGAACAAGATAGTGCTTTCCTAAAAAACCTCCCCAGACTTAACCAATCAGACAGCATATAGATATCATTACCTAAAAATTAAGGCCAAAAAGGACAGCAGATGCACCTACTGTGTATTCACAGATCATTAACTTTAACCAAAACTTCCTAGTAGTTGTCCAAAGAGTTTAGTGAGGGAAAAGCACTTCTGTGCTTAGAAAACTCTCTGCAACAGACATAGGGTTGGCAAGACCTGAGGAAGCCCTGCAATGGCAAGGAATTAATCATGTGAGATGTACACAAATTATCTTAGCAGATGAACCACACCTCATGCTATATGAGGTGAAAGATCCACAGAGTCTGCCAACCTGATCCAGGGAAAATTCCCTCCCAAACCAACTAAGGCAATCCATAATCACTCTCTATACCACCTACAAAGAGATATCCTGCTGCGGCCAATCTCTAATGCCGCAGGGGAAAGCAATTAATAACAATGAAAAGAAGCAGCATACAGAAATCTTTGTTCATTGCACAAGGGAAGAGATGAAAAGAAATCTGCCCTGATCATCTTCAGACAGCTCACTGAAAGTCTGAGCCATGACATTCAGGTCTGTTAATTGTCTCAACATGGAGTTGCTGGCTATAAGCTTTTGAATGCAATGCTTTCCCCTAAGGAAAGGGACAAGCAAGGGTAGCTGCACAGGGACACAGCCGTCCAGCCCAGGCTTATCAGGAGACTTGAAGTGATCACAACTCACGCTGTCTCTTTCCCAGAGGGACACTCTCATGTTCAACAGACCTCGAAGCCAGAAAGCAGCTTCTTATTTCAAGACTGAATTAGCTGAACATCAGCTTTTGTCAGCCAGGTGGAAAAGCCTCTGCTATCAGGTATCTTCTTCAGAGTGGCCTCTCAGCCTGCTCTTAAATTAGCTGAATACTCTGAATTCTTTAAGCCCTTCATCCTGATGCTTGTTTTCTAGTCTTTAACTCATGTTATAGCCCAGCTTGAGCAGAACAGGACACACCACCCAAGGAGTGTACAGAGTACATAAAATGCTTCTCTTTTTCATGAATCATATTAGTGCTGCTTTTTTTTTTTTTTTTTTTTTTTTTTTGTTTTCCCCCACAGCACAGCAGCAAAAATTCAAGTTAAAGAAGTTATCTGTGATGACACCTGAGACCTTCTGCAAGCCACTGCTTTCCAAAATGTAATTTACTCCATTCTCCATTCCAATATATACTAGCTAGGGCTTGACTATATTAAAAAACACTGTTCTGTTGGAACAGAAACATTAAACTAGGTGATCACTCTTTACTGGCTTTATTACTTACTTGCTCACTAATTTTTGAATCAGGCTTGTCCACAAAATGTTATATATCACGGACTAGATTGCTGATCAAGACTTTCCTGCCCTACCTTCTTAGTGTATGGAGAATAATTTTACTATAAAACTACATGAAAGAGCCTGAATGAATTGTAGGGAAAGGATGCTTGCCTATAGAGACTGTCACAAGTGGAAGCAGAGAAAGAATACTTGAATGAGTATTTTAGGCAGTGGGTAAGCTATAAAGCTGAAGAATTTTTTCACTTGTACGGAGGAAAAAAAAAAAGTAGAGGAGAGATTTTGCTCAGGGGATGTCAACTGCATTGCTGATTGAGGTGGAAAATCTGTGAAGGAGCCCCTTGTTAGAACTGTTGGCAGTGTATCATCCAGCACTGTACATGCTTTCTCTGCACCAGGCAGGGATTTTTCATTTCATGTATCACTCAGAACTTGCTGTAACTCTTCCAAAAGTCATATTACATTGTCGTACACTCCCATTAACATAAAGACCTTCACCTCATGAAGAAACTGGCTGCTCTGGGAGATGGGCATAGGGAGCAAGCAATACAGGTGGCCTTTTCTTGTTGAGATGCTCCACCGACACACTCAGTCAGGGAAGTAGTGTTTCTACTGAAGATGAATTACACCTCCCCAGCTTTCAGCACCTGTCTTCTGCACAGGGCTTTGTACCTGGGTGTTCTGGATCTTTAACATCCTTCTTCACCACCAGCCTATCCCATGACAAGTCTACTACTTACAACATTTCCAGCCAAATTAAACACAGGAGTTGGTTCAAACAATAACAAAATTTCTGAAATCTAAGAAAAGCTCAGCAACATGGCTTGAACTATTGGCTATGACCCTATTCCCTAAAGAGAGGAAGGCAAGATCATATCCTATTTCTTCATAGGAAAGAGATCACTTTTCCCCTCAGCAAACCCACTGTGAAGTAAACTATATCTGAATTAAATGCCATACTGATGAAGACCTTATTTTTTAGATGAGTTATCAAAGGTCTGACCAATGGAATTAGAATATCCAACAGTAATTTTTGCTCCATAATTTGCACATCAACTCCAGTATACTAGCCAAATACCAACCCCAACAAAGTTCCCACTGATTATGATGAATATATTAGGTTTTACTATTGTGCACTAGTGACATATTACACAGTTACCACACGCTATCCTAGAAGCAGTCATCACACATACATGAACCCTCTTTTCATCATGCTTACACCAGCTCTTTAAATTCTTTGTGTGTCCTGTAGGATGAGACAAAGTTTCTACCTAATAGGAGATTAATTACACTGTTATTTAAACACAATCTTGCTGATTCTTCCTCTGACTTCTATATCCAGTATCACTTGAAAAAATCAGTGCAACAAAGTAATAGAGCTTTGCATTAGCCCACACAAAATAGTAATTAAATTGTATTGAACTGACATCTAACATAAGCAGCTAAACATACAAATCTTTCACTGCCCACATTCACAACAGACAAGAACAAGGCTCACCTGGGTTAGGAGAAACTGGAAAAGGGCATTTTAAAGTGTGGCTTTTGGCTTTTTGCAAATACTAAATAAAACATCTCACAGGACATGCTACATGAGTCTAGCACTGCATTGCTAAATCTACTGCAGGTATAAGCTGATTACTTTGCTTCTGAAATCTAACTATTATGATGATAGCATTAATTTACCAATCTCATCTTGACTCCTGCAAAAATGTCCTAGTTACCTTTTTTTAACTCTTTCAGAACTGTTTCTTTACCCAAATTGAAAAGTCTTTGTCTATGGAAGCAGTGTTAGAGCCCAAGAAAGCCAAAGACCAGGCAACGCTGAGGCATGTTGGCTCTACTACTCTCCTGTTCTCCACTCATGTAGTAGGTAAAATAGTACTCTCAGTGGTCAGGAATGACAGCACATCAGTGCTTCAAATTGCCATTCTAGAGTAGGAAAATGAAATAAAACATAAGTCAGAGTATGATTTCTAAATTTCCTAACTTTCTATGTTTTTTGCCCATTGCATCTACCTGAATCTGCTTGATAATCATCTTTCAAGGTCAAAGAACAAAACCAAAATTTGATTTGACCACTCTTTTCCTTTAATCTTTGCAACTTCCACATGTCTAATCTTATCAAGGTACAAAAGTATTGCCCTCCTACAGAGGCAGAAGTGACTAAGGAAGCTGCATGAACACTGGATATGCTTTTTGAAATGCAAAAAAGGAAGGGCTGAAAGGGAAAGGGTCAATTCAGGCACATAAGCTATATAGTTTGTTAAATACACCACCACCACCCTCCACCCCAAAAGCTTAAGTTAGTTAGTAATTAGGCAAAATGAGATTAAATCCATCACTAGATCCATATTTACACAAATAATAAGTTAATTATAAATATCTAATGTTAAAGAAACTTGTAAAACTGTGCACACTGTCAGTATTCAATCATGACCCACAGGTACTTTAAATAGTGGTACCAATTACAGCTGTTTTAATAGCTGATTTGTTAACTTCACTTGCAATCCTCGCAATTCTAAACCCACCTATTGGCTATGCAGTCCATGAAATACTGTGTTCAAAGAATACTTTTAGTAGTAAATTGTAAACAGGCTGACAGAGATATGACAATGAAACCTAAAGAGCAAAAAAGAAGAGTAAATCAAAGAAATAGCACTTTGAGCCTCGGTGGCCTAGCTACTAGAAACTCTCGGATCTTTACATTAGCCATGGGAAAGTGGATTTAATCACTTCAGAAAAAATTTTCCTCCATCTAAAGAGTTATAAAGTTCAGGGTTACAGTTATTGTCTGGGCCACCCAGGTCATAGCCAGAACTGATGAGTGATGTTAAACACCAATGCCAGTGGCATAAAGTGCTATAATACTAAGACAGCAAGCCCTTTCTTTAAAGGAGTGCAGTTATGTCCAGTTTCCTTAACACTTTCTAAAGGGCTCAAGTAATTTGAATTATCAAACACATCCTGCCCTACTGCTTTACTCAGACATTGTTCCCTTTTACTTTGATAACAACTTTGCTTGAAAAAGTACACCAGGATTTGTACCTCTACAAACTCATTTATGCCTGTTTATTCTCTCAGACAAAAATCTTGATGTTATTAATCACAAAAAAAGAGAAAAAAACATCTTTATAAAGATCAGGTATTATGTATACCACAATGGTTTTCGTGTGTTTTCACTATGGGACCTCAGTTTTAGGAAGACTCCATTGTGAGATGGAGTAAAATTTGCACAAGCAGCTCAGAAACACTAACTGCATTCAAGACACAGCCAGCTGCCTCTGTCTGATGCACTGGTTATCCCCCCAGTTGCTGTGGGCATTTGCTTCAGGTATTTTCTGTTGGAAATACCTGCCATTACCAACAGCTAAGAGCAGCAGCTATGATTTCAGAACAAGTGGTGGCATTCAATTCCCCTAAATCTCTTATGTGGTGCTGTCCATGCTCTGAATGTTAACAGGTTACAAGGAAAGATCTTGGCGGGGGCGGAATAATCTTACAAAGCAGGAAGATAATTTCAGGATAAAAAGTTAAATACTAATGAGAAAACCTCCACCTCCATCATGGACAGAAGTTTTAAAATTTCTTTTCAAACATATGTACTCTATATACTCTTTGACAACATACTAAAAAATATCTTAAAGCCACAGACCTAATCAGAAACTTCAAGAGCTGAGAGTTGATAGTATGCTGCACTTAGTGTTTTGATGAGTTTACACTCCATGAAGAGGAAGGAAACATCCCTCTGCACAGCATATGGCATCACTACAGGAGATAGCAACAAGAAACGACCTTCAAGGGACCATCTGCCAGTTCTGCTCCAGTCACACCTCCTCCTTGCCCACAACATGACCCTTATACCAAGGAGACCAACGAAGGATGCACATGGGAAACATCCTAAACAGTTAAAACTCATGCTAGGCTTGCATCATTCACTTCACCTTTGTTAGAGTTTTTCCCATCAAATGCCAAGAGCATTTAACCTTTAACACTGTTGTCCAGGAGCATCTGAACATACCACTGAAACCATGGCCCAGAGGTGGTTATCCATTCCTCACTGCTTCCGCATCTTTAAATATTGTTTCAAAGAATAACAAAGGAAAGAAACTGCTAAGACAAAATGTGATCTTTATGGCAGATGGTACCACAGGATAAATGGCTGTCGATCTGCTGTAAATAATTCATCATTGTCAAGTGTGGTGCCCCAGCCATCTCAACAGAAGTATATGATACCAAGAAAAATGTAACATTTGTCACAGAAGTACCACATACATCATGGATCTTTCTTTTTAACCCAAGTTAGGCACAGGAATACAATTTACGGAGTCATGCAAAACTTTAAGGATGCTCAAGAACAACCTTTCTTACACCCCCACCCCCGTGCAAGCTGGCTGACCCTCATAACCAGAGGAGTAAGCTGAGTGGCACTGACTTTCCATTCGCCTGTGAGAAGGTGAACAGAGAATGAGAGGAACAGACAGGAGCCTTGTTCTGTTTCTCTACTAAGACCCCAGCATGGCAGTCAGTGCATATCATGTTCCCTGCATATTTAGGCCACCAGGAATTTATTATGCACACTGCAGAGCAAAAGTGAAGTAGGGAGACAACTAGGACTCACAAGATATCACTCAGGCTCACATATCCTAGTGCAAAGCCTGGGACAGTGCAACTCATGCCTCACCCCTCTACCACTGTGTTCAACCTCCTGTTTTGGAGTCATATGGGAACAGGTGGGGAAAGAGGCAGACAGCAAGGGGAAGATGCATTTCTGAATATTGCCCTTATGATGTAGCTGCATTTCCCTTACACAACTCTGAACAGCCCAGTGCTACAAGAGCTATTATTCCCAAGTTACAGGGAAGACCAACCAAACAAGAAACAACTTTAGTTGATGCACGGGGGAAAAATCCAGGCAAATAAATACATACACAGAGTTACTTGTTCCCTGCACCTGTCTTCCCAGTAACTGTATGAGACTGCAGGCTGCCTGACCTGGAAGGATGGCTTGAATCACCTATTAATCTCCTGCTAGAAAAGGTCCCTTAATCCATTTTAGGTGCTGAATGGCAGCACTGAATACAATCCTTAGGGGTCTCCTTCCTCTGCATCTCCTACAAAATATACAAGGTAGTTACCATTCCCAGCTTTGAAAGTATGGCTATTTAGCTCAGGATGAAGTAATTTTTTTTTAATCTCCTAAATTTCTGGCTGCTGTTGCTTGTGCATGCCAAGCAACAATAAGAAAGCCTTCCCTAACAGCCATAGTGGATAGGGCACAGGACCAGCCCAAAGGATTTTTGACACCTGCCCATGGCAGACCTGTTACCCTGAACAGCAGGCATGGATGGATTGCCAATGCTGTTCCAACCCATAGAAATAGCAGGCAGATCTGAGATATAGAATAAATATAGGATTCATTCGAAAAAAAGCTTGTGCAATTTTGTGAGAGGAGGTGGGCATAAATAGTGTGTCCCACCTCTTTTTTTTCCTCTTGTCACTTCTCTCATTTCTGCTCATTTTACCCACATTACAGCTGTAGCTGTATAAATGACAGGCTGCGGCCTAGCATCATGTGACAGATCATCCTACATCAGCTCTGAAAACTGGAGATGCTGTCAACTGTCTGGTTCTCCTCACATTCACTGTCAGCATCAGTGCATTCAGGCAGCATGTCACAGTCATCTGAACAAGATGAATACAGTACTGTGAACATCAGCTTGGGAACCAAGTCAATCAAACATGTGACCACAACCACACAGAAGCATTTGTGCTGAGAAACTGCCACAGAGGAAGGGTTTCCAGTGCCCTGTTATGTACTGCCACTGGTAGTTTTTAATTAAAATATCTGTTCAAGCTAGTTTAAAAAATAAAAAGGGATTTTTGTGGTGAGGCTTTTTATACAGAAGCTCAGCAGCCCCTGGGGTTGAAGACAACTTCAACATGGACTAAAGCTGTCAGGGACCAGTTTTGCTGTTCCTAATCTCACTGGACTAATCTCACAGACAGGCTCCCACAGTGATGCAAGGGAGTTGATTCTCCTGTGCTACCCACATAAGCCTCTAACTGAGGTGGGTCAGAGGAGACAGTGTTGTCTCCTTTCACTCACTGTTCAGTACAGCTACTCTGGAAAAGAGATAAAATTAAAGGGTCCAGAGAGGAGGCTGTTGTCATTTAGTTTGCATTTGAAAAAGTAGAAGTAGCAATGGGCCGTGCGATGGTTTGTGCATAGGACAACATGGGTAGGCACTGCTTCCTTTCCTATCACCTCCCTCTTCAAAATTCCTGGGCTGTGTATCCCAGATGAGTTCACTGAAGGTTGTATACTCCTTTCCCATGTAACAAGAAGCTACACAGTGAAAAATACTATAGGGCATGAAATGGGAAAATTCACATTTCTCTTGTTCCACTGTATTTCATCAGACAATATCCATAGTTTTTCCTCCTTACATTCTTGCCACCTCTCTCTGTCCCTAAAATTTTCCTCTCAAAAATATGTGCAGGTCTTTATATGTGTATCTCTTCTAAAATGCTTGCATTCTGTTGCCTGCTACAGGTTGCTCTCAGAACTGTGATCTCTACACAAACAAGCAGGAAAACATTAACTCATTGCACCCGTGCTGGAATTGGTTTCAACATCAACAAACCAAAGCAGTGGTCTGGGAAAACAACAGAAATGCCTTTAGCAATGCAGTGATAAAAAGCAGCATTCACCCAGCTGAAGTGGCATTTATGGGCAAATTTTTGAGCACTGTCCCAAAATGAAAAATGTGCAGTACGTTAAAAGGAGTATCATAAAAACATCAGGAAAAATGCCAAAACAGCAATGACTTTGTAGCAGACAGAGAACAGTCCTATTCAAATAAAACAGGACTTCAGCTCAGACAAAAGAAGGCTGTTTCAGCTGCGTTGGGAGGTTCTCTAACCAAAAGATCCATTTGAATTGTCAGAGGAAGTCTGGACTCTCTCCAGCAGCTAACACTAATGTTGAACTTTTTGGGGTGGCAGAACCTCTGCTAAATGATCATGCTACCTACAGCACAGAGGGAGAAGAGGAGGAACTTTATTTTCAGTTACAGAAGCACTTCTGGCTTTATCTTCCTAACAAAAGGTGTTGGGGTAAACTGTGACGGAGAAGACACACAGTATGCCATTAACCCTAAAGTGACTTCATGATGTCTGGGACTGCTTCTCTCAGTCTTGCCTGGACCACCATCTCATTTAGTACCTTAATGAGAGTACCACCTCATTCAGTACCTTATCTGAAAATGAAAATTTACCTGAGTCATTACTGAGAAGTAAATCACCTGCACAGCTACACCCCTATCGTGCCTATACGTGGCTATCCCACCCACGATGGATAAAGCATCGGAGCAGATGACTGATGGCTAAAGACTGTCCCCTTCCATGAGGATCCCCCCATGACTCTTCTGCTCCTAATGTGATTCCTAGCAAAAAGAAAATGCTCTTTACCTTCTAGACGTAGAATGCACCTGCAACTGAGCTAGGCAATGTATGTGGAATACAATACCTATTATTAAAAGCAGCAAAAGTGAAGACAGTTTACTTAAATTAGTACAAATTTTCCCCAAATTCCAAAAGACAACCACTATAATTCCTGCAGACTTCTCTATCATCCTCCCAGTCAGCAGGGACAGCCACACAGAGAAGTTACGTACATGTGCAACTGTGGATATGAATCAAATGAAGAGCCTACTTCTGGAATATATACCAAAATGTACAAGCTCCTACTGCTCTGTGATTTGCCTAAACAAATAGATGCATTTATTTAAATAGCTCCCTGTATTGACAGGGGCCTCAAAACAGCCCAGCATCAGCACGTGAAAACTAGAAAGTGAAATTAGCTCACTGGGGGGGATCATATAAATTGTGGAAAGTTTCTTCAGTTTTATATCTTGCCCCTGTCACACGTATATAAGAAAATAAGCAGCGAAGTTAGGCTGATACCATACTTGATCCTGCTAATATCTAAACCTCCTGACTTAGTCCATTTGGGAGATAACCCAATTCTATTTTAGTTCACAAAAGATAGAACAAAACTGAGTTATTCCTTCCTACCAATAGCATTTTTACTGGTAACACAGGGAACCTTCAAGAGATTTTACTTTGTGTTTAAGAAAAAAAATTATGGCTATTGAAACTTCAGAACAATCTATGTTAAAAGAACTAAGTCTTCAGGACCTAGTAAATTCGACTTTTATTTGCAATAAGGTACAGTTACCTGACATATTATCAAGTTCATGGATATTTTTCAAGTTAGATCTCATTCTAAAACGCAGGCTCTCTGTTGCCAGCATCTGAGTAACGTGCTGGCTCAGTAACAGATCTCTTTGTATGAGAAGAGGTAGATTATCCCTAAGCTCATGTCTTCTAGCCAAACAGACATATTATTATTGCTGTGCTCAAAGTTCTGAATGGTCATTTACAGTAAAGGCAACAGCTTTCACTGGAAAACAAGTAACTTGCCAAGAAATGATTAAAAAAAAAAGCAGATCTATTGCAAATCTCCAAAAGATGAAGCTTTGTCAAGGAATAAATTTGAAAAATACTGCAACTTGATCATCTATCCCAAACCTCAAGAGTCCTGCTATTCCTTTGGATTCTACCAAGAGGAACACAGAAATGTAACAGAAGTGTAAGCATCAGAAGAGAACATGACATTTTCAGTTCTGGGCTGGGTTTTTCTTGTTTGTTTTGTTTGGTTTTTTTTTTTTTGGGGGGGGGGGGCACAGAGGGGGAATTGGAGAGGGAAGTGTGAGAGGGAAAGAAAGCTATAAAATGTGATAAAGGTATCGTGCCAAGAAATACAGTATTAAGATGAGCTGACATTACTAGAACAGATATAATTCCTGGCCCTATTTGATGGAGCTTATTCACTGTGTTCATCACTTCTTATCCAAGCTGTCAGGAAAATTGTAGCACTTACCATACACAGTATTAACAAAAAACACACCTTTGAAAACTGTGTTAAACAAACTGAGATAATTCATGACAGAGTTGCTAAACTCACAGGAAATGGGTTTGTTTTCTGACCACAGAGCCAAAATCTTTAAGATTTTTCATGACAGGCACTTCTCATATAACCATTGCTTACGTTTTTCTTGTCAAGAAGCTTTCTCAAATCTCAGCCTTGTGGGGTAATTGCCAAGAAAGTAGACAACTTTAAATTTTTCCAGATCTCAAGTGTTAACTGGTGGGTCAAATAGAATCTAGCAGATCATCCGTGTGCCATGTCACCACTCTAGTCTATAAGAGGTAGTACCTAATAAGGCAAAAACATTTGGGATATTTGTTCATGTTCTTTTAAATGAACACTACATGTAAACCATTCTACATAATGAAGGTCTGGGATACCATTGTGATATTAGGGCAAGATTTGAGCCAGTCTCAACTGTCATTACTGCACTAGAGTAGCATAAACACAATACCCAGTATGGAGTCTGATCACATTTGTTTGACAGTTGCATGCAGAGAGCATGCAACTCTGTATGGGAATTAGAATTCTGTCAACGTCAGTGGAGTCAGACCAACATAGACCCACAGTGAGAAAAAAAAAAAAAAGAATCAGCCTGCATCCCATATTAGTTGGATAAAATAAGTAGAGCTGGTCAAACAGTGAACTAATTCAGAATTAAGTGATTACATGAGTTAGCTGATATTATTTACCTAGTTGCATTATTCATCATATGCAGATAATTGCCAGGTCATTTGCAAAATACTTTCGGCTCATGATGATTTCAAATTTTAGCTATTGTTCCTTTCTTCAAAAAAAGCTTCATCAGCCAATGAGGAAATAGAGAAAAAAACAAATCCAAACACACTAATTGGAGAATCGATTACCTATCATAACCATTGCCTAGCTGAAATGAACTCGTTATGAATAATGCATAGACCAGAATAGATTCACCTAATTCTTAAAATCAACACAAAGACAGCAAGCTTGGTTTGTAAACAATAGAAAGTAGGTTGTTTATTGTATAATTTATTTGCAACAAACAATTCAGGGTGCTGATCTCTTTCCTAGAACACTTTTAAAACAATGTCTAATTTTTGTATATTTTTGCTACTATCAAAATTAACACAAAAATTGGTATATTTTATAACAACTCAAAGAACTTGAACGTTTACTTCAGAGTTAGCAAGGAAAAAGAGTAACATAAAAATTCTATTCACAGATTTTATATTGTTCCTTCTTCTAGATGATATAGAAGTGATATTCAACAGTGTCAATAGACTCATAAATTTGCTGAGAACATAATTATCATTGCTCATGGAAAAAAAAAAAATCCCACTACTCTCCCTCAGATTCAAGACATCATCAGGCACTTTTCTACATGCACAAGACCATCCTGAGCACTACCTTCAGTAAGGTAGTTTCAGCAGTTAACGTTATTGAGGGATGATGTCAGAGAAAAGTCAGCAGTGAAAAATCTAAATTGCTGCATCCCATAATGCTTCACCACTACGAATAACATAGGGCTTTAATCTTTTAAGGGTGTATTTTTGCCACTTCTGGTTGGAATCTCCTCAAATGCCAAATATTAATCAGAATTAGTTGTCAACGGTCTTTGAATAACAAACACCTTGTGAGAAATAAGAGCTTAAGGGACACAGGGCAAATGATTTCTCCATGGAATTCTTACCACCCTTTGAAATTTTCCCACTGAATTTCCAAATCTGGGTCTTCTCTTAATGATCCAGCTGTCTAGAAAATTGTCACAGTTTGCTTATTTTCACCTGTTTTATCACTGAATATCCCCTTAAAAACCCTTTCCTAATTTTTTTAGAATTGGAATTAACAGGGTTGCTGGACACAGAATCTCAAGCATTATGGAGATAGCAAAAACCCCTCACCCACCTTAAAACATACAATATGTCCTGGACTTTAGATTCCACTAAAACACTTTTCCTGAATAAAAGGAGTAAAAAAATATGGTGGAAGTATGTTCCAAATCAGACCATTCTGCTGTGCTGCTCTCTGGTTTTCTTAGTATCTTAGTTTAAAAAAATCTGTTAAAATTTGTGTTTGAAACTCGGGGGAAGTTGGGGATGACCATTAAAGGGAGCTGTACTAAACTGAAAACAAGCAGCTGAAAATGTTAGGAGTGGACTGAAGACTTAATCCTGAAGCATCCTATTCAGATAAGCAGTTCTTAATAACATATCTTAGCTTCATGTAAAATTTAACATGAGAAACAGCTTGCAAGTCTCTGTGCATATTTTGCAGTACTCTGGAATGTTTTCTGATGAAAACCAGGTGTGAAAATTGTATTTTGGGTGTTTTCATTGTAGTTAATAAAGGGGAATAATTTTCAAGGACAAAAATGGCAAGTAAGTGCCTGGTGCCCAACAATCATCCTCAAAATGCTTGAGGGGCGGGACAGAGCTATTCACCCACTCTTATGTACAAGGAAGAAAGAGTGTAATCACTTTGCATAACTTCCCTCCGGACGTTTAGAACAAACTGAGACAAAAATCTGAGGTCACTGCAGGGTAATACTGCAATTACCTTACCCTCCTTTTTCCCAAGGGATGTCCCTTGTGCCTTTATGAGTTTCAGAAGAGTACTCAGCAGATGCTTAACTTCAGAAATAAAGGCTTATATCAAGGGTTTGCTCACATGCAATCCTGAAAAGTTAGGAGACAAGGACATGCTAAAGCATTTCCCTAAATCAGGGCTTGGATATATAGACAAAAATCTCATTACTCTGCTCTGACTCTGAAATACTCAGTGACTTAAATCATGTTATGGTCATTACATTTTACTTTATCTGCTCACACGTACCTCTTCTACTTTTGGCCTAGCTTCTTTTGTTAGCCTATATCTTTTTACAATTAAAAAAAAAAAATCTAGAAAATGTGTTTGTCTTCATTTCTTGTAGTTATTTAAAGTTTGGTTTTTCATATTTACCTCCATGCTATGTCCCCTTGGGATACATAAGTCATGTCCATAGTAATTAATGGCTGTAAATAATACAACGTCATGTAACAATATGAAGATATGAAAGTCACATACTAGAAAATCGTACTTGAAAATAGGAGGCTTTTAGTAAAACACGACAACATTCTCAAACATCTACCTAATTCAGATTGGTATTTATACAAGGAATAAAAGATTTTGGTCTAAATCTCCTTTAATGTTGTCTGGACCCAAGCATAACCATCTCTTAGACATCTTTGGGTTTGAACCCATATAGAGTGTTTTTTTATACACAGGGAGAAATAGAATGCAATGAGGAAAATAACAATTAATATGATTTATTAATACAAAATATGCATTAATCATTAACAAGCCATTCTACATTCATCACTTACAGGAAGGCTCATCATTCAAATCATTTTTGGTGCCAATGTTAATTGCCTGATCTCGGGGCTGACCTTCTTTCCTACTGAAGACAACAAGAAAGCTTCCACTAACATTTACAGGAACCCTATCCATTTTGCCAGATATATGCCCTTGATGGAGAAAAGACGAGGGTCTGCCATTTCCAAATAAATTACCTCCTAGGCCTCTTCTTTATTTTTTTCATCATGACATCTGTACACTCATCTTTTTAGCCACTGTTTTAACCTACAGTAATTGCTTCATCATTGAAGCTGCTGAGAAGATCAGAAGGTTTTCTCTGTGAACCACTTCACTATTTGCTCTTATGTTTGACTTTCACATGTGCAGCCACTACAAACGTAAGGTGTGATCTGAACATGCACATTTAATGTTCACCTGCCAGTAAAATCACTACTTTGAATAGTACAACAGAGTAAAACTAACACACGCTTCCACCAGGAGGTCAACTTAGTAGAAGGCTAGTACATCATATACAATACACAAAATGCATCACCAGATGACATCTGCTATATCATATCTTTATGTAAGGGAATATCTTGCTTTGCTTCACCCATCAGACTGCTGATTTCACAGGCTGAAAAAATCTTCTGGTGCTCATAACTTACTCCCAGAATAAGGTTCAATCCACTATTACCTTCTCCAACAGACACCAGCTTGTACAGGAAAGCTCTCTTGGGAAACTACAAATCTACAAGCATCTTAGTCCAGGCCAGATATAAAAGTTCACAGAAGCCTGGGCTTCACTACAATCCAGAGCTTGTACAGGAGCTACTTATTTGGGATAGTGGCTTGGACAGATTTGGAAAAGAACTGGATGACAAGCAGATAGACCCACGTGACTCAGATATACAAACCCATTTCTTTAAAGGTATTATGCTACATGCATCAGCAAGCAAAGCAATCACACAATTCAACTCGGCATCATGGAGAGTTTTCCCTCCGCACACACACATTTCATGTTTATCGTTAAAATATTCCCCACTATTTTTGTCACTGAAACAGCATTACTGGAAAATTGTCACTAATTCTTTTTTCATCTTTCAGAAGAAATGCTTCCCCATTATTTTATTTAAAATGTTCATCACTTTGAAGCAATTTTCAAAATCACTGACATTTTTATTTCACCAGAATAAGTCTTTTCTTAGCCTTCACTAAACAGGAATGTAACCCCTGCTGTTTTCTGTGAATTGGCATTTTCAAAAGTTATTTTGAAAATTATTCAAAAACGGTTTTTAGTCTAGTTTTCAGTGAAACACAGCATAGAAAAGTTGATTGGAGATAGATCCAGTTCAAATGGTGTTTTTCAGTTTGTTTCAAACACACACACAAAAGAATCTTTCCTGTACTTTCTGATTGTGTCATTAAACCTATGAAAATTTCTATCAAGAACTCCTGAATGTGCTTATGGACTTCTGTTCCCTTGACTTCAAAAGAAGCAACACACTTCAGCATCTCACAGGAGGTAGCTGGCACCACAAGACTAGATTTTCAAAGGACACAGTTTCACAAACTACCTTTGTCCTGAAATAATTCAAATTAGTCAGCCCCAAAGTTCGTCTCATTCATACAATACATGTTTGCAGTAAAGCTATTTCTCCCATTGTCCAGTAAACAACTTTCAAAAACAGCTATTAAATGGCTGCCGCCTCAGTCCACAGTCTCTTTAATTTGCAAAACTGCTCATCTCTTTACTGGAATGTCACCAGAGCACTTGATCATTGTCTGTTAGGTAGTCTCTAACTCTCTATAAAATTATAAGACAAAACAAAGATAAAAAGGCAGGTTTCTGACAAAAAAAAAAAAAAAAAAAAAAAGCTGGTTATTAGTTGCACAACATAAAAGAGGTTTGAAGAATTCAAGCCAAGTTAGAAGGTTCTGGATTTGAAACAATGACAACAATAATAAAAATCACAGAAACTGAATTGACTAAATCAATTTTCTTGTAAAAGTGTCACAATTACAGATGGTAACAATCTGGAAATAGCTGCAAAGAGAAAATAATTACAAAGGGATGAAAATGTATTAATGTTCAATCGTACTGGATGTGTGGGAAAGTATATTCTGATATATTCCGGCTGTCCTTAATTCATCATCCGACTGTACTAAGCGCCCACTTTTACAAACAAAACATTGCCTCAGTTGTTGAAATCCTTTATTTAGTAATCTGTGTAGGCTGAAATGTTGAAAATGGTTTCTAAATTCCTGGCTTCTGAATCTGTCTTCAAAGTTGTCTTTGTCTATATTATCGTACAGCTGCAGGCTTTAATCAAAGGTCATTAGATTTACGAATTTCTGTCAAACATCATAACATCATTTCTTCCAAGGAAATATCTACTATTTTAGAACTTGAAAATTCAAGGAAATGCCACTTAATCTCCAATTTTTCCAAAATAAAGTGTCACACCAAGGATGCAAGGCAGGAAGAGAAAAACCTTGAAGTAGTCTATAAAGTGGGTGTTAGTATGGCTTAAGAAGCTGGAAAATAGCAGAAGATTTAGCCAGAAATCCAAACAAAGTCAGCAGACTTTAGGCACCCATGACATCCATGTCCTTTTTTAGGCATCCTCAATCAAGAAGTGCTCCATGAACCATTGCTCAGCTACTGCATAAGCTGATCAGATACCTCACTGTCAAAAGTTAACTAGGTTGTCAGTCTCCTCTGCCTCATGGGCTCACAATTGCCCAGTATGGTCTAGAAATTAAATCCAAGCCATCTGAGAAGCCCAATCTGGCAGGTGTGCTAAAAGTTCACTTATGCATCCACAGTATTGGGCACCTTGCAGAGTGGAACACCACACCTCGGAAGTGCATGGCCTTGCCAGGAAGCAGACAGCAGCGCTTCATGCAGGTACTTCCATAGGCTACCTCCAGGTAATTCCATATAATTGTCCTGAAGAAGATACTGTATTGTATTCACTCTCTTGGGTTAGGTCTGCAATTCTATTCACATTAAATGTAGCCGTAGAAGAAGTGTGACAAATTAAGTATTTTCACTCGTTTATAAATCACAGATGGCTAGCCTGATATATACGTGCTTGTAAATGCAGGGAGGGAATTTGCAATACCCTCTTTTTGATAATCTCATCAAGGTACTAGGCTCAAAGAAAGTCCCTAATGTTCAGGACATTTGAGAGCTGCCAGTATCAGTAGAACCGAAAGAAAGAGGCAAGACATGTTGACAGAATGACAGGATGTACCACTCAGCAACAATGAATAACTGCAGCTTCTCATGAGGTGACACAGCTACTTAATGTCCCTTGCTGTGATGATGTCTTTTAACCTCCAACAAGCTCTGAACAAGGATAGATGAAGGTTTCCAGAAATAGAATCATACTTATCACCATGTTCCAGTATTTAAAGGGTGGTTACAAAGATGATGGAGAGTCCCTTTTTACAAGGAGTCACATGGAAAAGATGAGGGGTAATGGGTACAAGTTACTCCTGAGGAGACTCCATTTGGAGACAAGAAGAAAATTTTTCACAATGAAAACAATCCGCCACTGGAATAATCTCCTCAGGGAAGTGGTGGATTCCTCAACACTGGACAGTTTTAAGATTCAGCTGCATGGGGTGCTGGGCCATCTTGTATAGACCATGCTTTTGCCAAGAAAGGTTGGACCAGATGATCCTTGAGGTGTCCTCCAAATCGGTATTCTATGATAATATTACCGGGACTATTTGATACCTGTTTCTACAAATGAACGCAAAGCGACCACACCACTTTGCACAGAGTAACTTGCACAAACATGCTACTGCCTGGACTGGCAAAAGCAAGCAGTACCTCAAGCAGTACCAGGTCTGTCTCTATACATGTGAAAACAAAACACAAACACACTTTATCATGTTTTTTATTTTTTTTTGCTCAGATCCATAAGATGACTGTGGCCCAAATAGACTAAATGCTTTACAGACCTCACAAAAAATAGCCTGCTCCATTGAACTCAGCCCTAAAGCTAGGAACCACAGGAGAAGTTCCTACCATTCTCCGTGTCATTTTCAATACCTGACACCGTCACAAACAGAAATGATAGGACAAAACTTAATACAAGATCAGGTGTCTTGTGGAACACAGAGCAGAGCCCTTCAAGTGTCATGGTCAAAGAAAAGCAATTCCACCCTCAAGAAACTGAACCATTTGAGTTTTCTGAAGAGATATATTAAAGGCTGAAGTTTTGAGCACACTCACAATGCACTGCATGTTTTCCAGCTGTCCAGGCATTATGGGACTAAGACAGATGTTTACACATGAAGAAGTGCAGCGTTCTTTCCAAGCAATGTACATTCAGAAGACCTGCTAAACACTGGATGCCTTTATGTCACTGCCAAGTAGTCGTAATGAAGCACTTCTCAACCTCAGCTAAGATCAAAACATTATTGGTAAAGAAAAAGAAAGGTCCTTCTGTATTAAATAAACCAAAGCTTTTGCACTGCCAAACAGTCCTTTGGGAAGTTTGAGTGGAGACTGAGAGGGACATGGTAGAGAACACAATAGTCCCCTCTTCTGCAGAAGGAAAAGAAGAGTGCTTTGCTCCTTCTTGGGCGTGAGGAAGCAGTTACCCCTCAGTTCTCACATTGTCTCAGCTGGTGTTAGGAAAGGTTCAATCTGCTTCAGCCAGGGACTTGGTTATCTTCTGATGCTTACTCTATGCAGGCACTCACACTGTTCTGAAGATTAGTGTTCATTACTGAAACTCTATTCAAAGGCAAAAAGCAATGAGTGTTTTCTTCTCAAAAGAATCCCAATGGATACATGGCCCCACCCTCAACATTACTTAAGTTTTTCCTCTGTATTCTTTTGAGAAGATGAGATCATCCAGATAGACTGTTATCCCGATAGTCTAACCAAGCTGAGATCAGCTTTCTGAATATCAGCAAAATGTGTTACAGGAAGAATATTATTTACAACTATGCAACAGCACCAGTAGCATGATGTTTGTTATTTTTCTCTGGGACTTATGATCAAGTGTATGGGCTATTGTACAGAATACTCAAGACTTTGATTACATTCAGGTTACTTATAAATGGGTTTCTTTTGTTTGCATTAGACAAAAGAATTTTATTTTCAGAGGAAAGTTTTAGTTACTTTAGTTGTTACTTGGGCAGAACTGTGCACGGGTTAATGGATCTGCCCACAAAAGCTAAATAGCTTTAGCCACTTCAAACACAAACTGTGAAGAGTTGTTGTATTCTAAACTGTAGCTGCCAAGGGTCCTCAGCATCCTTTGCCTAAACTATGAAGCATCTTAGTTATGTAAACACTACTTCTTCAGAAGATTAACACATGGATAATAAGTTCCTGTCATGATGAGCTCATAAATGGAGTTTAAAAAAAAAAAAAACCAAAAACAACAACAACAAAAAAAACCCACCAGAACATTAGTTTCAGCAAAACTGTAGCTTAGGTTCCTGCTGCTATTTCCCAACTGGCACTGGGCTTCTCAGAACAGTAATCCATCAAAACTCTCTTGATATGTTTTTATTTTGTTGAGCAAACTGAAATAAATAGAAATATATAAATAAATAAATGAAAACAAATACTTTTTTTTAAATTCAGTCTTTTGTTACTAATAAAATGGACTTTAAAAAATATATACAGATATCAGCAATTGAGGTCACAGTTCCCTGAGGGATTTAATTGTTAACATAAAATGAACATTAAGTTTACCCTTTCTTTAAGGAAAACTCAGATCGCACTTTTATGCCAGGCCTTGTAATACTATGAAGCATATTCTTGATGTCAACAGCAATAACCATGCCGGGGTTCTACAGGAAAAATCCTCTGGTCTCTTAAGCAGGTGCACTGAATAAGCCTCTTTCCAAGTAACTTTCATCTGCAAAGTTCCACCTGAAACATTTCCAGGTTTAAAAAAAAAAAAACCAAACAAAACAAACATGAAACTTTCTGGTTATTTTTCCATATTCTCCTTCTGATACTAAGTTACCAAGATATATAGGAAATATGGAAGAAAAGGTTTTTGAACAGAAATTATTTACTGAAAATTAAATAACAACACATAAGATCCCACTCTCCCAGTTAAGCAGCATGATGGATGTCTAAAGCTATGAAACAACAAGATCACTTCCTTTTAAAAATCCCAGTACTACCAAACTGGTGAAGGCATTTCAGCATCTATGAAGAAATGTACAGTGAAACCAAGTCCAATGAAAAAATTATCTCTTACACATACAGGCTAATTCACCAAAGCAAGCTTTACCCAGTGCCAGCTTTTCAAAATAAATGCTTGTATTCCCCAGAAGCTGCCTCTCTAGCACAGTACAGTGTCAGTTTCTACTGGTCAGTAGAAACACTCACCCTACCTGGAAGACTCTACCTGTCTTATTTAGTTCCCTTAAACCCTAAGTAACAAGAACATACTAGCTGTTAAGTCAGGCTAACCAGCATTCCGCTGAGCATCTCTTTCACAGTTTAGGTGAAAGTGGTTGCTATTTCCTAAAATCAGAATACAAAGAAAGGTTACACAACACAACATGCACCACTCCACAGAGCAAAGCTCAAATATGATGTTGCTGCATATATATACACACTCTATATAATTAATACCATATGTATATACATATATACAAAGGTAAGATTATCTTTTACAAAGTTAGCTTTTGCCCTTTCTTCTTCAGACCAAGCAGAGAGCTTTCTTGATATCTAACCTTTCTTACTCAGAGCTTGTGCATGGAAGAATGGTGAGGTGGCCTGTTCAGATCCTTTTTCTTAAAGCAACCCATCTCCCAGGCCATCTATTGACAAAAGGTTTGTGCCAGATGTAGTCATGCTTTTAGTACGTTTGAAGCATCAAACGTAGCTAATGACAATACATAATCCTTGAGTGCAACTCAAAATGCTTAATTTCCAGTGAATTTTATCGAGTTATGACTATTGCTATGTGGAAGGTAGCTAGCTGGCACAAGGATCAAGCAATAAACCAATACTTTCAAACATGAACTAGGGTACTAACATTTCTAAGTGTGAACTGTAATCTCCCAGCAGTAATTGCATTTAAAGAGAAATGCATTTGAAAAAGAATACTATCTTAAACGTAAAACTGAGCTTGGTTTTAAACAAATAGAGAAATACCACTTGCCTGTTAAAAAACAAAAACAAAAACAAACCACCACCAAAAACCTGTTTGCAGAGTGGACGAAGTCAATTTAATCAGGCAAGCTCTAGGCACAATTCCCGTTCCATAAACAATGTACATAACATTCCTAGCAGCCATTAGAATATCTGTAGGCATTGAAATCTCCGATTCCTGCTGCTACAAAGTTAACTTTTACTGTCATGCAAGAAGTAATACTCATACCAACAAGGGCTAGCTACTGAATTATCATCTGTTTGAGAAGGAAAGTTCAGCCCGAACTTTCATCATCCTTAGGACCCTTATTCTTTTTAAAGATTACTGTCAAGCAATGTTTGTGCTCAAAAAAAATTTCCTCTGCTTATAGTTCCTTAATTACTTACATATTACCTTCAGATAATCTTAAAACATTAGTAATCTTCTCTAAAGTAAAACCCTTTGGGCATAGGAACACAGAGAGATTCAGAGCAAGTTTTTCTTCCCAATCATTTGTACCTGTCTTGCTAAGTACAGTATGTCAACCAAGCCCACATACTGGATTTAAATTTATAATGCTCAGCTCACCAGAGGGATTTACCTTTGCAGGCAGGAAAGAGGCCTGTTCAGATGCATCTTAATGCCTGAATCATTCTCAGAAAAACTGATTATGCAAATTAAGATGAATAGTATTAAGAAACATATCTTAGAGTTCTGAGTTGTAGCAGGAAAAGATTGGTTTAGTACACTTCCCTTTATCTGTAGTTGAGCAATAACAGATACTGTGAGCTTGTCAGAACTGGCCAATCAACACAATGACAGGGCAACCCCTGCTACTGATGAGAGAGCAACTCTATAGTCTTTTCCTCTCTTCTTCTACTTCCCTTTATCCATGCCCTCTCCTCTAAAACACCCTAAGAAAGGTTAGCATTTGTTGGATTTGGATTATACTCAGTCTACACTTTAATCTTCTGGATGTTAAACACCACTTACAGGAAAATGTGTAATGTCCTCAAGAAGCTGTTTACCAAGCGCAGCCTCATTGAACCAACATAATTAATGAATATTAATCCAGACAATAACTCAGAAGACAGACAGGAATGCTGTGTCAGCACCCAGCAAGATGAAAATGGGATGACATTGTATGTACAAAGAAAGCAAACACTTTCGTATTGAAAAAATTTAAGGAAATGAAAACAGGAAAAGCTGGGGAGTTCAGTTGGAGGTAGATTTGCACACTGTGAGATTTCTATTTCTGTACCAAGTTTTTACCTTTTTGGTTAAAAAAATGAAAAACTACAAGAACCTCTTAAAAAGTCTTAAAAGGTGATAAAATGCATCTTTCCATATTTCTTGGTCAGGCAGCAAGAAGTGATTAAACTCCACGTTGCCCAAATTAGCAGTAGGTAACTGTGTAATTTCAGTTACAGCACTGAAAGGAAGACCGGGAGAACAATCCGTCTTCTTATGCCTCTGTGCTGGCTATGCCAATTCACAGGAGGAAACTAGAAAATGGGTTGTCTGCCATACAGCCTCTTCAGTTCTTGCAATTTTATCCCTGGTCTCAGAGTATCTGATGCTTATTTAAAAGCCTAGCTCTTCAGATTTACTGCTTAGATATGACACTTAGTTTTATTTAGAGTTGAAGATGACTCTTCCTGGGAAGGGAAAAAGCAACCCACTGCAAATATGCACTAGGTTATGGAAGCCTGATATCAAGGTCTGGACATATCTCTCTGCTCTATATAGAATTATGCCAAGCAGATTAAAGCCAATTCAGATTTTTTTCATTATACCACTTTTCCAGATGAAAAATAAATTATATTCTTCATAAAAGTTGTCTCTCTTTTTTTAGCTAAACTGGCTCTAGTGTTCAATTATTCTGGAAAGTTGTATACATTGCACTTTCACGTAGGGAGCTATATAGTTCTTCTTTGAGGACAAACATAAGAGACTTCATCAGAAAAAATGAGCTAAATATATAAATGTATTTCAAATACAGTGGTAGTTTTTCTAGAGTTATTCAGACAAAAACCATTAATTTGCTGAATAGATGGTTATGGGATCTGTTGATATAGTTTTACTACTAACTCCCAGCAGTACGAAAGTTCCTTGAGAAACAAAACTAATAAAAACTGTTTGGTTTCCTATCAGTCAGGATTCCACAGCTCAGCTCTCTATGTCTAATACTGTTCACACTCAAGGCACAGATTTTCCTCCACATTCAGGACATTCAGAACATCATTTGCCTCTGCTGATCTCCACTGTCCAGTAATACAATTATGTTGCTGCCTTTATGTCAATGTGGGCATCCCTTCTACTTTCGTGAGTCATGCAGTTTTGTAAGCTCTGTAGGAACTAATTATCCTTAGAACTTCTGTCAAATTTGTTTAAAAACAGTGAAAGCACCAAGAAGTTAAGAGCAAAAGGAGACATGTGTGCACACACACACAGAGCATGATCTTTTAAGCCAAGTTTCCTCAGGAAATCAAGCTAAAAAAAGAAGTATGGCAGTAGTTTTTTCTAAGCTAGTTCAAATAAGGAGATACATTGTATATCCTGTTCAGCATGCCTTTTTTAAACTACTGGAATGCAGTTGCATTCATAAACAGCTATAAATATTTCCCATAGAAACAGCATATAGATGCCTTTTCTCCCCTCTCCCAGCCAAACTTCATCTCTCAAAATCTAAGACAAGAGCTTATTTTGGAAACTGAACTTCAGCAATGTGTGTATTCCTGTAGTTCAGAAAAGGAGAAGTTTTTTGATAAACAAAAGCAACATAAAGTGCCGTTTTATCATTAGATGTACAGTTTGCCCTCAGAGCTACAAACAGCAGTAATTAACCTTGCAGAGGTTAGGATGCAGAAGCTATCCCTCATATAAAAACTTGGCAAAAAGGTGCTTTTATTGTCACTCTAAAATAAGGTAAATTCAACATCTCATATCTGCCTGATGATGTTACTTGTAAATTTACCTCACAGTAAAATGAGACCAACTTGTTTTCACAGTGCTTTTGTCTTGGAAAAGTTTGCCACATCAAAAATAATACATTTTTCTATAATGGCAGGAAAGGCTTCAGGAAACAGGGCGTTACAGGCACAGTACAGATACATAAAGGTGCATAATCCACATTTAAAGAGATTATTGATTTGAGGGGACTTTTGTATCTAATCTGCAAATTTGCAATTACAAAGCAAGAGGCAGGCCGGGCAACACAATCCCACATTTTCTGTTCAAGCAGCAACAGTAGTCCAGGTTCTACTTCACTGTCACAACTCATGAGTGTAAGGCCAGCAGTATAGAGCAATGGTTTTCAGTCTTATGTTTACACAGAAGCTCGGAGCACATGAGGATGCCAAGTACTTGTAAAATTATTTAGCTCTCTTCTAGCACTCCCTGATCTCCAATTCCAAGTTTGCAAGGCTGACGTTTAATGTATTAAGTTTAGCCATATACTCTCAGTGTAAAATTCATGTTTGAGGGAGGGACAGCTGTACTGTATACATGGCTCCTGCAAGACCACAGGCTATCACTGTAAGCAAAATAATCCACAGCCAATGCCTTCCCAACACCCTCATGCAGGGAGTAGAACTAGCCATAGCGGACTGCAAGAAAGCCAGTTTAAACAACATGAGTGGTACAAAATTGCTCACAAACCCCTGACTTCCTGCACTTCCACAACTGGCAAGAGAAGCAGAAAATCCCTTTGACACCTGAAGAGAATACAGCTCTTCCCACAAGTTTTAATTCCTATGACTAACAAGACTTGGTCAAAGCTTCTGACCAAGGCCACTCTTCTATATAGCAGAAAATTTAGTTTTAAGGCAGTCTACTGGATCAAACCCATCAGCAAAGTGATGAGTTATGGCAAACTCACTTCCACACAAACATGTTCATAAAGAAAAAAAAAAAAGAAGAGGTATCTTATTTCTAACATACTTTTTTCTGGATAAGGTATTGTCTGGCCTCCCACAGCTGGCACAAACCCAGCATAAATTCCACATTGTGTTCTGCTTAATTTGACACTTGATCCAGATCACATTTGTGCTGCTTGGTGACTTTGTATTAATGAACAAGAATCAGATTTAGGAAGATTCTTCCAGCCTAAGGTCAATCAGGGTAATTATGATCACTTAGCTTTTTGTTCCTGGATTAGAGATCATTTCTGCTAAAACAGTGTAAGCCCACAAATGTAAAAGTCCTTCTCACCCACAGTTCAGCCCTCTACCAGTTCTCTCAGTTCTCTCCAAGTAACATTCAGAGATTACTCAATTTCACAAATTACAAAAACCATAGCATCAAAACTGTCAGCTTTGTAAGGTACTTTTTCCTCTACTCTTTTGTTCCTCTCTCCACCTAATGGAGATTCCTCACTCGCGTTTGGATGGGTAAAATTCACAGGTCTATAAAAATAATGACTGTAACCAAGTCAAGAGTGCTTATTCATTAATATGTCACTGATAACTTGTAGCAGTGCTGTGTGGAGAAGGCTTATGCTGATTTTCCTCTAACAAGGTCTTCTGTCACTGCTATCCTCTCCTCTGGGAGTTGTGCACATGTGTTTAGACTGGCAGGTTACCCTTCCCGAGTCATGGTCATTCTCAGAAATACCTATATCCCAAATGAAAAGTAACTTATTCCAGCTCACTGCCTGCTCTCCAGATCTATCCTTGGCCCAGCCCTACACTGAGTCCTGCCTACTGCTGCAAGAATTTCCTCTGTCAACAAATTCCAGATTTGCAGAACCACAAAAGAACAGGAATTATCCTTTTGAGACCACACTAGGTCAGGAGTTTCATTTATATACACATAACTCCTATACAAGAGTTCAAACAAATGGTTTAATAAAAACAGTTCAATCAAAAAAGAAGATTTAGAAATCAGGCATTTATTCTTTAACTTAGCAGAGGACACCACCACTAGGTCCAAAGTCATCACCTCGGCAACATCAGTACTGACTTTTACTTTATAGACTTGATTGCTCATCAATGCATCAAATTCATATATATGACTGAACTGTATTTTTATAGTCTCAGATCTGAACTTGTAAGGTGGACTTGGATATAAGTTATTAATTCAGTGATCTGCAAGTGGTAGCAATCAACCATAACCTTTTCAATATAGCAGCTAGATGATTCATATAAGAAAGAGTAGTATATCAAGTCTGATGGTTTTATGATTGTATCTCGAGTTATTCATCAAAACAGTTTCTCAAAGATCTAGACTTGGTCTATTTTTATTTGGAGTCCATTTCAGATATGGTAAGTCAGAACTATAACATTTACAGCTTGTCTTCATGGCAGATAAATAATCGAAATATTCATTTATTATGTGCCACCTCCATATCTGTAAAGAAGAATTTTAAAAGCAACTTAGACCAAGCTGAACAAAACAGATGCATACACTGTGCTTACTAAACCAATCAGCCATAATGACCACAAAGTAAACCAACTTACTTGCACACCTGTCTCCAAGACAGCCACAGAACTTATTACTGTAAAACCCTGTCACTGAAGATCAAATTTTTCAGATGAGATGTTCAATTATTAATTTGATATCCAGTGAGTATAACATGTGGTGAGGTTATTTATTTAAACGAGAAGATGTATCAATGCTGTATTTCTATGTAATAACACCACCCCACCCCCAGCAAAACAAAACCCCAACAAACAAACAAAAAATCCTCAGCTTACTCTATGTATTTGTTTTCTTCCAAACAGTTTTGGTCAATTATGGTGATGTTCTCAACTACTGTATAACACTGCCAACAAAAAGTGTTATACAGTAGTTGAGAACATGCACCATGCTGTAGTGGAGATATCTGAGGATTACAGTAAGAGCTTCACTCATGCTCCCACCACTCCTCTTTGACAGGCAGTGCTACCATCAAATCTGAGAATGAAACAATAAAGTCAGCTGCAAAGCACCCAGAGCAATCCAGAAAGCTCCCCTGATTCTATACTTGCTGAAGGAAGATGCATCAGAATAGTGAGAGGAAGTTGAATTGCTGGACCTATAGTGAATTTATCAGTCTTCCTGTGGATCCCAGAACAGCAGCACTCATGGTCTCTACCTGACAACACTTGGCAGTGACAGAAGTTGGCGGGAAGTCTTGGGACTGCTTCTCTCCTTGGGACTAGACTACTTGCCAAAGGGAAGTGCTACAGCTACCAGCAGGCTATTCAGACACACTGAAAAGCAAGTAAACCTATTTGACAAAGACTACATAGGTGCTGGTTTACCTAGCACTTATTGTTATTTCTCTTTAACTCCTATCTTCAGTTTCACTGCCCATATTGTGGTTAAAATGCCATTGTGTAAAAAGGCACTATACACAGGATAATTGCCCTCGGGTATTATTTCAGAAATTATTTCAGAAATAATGTACCTAAAACATACGTTGAACTGTAAGTCAGCAGCAGCCAAACTTCTACTGAAGGGTCATACATTACACAAACTCATTAAACCATTACATAAACCTGTCAGAGATTTCCAGTCACTACTTACCACTGAACAAAGGTAAGTAATACTTTTTATTCATCCAGCAACTTGCACTGAGACAGGAAATAATGTCTCTCCACACTGGCTGCACTGTCTGGATTTTTAAACACCCAAGATGTGTATATGTACATCTGCACATATAAACAAGATGATGCAAATATGCCCCTCCAAGTACACATCAAGAGTGGAGAAATTCTTCATTTAGAAGGCCAGACAGGTATCTGAGAGTTTCTAACCTGACAGTTTAAATAAAACAGGACACTGATCTTCACCACATGCATTGTATCCATAACTTCAAAGTGCTGCTGGACACACACGCCAATATATTCCAGAAGTTTGCTCACCTAATGCAGCATTGTCTAAGCCCCAGAGAGATGTGCGTGTCTCATGACACCATATTAAAGATGTCTGTGTGGTGTGGCCCACCTTCATGATGCTCCTTGCCAGTAACCCATCGTCAGTCACAAACGAGGGTGATGCAACAGAAAAAAGCAGCAATATGGGCATGTCAGCACAGCTATGACATCTTCTGAAGGAGAACTGTAGTAATAAGGGCCTGGGGTTCTCCTCCATAAACAGTTTATTTCTGGGTGCCCTCCTCTTCTCCATATTATTTTTAGATTTGCATAATATTATCATAGTGTTTAGGAACCACAGGCAAAGAAAACTACCCTATTGTCCCAAGCACTACACAGTACCAAAACTAAAATTGCCCCAAGCAGTATGTCCATGCCAATCTGCCCATCATTTTCAGAACAAATATAAACATCCTCCTCTACAGACCTGGCAGCTACAGCACTCTTGCCATGAAATGCCCGTGTTTCAGCATCAACTTCTTCCCTTGTCCTTTCTGTTCATTCTGAGTAAGTAGTCCTACACGCTGAGCTGGCATCTCTTCGGCAGTTTTGGACACAGGAATTGGACTGAAAGAGAGCCACCTTTGAGAAAACTGATCTCCAGTTCATGAATCTCAGCCTATCTCTGCTCTCTTAATAATGGCAGATTTCCCATGCACAAATAAAACCTTCTGCCAGTATTCCTGATTGACTTCAGTTGATGGAGAATTCCCCTAATGCTGAAAGAGAATATCTCCCCAGCTTTCCCAGGGAACCGTGTTTGCCTTTGAAAACACAAATCTTATTAAGGATTTCAAATCCCGGAGAAAGAAAGAGTTCTCAGGATATTTAATGAGGGAGTCAAACAGTATAGTAGCCCCAAGGAGTACAGGCCTCAGCAAATGGACTAAACCCAGGCCTTCAAAGCCGCAACACAGCAGAAATTCCCAGAAGGCTCTTCTGCTGGTAAAAGGATGCTGCACACTTATAATTAATGTAAAACTTAATTAGAATCTCTGGGAAAAAAGAAATCCATTTGGAGGTAATTATAAAAAGGAGGCAGTTATAACAATTATTTATCATCTCTATTTCTGGAAGATAAATCAGGGGCCTCATTCTTGGAGGCATTCAACAAATGTAATGAGCAGTCAGGTTCTGCTTGCCAGCACAGAAACACTCTGAAGGGTTTGTACCTGCTCTTATCACCTCCACTCAGTCAGCATTACTGATATATAACCAGCTGAGTCATTCTACAACACAGTTGCTATTTCAGGATCTCTACCTATTGCCTTGCTCGTGTACAGCGTTAAGCACGACTCTGCCACACCACCATCACCATGTAACTGGAAGACCAGACTTCTTACCATACATCATGCATCATCTGTAGCGTCTCGTGGCCACAGGACAACAGACGTTCTAATTCTGTGCAAACTTCAGTTAGTACGTCATGGAGCACTGAGGGTTATCGGTGCGTCAAAACCCTGCTTCATGTGCATTGGAAAAATATCCTATAGACAATGCTCTTGGGAGCCATCTACTGGCAATGAGGAATTAACCATTTGCATGTCGGCAAAGAAACCTGAGAGCCACTTGTAACTCCACCATCTCAGGGCAACACCTAAACTCCTGCATGCATCCTGAAATCTTTTGAGGGATCATCTGTGAACTAGTTATTTAACCATAGCTAAGCATTATATCCCTATTTAATAGTTATTCCTAGTACTTCACATGCTTAATGTGGTACCTAAAATTATCTTCCCTAACATGCTTGGACTCTGAAAGATGGAAAACATTGTAGAAGTCATGTATTATTTTCATGTTAAATTCAATGCTCTAGTAAACATATGTGGGAAAAGTAGGAGAAAAATCCAGGCTACACAGCAAATTCAAGTGTCATGATTTGAAGACTCAACTCCATGACTGGAAAGGTAAGGAAGTCAAATTAATTCCCAAGAGCTAGGTGGGAAGAAGGTAGTGGGAGGTCACATTGGAACATTGCCACTGAGACAAGAACACGAGATGCATGCGGACAACCACTCAGAGGAGAGCTGGTCTTCCCTTACAGCAGCGTAACTGTGTGAACACAGCCCCTTGGGCTACTGCAGATACATTGCAGGTGGCAAAATGGGAGAGAACAGATGCTGATTACGCTGCATCTCATGCTTGGATGGTTTAAATTGCTTCCCTACTAAGTGCAGGTCCAAAGGCAAGGAAAGGCTTCCAGCAGTGTTGTTGAAAGAGCTGAGGGGTAATTAGAGGGAAAAAATACATGTTCAGAAAAAGGGGTTACCTGTCCAGGAAAGAAGGATTTTCTGGCACAGGGACACACAGCACATCAGTTCCCCAGCCTGAGGTACAACCTTGTTACACAGGACAGACCCATCAGCATGCATCACTCACCCACAGCGCAGGGAATAGTGTGGCCAGTACATGCAGGTCACCACCCAGGATTTCCCGTGCAGGGAGCTGAACATGTGCTTCAAATGGGAGCTCTGGCACCTACCTACTCATACACAGTGTGGATAACTAGTGGATTAAGAAAAAAGTCTCCAGCAGTCTCCCAGGACACGAAGTACAGCCAGACTCAAAACTAATTCAGGAATAACAATGTCTACCAGGAAGGTCTCAAAACCAGCGTCTGGGGACTCACAACAAAGTATCAGGAAACCAGTACAGAGGAAGTGATTCATGTTTATCCTACTACATTTTGCATGGCAGAATGTTTCCAGGCCATTCCAAGAGCCTAGCAGACACAGCAGAGGTGAGTACTAAAGTAGAAAAAACCCCCCACATTTATCATAGTTCTAGAGAATATTATGCTGTAAATGCATAAACCAAAGAACGGAGGTAAGAGCCATGAAGTAATGTCATTGCACTCACATGTGCAGTATTTTATTAGCCAAAAAGACATGAGGTTTGTTTACATATAGACAGATTAAAAGGTCTTACTTGTCACACCATCTGCTAGTTACAAAGAAGGTGGTAGCTTAAATATCTATGTCTATATCTATGTTTTGTTCTTGGTTTTAGATTTAAAGTTATATTATTTTAAAATTAAAAGTAGACCTGAAAATGTCCTGTTCATATATCATCTTTACATCAATGCTCAGTTTTCAGTCAGCCATCAAAGTACCAGCTCTGTATTAAGA
The DNA here is from genome assembly GCF_965140245.1 of Athene noctua. NCBI lineage: Eukaryota > Metazoa > Chordata > Aves > Strigiformes > Strigidae > Athene > Athene noctua. The sequence goes on from NC_134038.1 coordinate 100,286,721, forward strand.
CCTAAAACACTGCCAATTTTCTCTGTCCTTGGTCAAGGTCCAGTTAGTTTCTTGGTGTGAAGTGGTACTGTTTCTCAGCCCAGTAGTAGTAATGCTCCACATGTGTTTTTTTTTCCCTCCTCTCTCCATGTCCTGTTCTATGCCAACGTGTCTTAGTGAGGCTGTCTGGCATACTTCTCTATTCTTTTTAATGGTTTAAAGAAAACGTTTTTCATCAAATGAAAGCACTTTGAACAGAGTCTATTATGAAGGAGAGATTTTTTTTTTCTGAGTGGCAGTTTTGTTGGGCACTAAATTAATAATTTGAGGTGTCTAACATTGCTAAATTTAGAAAGTCAAGTAATAGCAGTCCTACATGGGCCAAAGGATGATCTAAGGATGAGGGAAGCAATACATCTTTTTAACAATTGAAAGAGTTGGGAACGTTCCCACAGTGAGAACATGCTTAGCAAATTTCTCTGTGAGTGGGACACTTGGATGCATGGAATATTTCAGCTACAGCAGTAATCCCACGGTGTTCTGTGCTGAAAGCAGAGGTCAGCCTTAAGGGAATTATATTAGACATACAGTCAGACAAGGCAGGCACCTCGGGGAATAGCTCCTTGCACAAATATAAACACACCAGCTGTGTACAAGTTATTGCTTCTAAGATGCCACAGCTACCACTCCTCTTCTGTCTACCTGTCTTCTATAAAAACAGAATTTGATGCCACACTTTAAAACATCAACAGCTTTCCTTTCTGTGCAAACATCATTCCACATTCAAGTAAACATGAAGCAGATGGGACAACCACTCTCAAAACAAACCACTGTGGGCTCAGACAGGCTGTTAAGGCACAGGTCTGCATTCAGGACTATGTTGCCTAGCCCTGTCATATAGTGAACTGCCAGGAGGAGGGAACTGCATGCCAGATATCCTCAAAGGATGTGGAAATCTCCCTCCTCATCTTCTGGGTCATGCTGGCCCATGGGTCCTTCTCTCATCTGGTCTCCTTTTCTGTGTGGCTTGGGAAAGGCAAAGAACAACCCCGATCACTTATTGCTATGTTAGGAGTCAAGGAAAAGAGAAAGCTACACACTTGTCAAGCAGTCAGACACATGCTGACCCCTGCATAAGTAGCAGAGAAACAAGAGATAGCTTAAAAACTATTTTCTGCTGTAACCTAGTTTAGATAGGTTTGCTGTTGCAGCTGAGGACCAGAAAGAAGAGTCATTACTTATAATTAGAGATGACCCCAGGCCACAGACATCCAGATGTCAAACTTCTCTGAAGCTCTCTCTGCATCCAAGACTATACCTTAGCCAGTAAATGCACTGTAGTCAGTGCAGCAATGAAACTGTTCTGAGTACAGCGCAACAGGTTTCGGAAGATGAAGGGCTGACCGGGGGCCAGGCAGAGTTTGTGGTATGCCCTTCCAGGAGCTGTTATTTACCCCTCTGCCTTTTACCAGGTGCCTTACTGTTAACTGAAAGAGAATTAAACACCAGCATGCTGTCAGGGGGCGTGTCTGTCTCTTGAGCAGCCACATGCTATTACTCACCCCTTGTTCTCACTTCCCCCACAATTATGTTCCTCTTTGTACATCCGTTTATTATCCTAGGTTACAGAGCCTTGTTTGAACTTTGACTCGGATCATTCACCTGGCTCCATGCATATGACAACTGGACATCCACACTGAAACCTGCCAATTTCCAAAGTAGTTCTGGGAGGGAGATCCACACAAGGTGTGTTAGAGGTACCTAACCTGGGCGATCAAATATGCTTTAGGCTCATAAGAGAGAGAAAGGGCAGTTCCTCCAGCAGGTGATTTGACACCCGAGCCTGACTCACTGTCTCTCACTGCAACCCATCGAGAGAGACCACCCTCCAAGTGGGATCGCCCATTTTGGATTACTCAGGTTCAGTACTATGAGTCCCTCCCCTACCCAGGCAGACAGCGAGTGATTCACCCGCAGAGATCCGAACAGATCAGCTCAGAGCTCGAGATGGAAACTTCTGTGTGCAGGGCCTAGCTGTTTTGGTACAACCACCACAGCTTCTAAAACCCCACAAGTACAACCTTGCTCCAGCTTTTCAGAGACAGCAAAAGCTCTAAGTCTCCACCCTGAAGACATGCGCAAAGCCAGCTGAGTGAAAGAGAGGGAAACACTGTGGCCAAGTCCAGACTGGAGCACGGTCAGGGTTTTTTTCCACTCAGCTAAGTAGCAGCATATTTGAAAAAAGGAGCTTGAACCAGCACTTATTCTGGGATCCAGGGAGCACCACACACACACACCCCCCTCACTTTAGTTCCCCTCCCAATGCAAGCTCTTATATTATGAAATCTAACCACAATTACTCTTTTATAAACAGTGCAGTGTCAAGATCCTACTGAGTCCCAAGTCTGAAGTTTTAAAAAAAGAACATATACAACTAATCTTCCTCATTTTGAGTACAACCACAGAGCAGAAGTAAAAACTGATTTATAGCAACCAAGGAGTTTATACAGCTAGAATAATTCCAGACTGATGAAGGATCTCAGCTGCAAATTACTACTGTTTTGTCCACTCTGTCTTAAAAATTGCTAGTTTCCAGAAATGCAGCTCTTGTAGAGACAGCTTTTGGGAGGCAGGGTCTCTTGCTCTTATATATATTCTCAGCATGATTTAATATACATGCACAAACTCAGCTTGAATTTCAAACCAAAACCCAACTCCCCATTTTTTCCTGGTGGCACTGGACAGCAATAGGAATTCAGCTCTTCGATTGTATACTTCCCTCTGTTTTTGTTTTAGGTTATAATACATTTTTTGTATGCATTATTACAAAGAATAATACTACAATAGCAGAAGTTGGAGCCTGGACACTTGCAACCTATTCTTGGCTGTGTACAGACATGCCTGTCTTACCTTGAGTGAGCTAGCCTATTGCCCTCCAGCTGAGCTACTTTCAAAATAGATGTCTTAAGTATCTGTTTCAGAAGGTGTTGTGAATTAAGGTCTCCAAAGTGCTTTGAGATCCTGAGAAGAATGGCAATGTACCAAGTGTAAAGTATTTAATAACTAGGAACCAGAAACAGAAGGGTAAACTAATCACAAGAGTTTCATAGACATTTGCAAGACAGGACAAGCGGGAAAACCAAAAAGAGAGCCTGGGTTTAGCAAGCCAAGTACTGATTGGTGATCTGTACCTCTGAATATCTAAGCCAGCAGTTTCAGTTCCAGGCTGAGCACCAGTTTGCCTGCAAACTGCAATGAGATACAGCTGTTCATTGGACCAGGAAATCCAAAGGATAATTCTAGCCAGGGATCTTGGGTTTTTATTAGACACTTAGTGGTGACAGCATCTCTGAATGCTGGAAGCATATGGAAACCTGCAGACACGTGACTGCACTGAACAAAAGGAAGATGGTTTCACTTCTGAACTCCCCGAGCCTCCAGACAAAAGACTGTGCAAATGTTCCAGCAAGATATCCTGGACCAAACACATTCAATTCATTGGAACAGACAGTAACATTTTAAGTTACTTTCACAGAATGTACCTAATTATGTCATCACAAACTATAAAGGCTGTAAGAACACATGCTAGAGCCAATATCTTGACATCATGCACACATGCTTAATGTCTTACTAAATCTTACAAGTGCAAGAATAACATCTTTGTTTAACAACAAAGAAGAAATGCTGGGTTTACTTGTCTTAATCACCTTATGCATAAGACTATTTTTTTCTGGAAATCCCTACTCAAATGAAGAGCATGTTTACTGCAATGTCACTACAGCAGTGCTATCTTCCACCTGCTGTTTATTTTTCCTTTTTCTAGAAGAAGGTTCTCAATGTGCTTCACAGACACTAGACCAGGTATAGTCTCTGTTTTTCTTTTTCTAATTATTCATGTAAAAACAGGACTATGATTAACTGAAATAGTGTAATATCTCCAAAATAACTACAGTAGTAACAACTAGCAAGTATTTTTAGCTGCTTCTGTGAGGAGTTAAGCAAGCAAATCCATTGGCAGGAACAATCTGAATGTTAGGAAACATTTGTGGAAATCAAATTTGGGACTTGAAATTGTAAGTATCTGCACCCAAATCCTGATTCCAAGCACTAGTTTAATCCAACCAAAGTAACAAACACGGCTCAAATTTTGTATCCTGCAGTCATAACAAGCTGCTTGAAAACAATCTACAGATCAGGACAATTTCAAATGATTAATAAATTCATTAAAACTCTGCATTGTTCAGAGATCATTTAAACATGAGGAAATGAGGTTAAAAGCATCAAATATACTATATTTAAAACTACTTTTAAATATAATAATGACATTAAAATATTAATAAAATTTTATAAAATACTTGAACAATACGAGCACGAGAAACATCGTCAATATAAACAATGTCCCAATATGTATGTTTACCTCCTATCCCAACATCTCCATGTCTTACCAAATCTCCAACTCTTAGCTGGAAGCATTCACCCATTTCCATGTTTTTCATATATCTGAGCTGTAGACAGACTCCATGTACTCAGTCTTAGGTTAAATACTGTTGTCTGCTGGGTATATGTTTCAAACAGCAGAGAAAACTTAATTATCAGGGCAAATAATTTAGGGTAGGACCTTAGCATTTAAACGCACCATCCTTGCAAAGCTCCCCATATTTATCAGCATTGTGATTAATGGATGAGTGGTTTTCACTTGCCAGTGTAAAAGATAGGGCTTAAACTCAATGGACAAATGAAAACATTATACATCATAATTTATACAGTCTCCTCCACCATATCAGATAAGACCCTGAGCTCTGAGAATCTGCTACAAGCAGAGTAAGCTCGCTCTCTATTTTACAAATAGAAGGGACCAGAGGTAAATTCCCCACTTAGATACTTTTTAGTTCCCACACAGGAACTAAACAGTCATGAATAAGGCAGTGAGGTGAAGAAATGCACTACATCTGGAGAGCAGTGTTTCAGGGTGACATCCATAAAATGATCAGAAGTGAAGAAGAATGTTCAAGAGATGTATTTATGGCAAATATCAGCTAGAGCCAAGAACACAAGGTGTCCCTTAGTGTATAGGGCCCCAAAAGAAAGCACAAATTTTCAGCCTCAAACCTTTCTTTAGGTCCACTGAGCTATCACAGAAGACACACTAGAAAGTGGCATGCCTTCACTGCAGACTTCAGTAAGGCAGATAAAACAAAAAAGTCTTGGCAGACCAGTGAGGCACAGACATGCACAAGGAGACATGCCTCAAGGGCAGCAGCAAAACCAAGATTGTCTCTTCTTGAATCTCCAGATGTCCAGCCTCCAGGCATTCACCTCTACAACCTTTAGGCACACCAACAAATGGAAGGTGACAGTTACACTATTCCCTGTCATTCCCTTCCTTTAACATTGGGACTACAAGGCAAGAGTGTTGGACCAAAGCAGCAGTTGCTGTGGACGGAAACTGCAATTCTGTTTGAGCTCATGAAGACAAGGTTAGTGTCTCCGTGGCGATATTCTTCTCAAGCTTCATCTCTGTTTTCTAGCATACTAAATTTGCCCCCACTCTACACTGCCTGTTATGCATTAAACCCACCTAACAGGCAGGGTTTTATCCTTTTTCTCTGTACCTACTTGACATGGAGTACTACCCTCAGCCCAGCCAGTGAACGCTGTCTTGGCCAAGAAGCTTGGAAGAAAAGTTCCCACAGCAATTATGTTGTCAGCTTTCTTAACCACTTCAATCAACCAGTTCTGAGAACTTTCTGACTAAACACATCCTTCCTCTTATTCCTTTTTTTGCCCTCTAGATTAGAGATCATGGTAACACAGAGCTATTGGAAAGCACATTATGCCTCCAGCAGGCTTTCAAGGAAGTTTGACAGCAGCAAGTTCCCAGCTTCCCTGGTCATGCTCAGATGGATCTGCATACTAATGTAAGAAGAATCAATTACGAATTGCTATTTGTCATCATAAACACAGGACAGTTCACAAAAAGAAAGTTTTTGGAAGCCTTTGAATTTGAATCCTGAACAAAATAATCTATTCTGAACTGGCATAACATACCAGAAGATTTAATATATCACAAGCTAAAGAAGTACACAGGCGTTGTTTTAAGTTGCATACAATTAAATGTTTGTCTTATAATTACTACTTCTAAACCTTCAAAGGCTTAATTCAGTTTTGATATGTCTGCCTTAGTCCCCACTTAGTTTAACTGAGATACTTTGAATTGGAATACACCACAAAAACGAAAAGTCTATCTCTTAGAGTTCCAGTTCTATCACTGGTGGTATCCTGCACAAATGTGTGAGGGACCCTCATTTTGCTTCATTTAACAATAATGGTAAAAGGTGTCGTAACTGTGCAAATATTTTCAAAAGTACAGCAGAGAACAGAGAACACTTACTACCAGCTCATGCTCCTTGAAATACCACACATACCAGTACACTGTACTATCTGAACTACAGGATGTGTTACCCAGAGAACTCTGAATCTGTGCGCAGGGCTCATGAAAATTGGCTAGAATCATAAAGTACAAGAGAACATATCTGCTTAAGTATTCAACCAAGTAGGAAAGTTTATTACTTATTATATAATGGTTGTAAAAGCATAGAACTACCTCATGGACTACATTCTATAACAAGAGCTGCTGGCCTTTTGGCTTAGGGTATGTCTACACTACACTGGAAAGACCAGGACAGGGATGAACTGAACCACACTTACACTAGACAAGGCAGTTCACACAGGAGAAAAGTCTAAGGAGCTGCCACCCTGACTCTCACCTGCCTAAATTACCTCACTGGAGGGGTTTTCTTGAACATCTGTAAATGACAGACATGTCACAGAATCAGAATCATCTAGGTTGGAAAGGACCCTGGAGATCATCTAGTCCAACCGTTCGCCTAGTCACATGTCACATCAGTGTGACCTGGATCCAGCAAATCAAGCCCTTGACGGAACTCTTGCAGTCACCTCTGGACAAGAGGAAGAAAGAGTTTTTCAGAAAGCTACAGCCTGTGAAATCTGAAATGAATATGGAACTAGGAATGGCACTGGACATCAGCGACAGAGAAGATGGTTCTGATGTATTAGAGTTCAAGTGTCCAATTAGGAAACTATTCATACCCTTCTGTTGGCTAACATCACTTCACCAGCTACATAGACAATTAGCAAATGTGCACAAAATGCGCTCAAGCCAGAATCCTCCCAGCCATATCTGCATATAAACTAAAATCCACACTTGATTTCCTACTTCAGTAGTTCAACTGGACAGAAGAAACTGCCTACTTGGGAGCTATCTTTCAGCTGCTATTCCCAGTATTATTCTTCAAGTGGGATACTCCCCTGTCTTCCAGCAATGTAATTAACTAGAAAGCCTGGGCCCATTAATGAATCTACACAAAAGGAAAATGTTTCCATTATTTGCCATTTTTACTAGAATGAGCATCCCTAGAACAAAGACCGAAATAGATTTTCATGTGAGCAACAGAACAAAGTCATTAGCTATCCCAGAGAGTGCATTTGTGTGCTGTCCCACAGGGTTTAAAATTCCTGACCTGTAAAAGGAGGGAAGTCTGCATTCCCTTCTCATGCAGAGGGAGCAGATAAAGATGACAGGAATAAGTAGGTATGCTTACAAAGAGCCACTTTAAAGGAAATGTGCTTAGATCTCAATGCATGTCCCTTTTGGCACTGAAGATACACTTTAATGTATGGAAGCACATGCTGTAGCAAAATAAAAAAAAATAAAAGTCTTGCTAAGGTTCCCCAAGCCTTTTCTGTGAGCAGGGATACCTAAAAGAATTACAATAAAGAGAAGATTTTGCTTTGGAGCTTTTTATGTGAGTGTCGCTTAACTATGTGACTGTCATAGACACCTAACCACAGATCTTAGTGGAAAAAAGACAAAGAAAGAAGCGTGACATTTGTAGTTGTGGTGTAGAAGAACAAGCAGCAGTGTAAGCCATCTCCCTGCTCTTGCAGGCAGGTAGAACTCTTGCACGTATATTAAACATTGTAATATCCTTACCCTCTCATTCACAAGAAGAGGAAGGAAAAATATGCCTGGACCCATTCCTCTGTCTTATACAGAATAAGCTTTTCTGAAGTCAGAGTTTTAGCCCGAATTGCAGCATTTCACTTGCTTAGCACTTTCCAGAGCACTTTCTAACCTCAAAGCATGCTTCATTAAATGAAGGATGAAGAAACGCAGCAACTTATACCAGGCATAATAAAGTTGCAACTTGCACTGGTAGCGCCTCTGTAATTCGTGCTGCTTAAATCATTGGTTATGAAGGATCTGGCAAGTCAATGAGCCCTGCTCAGACTACAGAATCTCATTAATTTTGCCTTTTATGAGTCTTTTTCCACCTACTTTGAGGACATTTGGCCCATGTTCACTGTTCAGGAGCTAGCAGAATCATCTCTCAAAGAACCAGATTCTTTAACTGATTAAAAGCACAAAACCTGTCTGGCAATCCTATAAAGTGCATGTTTTTGTGATACTTTAGTACTTCCATGATAAACCTTAGCTCAAAAGATCATCAAAACCAAACAAAATATGAAAAAATAGAACCGGAAGCCCATCTGCACATATGAAATCCTCAAGAACATTGCTTTTTCTTTTAAGGGCAGTAACCAATAACAGACACAGTCCTAATACCAACTCTGCTTCTAGACTACACAGGGGTCTCCAGCATTTCCTTTCCCTGGGTATGTTCAGTTTTCCACCCATAAACTGGGAAAGAGATGATGGAAAGTTTGCAGTTACATCAAAGAGATAAGAACTGGGCGCCATTGACTAAAGCCCATTTGTTTTCAAAATCTGTGCATTCTCTTGTTAAGCTCTTTAGGTCACAGCTACTGACCTTTACTTTATGTGCCGTGATGCTATTGCAACCAGAGCAACAGTTCTGTACGACACTCTTTCACTGACAGGGCTGGACAGAAAAATGTCTGAGGTAACAGCATTAGATGTTATTCAGGCACGGAGAACGAGTGCCTTTCCAGCGTTTCCCTCAAGAATAAACCTCTGGAGTGCTCATGCACCTGGCTTTGCCAGGGAGGTGTGGTACTATGGGTGTTTTTCATGCCTGAAAGCTGAGTCATAACTTCAGCCCACAGAAGCAAACCTAATGAAAGGTGAGATTTTTCTTTCCCTTGCCACCCTTTGACATGTTTCTGTGAAGATGCCCGATTACTGGAACAACAAGTACAGCCAGTGAGCATCCGTTGTTGCTGTCCAACTAATGAGAGGGGCTCATGCCAATGTACACTTTACTCACATGCACATCTCCTTAGTAATGCTGTATAATGCTTTGCAAATAAAAAAATGTACCAAAAATCACTTCTTAGTCCTCATAATGAGTAAGAGTAGAGGAAGCCACTAGAGACAAATAAACACTGACACACAGAATCTTACCTGTCACCTGTCTATTCTAACATCCTGACCTAAGCCATGTACCAAGCATCTTAGAAAAAGAAACAAGAAAACCTGTTAGAGGTAAGATCTGGGATATGTCACCCCTTAGAAGGGTCTTTTTGTCATGATCCCTAAAAGTTAAACCTAAAGCTTGAGGTTTTTACATTCACCTAAAATATTTGTTAGCATTAACATTTATAATTCTGGATATTCTCGTTATTTATACAAAAGCATTCAACCCCTTGTTTAATCCTGTTAAATCCTCTGGCCTCAGCAACGCCTTGTGGCAACCATTTTCACAGTCAAATCACATCCATAGTCAGGGACTTCAGAGCTTGCAGGCTTTCTGCCATGGAGCTGGTAACAGAGCAGCTCTGTGGGCCTGAGGATGCTCAGCACTAGCTCAGAATCTGCCTAGAGGGCTCAATGGAGTACCAGAAGCAATGAGGTTCACCAGTCCTGCTGTGAAGCAAGGTGCAAAAACCAAGACAGAGATTGGCTTCTAGCCCCCAAATTAACTCACTAAGAGCTAGTTTTGCTGCCTGCCCTGTACATCAGTAGACTTCTGTCCCCATTCTCGGCACTACAGTAGAACCCAAAGTTCCATGACATCTCACAGCTGGAACATTAGGAGATCCAGACCTCTGGGTTCCCAAATCCTCTTTAGCTTGCAAGGCTGGCAAGCAGCCTGAACATGAGAAAGAGAGCTGCTGCTGAACCAGGAAACTTACAGCTTGGGCTCTAAGGCTTTATTTCAAAGTGAAATCAGAACAAGAGCAAAGTACTGAATTTTCAAGTTACAATGAAAGGTTTTTTCCCCTCTCTCTTTTAAATGGAGTAAGGGTTTTAACTTCTTTTCACAATCAAAAGTTTCACACCTGTGCCAAACATACATTTGGAATTCATGTAGTCATTCCTGTAGTCATTTCATTTGAGAGAAGGGATAGATGTTTAGAAATCATGGAAGCACCTGAGAAGGGTCTGGTAGGGAATGGGGCCCACACCCACAAAAAGGTGTTGGATTCATTAGCTCATCTCAAGTGCATCTATACCAATGAACATAGTATAGCCAACAAACATGAGGATCTTGAAGCCATGATGCAGCACGAGAACTATGACGTAGCAGCTATAACAGAAACATCATGGGACGCCTCACAAAACTGGAGTGCTGCAGTCGATGGCCACAAGCTGTTCAGGAGGGATAGACAGGGAAGGAGAGATGATGGAGTAGTCCTATATGTAAGAGAATGCTGTGACAGCTCAGAAATCAAGTATAGTGATAATGGGGTTGAGAGTGTGTGGATTAGGTTAAGGGGCAATAAAGCAGATCTTGCTGTGGGAGTCTGCTATAGACCCCCCAGCCAAAGCGGTGAGGTGGCTGAAGCTTTCTACAAACAGTTGGGAGAAATCTCACAGTCACTTGCCATTGTTCTTGTGGGGGACTTAAACCACCCGGGTATCTGCTGGGATCACAACACAGCAGAGAGGGAACAATCCAGGCGGTTCCTGGAATGTGTGGAGGATAACTGCCTCACACAGCTGGTGAGCGAGCCGACCAGGGAAGGTGCCTCCTGGAGCTGCTGCTTGTGAACAGGGAAAAGCTTGTGGGGGAGGTAAAGGCTGGAGGCCATCCAGGGTGCAGTGATTGTGAGATGATTGAGTTTTTGATCCTTGGAGAAACAAAGAGAGGGGTTAGTAAAACTGCCACCTTAGACTTCCAGAGGGCAAACTTTGACCTGTCCAAAAGACTGATTAAGGATATGGGAGTCCAGGAAGGCTGGACATACTTCAAGAGCGAAGTCTTAAAGGCACAGGACAGGCTGTTCCCGTGTGCCAAAAAACAAGCAGGCGGGGAAGGAGACAGGCCTGGCTAAACAGGGACCTTTGGCCAGATCTCAAGAACAAAAGGAGAATCTATTGCCTTTGGAAGAGGGGCCAGGTCTCTCATGAAGACTATAAAGTTGTAGTGAAGTTATGCAGGGAGAACATTAGGAGAGCCAAAGCACAGCTAGAGCTCAACTTGGCCACAGCTGTTAAGGATAACAAAAAATGTTTCTATAAATTCATTAACAGCAAAAGGAGGATTAGGGAAAATCTCCCTCCCCTACTGGATGCAGAGGGAAACATGATAACTAAGGATGAGGAAAAGGCTGAGGTGCTCAACGCCTACTTTGCCTCAGCCTTTAGCAGTGGAACTGGCTGTGCCCTGGACACCCAGCCTCAGGAGCTGGGAGATGGGGAGGGGAAGCAGACTGAGGTCAGCACAGTTGAAGAGGAGGTGGTCAGAGACCTGGTGCACCACTTGGATGCACACAAGTCTGTGGGACTGGATGGGTTACACCCAAGGGTGTTCAAAGAGTGGGCAGATGTGCTCGCCAAGCTGCTGTCCATGATTTATCTGAAATCATGGCTAACTGGGGAGCTCCCATTGGACTGAAGGGTGGCAAATGTGACACCCATCTACAAGAAAGGCAGAAAGGACAATCCAGGAAACTATAGACCTGTCAGCCTGACCTCGGTGCCAGGGAAGGTCATGGAGCAGGGCATCCTGAGTGACATTAGAAGTCATATAATGGACAACCAGGGGATCAGGCCTAGTCAGCGTGGGTTTATGAAAGGCAGGTCCTGCCTGACAAACCTGATCTCCTTCTATGATAAGATGACCCAACTATTGGACAAGGGAAAAGCTATGGATATTGTCTACCTGATTTTCAAAAGCATTTGACACAGTTCCCCATAGAATTCTCATAGATATGAGATATGGCTGCCCATGGCCTGGATGAGCGAACAGTCTGCTGGGTCAAGCACTGGCTGGCTGGACGGTCCCAGAGAGTGGTGGTCGATGGAGCTGAATCCAGCTGGCGGCCAATCACAAGTGGGGTTCCTCAGGGCTCGGTGTTGGGACCATTTCTGTTCAACATCTTCATTGATGATCTTGATAAGGACATAGAGTGCATCATCAGTAAATTTGCAGATGACACCAATTTAAGTGGGAGTGTCGATCTGCATGAGGACAGAGAGGCTCTACAGAGAGACTTGGATAGATCGGATTGGTGGGCCAATGTTAACGGGATGAACTTCAAGGCCCAGTGCCAGGTCCTGCACTTGGGCCACAACCACCCCATGCATGGCTACAGGCTTGGGGAGGTGTGGCTGGGGAGCTGTCTGGAAAAATGGATCTGGGGTTCTCATTGACAAGCAGCTGAACATGAGCCAGCAGTGTGCCCAGGTGGCCAAGAAAGCCAACGGCATCCTGGCTTGTATTAGGAATAGTGTGACCAGCAGAAGTAGGGAGGTGATAGTCCCTCTGTACTCTCCACTGGTGAGGCCACACCTGGAGTATTGTGTCCAGTTTTGGGCACCTCAATATGAGATAGATATCAAGGTGCTGGAGAGAGTGCAGAGGAGGGCAACGAAGCTGGTGAAGGGCCTGGAGAATAAATCCTGTGAGAAGCGATTGAAGGAGCTGGGACTGTTCAGTTTGAGGAGGAGAAGGCTGAAGGGAAACGTCATCACTCTCTACAGCTACCTGAAAGGACATTGTAGAGAGGTTGGTGCTGGTCTCTTCTCACAGGTGACTAGTGACAGAACAAGGGGGAATGGCTTTAAACTCCAACAGGGGAGGTTCAGACTGGGCATCAGGAAAAAAATTTTCACAGAGAGAGTGGTCAGAAGGTGGAATAGGCTGCCCAGGGAGGTGGTGGAGTCACCATCCCTGGATGTGTTTAAGGGTCGTTTGGATGAGATGTTGGGGGATATGGTGTAGGGGGAAACTTTGAGGGGTAGGGCTGGTGGTTGAACTCAATGATCCTAAGAGTCTTTTCCAAGGTGAATGATTCTGTGATTCTGTAGTCAGTACAGGACCAGTGAAAGGTGCCTACAGCTTGCCCTGAGAAATGCAACTATAGCCAGGTTTTTGTACATGGATTTTGAAAGGCTTTCTATCTAAATATGGGTCAAAATGGGAAACTAGGGACAACAGATGCTCTATGATGTAACACACACAAAGGAAAAGGTTTATCCTCATTGTGATTTGTTATCACTACTGTTTCAGATACAATTTAAAGCAGCAAGTTCACTTTGATATGTTAGTTAAAAACTTGCTGCAGAGAGTCTGATGCACTGCATAAAGACATCTTTGTTGAAAAAAAAGTCAGAATTGTTTTGCATTTGAATTGTGCCTCTGTCCAGATGTGCTACTACAGAACTCTATAGCCACATGCCAGTCCCATTTATAAAAAGATTCACTGCCTCGAGAGTTTGTGAAGGGATCTATATTCTGTCAGCATGCTGGCTGCACTAACATTATAAAAAAATAAACAAAGAATAGATCATAATTATCCATGATAGCTTAGAAACCATCATGCCATTGTGCACTTCCATAGTCTTGCTCTGAATCTGCAGAGGTTGGCTATTAAAAATAGCCTATAAACAAGTTTGTGCTGTAGACAATTCTCTCAATATATTAAGAGTAACCATACCTGTGTTCATCAAGGAGGATGAAAAATTCTGTATAAATTGAAGAGAAACAAAAGCAATAGTTTTGGCAAACAAAAGCAATAGTTTTGGCAAATAATTTGTGACATCTCATATTTATAAAGTGTAATATTTGAGCTGAATCTGCCATACTGAATTAAGACACCACAGATTACATGAGCATAAGTATTTTTGCTGGCTTTGGTCCTCTGAAAGGTCTCAGAGAAAGCTGAAATTTGACAAATATGGATGAAAAGAAAGAATAAAGTTTTAAAAAAGAAATAAAAATTTACTCAGATTATTTTTGAAGGTTTTGTGACATTTAGGTCAATTTCAAGATACTGTAATAGAACAGGGAGTGAAAATTCATGAGCTTTAGATACTTGGATTTGGCTGTGCTGGACAATTCCACTGGCTTTCACTTCATTATGGGGTTCTGACTTTCTTGCTTTAAAAACTCTTCATGGTCTTACTCTAGCCAACCTGTGAACTGTGGTCTCTGTATTCAACAAGTACTAGCTTTCTTTCTGTCCTTTCACATGTTCTCATGTCTAACAGTGCAAAAGCTGTCTTTCTCTCCCTCAACTCCCTACATCTACTTTGTGATTCACCAATCCACCCATACGAACAGAACTCAACAACAACGACAAAAAGCAAACTCCTACTCCCTCAAAATCTCCCTTTCCATCTTATTTTCCCATTGATTTCTCTCCCCTTCTACTATTGTTTGATATTTGCCCTGTTACCTCTACTGATGTCCTGACTGCAAAAGCCTACTCAGACATGGAAGCATGAAGTGCTCCACTTTCCATTTCCCTACTCAATGTAGTCACCTCTACACATACATCAGACTGAATATGCTGTCATATTTATCCCTGGAATGATGGTGGATGCTATGTGAGGGATGCTTTACCAAATAAAAGGTATCATCCAGCTGTAATAATGTTTGGATTTTGTTTTGTTTTTTTAAGATATGTTATGCTAAGAGTAGAGACTGCTAAGATGGGAAAAGTATAGTTACAAAATATATAGATTTCAGTGCTTTCAGGAAACAGCATTGTAGTATATTCTCCCATTAACAAAACATCACCTACAGCAACATTTTTCTATGGGAGTAGAAAACCCATAGGCTCTGCTTGGAAACAGCACTAGACTTAAATCCACCTGAGTATACATGTTTAGCAGGTTAACAAAGCCCTGGAAGAGCACAACGAGGATGAGATCCATATCTACACATATTTAACATGAAAATTAACTTATAAACTTTGGTGACTTTGGAAGATGGTGTACCTCAAGTGTTTCCCCAACTCAAAAAATTTCATTGCAAAGGGTTTTTTAAGATAGCACTATGGGATTTTAATAGAATATATATATTTGAGTTGACAGATTTTGACTCAAAGGAAGACCTACACCAATATCACCTCTGTAGCCACCTGGAGGATGGAAAAAAACCATAATGAGGAGAAAGAGAAGTGCCAAAACACAGGCTGCAGTAAAGGACACTGTCTTCTTTCTCTTGCTCTATGAGGTTTTGCTCAATTGCTCTGCCTGCTCATAAATCCATCAGCCAAAAATCAGAGATTTCAACAGCCTATTCTCCCTTCTGCCTTCACCTTTCTGTGGTGTGCTCTTCTGAACTTTCACTGCAAAATCTTCTCCAGCTTGTGCCATGACTCAGAGGTTTTGTCCTTCAGACCACACTCCTCAGCAACAAGGAGTCAGATGAAACCTTTGATTTGATTGCCTGTGCTCTTATGAGACTTTCACATACAGGCCTATTGAAAATAAGTAAAATAAAGTAGAAATATCCAATAAATATATCTACTTGGGTTATTTTGTTGTATGGAAGCACATATTCAGCAAGCACCAGTTATCACAAGCTTGAACAAGACCCTCCACATGCAACTCCTCAAGCAGAAAGCAAAGAATATTCTGCAGCTCAGTACAGATCTTTCCTCAGTTTGGTCTATCCAAAATTTTTTTTTCTTCATCCCAAAGTACTGACACTACTCTGTGCATATACATTTGCTAAAGCAAAATAAGAAATTAGAAGTTACAGACATTAGAAAACAGGAGCCCTAACAACAAACAAGGAAGACCAGCACTTAGTTAGGGAAGTAAAGTAGCAGTCAGTCCCAGAGCAAGAAAGGATAGAGGGCATTTTGTCTTGCAGCAAAAGCGGAGCTGAGAGGAAAACTTAAATAGTACGGGGTAAATGAGGCATTGGACACAGGAGTGCATTCAGATCTATATTTAACAAAGGAACTCCATATGAGGCACTTGACACTATCCATAGTCAAGTCATAACAAATTTCAGTAAGCCTCAAGGCAGCATTTTAGTACTGTCCCAACCTAGGATATCATGATTAATTGAGGATGATTAAAGGACATTGGGTCCTGCACCATTTCAGGTGTAACATTATCATACATGATCACGTAGTTTTGGGAGTCCAGGAACAGCAAAGATGTTGCTCGTTACAAAGTGAAGTTTCATTAACAAGCATAATATGAGGATGAGGAAGCAGCCCTCTTTCCATTCCTGTTTTGCCAGTTATCAGGCATAAAGGACACAGCCAGCATAAAGATGAACCAATAACCAAATTGTATTTGATACACAAGGGTCAGTACATGGGTGAGCACTGGGGGTACAAACAAGTCAATCAGATTATACATAATCGACATCAATCCCACTGACCCCAACAACGACACCGCACGACCAACAATGGGGGGAATAAACCATGAAATGCAGTCTCCCATAGAAGGGATGGGAGACAACCAAGTCAACAAGGCAAACACATAAGACCAAGGAAGCCACATACTGAATCTCTACACAGCCCATGTTTACAAAAGCCAGACCTGACTGGAGCCCAGTCCCAGGAAGGCGGGAGGTCCTTCCTCAACAAGAAACTCTGCAAAGTGCATCCCCCTCACAGACAGACACTGCCCCTGCCTGCAAGTGGTTCCAGCTTTTATCCCTAAGTGGGACACCTGACCGTTGCTTACTTAATGCAGACACCTGGGGCTCATTTACCTAATGGCTCTCCCTGCAAGGCCGGCACCACCCTGGAGGGAAGCCTAAAGGTAAACTCACCACCCCTTTGTGAAGGGCTGTGGGAATCACCCATATGTCAACCTTAATTTGGGGCTTGGGGTTGAAAACCCAGCATTTCAATTCCTCATCTTCCCCTCCCTGCTTTATTTTACTCCCTCCCCATCATCTGCTTAGAGCTCACCTAACAGACCAAACCCAACTGGCACTCTAGTATAATCGTGTCCTTTCTTCCAGATAGGCTATGGCAACGTAGCTTCTGTCCCCTCTCTGTTCCTGTAAGTCAGTGCGCATGTGTGTGTGTATGTGTTGGGTAAAGCAAGGGCAAAGGAAAGCGATGACTTCTGACCACCACCCCACCCTTCAAAACCTGATACAAAATCTAGGCTAGGGTTTCAGCTGTTGAGAAGAGACAGGGTTCTTCCTCATATTTGACATGCCCATGGACCCAAAAGCACTCTGCCTCTGCTGTGGGATGCCTGGCTTGCTCAGTTGTTCCTGTGCTGAGCAGGGACTTAAGATATTCCAGTGCCTGCTGGGAAGCAGATCCTACTTCTCTAGCCTGCAGAGTCTTTGATTTTGCACCTTTAAATTGAATTGGATGCAAAGATCAATGAAAACAGTCCACGAGTCACTTGCAAACTTCCTTAAACACTGGAGACAAGGTATCAAATTAAAAAAAAATCCGTTTATCCTTTGCAAGAAAAGGCAAATCATCATTAACTACCAAACACCATGCAAACATTCAGCCAAAAAAGTTAGAAAACAAAACTCAAAATAGGTCAATATTGCTAAATTATTTGTTGGTCCATCTTAGATAAGTCCCATGAAGCAAATTACTTGCTATTTTTTTTTCCACTATTTGAATGATTTATTTTATTTGCTATTCTTAAAAAAATAAAAGCTAATACCAATACAAACAACCCAGATACTCTCCCTTAAACCACTGACAAATCATTAACTCGGCTCAGACTTAATAGCTTAAGAATATAAAGTATAATATATTGTAACAGCAGTGATAGAAAGAAGAAGATTTAAAGAGCATGGAACTATTACAACTAGTTTTGAGAGAGCTCAATGTGAAATCAACCAGAAAATGATCATTCCACAACTATAAATACAGAGTACTAAAACCAAAACAAAGTCTCTATCTTTGTGAAAAAAAGAATCCATAAATAAAAAAAAACACCCCCCTAAACCATTTTAG
This sequence comes from Athene noctua, assembly GCF_965140245.1. Taxonomy (NCBI): domain Eukaryota; kingdom Metazoa; phylum Chordata; class Aves; order Strigiformes; family Strigidae; genus Athene; species Athene noctua. Next base: position 100,304,838 of record NC_134038.1, read on the forward strand.
GGGAAAGTATTTAATGTAGCTATAAAATAGAGAATTTGTTTTCTTTATATTAAGCATAGCTTTGATTGAGTCTGTAGAATTAAACACTAATGTTATTGTAAGTAAAACACAAGGAACTGGAATTTGTCTTTGGCGTATAATCAAGAAATAAGTGAGTCACAAAGACGAAGGATGTTATATGCCTTTATATGGCTTAGTTAGGGTTACTTTTGATGCACTGTAAAATAAAAGTATTCCTTATGCAAAGAAACAAAAATCTTCTCTCTTCAAATATACACAGAGAGCTCACACTCTAATACTCGGTGTATATATACACTCTCTTTGCAAGTACAAACAGATTAGCATGTATAACACTTTCAGGGTTTGACTGGACACGTTCAATAGGTATAGCTGATTGACAGCATGTTCTGAACTACTTTATAACAGACTGAAGGAACATATAATTTAATTTTATTTTTTACAGCATTTTAGATGACCTACAATTGATCATGCCTACAAAATAAACTGGCAATCAGAAAACCAAGTCTTGCCAGCTCTGACAATTTCAATCATAAGAGTTACAATATTTGATGCTTTGATTAAAGATCCAATTCCCAAAAGTTAGTAGTTACATGAGACCCCAAACTTTTCTTTAAAACTAACAGAGGTGTAAAATAAACCCCACATTTAAAATCATGACCCAACTGGCATCTCAAAATCTAGAAAAGACTTTAAAAGAGAAGATAAAGCCCCCTTATCACTTAATAATTTGTTTTGTTCTTCTGAATCTCACAACATAAACCTCTTGGAGAATAAACTTAAGAACTTTTAAATATGTGGGACTGGTGGCACCAGAACCCAGACAAGACATTAAATACCAACCCAATGACTCTAACTAGAGACCTCACCCTGCAAGATTTCTGTCTCTCCTCTCTCCCTGTCAAAGCCAACAGAATCCAAGGTACTTGTAAACTGAGCCACCAATTTAACACAGGTATCAGTCTAATAGGTTATCGATGTCCCCTCCCTGGCAGTGTTCAAGGCCAGGTTGGATGGGGCTTTGAACAACCTGGTCTAGTGGAAGGTGTCCCTGCCCATGGCAGGGGGATTGGAACTAGATGATCTGTAAGGTCCCTTCCAACCCAAACCATCCTAAGATTCTATAATGGCAGTGGCAGCATCCAAATTTCAGTTTCCAGAGCTTCTGGGATAGCACTAGGTTAATCCTCAAATATATAGTTGCCTCAGACACTATAATTTCATGCTAAGAGTTCTGCCATTTGTTCCACTGCAATGGCAAACTGAGACATTGTAGTTACTCTGAATTGTATAATCTCAATCTACTCAAAACCTTCTGCCTAGGCTTCCCTGCTATATCTCCCATCAGAAATCAATAAAGTAGGCAAGACTTATGTAAGGAATCTATGTGACAGAAAACCAGTTGCTCCAAATCTCAGACTTAATGAAAGTGTAGTAAAGCGTATTTACAGATGTCCAACAGGCTAAACACATATTAGAGCAGTGGCAAGCAGAGGAAAGGTTATCTAAATGATGAAACAACCAGCCAGTGCATCAAAGCTACTGCAATGCACCTACATTGCTACTAAACAGCTAAATGTCTGATCCTGGAGTCACTGTGAGTTGGGTGCTTGATAACCCAAACCTAAAATGATTGGGGTTAAAATAAGGACAGCATTCACTATCAGCTGTAGTAACATGACAGTGAAGACAGCAACGAGGGGAAAAAACAAGAATCATTAAGTAACAGAGATGAAAGGAGAGCTGTCAGAATAAACAAGCATCTTTAGTTTGCATGGAGGACTTGCACTCCATCTTTCTAATGGAATGATCTTTGAACTTGATACAAATAATGGAGAAGCCGTGATGGCTCAGGAGAGCCACAGGCAATCCAGAATACAACTGTGGCTTCTCCATGTACCATTCTGATATCTGTATTCCTTTTCTTGCTAGATATCCAGTTGCATTTTGTTTTTCTGCAGGCAGCAGCTAGTCTGCATCTGCTGCTACCAATTATAATTTAAAATGTAAAATGCAAAGGACAAGAATATATTGGTAGAAAAACTAATGTTAAGATTTAATATCTAGTATACAAGTATTATTAGTGCAAACTAATATGCACTGGTACTCTACTGTGTTGCATTCTACGTGGAGATTTATGAATCTAAGTGAACTTGGGATGAGTCTGTACCCCACAGGTCTGTACAGAAGATTATACTTAAATAAGTGGTTTCTCTTTTTGGTTTAAGGATATACAAGTAATCATACTATCACTGCAAATAATGGTGTAGAGTACACAGCAGGCAGAAAGTATTCCTGCTAGTTCATCAGCATGACAAATCACGTACCCAGAAAAGGACAAGTCTGTAAAAAGTGAGGTGCATTAGTCTTTACACCTCAAATTTATCTGCATGACATAACTTTATCTGGCCAGATAGAGATTCAGAGTTGAACTCACCCTGTTAAAAAGACTCAGTAGGAAATTAAAATACAGCCAGGGATAAGGTATTTCTCAGTTAACAATACAAAAGCACTTAGAACAATAGTGGCTATGTCATTAATTGGGAAGATGCTCTTCCCAAGGCTCAGTCAGAGCTTACACACAGAGAAGCTATCCAAGGCTTCTAAAAATAACTCCTGAAGAAATGGAAGGGGTTGGGGGAGAAAAAAGAGGAACAAAGAGTGTTTTTTTGCATAAGGACAGATGACAAATTCTTCAGACATGCCCAATTCCTAGGTACATTAAACTTCTCTATATTTCCAACCTTTTTCTGCCCATTTTTGACAAGAACCTTGACAATAGATGATAGTTCCATTTGGAAAGTGCTACTGAGAGTAATTCAATCTAGGGAAAAAAAAACCAACACAAACTGAGGGAGGATAAGATAACACAGGCCTGTAAAATCACAAGCACTACAGAAGAGACAGGAATCACTGGTGTCTTCTTTCTTTTCCATTTTCTCATTCTCTCTCTCTTCAGAAAAATACAGGTGGAAAAAAAGTGAAGTTAGTAAAAGCTAGGTTCAACACATGAAGATGTGGTTCTCCAGTTCAACACATGAAGATGTGGTTCTCCACACCGTGGAGAGGAAACACATACAAATCCTTGACAAAGGATTCTGCAGATACTAAAAGCTGGTGGGGAAACTTGACAAGTTTCTGGAAGAAGGAAGAGCCAAACAGAACTGGGGCAATATTATGATGAAGTATCACACACACATCCCTGTACTTTTCTCACTCTTCGACACACAACCCACCTGCAGCCACAACTGGAGAGAGTCTACTGGGATAGGTGGACCTTTGCTTGAAGCCAGTATGACCACTACCATGTCCTTATAAACCTAATCAGGCTACCAAGGAAAGCTTCTAGCAGGTCTCAAGTACAGTTAATTCTATCACTGTAATTCAGTTGAAAATGGTGGTGGGATGAGGGAGGGACACTGATTAACCCACGATATGGAGAACATGAAGCTGCATTGAGTGAATGAAAGCAGAGAAATCTGCGTGCTTGAACACTAGGGGACTATGGAGTAGAGAGCAAGGCAGTCTTGTCTCCATGATGAGAGACTGAAACAAAGGCTATTATCACACAGGTATCCATACCTCTCACTGGGATACACCCAAATAGTCCCATACTGGGAGCTGTGACAACTGGAAAGAGTGATCAGAGAGATCACAGGTACAGCTTCCTCCTGTGCCTTCCCATAAGGACCTGCTTTTCAAAAAAAAAAAAAAAAAAAAAAAAAATCACTAACCACTAATAAAGAACCAAGGACCTGCTGAGTATATTTCAACTGCTCTCCAATGCTTTGGTATCAAGTACTTCCTGCAGAAAAAAGGAGGAAGTATGCTGATAAGATGAATACAGATACTGCTCAGTACCTTCTGCAGATAGACAAAAGGCATTAAAAATAAAAAAAAGATAACTAAATTCCCTTTGGCTGAGAGGTTTGGCACATATGATGGGAATTTAATTCAACAGCATTTAGCTTCATGTCACAGAATGACTGAGGTTGCAAGGGAACCTCTGGAGATCATCTTGTCCAACCCCCCAACTCAAGCAGTGTCACCTAGAGCAGGTTGCTCAGAACCATGTCCAGACAGCTTCTGAATATCTCCAAGAAGGGCCACTCCAGTACCTCTCTGGGCTATCTGTGCCAGTGCTCAATCACCCTCACAGTGTAAAAGTGTTTCCTGATGTTCACAGGGAACCTCCAATGTTTCAGTTTGTGCTCACTGCTTCTGGTCCTGTCGCTGTGCACCACTGCAAAGAGCCTGGCTCTGTCCTCTCTACCCCCTTCCTTCAGTTATTGATATATACTAATGTGATCTTCCCCTGAGCCTTCTCTTATCCAGTGTAATAGATGTCTCAACAATCTTTCTTCCAAGGAAAGCAAGGCTGGGTGTAGGCCAACAGACATTTCCACTACCTATGCACACATACCTATTTGGAAGTGAATTAGGACAAATTAATATTTCATACAACAAACATGAGCCTGACCCAGGTCAGTGACTTCACTGGCTTATCTGTGGGACTCTTTGCAATTCAGACTGCCAATATTTAATACAGGAGAAATTGGGTGTTATGTTTAAAGGGAACAAATTAATTTGCTTATGTGCAAATGTGAATAGTGCCATTTCAACACTAGTTCTGCTTGCTAAAATTAGCAGAATATAATTGCAGGTCTTTCATGCAAAGTTATCCTAAAATATCAGTTAGTACCCAGTGAGGAAGAGATATCTCATGATGAGTATGTACCAAAGCAGACCTTGATGCCAGCAGGGCTAGAACAAAAATACTTGGTCACCTATGACAAGACAGACTTTTCCACATGAAAAGACTTTTTTGGTGGAAGAGAAAATCTAAGCACACAGTCTTTACGGTTGCAAAGATAATTTTCCAAATACAAAATACTATAGCACTGGCTTCATAAATCTATTGCTAATACCACTGTCTGCCTTTACTCACAATTGTGCAGGCCCCTGAACTGCAGATCTCAATCCGTTGTGGGCTGCCTCATATCAGTCTATCAGTGTCTTCTGTATAGTTTTTAAAATACCATACAACTCTTCTGAAATGGTTGCCAGTTCTTTAAATGAAGTAAATTCAGGCAGGAGTCTGGAAAGAGTCTATATTTAGAGTCTGATTACACTTTAACCCTGATAAATTTAAACCAATTTAGTTAGCAAGACATTTACAAATAAGTGCTCATTTCAGTTATGAGCAGGGTTGGTTTTTTTTTTCAGTTTACCCTGCAGCACCCTGAAGATAATTTGAACTAAAACAAGTGGCTGTTCCCAAACTAAACATCCACTACCTGAATCCCAAACTTAAAGCTGCTTAGAGTTCAACAAGTGCCATTATCTTATGGAGGCATGGCTTTCCTTCAATCCCTTAGACTTAGATCAATCCATTGTTCTTCTTTGTCTTTGATTCCATAAATGCAGTCAAGTAACTATTTGAATTCACAAAAGCACCTAATGTTAACAGATGTGGTTTTGTGTGTCCCACTAGGAAAATGATGTCTCTTCAGGCAAAGGCAAACAGCATGAAAGATGTCCAGAGAAGTCTAACAATGAATTTCTGTGGCAATCTACAGACAAGCTCTGCCCACTTTCCAAAATGAGCAGAAATCTTGTCACAATTAATTGTGCAGAACTGGACTCAGTCATTTACACCTCTGATTTTGTCACCATTGATGGAGCTCTGTTTGTTCTCTGAGACAGTTTTGGGTACAACCTACTTTACATATTCAAATTGGCCCCACCACACTTTAAAGGATTTGCTGTGTAAAAAGTATTAGTGTTTTTTAGGAATCCCCAGTGTTGACCCAGGAATACCTGGTGGAACCCAAATTCTGCATGGCCAGAGCAACTCTGTCTTGGACGTGAAGGTTTAGCTTACATTGGTGCAGCTAATTCCACTCAGGGCTGGTACATCATCTTAGCCACAAGCACAGAAACACAGGATAGACAAGCATTTCAACACTTCTGGCTAGGGGATCTTGCCCTCAACACACATACTGATGCTTGTACATGGTCTCCTGGCTGTCTATACTCCTGTCCATCTGTTAGGATGGCATTACGCCAGCTAACAAGGTAGCATGCCAGCTTCACTAGCACAAATGTGCCAAATAAAGATAGGTTGTTTTGAATGCACTGCTTTCAGAAGACTGCAAGAGCCAGGTAGAAATTGTTCCCCCTAGAGAATAAAAAAAAAAACAAAAAACCAAGAAGTTTTTGTACATCCCGAGCTCTCCGACAGTTATTTTAGGTTTGATCTCCCCTTCATTTTCAATATTCAAGCACCTTCCCAAACATGGAAATCTGAACAAAGTTGTTGAATATCAGAGACTGCCAGGCAAAGCAGGTGGTATTTTAACACTCACTGGTAAGACCATTACATGCCTGCAGGAGGTCCTATCTATACATGCCACTAATACCCTTAAGAGAGAGTTTTCCCATCTAAATCTGAACATTTCTTCACTGTTTTCCTTCTAACTGGATTTAGTCCTTCATATTTTAAGATCAGCTCCTCTTGTAGAACAAAACTATAGTTTTTCAAAATACCTATTAGCCTCTTAAAGTAGAACAACAGTTCTTGCTGCTGCAGCAAGTAGATAGGAAACCCTTCACATTCAGTAGTACCCAGACAACTTCAATTTTACTCTGAGCTTGGAAATTACAGAACCAGCTCAACAATCTGTGGTATTGTTGTATTCATAAAGTCAGGAACTACCCTATAAGCTCTAACTTAGAATTCTGGAGAAACGCATACTTTTCAGAGGTTTCCCTGTGCTCACAAACTACACAGCCTCAGTCCTCAAGACCAAGTCTGAAGAGCTATGATATACAGGGTTTAAAAAAATAGCCAGCTTGCCAGATCTAGACATTACTGAGTACTCTAGAAATACTAGAATTCTCTTCTGTAAAGTTGTAAACCTAACCTGTGCACTTGCGCTCTAAAGAGTTGGCCAAAACTAGAGTTGGGAGTGGGGTGTGGGGGGGGAAAAGGAAAAGGAAAAAAGGAAAAGGAAAAAAGGAAAAGGAAAAAAGGAAAAGGAAAAAAGGAAAAGGAAAAAAGGAAAAGGAAAAAAGGAAAAGGAAAAAAGGAAAAGGAAAAAAGGAAAAGGAAAAAAGGAAAAGGAAAAAAGGAAAAGGAAAAAAGGAAAAGGAAAAAAGGAAAAGGAAAAAAGGAAAAGGAAAAAAGGAAAAGGAAAAAAGGAAAAGGAAAAAAGGAAAAGGAAAAAAGGAAAAGGAAAAAAGGAAAAGGAAAAAAGGAAAAGGAAAAAAGGAAAAGGAAAAAAGGAAAAGGAAAAAAGGAAAAGGAAAAAAGGAAAAGGAAAAAAGGAAAAGGAAAAAAGGAAAAGGAAAAAAGGAAAAGGAAAAAAGGAAAAGGAAAAAAGGAAAAGGAAAAAAGGAAAAGGAAAAAAGGAAAAGGAAAAAAGGAAAAGGAAAAAAGGAAAAGGAAAAAAGGAAAAGGAAAAAAGGAAAAGGAAAAAAGGAAAAGGAAAAAAGGAAAAGGAAAAAAGGAAAAGGAAAAAAGGAAAAGGAAAAAAGGAAAAGGAAAAAAGGAAAAGGAAAAAAGGAAAAGGAAAAAAGGAAAAGGAAAAAAGGAAAAGGAAAAAAGGAAAAGGAAAAAAGGAAAAGGAAAAAAGGAAAAGGAAAAAAGGAAAAGGAAAAAAGGAAAAGGAAAAAAGGAAAAGGAAAAAAGGAAAAGGAAAAAAGGAAAAGGAAAAAAGGAAAAGGAAAAAAGGAAAAGGAAAAAGAGAAAAAGAATTAATGTAATAAACATTATAGAGAGGAAGCAGAAAAATGGAAAAGATGGCAAAGGCCTAAACAAAGCATTGACTCCTGCTGGGTTAAAATTAAAGCCATCATAAAGCTGCCACAGCAGCCACAGATAAATACAGGAAAGTTGGTTTTCATTTAAGAAGCAAATCTTGGACAAGGCTACCTGAATGCCTCCAAAAGCCTTTCCTCAGGAGTTATTTCTCTAAGCAGTGCATGCTTAGTTCACTGATAAGTATGTCATGAGCGTGGGCACCTTTTTCCTTCTGGCACAAGTGCTGGCTCCACCTTCTCCAGCAGCCTGGCGAAAAGCACTGTGGAAGGACAGGGACAAAGAAAGGTACGTGTCTCAAAACAGTTGACTGGCAAACCAAGGGTCCTGCCTGCCTATCAAGTTCCCAGAAACATTACATCAACAGGATACAGTCGTCCATCATTTTCTCAAGTCGTCACAGTAGTGGGACCTTTCCTTCTCTGGTTGGTTCCATCCAGTTACTTAACTGCTCTGTCATTAGATCATCAGATCCCACTGCTTTTGCTACTGTCACATTGCTGGGCTGGGCTCAAGTAGAGACAATGTTATATGCTTCATGACACCAAAGCCAAAGAATAAGCAATTGTTCCACCTACCCTTTCCTTTCTTCCACAGAGATTCTGCCCTATGAACAGAAATAAAAGGCCACAGCTCAATCTAGAGGATCTGGCTTTTAGCACAGTTTGTCACAAACATCCCTAAACGAAGATCATGCTCAGAAGCATCATTTTTAACAGCAGTAGAGTATGTGCTGGTGGGGGTAAATATAGGGTGTGGAGACAAGCAGATCTGGGAAAGGTTTGTGATAGTAAACACAGCCAGCATGAAGGTAACCATCTGCTGAGAGGTGATTCTGACATGTAAAATATTGAGCAAACATGAATGAAGAACAGCAAACCCCACCCATGCACCAGACACAATCAAATCTGACCCCCTTGAAATTTTTATTTGAATTCATGTTACCTTTTAATAACCTTTCACTGCTGTATGCAAAGATAACAGGTGTCATTAAAACAGCTGTCACCATGCCAGTCTTTTCTGAGACACCTATTTATTTGGATCTTTCAAGAGAAACGTAAATGAAATCAGTCATTCTATATTAGAGGGTTCCCAGAGACAGCTAGTTGATTGGCATCTCACACTAGTGGGCAAGTCACCACAAGACACTTGTAGAAGAGAGCATTTTCCCTGAAGTCTTGATGCTTTAGCATCTGACAGGAATATGTGTATACATATAGACTGATTTTTTTTTGATGAACGATACTCTGTGAAATATCAGAGAGAAAAATGTCAGACATACATTGCATAGCAATCGAGGGCTAATGAAGATCCAGGTATTAAATCAATTAAGAAGTATCAAAAGCTACCTAATCATCAAGGAACAAAATTGGCACCACAATATGTAGTGAGTATGGGAAAGCCTAATTTACTAAACATACCCTGCAGTCACATAATTGCATGTAATTTTACCAGCATAATTAACTAATTTAATTACCACTTCTCAAGTGCATCAATTATTGACATTACAGAGTTTTCAGACAGCAGAATTACTGTGTGGTACATTCAGAGAATGCAAAATGCTTTGTACGCCTATTTTCCAGTCACAGTCAACAACTGAGAGGGAACACAAGCAGTAAAGGGGAAAAAATTGCAAGTGCACCACACAGAGCACAGTTTAGCAGTCAGGTTTAAGAGACGAACCAGACAAAACCATGTTTATGTAGGACTGAAAAGTCAACAGCAAACAACTGGAGAGACCAAGGAGACAAAAGCTAAGCATGGTGCCAAAAGAAACAACTCTTCATTTCTGAAGAATGAGGTCTATTTTAAATTAAATCTACCCAGGAGGTAACAAGCTCTTTGATATCTACCAGCCACCCTTACCCCTTAACCAAGGGCTTGATCTTACAGTAAGACCTGTAAGGATCTTACTTAGGTACCTGCACCAATCTCCACTGGATTCACCAAATAGTCTTAAAGGTATCAGGTTTGTCTGCATGTCTCAAAGCAGAATCGGAGCCTAAGGAGACTTGGGCTAATATGTGATAAGAAACAGGGATGTGCTTGAACAAACCCTAGATGCACTTTTTTCCCCTTCAAGACAGGGGAAAAAAAAAGTACAAAGATGAAGTATGGATGCATTCTTATTAATTTAAATGTAGCTCTGCCATGTGGGATCATTACTCAGACCTGAAGAACTATTGATCCCCTGCTTAATGTTTAGACACTGTATGTAAATCTTTGCATAAAACCATTTTGTTTCAGCAATGAGCTTTTCAAAGTCAAGAGAGATGTCAGCATCTGCTCCCTATGGAGTCTTAAGAGTCAGTGTCAGTAAAAAATGGGCAGCGTCAGTAAAAATTATGCCCTGTGTCAGTAAATTTGTTAACAGGGTGGTTGGAAACCCTGGGAGCTGTGGTGTCATTTTCTTTTCCCATTGCCCTCTTGTACTTGACCTTTGCACAGCTGTTTCACAGTATCTGGAGATGGCTGAACTGTGAAATAGTGATTACAGGAAAGGGGGCATTTTAATGAGACAATCCAACCTAGAACAAGAAGAGGGCATTCTTTCATATGCCAACTGAGATCTTTAAAGTCTTTTTTGTCTTTCAGATTCAATTAAATACAATCACCACACCACACACACCCCCTTTTAAATCTAATGCCAATGTTCAGTTACCCATTTTAAGGTCACGAAAACTTACTGGATTCATTGCGGTGATTATTCCAAGCAAGCAGAAGCACTTTGTTAAAATAAAATAAAACAAAAGTCCAAATAAATCATCAACACCCAGAGGGAACTTAAAGTCATACAGAACAAAGCAAGTACAAACTGGGTCCAATCAGTCACATCCCCATCAAGTCTCTGGGTATGGTAGCACATGTGGTAAAGCTCCTTCCTTGGAGACAAATGAATGATACACTTGAGAAGAAATTTTAGCACCTACTGCTACCCTGTCCGTTTAAGGAGTAAACTTCATCCTCTAATGAAGAGCACTGAAGGGATGGGACGGGACTATGAACCTGTTGTTTGTTCCCCTGAAGGCCTCGTGAGATTCCTACTCAGGCAAAACTTAAGCATGTGCTTAAATTTAAGCAGTGACTCAAGTTGAGGAACTGGTTTGAAGTAATGTAGACAAGTACATCTTTGACTAGAGGTGAATCAGACTGGTCTGGAGCATGTGGCAGTAATGAAGCTTCCACCAAAAGCACAAGAGACTCATTGAAACTTCTTCAAAGGTTCTATGCAACAGCAAGACACAACCTAGTCCCATTTGGAGTACTCACTTGAAAATGTGATGTGAAAAATGAAGACAGTGAGAAAAGCCCATGTTGCGATCACAGGTGGTAGAAGGAAGAGAATGGAGAAGGAAGAGGACCACAACATTTTCATGCTAACAGACAAAATGACTTTTTTTAAGCAAACCTGACGAATGACGCTCTTCATGCTGCTGGTTCTGCAGGCTGCTCTCTGTACATCTGCCACGTGGCTGCTATCAGTAAAAGCAATTCCAGTAATGACATTGATGTGTGAAGGGCCTGCACTTGTGAGACACTGGGCCTAAAACATTATTCATTGCAGTTTTAAGTGGGTGATGGAACTTAACCAGTCAGCTGAGTAAGTGCATATAAATGAGCGTAAACAGACAGCAAAGAGTGGATGAGTCAGTAGCAGCAGGAAAGAAAAAAGACAAAATACAAAAACCGTCCTCATAAACTGCCAGGCCTACCAAGGATTGTCACACAACTCTGGCTTTCAAATGTCCTCTCAAGTGACTGCAAAACCTGTGAGAGGGCTGTGATTTTTTCAGACCCCAGCAAGAGTTACTAATCGGTGGTATATGCATGCTACTAGCTGTATGTACTTAGCAATCTGAAATACAAATTACTAATAGTTTGTGCAGTGCACAACTTAGCGATTTGTATTTCAAATTTAAAAGTTGTGCATTGAACAAACTACTAAAAGTCATCATCCCATACACATACCATACACCCTGCAAGTAGCATGGCCTCTCATACTATGTGTGCAGTCACTAATCTAGCACTCTGTCATGATGGGAAAGTTTGAGGTTGATCACAAATGAGATTAACATGCTCCCCTCTCAGCTTGCAAACAGAGCTGCCTAGTTTCCTATTTCACAGAGACTAAGGGGTAAAAGTGGAATCAGACATTCGTGCTCATCAGTACCATAGCATCCCTCTACCTGGAACTAGAGACCAGACAAATGTATTGGAAAGAGTAAGATGCTTCCAAGTTATCTTCTCTTTTGTCCTTTCCAAGACCTTCCCTGCAAAGATTTTCCTCAGCCTCTCTTCTCAGACAAATTAATTTGGACTAACCCTTTTCTCGCATATCCTTTTGGCAGAGCCTGGGGGTTTGGTGATCTCTCTTGGGGGGCCTTACTGACAGTGGTAAGGGAAATCATGCTTCACACTTCACTAATTGACCCAGATACTATAACCTCCCAGATATCACTGAAAATAAATCCTCTTCAGCCTTAATTCCAAATCTGGTATTTGGGACAAAACTGGGTTTGTCAGAGAAAAACTGAGTTGTTGTGTTCCCATGCTTTCTAGATGCTTCAGTACCCCTTCAACATGGAACACAGCACTGCAGATACAGATGGGAACAAAGCAAGAAGGGCAGCACAACACTGTGAAAGGCGCATGACCAAGAATAGCTAACCATCTGGCTCTCCTCATTGGCATTCTCAGTATCACGGTTTTCCCTTGCCGTTCTATGAGGAGGGAAAACAGGTTGAATCTCTTCTCCTACCACACATTTGTGAACCAGACTGCAAAAATTGGCCCAAAGGGTAGCACATCTGGTTAATGTCTCAGTACTCAGCTAATTGTTTAACACAGAAAATCTGTTCTGAGCTGCTTTGGATCCTTTTAAATAGCTGGACTCTTGTGTAATTGCTATCCATTCACCACACCAGGGTAGCCGAGAAAGGAGCAGTCTGCATGCCACATGTGCTACCAAGACACAGTAGATAGCAAGGAGGGTCAAGTACCGGGCCTGAAAGCTCTGCAAGAGCCCTTCAACTAACCCAAGTCACTGTGGGACTCCCAACAAGATAAGCATCGATTATTAGCTATTTGTTTCTGTTCCACGTTGGAGTGTGTGTGTAGGAAAGCAACCAAAGTCCATTATAATAATTTAGTGAAAATTAGGAGGGTGGGAGGTATCTGGGTTTCACTGAGGACCTTCATCCTATACCATGTATAATTTTGGTAGATGAGAAGGTATAGAAACAGAATTAAAAACTAGTGCTGCTTACGTACAAGCGAGCATGTCTCCATATCACCTATTACATTTGCACAGTGCAAAGTGTAAACCAGTTACCTTTCCACTCAGTGCTCTTCAAGGGTCAGATTCAAAAAGGTGATTACAATTAGGGCCAAATTGAGCCAGCAGAAAAATGGAAAGATGACAATGATTGGCAAGATCTTAAGAATATCTTATTAGGTAACCCCAAAGCCACACTGTAATGATTAAAAAAAACCCAAACAAAACAAAACGACAAAAAACCCAACAAAAACCCCCCACACCAAAATGCACTGGTTACAGAAATGCAGCCAGGCTCACAATGGGAATCAAAGCATCTGTAATTTTTCAAATGCATATAACAAATGGAAGAAAGAGAAAGGTGAAAATGGTAAGTACAAAACAGAAACTAGACATTGTAGAAAATAGAGAAGGGAAGCAAAGAGACATAACAAACCAATAACAAACAGGGCCAGAGAACCAGGACAAATATTGTAAAGTTCATTAGGAACAGAAGGACCTTTCACAACAACAGTAATCTATTACTGGATGACGAAAGTTGTCTTGTGAGCAGTAATAGCAAAAAGACAGAAATCTAAGAAAAAGCCAGATGATCTAACAGTGCTGAACAAATCAAAATCAAAAACAAAATCCCAAAATATGCCCTGCCCTCCAGAGAAAGATCATGATCCTTCCACTGTCTAGTTAAAATTGAAAAATAAAGTAGGATTTGACTACAGTTTGTAAGATTATAAATGGGGAGCTAGAATTTAGTATCTAAGTCTTCTATTCTGCAAAGGCAAAATAAGATTGGAAAGGCAAAAGAAGGCTTGAAAGAAGCAGAAAACAAACCTCAAATAAAACTGAGGTACTTATTTTAAGTTTTCAAGTATCTAACCCATTAGCTAATTCAGTGTTTTACAAACGCTTCACCATCCACATTCCCTGCTCTCAAAGGGCTGATGGACTAGCATGACCCAAGGAGAGATTACAGTGCACGTGCACGTGCTGATTTATACCAGCAGGAAATTCAGCCCTCTAGGTTTTGGGAAGAACTGTGTTTTATTCCTGGTTTTGTTCCCTTACAAAGATGAAAAGACAAGAAGAATTCAGAACTAGTTCCAAAGGTGCAGGTGCTCTGCACAGTTCTGCTGGGGGGTGGGCAATATTGGCAGGACCTCCTCACCACTGCTACATCAATACCACACCTTGGCTCATCAACTAGTGAGACCAGCTGCATGAGAGACAGTTAGGAAGCTTCCTTTTACACTAGTCCAGACATTTCCTTTCCACTACCAATTAACTACCCACAACACAGAAAAGCTTATCAGCAACATCAAAGAATGCATTCCTCACGCTAACACACGCGGTATGGCAGATAACGTCTCTGGCTGCATCAGATTTTCTAATTAAGCATGTGGGAGTGGGGGAAAGGACAGGGGGGGCTAAAAAAAAAAAAAAAAAAATCAAGCAGAGCGCACTGTGTTGTTAGCAGTCACTACTGTAAACTGAAATACAGGTGCCATTAGCAATCTGCTGTCTGCTGAGCTGCACTGCTCTGGGGCCTCACTTCCCAGTTGGTCTTTTTTGTCTCTGTCTCATAGAAAGCATTGTATAGAAGACTCCTTCAGTGTGGCAAGGTGAAGACATAGTACAATGACTGTACATTTGCCTTTGATACCTACCATCTCACAGTAAAAAAAAATAAAGGGACTGGATAATGAAAGACAAGCCATTGCTTTCATAAAAAGACCATGTGGCTTTAAAAAACAAAACCAAATGGAAGAAGCAAATAACTAAAATGTAATAGGTTGAATTACTTATTAAACAGTTGAACAAATAATTCACTGTAAGGAATCTGGAGTAATTCAGGCCCCCCCTCCCCCCACCCTAGCAGTTTAAAATTCACTTGAAAGTGTCCAATCGAGTCGAGGGTAAATCTCTATTTCAATTCTCTTCGAGTGCAAGCACAGACAGTTCAATATTTTCTTTTCAAGCTCTATCGGTTAATTGAGAGTATTTACACGGGGGTTTTTTGTTTCCTGAATGAAAGAGCGCACATGCATTTCTAGCCCAAATAATTGTGCATGTGGTTTAAAAAATTGGTGTCTTTACATATTTGTGCCAGCAAAACTTGACAGCAGGAACATTCGCAGGAAGCAAACACAAAGAAGACGTCACTACAGATGAAGCAAATTAATTTTCAGATTGAACATTCCCAAAAATATTGTCCAACTACAGACAGATCATTATGCTGAAGTATGAACTGTGAAAAATTAACAACAGAAAATATGCAGGGCTTACTTTGCAAGCCTCAAATTGGGTAAATCACCTTAGGTCTTGTGGTTGTTGTAGCTGCATTAATTGCTCAAGATCTGGTTCTTAGATAAACTTTGAGTCTTTGTTTCATTATTAAATCCTAACACAAACTGATGGTGCCATACAAAACAATCTCTTGAAATTCCAGTAGCAGCTCAGTTGAGTGCAGCTTGAAACTGGCAACCTGTGTTATTCTGTTTTAGATATAGGAACATGTCACATGCTGCTTTCTGTTGTGCTTAAAAAGGAGTTAATATTTAGCTAATATGTTTATCTTTGCATAACATTTCTGTCTATGTGCAGAAAAGAAAGAAACAGCTGTTGCAAGCCTAACTCTTACTCATTAATCTTTCATCATCGTGGGACTTCCAGCATTGTATTCTCTATTACGGCATCAGCTTTCTATTCAGCAGTAGTATCTGAGAGTGAATTCCCTACAAAACTGCCATTTAGAATTGCCAGAGCCACTTGTACTGAACCTGGACACTTCCAGGTCCGCACGCATCATCACCCAGCAGAGATGGGGGCATGAGGTAGGCAGTATTTCTGCCTTACCGAGGCTTGCAGAATCTTTCTACTGGTGGCTGCTTGGTTCAAGGGGAACAGGAGAAATCCCAGGTGTTGTATTTCCTCCTGATAGCACAAGAAGCAATTTCAGCTCCCCTGTATCTAACTAATGTTCTGAGGTCTGCTCTTACTCAAACACTTGGCAAATATCCTGAACCTTAGAGCACCCAGGTTACACCCAGAAACTTACAAATTCAGCAGCAGAGGACTATCTCCTCCTCCTGTTGCAATGGTCTCATCATTGCCTGATTTTCTTCTCAGCCTCCTTTTGGATGCATGCCCAAATCCACAGATGTGCACAGGAGGTAGATGGCACTAGAGGTGCCCTTAAGCACCTCAGCTGTTACTTCGCACTGCCTCCCAGGTGTTATTAGCAGAAAACATGCTTTGTAGAAACCACAGTAGGATTCTCTTTACACCATTCTTGTTTTTAATCTTCTCAAATCCTCAGGAAACTGAGTCAATGGGTATTTGGAGTCAGAGATGTATGACTTCCTCCTCCTCTTCCTCATTAGAGACTGTATTTATTTAAACATGTAGTAAAGCATACATTGGTTTCAAATGCCTGTTTGTAGCATGTCAACATTCACTGCTGTAGTAAAGTCACCACTCCGGCCAGTAATCATAGTTTTGCCCAGCTGGAAAAGTAGCATCACACACAGCTTGGCTCTGCCCTTAGGTGCCTATCCTTGGGCACTCAGGCCACAGGCACCAGACAGGGGAAAGACTGCCATATCTGTGCTGCAGACAAACTTCATCCAAAACTTCGTGGACTGTCTTTAAGCAGTTCAGGATGGGTCTGTGCCTGACCTGTCACCATTGTGCTGACTTACATATGAAGCTTAATTCCTCATGCCATTTACATTTAATTCCTCATGCCATGCTCTAGTGCTAGGTAAGTAACTGTGGTATTACTGATGCTGTTCTTCACCAGCTATCCATTACCACTCATCCACACACTGGTACAAATATAGGGTGGGCCACATTTAACAATAGCATAAGCTAGTCAGGGCAAGAATCATAGAATCATTCAGGTTGGAAAAGACCCTTGGGATCATTGAATCCAACCATCAATCACACAGTATTTCTTCTTCTGGAAGGTGCATGTAGGATTTTTGATACTTTCATAATACACATTAAAAATTATTTGTGCAAGCATACATGCAGATCACATACACTAGCAATGTGTGTTGTGGAATTACTAAATCACATATACCACTCATACCAACAAAACTGGGCCTAAGACTAAACTCCTAAAATAGATAATATGGTCCATCTTGAGTTTAATATCTGTACTTTTTAAAATTTGTTTACACATATCCTTCATACTATCTTTTCTTCTGGTGAACAGCCTGATGAGAATCAAAAGGCACTCTTACCTGGCACAGTAAATGCAAACTAGTTTTCACACTAAGTGGAAAAAAAAAAGCACCAATATCTTATTATCCTTTGTGCTAAGTGTGTTACTTAGGCTTACCTCATCTGCCTTTAATAGGTTGCCTTCATACTCCTCCTTCCATAGAGCTACAGATTCTCATGTTAAACAAGGAAGCTCCTGACAGCTTTCTCTTTCCTAGGGCAAGATTGCTCAACTAACAATAACTAAGATACCTTTTGACAAGTGCAGCTAAGAGCCAGTAAAGCTTAGTCAATCTGCATCAGTCTGTCTTGGCACTTTTCTTCAGTTTCATATATAAATGCTGGATGCCAAAGTCTCTTGCAATGATTACAGAAAATTACAAAAAGGGAAATGAATGCAAAAGCAGAAATCATATTAATCAGTTGAAGAAAAACACTTTTCCAACTACAATTGTGGCTGAAACCCATAAATTAGATGACTGGAGTAATAAGACATGTGAAATGGCTTTTAAGTCCACTACCAGCTCCATGCAATAAATTTCAAATGACATCCAGGCTTTTAGTGGAGGGGATGATTTATTGCAGTCTGCAGGAAGAGAGCTTTCATGGATTATCTCTAAAGTGGCAAAACTCTATTCTGAATTTTTCAAAATTAGTGCAGCTCAGTGAATGTTACTGACAAGCAAGTCCAAAAGTACTTTAAAAAAAAAAACCTACTTTTGTAAGAATAAGAAACATACTTTAGAATATCCATGGATTTTGCTAAGGGAACTACATCTTGTCTTTTCATAAACCAGAAAAAATAGCAAGGGAGTGATACTTGCTGCATGTGTTGCTCACCTGGGCTTCCTACAACCAGAGGTATTTCAGCAGTGAACTTTCTAGGACAACATTACTCAGCTTTTGATGCTAAAAGTCTACAAAACAGTTTGGCAGATACTGCAAGTTTCTCCCCAAACGTACTCTTCCTATGATTTTTGTCATTAGGCAATGTGAGTGAAGCACTGACCACAGAAATGCTCTTCAAAGACAGTCTAGAGCCTACAGGGTCCTGTCTCCTTCGAGAATCCAGAAATAGACATATTTCCTCTCCTCTGGTAAAAGGAATCAGAGAAAATGTGACTCCACTGGAAACACAAAGAGCCATAAAGTCAGAGCATCAGAGTTGTGATGCTCACTGCAGGGCTCCTGCACTGCACCTGACTAGTGAAGTGTTACACAGTGTCCCAGTTCTGAGTCCACTCCTGATCCTGGGGTGAAAACAACTGGCAAGAGCCCTGGGGTGCTGTCACAATTCCATCCCAAGGTACACCCCTGCTCAACATTGTAAAAGTAATTGTGTCTGACGAGAGGATGTTCCAGGGACCAGGCATGATCCTCTTCAAGAGGCATAGGTGTAACCTTGGCTAAAAGCTGTTAGGCACAGGCCCCTAATTCTGATTGCTTTACTGTCTAGTGATAATTCTGGTACTTCTCAATACATGGGACACTGAATTTGCATACCAAAGGCAGTTAAAACTAGGGTATGGTTGTGTTAAGTAATGGAAATGTTATATATGGGAAATATAATCTTACATTTTTCTGACACCTCTCATCCAGAATAGTTCAAAAATATTTTATGGAATAAGTTGAGATCTAATTTCATTGTCTTTCAGAGTAGAAAGCAAAGATCTACGCTTTAGCCAATTAATTTATATAGAAAATGTACAGTGGTGAGATTTAGTCTCCCAGGAGAGAATGCAAGACGACACCAAGACTAACAGCTCTGCCTTTACATGACTGTTAATGATGCTTTGGCTTTCATTATACTCATTCCTACTAAAGACTAACCATTAGCCTTTTAAAGTATGAATTCAGCACTGACCTGGATTAAGAGTGGTATTTCACTGACTCCACAGTACTTATAGCTCAGTGATTTCCCCTGCAAGTCACCTATCCAAAGTCTGATATATGTAAATATCTAGTTTATGGGGAGTTCTGGAAGCAATAAGGGATTAATGCAAACATCTTTTAAAAGGAACTCCATCCTAAATTGAGACATAAACTACACTTAAACAGAACTGGAAAAAATAAATTAACACCTTTACCACCCAGCCCATTCTCATCTACTGTTTTGTTGTTTGGTTTGTTTTTCTTTAATGAGTTGATTGCAGCATCTTTTATGAAGCTAGTCATAGACATTATCTTAGTTTTATAGACAGAGAAACTGAGGCCCAGCTCTGTGAAATTACTGACTTAAAAGTTGTTGGCAGGCCAATGACAAAGCCTCAGACAGAACCCAAAGTTTCTCACAGGAGTGCTTTAAACAGTCAGAAACACTGCAGATAGTACCCCATTAGAAACTATGTGATGGGGTAAGTTTTTTAATTCCTTTTTTTTTTTTTTTTAAATCCTATCCCTACCTGTGTTCAAGTGAAGCCAGACAAATACCCATCTTCATCCTTGTCTTAAGGTATTCAGACACATATGTCTTACTCTGTATTCCATGTAGCACAAGCCACACAAATACCTTGAAATCTTTAAGTGATGGCAACTTCTCTTCATCATCAATTATAGACAAAATCCAGAGGAAATCTCTTCAGCTGTCATCACTTCATAACCATGCAATTTCCCAAATGCTCACAGTGAGAACTGTGGGACTCACTCTATCAAAGATCAGCTTGTATCTACTTTGTTGTAAGCACAGGAATGAAGACATTTGCTCCGACTGAACAAATATCATTCCTTGGATGGACCTAACTGTACAATAAAAAACACCCTTCATAGGGTTTTAAGCACTAGGGAGTTAAATTGAAAATATTCACAAGAGGATGAAATGGACTTTGTTATCTGTGAATACATAAGCACACTGCTACCGTTCACGTCAAATGTTTTAAGTAAATTACAGTTTGGGTATCCAGTATTTTTCAGTTTTTGATCATGTGTATATCTTATATTTTAGGCAATGTAGAGTGACCATGTTGGGAATAGTGACAAAGTGATGATAAATGACAGAGTACTTAACGCTACTGCAGCACAAAAAAGCTTGTGCATTTTTATGAAAACTAAATGGAGAAAAATAACTTTGATATTCTTCCTCCACTCAAAAAAAAATCTGTAATTTTTAATGAAAAAATTGGTACAGGGAAGACAAACTGTTACATCAATTATTTACAAAATCACATTGAAATGCATGCAGAAGTCTTCCCTTCCGACCTATGTATAGAGCTTCATTTGCACCTATTACTTCTGTAGAGCTCTACACCAGTTTAATCCTCCAAACTAAAATCCATACCTATAGCCTGACTTTATAGGTGGCACCACATATGGAGAAGCACAATAAGCAGGTAACACAAGGCTCTTTCCTGACATATCTGACTTCCTTTCTCATTAATGGGCAATATGCCTGCACCGACAGGAAAATTTATCTCAAAGTCTGTGATAAATCAGTCAGATCTGATCTACTCTATGTAAAATACACAGCCAGCACTGATTAAATGAGCAGTGTAGTGCTCTTTCAATAGTGCATCAATGCTTTTCAGCACATAGGCATAGACAGACAGCTCATAGCTATAAATGAAGGAGAATCATGACTTATGTTTTCAGTCACTAGAAAGTTTCATTGTAAAATATGAATATAGTGATATGGCTTCCTTTTTTATTCCCATTCCACATGCCCATTAACATGTTTTGCTGGTTATTCATATTATTATGTGTGACAATTTGAGGTGCAAAGAGTTTATGTGCACTGCTGAGTGATTTTGAAACACTTTGTGTTTGGATTGTAAGTGCAGTACCATAAGACATTCTTAATCAAAGAATTTAAAAAAAATACCTACAGCTCTAATCCTCAGTCCTGTTACATCTCTCCCTCCTTTATCTTCCTCAACCCTTCCTTCATCACTAATTAAAAAAGTCTTCAATAAAGGCTGACCAAGTATATTTCCTAAAAGACAAATCACGAAAATCAAGAAATGTCCAAGTTGAGCCTATACTAGTCATCTAGAACAACCCCTACTCTCCTCAGCTAAGACTCCCAAGTCAAGATAATACTGCAGAGGAAGGCTACAATAAAGTCTTCCTGGAGGCTTCTCTTCTTCAGGCTGGACAACACCAACTCCCATAGCCTGTCCTCATAGGAGAGGTATTCCAGCCCAATCTTCAGAGAAGTAACAGCCACAGAGTAACAGACCATTTTTTACACTAAAAGGACACAGAATCCTCAAGCATCCAGCTAAATTGGAAGCAAGAACAAAATTGAATCCTGGCACCAAATAGATACATGAAAGTAGCAGTATTACCAGAATACACCTCATTAGATGATCCTGCCTTCTCTTTTAGTTCTTCTTGCAACCCAGAGTCACCTGTCATTATCTGCTTATGACAACCCATAATGTACAAGCTCTCTAGCTGTCAGGTAGCCAGACAGCTGCGGTCATCAATGGTCATTTCTTAAAACTGAATGAACATCAGGACAAACACCCCAGCTACAAAAGCTTAGAGATTACTTTAGGTATCAAACTGCAAAGGTAGTAATTATATAGAAGCTACAGCATGGACTTCCAAAGTCTTTCAGTTTTAGTTCTAGAAAGAGCTTTGTTCAACTGGGACACTATACAAACATACTGGAAAAAAAGATTGGGTTTGGCCCAAAGAACTTTTATTGTAAATAAATGAAAGAAAAAAACCCAAACCAACACAAGCAAGTGACACAGAGAGGAACCAGCAGATAATTGATAAATATGAGAGGAAAGGTCAGGACACCATCAGACTAGCAGCTGACAAGCTGTCTTGCTCAATTTTATTTTTTTTTTTTTTTTAAATGGGCATCATGTATAAGAAAAGTATGAAAACAAACAATGGATATATTTGTGTCATTTGGGAAGAGTTCTTCATAATCTGGAAGAAAACACAGGCATTTATTGAACCTTTAATATAGGGGATGCAGAAGCTGACATTGTAGGCCATAGGAAAAGTTGTATTTCAGTAGTAAATAAGAGATGGTATAAAAAACTGGCAGAAGCCCAGAATGGCTTGAAAATGAAAACAAATAGCTTACATATGGTACAATACAGAAAAAGAGAGACAAAGGAAAGAGACAGAGAAAGGAATGGCTTGGACAAAAATACAGGGTAACAAAGTGATTTTTATATCAACATTATGGGTAACTTTAAGTGGATTGTTTTTCAGATTATGTTTTCTTGCATATTACATTTTATTATATGTGCGCTAAATTTATCATTACCTTATATATACTGAATCATAGAGTTTTAATTAAGCAAGTACTCTGGAAGAAGAAAGCACATGTTTGCATGTATTTATGGTCCCTCCATTATGAAAAATTCTACAATCTAATTTTTGTAAATGTGTGCTTGTCTACACTAAACATTCTCCATGTCTGACAGAGAAATGGGAAATGAAGGCAGACAGATGTTTCTCCTTCCAACATCCCCCCAAAATCTTCAACTATTCGCATAATATAGCAAAAGTGTTCCTATCTCCACAGGAACAAATGTACTTTAAGAATTCCTCTCGGAAATCCATGCCTCAGTTTTTCTTTATTTAAGCAACATGAGGAATGAGCAGAAGTAGCTCCAATTTCTTTCATGAATAAGATCCTTTATTCATGCTTTTCATGGTACAATATACAGAACTTAAAAAGTTTCAGTCAATTGTCAATTCAGTCAAAGCTTGGTCAAGCAACCAAATCTGGACTCTGATACTAACAATTCAACCTTCTGAAAATAAAGGGTCATATTATAATCATCAGTAATTATGGTTCCTTTCACATAACCAACCTCAGATTACATTTAAGTCATTTAAAATCAAAAAGCAAAAATAAATATATTTTACTGTTGCATATGAGTTTTTAAACAAGTGGCACTGCACTACATAACAGGCTTTACATATTTTAGGTAATTGAGCTGCTCCATGTGTATTGGTCACTATTATGCTCTCACACTATACTGTTGCCTGTAAACACAGTTTTGATACCTAAAGAAAGGAATACCAGGGACAAAAGTATCGGAAAGGTAGACTGAATTCTGTGAGCAAGATAGGTCTACTGTAACAGGAAAGTTTATCCAGTGCTTTTGGTGCAAGTTGGAACAATTTCCATGGTTTTATACTTTACTAGTGGGATTACACACAAGTGAATACCAGTATTTTCAGTAAAAGCACTCCAAATTGGACAACAGCAAGAAATTTTACAAGCTTGTTCAAATTTCAACAGGATGCTTTTGTTTTTTAAATCATAAAAAAGCCATAAAAGCTAAAAACAATTGAGTAAATTATTTTCCAGCAGTTTTAGTCTTTTATAAACACAATTTCTTGAAAACTAAATAGATTTTCTTTCCAGTGAGTCAAAGAAACATGTTCAAAATGTGACTGTTTCAGCCATTTTAAAGTTAAACTGATAAATATAAAACCTGTTCAATCCAGTCTAAAATAATTTTCCCTCTCCAAGTTTTGGAACAGTGAACAGACAAGAAGACAGTTATTCAAATATCTGTCTAAATCCAAAACATTCTGAAAACAGCCTACCCAAACTTAGCAGAGATCCCATTTACAGTATTTTTCTTTGCTTCTGATTCTGACTATCTCCAGATATTTTTATTGCATGCAAAGTGTCATAAATACCATGGCTGAAACAACAGTCAGCATTGCTGATCACTCTTTCTCTGGTGTGAGTGGTTACACCAGGCTTTCTAAAGTAAACAGCAGGAACATACTGTCTTTTACATTACATACCTTGGACACTCTACCAAAGACAAACTGTTTTATATCAATGAAAAAAGATATGAGAATTATATTTTGGTATGGAAATGCACTTCTCTAATAAAAATGTTAGTGAAATACACATCTACTGGTTTAGGTTTATGCTGATAAAGAAGATAAGGACAGTAAGCTAATTTTACCTTTTCCAGTTCTGCCCCTGTTGAAGCATATTTTTTCTCTACATGCAGGTTCTGTGTCTTATGTCTTATTGCTAAGGAAGTTTAGTATTTAGATGGTCAGATGCTCCTGCCCTTAAAGTATTTGGGGCCATATATCACCTAAGGTACCAGTTTTAGAAGCGAAATGTCCTTGACAGAGAAGGGACTATGTGATGGCACAGCTACTCTCAGCAGTAAAAAGAGGTTTCAAAACTGGAAGTACGCCATGGCCTGTGACCCACGACATTTCTGTCTACATTGCTAAATGTAGCCAAGGCCAATTCAGAAATGCTTTTCCACATATAGGACCATGCACCGATATGGGCATTAGTTCCTCTTACCAGGGAAAAGGGTGTTACCACCCAACGAGTTCTCGTTTTGTCCTCAAGGCCTTGAAAAGGGCTGTGGTCATGTCCAAGATCCTAATGGCTTCTGATTTCAAACATACGTGAGCAATACAGTCAAATCCATGTTAAAAACTTAGAGGACTTGAGTATTCTTGGCTCTCCCAAGGAATCTGGAAGTTCATGTTTTTATAAGTTTCCCATACGAAGACATGTCAGTCACAAGAGAAATCTGTTCAGACAAAGATGCCTTAACGCTTGTTTGTGAAAGGCCAGATCTGCAACCACCTCACACAGGAATGAGCACACTAAATACGAATACAAAATGGATTCCTGAACCAGGAAGTGTGATAACAGCTAATATTTAGGGTCATCAGCACTCAGCAGCATTATTCACACACAAGGCAGCTGATTTATGACATCCAAATCAAAATATTCACAACTCATAACAACATGCCATTCATTCTTCTGAACTAGAGAATGATATTCAAAAAAGCTCAGATCCTTCTCCCATACTCAGCTGGAGACTATGAATTATTTAATTTCTTGGTTGCCTTTGTGCGTATAGCAGGGGGGGACCTAGTTTTCGTTTGGCTTGACAGTTATATCATGCTGCATCTTTCTCTCCCAAAGCCTTCATACAGTTCTTGATGTGAAAGCTTAGATTTCAGTAGACAACTGTTATTTCAAATTAAAAGCTGCGTGACTTTTTGTCAATAAGACTTTATATTTAATTTTCCCTTCATAGTTCACAAAATGTCTATTTCTATAATTCATTCCACATTACTTCATAGAGAAGATTACTATTGCAGCATACACCCATCAAAGTCATCTTTCTCATCAACAAAACGTTGTTTGTAGCAGCCACACATCAATGAAACTTCTTCAAGCCTGTGACTGTTGCTTTTTCATAATTATATTTTCTAATTCCCCTTTACACACGAGAGCTCAATTCACTTCCTGGTACAATGCATTAGCATCCTCTTCAAATCCATTAGCACTACCACAAGATTCACAGCATCTCTCCCTCTTCAAAATAGTGTGTTATTAAGTTACCGTACAGCAGGCTGAAGACTATGAATATTTTAAGCCCAGTGTATGTACCAAAACAGAGAAATCAATCCTAGTCTTTTACCATATTGGCAATATTCTAAGAGACACCTAGGGGGTTACTAAACCTGTGTTGCTGGCCCAACGATACATGGTATATTTAATAGAGAGATTTAATATGTAATGTGATGGTCACAGCATAATCTCTCCAGTCATTTTCAGCCCATAGCACTCAACAGTGAGTGACCTCATTCTACCACCTGGCTAAATCAGTCAAACATGTTCAGTAAAACAAAACTAATTCATCTAATTGAGTTGCTGTTAGGAATATCAGGTGTCAAAGATACTATCAAAACAAACTAGTAGGACATTTCAAAGTACTTCATAGTCTAAAAGTAGGTGAACTTAAGCCCTTTTGGGTTTTGTCTTGTACCATCCCCCCAAAAATGAACATTTATTTTGAAGCATTTGAGGCATTTTACTGAACCAGTTACCAAACATTCACAGTAAAACTAATTTAGCCTTTTTGAACTAATGGTAAATGATCTGCAGTTGAAATGAACAGGGTAAAAAACATGGTTTGCCCCAATTCGCACCCTTTACAAGTACAGGTCCAAACCAAGGCTGACAACCTGATATCTAGCACAAGCACAGAAGAGGCAGACAACCTCAGTTAATTCCCAGCTTTCACAGGCTCCACCAGCAACAAATTCCACAGCTTTTTCAAAGGCATCAGCAGAAAGAACCCTATCCTAGAGATTTTTCCATGCCAGAAAACCAGGTGGGTTTACATATGGGTTTAGAAATTCCTTAGGTGGCATATTGAGCCTCTATGTTTCAATGTAAGGGCTTTGATGCAATAAAATACATGCAACAGCACCTCAGCTTTTAGTACTATTCTAATGCATAGCCCTACAATGAGTTTGAAGCATTCTGCTTGGCAGTAACAAATCTCCCAGTGTTAAGAGTGCTGATAGAGCCACACTAGTCTCCTTAAACTTCCATGTGAGCAACACAGGGTATGTGAGCCAAAAGCAGCACACAAACACGTGCCACAGCATGAGTTTGTCCATTCCTTTTTATCCTCTCCACTCCAAAGCCAAGGCAAATTTTGTTTCACCAATTTTTCCAGCATGAGCTAGCTTTTATTTTTATTCATTCTTTTACTGCTGCTGCTATTTCAAAAGCCACATTTTGTCATTTTCCTGCTGCACCTGGGAAATGCTTCTAAAAAGCTTAAAACAACAACAAAACCCACCCCAACCAGTAAGTAGTTCCATATAAAATGCTTAAGCAAGATAACTCTCACCCTCAGACACAGAAACTCTTTTTCAGAGTGGTGGTCTTTTCTTCCCAGTTTTACAGCTGACATGCTTGAAGTAAATTAAGGGTGAGCAATTTACCGTCATCAGAATGCATTCCTCAGACTGAATTTGAACCCTTCAGGTTTCCAACAGTTTGCAATATCCATTAAACTACAGTTATGGGACTGGCAGGCCTTAGGTTCCTACAAAATGGCAATGATTCTGCTATATGAGCTGACTGTTATCAAAACAGATGCTGACATACCAAAACCAGCAGGAATTCCTCAACTAAGAATAGCCAAATGCTCTCTCATAGGAAAGCTGCCTTTCTTGAGCTGTCTGTATCCTTCTTTGGACCACAATCATGTAGAGAGACCATAAAATAAGTAGGATCAGTTATTCATTCATTCATTTTATTTAGATAGGAAAGTAATCTATACCATATTTTAAATCATACTAGCAGTTGCATCTGATACAAAAGTAAGCACTTCTGTAGCACTGTATGAAGGTCCTGTCCTATCACCAGCAAATTTGCAATCTACCTGTCAGGAAAATTAACCATGGAGTAAAGACATAAACCACAGAACAAACAGAATAGAAATATGATGTCAGAGTTTAGAGGAATAGAATCACTATTCTGTTAAATTTGAATTATTTTCCCAAAATTCTGAGAGCACTGGATGCAAAGGGTTTCTATTTATCACCTCTAATTTACTATTACAAATTGCACACAATTCAGTGGTGTCTGCTGAGAAAAAGAGAGCATGAGAGCAAGTAATCATCAGTGCAGCTCCCAATTATCAGCCAGATCAGCCCCCATCAAAGTACAGAAACTAGCGCTTCTCATCAAATTCCATGCTTTCCTCTCAATCCCCTTTTGCAAGGCCTGAGCAAGACAGCAGCCACAGCAGGAGACATTAATCTCACTAGTTAGTAGTAATAATAATAACTATGCACAAATAACCTCTTTCCCATCTTCTCAGTATAAGGAACACAGACTTCAAAGAAATTCCTGTTATTAAAGCCATGACATACTATACAAGGATAAAACAACGAAAGAGTTGGAAGCAGCACAAAACAATTCAGTGATGACTCACAGTAGGAGTTACCAAAGCTGCTTAGTAGCTGACCTGATAACCAGGTAACAGAGTTTGGTCAGAAAAAAACCTTGTCTCACTATATCCAGGTACTACAAGCATTCATACAGAATTTAGTAAAATATAAGTGTTAGAAGGTTTACATACTGCCTTTATAGTTTTTGTGTGTTTACTCATTTGCTTTCACATGAAGGCATACCTTCATATCAGAAGAGCATTTGCTGTTTTCTATAGCTTTAAAATGTTTTATGCCTCTTACTGACAAACAAAATACATGCTATGAAAATAAGATTCACCTAATGGAGACTATCTCTGCAATAATTCATAACTTGCAGTGATTCAGCAGGAATCAAGACAATCACCCTAGAAGTGAGTTTGGTCCGTAGAACAAGACAGACTGTGTTTCACAATGTTGCAGTACCGTGAATACTTGACTCCTTTCCTCTGAGAATGCAACCTCCTCTATAAACACTGGCTAATAAAGCCTTTCTCCATTGCAATAAGACTGAGAAATATGTCCCCATTTTACAAAGAGGGAAAAATGAAGCCTGAAAGAGTCTTTTGGCATTTTAGGAATTAAAGAGCAAATGCTATACAGAGAAGTTCAATAGAAATACCCTCATTTTACTAAGGTTACTGAACCACCCAATTATCCCTAGACACATCTTTTATACCTAGCTGACCAGATGTCTGACAGACTATCACTCTGAATTCACCTTTCAACTGCACAGTACCTGTATGACAAAACCTCATGAGTGGACCAACTATTTATGTGCCCAATAAATCTGACACATTCAGGGCATATTATGCACAGTACATGTGCTACAGACAATTTGTGCAGCTTCAGATCCAGACACATTGCTGGTATACCAGGCAGCACAATTTTTTTAGTGTTTGGTAAAAGAGGTTAGGAACTTCCAATCTTATAGGTGGAGCAGCAGATTCAAAATGCAGAGACTTAAGTTTTGCCCTGGTTTAATTGTTCACTCACTGTTTGGCCACATCATATTGTTTCCACTCACTTCTCTTCTGGCCTGTTTCACCATGAGCTTCACAAAGAAGGAACCACCTGTTTGTTTGGGTTCCTGGTATGCAGCCCAAGGAGCCGTGGCTCATCTGAGCATTTTCTGAGCTGCCTGTTGACACAAATGAACAGTATGAACAGAGTACAAACCTGACAGAAATCACTTTGTCTTGTGATCACCTCATGGGATTTAGAAGACTCTTTGTATCCTAAGCAAAAGCTACACAGTGTCACTCAACTGCCTAAGCACAGGTGTCTGGTGTTATTTTAGATGTCATACAAAGTACTATTTTTAGGTTTTGTACAGTATTTTATGTGGCTTTTACCTACCTCTCCCAGATAACATGTCTATTCCATACATTCAGTGTTCCATTTCACAGACTCATGCAGGTGATACAGGTACCCTTGAACATCTAAAATGCCACTCACCATTTATGGTTTGGCAACAGAGACTACTGGAGCTACACAGGTACAGCAGAAAACTGAGGGACACTCTACAGACTCCCTTCTACTAGTGTGCAAATAATTTATCTTGCTTTCCCTATTTGGGATGCAAGTAAAATAGCATTTCTTTAACACTATGTTGTAAATCACTATTTAAGCCTCATTTTTTAAGTCCTTTGAAGGGGAAAAGAGCCTGCTAAACACTAGTGCCATTATTTCCTCCAGATACTATTTCCAGAAGACCTTGGCTATTGTAACCAAGAACTTTTGGTTCTCACTTTTTCAGAATACAAAGGCAGACAGATATCAAGGTGCAGATCTTTTGAAAGTATTTAGACACCTAACCACTCTGTGACCCATGCTCTGGAAGTCTCAGGACCCCTGAAGTGGTGGTTATCGGCCACCCACTGAGCTTACAAATTATTTGTAGACATGTTCTACAAGTCATATCAGGCTTAAAAATAAACACTCACTTTTAGAGGACTACTTAAACCAGCTCACTGAACAGATTAACAGTGCATGGTACAACTGAGGGCAAGAGGCTGTGGTTTGGGGGTGGGACTAAGCAGCTGCAGCTGGAATGCCTCAAGTTTGAATCTCCTCTTCGAGTTAAGCTTTGAGCATACCTGAGAAAGTCTGGCTCCTGGTTCTTTAAAAAAAAAATGTGCAGAGTTTTTTTCCAAATGGAATAGCAAATTATGAAACCAAAGAAAACTTGTCAGAGCATGATTGCAGCAAATAGCATGAAAGCATTAACATGGTATTTCCAGTGAAAAGGAACACTGTGATCAACAGCATTCTGCATGAATCAGAAGAGTTTGGTAAAAGGGAAATTAATAAAATTAGAAGTCTCATGTTCTATACCCTCTCTCCCTTCAACCCCCACATAATGGTCTCATACAAAGTAAAAAATAAGAAAGCAGGAAATATTTAGTGAAGAAGGTAAATCTTACAAAATAGATCGTTTTTAGAAGATTAGCATCCTTTTGCACTTATTAAAGATCATAAACAGTAAAGGAAATTCAAACTGCCTTTCTGTGCCCTTTGAACTTAATTGACACCAATGAGTATAACTATGCAGATACAATATAGGTAGATTAGTTTTCAGCAGGTTCATTTATTAGCAGCATGCTGCAATTATCAACAAGGTGAATCAATAAGCATGAAGTACACTGGGCTGTCTATGTGTGACTAATACAGAACAAGTTCTGTTACACTCAGAGCCAAGGAATGCCATGCTGTTGTACATGTCTTCTACTCTGTGTCCTACATCAGTGCCAAAAAACATCCACTCCTTGCAAAATGGATGACTTACTCAAAAACAGTTTGTTAATAGGCAAATTCCTATGTTAG
This sequence comes from Athene noctua, assembly GCF_965140245.1. Classification (NCBI taxonomy): domain Eukaryota; kingdom Metazoa; phylum Chordata; class Aves; order Strigiformes; family Strigidae; genus Athene; species Athene noctua. The sequence continues at coordinate 100,335,707 of NC_134038.1, forward strand.
AGGGGGGAGCTTGTAAAGCAGAGCTGAGCAGTCCACGCCTTTGCCAACAAACTCTGTAGCAAATGGGAATTTCTCTCATTAATTTCAGTGGCTTTGTTTCAAGTTCTTAATGATGAGACAACTTATTCTATCTTCAATTAAGATACACGTCACTTCCAGTCATCGTGATCTGGCTAAATGGTAAGAGCAATAATATGGAATCTCACCCACTCATTTCACACCAGCAACAAAACCAGTCATTTTTACTAATCCAGAATGCCACCACAAGAAATTTCTCTGGAAACTGCTATGCACATGTAATTTGATCTTAAAATTGGTCCTAAAGGCGCAATGACAGTGACATTCAATAATTACTTTGTACTTCAGCCACAAACTCCAATAATGCTTAAAATGAGATAACGCTAGACCAGCGCCCATTTCAGTATTTTATACAACTAAATACAGTGCCCTAATTTTCACTTAGTTCTGGTCTTGCACACAGTATTGTAGTAATGGATTCAGCCTTACAGTGCTTTCATTTACAGGCCTTCCACAGCCTGCAAGGCTACACTGAGATACCCACAAATACTACCACTAGCCCTTGGATGGCATTTTCCTGGAAGTCCACCTACAGTGACTGGAAGAGGGAGAGGTGCAGTCCTTCAGGCTCTAGAGTGAAATGCTAAGCAGAAGAGTAGCATTTCTCTCTGGCAACCAGCAACAGCACAGGAGGAAACAGAACGAAGCTGTGTCAGGTCAAGTTCAGATTGGACATTAGGAGAAGGTTCCTTACTGAGAGGGTGGTCCATCACTGGAACAGGATCCCCAGGGAAGTGATCACAACACCAAGCCTGTCAGAGTTCAAGGATTATCTGGACAACACTTTGTCATACGATTTAGTTTCAGGTAGTCCTGTGAGGAGCAAGGAGTTGTACTCAATGATCCTTATGAGTCCCTTCCAACTTGAGATATTCTATGAATCTGTGATTAACTCAGGTGTTTCGATGTAACCTGTAAGTTTGTTCACTGACTACGGATGATTACAAGCTTCTCTAAGCTAAGGTTAAGCACTGAGAAAAGTCTTAAAACATATGATTTTCTCATTTGCATTTGGTACATGTTAAAATAAATGAAATAAGATAACAAGAATGTAGCAAAAAGAGGATAGAAGTATCCTAAAATTTGTCTTTTGTTGGTTGCAGCCCCTTTGTCCTACTGAAAAAGTATGCCGCAGTTGCTAAATGACACAAGTTTATAAACACTTCTGGTCCTAAATGTGAGCACTGTTCATTGCAATCTCCAAATAATGTTAGCTTCCTTCTTCCACAGAGCAAGGCGTCTTCTGTAGTCTTCCCTACAAGTTCGTAGGCAGTGGCAGCCAAATATACCCAAAAGTTGACATCCCCTTCTTGAAGAAGAGCTTTAACATCAAGTTTAGAAGTCAATCTGTCTGCCCCACTCTCTCAATTTTTATGTTGTGATGTCATTACAGCTGTAGCAAAATTCACATACATGAAGGGACATATAAACATTCTTGAACATCACAAACCAAATCAACAGTACCCCAAGCTGCTAATCAGCTAACTAAAATCAAATCTCTTGGGACTACTTATTCTTCCTCATTTTTTTTTAATGATACCAGGAAGTGTGTTAGATTTTTTGAGAAGTGTTTTGGACATTTTATGAAGGAGACAAATTATTGAATTTTTACCAAATGGAATTTTACAGCAGATTTCCAAAGAAGTCTAGCACATGTTAAGTTTAAGACTAGCCACTTACCACATGTGAGTAACCCTGCTCTCAGAGGACATAATAGGTGGTGACATTTGTGATAATTAAATATCCATTTGTTTGCAGTATTTGGTCCTTTATCTCTAAGTTCAAAAGCAAAAACAGTTTTCTGGTAATGTTGACAATGGACATGCTAGAGAACTCCTGAATGAATTCACATTTTTAAACTGCTGTTGCAATGTCTTTGCATTAATACATTTGTTGCCTTGTAATCAATACAGAATTTAGTAAGTCCATATCATATTAGTTATCTTACAAATGGAACAACTGGCTCTGTAGTATATCTTTTTTCTAAAAAAATTAATTTATAGCATCCTATCAAACAACAGCTAGTCCCATGAAAAGATAACTTGAGTAAAACTAAAATAAAACCCACCAAAAACAACCAAACCAAACAAAAACATCAAAACACTGAAGAAAGTATCTTACCCAGGATATTTTCAGCAGGACTTCAGATAAGAACACTGGGATACTCATGAAAAGCCCATTCAAGGCTTTTGACCTTCTTAGTGGTCTGCTCTACTCTTCTGAGGCAGTCTTGTCTCAATTTTTTATCTGTTACTATTATTTTCTCTTGTCCTGCGTAGTTTTGCAATTTGCTCTGAAAAAAGAATAAACTCCATAACATTTTCAGTATAATTCTAACTGCTTTATTATATCTCTAGCAAGTCACAAAAAAGAACCTGAAATAGGAAAATTTGAGAATTAGTAGATACTTCTGATTTCAGTAAAGATAAAAGGCAAAAATCAAGAAAGTCAGAATCATGAAGAAAAATCCTTACTAATAATCAACAAAATTTTTTTGTTTTGACAATTTTAACTATTTTTTCAGCCTCTATTGAGATTATATTTCTGTCACTAAAGCTGGAACTTTCCATTACAAAAATGTCAATATGAGATGTTTTGACAGTTCAAAATCTTCCCCTCATACACACTCAAAAATTTTCAATTTGAAAAGGCTAACCAATAAGCCTGTTCACAAAGCAATTCATAGTTCGTGTAAACAGTCATTTTTGATTAAGAAAATTAATTTTTACCCTACAGTGTGGGGCCAAAAGGTCATATGTGCCAGACTGTCAAACACAAGGGCATATGGACTGCCCTTCACTCGCAGAGGAAAACAACCTCAGAATACGTCACCAAATCTAGCAGGTATCCATCTTTTAAACAAATGTAATCTGGGATGGAGTGTCTATTACCACTTGCCTGGAAAGAAATGCTTGTCACTCAGACCCCTATTATTCCCCGTGCAATTGTCATCTTGAATTTCTGGCAATGAAAAGCTTTTTAAATACCCACAGCATCACATATTCTAGACATAGACCTATCTAGTTTCACTCCTTACATATGAGACTCTTATCGTCTCCATCGCACACCTTGCTGCTTTACCTCTGACAGCTCCTAGGCTGCCAGCTCAATGCCTCACTCCAGAATCAGGCGGCTGGATGCAGCTGTGTAGCTCACAGAGCAGCTATGTCTGGTACAGGGTTTCCACTGAGAGGACGACACTGTACCAGGGAACACAAGCCTCCTAACAACACCCTGCACATGCAGGAAGCCTTGATGAAAAGCAGACTTTTCCTGGCTGCAGCCCTTTTGTGTCACATAATCTGGGACAGGCAAGGGAACAGGGAGAAAAGGATGGGACTGAGAAAGACCTCTTATAGTCACAGGAGTTGGCATACAGAGCTTCACATGTCAGGTAAGAAAAATCCTGAGAGGCCTGTATATGGCTCCATCAGCCACATGTAAATGTGCGGGGTAGGTGAGGAATGCTACGCCTCCCTGTTGCAGATACCTAAACTGGCAGTGTGAAACACTCCCGCAGCGTTCCACACGTTCCATTTTTTCCTCTGCTTACTGTATCTGCGTCCACCAGCTTTGACATGCTGCTAATTTACCACGCTTTCAATATCAACACACAGATTCTGACTGCAAAACTTATAAGTTTGTTTTATTAATTTTTTTAAAGATTAAAAGGTAAGATCAAGTAAACATATGAATTAATTGCTAAGGAGAAGCTAACAAGTTAAATACTTCTTTGACTATATTGTCATGGCTCAGGCTTGCACTCACTTCACAGACCTGACAAAAAAGCAGAGTCACATTTTTAATGAATGCATTGAAATTCTTCCATCACTGCAGTGACTTCAAGAATTGTTTCAAAACCATGCACACAGAAGAGGCCGGAACCTTTCAGAAAACTGTGTTCTCTTTCTTAAGAGATACAACAAAACACAGCAACTGTAAGCAGCCACAAACAAATGTTTATGCTCCTTATATTTTTGCATATACATCAGGCTTGAAAAAAGTTGACATGTAGATGCAAAAAGCAAGGTATTTTCAGACATTACTCCCAAACAAGAATCTACATAACCACGCTTTAACGTAGTGCCAAGTTTGCACCTATCTACATATACTAGGTGCATGCAACATCCACATATAACTTAAGACTGTCCCAGTCTTGCAACTGGTCACAAAATTCCAGCAAGCAACCCTAAACTTACAGCCCAGCATGATCAGAAAATATTGTGAAAGGACAAATTGAGGAAAGACGTTATTTGTGCTCCACCTGTTTAAACGTTAATAAAGGTTGGTAGTAATGATGGTTCCCTGGTGTTCTGGTCATGCTGTAAAGAGATTGGAAACACACATTCTGGTACACCAAGCCCCATCAAAAGCATTGATTCTGAAAATGGTAGATAATGCCGTCTCTCCTGTGATGTAGTCAATGCTTAAAATTATAAGTACTTTAAAATTTCTGATAAACAGTGTACAGCACACACACGCTCAGACAGTAGGACGATTAATATTTTATAGTTTATCTGATAAAGTTAACAAAAGAATTTAAGTTAGAGTGGAGGCATACACTGAATATTTCATCACCTTCTTAATTGCAGAATACAGACAAGACAATTTTTTCCCTTTGGGAAAAATAAATGTTAAAAGTTATTACTGATGGAAATCAGTTTGGCAATTAGGTTAAATCCAACTGAAACCAACCAGAGTGCTGGAAACATCACAGAGCTAAAACATATTCAGCCGACTCTATTCATTTACATGATGAAGCAGAAATGTTGATAGTAAAGCTTGTGTAACTCAGCAAGCTGAGGTTACATTAACGCAGAAGAAAACACTGCTTTGTGCTTTTTTCTTATAGTTAATATGCAGTCTTCAGAAGCTGCTATTCTTTTGCACAGCAGACAATATGATATACCTAAGACTTTTCATTCCGACTTCTGATTTAAAGGTCTTCAGCTTGTGCTACAGACCTTAGCCTTGAAGCCAAGTGCAAATTAGCTTTAAATCAATGAAGCTGATTAAAGCTTCATTGTGGCTGAGCCTCTTAATAGAAGGAGAAGTGGGGGAGGGAAAGACCCACTTGAACATAGCAAAAGAGCTGCCTCTCAACTTGGAACGTATGTAATGCTTTTCAGCTCCACTTTACCCTGACAAAAACATGAAGGGTTTAAGGCCATTTACCTGCTGACAGGATGAAACCAAAGTCCCAATTCAGTGAGAAAAGCCAAGAATCAGAGATGTTGCTATGCAGAAAGTAAAAGGTTGTTTCAAAAATAGTGGGAGAAGAGAAGAGGGCAGAGGCAAGGAGATAGACACCAAAACATCTCTCCAGGATGGAACCAGAGGACAAATATCCCACTCTGCTGTAGCAGATTTTCTTTGTTTGTGGGTTGGGTGGGTTTTTTTTTTTGGTTGTGGTTGTTTTTTTGTTGTGTTTTGTTTTGGTTTTTTTTAAATACAGAAGTTTCTATTTAGAGAAGCAAGCTGTAGGCAAGTTGCAGTGCTATGAAAGGAACTAGCTCTTTCATGGAGTTCCATTCTCAAAACAAGCCATTTATCTCCAGGGGCTCTCTTTCACTTGGAATGCAGACAACCTGCCAGATTCACCTTTAAAAAACAATAACAGTACCAAACAATAACAGCGGAAGATCCTTACTCTGCTCTGAATACCACAGTGGGAATCCACATTGCACAAGTGCTGGGATTGCTCTCCATTCTTCCTTTATCCTTACATTTAGTACAGCCCAAATATGCATAACTTCAACAAAAAGCATGACAGGCTTTTTTTTTTTTTTTTTAATACATATTTCTGAATCTTCACAGAGGTTAATATATAAAAATAAAAACACTGTACTCTGGGATACTGAAAATAATTTCTCCCACCAGAGCACATAATGTTTAGTATATTGTTAAATTACATCCAGAGCACCAAGAAAAATTTCATCCCGCTGTCCTATTTGAAATCTTAGTCTTTAAGATGAACTCCTCTGATGACAACTCAGTCACCCCAAGTCTCTCAATCTTGTATCTTTCACCTCCAGACATAAGAGACAATACTGAAATTCCTCAGAATATAAGATGCTGCAAAGGGGAAATCAGTCTGCAAGACACTGAAAAGATTAAAAAAAAAAATTGCAACAATCAGACTTAAGATAAACAACTGAATATTAAAGCAGAGAAGAGGATTAACAATACAGCCCAGTGATTGACAAATACATGTTTGAATGTATGATCTGAAGAAATTAAGAACTGATGTGAGGATAACTCGCTTGGTAGGCAAAAGTTAACCTCTTAAGTTAGTTCTACTTCACTTACTCTTCCCTAATCTATTTACATATATAAAGAATATATATACACACACATATATACAGAATTATACAATAGTTCTGAGAAGGTATCAATTTAGCAGTAGCACCACACCCTATTAAGTTCAGGTAAATCACAATAGATGGTAGTGTGTTGTTGCAGAATATTAAAAGCCTGATACAACGATTCATTCACCCAGAAACTATTTGTTGAAGATTAAACAAATCTCAAAGAAAAACTTGGACTTCAAGATTAAAAGTGGGAATTGTCTCTAAACAGAACTCAACACATGGACAATCTACCAGTTGCAGTGTTCAATTCCTTGATGTTACACCTGTATTTTGTGTACAGAAGTCCTTAAAGAAGATTGGTATTGTCCATTTTCATAAGTTATCAAAAATATTCAGAAGCACATAAGTATTTCATTCTGCTATCATTACTCACTTAAGAACTAGCTATGTTGACTACTCTGGAACATAAACATTCAGCAACTTTGATGGAAGATCATTTATTAGTGGACTTCATACTCATATTACCTCACTTTAGGCAAATACAGGAAGCTAGTCTGCATAGGCTCTCATCTCTTGAGTCAAGGCAATGTATTGTCCTGTGTCTCCACAGATATATTATCAAGCTGACAATGTACAAGTCAAGTTAAATCTGTACAAAGCTGCATCACAGCAGATTACCTCCTTCCTTCCTGGGTTTCAGTAATAAAAGATTACACTATACAGGGAGAAGCAAATATCTGTTCTTCACTAGACAGGACTTTTCCTTAGCCAACCTACACATCATCCAGAATGAGAAGTAACTTTTCATCACAAAAGTGGCCAAAATAAGATAGATTTTGAATGACAGCAATGCAATTCTGACTGAGTAAACAGAGTTACAGATGACAGTAGTTACCCACCTCATACATAAAGGCTCAATAACAAGGAACCCAGTTCAGAAGCACTCACACTATAGATTTACAATTTCAAGCACTGGTCAGCAAGTTGGCTATTCACTTTTGGAGGCTTATATGTTTTGCTTTCTTTCTTTATGTTTTCTAATATAAAACGTCAGGATTTGAAGCAAGGGGATGTATTTGCTGTACCAACATTAATGCTTGTTATCTCATTTTTGTATTTTGTTTAGTGGGCTTCTCAAATGCCTCAAATATGGCAAGTTTCACATTACCATAGATTTCACCAGATCAGCAGTAAAAAGTTACTCTAAGTGAAGAGAAATCATCTTCAGCGGTATATGTTTCCCCTTTGATGTATTTCACACTTTGGTTTGTTTGGGGTTTTTTTTAAACACAGTCATGCTGGTATTCTGTGTGCTAATATTTCCCCTACCTATGAAAAACATTTAAAATAGAATTTGTCACCCAAATCTTCCCTAATTGGAATTCACTTTATCAGTTATTCATGGAATATATTTTGCTATTTGAGTAAATTGATTAAGCTTTTTTCATCTTAACAGCAGCAGGATTTCCGGGAAATGGGCTACCTTTCTGTGCATGTTAAAAGGTGGGAGCTGATGAGGGACTCATTTTCTGTACGGTTAACTAACTGGCAGGATGCAGAAGGGTTATGCATAGTCACTATTCATGGCTCTCTAAAAATGCATTGGTTTGGGAATACATGAAGAAACAAAACTTTACCATAGAACCGCACCGATATTTACCTACCAAAATTGCAGTAGACACCCCTTAAAGCAAATTGACTACCCTATTTAGTACTGGTAGCAGTAGGTTAGACATCATAAATTCACAATTTGCTCTCAGTACTTCCTATAATAGGAAAGAGACAAATTTACAGGAGCCAGTTTCAGATCAGACATCAGCTCTTCTTCATGTAGGATTCAGAGACCTCATTTCACATCTAGCTGCACTCCACAGAAGTCAAAGAAGTGAGCACCATCATTCCTCACTTTCCAGTCTGGGAACAGCCTCCAGCACAGAACAGTAGAGCAGGCAGACGGACTGGTACAACCACAGTGCTCCAGACACAGGTTTTTTTGCACTATCTCTACTAAGACAAACCTGTTATGCCTCTCAGGGTCTCACATCCAGCAACCTTCTGATCCCTCTGTGCCAGGAGACATGGCATACTGCAGAAGATGGTTTTTAATGGCTACATGAGAGCAGCTACAGACAGGATTTGTAGGCCATTGGTTCACGGCATCTTAGTACTAGATGTCCTAAATTAAAAGAAATATCAAATGCCTATAATTAAAGGAATCCTAGATAGCTACAGGAATACATTCAAGACCAAGAAAGGTCAAAATTACTACATGTGACCTAACACTTCACAACCACAGACAGAACAAATGGGGTTTTGGAGTACCTTCAATACAGACAACAACTAAACACTCCTAAACAGTACTTATCTGCTAACAAGATAGGCACTGGTTAATATTATATCACAACAATATTTGCTGGTGTGGGAGGAAATGTGATCCAGACACTACAGTGTACCAAAGAGGTCTATATCATTTCCATGCATCCATTAGGGAGTACAGAGCCATTTCCCACTATTTTGACACAACAAAAGATATAAAAAGAAATAGCTGGTTATGCTCGTAATTTCTGCTATCACTAATCAAACCTCAGTTTTTCATGACTCCAGGTAGGATTTGTCTGCAACAGGAGCTTTTTGGGAAATGTTTCCCTACATTATGAAAACATCTTAAGGATCCATTTTATAAAACCCACCTGCTGCAAGACAAGTAGGACACTGAAAGCTCCTCTCACATTTTACAGTTTATGACACAGATTCCTAAGTACATTAAAATCATTTTGCACTACACAAAGTAGCTCTAAAACCAGAATCACCACATAAAATCTTAAACATACATCACTTGGCTTCCAAAGTATAAAAAAACTCACCTCTTTACCTATTTACAATTTTCCAAAATTAATAACTCTAAAATCAAGACAAATGAAAAGGACAGAAAACATGACATAGTTAGTATAACAATTAGCATCACCAACTTAAGTAGCCGCAAAGCTGACAGGAAGTTATAAGGGAAAGAAAAGGACAACAGGTTTTCCAGTTCATCTGTAATCCTCAGCTGGTGAAAAATAAGATGGGACCGCTATCTCCTGGAACACATTTATATGTTGCCTATTGCAGAAGTGAAAATTCGAAAGCCTGCTGTGGAATTTCTAAATGCAGCCAAAACATTGGCCTCAGCTTGTTGCCTTTTTTTTTTTTGTTGTTTGGTTACTTAGTAGTGAGCATAAAGACAAACAAAGTGCCTGAGCTGGCCAAGTGCATTCACCTTTTTAAAATTTTATTTTATAAGCCAGGATGAGAAAAGGATTTGGTTCATATTCTTATTTCTCAGGCAAACATTACAGTATACAAGCTCACCTTAGTATTGTTTAGACAATCCTAGAAAATATAGCCCAAGCAATACTCTCACTATAAAACCAATACCAGAAACTAAAGGTAGTTGATGTGCCAAAAACAGGTAAATGAATTTAAAACTAATCTGAACAGAAGGGGGGTTGCCATTTTTTGCATACAGTGCATACAGCATAAGTAATTTCTCAGGTAGAAATACCTTAGTTGGAATATACAGCAACAGCTTTATTTTGCTTTGAAAAGCACATACTATCAGTATTAAACTTAACCAAGTCAGAGTATCTCATATTTGATGACAGTGAAGGGAATAAAAGGAAGCTGATCTCTCTGTTGATAGTAAAATTCACTCTCCTCGCTGCAAGACATGAAAAGAAGGAAAAGCCCTGAAGAGTTCAGAGTGAGTATTACTAAAGAGAAATGAAAGGGGTGATAATATGAATTGCAAGAAAAAGTGCAACAGGCCATCTATTTGAAATTTGTTTTTCACACAGTTAGTACAAAACAAGCGCTCCTGCAAGAGAGGTCAATCTATCCACGCATTAATCCCCAATCAAGCAGCACTCTGAGAATCAAAATGTGATTGCAAATCTCTTGCATGCCAAGATGAAGGAGTTTTTCATTTCAATCTATTACTACCAGCATTTTACATTCATTATGGTCAGGGGGTGAAGTGAGTACTAGGTACTTGCTGGTTCTGAATGCCAGCACCTTCTTGATTACATTACTAGAGAATTAACATACAAAACCTGTATTAAAGCAGTACAAATCGGCTTACTTATAGCCACTTTCATAGCTAAAGCTCTCAGAGTCTTACTTTCCAATTCAGAAGGTTAAAAGGTTAAGAGGTTAAAAAATAGCTGTATAAGCTATCCATTGCTACAAAGAAAGGTCTAAAAGACCAAGCTTTGAGCATTACAATGACACGAAGAATATCTTTGCTTTTGTAAGCATTTCTTTAAAATATACTCAGTGGGCTAGCAATGCCTGGCTTTGAGGGTGGGTTTTTTGGTTTTAATTTTTTAAAGCTGTCATTGGGCAGATTAAACTTACAAAACTTTATATAACCTCCAGATCTACAACATGCTAACACATGTACTAACTCTTCACAGTAGAAGTTGCCACAATGACAATGACTCTTGTGCAGGGTCCTTACAATCTGCAAATCTCAGAGAGGATCCAGGGAAGGACTACTGCACATTTTAAAAGGAAAGAGGATCTTACCGAGAACAAGTGGGATAAGCAGTCTTAAGCGAGTTTAACACCTTAGCACACTTCTTGCAGATCTTATTTTGCCATTTACATCATAAAGGTATCTCAAGGACCCCAATCAGGGACCAAAGTAGTGAATATTTCCATAGTGGAGTTAAGCATCAACTCATCTGTATTAGGAACTTTGATATCCAATAAATGCATCAAGAGATGAAAAGCAAGGGAAAAAGACAGTGAGTCTTCCACAAATGAGGCAGTGTGATGTATATTATTAGCTGTTGTTAGCTGCACAGGAGATTGTTTGGTTAATCCAATCATTCTTTGAGAGAGCAGGTTACATGCAGTGTATTCAAAGCAGTTCATGAACTCAACAAATACAAGATGCATACAGTTGCATTAATTCTAGTTAATCAAGGGAACAACGTATTTTAAATGTTTCCACAGGACTGGACACGTCAGGTGATCATTTAGGAGGCAGATTCTACAGTTGTAAAATATTTTGTAGGTTCAGATGACAGCTTAGACAACCATTTGTCAGGAAAGACATCACTACAGGTGATCTTGTTGGAGGATAGGGGGATGGACTGGATAGACTATTGAGGGCCCTTCCAGCTATGTTTTCAAGGGTTCTCTGTTTTCTATCCTCTTGAAAGCTTAGCGAGAATAAACCCACAAGTGCTTGCTTCTCTCTCTATAGCTTATGGCACTAAGAACAGCACTGCAGGATTTTGTGGCATTTGTATAAAGTTTCTTGTGAGGAAAAAGCAGTCACCTTGCTCGGTAAACAAATGCATTCTGGAAACCTTTTCTGAGGCTTTCCACAAAGAAAACTTCTCCCAGAGTGAAGAGGCTAAAGCCCCCAAATACTTGAGACCAGTGGAAGCCCCTTTCCCATTCACATGAGTGAACCCAAGAGAGTTTGCAGCAGGCAATGTATCTCAAAAAATGAGGTCTTGTTTGGTTTTAGCTGATGACATTGCCTTGGCACCTAGGCAAGCATATACTCCTCCCTTACTATCACTAGCCAAAGTTACCTCTGACGCACATAATCTGACTGCAGTCTTGTCTGGGATGAGACACAACAGCATCACATTGCTGCTATACCAACTTTACGAAGAATAAATTCAGCTAAATGCCTGAGGGATTTACAGATACTTTGATGCTACTGAAAGTCAATGTGAACAGTAGCAAGAGGTTTTGGGGGGAAAGTCAATAAAAGAAATGGAAATCTCTATTTGTCACATAGTATCATACAGCATTATTTCAGGATTGTGGAATATGAAAAGCACAGCAATGGAGAAGTATGAATCTGTTCACAATAGACACGTCCTGCAGTTTCAATGGAATGGCTGTATCCTAAGAGTTGTCACTCCAGAACATTTTTACCAAGGAAAGGTTCACTAAGAAGAGTTTGCACTCAGAGAGTGAGAAACCAGGGAAACAAGTTAAAGAGAAACCAAGATAGAAGAATATATATTTGATAGAGTTCTGCCCACCTGGAATTTACTCCTGAGCATCAGTAAAAGTTTCTGGACAACCACCCAGCTGGCTATTAATGAAACTGATTCCCCAGATCCTGCATGTCCCTTCTTCTGAGGGCACTAGAGAACGGTCATTAGCATCCAAGACATCTGGGGGCTCATTAAACAGCAAGATGCAAAGGGTTGGGGGTGGGGGAAATCTGGAGTTTATTTCAGTAACAGTCACCTTAAAAAAAAAAAAAAAACCAACCACCACACAACACACCATAGTTTATAATGTAGAACTCCCTCCAAAATTAGCTTACACACTGATATAAATTGGTTTTCTTTGTGGTCTAAAATTGACTTGCAGTTCACTACTTAGTCAGAAAATAGCTACTGAAAAGCCCTGGCCTCAGAGCTTTTGGACTGTGGACTCCTTTCATCATGTAAACAAATGCTTCAGATTTAAAGCTTTCCCATAATTGTTATGCTAACCTTGGAGTGAAACCTCTCCATTTGCATTTGAAGGAGCTAAATATTAGGCAGGAAAGAAAGTGGTCTTTTTAAAAGCATGAGAAAATGTTCCTTCTTTTTGGTCCTCAACCATCTGGGCAGGCCCTGCTCCTCTCTCTCTCTCTGGCAAAGGCAGAGAGAAGGAAAAGGGGCACGGATGGCGGTAATCTTACTGAAAGAGAATTAAGAAATTCCTTCAAAACATGAATGAATGAAACTTCCTATAGGGGAGGGGAGTCTATGTTCCAAGGACATGTAAGAGGTTGTAGGCAGCGGGGAGGGAACGGGCTCACAAATACATCAGTAAGCTAGTGAGTGATATAAGAAGCACCTACATTTTATTATGTCTTTCTCTCAACATGTTCTGGAACCCAAAGCCAGATTTCTTTACAGACCCCGTGTGTGAACCCTGCAGCTAATGGGATGTTAATGCTTCCTCTTTCACCCTTCTGAGGCTAAGAGAGTACCTGACTGCATTCGGGTGCACACACGTACTCATATGTGCATATGTATGCAGGTGAGTGAGCATAATTATGTTAAAAAAAAGAAAAAAAAAAGAAAAAAGTGCCATGGATTTCAGTCCCAGGTTTGTGATCAGGGAACTTCAAGTATTTCAGAAAAGGCAAGAAGGACAATACTTGGACAAATCCCATAGTTTTGAAATTTCTGATAATATGATTTAAATAAAAATTTTCACAAGAGGAATCATTCTCATTTCAAACAGCTCTATGAGGGGGGCTGTCTCTGTACAGGTCAAGAGATTACTCCACTGAGTCTGTTTAGAGTTAAAGCTGTAATCAGTAGAATAAATATTTGATATTACCACAGTAAGCATGCAACAGAGAAAAACAAGACTGACAACCTTCTTAAAAATAAATCTAGGCCAAATTATCTGCTGGCACAATTCTGCTCTTGAAGTCATGCCAGCAGGGAGTTTGATGTTACATTTTTGAGCTACTAAAGGAAGTTACCACAACACACTTTCTCATTCAAAAACAAACAAAAATAATTAATTGTACTGGAAGGAAATTGAGCAAGGATTACCAGATTATCACCAGCCAGAACAACAGAGTTTGTGTTAGCTGTGTTACTTGTTTCTATCTACTCTCCATTCATCTCCTTGCAAAGCAATAGAAGCAATATTAACATTTTCATTGCATTTTCTGTTAATATCAGAAGCAAACTGACAGTTAAACCAGCAAGCAAGGTTCACTGCATCTTGGTCATATAAGAAATAGACTGAATTTTCTTGATATTTTCCATTTCATATTAACATTCAGGATTGCATTTGAGTGAAGATTCCAGTTTCTAGAGGGAGGAAATTAAATACTCTTTACCCATTTTATTCTGAGGTAAACTAATTGTCATGTTTCATTCCTGGGCTGCACAGTACCACTCAAGAGATCTAACTACCAGGACGACCCCACAGAAATTTTCTGAAAATATCAGGAATCCTTGTAAGTGTAAATATGAGTTAAACCCAAGAGAAATCAAGAGTCACCAAATGGTAGCCCTGCATTCATAAGCATCATCTTTGTGCTTGAGTACACAAAGTGAAATTCATCCCATAAAGGCCAAGCTATATGGTGGGCTTTAAACTCACTTCACTTCTAATTAGAGAGATCAAACAACATAAAAAAAAAGGTAAGACCAAGCCTTGCCGTCATCTGCACAAGTACAGGTTGTATACTTAGTCTCCCACAAAATTTCATTCAGCAGAAGGGTGAGTGAAATATGTCCTGTTTGTTTTGTTTATATCCTAAACAAAAATGCAGACACATTCACTAGGCCTTGTGACAAGTTATTCTGTTTGTTTACCAAAAAGTAAACTATTTCCTTGCCTCCCTCCCAATAAATAGAACAACAAAACAAAAAAAAATAACACTGGATTAGATTTAATTGCCATATATGTTTTCCCTATTGATGCATTGAAGAGGGTCCATAACAAGCTCCAAACTCTTCTTTGCTGTGGGACAGAGTATAACATTTTAAACTATTTTTACTGCATACATTAGACTCTAGCAGCAAATTCTAGCAAATTTATAAAAAATTATACTTAAAACCTGATTACCCGTATTTATTTTATTTTGAGAGTAATACCAGAATGTAGAAACATACTTTGCATTTATATAGATTGTGTTGCCTGCACTAAGCAGTATAAATGCACTCAAGCTACTGTTTTTTTTCAATAATACTGTCTATCAGTTGCAGATCTTCCATTTTTTTGGATAGGGCAAGGATGCAGAGTCAGCTCTCTCTCATTTATGTTCTACCAACCCATTGACAGGAGAAGCGGGGGGGGGGGGAAGCAGTAAATGCGTATCATAACAGTTGGGATCTACCATACACAATACCTAATTCTGATACACCTGAGCTTCAGAGTTTATGGGGTGACATGAGCTTTCTTTTCTATGCAAAAGGTCCCTTTCTCTCAGACCGACACAAATCCTAAAATCAACCTCCAAAAAGGTAAACGCTCTAAGAAAGCTAACAAGTATTACTCATTTTTTACAATATAACCAGTTATAATTAATATTTATCAGCTGAATAATTGAAGTCTTGGTTCCCAAACTGTTAAACCATCACAAGCTCAAGAAGAAAGCTAGTAACTCACTTGTCATGTGGTCTCAATTCCCGTTTCTTCTCAACTCTGCTTCTGATAGTTCTTGCCAGCTCTAGATTGAGGTGCTGGTAGCTCACTATCTATCTAGTCATTAATAAATCCTTTGTTGTATTTGTTGGTGGCCAGTTCCAGGCAAAATGAAAATTATTTCTCTTGCACCAAATACAGCAGATTATTCTTCTACTGGACATCCTTTAATGAGCCCAGGGTTACATACATACAGAAACTATAGTCACTGGCCAAAAAGCAAGGCCATTGGCTCCAAGACCAGATGTTTCCGCAGTAGCTCTGGCAGTCAACATCATAGTCACTTCATACTGTCCTCTCTGTGCCCACTGGGCTCCTTACCTGATCCACCACAGTACAGGTTTGGACAGAGACCAGCCTCCCCAGTGGCAGTGAGCTGTTCCTCAGGCAGTTAACCATTCCATCCTCCACCTCTCTCCACATCCAGGGATAGTTTATCCCAGATGCACCAGCCAGCTGCTCACAAACATAACAGATGCTCAGTTTGACTGGTTTTAACCCGAAAGATATAATTAGTGGCAGTTTAACATAAGCACCAAAGAATAAAATTTTTAACAAATATAGTTGAACACAGTCACACTTAGATGAACACTGATGCTGAACATACAGAGATATATATAGTTGAAACCTGAATATACAACAGGCTTAAAGCTGTCTGATTGTCTAAAACTGTCTCACCCTCTTTCTCCTAATAGCAAAAGAAGTATCATCTCCCTCAGGGGAAAAACAAACAAACAAACAAACAACAAACAAAACCAAACCAACAAACCAAAAAACAGACAACAAAACCCCTTGTCCTCATCAGGAAAGAAAAACTGTCTACATAGTTCTTTCAAAGAAATCATTGATTTTTACTGCACAGCCATACCCTTGATATGATATCTACTTGCCAACAAAGAGTCGGAGAATATTACTCCATTTCCGGGCCTGATTTCTTTTCAGAGCATCAATTATGCAGCCAACACAGGCAGCTGTTTGAACAAATTCTGAAATCTAGCATCACGTGCTTTCCCATGTAGCTCTATTTTCTTTCTCAGTATGTTGTACAGTTGCAACCTGACATCTTACAGGATTTCATTAGTATATAGAGTTATGCTATTCTGTGAAAGGAAACTCCAGTCAAAGCCATCAAACATTATTGCCTCAAGTTAGGCTCTAAGCTCCTCCTTGTCTTGACACCTAAAACAGACATTCCATTTCCAGAGAGGATGAGTGACCCTGTCATACACATTTTTTGCAGTCCTGGTTTGAAACTACCAGAGTATGATAGTCTTGCATAGATTCTAATTATGAATGACTTTAACAACAGACTTTGGAACTTATTTAGAGCTTTCAGATGAAATTGTTAGATATGCTTCATGCCAGATGCTTAGTGTGGCATGACATACCAAATAGGACCTAGTATCTTTAAACTCACACATTTCTGAAAACAACATGGATGCGCTTTGGAATTTAAGACTGACATCCATCATATTTTACAGAGAGTGTTCCTACAGGGTTCTTAATACACAGACCAACTGTCAGATAACTGCCAAAATCCCTATTACAGGTGACAGACTCTTGTTATCAAGCTCTTGGAAGCTAGCATAGAAGGAAGGGGACATAATTACACATGCTTGAGGCTTCATTTCCTTCACAAGCACACTTCATTAGTACTCACTGGTAAATATATTACTTGCACATCTTCAGGAAGACAAACACTGCTCTTGCAGGATGCCTCATCAATGCACTAATTTGTGGTGACAAAACACATAGCAAATAATTTACCAGCATTTCTATGTATTTCCATACACTGGGGAAGCCACTAGCTATCCCCACATTGTCGGTTGATAGCAAGGGCCCACATGAGTTCATAGAGCTTGGTTTGCTTTGTCTCCTGCATATCACATTGAAAACCAGCCATGTACCTCCCTGAAATAGAAAGACGGGTTATCAGTATAAGTAATATGATAACTACCTTGAAATATGCTGCTACCCGAGTACCATTCAAAACTGTGGGTAAGGTGGCAAGAGATAAACCCTTCTCCTGGCTGCGTTAAACTGGGAGATGCCATTTGGAAAAATCAATGTGATGGAGTCCCACAGGGTGATCCCATTGCTGTCAGTACTGGGCAACCTGCAGCTCTGCAGTGACAGCAAGGTCAGCTAGAGGAAAAGCTGAAAGAAGCAGAAGGCAGTGGGATGGCCTTCCCAAGAAAGGTCTCCTACTGCCACACTACTATATTGCAATATGCCATGCTATGATGTATTTACCTCCAGAAGACTAAGTACTCATATACATGCAAGTATGCTGTTTCTTTTCTATTGGGGTTTTTTGTTTGTTTCTTTAAAAACTAAAACTCCAAATGCTATTGACTTCCCCCTTTTTGGGGGGGCAAGGCATTTCACACCCTTTTCTGCACCTCTAGTCCATATATATTCTTTGGAGCAGGAATGTTTCTATATGGCAATTCCCATATTTTGTTGTAAGCATCTCAGGGAGCCAGCTCTGAAGCCCTGGCTTAATTTCTCTGTCTGCTGCAGACTTCTTATGTGACAATAGGCAAGTCAGTAAAGCCATCCACACCTTCTTTGAGCACGTCTTAAAGTGGACAGAGTAATACTGTGCATATTGTCCCATTGCTAATAAAATTCACAAAGATGACTTATTTGCTGAGGCTTCTTGGAGCCCAGTAAAATTCAGGTGACAAAATCCCATTCTTAATGTTTCACTGAATAGTTCCTCCTAAGCCCTTTCTAAAGCTTCAGATAAAATTTTTATGGTCCTACTAACTTATAGGTTTCTACTTTTTAGACTGGGTTGCCAAGCTCCAACAGAGCAAGGTTTCAGGGAGACATCCCTATCATCTCATGCATTCTCCTATTTTACGAAGGGCAGATACCTCTTCAGAAATCTTGCTCATGTGTAAAATGTAGGTACCGCCCCCTCTTCCCTCTCACACGCAAACACAAAGAGCATCGACATTTTCAAACTGTAATTTTATTTCCTCTTTTTACTCTTAACAAAGGCTTTAGAAGGAAAATTACAGGAAAGTTTTGGGAGATCACCAGGCTTATAGAAGCAGCATCTACCTCCCCTCCCCATTCACATTCTCTGTTCATTCATAAATTCAGCACAAAGCAAAATCTTTTTGAGAGTAATATAATGTACATATCATTGCATTAGCCATATTTACAAAGCTATAAGCAAATTATGTTTTGCATCATAGCCGTGAAGACAAATGTAGTAATGGAATCAGGTACCTTTCCAACCAGATGGAAATTTGCTAATGCAATAGGAAGTTGCTTATTAAATACAGTGAACTTCTGGTGTCAGGAAAAACAAACTGCGAGCACCATCAGGTGAAGGGAAAATGGCTACTTAACAATCCTATACACAGACACATAAATTTCTCCTGATTAGAAAAAAACCTGTCAATACTTAGACTCTCCTAACCAGGGTTTGTTAGGTGGTAGGGGTTTTATTTATTTGGTTTTAGGAGGAGGGTCAGGTGTTGGTTATATTTGGTTTTTAAATACACATCACAATACACTGCTAAAGAAAAAGCTATTGTAACTTTTTCACAAGTGAAAAAAGAAGCTATTAGACAAGTCCTGACTTCAGACCAATACTGAAATGCTAACTAAATCCTTTAAAGCACTAACACTAACCTTTTACAAAGATGTTCTAGACCTTTCAAGCAGTGATATGGTCTGACTCATGCTGTACCAGTATTTTTAACAAGCAACACTTAGAACAAGAGAATGGTGCTTTCACCGAATTTGTGAGAAACCAGATGAAGAATGTGTGAGCTGCAAGCAAGCAGAGCAAGAGCATTAGCAACACATTTATTAGTATCAGAAGAAAAGTTATTTCAACAGGCATAATCAAATCCAGGATAGCAATTAACAAACAACCTATCTGGTTGATTACTTCTGTGCAAAGAACGCTGGTTACTAAGCAGTTACTGAATAGTTCCAGTTCACCATGCCTTTCAAGGGCAGGTAAGAATACAGCCTCTGAGCACCATACATGGGTCAGGGAGTGGACTCCATAAGGGAGTCAGAAAATAGTTTCAGAAATAGTTTATAAATAGAAAGACAGGGTGGCAGCTTGTGTGGAAAAACACATTTATTTTTTCCTTATTGACCAAGTCCATTAAAGTGATCCAAAAGGTGAACATTTTGTTCTACTACTGAAAGACTCTCGGGTCAAGGTTTCAAATTCAGTGTTATCATTATGTAAAGAAATTCCAGACAGCTAGCAAGAATCTAGTCTCACCAAGTGACATCTCTTTTCATTGTAAGCGCAAAAGCAGTAATGGAGAAAAGGAAAATAACCCCAAAGTCAGTCTTCTGTATGTCATGCTGTTCTCTTTTCTTTAAGCTAGCAAAAGATGCAATAAACAAAGAATTGCTTTTAATTACTACAGCATTAAAGAAATATATTTCATTTTGTATGGCTTGAATTTTTGACATCATTCTTGGCTTCAGTATCATCCCCCAATTAGAAACCCCTAGAAGAGGGAGAATGACAAGAGCCATTAAACATGTCACAACACGGGGTGAAGGGAAGAAGTGCTGGAAGTGGAGGCTTTTCAAAGAAAGCATAGGAAATTGTGCTGCACAATGAGTGCAGAATATGTTTTTCTCCACACCCCCCACCCCCCCTCAGCCTCCACCTCCTGCCCCCCTCCTCATGACATACACACACATTTTATGGCCTAAAAGCCAACGCAAAAGGGTGTGTTCTTTCAGGTTTATAGCCTTGACTAATGGAATTGCTCTAAATAACATTTTGATCTTGTAAGGTCACACAGAGTGCTATACCTTTCCTTTAATGATTCAGGTCTGGACCAAGCATTTCCCAGAATTGAGATGGTAATGAAGTCATTAGTTTCTTCCTACTTGAAGCTCTGGCTAGGAAAGGGAATTCTATGGGTAAAGTCTGAGAGGGTCTTTTTCATAAAGCTCATACCCAGCTGAGCTGTAACACCTGTTACATTTTCCCAGGAGCCTGAGCTGCAGAGCATTTCCAATCTATTTGCTCTTCTTCTCCTACAGCACATTGACAAAGGCTGGGGGAATGGGTTTTCTAAGGGAGTGCTAATTGAAAAAAATCTATGGCTGGTGCAAATGTTAACTCACATCCCAGCTAAGGCATTGATGATTATTTCCTTGTCTTCTTTGAAAATACAAGCAATTCCAGCCTGCATTTAAATTAAAAATACACATTTGAACAGGTTCCTTAATAATTCCTCACCTTCTATGTATGATCTGAAGGAGGAATGACGACAAAAAAAGCTATTGAAAACAAGCCTTTATGCTAAAAGTTTTTGAATACAATAACTGCTCAGTAAATATAGAATTAAGTTACATATAAATTCTTACACAGACAAATAATATTTATTGGAAAAACATTTTTTAAATATGGTTGCTTGAGCAAGAAGAACAATAAGCCTAGAAGATCAAGTTCTACCTGAGTACCTGTGGGGAGGGGTGTGGTGTTTGTTCACTTGAAGCAGCAATACATATTATTTAAGTAAATTCTAAATCACTAAAGAACAACAGTTAGACTCAAAACTGAAATACCTTTAGTAACCAGGAAATACCTTGTTTTGCCACTGGTATCCTCTCAGATATCCCTCCAAAGTGAACCCATTTATAAACTATGTTTCATAGAGCAGACACAGGTATTCCAATGCATTTTAGTCTCACCAGCTAATTAGCACAGACACACACAGAATAATAGAGATCATTAGAAAGGAAGCTAAGCAAGAGGACATTCCTTGACTTGGGAATTTTTTCCTTCTACCAGATCAAGATAACCCAAACTTACTGAATCCCAGAACATGCCACAAAAATCAGTTCTGTGTGATAAAGGTACACCCTAACAGTAGGACACTTCTTTACTCTTTTTCCTTCAGACTTAGTTGGCTGTTGCTGTGATCATTAAGGCTTTATAATCAGAGACACAGTGACATTGTGAAGAAATGTCTGACTAGACAGTATCCCCAGTGTCTTTAACATAACATTGAAGGTTCAAGTACACCTATTATTGGAGTCAAAATACTTTGCTGCATTGCACTTTGGTTCTTCACTTTTATCTCTGAAAAGCAGCTCTGAAAAGCCTCCAAAAATGAAAGCAACAGATCTTTCAGTTGGGTTTTTTATTGCTACACCATATTGCACAAACAGATAGTACAAACAAGTGGAATAGTGTTTGGAAATTTTTCAGCACCTTTATAACATTTAGGAAGTCCATATGCAAGAAAGGGGTATACTACTAGAGTTTAATTTTGCATTTTTAATAAAACAGTGTGCATTCAGGTAAGAATATTACAGTCCTCATTTATAATCATTATGTAAAATATGATACTAGAAATAAGTAAAGCATTCATTATGACAGGCTAAAGTAGGGGCTTTCTCTCTTACAATTTCCCCCAGAAACATCAAGCCAAGCAATTACT
Source organism: Athene noctua (assembly GCF_965140245.1). Classification (NCBI taxonomy): domain Eukaryota; kingdom Metazoa; phylum Chordata; class Aves; order Strigiformes; family Strigidae; genus Athene; species Athene noctua. Next base: position 100,357,725 of record NC_134038.1, read on the forward strand.
GTGGTTTAGTATTACAAATCTTAGTCAAAGATCTTGCTTGTTTAGAAAACAGGGAATTATTATAGACTATTTTCTGATCATGTCACTGACAGACCACGTCATACTTACCTTCCTGATTTGCCAAGTCTATTCTAACACAGTTAAGAGAAGTAATCTTGCTGCCAGGCTTTACTAGAAGGTTTTGTTAGTTTCCCAGTAAAATAAAGTAGAACCACTTTCTGTTAGTGTTTATATCCCCAAAATCACTGAATACAATCACACTAATGTAACACATGAGAAAATGGCCTACAGAATGAAGCATATCTGAAAATTTATAGTATAAACATACTTCTACTTCCCTTTGCCTTCAGTCAACCCCAGGGAGACAGCAAATAATGTTGTATCACCCTAATGGAGAAAGGATCTGCAGGCAATCAGGACACATCACCTCCCAAGCATTTAATGCTAGTTCTGATAACACCCAAATAGCAGCTTAAAAATTTTCCCTTGTAAACTCTGCCTTAATTCTTAACTATAAGTAAATTTGGTATTTAATGCACCTGAAACATACCTACTCCCATATTTTAGTGATGTCACACAAGTTACATCCTCCTTGTCCACTACTTCCATAATTTTCTCACTTCCTTCCAAATTGCCCCTCCATTCAGCATGCAGTGTCCTCCCCATACAAAACTATTCCACTACTTTAACCCGTTTAATCAAGTAAGCTGCATCCCTTTCTAAACACTTCACAAGCATCTTTACATATTCCTGCTTTACACTGGTTACCTCTTCATATTAGCACCCACTTCTGAAAACAACTAACAGGATCTACTGGTATTCCATGCAGGGCAAAGTGCCCCAGTAGGACAACCATATTCTCTATCCAATCCTAGGCCTTCCCAGAAGGAGTTGGTTCCTCCTGCACCACCCTCAACCAAACCCTGCCGATGGTAATTTTATAGAACTCCAATTACCCTTCCCTTTTGGAGAACAAGGGCAGACCCTAGCAAATAACTTTGGAAATGACTGTGTTCTAAAGAGTCCAGTACCTCTGAGCTTCTAGTTGCAACTTTCTCCATATTTACACAGGAGCTGGCCATGGCACAAAATGGGAAGACTGGAAACCTGGGATTCAGAGACTATTTGTACTCTAGAATTTGAAGTGAAGCAGAAAACTAATTCATTTCACCTTAACGCTTGGCACAAATTGCTTTCTACACTGCACTACGTCAAACTTAAGTAACAGCAAATTGTTCAAAGTAGAAAATAGCCTTCAGCATTTCCTGCCTGTCCACAGAAGATGAGTAACAGCAGTTCAGCAAAAGCTGTTGTCCCACATGCCTTGCTACTCAGAGGAGCACAAAATGAAAGGTATCACTCAGTGGGACCAGGGCCTCCTGTGGCATAAACAGGCCATAAATCTGAGCGTATATCTGAATGACATCAGGAACTATCACAATACAAAACGCATAGATATTAAATAAAAATTAAATAACTTGAATTATAATCAACCACAATAAGCCCACCAATAAAATCCACACACAAATACCTATTGAGGCCTAATAATCTTCTGTATTTTTGCCATCTGGAACAACTTTGCACTATTCCCCAAAATAAGAGGATCAATAGAAGTGCATGACTTCAGGTTGCCTCTGTAAGAAAACTTCAGCAAGGCCTATTAAACAGAAAGGTATCACCATTAGCCCAGGACTATTCAAGAGTATGAAATTGCTGAAGGCTAAGGGAGTATTCTGGGAAAGTATCCCTGTATGCCTGCCCTGTTCTCCTACCACTCCCACAGGCATCTGCAGCTGGTCACTGCTGGAGACCAAGCAATGGGCATGACAGATGTTCAGACGCTCTTACGTCTGAACTCTGCAACAGAGAAACCACCGCTCTCAAATGCTTGTAGAAGTCCCAGCATGAAAACATCCAAGCTTTCTGTACTCAATATAAGTTGAAGAAGTGTGATTAAGCCGGTTTTTACAGGTGGGGAGCTGAGGCACAGAACAATTAAGCAAGTTCTCCAAAACACTACAGGAAGTTTGAGGGCACTACCTGAGCCACAGTTCTGAGGTTAGATCATACTAATAGCTCTTCTAATGCATGAATACAGTCAGCACCTTCATCCCCGGTAGAGGTCATGAGGGATATGAATCTTGTTCTATTTGTCAAAAATCTTACTAAAATTTTGACACTTCAGGCTGAATTTAGGTGAATTCAATGCAAATGGTAGACGAGAGAAAAAGTTTCTTCTCATCTGCAAGAAAAACCAGGCAAGCTGGTTTTGAATGTTCAGTAAACAAAAATAAGAATTTATTTTCTTAACAACATATTTTAAATATCTCTATATAAAATTAATGCAAGATTAGACATTTTACTTACATATGTACATATTTGATGCTTCACTTCAACAATACTATACACAAGTTTATAAAGTCATTCCCTGCCACAGATACATGGTTTGAGAAAAAAAGTCCCAATAATTTTGCAACCTTGTTTAGTTACTGTAAGAATTCTCTTGTAGAACAACTCAGACTACAGCATTTCTTTTCCCATATAGTAATCCTGACTTTGAACTACCTGTTATGATCATCAAGTCACCATAAACACCTCAAAGTTACTGACACCTGCTAATGAAGTGTAGTATTTCAGATTAAGACAATGCTGATCACTTGCTGCATACATCCAAAATGAAGATTATATGCAAAAACAACCCTCAGACATAGAAATCAATGGAAATTAATGCAAAAAATGCTAATATTTAAAAAAAACACATTTGAACTACAAGTTTTGCAACATTTAAAAACTTTACCATTAATATTTTAAATTTTCCTTTTTATTTTAAAGCAAAAAGCTTGGGGTCTGTCACCTGTGTGCTGACACTTTTAAGAGCAGGGCAAAGAGAGGAAAGGTACCAGTTGCTTAGATATATCAAAAATCAAAACAAAATGAGAACCAACACCAAACATGGTGGAGATTTAAAGTTGAAATGGAATAGGTTTTATACACTCCAAAAAAAATTTGGTTTGAGTAGGTTAACAGCCTTTGAAATATCAAATACTGAGCAACACTCATCATTTTTCTCCTTTCTGCTATTCAAAGTGCCTAGCTAAGGAAGAAAAGAAGAATAGAAAGGAAATCAAACCTGACTGCTGTTCACACTTTAAGTTGTATGTTATGTACACAGTTTTACTGTGAACTGACTTGGAACAGCGCTTGTGTGAAATTTCCATACTAAACTCACATTTTTCATTCAACAAAATGCAGAGTTGCTTGGAAGGTATCACTTGTCCAGATGCCATTCCTAGTCAGTTATCTTCCCTCCCACCCCAATCTGATGAGATCCTAGTGACTGGGAAACTCACCTGGGGTAGATATCCAAATTCAAGTTCCCACCCTACCTGTTTCACAGCAATGAGAAGACCTAACCATCAAGAATCTCCCCCTTTCAAGTGCTCTTGTTGGAACTGTTGTATCAGGTACTACTAACAGGCAATGTACCACGAAAAGGGAAAAAAAGTGTTAGGCTTTGTCACTTAGCTGGAGTTATGGAAGGCACCGAACATGACAAGTCATATGTCTTAAGTCAGTATCCTGACCACAGACTCTTCTACAGTTTTGTGCTACCCCCATCCTACCCAGCTGAAAGTATTTGACAAAGGTCAGCATATTCAGTGCAGTGAGGTGAAGACCTGAAGTTGCAGGTAGCTGTCTTGCTCGCTTTACAAGCTAGAGTCCAAAGTCAGAGGGAATTCAACAACAGTTAAACCACTTCAGTGTCCTTGAAAACCCCCCAGAAGTGCTTATCTTTATGTGTCTTTCTACACTTGAAAACAGTGCAGAAGACAGGAAGCAGATTCTCCAAGGCAACCTGTACAATGTTTATTGACAATAAAGCATCACCACATGGCATTTTCTCAAAGCGATAGGTGCCTCAGATTCTGGGAATGACATTCCTGGGAGTTCATCCAATGTCTTCTCTGTTAAACAGTATTAGAAAACTCCACACATAAGATTTTATGTTAAAATACTGGTATGGCACATTCACTTCTCAGATTTTATGTCACAATTACAGGATTATTCTGCCTCTTAAAGTATCTACTATGAAAAATTAGTTAAGGGCAGGATAAGATAATATGTCCCAAAGAAAATCTACCTCACTCAAAAGCTTCCTCAAGTGTATTACTGATGCACAGGCTAACAAATAAATATTAAACAAATGTATAAGCTGAAACTTAAGTTATGAGAACCAACAGCATGTGTCCCTACTTTCCTTAATAGATGTATGATCTTAAGCTGTGACTGCACATGACTATTCCACCAATGATAGGTCTGGTTTAAATTTGTATATCCTTTGCTTTTGAGATTTGCACTCCTGTTGGGGGCTACTATCCTTCAATTGTGCCGACTCAGATATTTACCTAGCTGTATCCTTGGTAGGATCCTGTAAATATTATTTTTTAAAAAAAATAATTAGAAAAGCAACAAAAAACAATGACAAACAACTATGCAAAGTATTTAAAAAAACAGACAAAACAGATTATCTTAACAGATCTTCCTTAAAGTATCACAACACAAGCAATTTGAATTGTGTAACAGAAAGAAAGCATCTTCTGGAACTGAAGAAAGCTGAGTATGTTGTGTAATCTCTACACTGTATCTGTTTCTGAAGAAGCATCATCACAGAACCATAACCTTGATATTATAAGCCCCTCACTTTCTTCTCTCCATCTGTGATCATCATGCACTCTTCCTGCCAAACTCCTCCCTATAGGAACTGTGGTCCCTTCTCCTTGCTTTAAAACTGGTGTTTGAATATGCTGCTTCTCATATAGTTCTTTAATATACCACTTTTTTTAACATTAATTCACACACAGCTTTGCACTAACTCAGCTGGACTACCCAACATCAGAGAACTGAAGTAGTAAACAACTTCATTTTTTGTGGATTTGTCATATGTTGCCTGAGATAAGTTTGAACAGTCTGCCATCATACCTTTTCCAAATCCTGATCATCTGCCTTGTTGATTTGGACTATAAACTCTGTTGGGCAGGCACCATTTACACACAGTGTTCACATGCTGTGCAAAGCACTGGAAGCTCCCACTTTTCATCGGTCTTGAAGGAAAAGAAATAATCAATAGTGTGCTCAAAAATGCAACATTTCCAGATATTTGCAATGAAAATCTTCTGGTTTGTTTAGATCACTAAAAAGTTTTCTGCTCGCTTAGCTCTGATACTTACCACTCCAGTCATGAATTTCTGGTAATGGAGACTAGTTGAAAATAAGAAGTTCATGAAGACAAACAAACAAAAAAAGTATCTCTGAAAAAAGATATGGTTAACATTTGGATAGCTGTATTAATCACCACATGCCACAGTACAAACTACAAAAGACTTTTTTAAAAAACAGGATTAAATATTACCAGATACGAAACAAATACATCTAAAGTTTCTAGAAAGAAGACAGCCATTCAAGAACAGAAAGCGTTCACAAATTTAAAGAATGTAGTACCAGATATAAAATAGCAGGCACAATTCAGGCTAAGTATGCCCACTTAACAAGCAAAGTCTGTCTATGCTGGAGTGCATTTTGTTGTTGTTTTTGTTTGGGGTTTTTGTGGGTCGGTCTTTGTTTTGGTTGATTGGTTGGTTTGGTTTTTGGTGGGGGGTTTTGGGTGGTTTTTTTAAGTGGACTGTTAAGTGTGAATTGCAACATAAACTCCCAACACCATAAGTAAGCCAGGGTCAGGTGCTGTTCTGTTGTTTCCAGAAATTACTACGCAAATGCTGGCTCTGGTTATGGTGAGAAGAGTGCTGACACTGAAGATGTAGAGACATAAATAATGTCATTGAAACTGGTGATGATACTAAGGAAGAGCTGGAGCAGAGATTAAAAGTAGAGAATATAGATGCAGCATGTTATGAAATTACAAGACAAACATTCTTGTCTGCTGGGACATTGCTTCTCAGTTTTTTGGTGATGACTGCCTACTTCCTCAGCAATTTCTGAGGAAGAAGAGAGCCTGAACAGTGTTTACCAATCCTCCCACATTGTTGAATAAACAAACAAGAAATAGTGATCAGAAGCAGCTGGCACCATCTCAAAAGATACTTAAAAGGAAAGTTGGGGTGGACAGAACAACATTCCAGGGGAAGGCTCATAACCATCTTTTTTTTGTTTTGATTCAAAGTGCTGTACCCCACTGCTCTCCTTACCAAATGATATGAGGGAAAAATGAAGGAGACTGGTGCATCATAAGGTAACAGACTCCTGGAATAGGGAATCACATCAAAAACTAGACAAATGCTTTTGGTGGGAGATAAGTGACTACATCCTAACAAATGCACATGCAATCAGACATGCTGTGTGGCTTACTTCATGCAATCAGGCATCAACTATGTCTAACATCAGCTGTCAGGAAGGACAGGAAAAGACTTGAAATGGGTACCCTAGACAGGAAATAGGTTGCAGATTTATAGATAAACTGCATAGATATGTATGCATAGATAAGCATCTATGCCATTTACCACTGGATAGTTTCCTGGAAATTGCTGAATTGAAACTGGATGTTTCAGAAAGATATTCAGTGGTTAGTCTACAGTTATAGGCTCTGAACTTGAAACACTCCTGGTAATTCCACAGCCTTTGTCGCAGACCTAGTTGGATGAAGAATTGTCAAAATAGTCTATTCTTGCCTTAATCTACTACATGGTCCCCGTGGTCCTCCTAACCTCTGGCCACATAAACAATATCAGAGGAAAAATACATTTCACACTGCAGGAACAAGCATAAATCCACTAAAGATATTGTTAGGCCCTGTGAAAAAGTACAGAATTGGGAAGCACATGTAATGCACGTGAGGAATGAGGAAGGATTTGACACTACTCACATTCAGAGGAGGCAAGAGATGGAGAAAGTGGGGGCAGGGAAGAAAACCAAAACTATGGCAAATCCTCAGATTACTAGACATGGGGGCAGGGCAGAGTTTAGGCAGCAAGCTGACAGAACAGTCCTTCCACCCCCTCAAAAGTCTAATTCTCCATGCAGATACTCAGCTTCAGTTTACATTTGTTATCAGGTCAGCTTTATATGCAGCCTAAACAATAAAATACATGCAGGAGAGAGGGAGGAGGGTAGACTGAATGCATTCTAATTTATCACATAAAGCAGGGACAGCCTAATTCATGTACTATTCCTACCCTCATTCACACAGGTAAGAAAGAGGAAAAGGGAGGAAAAACTCCTGAGAGGAAAAAAAATAAAAAGCCTTTTTATTTTGCTAAAGGACCCCAGGGAAGGGCCCCTGATGCAGAGGCCCTGCTTTTACAAATGCTTCCCTTTCCTTACACGGTTCCTTTAATACGAGTAAAAATTCCAAATTCCTCATTTGTTTAGCCTGAAATCCCTTGCACATTTCCCACAAACTACTTCCTTTTCTCTCTTTTTAGCTGGACTCCTTCTCTTTTTAATGAAGAGAAGTTCAGAGAGTTTTTCCCATGAATAGATGGCAGGCACCTGGGAGTTATGAATTTTAAAGTGATCATTTTCTTTCAGCCCCGCTGGACAATGGGGATCTCCTTTTGACTCACTTTCACAGCTTTGAGAGGCTCTCAGATCAGCCACATTCCAATCAGACTGGAGTCAGATCAGAGCCGGGCTGGACTGCATCAAGGTCTCTCGCACAGAAAGACAAGGAGCAGATGGCCAACACTGAGCTCTCCTCCCCTTTTCAGAGTGCAATGGAAGGCAATGTGGGAAAGCGTTCCCCCAGCATTGCCTATTGATTTCTGAATAGGACCACCACATGCCACCAGCCTGTAGGTATGAACCTCTGTTAACAGATGGTGAGATCATTATGAGCAATTAATTCCTTTAATGTATCAGTGGGAACATGTTGGAAAGGGTGATGCAAGCACAGAGTGAATAGTGAACTTCTCATTCCTCAGGGAGAGCTGCAGCTACATCACTGAAGGATGGGAACAGTCTTTCAAGAGACTCTGTACATACTGAGAACCAGAGTTAGCCATTTGGTCCACAGAAACAAGGCATGGTTTTTATTAACTAATCATCCCTCCCTCGTTGATATATGATTAACAACAGATTTCTTCCTAGGTCATTTTTGGAGAGACAAACAATTCAAAACAATGGGAAAAAATCCAAACTATCAACAAGATCGGAACACAGGGAATCCACTCCTAAAGATCATGAGGGAATATTGCTACCAAACTTTGTTACATAAAATTTAATTTATACTGACTATAAATCAATAAGGAAACAGACTATTTTGAACATAACTATGTGCATATAAATAAATGTGAGGCATTCGTAATAGCTCTTAGCACTGAAAATAGAAGCATGCAAAATAAGCCCTTCGCAGACTTGTCAGAAAGTTACTACCAAATGATCTTATACAGAAGTTATATATGGTACAATTTAAATATAGATAGCATATTGAAATGCAGATAAATCCACTAAAAAATACGGCATATTTACTGCTATTCATTGTGATCTGGGTAAATTAAAATTCACTGTGCTAATAACTGTAAGAGTAGGATATTCCCGCATCATCTGCTTTACATGCATTTATATGACAGGCTTTGTTGTGTTTTGTTTTTTTGGGTGGATTTTTTCTGTGTGTGTCATTTTTTTTTCCTTTTAGAGACAGAAGGAAAAACTGGATGCACAATATAGATGGCTAGTTAGCTCTTGGTCTTAAAGATGACAGCAGAATCTGAACAGGAAATACAGGCAACTATTCACTTATTCATATTTAAATGACACTTTTTGCTTGTAATTAAGACACTCAAGTCGTGTCTCTGTTCATGAAATTTACATAACTGTACAATAGCTTGCCTAAGTGAACAGCAAATGGTAGTTAACCTTGAAGTGTATTATCTTAATTGAATAAATCTGGCTATAGTTCAATAAAATTAAACAGAAAGATATCTTTAAACTACTAAAATAATTTTTAAAAACACATATGCTTTTACACGTTAAGATGGCTCACTTTTTCCTCTATTTTTTTTTTATTTCTGCTGTAACATTTTTCCTTTAAAAAAGAGAAATCATTGCAGAATACCAAAGACATTGATACATGTTTGCTGTTTTCTCCTTATTGTTTGCAGTTTGAGTCAGTGTCACATTCTGGAAAGCCTTGATAAGAATATCAGAATATTGAATCAAAATGTATAACTTGCCTGTTTGAGATACCTACTTTCTCTGTCCTTATTGGACTTGTGTTCATCCCCTCCCCCACCATGTACCAGCTGAGTATCCCATCACACAGTGAGAAACCTAGGTGGGAGAATATAGATTTTTGCATAGGTTAAATAGGAAAGCCACATTCCGCCACTCTCCCATTTAAATCAGATTTACATGGGGTGTAAATCCCCTCAGAATAGAGCCATTCACAAAAGGGCTCAGAATGTTCCTCTCACAACACTGATTACATTAAATCAGTAGCAATCATGTTTCTTGGATTATATAGTTACAGCAAGAGAAACTGTGCAGCATGTTTATATTTGTGTGAAATAAGTTAATGAGAAGCCACCTGTGCCTTGTGTCAGTTTACAAGACAAAACAGAGGAACACAGGTGTTTCAGCAGTATAGCTATGTATTTTTATATGAATTTGCAAACACTAAAAATGAACATATTGTTACTAAATTCAGCCACATACACACTTTGAAGGACAACATTTTCCATTTTGTTTGGGCTGTCTTCATCTTAAAAAATACAAAAGGCTAGTTACTTGGCCATCAGCAAGAGCTATAATTTGGGCTTTTCTCCTTCTCACAATGTTCACCATTGTACCTTATGCAACATAGATTGTACAGGCTCAGTTCTAACCCACATTGCTGGCAAGAAGCATTCACACTGTGAATTACCATTTTTCCCAGCATCTAGCGCTACTCAAAAGACAGCACAATAATACACTAGAAGTGCCTTTGTCTGTTAAAACATTGTTCTTCATTACTACATGAAAAGCAAATTGTCTTTGTATAGAGGAAGAGTGGCACACAGTAGCTCTGTGAGTAGGGAGAAGGAATTTGTATCACTAGCTGACCACCTTATAGATACACATGCCAGTTTCTTCCTCAGTAGCAGATGCACTGATGTTTTGGATAAAATTCTGGCTGTTCCTTATTTAATTATTACTTGAATCAGAATTGCTCCAAGGGGATTATTTGCTTTTGCCCTTAAGGAGAACATCCGATCTTTCTTGTAAGTGTTTTGGGTTTATTTTGCTTAGGGTTTGGAGGGAAAGGGAGCACATTAATAAAAGTACTTGATCTCTTGACTTGATGCACCACATCTAAAATGAAAGCAAGCCAGAAAACCTCATCCTTTCTTTGGGATCAATTCAGAAAGCACATCATTAAATGAAGAATTATGCAAATTCAAGAACAACATTTATTTTTGCAATACAGTTGAACAACTGTACTCCAAACTGATGTGTTATAATGAGGATTTTGTAAAATGTATTACTATAATCTTGAAATCAGGCAAGTTATGGGACAAATATCCTTCAAAGGCTATTCTCAGTTCTCCTATGCTTTCTTTTTCTTTCCAAAAGGCCACAGTATGTACAAAAAAGATTCTGATCAACAAGCCTAAAAACAAATACATAAAGGACTAGAGAAGAATGCAGCTTAATACAAACAAGAGTTCCAGATGTTGATGCATTGTGAGAGGAACAGGCATCAGAAAGTGGCCAGGTTCTCATGTTCTTCCCTAAACAGTATTGCTTTGTGCTGCTGTCAGACACAGAACACTGGATTCAGAGCACTGATATGACCCAGGGACATTTCCTACATTCCTATGCACACTATGGGAAGAACTTTCTTCCTTTTGGAAGCAATCTACAAGCCACATAGGTTGCTCCTAGTCCACATAGGACCTGTGAAGTCTCATGTCATCAACTACCTGGAAACATAAAATGTGTGATTGACTGTTTACTCTGGCCTCCTCATCACACTGCTCCAGACCTTCCACACAAACCTCCAATGCAGAGCATCCTTCCACAGTTGAGCGACAGAGATAAGGAGGGGCTGAGGCCCAGGCTACCTTGGCTCATCCTCTTCATCAAGGGGCCCAAAATTCCACAATTTTTCATGGGATAAAGAAACTTAGCTAGCAATTCAACAATTACTCATTCTAGGATGAGAATCTACTGACTTCCTTTCTCTCTCTCTCTAAAAATGCAGGTAATAAAATCTACCCATTTTGCTACTGATAAAGATTATAATTGCAGTTTGCAACCAAGACAGCTGAAATCATTAGTCCTCCCATAGTGAAGTGGCTGTGCCTGTCTTGGCACAGATGAATATATTTAGTCTAGATAAATCATATTTTAGAGACCTATGAATTCTAGTTAATTGAGGATATCCCTAGCAATTCTACACACTCATTGGACTAGTTTGCCAGCACAAGCAGAGCTGTATGTCATAACACTCAAGCAGAGGCTGAGTAGGAGAACCCCACTGCACATGTGCCCACAGAACCTGCATTCCTCTACTTTCAAGGATGGATTTGGATCTGATTTTTAGGCTTTGAGATTTTTTCCAGCTGTTGGTAGTTTATCTACATGGACTGCTTTCCAAAATTAACATGTATGTAGGAGCTGCCCATGAAGTCACAACAACACACACTGAACTTCAAGCCCCTCTTTAAGGTAGGAAGTTCTTGCCCATACATTTCTCTTACTAAAAGTAATTTGACTATTTATGAGTCTTATTTGTTTTCAGGATAGCAAAAAAAGTATATCCGGAATCTCTTAAAACTCCTTAGAATTTATTTATATTAAATATTTATTTTTAATTACCTTCCTTAATAGACAGTTTCTGTACTCTATTAATACGTACACTCATTTTAATTATCATGTCTGTAATAGCACTTTTCCATTACATGGGCACAGACATGACATACAATTAGAAATATGAATTACTTTCAATTAAGGAAAGTGAATCAGTTTGAATCTGAAAGCAGAGAACATTCTGGCAATGACAGTTGTGCACATGGGGAGACATTTCCGCAAGCTCCAGGATGTCTGAGCACTGATTCTGGAGACAAATCACTTCCCTTGCCAAGAGCTAATCTCTCATCAGGGCACAATGCTATGCCACTGCACCAAAACCTGACACAGAACCACTTACCAATATGCCTGCTCACAATTTAACTCCTTTTAGAAATGCTGGACACTATCCTATCTGGAACAACAGAGAAAATGCAAATGCTGCAAGCACACCAGTCCCAATTTGCTGTTTGATTAGAGTAACGGACTTGAGGTTATACATAGGTCCCCCTTCCAGGAGGATACTGTATTACCACTTCCACAGATAATTTCAAATGAAAAATAAATAGGAGAGTGAAGTTATGCTTCAAGTTCATATTACTTGCTTTAAAGAAAAAGCTTGCAAGATTGGATAGCTAGCCTAACCAGAACATAACTATACTGTTCAACTTGAACAGTCACATATAAATCAAGTCATAACAGCATTCACCACCAAAATCTTTGGCAACAGAATGATCTGTTGCTTGAAAGCACTCTTAAGTTTTTGTTCATTTTTAACAGCATGTAAATATCTTGTCTATAGGCATTAGCAACAGCCAGTTCTCAGCAGTTCCATTTTATTAAAACCAGTCTGTATAAGATGAGGAGGCAAAGAAATACAAGGTATGAACACAAATCAAATTCCTCAAGCTCTAAACACAATATGGGTGTTTTCAGCCTAATCTCTTTTCCAGAATCACTTGAAACACACAGATCCAACTATAGGAAAGATGAAACTAAAATCTGGGACCTCCATTGTTCAGGAATATTTGCACAGGTATTCTTAGTATGACCATTTCAGAGTTCAGAGTTGGACTGTTGACACAGATTTTTTTTTTGTTTAATCTTATCTATCATAAATACAGAGGTGAAAGTGGAAGATCAGCCCTTCGTATCAGGATTACACAGCTAAGATTCCATCAGGAAAACCTTAGTAGATTCTCTCTGCTTACACATTGACTAAAAATCACTACCAATACTAAAAGGGCTTAAAAGCAATCTCTGAAAACTTAAGCATTGAATGACTTTTCAAGAGGCACAGAGAGTACAGAAGATGTGTAATGTGCAAGACCAACAATCTCAGAAGACAAACCATGCATATCTAAGTGAGATTAAGGGGTGGGGCTTCTGAGGAGAAAGAAAGGTTGGTTTGGTTGCATTTTTTATTCCTGAAAGTTTGCTTGGTCAGGTCACTGACAAACCTGACCCCTTAAAATTAGCTTCTATTACCAGCATGGATATCTATGCACCTGGTTGAGTTCCCTAATCAAAAAATACAAAATGCTTCCACACAAGGACACAGGTAATTTGTAGGCTTCCCTACGTTTCACTACATTCCAGTCTCCAGACACATATGTTTTCTGGATTCAGATTCTCTTTGTCCCATAACAGTTCCCAAGGGAAAAGGGCTTCAGGACTCCATCACTGGACCCATTTTACCCAAATAATAAACTTCCAACCTTTCTATCAATAAGGTGAATTCACAGCCTAGATAGCAATCATTTTGCAAAACCAGTTTAGTCACTTCCTTCAGCACATGCATTGACCTGTAAGCATATTTTTAGGCCAAGGGTCTTGATACCTATCCACTCCATCCCAGCAATATTTTTTAACCACACACTAGTCATTTAACTGGCTATTTCCAACTCCCAGTAAGCATCCCTGCAAAGCAGCTGAGATTTTCTCCTTCAACACAGAAATAACGACTCCCAGGTAGACAAGGAGAAAAGGAAACTAAAAGTCAAGTCACAGCATGCTGCAACCTGCCACCGTGGACTCAGTAGCAATAACAATTCCAAAATATTTTTTTTCCTCTCCAAGCCTGTACTGCCTGGATGGCAAACAGCATGCAAATTTTGTCTTACCTTTCCCACAGAAGCAGCACCCCACAAGCAGTGCACCTGAACATGCTTTCTTCACTACTTGCTTTCAAGACACCTAAAGACGTTAATTTCATTTTTATCATGCATCACTGTGCCTATATATTGTGGGGCTTTTATTCTCTGGTCTCTTTGATACTGCCTCTCTGCACATTTGTGTTTGAAGGCACCAATTCTTTAAAAAAGTTAACTGGAAAGCTACAGTTTACTAAAATTCAAAAAATATACAAGCACATTGCTCAAAGAAACCCATTAAGGTTCCTGTTAGACCGAACGAGAGTATTAGTGATGAAAATGTATTTGAAGCTTAAGCTGTCTTTAGGGACCTAAAAAAATAAAAAGCCAACACAGAAAGCATGTATCTGCATGTCTTTCTAGTCTACAGTTGCCACTGATGATACTGAGTCATGTTAGAAACACAGATAGCTACAAAAATACCTATACGATGCTGGCAAATTGCCCTGTGAGCTCAGTGCCTAGGTTTCATCAGGGCATTGTCTACCGTACTCTGAAAGACAAAAACAATCTACAGTTGCTTAGTAGCATCTTCCTTGACTGACATGAAAAGATGCTAAGCAACTACTGACAATAAAAGTATACTCTAACAAAAGTTAAATTATAGCAAAAGTTTAAAACAAGGCTTTAATTACCTAGGCCTGTTGCAACATTTATTGTTTAATAATTCTTGTCAAAATCAGTGTCACTTAAAACCAACAGACGTTTTAATAGCAACTTCAGAGTCCAAAATTTCACCTTTAAGATATAGCTAGATTTTTAAAGCAAGCTACAGAATACGGTTCCCAAAACACTGCAGGGCATTTGGAGACACATATGCAAGACAAGTCCTTGGAACAGAGTCTGCCCACTGTCACACTACTTTTATGCCTCAAGCCCAATACAGGTGCACTAGAAAAGGTATAAACTACATTATTATGTGAGGATTAACCTAGTAGCTTTGATATTAATTGGAGTTTGACCCTGCTGGAAAACAATGGGTTTGGTGAACGTAGTCTTCAGAGCTCTTCATTAACTTTTTGGTCATCTGACAACTGTTCTTCAGCAGAAAGTCAGTCTCATCCAATTCTACTTCAGCAGAGGTATGGATGTAGAAAATAAAAAAGGGAGATATTGTCTGACCTCTCCAATTGTCAGCACTCATCCACCTTGCTTCCCATTATAGCAAAAGAAAACACTGCAGAGAAACATTTCTCTGCAAATGTCTATTACATGTTCCCTTACTTTCAACCAAGTTTGCCAAGAACCTCACAAGAGTCTTGCTTTGTTATACGGATAAATTTCAAAGGAAGGAAGCAAGAAAGTTCAGTGCAAGCCTGGAAAAATGCTTCTTGACAGAGTTTGGAGGCCTGATGCAACAGTCTGGTCCTCTGTAGAGCAAGATTTTCACAGCATGTGTGAGGATGCAAGACTCGGCTGTCTTTTTTCTTTTTCCCCCCTCTGTATGGTATCTAAGTTTCTAAGCACCCACCCTCTCCGTAGGAATATTGTTAGTCCTTCCAGTTTTTAAATTCAGTGCAGACTGCCAAAAAAGACATGCCTTATGCTCTGTAAGGGTCACAGAATTCTCTACCTCAAAATAAAATTTTCCAACTGAAAGTGTCAGATAGCAAAGTATTCTTTATCTTCATGGGCCATGAGTACCTTTTGCACATCTGAATTTGTCTAGTGTCAGCTGTTTGCTCGTTATGTTTCACACCATAATTCCATAATCCATTTAATCTGTCATTGCTCACTGCTGCTAGTTAAAGGGGCCAGTCCCATCTTCCTCCTCCATATTATGGCCGTTCATTCCCACTATCTCCATTGCATCATTTGTGTGAGGAACCAAACCAAAGAACTGAGCTAAAAACCAAATAATTTTTTCTGCATGTTAGGAAATTCATCTGGCAAACAAACTACCTCAGTTTCACCCAGGAAGCACAAAACCCAGAGCTAGCACAAGAAAGAGGCAGAAATAAGAAACTAGATCACAGTGGGAATGCCCTTTTCAGCAATCATATTAAATTATGCCAGATAAAACAGATCAAGGAACTACAGTACTAATTCACTAAATTAATCTGTGTAACACCTCACTTAAGGAAGGAGGTAGGGGATTCTCTGTTATAGAAGACTAAGTGCAGACTAGGTCTCCAAAACCACAAGTTTAGCTTCTTCCAGAGATACAGGCTAACTGAAGAAACACCTGGGTAAAACACTATAGTTTGTTGTGCTGCAGTGATAGGATTCTAATAATCTCTTCCGATTTTTAAAAAAACTATGTATTTTGTGTGAGAATAGCCTTAACCCTTCTTCAAAATACACTAGCTATTAGAAATTTACCAACCCCCTAACAAATTATTTACATTTCTTAAGAAAGAACTTGTGCCTTTGATTAATTGGTTTAACCCGTGAATACCTTGAGGACAGTTAAGCCCTCTGCATTTACTGGGAGACAATCCTCTTCCTTCCAGACTGGGGAAAAATAAAAAAAGAGGAAAAGGTATCTACAATTATAACGTTCTTCTTACTGTTCACAATACATACAATATCCTAGCTGAAGGCACAAGTCCATTTTTTCCCCACTTCAGAATACGAGAAGCTTTCCATTAAAAAGTCCGCCTCAATAGACAATGTATGGGGTCTACATAAACATTAATAAGACTTCCATGTTTGTGCACCCAGTCTGATGGTGAAAGCAAGTGTGTGGACTGCTTTATTCCAAGATCACAGATCTTCAGTCAAAAAAAGTGCTTAAATATCTTTGGAATCTAAAGTTTTTTATACTGAACTTCACACTTCTTCCTATACAGAGTTTTACTAAGATTCTGAAACATACTATTATGAAAACCTGATTAAAAGAAAAAGATTTACAGACATCTTGACACTGAGGTGGAACAAAAAAAAAAAAAAAAAAAAAAAAAACAAGAACAATGAAGAGATGTTCTATAGGTTTTCACTGCCTCCTGCTGGCCTTGAAGCCAATGTTTTTGCAGTCATATGGTGCCAGGGTATCTGCCATTATTTTGCTCACTTTACCACTAAAAGATTCTCACAGTTGAGCCCATAGAGAAAAAGAGGCATGTAGTAGGCTTCCATCTCACAGGCTCAGCACTAAGGAACATGCAACAAGGTGCAGTGCCGTTGATCTCATCTCTCAAGCACGTGGCTGGATGATCAAACAGATGTTGGATACAGTTGGTTTTGGCACATCAAGTTTAAAAGCAGGGTAAAGGCTGCAGAACTACTCCCGCAGCTCAAGACCCATTATCTAGTAGTGTTTCAGAACTCCTGTGACTTCTGCTCTGGTGCAGTCTACCAGTCTGACATCCTTTGGCAGCCATGGTCCCTCTCTCAACAGGTGGTTTGAAGTGCCACTGAGGAACTGGCACAATGGTGACATAAGCAGTCTTTTCTTAGGTGAGCTAATTAGCCCAAGTACAATATGGTATTAATGCAGCTCTACTGCTTGCAACACACAAGCTCTCTTTTCTGATGTTTGCTCAGACCTTTGCACAATACTGCATTATCCTGCTGTGATGTACAACAAAAAAAAAAAATCAAGGAAAACAATTTTTAGCACACTCTCTCATGCACACACCCCCTTTTAACAGATAGCCCACAGGCACTGTTTCTACACAAGAAGATTCAGGTTCCTAAATTCCAAAGAATTCAGTCAATGTTAAGAACCAGCACTTGCAATGATGCATGCTAAATGTCTTATTTCAAAGGTCTAAAATGTTAAATTCTGCTATAAATAATCTCCTCTGGCAAACTTCAAACATCAGTAGACTCCTCAAATACATCAAGTGAGGTTGTGGTCAGAGCAGAAAGTCTTGTTTAAACCAGAGGCCTATAGGAAAAGGAGAATTAAAAAAAAACCAACAAAAAACTCACATGCCCAATCATACAAATCCTTTAATTGATTGGCTTTTCCACCTGCTCATAAATCTCAAGGAGTTCAGCAAGAATATCCTGTAGTTTTTCACAAGACATTCAGAATTGCAGTTCCAGTTTGAAAGTTCATGATGTCCATGCCATTTAGAGGCTGTGTTTAGGTTATTCCACTCATTTATTTTTAGATTCTACAACTATTAATTTGACACTCAAGGCACCTCTAAAAAGCCCTAAAGAATCTGACTGGAAGAAGATATTTGTGGCTCTATTATGCATCTTAAGAAACATGTGGGGTGGGGTCCTGAGGCATAAGGAAATCTGCAAAAACATGGAGTTTCTTCCCCATTGTGCAACTTCCTGCTAGAACTCAGCCCTCCAGCCAAGTATTTTTTCCTTCACACATACAAACACCTTCCAGGCTCTCCAAGAAATGCAAGCCCAACCTCTGAGTTTTGAAAAGTCTGTAAGAGCAGACCTGATATTTCCCTTCTTGACTCTAAGGTAAAATACCTAAACCTGAGGATTTCAATGTTTCTAACAAGAGTTGAACTCCCACCTTGCACAGTCACAGAGTTTCACCACCCCTCTCCCTGTGATGGCAAAACAGGACCTCATTGAAAAGTGTCACAGCCAGAAGACTATTAGGTCATTCCTCTTGTCTTGGAAATCCTCCTCTTTTCCAGATCCTGCTTTCTCAAGTTGTAATACCATCAAGAAGTACTCTTTTTCTGTTTAGATGTTTTGATGTGTGGTTGTGCTTGGGTTTGATTTGGGGATTTTTGGTTGCTTAGTGAGTTTGTGGGGGTTTTTTGGGTTTTGGAGGGTTGTTTTTTTTCTTATTATTTTTTTTTAATGAAGAAACAAGCCCTAGAGAAATTCTAACAGTTTTGCTCGGGCAGTTATTGCTGTAAGTACATTTTGGAGTACATCGACTTCATTCTATGACCCCTCATGAACTAGAGGCTTGTGAAACAATGTTACATTCATTTCTCAAACTCACTCATCTGAGGCTGGTGGGACAAAACAATAAGTTATGCAAATATTCCATATTTAAGCAAATATACGCATGCATTTTAATATGTATGCCTGTGCATTACATGATGAATTCTAGGGGTCTAAGTCTTCCCCAGTTATGAAAGTGTAAGACACTACTTAACAGGTCTGACATCACAGTCATATTATTTCAAAACTTTGAATACCACACATTGCTTTGAATCCCGACAGTTGACTGAAGATACAAAAATAGCAAACACACCAAAACATACTCAAGTCTTACAGTGCTCAAACACTGTTATATGTACAAAGGGAAGACTGTAGACTAGCATGTCTGTAGAAAAAAAAAGGAGCTGTACTTGGCAAAAGCAACCTTGTGGAGGGCATTTTCAGGGCTTCTCATATTTGTTGATGTTTGATTAGTGTGCGTTTTACTTTTAAGCTCTGATATTCTGGATGGATAATGTTTTCAAATCACTGAGCTGAGTTAAATTCTGCTCTAATTATGGTCCTCCCCCATGGAATCAATGCAGTCCTTTAAATTTAATCTTTTATCATGTCTGATTTAAGGCAAATCCTACCATTTACAAAAGATCAAGCAGAATTCAAAGTTACATTTGAGACTGTAGCATGTGCTTGTTCTTTCCAAACAGGGCTGATGGAGCACAAGAGCTCCTGTACATCAACCAGGGCATATATCCTTCTGATGCAAGCTACTTAAAGTCAAGTAAACTTAATTTTAGGATCAGAATTTACATACATCATGCCTATTTGTAGATTACAATGTTCCTCTGCTCATACAAGGCAGTTATCTCTGAGGTATATCCCTGATAGTTCTAAGTGTACAGAGGCCTCTTCTAAATCTTAATACCTCACAGAGTTTTTTCCTAGATATTTAAAAAAACCTACAGTATTATACAAAATGCAGATACTTTACCTCAAAAGACTAATACAATCATGCTACTCAGAGGATACTATACAATCTGTATCTATTTGCAGTATCTCTGTAACTATGCAGCTGAAAGAATATGATCCTCTCTGGGAGATTTGGAAACTAAAAATGGAAGCCTGCTCTAGAAGATAGGGTTATATATACAGTATTTTTTCCCCACCTTGATTCTGGGTTTTATCCAAAAAAGAAAGATCAGTCCCTCATTGCTTATTTATCACAATCCTGCAGGAACAAGATCCCCTGTGGCATGCGAGTATACTCTCCAAACACATAGAGGAAATAGTCCAGAGAATTCCATTCATCTCAGTATCTTTAGCTGTCTAAAAGTCAGGCATCTAATCTAAACTAGACATCTAGGTTGCCTCAACAGAGAGAAGCATCTCCAGACAGTGATTCATCTCACCCTAAAAGTAATACTTCAGTTAGGGGGAGGGGGGACCTGCACAGAGAATATGATCACTCTCCTCTGACCAGAAAAAGTGTTTTCCTGATGAGCATTAACAAACCTTTGAACAGCTGAAATTACAGAATTATCACATCTCCAGATGGTTCTACATCACAGCACAAGATGTTTACATCCAAGCAAGCTTAAAACTAGGTAGCTGAGGTGCTGACGACAGCCCTATTGCAACAGAACACCATGTACAGGCACTATAAAACCAGCCCCAAGAGCTCATACTGTTAGTCCATGTGGTGCTCTACCAATAGCTGGATTACTGCTTCTTTGTAAACTAGTTTAGGACTGTTGCCTAGACCACCATCATCACTGCCACATCAAACACAGAGGTTTGTAAAGCAGCAGAGTTCCATGGTTATTCAATTATATGGCCTTGCCTCCGCAGAAGATCATGAATACTATGGACCGCTGCTGACTGACTCTCATCTGCCATTTGTGGGCTGGCAGTCTTCAGAGGCACTAAGAACCTGCAACCACCAGAGCAGCACTCTCAGGCTTCCTCTGACCATGCAGTTGCAAAGGGACCTCCTGTTTAAGGTACACTCTTCTGGTAGGTTCATTTTCCACGCACATTCAGTAACCTGTAGCCTGAACTGATCACTTTTCCTCCAGTGAACTCATTTCATATAAAGAACAGGAATTTTCTTTCCTCTCACAGAGAGCAATTCAGTTTCCTACAAAGTATTATACACGCTTACCCATTTAGCAAAAGTGATTATCTCCAAATATCACCTTCCCATCCTGAAACCTTATTACTAAAACTGTTGCTAAGACCCATAATTAACAAATGCCTGTATCTCCTGAGGGACTGGTTACACAAACGGTCACAAAAACCAACAGCAAACAGAAGATTCTTAAGGACATTTAAATCAATCCATGACTATTGGGTAAACTTGACCTCTCAGAAGAAAAGCAATAGAATATAGAGCTTTATGCCAGAGGACACAGTTCAAAATTAACACAGCTCAATAGCAACTGGAAGGCGTTGCCAAACTGAACTTTCATTTTCACCTACAGAAGCATGCTGATACTACAGCATAGAATTAGTCTTTTACAATAGCATCTGATAGCTACTTCACAGTTCAGACTCCTAAAAACAATCTAAATACCAAGAATCTCCATCATCTAAGAGGACTTGATGCAACAAAGACTCCCCCAAGGAGTGGAACAATGATTTTGGAACACAGTGGTGAAAAAAATGGAACTTTCAGCAGTTTGTGCTGTTGCTATCAGTGAAAATTTTACTTTTCAGCTCTACAAAGGTGAATGTTTCACGAGCACAGCATTCAGATTTAACAAAATATGGAAAAAGAAACAAAAAAAAAGATATATTTTTTAAAATATGTCCATAATGTTTCCAAGGGATCCTTGAAGATCAAAGGCAGAAATCAGCTGGACCAGTTGTGCAGCACACTCAGTACAGGCTTCAAAGCTCAGAAAGCCAGAAGTTGCACAACTGGAAGTTAAATTTGATTTATTCAGCAGCATTGGACTGGGAGGGGCACCTCAGTATTTCACAATGGGTACTCTTCTTTATTCATCTTGCCTAATTATATACTGACACTGGGAAATTACATTACAAGGGCAGTAACTTCTCTAAATAATTGTCACTCAAAGACATTCTGCAAGGCTTTGTGATGTCTTCCAAAGCAGGCTATTTGAAGACTGGAAACAAAGTTTAGTGTCAGAACAATTGGTTCATATACAGTTGTCTGAGGTATTTTGTTTTCTTCAGCTTTGCATTATAAAAGCAGCTGCAACACCTGTTAACCTAAGTCATCTCATGTGTGTTTCATTTATCTTTTTGGATCAGCCAGTGGAAACCTGGCCCTGACACTAGAACAGATTATGAAAACTGGCCAGAGTTAAGAGCATTTGTGTTTGGCTTGGTTGGAGTTAGAATGGTTGGGGGTTTTTTTTGTCTAAAAAACTAGGTGAAAGTTGCATTTTAAGGTGTCAAATACTTAGATTTTATCTTGCAGTTTAACCCTTAAAGAGAACTAATGCTGACTCAGTACACTGGTGCTGGGAACACTGGGGACTGGCCTTCAAGAACTGGCCACCCAATGCTCATGATTCACTGGTCAGATAAGAGAAGCGCAGGATGCTGGGTGGGTTCAAACATCTGAGAAAACATGGGATTGAGGAATGGACACAGGTATCCACTGAGATCCCAAAGTCTTTTAGCAATACAGCAATTAAATGAATTAACTAAGAAGTGTCAAGTTTTACATGTTAGAAAGACTCTGACCAAGCCAAATTTTCAAGATTATCCATCATTAGATATTCTGATCTCTAATATAAATGGAAGAATGAATGCAGAGCAAAAACCCTAAAATCTCACCTGTATGTCTGAATGCTCTGTTTTTTTCAAGATCATCCCTTAATATTGGAAAGCATTGGGCAAGAATTTGAAGAGCCAACCACCCCCAATCTACCAAATCAATGAAAGAGACCTTCCACAGAATTACATCTAATAGGCCTTGCCAGGCCTGGTTCTAGTTACCCAGTCACTCACTCTAACATCTCTGTGGTAGCAAATAGTAGACTATTTGGATGTGCACTAGTATGTATAGCAGCTACTCCATCAAATACGCTTTCAAAAGAAAGTAGTAAAAATCCTGCACTTACTCTTACTTCAGATACTATCTTTCTGAGATGGTATTCCAGATTTGAATATGAAAACAAGAGTATACCTGAAAAGTTCTGTGGACAAAACAAACACAGCCATTTAAAAACAAAACAAATAAGAAGTTGCCTTTTTTTCTAGTGCTCATTAGCTATTCAGTTACAGATTCCCCCAAACCAATACTGCACAGGTGAACAATTAACCTTGGATGTATTTGTGTCTGTATATATAAAGTTTGTGTATAGGGATGCATACAGACACTCTTGATAAGCCTCGACTTCTTTTAGAGTAAGACTTTCAGGTCCTAATTATTGCCTCAAATGTTAAAATAAGCAAGCATATAATGTTCTTATCCAAGTCGATATTCTAAATTTTTCCCTCATGAAATCATCCTCTAAATAAAACCTTTTCATCACATTCTCCACAGCACCTGTTCAATTCTTAGTCCCAATGACACACAGTGATACTCCGACAATACTCTGGGGATGATGTGACAATATATTGGCATAGGTCCCTGAAAGAAAAAACAAAGTGGGATAAGCGTACTTTCTGTTTACTTGAATGTGAAGATTAGCTCGATACTAGATCTTCTGGCTGTGCTGACTAATTGTGGTTTGCTCATCTGTGCAGATGTGCTGAATTCCTAGTATGCGCTATGTATTAGAACTGCTTAGCACCAAACATCAACGGACACTATTCCAGTATGTTGTTTGATCCCATATGATCTCACATAGACTAAACTAGTGACTAGAAGTTTACCTCAATTGCATGCTTCTGGCCAGTGCTTGTGCTCAAGCACAATTGTAAAATATGGTAACAAAGAAGTTGAAGGGCATAGGTTAGAGGAAGATAATTCTATCAACCTTCATTCGGTAAGGTTGGTTTGGTTTTGGTTTTTTTTTTTTTTTCAAAAGATAAACATGGTTCCACAAATAAAAGAAAGAATAATCAACCTGCAGACTAAAATATTTTACACACCCACACTTTTCTGAAGATAACTTACTGATAGTCATTTCAGACGTTGCTTTCCTCCTTGTGATATTCCCTGGTTTAATTACTGAGAATAGAAAACTTCGAGTACCCTGCATTAGGGGAATCACACCAAAATGCAATGGCTTTACGGTCAGTTTTCCATTCCTATCATCTCTCTGAGCATCTGTGCACAATGTTAGTGATTACGAGTTGTACCATTCATTCCCCAGCAGGAAAAACAGTGCCAGAAATGCTGCTGTGTGTTTTGCTTGGCAAAAAATAGAAGTCACTCTGGAAGAGGAAAAGGGAATGAAAGTGAGAAAAAAAAAAGAAGGTACCCAAGTCTTACTTTTTTTTGGTCCTTGTTCAGAACAAATTTCCAAGTGCAAGCAGGTGAGAATAAGTCCTATACAACCCTAACTTTAAGACCAATATTGTTAAGAACAATAGGACGATTTAACTGGGGCCATACACTGTTATGGCGTAACTATACCAAACTGACAGACAACATTTCTGGTTAATTTTATTCCAACCCCCCCCAGTCTTTGAAATACTTGAACATTGGAGTAGAGATCAAAGAACATATTTTTTCTATCAGACTTACAGTTTTGGAAAGATCTGAGGATTCATTTTAAATTTTTGTCAGAGAATTTCAAACAAAAACATTTTTGGACCACAATGCCTAGCAATGAAACTACCTAGTGACAGACAAAATATCTTCTTTTTTAAATAGAAGGCAGTGATCATGTAACAGTTACTTATGCTACTTTTCATATTAATTGTAAAGAACTTTCTGTAAAACCAGTCTGTAATTTCTTGTATTTTGTTAGACTACAAACTTCAAAGATTTTGGGAAAGAAAATTTTCAGACACACTATATTGTCATGTGTGAGTTCACAAATCCCCTTAACAGCCTTCTTAAAGCCAATCACATTCCTTCAAATTAAAAATGAAGTAAGATCCCTATGGTGACAGGTGTAACAAAGGAATAGAGATGAGTCTTCCTTTATTTCATACAAAGGACTTTTCCAGTAGACATTAAAGCTCCCTGTGTATAGCTCTATGATTAAATACTCCACAAATGAACACGCTTTCAGCCAGAAAACAAATTTTAGATTACCTTATAGTGTGTTATCTTTCTTGAAGGTTTTTGTTAGCTTGTTTTTATGCTTCTATTCAAAAACATGGCATCAATGGGACAATGGATTTCAAACCTGCACACCTTGGATAAGATGGTCTGCCCTCATAGGATCTTTGCAGTAAAAAACCCTAATCTGTTAAAAACACTGTGCAATGGAGTCCACCTCTGCTGCTGTAGAAGGAGAGTAAAGCCAACAGGGAGTGTTGGATCAGCATGGCCAGGCAGCAAATCCCATGGGTATGAGGATGCATGAGGACCATGGCTGCCCTGACTTTTACTTGGATTCAAAGGAGCATTCACGCAGATTCAAAATAGGGCAACTGAAATGACAGTGTAAAGACACAATTGACTTCTGGCCTCCCCACAGGAAAAGCCTGGCCAGCCTAAAGAATCCGAGGACTCCGTGTTTAGTCTCTTTAATTAGCTGTTTTTCCTCAGTACCCTTTTAATTATTTTTACATGGCACCCACTAGGGAGGCTGCATGGAATTCATTCTTCTTTAGGAGAGAGAGATCTTGGGGCCCCTGGCAGCATCCCTCTAGTTTGCTTTCTCTGAGACTAGTCTCTTTACGGGTAGAATCAGGCAGGACCATGGGAGTTAATAAGCAGTTGGCCAGATGGTGCCTGTCCAAAGGTGTTGGCTTTGTAGACAACTGGAACTTCTCTTTGGGAATAAATCAGTGATACAGGAGAGCCAGGATGCATTTCAATCAAGCACAAGCAGACAGACTATTAGTGGAGATAATTACCTTTGCTTCCCCACCCTCCCCCTCCCCAAAACCAGTAGATGCAGACCTAGGGAGTGAGAAACAAAGGATTCCCAGGCCTAAAAAAACCCACATTCTTCCAAACACTACAAGCAGAAAGCTGTTATTTATTCAGATCCCAGTACTTACACCCTCACTGCTGAGTTAATACCCATGTAATAACAAAATGGCATGCAACAATAAAAACTTTTGATATTGTAACTTAAAGACAACTTAAAGGCATACACTATTGTTCTTGAGTTAATGAGGCCACTCTTGCGGCCTTGTCACCATTTCATAGTACAGGTCAAGAGCTAATGATGCAGCCTTAGACGATAGCAACAACTATGTTACTACTGTCTCAACTAACTTCATGTTCTAATATGGAAAATGTTTCAGTGCAGTTCAGGCCTAAAGGAGGTATCTACTGACAGATCCAAACATACAATGTCACCGAGTCTGATTTAACATGAGGAAAACATCTACACGGCTGCAAAAGAAGATTTTTGCCAACAGAGTATTAATAGGATAAGACTGAAGATTTTTTTTCCTCAGAGAAAAATGACAGTTAAGATAGTAACTAGGCGTCTGAGTTTGCTTTCTTTTTTGACAAGACGTGACTAGTTCATGGTAGTGTGGCTTCTATAGCCCCCGCTCTACCTCTCTAAAAGGCTTAATGCGAGTTATCTTAGTGTGGCGGCTTTGGGCTATAGACCTTAAGGATTCTCAGTAGTAACAATAATTGGACCTACCAGGAAACTCAACACGAGTGTGCTGATAGAGTCAAAATAAGGACTTGCATGAACTTTCTTTACCCATTCCTTGAAACAATCTAAACCAGTTTGTTGTTCTAGAAAGTTCTCTCCACCTGTGAACACATGCCTTCTTTCAGAAGGCTCCCCTTTTAGGCAACAGTAGGATCTCTTCCAGCTATCCCACTGAAACCACTCCACAAAAGGTGTTTGCACTTGGAGAGATGACAGATGAGTTCCCTCAGAGCTGCAGCCATCAAATCCCATGGTACATAAACCCCTTCCCTCCATTCCATAGGACAACCATCTAAGCCTGCTATGCTTTTATTTTCATTAAGAAAATAGATCAATTAAATAGTTCAAGGGGAGCATACTTGTTTTTGTCAAGTAGTGGGAAGCAGTTACCTGCTCTTTACTATCTGAAAGGACTTCTGGAATCACAGGCTTCTGGGCAAGAGCAGATTCTTTGAAAACAGGCTGCTCTAACAGTATCAAGGCCAGAGGAAAGCAATGGTTCTGATGCACTCCAAATTCACATTGTTCCCTGCTGCATCATGTATTTAGGTTCCCACATGCAGAGCCTAACTGCAGTGCACACATCTTTCCAGGAGAAGTAAAAAAAAAAAGTCTCTCCCCTTAAGTAACTTGGCAATCAGCTTCATTCCACAGAGTCAGTGCAAGCACTGAACTCCAGATTATTTATAAATCCTAACTTAAAAGGAATTTTTTTTTTTTTTTTACACAGTACTAGGTTAATATGAATAGCCTTTTCAGAATTTTCTACATGAGTGCAAACTGAAAAGCTGCTTTGTAGTCCCCACATTTATACTTCTTAAAAAGCATCTCATCTAAGAAACTAGAGTAACACTATTTCCAGTTTCAGCTGTCTTCACGTGAGTTTTTCATGCAAGATTCATACTAGGTAAACAATTAAATTTTCAACATTGCATTATGTCCAAAACTGCTATCAGCTAACAGAGTTACAGAGAATGTTCCTACACTGAATACAGAAAACATTTTCTGCAATGTCAAGTTAATCCTCCATGCAGATGACCTATGAATAGCACCATTTGTGAAAAGCACAAACCAGAAAACCTAGCACACTTTCCTATGCTTTCATGCCCTAACACTTCTCTCATCATATTATCCCTTTTTCCCTTTTGTGTAATGCCAGTCCCAATATAAAAATTCAACTGTAGATAGATCCGTAGAGTCCACATAACAGAAGTTTTGCATGACTGCTTTAATTTCTAGGTTACAAATCTGTGATTCGTTCTCCTCCTTCCCAACTCTGACAAATGGACATGTCATATTTGCTAATGCCATTCACTCCATTTTAAAGGCCCATACAGATTTATCTGATGTCCTTGTTTGCAGTTATATCCCCTAACACACTATGGGTCATGGCTTTAAACGAAATTCAAGCACTAGGAAAAAAATAATAATGCAGATAAAAGTATTAAATAACAGACCCTGCAGCAAGACTTGTGTTCTTCAGTACCTCATCACCTGTAGTTGTATTTTCCTATCAGCACTTGATTAACTCCCCAGCTTAAACAGCAGCATGAATGCAGACCAGCAGGCTTGCATCCTCAGGTAATTAAGGTAATGCCTCTGCTTTGTCTATTCACTCTGCCATAACATACATACAAATAGGACAATAGCCATATTAATCTGCCTACCTTTGACATATTGTGCATTATGAAATCATTGCTTCACACACTCATTCAGGTGGGAAGGGACCTGAAGAAGCCTCTAGTCCAACCACCTGCTCAAAAGGTCAGCTAGAATCAGACCAGCTTACTCAGGGCTTTATCCAGTCAAATCTTGAAAAATTCCAGGGATGGAGGTGCCACATCTTTTCCAAGCAACTTATTCAATTTCCTGACTGTTCTCACAGGAAAAGAGATTTTCCTCAGAACCAGTCCATGATGATGGTTCCAAATCACTTCCTTCCACATCTGTAGAGATGTGCTCCAGGAGGTCTCCGTCCATGCTTTTCCTACAGAGCAAAGGCTGATGAGCCTGCAGTTCCCTGTATTGCACTTCTAATCTTTTCCTGAAGATTGGTACATTTGCCTGTCTCCAGCCATTGGGGCTCTTCCCCAGTCTCCATGACCATTCAGAGAAAGCAGCTTTGTATGAACCAGCTCTCTCAGTAGCCTTGGTTACAGCCCATTTTGTCCCATTGACTTGCATGGGTCAAGCTCTCTTTTAAGTATTTCCTGACTTAGTCCTTGTCCCCTGATGGAACTCCTTGTCCTTAAAAACTCTTTCATTTAGCACAGAGGCCCATGAGGCCTCATTAGTGAGGACTGAGACACAAGTACCTCAAGCTTACCTGTGCCCCTTGCCACTAATTCACCCACATCACTCAGCAACAAGCCCACAATTTCCTTGTTCAGGCTTTTCCTACTAAGTGAGCAAGCAGGTGTGTGGTGCTTAGTTGCTAGTCATGGTTAAACCAGAACACTTTTCCATCAGATTCCAGAGAGTTTCAGCCTGTGAGCCAGAGACTCCTTTGAGTTGTCTAAAGACTTTGTATATTTCCTTGTCATCAGGTGATTATCTGTGACAAACTCCCATCATGATGTGCCCCTTACTGGCCTATCCTCTTATGAGCAACAAGCTCTCAAATTGCTTGTCCTCTGTCCCACAAAGACTTTGCTATATTCAAGCTGCTCCTTCACTTAGAGGGGAAACTCCCTCAGTCCTTGTCTTCCCACCTTTTCTGAAGAACCTGTATCGGTTCACTGCAGCACTCATCATGCAAGTTGTCCCACCATACTGAAGTTTTTCCAAGAGCCTGTAGCTGTATGACAGCACACAGTTCTAGTTCCTCTGTTCACCCTGCATAACCATTCCTGAGATCATTCTTGTAACCATCACCCTGCAGCATTTGCTTCTCAGCCCTGTCTCACTGTTTACAGCTCTCTTCACCAGGTTTTCCAACCTGTTGGAAGAGATGCTTTTGCCCCACTTAATTGGGTGGATCTCATCCTTTCCCAGCAGTCTTCAACCCTCAGAGGTTTCCATGAACACAAGAGCCAAATCCCTCTCAAAGACCCCAGCTGCACAGCCAGATGTTGACTCACAGGATCCATCAACTCCAAGCCTTTTGCTTTCAAAGGCAAAAACACATGGAGCCCTATAATCTCCACCCTTGCCTCTGAGCCTTGTGGCCATTTTTGGTACACTCAGTGTCTCCCTGGCAGTATCGTCGGTGCTCAGATGGATGAGCAGCAGGAGGTAACAGTCCAAAAGACAGACAAGCCTCAGAAGACTCACCAAAACATCCCAGGTCTAAGCACCTTTTAAGGAGCAAACCTCCTAAGTCAGGTCAGTATGGTAGATAGGTGCTTCTGTCCCACACACAAGAGATTCTTCAGCAGCTATCACCTTCCTCTTTCCCTTTGTGCAGAAACATACTTGAAGCTTCGCTGCCTCCAACACCTCCCCTGAAGGGAGGTTGCCTTCCTTCCCTGTTTCCAGGGCACTGCACCTGTTCTGTAACTGCAGCATAAGCCTGCTGAGGGTGCAGAATTTCAGAGTTTTGAGAGAGCCTTCCAGAAGAACACAGAAGATAAATAACCAATTAAATTTAAGAATTATTTCCCTTAATACAGTGTTTGTTTAAAAATACCCCAAACTTGATATACACATATATCCTTTGAGCTCCTTATAAGTATTCACTCAATTAGAAGACAAAACATTTGCAGCTTCTAAGAGCATGCACCAATCTCAACCAGTGAGAGTTCTCTGCAATAACAGTAATATAAGATTCCTCCATCTGAACAAGTTTTAGCAATCACTGTTTGAATCCCAAGCTCTGTACACCCATTTAGGAAAAACATTCTCCCCATCTTGCAACAAGTCCTAAACAATTGGTTTGTTACACTTCAACAGCCCCATTATCTTCAAAATATGTGCTGGGTAACACCAGTATAATAATTTTGTCTGTAATGAGTTTCCATGGGTAAAACAGACTGGAAGAGAGCAGACTCTGCTGACAAACAGGGAACAAACTCCATAGCTCACTGCACCATGGTCAAATTTAGTACTGAAGCTGCAGCCAGAACAGCAGTGGATACCTCACATTGCCACTACCACCATTAACCATGAGCAAAACCATATAGAACAGGTGATTGAAAAATACGCCATTATATACCAGACCACAGATGCTGGAATTTTATACTGATCTGGTCATGTTATAGACCAGAACTAACTTCCAGAAGTCTAAGAATAAAACTTGTAACAGAAATAACACTTTTATGGCGTTCACTCCAGAGAATAACCACCACTATATTACCTCCCAATGATACTGAAGTATTCCTTATGCTTTCTGACTAGACATAGTGATCTGTGAAGACCAGATTTCATTTCAAGTTCCTCCATCAGACTGTGCAACTGTTAACAAGCTCAGTGAGATAAGCAGCGCAATTTTAGTATACTTCTTGGATGCATGTTATCCAAGGTACAGATGACATTTTTAGTGCAAAATGACTACATGCAATTGAGCCCTCATTTATACACCTATTCTTATGATCATTTAGTAGACAATGTTAACTTCGCAACACTAATAGCTTTATATTCTATTCATGTGGCTAAAAATTACATAGGTCCAAGGCATCTGAAACTGTCAGTGTAAAGCTGCAGAATGGTCCAAAAGGTCAAAGATCTGATCTGAAACTAGAGGCCATATAAGACAATCATGAGTATGGCTTTTTGTAGCTAGAGCACAGACTAGAAGCATTCTGTTTATCTGTTTGTATATCAGTTTCAACCTGTACAGGAATATCAATTACTTTCCAAGGATAGCCTTCACCTTGTTGTTTCAAAACTGAGGAGTGATAACAGCATATGTTGATTTTCTTATCTTTCTCACAAAACCAGCCACAATTTAAAATAAACATTAACCTTGCATCTCAGAGAAAAGGGCATTTATTTACCAGAATATTTTGAAGATGTGAAATTCAATTTAATAATAACCACAGGTATATTAAATAACAAAGCTTTAGAAAATACATGTAATTGGATGACAACATAGTCATTTAAGCAGGTATTTCTACTGAATCTTTGCTAGACTCCATGCTTGTCACCAAATTAGATGTTGTCCCATGGTATGCATTATAAACGAGGTGATTCATTTCATGAGGTTTATAACCAGTGACTAGAATTATAATCAACAATATTAGAAGACACTAATGTATATTTACAATATTTTGAGCCTATTTTGATCTCATGCTAGTTTCATATGACTATGTAACTCCCCTGTCTTTGTACAGACTTCCAATTTATGCTGGGGTAGGTTAGAATAGAGCCCCTAGTTTTATATGAAGCATTATGGGTCTCAAAAATGTTTAAGGTAGACATCAATGTCAGACTACTTGCATACTACAAGGTATTCACCAAAACCAGAAAAGTTTTAGGGTTTAGGTTTTTTACTCTCTACCAGCATTAACAAACTACAGTCTTTCCACTTAACTAAAGCTGCAGGTCATTTACTCCCTTAGCCCCCTCCAGAAACAGAAAAGGAATGAGACCATTTCTTTTTCTTTTTGAAGCCACATGCTGCAATACACACAGCAATCCTGTCTCTCTTCTGTAAGTTTGATTAAAAAATAGATGTATTTTCTTACATCTACCATTGAATGCTACCAAGAACTTTATTCGTTTCTCTCAGCAGATGTCCTCACCTCCAACAGCTGTAACGATTTAAAATGCATCACAGCAACCTTATCCCATAGGTACCTACGGAAGTTTTCTACCATACACATGGAGTGCATTCTGTTTACATGTCAAAGTAAACTTATTTCTAAAGTTCCACAAAAGTAATGAGAAAGAACCTCTATAAAGTCTGCATCCCTACAGAAACTTGGGGGAAAACTGTCTCGTGTGCAACAGATTCAAGCATTGGGTTGCATCTAGAGTAAAAGCAGGGTTTCTTCTTCACAGGAAATGTCAGACTTCAGCATGAGTAAAACTAAAATCTGGAAGTATTAGCCTCTCTACAAACCAGTAATATAAAGAAAAATTGCCCAGTGAAGACTTCCTGCACTCTGCAGAGTCTCAGTGAAATTAAGCCTTATTAATTTTCCTTCTCCTCCTTACATATCTGCTATTAAATATTATTCTCAGTTTTCATCATCAGCTACATAGGCTCCCAATATCTATAAGATTTCTGCCAGCCACTTTAGG
This sequence comes from Athene noctua, assembly GCF_965140245.1. Lineage (NCBI taxonomy): Eukaryota > Metazoa > Chordata > Aves > Strigiformes > Strigidae > Athene > Athene noctua. Next base: position 100,390,375 of record NC_134038.1, read on the forward strand.
CACACTGTCCCAGAATCACTGACCTTGGGAATACTTCCCAGGTTTGCCATTCCTCAAATCCTGCCTCCGAGACCCCTGGACGTCCAAGCTCCCTTCTATAGAGTCAAGGTCAAGCCTATGTGAAAACCTGTCTCATTCGGTTCCTGGCATAGAAACAGAAACTCTGGAAATTCTAGTAGAGCTATCCAATTCGATAGCTCTGCAAAGGTTTGCCATCCCTAAGGAAGTCTACTTGGCAGATTTGCTGCACAGCAGCAGAATCTGGAATCCTAACAAGCAAGACTGATGATGATGCCTTCAAGATCCTCAGTTTAAAAGTAGAGCTAAAGAGGTGGACAGTTCTGACCTTAACATCACCAGAGTTCATGTCAACCTTATCTCAGATCCTGCTGAACTGAAAACCCACTGATCTAAAAGCGTTGAAGAAAACATTACAGGTTTAAGAAGGTGACATTCTTCTGACCACATCCAGTTTTGTCTGTTTATTCTGTCTCTAAATATTCATTCACACTCAGCAGTATCTTGTCTCAGTGTGTCATTTTTTGCACACTGATCCTCCATGCTGAATAGAGCAGAGAAGGAAACAAACCTTTACAAACAGGAATAAATTTCTAACAAATAACCACAAACTGAGCTGAGCTACAGACTCTGTTCAACTCAGTTCCAGTCAAAGCTATGAAGTATAGGACTGATTATTACACACAGCTGAGACAAGGAACATCAAGAACAACATTCCAATTATATTTGAGGATTATAATAAATCCAATGTATGTCACCCATTAAACTGATAGTGAATCATATTCTTGCTAAGATTGCCCATGAGCACATTGTTGTGGAAGATGAAAGTGGAGGGAAGCATTCTAACCTCTGAAGAGCCCTTTGACTTGATGGGATAAAAAGTTAGCTTCACAAGTATAACACAGAAGTATAGCATAACCATATATACTCAAAAAAAGTATTGAATGTTTATATTATTACAAATAGTAGTAATATTATCTAGGCCACTGAAATATCATGTTGAAGCATTTAGCTTGAGAAAGACACTGGTTGTGTTTCTCTTCTTGTACTTACAAGCATAAATGTAGAGTGTTTCCACCAAAGTCAGAGTTTCTGCATAGCAGTGCCAAGAGAGCACAAGAGTACCACTATCTTAACCAAAACTCTTTAACTTTTCCTGAGTTGAAATCTATAGTTGAGAAATAAAAATGAAAAAAAACCATAGCTACACAGTAGAAATCCACGATGTTAACATTTTATAATCAGAATATGAAGCACAAGAATGACTCAACATGAAGACACAGGATAGAAAAAACCCTATATTTACAATTACTGTAAAGGAAGAAATCAACAAGACAGAAGCAGCCATAAGCTTCTGATAAGCCATAAGCCAACTCAGAACATCCATTTCATACCCGGGGGCCAAGATCAAGAAAAAAAAAAAACCACCACTATTTCTGCTTTTAAAGAAGGCTTTGCAGCAAACCCATGACCAGTCTGAAATGGGATGAATATAAAAAACACTGAAACTTCATACTTAAACATAGAAGGTCAGTTGATCAGGAAAGCACAGAAGTTGTTAAGCCATAAGTCAAATAAAAAAAAAAAAGTCCTCTCCTTCAAGCCAGAGATTTAGGGGGAAGGGGGGGGGGGGGGGGGGGGGAACAAAGAAAAAAAAAAAAAAAGGACTTTGCTTTGTGGCTAGCCACTGGAAAAAGTGAACAGCAACACAGAAGATGTTCTAGCTTTAAAAAGAAAACTCTTTACAGCACAGTCACTAGCACTAAGCAAAAGAAAAACAAACATTTGACACTGCAGGGTCATAAATAAATTGTTGAGACATCAATTAAGGTGAAGGCCTTTTTGAAAGAAATGGAAAAGTCTGAAGGCTATAGTCTAACCACATCAAAACAAGAAAAATAAGTTTCCTAGAATATGGACCAACAAATGATAACTGAAGCAAAGGCTATGGAGGCATGAACTCAAATCTCTCACATGACTTGCAGACTTGGATAAGGATGCCAAAGGACTTAAAGGAAGAAAAAAAATTATTTAATTCTTTGTTGATCAATATGATTGGACAACTCTGATGTCTCCTTGTTTTCTTTCTCCTTGAAACCTCCCATCTCCTATTTGTATTATTTACGTTAACCCACACTGACATCTGTCAGCTGGATTCTCAGAGCAATTTAACAGGTATAACCTCACTCAGCAGTCATTCTCAAGAGGACAACAGTGTTTTTCACGTTCCTCGACTACTCCCTATGCACAAACACAGCCCTTCACTTACCACATTAGACACAGCTTCTACTGCACTCTGCTTGATTCTCCACTACAGATTTCCAGGAAGCAATGCCACAGTTGAGCAATCCAGACTCCCAGTGCAATAAAGTCCCACACTTTTTCTCCCTTTGACAGATAGTGTCCTCTCTATAACATCTAGAAAACAAGCACACATGCTCTTTATACAAAATGTGCATGAAAGGCTGGACCATCAATCATGCCCTAGAACCTGTATTTTTGAAGCTTTATTAATCATCCCTTAAACAGAAGCAAACAGAAGAGTATTTAACAGCATCTGAAACCACAAAGAGTAGCAGATTTTATAAGGTATGTGCAAGTCATAGAAATGCAGATATTTTGCCTTACACAGTGCATAGGTTTGCACAAAAATAGCTACAGCATGAGTTAGTCTTAAAATACATGTCTAAAGCAAGTTTGCTGGTTTCATTAACAGGCAGATCCTATAAATGGGATTCTACTGCTGATACCTGGAATTGAAAATACAAGCCACCGAAAGACTTACATACATAAGAACAGAGTATAGGAGAGGGGACTGGCATTCCTTTTGGCAAAGGTATTTAATATGCAACCTCGAAGATTAGTAAGGGAGTCCAAATCATGCCGTATAGTAAAATAGCATTCAGAAGCCTCCCGTAAGCAAAACTGTAGACGGAGAACTAATTTTGACTGTACAAGAAGAGAGCTGCTCTTCCAACTTTTTACAAAACATCATATTTTTCTTCTGGAATTTCTTTCAAAATACTCTTGGGCTGTTTAAGAATCCTCCTCAAGTTCCAGATGCAGAGAGCTAATGTAGGAGGCTTTCCCTTCAGCTGTTATAATACAGCATATATAGACCTAGGTAAGGTTTTCAATGAGTCTCCATTGATCTCTATTTCAGTGGGATGATTGTGCAAATAAGCCTGTGAATGCCTACCTTCACTTCATATGAATACTTACAGTGAAGTTCTACAACACAGGGAGGTATGTCAAAGAAAGACTTACTACAGTCACCATATTTCCTTGCCTTGAACATTCTGAATAAAAGTTGTAAAAGCTGTATCGAGATATACCTTTTATAACTACATTCAGAAAACTGCTGCTTTGATCTATGCCTCTCCTGTATAGTTCCCACTTGTTGCATATCCAAGTTTCTCACACACCAATAGCTTCATGATGCATGGAAACAGCACTGTCCCCTTTCCACATGGCAGACTCAGGCAAGCTTTTCAAGATGATGGATCACAGCAGCATTCTTCACCAGATACTCACTCTCATCTGCAAAGGAGGCTCTTTTTGTTCTCTACAGCATGAGAAAAGGGTTTAAGAAAAACAGTATTTCTTAAACTGCAATGGTCTCCCCAATTCAAACATTCATGTCACTTGTGTCTCAGGTATTTATGTATGCCCAGAAGAGGAGGGCTTCTGATTTTATTAGCCCATGCACAGGGTCCAGAGATCATCAGTGATTGAAGGCAAAACCATACATTTTTAGATGAAGACCCAAACACTAGTTCTGCTGTCACTAGAATCAAAGAAAACAAAAAATCTTCATAGATTTCACTCTGTTGCTGCTAGATTACACCCTTCATTCTATTACCTTCCTCCTGTACCCAGAACTCTGCCAATCGCATTTGATAGCATCTCTACAAAGTTGTAAGGGCCACACAGACTTTTCTGCTATTTTTCAGATGGACATTTGGAATGAACACTGGCAATCAGCTATCCTTGAGTTCAGACAACAGAGCTCTCTGATATTACTGAGGTATTGTATTGCTACCACCAGAAGCAGGGCTAGAGCCTGGAAAAGAGACTTTGGGAATTTATCAGTTTCCAAAAATACTTTCAGAAATATCATCATAGCTTCATGTTTTACTACCATAATCTGAATTTGGAATAACCAAAAGTAATAGAATATCTACAAAATTACTATATGCTAAAGACCATGCTGTCATTTATGGTGTCTCCCTTACAAGAAGATTAACTTTCTAGAAATATCCAGCATAACACAAAATCATACAAATTTCAAAACCTCAGTAAAACCCAAATCAGTTGTAATGGACATATATTCCAATGTTTATCAGCTAATACGTTATAAGTTTGCAACACTTGGCTTCTTAAGTCTATTTATATGGATTACAGAATTAGGAAGTGGTTTATGTACTAATTACTGCTAAACTTAAAGGAGTAATTTTTAGAAACACAATAAAAGAAAGTTTAACAGTTTCAAAACTGGAAGAACCAGGAGCCCTTCCTTTAAAAAATTTCTTTCTTAGAACAGAAGAGGTTGCACTATATTACTAAAAAAAAAAATTCAGGTTTTGCAAAATATTTTTTTACTGAAGTTTATTACTTACCTTCTTTTTATGTAATAAATACCAGAGTATCCAAAATGGCTGTTATTCTGCTGCTATAGTACTGAGGACTCCCGTTTGTGCATAAAGATCTGAACACCATGGGTTTTGTCCAACTACCAGTCAGATAAACTCTTAACTGAACAAAATTTCTACTGCAGTAAGAAAAGCAAAATCTATCCTAGGAAGTAATAGAAATTAAAACAGAACTAATTTAAAGAGACAACAGAGAGAGAAATCACAAGGGTACTTAAAGCATTGGTTTGCCCTTCACTGTGTTTGGTGAACTGAGTTCCAGGGCATTTTAATGAGGATTGATGACCAGCTGGGGTTAATGGCCCTCAGCTGCACCTCAGGCCATTAACTCCTCCCTATCAGTTATTAATCCCCAGGAAATACCCTCTACCTCTCTCTTTATTGCTTAATCATAAGTAGCAAGAGATAATCAACCAGTCAAGATCCTGGTATGGTGTGAATGTTCTTGTTCCTGCCTCTTCACACAGTGTGTCTTATGCTGTAGAACAAACTATTTTGGTATTACCACCTTCAGGTCACAAAAGGATGAAGAAACATATGTGAACAGAGAGAAAATAAACATTTTGTCTGGTGACTGCATTTCATATTTCTTCTTTAGAATAAACATAATATTTATAGCTTGTATATTGTGTGGAATCACACAAATCTGTTTGTAATCCCATTGCTATTAGACTACTGGGAGCTCTTTCCTTTACAGTTCTAGAGCATATAATGGGGTTAGAGTTCTTATTACTGTTGTTTTTAAAGCAAGAAAGTACCAAGCAGATGTTATAACATAGCGTGAGAAGTAAAAGCACTATGGTCACCCTAAGACACTGCACCCAAGAGGTGCATGGGAGCATCGAATGAATCACAAGGTGCTTTCTCTTGGAAAGAGCAGAGCTCAAAGGAGAGCCAGTACACCTCTACGCCTGATCTTCCCCACCCAGTGAAACAGCTGGTTTGGCCCAGTCTCAAGCCTGTATATTAGCAGGGCATGATCAGAGAGTTTGTGCATGGAGTTAATATAAGAGTAAGAACACAGCCTTTATGTTTTAATTTTGTTGCAGAGAAAGACTGAACTTGCAATTGGTTCGGCTGAAGAAGGGAAGTGGCATTTGTATGATACGGCGTCCTACAGACAAAAATTGTTTCATCTTTCATGAATATCCCCTGCAATCAAAATTCCTGAGAACATACCTAAGCATACTTTAATTCATACCTACTGAGTTCACCCACTCTGAAAGATGACATACAAATACATTAATAAGCAATCTGAAGATCATCTGCCTTCACTGCACCTCCAGTGAGTAACTCTACATCCTATTGCAGTGTCATTTTATATCAGTCTCGCAGAAATAGCAAAAAGGGATTACTTTTCCATTTCATTATTTCCCTTTCCAGTATATTTGGACTGCCCATGTCATGAGGCTTGTGGGGCACTGATATTTTTTTAATGGATCAGTAAATTATGTCCTCATGTCTTTGTGAAACTCTTACGGGTAAAAAAATCATAACTTCCATCCCATGAACAATTCTGTTTATTTCAATAGGAACATCAGTGTCATCAAAAGCTTTAAAAATTCCAGCCTTTAGTTGGTAGACAGTACCTCAATCCTCAACAGCTGCAAGACATTGATTACAATTATTCTCTTTAAAGGAAATAAGATCACATTGAGCTTCAGACAAAAATATAGATCCTTTCAGATCACATCTACTGATGACCCATGGTGATACACATTAAAGCAGTTACATCATTTATTTGTATACAAATCATAAGTTAAATGAATGTTCTGCTGCCCTACTTAAATGTAATTATCTATAAACACACACAACATTTTCTGTGCTCCTTCTGACTGTCATCTTTTTGTTAGTTACAGGCAGGACACGTTTTGAACATTCAGTAGAATAACCCCCATTTAGAAAGTTAGATCTAAAAATCAACATCTGCTCAATGAAAGTTCTCCCAAGAGCTGGGTGCTGTCAAAATTAGCAGAAGAATCAAGAATAAGGTTGTTAAAAGAGGTAGTATATTTAATTTCAGAACAGCTTATTTAGGTCCTTGCACCACCTCAGCTGTAACATTTTCATCAACTTCAATAGGCTTTGGCTCAGGCACTGTGTTGGAATGGAAGTTGATAACAGTAGGAGTGCACTGACTGATGCCAACGGGCCTTGAATTGGTCCATTATTATGAAAGCAGTTTACAAAGAATGAATAAGTAATCCACACTGTGCTATACACACTACCTCTCTACTCAGAATAATTAGGCTAGTGTGGCTTACCATCTCACTGTTTCTACCATTTGCACAGCCACTTGATGTCTTGGTGAACATTTGTGCAGGTTTTGGCTGGGGTAGAGTTAATGTTCTTCACAGTAGCTAGTATGGGGCTCTGTTTTGGATCTGTGCTGGAAACAGTGTTGATAATTCAGGGATGTTTTAGTTATTGCTGAGCAGCGCTTACACAGAGTCAAGGTGTTTTCTGCTTCTCACCCCACCCCACCCGTGAGGAGGCTGGGGGTGCACAAGAAGTTGGGAGGGGACACAGCTGGGACAGCTGACCCCAACCGACCAAAGGGATATCCCATAATATATGGCGTCATGCTCAGCATACAAAGCTGGGGGGGAAGAAGAAGGAAGGGGGGACGTTCAGCATGATAGGATTTTTTCTTTTCAAGTAGCTGTTGCACATGATGGAGCCCTGCTTTCCTGGAGATGGCTGAACACCTGCCTGCCAATGGGAAGGGGTGAATTAATTCCTTGTTTTGCTTTGTTGCGTGCGTGGCTTTTGCTTTATGTATAAAAATAAAGCATTATAAAATGTCTTTATTTCAACCCACAAGTTTTCTCACTTTTACCCTTCCAATTCTCTCCCCCTTCCCATGGAGGGAGGGGGAGTGAGCAAGAGGCTGTGTGGTACTTAGTTGCCAGCTAGGGTTAAACCGCAACAACATTTTTTAAAACAAATTTTAAAATTTTTTAAAATGTGAAAATCCAAAGATTTTCATGCAATCTATTAAAAAAAATAAATATGGTGGGACCTCTCTTCCTCCTACACTAGTTTCTTTTAACCTAACAGCCCAGCTAATCCTGGTGAAACATCTTTACATCAACTGCTCATGTTTTACAGAATGTTTTCTCCCTAATTAATTGAATCATATACATCATAGTCACATTTATTAAATTTTGTTAATTATTAGGTACATTCTCACACATAAGATTTTAAAGATTTGTTTAATGTCATATCTATATATAGCAGACAATTAAGTCATTATATTCATTAAAGTTACTCATTTAATTTCTTTGCTTGGCAGTGGGAGATGGAACTATGAATACGTTTCAGTTCAATACTAAAAGCACACATTGCAAGCAGCAACAAGAGTACGTTTTTAAGGATCACTTGTGAAAATGCTGGACTTATAATGTCAGATTCTGAACCCTTCTGTTCCTATAAAAGATTTACAGAATATAAGAGACACCTACCCAGCTATTGTGCTTGCCTTTTAGAATAGGGATTAAATAAGCAGTTATATACACCTTAGCTTTTGCATTACGTTTTTTGTAAAATATATACTTGAAGTCAACTGATCATCAGAACGGGCTTCTACAGAGACTAGTGACTAAAATTTCTTGGTTTATGTTATTTAATAGTGGTTCACACTGTCTCTTGTCCTTAAAGGATATAAATATATTATTAAAACAGTGCTACTGAGTAACAACCATAATAAAACCAAGTTTGTTTTCATGTCATTATAATGATCATACACACTCATGAGCAAATTTTTCATGCAGACATCTATCAAACATACAACAGGTGATGATCACAAACCACTCCATGTGGTCTTTCAGAACCCTCTCTTGAGGGGGCTTTGGTCACCAGCATTCATAATTCACAAATCAGCCAACCTAGGAATTCAAGTTAGCAGCTGGGAGAGAGTAAGTTCTAGAAGATAAATCTGCTTGCAGTTCATGGCAAAAGAAGGACATCAGGACAGTTCAGTCCACTGAAGATCTTTGGACAATAATTTGTATACTTGGGAACAGTTCCTAACTCCCAGTTTCAGATTCTGTCTTATCCCATGTTCCAACTCAGTATCGGGACAAAATCAGGCATGCATGATCTCTTCTCCCATTCTACCCTGATTACTACAAGAAGGAAACCTGACCTTCTTGGCCAGAGAGGCACCACAATATGCTCCAACTGGATCCCCAATTTGGACAAATCAATCTTATGTCTTGGAGACATGACACACCGTATACTCAGAGGTTGGCTAGATGCAGCCTTTCTCCTTAAAAGTACAGCCTATAGACAACACACTTCTAAATGTAGATCCCTTAGGTAAATGCATGCAACTGGTTGGGATGAATCCAGTCTTAATAGCTAATTTGTTAATATGGTTGCTTATTAACAGCAAAGATTAAGATGTATTCATCACATTCTATGAAATACAAACCTTAACTTTGGTATAGCCTAACACTTTTCTACCATTCTACGGATGATAGTGACAAAACAGAACAAAATACAACAGTAATATAAAGCAGCACTGTAAACAAGATGTATTTTCAACTATAAAACTCACATGCATTTTTAACACTACAAATATGGATCTATATTCAATTCTTTAGAACCCAGCTTGCATTTTGAACACAAATTTGTTCCGTCTTACTCATGGGGAGAAGGAAGAAATCTAATCAAATTCTACTGAGTGTTTTCTCTGCTATAATTTAGTGGTAAAACTGGCAGGCTGCCTAACCACGTCAAAAAGGGATACATTTGAAATGCTGTAACTATAAAATAACAAGGAAGCTTTTAGCCACATTCATGTAGTGGAGACTATGAAAATGTTTACTTGTAATGTGGTTAGCATATGAAAAGATTAATCTAACAGGAAAATACATTTTCAAGTTGCGAAATTGTCTTGCTTGATATATAAATATTTTATGTAAATAAAAGCAGATTTGAGATTCATATAACATTTATATATTTTTAAAACTAAAGGCATAGCAACTGACTCTGCAAAACATTTTTCAGTAACACTCTCTGCTATCTACACTAACGCCTTTATTTGTTTATATTAGCTTTTACTCTAATGAAGATGGCGCCGGTGGTTCTGTCTGGCTAAGCTGCTGACAGGACACCGTCAACATCGATGGAAGGCATCACGGAGAGAGAGCAGGTGATTATTCAACTCAGTGACTCCAAATGCAGGCTATGGTAAAAGAAAATGGATGCCAATGGCAGGAATAAGGAAAGGTGACTTTTCCTCAAGTCTGTGACTGGAGAAGTTTGAGAAAATTGGGGTGACATATAGGGATGCTGTTCTAAGTACTTTGAACATCTGAGCTCATTTCCTCGTGTCGTTTTCTTTTTGCCACTTTCTTCATTAAGTGTGTCACTGGAACATAAAAGTCAGTTTCATATTCTTGAAGATTTGGAGACACCTTCTAAATTACATGCCAGAGAGGGGTAAAGGGGTCTAAACATAAATGAAAGGAATTCTTTTTCAGTTCTGACCCAACTTAATTGGAGCTTATTTTTATTATTTTTGTTATTTGGGACAATTTGCAAGTTGTCCCCCATTCAAGAAACAAAACAGAACAGCCTGGCAGACTAATGGCCAACTAGTAATATCAATTAATTTTCATAAGATGCAGACAGCTGCTACCACCACCATTACTTCTGCAATATAAGTGTGGCATTACTTTGTGGAAGAACCAACACTTTCTACCAAATTTCAAAGCATTTTCAAAAGTTGTGGCAGACAATGAATGTCTGAGTCAAGACTCAAAGCAAAGACCAACCATTTTACTTCTTTGGTGGCTCAAATTCACAAGTTTCTAGAGAACAGAAACGTGTTCATTAAAGAATCTACAAAATGGCACTTATTTTCTTTGGAAGCCAGATAGCATTAAAACCCAACTGAAGAAAAAAATAGTCTATATTTGGGTATTGAGGAATGTGATGGGTTACTGCATCTTAAATCATAATTAGGGCATTAGAAATTTTTTTATTAACTGTTGTTAAAATAGGAAAACTTGTCATCCATACAGCTGTTTGATGTACTTGTAGATTTAAGAAAGACTCATTTTAACTTAGCATCATAGTATAAATTATTTCTCTGTTGTTTAAATAAAACTGAAAGTGATAAATACAATGAAGTCTATACAGTGACAAATACAGTGAACTCTATGGATTTGTGTCATCAAGTTATTCAAATCAAAGGTGGTACATTTCACAGAATCACAGAATCATCAAGGTTGGAAAAGACCTTGAAGATCATCCAGTCCAACCATTAACCTAACACTGACAGTTCCCAACTACACCACATCCCTCAGCGCTATGTCGACCCAACTCTTAAACACCTCCAGGGATGGGGACTCCACCACCTCCCTGGGCAGCCCATTCCAATGCCCAACAACCTGTTCTGTAAAGAAATGCTTCCCAATATCCAGTCTAAACCTCCCCTGCCACAACTTGAGGCCATTCCCTCTTGTCCTATCGCTTGTTACTTGGTTAAAGAGGCTCATCCCCAGCTCTCTGCAGCCTCCTTTCAGGTAGTTGTAGAGGGCGATGAGGTCTCCCCTCAGCCTCCTCTTCTCCAGACTAAACACCCCCAGTTCCCTCAGCCGCTCCCCGTACGACCTGTGCTCCAGACCCTGCACCAGCTTCGTTGCCCTTCTCTGGACACGCTCGAGTCATTCAATGTCCTTTTTGTAGTGAGGGGCCCAAAACTGAACACAGGAATCGAGGGGCGGCCTCACCAGTGCCGAGTACAGGGGTAAGATCCCTTTCCTGTCCCTGCTGGCCACGCTATTGCTGACACAAGCCAGGATGCCATTGGCCTTCTTGGCCCCCTGGGCACACTGCTGGCTCCTGTTCAGCCAGCTGTCAATCAACACCCCCAGGTCCCTCTATGACTGATCAAAATCAAAATACATGTTCCTGGATGGTGACATAGCCAAATTTACAGAGTACAAATTTGTCAATTATTCTGTCATTGTAAATGCTTGTGAATTTGGGGAGCAGTGGAGAGAGCTGGTGGGTGGATGCTAATACACACAAAGAACTGGATGACTCAAGCACTTTTACAACCCCAACCTTGCACCATCGGCTTGACCTCTCTCCTCATGCACAATCAGAAGCATTCTGCACCAGGTTCCCAGTTTTTTTAAAGGCATATATGTAATCCAGTACTGAACTCCAATGAGATGACTCTGAAAATCAGATTCTGAATATGAGTCTGAAAATCTCTCTCAAGCAGTAAAAAAAAGCATTAGGTTTCAGAGGGGATTTGAAAAGCACGTTTGGAAGGATCCAGCAAATAGCATCAAACAGAAAACTTAAAAATCTCTTGAAGATTCCTACAATAATTTTAGCAGAAGGAATACTGTACACAAAACAGATGCTCATAGGGTGGAGCTTAACACTTGAAGCAGCAAGAGATTAACACCAACACTTTCATGCATTATCTAAAAGTGGAGGAGGAAAACAACCACCTAAATAAATAACCCAGTTCCCAAGTATAGATCTGCATCAGTCAAACCAAAGATTGCTTTGTTATTAATCAGAATAAGAGAATCAAAGATGAAGTAATTTCTTTCTTTTAAATATCAAATGCATTGAAGCAGCAGTAATTTATTTATATGTCATTATTTCTTTTGATACTATGCAAAATACCATTCCTAAATGCTGGTTTTCTAAAAACATAACCATTAGAATAGTTGTTACATATTTAATTTCATGCTCCACTCAGCATAAAGCAGTTGAGAGACTGCCAGCCAGAGCAAATTAAGTAACCGGTTAGATAATTTCCTGCTTAATTGAAAGCAGGTAGTTTTTAAAAGTAATAATTGATTTTGTTTCTAATGAGTGTGTAGCTATTTCTTCCCTTTTCTATTCCTGTTATTAAACAAGATTGCACTAAACCTTTGTACACTGTTAATGACAGGCACAGGAGGAAAAGAACTGAAGAGTATTGTTTCTTTAATATTTTAAATTCTAATTGCAGTAAAAAAAAACAACAGAGGAATGGCATCTCAATATTGGTCCTCCACTTGAAGATCATTGCTTCAAGATCTAATCCAGGTCAAAAGTTCTTACCTTCACACTCTTCAAGGACAAGAAGTGAGCCAGCAGTCTCAGCTTAGTTCAAAGCAAAGAAGCATCAATCATCCTAGCAGACAATAACTGACCTCAGCAGAAAAAACAAAAGACAAAAACCAACCAACCAACCAAACCAACCAAAAAACCAACCTGTTCTGGAATTACTACTTCCCTTTTACTTTTAGGAATGGTCACTCCAAAAGAAAGCTGTGATGCCTAATGACAACAGATAAAGAAATCTTTGGCTGACAATGTTATATGATTTGGTAAAAAAGGACTTAATTCACCACGACTGTTGAAAAAGCACCTGTCACAAGCAGTTAATTCACTTGAAAATTATATTTAAAACCAAAAGAATAATTGTTCTATTAAAATGTTTGAACAAAATATTAGATTTTCTGATCTAAAGAAAAAATTAAGATAAGTCTGTCCACCTTTTTTTCTTCCACTTCTTTGAAAATTAACAAAAGGGAAAGCACATTCTACATGTGTAGAAAGTATTCCTGCAAGCTTTGTATTACAATCCAATGTTTTGACAAGTTAATATAAGAAACAGTCAAATTCCAGTGTGAGTCATTTTAGACTCTATCCTCATAACTGTTGAGCACCTGACTGCTTCCCCTTCACAGGTGCATACGTATAACCCACAGTTCCCTGAAGCGAGTGACACAAACCAACTTGGACTAAAATCATTAATACATCTGTATAAAAATCAGAAGCTATAGCATCATATATACATATATGCATGGTAGATTTATAACCACCACAAAATGCTGAGATGATTCTCTCAATGAAAAATTATTGCTGATTTCAGGCTGGTAGGTATTTCACATATAGCTATTACTGATTAGTGTGCTGAGACAATTAAGACCTGCACCAGGGAGAGCAAGCAAGAATTTTGCAGCCTGTCAGTAGCTTGATCCACGAATTACTGAAAGTATGTGAAGTTCTAAGTATTTAAATCTGTTACTTAGTATATAAATCCTTCTTCTGAATTTAGAGTCTTACATGAAAAGTTTTAAAGAAAAACACTGTATCCTCAAAGAAAGTAAAGAGGTGTGCAAGGGTATCGTAATATTTGCGGTTATCTTTAGTTTGTGCTAAGAAAGTACAGTCACTGGCATTTGCTATTATGCCAAATGACAAGAGGTTTTCTGGTTTATCCACCCTGACAAACCTCTAAAGCAGTTAATAATCTTAACAGCAACACTATGATTTTTTTTCTGAAAATCACGGTTGCTAACCATAATGAATTCTCCTTTTATTTAAAGGTCATCAATACAGTACTTAGAGTTTGTTTATTCATACACAATGACACTAGATCATGCCTGTATTCTCGATAACAGTCCCTCATTTTTCACATGTGAGAACATATGTACGAATAGAGTTTAAACTTATTTACATGTAGACATCTATGCATGTACCTCAATCTATAATAACATGGTCTAGAATGGTTGGGAAGGGAGGTTAATGAGTTCAAAACAGGTAATTTATTCAAAGAAGAAAAAATATGAATAAGCAATACTGTTTGTCCCAAGCAAGTACCTGAAGAACATCATGTTATCATACACTGGTTTTGCAACATAATCATCAGAGGGGCAAAAGAGCTCTAAAACTTCCAGAACTTCTCTACTTTGGATTAGGAGTACTACTCGTATCTCACCACTTCTGAAGCTAAAAGCTGTTGTTCCTATCAGTTCAAGTTTTCAGTTCTCAGAGTAAAAGAAGGTAAACCCAACACACACAAAAATACTGCAAATCCTGACATTAAGTAGTATGTCTCATGCAATGAAGTCACACGTTTCATCTTTACTGTTATAGTAGTTTTCAGTTCAGTAACTGCAGACCTGCTCAGTTCACGCGGCTTAAAGCAAATTGGGATCCAAGTGTTTTATTGAGCTGTCAACAACATGAAATTAAGCAGCAATCAGTGAAGTGTTCCATTCAAGACCAACTGTAGTGATACAACTAAACCCCCAAACTAGACATTAACATTAATAAACACCAGTAAATTTCTAAATACCCTCTGTAACAAACACAAAAAAGATTTCTGAAATGCTAAAAGCCTTTCCATAGGAAAGGCAAGCATTGTGAGCACCCACCAGTACCACTAGGGACATTTCTCATTCCTCAGGTTCAAGAAAGAGAAATTCTCTCTGGGGTGAAGGCAGACAAAGACTAAGCAGTTCATTAGGGTCATGGAGGACCTATAGAAGAAGATGACTAGAAGGAGCAACACAAAGGCTGAGAGGGCGCCATCACTTTCAAGAAAGATATCAAGGGTGAAGGCCAAAGGAGGAGAAGAGCTCTTGAAATGTATGGAAAAATATGGTCAAGAACCCAAATCAATTCAGTATTTCTTTTAAAGAGGAAGACCTCATCGTCAGCAGTGTAGTAGCAAATGCCCCTTGGCGCAGCGCTAAGGGATGGTGAGGAAATCATGCATGGTCTCTACATCTCAGTTCATGCAGAAGAAAGCGAACACTGTCTTTTACCTCTGGCATCCCCCCAACCAAATGAGCATACATGGTATACATACCCTTCTTTACACAGTCTGAACATGCAGATGAATTTACAGGGACGCCCAGCAGCTGTGCCCAGTGCATGGCCACCAAGGGCAGGGACAGCCCCTGGGCCCTCCGGGCACAGGGACAGCCTCGGGGCCAGCACCCCACAGGCCATCCTCCGAAAGGTGCCCGGCTGAGGGGCAGTGGGCAGGGCTGCGCATGGGGCCCTGTTACTCCCATGTCACAGTGTCACCACCCAGCAATGCAGCAGTCACAGTGACCTGGGGAAGTATAAAAGGCGGCATCCTCCATGTCCTGCTGCCAGAGCTGGCCTGGGGGCAGCCCAAAGACATCCAAGAGGAAGTCCTTGAGGATCCAGTGTAATTACTTGGAGGGAGCTCAGGGAGGAAGACAGGAGGCTGGATGAGGCTGCTGGAGAGGAGAACTGGCAAGAGCTGGAGGTGCCCGAGGCTGTCAGACCTTTTCAGCTGGACAGCAGCGGCAAGACCAAGGGAATGCTTTCTTGAGGAGCACTGCAGAGCTCACCATCCTCATCCCCTGCAGAGCCAGGGGCAGCAGCTGTAAGGAATGAGATGCAGAGATGTTGCCAGGGGTGACGGTGCTTTGGAGCACCCACTGGTGCTCTGCCAGGTATGGGAAGGATTCTTGTCCCCAAGGCTGATGAGGCCTTTTGCCACTCTTGGAAGCCCCTGAGGTGGCTCCAGGTTGAGGGAGAACAGGGCTTGGGCATCTCCTGGGATGCGTGACCAGCCTGTGGGAGGAGGAGGCAGGCTTTGCTCACATGCTCAGGGAGTAGCCTATCGCCAGTGCTGGGGTCAGGAAGGAATTTTCCCCCGGGGCAGATTGGCACTGGTCCCCGGGGGTTCTCACCTTCCTCTGCAGCATTGAGCGTGACCACTTGTCAGGGCTCCTCTGGTCCATTTTGCCAGGGTTACTGCCTGCTGCTCATGCACTACGAAGATGGTGCCTCGTGCCCTTCGGCTGGGGGGAGGAAGGCTTTTTTTTTCCTCCAAGGTGGTCTAGCACGTGTCCCTGGAGGTTTTTTTACTTCCTCTGCAGCACGGAGCATGGCCTCTTGACAGGGTCCTTTTGTGTCATTTTGGCCAGGTGCCTGCTGATCCTGTTCCATGTAAGTGGCCCTCGTGCCCTGCATCTGGGGGAAGGAAGCTTTCTAGACTCCCAGGGTGGGCCCCAAGGGTGGCCCCTGGGGGTTGATTCTTGTCCTCTGTAGCACTGGGCACAGCCCCTTGACAGCGCTCCTCTGTGACATTTTGGAGAGGTTCTTGCCTGCATCTCTTACACCTCCAAGGTGCTACTTGCGCCCTGGCTCTCTCTGGCTCTCTTTCCCATCACAAGTTCATAGCAGGAGTGAGCTCTGCTCTTCCCTTGGCTCCGTTTCCCCAGGGGTTCCTGCCTGTGCAAAACAGCCTGTGCTTGGAAGGGCTCCAGGCTTGCTGCACCATCCGGAGCTGCCACTTTCCAGCTCTCCCTGCCTGCAATACAAGTGTGGGGCAGGCACCAGAGTGCTCTTCATGCATCACCAAAAAGCACAGCAGCAGAGCAAGTTTTGGGAGACAAAAAGAATCCTTGTCATCAATATATGTCCTACTTTGGAAAACATCCCATGGTACCACACACCACTTCTATATTTGTGTGAGGTTTGTATCAATCCTCATTGTTCAAGTTGTCGCTCTTCAGGAAACAAAGGCTGCTTGCCCGCTGTATTCTTGCTGCTACTTTCTGTATCTCTGTGATCTACCTTTGCCAAACTGCAAGGGACGTTTTTTTCAAGCTAAAATTAAGAATGCATAAGCCTGCTTCTGGATACACGTGTGTATTTTGTTAGTGCTTGTAAGCATCGACTCTGAAATGGGTTCAGGAAAATAACAGAAAATAAAAACCTGTTTCCACTTGTAATCTTTCTGATTTCTGTCCTTGAAAGTGTTTTTAGAGCTGAAAAACGCCTGGCATTTCAGGGAAATAACAGTGAATTATAACTGATTTATAATCTCCTCCTCCAATATTTATAGCATTTCATAGTCCTCCTTTTGTCTCCTTAGAGATCAAGGAAAATGACCATTAAAAATTATTAGGCTGGCTGTCACAGACCTTAGGCCAGGGTCATTTACAGATCAGACTTGCAGAAACCGAAGTTGTGGGAAAGGAAGACTGAAAAAGAGGAAGAAGTAGAAACATGACATGGATATGTGAAAACTGGAGGTAGGAAAGGAGGAAATGCTTTACTTCATGATATCCAAATGAATACTTTATAAACAGTCAGTCCAGTAAAGAGCTGTAATGCCTAAGGACAGTGGAAAAACTGGCAGACATTTCCCTTACCCGCCTCTAAAAAAGGACTTAATTCTTTATACTTATCCAAATATAATTTACTTACCAGACATCCAAATTCTGCTTGAAGTTATTAAGAATTTATATCAAAAGACTTGGTCTTGTTGGACCAGCAGACAAAAGCTAGCCAGTGCTAAAAAGGATCAAAGATACATGCTAAATACTTTCAGTATGTGACTGCACTTTTACTATATTATATATACACATGTACAGTGTAAGTACACATATATGTAACTCATACAAATACACTTATGTTTATAGTCTCTAGTATGAAAGAATGCAAATAGTGTACTAAACACATGCTTTACTTCTGATACCTTCACCAGTCCTTCTATTGTTGAAGACAATTGATGTTTTGCTATTAAGACAGACTTTAGAGCACTACGCTGAATAATGACCACAAGTCACAACTACCTGAGCTGTAGTTGACCACAACAACTACATTAGCTGTTTTTAAAATCACCCCTAATTGACCTCAACTTACCAGTTCTCAGTTTTCCACTAAACTTACACCAAGAGCTCATGTCCAGTTAATCTGTAAATATCATTTTAGGAGTAAATCTAATTTCTGAATGACTTTCTGTAAGTACTTAAGTGCGGCTATTTTCCCCCACAAACTTTAGAAAGAAAAGGAGTCATTAACTATTACAAATTTGTAATATAGATTAAGATCTAATAAATTATAAATGATACTGAGTAGGAATTAATATTCAAAACATTAATCATTATAAGAAAAGGTTAACTGATCTAAAATACATGGATGAGCACTGTGAAATCTGTTCTGTGGAACAGAAACAATACTGCAGAACCAAACAGGTAAAAAGTTTTGGGGGAAATTAGAGACAAACAGCATAAACTTCAGAAGTATGTTTATGTATGTGTAGACACACACTAATTTGAAATTCTATCTTCTTTGTAGTTTCATACCAATTAATTTGCTCCTAAGAGGGCTGGGGAATAAGAGCAAGAGTTTCTAGACAGAAGCATAGTTCCAAGGTTGTCTTACACAAATGACCTCAGCCACAATTTTACCATTAACTGAAGTAAGAATTCTGTCAAGTTCCCGGGAAATACGAAGTCATAGCAGCAAAAAATGAACTCTCCTTTATCAAATAAGGTATTTGAAAAAGGCAGCCTGGCAGACAGAAAGTCTTTAACAGATCAAGATTAATTACAACTCCTAGAAAAGAGAATTATCTTCTGTTCTTGCTCCAGTCTTAAGAACAAACTAGCTTGGAGAAGTCTGCACAAAAGCTAGAGTAAAGGTTGAGATGCCTCTTGGAATACACCATGCTTAGTATTATCTTTTTCTGACAGTTTACAGTTCTGATCAGGTGACCCTCTGTATCATCTACACATATTTGTCAGTCAACCTAGAATCACAGCTGCCACATCTGAAAGGAGGATAGAGAAGGATAATACTGCTGATTTTCTATAGAAACTGTGGCCAAATCAAACAAACTTCTTTAAAATGTTAAATACAGTTTTTAGTCTAATAGCTAGAAAAATAAAACTTTGGACAGTTAAAAACTTCATAAAAATCCAGTGCAAGTTCCACATTAAGGGTCTGATCTTACAGGTTGACTTGTGTCCAAGGACATATTTAAGGATAAATCAATTTAAATCAAGCACTATGGGTAGACCTACTTTCTCAATGGTTATTATCTCAAACCATCTGCCCTAACCACCCTTATGAATGTGTCCCCCACAGGAAAAGAGGAATGAACTCCAGCACAGCATTTATCATACATTAATGTAACTAGCTACATAGTTTTCACTCTAGTATATTAAATCTGCACTGGAAATGGTGTTTCCTAGGAGAAAATGGTGCAACATGGGATGGCCAAACAACAACAAAAAAGGCTGTATATAAGCTATTAGATCACTGGAGGGCTTAAAGAAAGTATCTTTTATCCCCTGAAGGGAGAACAGAAATTTTTATAAAAACCCAAACAAACAAACATATATAATATACATAATAAAATACAGCTGTACTGTGAAAAATTTATCTGTTCCCCCTCCTCTCAAATAGCAATACTGCTAATGGTCTCAGCATTTAAGGGCCCCATTGGCAGAAGTAGCTATGACTGTCTTAAGACCGGACCATAGTTACTAGGCGGGCTCTACGGCAGAGGCTACACTTTCTCATGGTCCTGCAGGATGCGCTTCAGGGTAACCAAGTTAGCCTCTGTCCCAACATTATGCGGTGTTCCTTCCTATTAACTGGCTTCATCAGCCACTCAATGGTTTTCTCTTAGTTGAAATGAAATTTTGGTAATCTATCATACGGATCAGCGCCCAGAGTCTGTGCCCTCCGGTACTGTTGGGCAGAGTCAGGCAGGTGTCTGGGGGGCAGCTTGCCTGGCTTTTCTCTGCCCCTACTTTATGTACGACACTAATGGTTTTTATTGACTTGTGCTACAAGGCAGCATTTGAGGGCACCATATGCCATGACTGACCAGAGGAAGAGGATATAGATCCTGGAGGACTGAGTTTCTAACACAGAATGCACTGAACTAAATGGTCAGCTCCCTTCCTCTGGGACTGATTGTTTGGCCAGGTTACAAGGAGAAGACTCCTCTCTCCTCAACCTTGGCTGGTACTTTCATATTGCCATTGACTCCTACTTCAGTCCCACCAAGGTGGGAACTGCCAGACAAGAGCGCTCCACTCGCTGACAGTCCTGGACAGGACTCCACCACCAGAGGGATTCCACAGCTGGTAGCACTCCAATTGGGAACACCCTGGATGGGATTCTCTTGCTGGGGGAACCTCCAGCTGGTTGTGCTCCAGAGGTGAAGGTCCCAGACAGATATCCAATGCATCCATGGTGCGCTAACTGGACAGGAAGAATGTCGGGAGGGGTGGAATACACAAAGACCCAGCAGAACAAAGGGGCTCGGCTCTTCCTCTGAAAAGTCCTATAAATATTGGTAGCCATTTTCCGTAATTTGCGAGTCACATGGACTATTACTGGTTTTGGCTATATATAAACTGTATCTGCAGGGTTGTTCATGACCTGGGGAAAAGGAGACTGGGCAAACCCTGTAGAAAGGACAGTTGGAAGAAAGGACATGAGAAGGGAACTCTATAGCCATGGTGTGTCATCTCAACCTGCTGACATTAATGTACCAGCTTTAGTTAGGTGGACAGGCCACCTTACCTAAAAAGAACATGAAAGTTGTGTGCATTCAATAAACAGACTGGAATTTCAATGCTTAGTTTCCTGTTGCTGTTCATTCCAGGAAAATGTACATTATTTAGTAATGAGAATTTCCACAAATTAATTCATTTTAATCACATTATTAGTAATCAAATTTGGGGAGGTTGGATATTTTATATATCCATACATGCACACACCACACAAAAAACATTTTTTCACACATTTAACACAGTTCGTAAAGGTAATATGAACCCTCTCACGACCAAGCCCACTTGTTGGGCAGCTCTAGGAATGCAATGACATGTAATAAAAAATGTGCTATTTTCATTTCTTATCCCAGATTAAAGCCTGGAATATAACTCTCAGCCCTGGGCCTCCTTCCATCTCCTTACTCACAATCAGCAATAGAGATCTAAAATCCTGCCCATTTCATAGATTCTCTCCAGCACTACCTTCTAAGACCACCTCACAAAACAGCATCCACGACTATGTGGAGCCAAACACTAGAGTTCTATGCTTGTTGCTGCATACAAATGTCCCAGATTACTAACTGCACATCTGACAAGCAAATTTCTTTTGCATCCTGAAAATCTGAAGCAAATATATTTTGAATAAACCATGGTAAGAGACTCTGAACTGACACTATTGTGTCTTCTATGAAAAAGGCAGAACCCATGCTACCCTATAGGTGACATGGGGATCAGACAGAGACTGAAGGAGTCCCCAAGATAATCCTAGAGAAGAGGCTTGTACAGCTTACTTGGTTTGGCAGTAGGGCTGCCACTGGGAAGCATGGCCAAGTCCTCGACTCAGGCACCTTGCGGAGAGAGATATGTTTTCTCTGTGAACGCTCCTCTGGAACTTCTCCCTCCACACTATAGCTCGTAGCATAGAATGGCTGAAAATACATCCTTTAGCCCTCTACTTCCTTGAATGGGCAAAGAGGGTGCATAATAATCTAACCCCATAAAGAAATGATAACAGCTTTTGACTTACTGGCACCCAGCATTCCTTGGCCTCTAAGCAAAAATGAAAAGAAAAACTGGTTCAGAATAAGACAGCTTGTTTGAATATATTCCAGTTATCAGAAGCAAGAGCCATGAAGCCCCACTGATGCAAACAAACTCCAAAGATGAAAAGAAATTTCTGAGTCAAACTTAAGACTGCTGTCACTGATGTATCCAGGTAAGTGTTTTTCTGTACTGACAAAGAAAGCGTATCAGAGACTGTTTGCAAATCAATAAATAGTTTCTAGCACATGAAAATCTTTCAATATAATGATTTATTTTATTTTTACACTAAGGGATCCTTTCCTTCTTGAATAAAGTAAATTCTATACAGGCAACTAAAGACTATGCTTCCCATATTTCTTTATCAAGTCACTGCCACCATCACAATATCGAGCTAGTCCTGTTTTGGAAAATAGGAATTGTTTGTTTGTATTTCAAACAGATGAGAAAAGCATAAAAAGCTTTGAACATGTCTCATAGGCATGCTGGCCCATGCTACTTCACCAAAAGAAGTCCTCCAAGTTCAAAACTGACTGCCAAGGCTGCATACATGACATTTGCTGTTTCAGTTCCTACAGGAGGGTCCAGAGAAGATCCTTATGGGTAAGGAATAATGCTAGACAATCTCTAGCCAAAGATTTCAGAGAATGTTTGAGGCTTTACTTTTTGGAAGTACTGACAATGGCCCTGATCCAGTAAAGCTCTAAAAGAACATAATTTGAACGCTTTGCTAGATCAGAACTGTAGCATGCAATGGAAAAGAACACAAATATCTGACTGTTACAAACCCCAAAAGAGGGAACACACAAGCACAGTTAAAGTTTAGTACTACAGTCAGTTTTTCCTATAGTACATCCCACGTTCCCATGGATCTGCTCCCTTGCCCATAAGAAAAATTAACAGTAAAGTGTCAGGGTATGGACCTAGTCCATACAATCCCCTTGTGCTACTCAGTCTCTGTATATAAACTTTCCTCTTCATGCTTTCACTAGTATTTTCTGCCTAATCACATTTTAGCTTATGCATCTACACACACAAGAGCAGATAAAGTCAATCTGCAGATAGACCACAGGTGATGAGTTGCAGATCAAGAATGCTGAAGCAACAGGGGCACCAGCTCCATGCAGAGCCAGTTCAGGTCTGATTGAGTTCATTAGCCCAGGCTGCATCCCAGACCACTACAGATTCACAGCCATACAAGTACTTTCATGCAGCATGGAATACGAATGCATCTCATAGAGCTTGCCCAGTTATCCCTGTGTTGTGCTCCCAGGAGAGCTAGGCAGCAAAGTGCAGATGGATTTGAGAAGCTCTGGGATGGAGTTGGTGCTATTAACCCCAGACTGAACTCAATCTAAGCCCTTGGTTGGGCACGATACAAATCCAGCACGGATCCAGGACTGTAGCTGAGCTCATCAGCGTGCAGGCTCCAAATGGTGCTGCATTATTCAGGCTGAACCAGTACCTCCAGTTCAGCACCAACCACACTGACACAGGGTCGGGCCTCTGTGCGGACACTGGCTGTGCTGGGTTCCTCAGCACTCCTGACAACAGGAACATGGTGCAGACACACCCAAACAGGTACAGATCCGGTTGAGCAAGACGTATTGCTTCGGTTCCATAGGGCAAGAAAGCAGCTGGACTTCATCCAGGCTCATAATCGGTGCTAATGTTCCAGACTCACACAGGCTACTGATGAACTAATCAGACATCGTTGCAACATACTCTTTTGCTCACATCAGAGTTTCCACAGGGCTCCCCTCGCCAGCATCACTTACACTAGTTTGCTGTGCCTCCTTCGTACAAGATCCAGCTCTCCCGGCTGTCCTGCGTCTAGGTGCAGCTCCATATGACAACACATTATAAAAAGGTAAGATGTGACAATGTAAAAGACTGAGCCTGAGACATAAAAGCATCACAGTATCGATGTAAGAGAAACACCAAAATTAGCATAAATTACTCCAAGTAAATCAGAACGGATACGCTATGATTGCATTATGCAGAGACCATCTTTATATCAATATGCCAGCATACCAGCCCGGTTCTTTCACATCTAAAGCATTTGGTTACAATGAGTTATAATTTGTTATAACAATGTTAATAAATTAAAAGCACAAAGGGACAATTACAATCACATTAAAACATTCCGTAATTTTGGAAAATTAATGTTTCACTAAGTCTTCATTTTTACAGATAAATTGAATCAGAACGGTGCCGTTCCTACCCTGTGCTAACTAGTATCAGTGTTAAGCTTTTTGGAACCATATGGAAAGCTATCAATTTTTTTCTTAAGTAGGATTCTCATCACTTTGTTTAATATCACTACAAATTACGCAGGCTAATATTTACAGATGGTTTCATGTAGGAACTGTGAATCAACAAACTGCAAGGCAATAGGTAGTAACTATTCATTCTCAAAGGAAGCGGTATGAGCTACCTGCCAGAGGGTTGTACAGAAAACCAGGAGGCTCTCTCGCTTCTGATCCTACATCTAACTCAATGCCCCTTTGGGACTTTGGGAAGTCACATGGGGCCAAACTGCAGCAATATCAAACTGAAGCATGAGAAGTTTCTGAATCACATACAAAAGAAAAATATATATTAAAAAAAATCAAAGGATTGGCTTCAAAAGTCCCAAGATCTTTTAATGTTATACTGAAGGTTCATTTTATTTGTGTCCTGGTGCTTCTACTTCAAGTTTCAAATAACTCAGACTTCAAAAGTTTTCATTATGGAAGCTAAATATAGAAACATATCTATCTGATCAATAAAAAGGGATGTCCGCAGTGTTTGACATCAGCCCTAGGTCTTTCAGAGAAACATCGAGCATTGAAGTTTCTCAAAGGAGTTTAGAAAGCCTACAGCTTTTAAGCTGTCAAAACATTAACTATCAGATTTTTGTGTACTTGACCACACTACCAAGGCAAAAACGGTTCATGCTTGGGCAGCTAAAGAGAAAACAGTTTTCAAAACTCGGCACACGGAAGTGTTGTATGCTGTTTTCCATGCAATCCGCCTTTCTCTCATCATCTCAAAAAAGGTATCACAACCACAGAAGTGCAGAGAAGAGCACCAGAATGATTGGTTGGAATGGAGTCCACACGGGGGAGATTAAAGGAACGTATTTTCTCCAGCACACACACCCCCCCAAAAAAGCAACTAGGGAGAATATGGTAGATATCAGCAAAATCGGTAATCTTGTCAAAAAGGCAAACACGGAAGTTAGTCACACAAGAATTAGGAGGTGCCAGTTATAATTATCAGCTGACAGACTTTTAGATCAATTGAAATATAATCCAGTGAAACCGTGGAACTCACTGCCACCAGATACCACAGACACCAAAGAATAAGAGATCGGAAATAATGGTACAGGAAGGTCCATGGATATTTATTAAATACAAAGGCTGCCACCTGTGAGCCAGAAAGTCCTTTAGCCCCCCAGTGCCCCAGATGTCGGCGCTGGGGTGAGGCAGGCCAAGGTCCCCTTCCTCTCTCTGGGCAGCCCCCCGACGGGTGCAGGGCGGCCCGGCCGTTCCTCGGGGGATGCCGGGCGGTACAACCCCCGCCAGCACCCCCCAAACCCCAGCCATCAGCTGCCGACCAGCCTCCCCTCCCCGCCTCACAGCCGAGCGCTTCCCGCCAAAAACCACCCCTCCTCCGGCTTCAGAGCCCACCCGAGGCCGCCAGCCCCGGGCTCCTGCGGCCCTTCTCCCCCGTGGTGCAGCGGCCACCCCCCGCGCCGCCACCTTTGGGCCCGGTGAACACCGGCCGCCTTCCTTGCGGGGACGGCGCTTCCCGGGGACCGGCCCCCAGCCCCGGGGCGGCTTTGCCCCGCAGCACCCCCCGACGGCGCCGACGCAAAAAAACGGGGGGCCGGGGCGGGGAGGGGGACAGGCTGTGGGGTACCGCGGGGCGACACGGGGCGGGGGGGCCGGGGCGGTCGCGCGCGCGCGGCGGGGCGGGCAGCTGGAAGTCATTGCCCGGAGATTGGCGTCCGCGTTGCCACGGCGACCGCCCCGGCGGCGCCAGCTGGGCCGCAGTGTGAATGGGTGATGTCACGCGCCCGGCGCCGGCCAGTCTGGGCCGCCCGGGCCAAGGCATCAGCTGGGAGAGGCGGGGGGGGGAGCCCGCGCAGCCCCCCCGGCCCCCCCACCCGCTCCACCTCCACCAGCACCGCCACGCAGCCCCACGGGCACGCGTGGGGGTGCGCTGCTCGCAGCCGGGCAGGTGCTCGGCCGAGCGCGTTGTCGCCGGTGCGTGGCGGCGGGGGGGCGCCGCCGCGTCTCGCTCCCGCCTTTGGCCCCCGCTAAAGGTGGGGGCCGGGTGCTTGGCTCGGGCCTTGCCAGCTCGCCATTGTGTGAATGGAGAAGTCTCTGTTTCCATCCTCAATTCATCCGCAGGCACTTTAGAAAAGTTCTTTCCTGCAGGAACGAGGGGCTTTTCACTGCGCTCCAGCAAGGTCTGCGGTCCCTGCCAACGCTCCCCAACTTCCCGCATTCAGCCTCGAAGTTTCCCACTGCTTTCAGCAACCAGATTCCCACACTGCAGAATACCTGATTATAATTTAGCCGGTTTCAGTGAAATACCCTCTCAAACTTGCAATGAACAGTTTACTTCACATATGAAATCCTTCCTTACTCTCTTAGTGCAGCTCTGCATGAGAGGGTACATTCCTTACCCAGTGACTTAGGCTCAGAATGGGAAAATCGGATTGTTCCTTAATGTAGGTTGTTACATAAATCCACTCTTTACATTAGTTTCAGCGGGTTTGGGACAAAGGCCAGTCAGCAAAAGCCAGCGTAGCTCTTGTGACCCAGCAGGAGATGCAGATCAGGTTTAAACGTAGATTTCTCTCAGTAAAGACATTAAACTGTTGCAGAAGTTTTTGCCGTGAATGTAATGGCCCCCAGTCCATCGGTCAGAAACTACAGCTCCTCGGTATTTTATCTCATCCTCATCGCACAGCACCTCTAGCTGTGGGCCTCAGTGCCTGCATGCATGGGAGCTCTTCCAGGCTGAGGAGGAGATGCGACATTAGGTTCCCCTATCAGTAAAATCTTAAATTAATTACACGGTTCTGTGTTCTACTTCACTTGGCATTTGCTGAGTTTGTGGCCAGGCAGGTGGGATGCTTGTTTTCACAGTAATTCTGCTTATTTTAATTCTCCCGTTAATAAATTGGTTTGGGGCGTAAGTTTTCCAGCAAGAAAAGGAGGTTGAGTTCAAACCTGTAGGAATAATTACAACGGCTTGCAGTCATACAGAAACCTTCAAAGGCAGCAGAAACTGTTGCTGAAATGTCACCCGTCAGCTTGCAGACCCTTTATCTGAACCTTGTCGCAGCAGAGGCTCAGCCACCCAAAGGAGCCAGAGCAGTAGTGTGAGAGGCAGAGCTGGGGAGCAGCAGCAGCGTTTTGACATAGGGCCAGGGTGGGTGAAGTGCCCTGAGAGGATGTGGCGCAGGCTCCCTCAGGGCCAGCCACAGACCAGGGGGCTGGGGAGGAGGGAGGATGGGGAGGGGAACTGTGCGAACCATCAGCGGCTCAGCCCTAATGCTGAAGATGGTTTTTTAAAATTAGTTCAAGCGGTGCAGATGGGGGGTGTGAGCAAGGTGCAAGCTAGGCCCCTGCAAAAGTCTGCTTGCGAAGGGACCTTGCAGTTAGTGTAACCAATGGCATCATTCACAGGCATACAGTGAGGCGTTACGGCAGGCATGTATGAAGGACTCACCTGGCAAACACTGACTTATCTGAGGTCAGCCAGTACATGTGCATGTTGCAGAATCAAACACTCCTCATCGTTCTCTAGTTTGCTGGACACTTTGGAAATTGGGGGGTGGCAAGTAAGCTGAGTTTATGTCAATAAGATTTTAGTGTGAGGCTCAAGTTAATTCTGTCTGATTTTAACTGCTTGATATGATGTTTAAATCTAAGTGACCTGTAATCTTTAAAATCTTACTGGGATTTTAACACTGGATGCTTTTGATGACTGCTTAAGGGAAATTAATCTGAGAACAATCATTGATAGTCAGCCGTCTCAATCAGGTAACTTTGCAGTAAACTAAATAAATTCCAGCTGGTGGGGGAAGGGAGAGAGCGTCCTGAGAAACTTGCTCCTTCGCTCCCATTGATCATCACCTGCACTGGACTTCATACAGCAGTTTAATCCTATTCTCTCCCTCAAAGGTTTCAAGCCTCTGCAAGATCCTGACTGCTAGGGAACAAAGACTGGTATGTGGTTCCCTCAAAGGTCAGTCATTAACCTGCCCCAACAACAGTTTTAGGAAGATCAAGGCAATGAAGAAAAACTAAGAAAAAGCACTTTCACTTTGGAATGAATTGTTCAAAATGCCCTTATACATTCAGTTTTATTCCCTTTCAGCTCTGCACTTTTTAGTTCCTGCACGTATTTATTTCTCATCAGGAATAATGGCAAGATTTGCTCTCCCAGAGATCTGACCTTAAGTTTACTCTAGCCACAACACTATAGACCATTTCATCAATTATGAATGTACTCGTGTATAGAGGAACTGGTAAGCCAGCTCAGTAATGCTACCTTGTTCTGGAGACTTACCCTTATAAATAAATTAGGGGCATATCTTTATGAAATACCAGAAAGAAATAGAAGATGAAAGAAAGAGAGAAAGAGAAAAGAAAGAAAGAGAGAGAGGAAGAGGAGAGAGAACTAGAGAAAGAAAGGAAAGAGAGAGAAAGAAAGAGAGAGAGAAAGAGAGAAAGGAAGACAGAAAGGAAGAGAGAAACTGAGAAAGCAGGAGGAAGGAAGGAAGGAAGGAAGGAAGGAAGGAAGGAAGGAAGGAAGGAAGGAAGGAAGGAAGGAAGGAAAAGAAAGAAAGAAAGAAAGAAAGAAAGAAAGAAAGAAAGAAAGAAAGAAAGAAAGAAAGAAAGAGGGAGGAGAAAGATGGAAAGGAAACAGAAAATCTAGAAAGCCATGTTTTTCTAAAGATTAAAGGACAGAGGCTAATATCAAAAGTGGCTTCTCTGTGATTTGTATTTTCTGTGCCTGTGTGTCTGTATGTGAGACAATATACTGGACTTGCAGTAGCCAGACTACCAATAAGACATTTATTTCCATAAGTTATTGATGACCCTTTAGCTCACAAGTGACAGGCCAAAGTAGAGCCACGAGCAACTTCTGAAAGGTCATCAATAACAACTGAAAATAAATGTTTTATCCAGTGCCTGCCCATTGTGTGTCCTGTTTATGCAATGCCAGTTTAAGTTTCATCTGGCATAGCTTTTAATGGGCTGTAACTACCTTAGCTCTTGTCTGGAGCAACCAGGTCTTCCAGGAATGGGGAAAGGAGGACACACACACAGATACCCCCACACACACAGACACTCACCCACACATGCATTCCCACTTGCTTGCTTACACACTTCATGAGTGCCTTTTGTCAGAAGCAGAGGTGAAAGCACGCATCTCTCAGCACATCAGGATGAAACAGTACCCTAAAGAGTGAAAGGAGAGAATGCCATCTTACTAAAACATTAAACACCATGGAGAGTCCTGATGCTGCAAGTGTAAGACCGTTCAGAAGAAAGAAGATATGGAGGGGACAGGGAGAAAAAAAAAAAAGGAGAAGGAGAAGCTAAGATGCAAGGTTGTAAATAAATCATACCTCATGCTAAGATTACAAATACATAATATTCTATTAATGTTTCTAATAATAATTCATACTGTACTGCAAGGAAGATTGATTCACACATTGTGTGTGTTAAGTAGTTCCTCGAGGCAAAAGCTCTTAATGTCTATAAGGAGTCTTTTACTCCCAGTGGAAAAAGACTGCAATGGACACTGGATAAAACCCAGTAGGGACCTAAAATTCACTTTGAATAACCACCACCACTAACCACAATGTCTTTTAATGAAACTTTTGTATTTAAGATTTCAATTTTTCATATTCTTTTGTATTTTCACATTTTAAAAAATTTTTTTTGAGAATCAATTCTTAGGAGCTTGATGTAGAGTAACTATTTCAAGAGGCTGGTCTGAAATAAGCTAATGACTTTGCATAGAGTTGTGAAACTTCTGCTCACTTGAGCAGTGCTTGTACCCACATCCTTACTCAGGCAAATAAGCTCATTAACTTCAAGACAAACTTTCTATATAAGCAAGGATTTGTGCTGCTTTTCAAGTCAATTTCTCCATTGAGGTAAATGAAGAGATTTGCTTGAGTAAAATATATCACTGCTTTAAAGTGCTGAAAGAGCATTCTAGTGGAGTAAAAATTACCAAAGTAAATGTCATTAACACTTCAAGGTAAGTATGTGGACACATACTGGTATTGAAGATAACTTGAAATAGTTACTTAGCATAAACTGTGTGATTACCCAAAATATTCTTATACATGCACATCATTTAGCTTCAAGAAAACAAAATCAAAACTGTAAGAGAATTTGCATGTTGAAGCATTTTTAACAGCAATTTTGAATATGTCTTTAAGATACTTTTGCATAGTTTGCCCCCTGCGCAAGAAGCAAAAACATGAAGAATTGCTATACAATTACTCTAAAATGGAACATAACATTCATTCCCATTTCTTATAAAGGAAAATTAGTAAGTCACAGCATATATTTAACTGTGAAGAATTGCAGTTCATGGATCATTGTCCAATATTCTCCTTACATCCATCTTTCTTTTTCCTGCATCTCCAGCCATTTGCACTCTGCAATGTATATCTTGATTTAAATTCACAGTGCTACACAGTTGTTTTCATTAGACAATCCTGTTGTCCTAACAAATATATAAGGTCATTTTAGTATCTACTATGGATGGAATTAAAACCTGTGAGTGTGACCCTGTCTGCCTAAAGAAGACATTACCCATCATTGCTTTTCTTCTTGCTCTCTAAACATAAAATTTTTCAAGAGCTGTTTTCTGTCAACAAAAGCTGAGGGCTCTTGTTTTTTTAAGTGACAACTTTCTCAGAAGCCATGCAGGCTATAAAGAATGAACACAGAAAGCATCCTACCACAAATTAATACAATATTCACCTTTTTAGCAGGCTGCTTTTTCAAACAAGCACAAGTACATAAGCAAGTTAAAACGGTACTATGATCCTATAAATAATCTCCTACTATTGTACTATTTCTTCTGCAGGATGGAAGAGAAGAATAAGGAAGAGCCTTTTGCTTCTGTTACTGAGCACTTGGTAGATCCTCACATGTTGTGGCAACAGGAACTCTATAGCGGGTAAATAAATAGATAATAAGGTTACACAGAATTTGGCATGCATTGGAAGTGCATGGCGCAGCCCATAAACAATTGTGGTCAGGGGATTTGAAGATACATTGAAAAGCTTCCCCTCCACACGTACAGCCACCAGACTTGAATTTCTAATTCTTTCTGACTTCTGTTCCCAGTGATGACACTGATGTGACTTGAACCAACTCAATAAACAGCATTTTCTATAGTGCTGTAAATATTGGTAAGGCTGTCACTAGCATGAAGCAAAATGCAGAATTGTACATTAATATTTGGCAAGCAGGTGATATCTGAAAGTGACACTGACCCATAAAAGTACTTTGAGAACCAACCGACTGCAGTCACAGAAAACACTGACGCATTTGCATCAATGCAGAGGAAGAGAAGGTCTCTCCGTCTACTTTGGATGTCCCTCCGCTTTGGGAAAAGGCTGACTTTGCAGTCA
The DNA here is from genome assembly GCF_965140245.1 of Athene noctua. NCBI lineage: Eukaryota > Metazoa > Chordata > Aves > Strigiformes > Strigidae > Athene > Athene noctua. The sequence goes on from NC_134038.1 coordinate 100,421,850, forward strand.
GGGAGAGAGAGGTGATTTCTTATTTTAATTTTTTTAAAAATAGAAAATATTAAAAAAGATAAAGCCCATAGATTTTGAAGAATTCCTTAGAACACTCATGGAGAACAAAGCACAAGTATGGCAGTATTAGCTTTCAAAATGTAAAATGTGTTAGTGCAAAGTATTGCTATTGTTTCTGCAGGGTTTTTTTGTGGTATGAACTTAGACTGCTTTCGCTGATGAAGCTCTTCAGGTCCCCTGAAAATAAATACCAGTATCACTGGTGTAATGATAACATATGCAGATGAGCATGTACACATCCAGATACTTATTTAATTTAGGTCGATTTGCTCATTGTCCCTGTAGGATGTATTATTTATGTGATTATAGAGCTCTTAATGCAAACTCATAACAAACATGAAAATAATGTGAGGCGGTGTCATACCATCAGTTTTCAGGCAGATTGGCTAAGGATTTCTGTCTACAAACAAAGGGCATGGCATTGCACATAAATCTGATCTAAATCTACACAAAATAAAATTAAAGTTAAAGTTAAGACTCCAAATTCAATCTGTTACTATGTAACTCAGTTTAATGTAGTGTTCCTCAGGAAGCTGCTCTGAATACTCCTAAATTATTTTCCCCTTCCCCAGAATAAGCATCTTGATTGCTTATATTTGGACCACACTGCAGAAGGTTGTCAATATGAGTTATCTTTTTTGCCACAGGCTTGCTTTAGTCAACGCAGAAATCTGACATTACCCAACAAACCCAGTGTTTCTGGTCACCTGAACAAAGCAACCTTCTGAAATGTCATTAGCCTTCAGCCGACATACAGCCACCAGCAAAATGCCAGGGCATCTGTCAGTGACATAGCAATGCTGTCTGCTGCCACAGCCTTTCAATGGGAGGAGGTGCATTTGCACAAATTTCTACGGCATAGCCATGCTGGAGGCAGCGCATCAAGAAAAGCTCTTGTAGATACTAACCCCATTACAAGTCTTTTTTTTGTTATCTCCACTAACTGAGGTAAAATATTTCTTTATGCATTTATTTCCATCTTTGTGTAGAAAAGAGCTTACATAAACATTAAGGGTTTTTTTTTAAGGAGAAGTTTTTTTTAAGGAGAAGGGTTTTTTAATCTGTTCCTCATCTCTCCAAAATGTTTGTCATCACGTGATTTTTTGTAGCATTACGAACCTGAAGAAAAGCATAAGGAGGTGGGTTAGAGTATGCTCCTATCATTAGAAGGATTCTCTAAACTGGACAACTATGTGAACATGACAAAAAAAAAAAAATCTTGTCTGTGAAGAGCTGTTGTGAGCAACCAACAAACATTTTTCATTTTGTATTAACCTTCATGCACAGGGTCCAATGGGGAGGTTAAGGTCTTGAGAATCTCTTAGATTTTCTCATTAAACAGAAAATTCTGTCATGACCACAACCAGAGAATGGGAAAAAATCCCACCACGTTAGGTGAAGTGTGTGAGTTCAATTTAGATTTTGGATTTGAGGAAAATAGGGAGAACAATGCTGAAGATGACTCGTGCTATTTGGGGCAAAGGTTTGCATTAAGAAGGGTTTGGAAGAGCTCTGATGACAAATTCTCCCTGGTGAGGACTGGTACCAGAAGACTGATGGATTTTGGTCTGTTGGTAGTCTGGAAAGCGAGGTGGCTTCTCTGTGCTCCCTGAATGCCCGATGGATCTTCCCTGACCCATTCTAAGGACCATGGGGTGTCACTGCGAAGGAGACCACAGTCTCACCTCCAGCCTGGTGTCCAAGGGGACACAGGCATGCAGAAATAATAATCCAGTGAAAGATTTATACGTTCTTTCCTCCATCTCACTCCCTCACCCAATTTTTCATTTCATATCACTATCCCCTGTTGCCAAGAGGAGTTTATCTATGTTGTTTGATAAGGGAGCACTAAACACATTATAGTGCTATTTTAAATGACATCACAACTAACTAGATATTTTAATTGAAGGTAAATAACCAACATTATTGCCTTTTGAATGATAGCAATAGTGGAGAGTAATGGCACCACTGAGGAATCAATTGCTATTTCTCTCATAAACCATAAACCATTCAGAGATTTATAATGCTTTTTTAATGATCAGCTCTTCTAGGTGTTGAGCAGCTCCTCTGAGATCCTGAGTCTTCTGGCTGCCTGCTGAAGTCAACAGGAGTGGGGGGTGGGGCATCTCAGTATCACATATCTTTGTGCCCACCAGGATGAAACTTGTCACACCAGTTATCAGCCTCAAACAAAGCAAAGCTTGGGATTTTACCGCGCTGCTCTGATACGGTGTGCCCCAAGCCCCAAAACAGGGACACTTAACCACTGTTTCATAACCTGCTTAAGAATAAAAATGCATTGTGCATTTGTGTGCATTTCATGCCCTCTTAAGGTAGGTATAGCAAGTAACCTTGTGTAAGAAACCACGTTGATTGCTTGCTTCCCTCTGCATACCTAAGTGTGTTCCCTTCAAATTTTATCTGTCCTGAGACTATTTTAACTAATATGGTACTATCTAATGCACCGTTTGGTTCAGTGGCATCGTATCATGCACAAACATCTGTGGATCCAGAGTGCTGTCAGAGGAAATGTCCCGTGTTCTGCGCTTGGAATGACTGTCCCCCTTCCGTGGTGCCATGACCCAGAGACAGTGTCAATGTCTCAGGTTTATTTTTTCAGCTGGAGTCAATAGCATATTCATATGCTCAGACTTGTGCTGACAAATTCGGCCTACATTACTCATTCTCGTTAAATTCAATGGGATTATCCTCATGATAAAGGGGACATAAGGCCAGTCATTATGTTTTCATTTTTAAGTTGCTTTTGGTTTTGAATCAAAAGCATCTTATTTAAGCTCCAGAGAGCATCTATGATGCGATCCGAACTCATCAGTTCCCCATTAATGGACCAAATTGCTCCATTTAAGCATTATCAAGGATCTTGTGATAATATTGCACGAGTTGGTTACAGTGGAAATGAATCTCAACTCTGGATGTGGGAAGGGAGAACACAAAAACCCAACCAAGACAGATGAATTCCTCCAGCCAGCCAGGAAGGAACCACATGCTCAAAGATACACAGAATTTATTTCAAAAATCCAAACTTGGTCTGGTGAAAAACAGGAGCATTAATCCCCATATACTTATGTCATGAAAAATATTGCTATTAGCAGGACAAAAGCGCGAACAGTAGCTATGATCCCTCTCTCTCGTGTACATCTTCAGGGATGAAGAGTTTCACTATGCCTACCTCCACTGCTAACATTCTGGGGTTTCCAACCCATTTCTAGAGCAATTTGCTTAGCATCTGCTGCACATCCAACCTAATTTTTGAAAAAGCAGCCGACCCAACCTGCTCCCACTTAAGTCAATGACAAAACTGCCATTGACTTCAAGGAGAGCAAAAGCAGACCGGTTGTTAACAGGGAATTGGTGCCTATTGTTCAGCCGAGCATGTCGGACTAGCATGTATCAACTTCATGAGTATCAAAGGGAGTTACTAGAGGAAATCCCCTGAATATTTATGTGATAGTTGGGAGGAGAGGGCTGTTTTTCCCTCTCCCACATATCTCTACTGTGATATGTTAGCTATGTGAACACACACAGTCTTTTCGCAACTTCGCTTACAGACCCTCCGATTTCCCTTAGTACCCTCTGCGGTGGAAGTAGCCCGATGGAAAAAGAGGTCTGCAGCGTATCATGGTTTTTCACGGGTTTCCAGAAATACTGAGTCATCTTCAAGAGTCAGTGTGGTCTCAGTGGATTTGCTATATGCTGCTACAGTGTGTGTGTGCGAGTTTGTGTGTGTGGACAGAAATAATCTGTCCAAATTAGTTTGGGAAAACTAAAGGGGAACCGGTTACATACTGGGGTTTCCCAGAGATGTCCAGTGAGATCAGAGGAGCTCCCGGGGGGATTCACAGCAAACAGAACAACCCAGTGTTACAGTATATCTAGTTTCACGCACATTTTAATTAACTGTGACCAGCCAGATTTGATCTTGCAGGCTCACCATAATTCACAATTTCTTTTTTTTTTTTTTTTAAACAGCACATCTAGTCTGACCATATTACCAGGACTCTGGGAAACAAAGAGTAACCCAAGTGTAACCATAATGTATGCTTTAAGGCAATATGTATTTCCACCTTGTGAGACTAGGAGACTGCAGGAAGTGGAGTGAGTGGAGTTTCACAGAATAAAATGAACAACTGTGGCAGAATTTGGATCATCCAGCCCATAGCTAATGGAAATACATCTTCCCATCACATCGCCATGGCAGTGCGTACAAATCTAGACCTCTGTCAGACAAAGATTTACACCACACACTTAGATTTTGTGCCAAGAGAAGCCCAACTGCCATGGATGGCACTGGTAATGTGGGACAAAATAAAGAAAACAAGAGTGCGAGTATTTGTAAGCAGAGCCTCAAAACATGTGTTTTTAAGGGGTGAGAGAGAATGAAAGTGTGCTTCATTATACCCTTCAGATGATCCAGTCTCACCGCTCATTCAAGTTCTGGGTTTGACAGCTTCCCACTGTATCCTTTATATATCACCCGTTGTGACTAAGCATTGAGGGGACATGCAATCATTAATCACCATTATGGATTTCTTCCCTTCTGTTGGGTTTGACTTACAAGCTTAGGGGCAGATCCTGCAGCCTTTACTCCTTCCTGCAGTCCTTTGCCCAAGCAGTCAGCCCTGCTTCACTCGCAGGAGAGCTCGAAGCGCTGCAGCATCTGTAGGATCGAAGCGCTGAGTTTCTTACACCGGCATCCCATTCAGCTATGCAATGGCTCTTAATCCTTAGCAGGAATTAACAGAAAGTTTGAATGCTTCATTATTAAATTAAAAGGTTACAGTCTGCCACGAGACGACTTAAGCAGGACTCAGGAGTATGTGCCTGTTAATTTTAATGCTCTGTCTCAAAGTACAGAACTCTGGACATTTCCAGCATCATATTTAAAACATGGTACATCTACTAATACGTGATCTGGTGCATTAATGGACCAAATTAAGTTACAGGTATGAATTTTACATAAAACGGATTAATATTATATGTCATGGAGGAATTTTAAATACTCCATCTCCATGCATTTTTAATAGTTATGTGCTCTAATTTAATGTTCCCAGGCACTGCTTTGCTTGTAGTCCCTAAACCCTCCTCCTTCCCTCTCTCCCCCTCCCTCCCTCTGAAGTTTTGCTTGGGATTTTCCCTGCCTTCCAACCGGCGTCCCGAAGTCCCTCAAAATATGTGCAAAGCCGGGCTGGGTCTCCGACACCGAGAGGATAAAAACGCGTTTCGCGACGCGAGGAGATGCCTCCCCTCCCGGGGAGGGAGGAGCGGGACGGAGGGACGGGCGGCCGCCTTCCTCCGGGCGGGCGGCGGGGAGCGGCGCCGGTGGCTGCGCTTGCCCCCGCGGAGCTGCGCGCCGGACCGCGGGGGCGGCGCGGGGAGCCGCTGGGCGGCGGGGCCCGCCCGCATTCCCGCAGTCCTTCCTCCCCGGGACCGCCTTCCTCCTCTTCCTCCGCCGCCGCCTCCTCCTCCTCCTCCGCCGCCTCCCCCCCCGGGGGTCAGCGCCAGCCGGCCGCCCGCCCCCCCCAGCAGCGCCCCCGCCTCCCCGGCCCCGCCGCCATTGGCCGGCGCCGCGTTCCACGGGGGGACGCGGCGCCCTGATTGGCTGCGGCGCGGCACGGCGGCGCCCCCCCGCGCTCCCCGCGCCGCGCTCGCCTTTGCCCCGCCGCGGCGGCGCCCCCGCCCCCCCCTCCCGGCGCCGCCCGCCGCGCCCCGCGCTATATAGCGGGCGGCGCGGGCAGCGGCGGCGGCAGAGGCGGCCGCGGTGGTGGCTGAACGGCCGGGAAGGGAGAGGCGGCTCTGGGTTTTCTTTCCCCGGCGGCGCCGCCGCTGTTGTCGCGCGGCCCTGCGAGCACCTCTCGTTGCGTCCCCGGGGGGGCCGCCGGTAGCGCCAGCGAGGCCGCGGCCGTGCCCCGCTCCCGTCGCCTTGCGGGCGGTGCGTGCGCGGCTGCCCGAGGTCGCGGGAGGCGGCAGCGGTGGTGGAGAGGGAGGTCTCCCTCCCTCCCTGCGGCATCATGAAAGCAGTGAGTCCCGTCCGGCACCCCAGCCGCAAGGCGCTGCCCGGCGTGGCGGGCGGCGGCGGGGGACACCCGGCCCTGCGGTGCCTGGCCGAGCACAGCGGCTGCAAGGGGGGCCCGCCGTCGGGCGAGGAGCCGGCGGCGCTGTGCCTGCAGTGCGATATGAATGACTGTTACAGCCGGCTGAGGAAGCTGGTGCCCACCATCCCGCCCAACAAGAGGGTCAGCAAAGTGGAGATCCTGCAGCATGTCATCGACTACATCCTCGACCTGCAGCTGGCTCTGGAGACGCACCCGGCGCTGCTCCGGCAGCAGCAGCAGCAGCCGCCCGCCCTGCACCCGGGCAGCTGTCCCGCGGGCACCCCCAGGACCCCGCTGACGGCCCTCAACACTGACCCGGTAAGAGGTGCGTGCCACGCCAGCCCGCGGCTCGGAGGGGGGCAGCGGCATGGCCCGGCGGTCAGCGCCGGCCGCCCTGGGAGCGCCCCGGTGATGCCTCGCCGCTGCCGGCCCCGTGGCTCTGCCGAGGGGCCGCAGCCGCCGGAGGGGGGGGGGCCGGGCCGGACGGGCGCAGAAACGCCCCGGCGCTGCGCGGTGGGTGCCCGCATCCCCTCGGTGCGGGCAGGCACCCGCACGGTGTTTACCGTGTAATTACAGCCTCTCGAGGGAGCAGCTGTAATCAGCGTGTTTGCACACACGGGAGCAGACGCGGTGCTCCGGCGCTTCCCGGCCCTCCGCCGGGCGTAGCGAGTGCGGGCGGGTTTGGGGGCTGTGCACACTGAACGCCCTCGGCGCAGCGTGCGTGGGATTTGAGCGGGGAGCGGCTCCCCTCCGCGGGACCCCCGTGGCAGCCCGGCGACGCATGCAGCCGCGGCGCGGGGTGCGGCGTGCTCCGGCAGCCCCCTCCCCGGGCCGGTGCCCGCCTGTGCCCCCCCTGCAGCCGGGTGCTCCCGGGAGCGCTCCCCGGGCAGGGCTGTGGCAGAACGCGGAGGGGGGACCTGGGGAGTGGGGGGGAAGCTCCACGTCCTTGTCCCCCACCTCTAACTTGCCGTGTTTCGTGGCTACGCAGGCTGGCTCTGTTAACAAGCCGGGGGACAGCATCCTCTGCCGCTGAGGGCCGCTCGCCAGGTGAGTGCCGGGCATCCGCGGGGCCGCGGCGTCGGGGGGGTGTGGGGTGTGGGTGGAATAGGTGCCCGCAGCCCTCCGCGGCGCAGCGCCGGGGCTCGGCGGGGCTGCACCGCCTCCCTCCGGTTAGCCCGCCGAAGGGGGACCTGAGCCCGGTGAGAAATCTTTGCAGGAGGCTTTGGGGTTTTATTTTTAATTACCGGGCGGTTATTTTATTTTCTTTAATTACCGGGTGGTGTTTTTCTTCCCCCAAACACCCTTCCCCCCCCCCCCCCCCCCCCCCCCCCCTCCCGAAAGCGCTTCTGGCTGCGGCGTGCAGCTGCGCATCCCTCCGCCTGGCCCAGCCTGGGAGCTGCGGTTGTTGTTTGACCTGGTTTGTTTTGGGTTGTTGATCAAGCATGTCTTGTGTTGTGCTGGTGGCGCCAGTCGGTCTGGAGCGGAGCGGTTCACACACCCCCTCTATTCATTCCTCTCCCACAGGTGTGCGGCGGCGGCGCCGCGCAGAGGCACCGCGGGGGGCGGGCGGCGGCGGCGGGGGGGGGCCCGGCCCGGCCCCGCCGCACCGGAGGAAGGAGCCATCCAACCCCCCCCCCCTCCCCCTTTCTACCCCCCGAGCAGTTCCCATGCTTCATCCCTGCAGAGCCAGCCTTTCCACGTGTCGCACGGCCGTAGAGGTCCTGTCCCGTCCCCCGTCCCGCCCCCCCCCCCCCCCCCTCCCGTCTCTTCTCTTCGTTCCCGACCCGACGTGAGCGGTGCGTCCCGCGGGGGCAGGAGGCGCTCGGACTCGAGCAGGAAAAAGTTGCCTCGTTGCGCCCCGGGATAGAGGACCGAGCCTAAACCAGACTTTAGAAGCGTTGTAACTCTTAAGGGACCGAGCAGCTGAATCTCGAAGCTTTACTAATCTACCAGAGCATTTGTAGATATATTTGACATCTATTGTTTAAAATAGATGGATTTTATTGGGGCCCAGGGAACTTTCTTCTCCCTGCAGGAATGTTACATATTGTATAGATAAAGGAGTGACATTTCATACTGTGTATATATAGAGATGTTCTATAAGTGTGAGAAAAGTATATGCTTTAATAGACTACTGTAATTATAAAATATTTTTAATTAAATATTTTTTTGTAAATATTATAAAGGTGTGTATGTTTTTTTTAATCTGTGGGAATATCTCTTTAGAAAACCACAGCTCAAGTACGGAGCTGCTAATATGGAAATATCTTGAATGTTTAGGGCTTTTTTTGTCCCCAAATGTCCTTTAGACTCGGAAGTTACAGCTGTAGCTAATGGTCCTGCATGATTGCATGAGATGTCTAATTGCAAATAAACTTGTTTGGAGTCCATACAAACGTGTTTTCCTCAATCTAGACTTAAAATGTTAGTAAGTGTATTATACATTTTGAGACTACACTTTTGTCATTTAGACACAGGGGTTTTTAGTGCATTCTATAAAAGTAGCAGTAAGATGTAGTGTTTTTTACTGAGAACAGAATAACAAATTCTATCTAGTTTTTGCATTATGGGGGCAATGCTTTAGATCTCTAATGAGCTTTTTAAAAAATCCGCTGTTGCATCAGATCAAGAAATTTGTTATGGAACTTCATTTAGCACCGAAAGGTTTTATTGCAAACTTGTGTTCCTACAACCGAATTGCTTAAAAAATGCTTCCTAATTGCTTAAAAAGTGAAAACAGTTCTCTGCTTGCAACCAAAGGGCAAACCATTAACAAAAACAGTTGCTGTTTCCTTCGTCCAAAGAGTATTAATACTGAACTGCAGAAAGGCACATGGGCAAAGTCATTATGATCAGTGATGTAAATTCATCTTAAAATCAACTTAAGTAGACCAAAAATCGGATAACTGCGTCAAGATTATTTTTCTAGTACAAAATGACTTACATTTCACTGCAGCTATGTTACAGTTAAAATCCTGTTTAATCTCTGTGATGTGTAACTACTACATGTGAACATTAAACTAGATTTATCTGTCTTTAACTGTGATTCTTCAGCTTATTTCTTCAATCCTCTGAATTTGCATGTTCCCTTCACTTTTTTTTTTGTACATACCGTTTGATGGGTGAATTAATTTTACAGCAGGCTTTGGTACAATCAGGTCTTACAGACTGTAAACGCATGTCCAGGCTCAGTGAAAGGTGCTCATCTTGTGTGATCAGTAGCCTGCGCACTAGTGAAATGGGATTTTTCAGAGTGGGAGAATTAAGTAGGATTTAATTGGGTGCTTTGTAAATAGCTAGCCAACTGTGTGTGTAACATGGTCTGTTTGACTAAAAAAGAGGATTTGTTTCAGATTATACAAGTGTTGAAAGTACTATAACCCAAGGGATGACTTCTATTAAGTTAAATATTTATAAGGAAATTAAGTACTGGGGTCATTAGCTGTGATAATGTCAACAAGATGAACATTTTCTTAATCAAAATAATGGTGTAAAGATCAAATAAAAAAGTGGCTAACATCTGAAAACATAAGGCCTCCTGTCACTGCAAATGCATTGAAGGCAGGGGCGTTTCACAGGCTGAGCCCTGACTCCAGTGGGTCCCTGCATTGTTTTCCCCGAGCTTGGATGTTACAGTAGTTTAATGAGCAAAATACATGCTCTTGTAAAATTAAGTCATGAACCTCTCATCCTGTGTCTCTGACTAATTCCATGCCAGTAAGAGTGCTATCAATTGGATTTTTTTTACTGCAGTTTGGGAAGTCTTACTTTGTGTTTTTTAAAAAAAAACCCTAACATTTTTCCAAGGTTTAAATTTGCATTCGTTTTCTTTGTTTAGCCTATTAATATTTGTAACCTTCTGATTACTTTAGCTTGTATAGCTCAGTTTATTTTGTATACAGTCTTTCAGTAACATTAGTTCTCAACACCCTCGTTTGTTTCTATCCACTGTTGCCAAATTACAGGATTCTGTTACACAGAAGAGGAAAGCAAGCAAAAGGTGCTGTCTTAAAATATGAAACTACCTTGCAGAGTTTCGACATCTCAAAGCTGGTGTATCCTGGGAGAGCTGATAAATCACTGAACTGCTCTTCAAGGGAGAGCATACCAAATCCCAGATTGCTTCAGGTCGGGGCAATCTCCCGTTGACTTGAGGATTTGGTTTTGCTTTTTAAAAAGCAGTGGCGGTGCAACAAGTTAGTACCTTTAGAAAATGAAGTCTTATTAAAGAGCTGTGAAAATTTTTCCTGTTACATAGTATTCTTGACAAATGTGAAACCCTGCATAAAACAGTCAAAAAAGCTCTTATCAGAGCGTAGTAGATGCTGGTCTTGATTTAATCCTTATGCTATGTATGAAACTGTAAGCAAGGAGTATCTAATCGCTCGCTTCCTAACGGCTGGAATCAGCACAGATCTAAATGCAGCCGTGCTTATTTTTGTTTTTCAAAGATTTTGGAGTCCATCATATTTTAGTGCCATAGCTTGTTTAAATCATATTGTTCATATAGCAAAAGGCGTAAATATTTGAACAAAAGCAAATTAAGAAGACTTTCTTCTAATGCCTTGGATTTTCTCTTAGTCACAAAAGCATTCCTTAAAAGGAGCTTTTTGATTGCGTGATGAGAGTTGTGGTGAGGCTGCCAGATTAGGAATTAGGATACTAAATTCTGTTCCCAGCTCTGCTACTGAGGCTCTTTTGTGACCTTGAGCAAGTCACGGGCTGTCAAACAAACCCAGTTTTCCACTTGTAATGTGGCAACATGTACTCATCTTTATAGGAGGGGGGAGATGAAACAGGGAGAATGCATTCATGTTTTTTACCTTCATCTTTCTTACGGGGATTAAGTTTTGGGTAAGAAAGGAAGCACAGGGAAAGCTGGGGCAATTATCAGGAAAGCCTTCCTAAGGAGGAGCGGTTGGGAAGTATGTTTCTACTAGAGGCTGCGAGGAACCTCTTGTTTGGGACACTGGAATTTTAAAGGACTAGAAAATGATCTCGAGGAGGAATAGATGAGAGACCTAGGTTTTTTCCGTCCCTAGCTCATATGCTGTCTGCGAAGTGCACCGATGGATACTGCTTAACGCTGTGTGTCCGTTTTGTTTAGCTGCGGTGTGGAGGTCCTAGTCCTTGCAGATGCTGAGACTCCCCTCTGAAATTTCCAAATGATGAGAGATGTTCACTCCATGTAAAAGTCAATGCCAGTTCTTGTGGTGACAGTTACATTTTCCCTGCCATTTCACACGGGAATAGTATTTATTTTCACTTTCTAAACCACATAGTGTTGCTTTTAAGCAGTTGTTGCGTTTTCAGGCACAAGCAAAGCGATCATAAGGAATGCCATAGCTGTCCTGCAGGTTGTTCTGAGAGTTAATGAATAAACCATGTATAGGATAAACAGGTTTATGCAAATGCAGAGCAGCACTTTACTATTATTTGTATTTTCAATGCTTTTGTAGCTATAGAAGTCACATTTTTTTAAAACCTTTGCAGTTGGGAAGAAGAAACCATGGTACGAGCAATTCAAGTAATTGTTTTAGATGCAATGCAATTTACTGGCTTCTCCAATAGTGAGGCTTGCAATACTAAATAGCGTGCTTCCAAAACAGCATTGAAAACGTTTTGCTCTCCAGTCCCAGAACATGTGATCTGAAAACACGGGCTAAATATATTCCCCCCGTACAACTGCTTGCTCCCTTGCATTAGATAATCCATTCTTTACTCTTATTCCTGCGTAAGAAAAAACTTGCATTCTGTGCCTACCAGGAGAGCCTGCTTTCCCAAATGCCCAAAGCAGGCATGCACACACCAGCTCTTGGAGTACATCTGAGCTGAGCTGAGGACCAGGCGCACCAGAGCTTGGGAGCTGGGCTGCAGGAGCTGCCAGGGAGCTGCCAGCTGAGCACCAGCATCGTGCGGGCCAGAGCCCGTCTCTCAGCCACTGCATCCTGGCCATGCCTCCTTGACAAAAACCCTTACCCCCTTCATGACCTGGAAAATACATTCGCAGGGTCCAGGCTATGGTGTAGACTGCTGTGCGATCACAGCAACATGGACAGGAGGGGGGATTTTCTAAGTTGGCATCCCTCCTCCTCAGCAAAACATCTGCTGGAAAAGAGCCGTGACACCCACAGAGCACTGGGGAAGGAGCCGTGCAAACCCTGCCGAGTGCTGCGCTCAGGCACAAGCACAAAGCTGAAGTCATCGGAAAGATGCTGGTGAGCGGTGGGCCCGGCTGCCGGGCACACTTAAGTATTGCAAGGCAATGTTCACCCCCATTTTGCCCCTCTTGAAGGTACGTGAGGGGAGGCAAGATCATTTGCAACCAGTGCTCTGCTGCGCTGACGCAGTTGAGGACCTGTAAGAATATCCATAAAAAACATCTCCCTGTACACTGAGGTGAAAACAGTGCCAGTGGGCTGCGGTACCCTGCCTGTCCCCCACCAGGCTTAGAGGGACACGGACAGGGAAAGCAGAGCACTCCTCTGGCAGCTTATCTCAAAGTAGAGGATACGACGGTGGCTGAAAAAAATTTAGTCCCCATTTGTCATTTCTTGGCCCGCAGGGAGAAGAGCTGGTGCCCAGGACTTTGGCACATGGAGGCAGGAGCAGCCCCTCCACAAGAGCCCTGGGTGTGCAGTGCTCCCCACGCAAAGTGCGACCGCAGTGCAGGGAGGGACGCAGGGCAGGACAGCTCAGGCTTTTCTTCCTTTGATGGGCATGGAACACACTTCGACATGGTACAAGAGTTGAGTTTTATTTTCTTCCACCTTTTTTTTTTTTTACCCTTTTCCGTTTTAACCTTCTTTTAGCCTTGGGTTTGCTTGTTCCCCGCTGCGCCCCCCCCCAGGATAATGTGTTTACCAAATGACAGGATACACTCGTTTCTGGTAAAAGAAGCACTTAGACAATTTTCACAACATGTATAATTTACTTAAGGACCATAATGGCTTCTTCTGAGCCGTGTGTCATGTAAATAAATATTCCAACGATTTTTAACATGCATATTATGTACTCCATAGATCAATGGCTCCTTTGAAGCTGTTACAGTTTATCCTGTAAGTTCCTATTCAAACATTTTTTAATACGTATTATTTATTCAACAGGCTGTTTCTTCACTCAGAGATGGCGGTGTCTATATTTGTAGCAGTCTAACATATATACCTTGTTCAGAATATTTCAGAATTAATATTGCTCAGCCTTTTCAGCAGGTTGGAAAGATCCCCATGAAAGCGTGAAAACAGGAAGGAATAGTTCAAATGAATAGGGCTGTAACATACATAAATTTTGGATCAGGTTTTTAAGACTTCTTCCTCAGCTTCCCTCTGCCTTCTCCACCAGCCTGGAAACACGCAGGGCCAGAAGCAGGTTATGTCTGTGGGCTGCAGTGCACGTAATGAATCCTCGAGGGGGCTTGGGAGGGCAGCAGTGCCTGGTCTCAGAGGGGCAGGAGCACGGGGGGCCACAGGCCAAGCATTTCCCTTTGGCTTCTGCTGTGTCTGTCCAGAGACTGGGGGAACCCTGCAGGAGCATCAAGCTCTGGGGTAGTAACAGTGCAAAATAAGATTACCTTCTCCAGCTTTAATGAGGAAGCAGTTTCTTGGTCCATGTACAGGACAGGCTCACCAGGCAAGTAGGAGCTAATGTAGCAGCGCTGGTTTGTGAGCTGTCCCAGGGCTTCAAGTCTCAACAGGGTTTTGGGGAGTTTGGGGTTTTTTTGGGGGGTGAAGCTCTGGAGGCTCCATGCCAGGCAGTGACCACAGCCAGGGGCAGATGTGAAGGTGCAGGGCACATGGAAGTGAAGGCATGCACACAGATGACTTCATGCCTCTGCAGCTACTAGCCAGGGCAAATCCTTCTCTATTCCCAGAGCATGGGGGAGAAAGAAGGCAGGAGTTACATCCCCACCTCAGTAGAAAGCTGCAAGGGGAACCCAGCGAGCTCCCAGGCCCTTGCAGAAGTAGCCCACAAGGCAAGAGGGCCTATGACCTCAGTGCAGGCTAATGAAGGAGGAGAACCTGGGAAGAGAAAGGTAAAGTTCCTATTTAAAGGCACAGGTATGCAACAAGAGAGGTGGAAACATTAAAAAATTGCTATCAAAGTCATTTGCTTGTAGTACGAAGATTTTTGTCTCACCTTGTTTAAACAGTCCCACTCCACTCCTGTGTTTAGTTTACTTGTGTTAATATCCCCCCGAGGCTTCATCATTTGCTATTGATGGGCATACAAAAAAAAAAAAAAAAAAGGGAAAATGTTGCTGTCCATGCAATTAATTCTCTTTCCAAGTGCTTAAAATTCGGTATGTCCCTGCAGTTCCAAAGGTGCTAGATCTTCAATACCAGCAAGCTGCTCACAGTCAGCTGAGAAACCCCAAGTTGTTTTGGAGCACATAAAAACATTCAGTGCTGATAAATACCCACACTGTGTTTTGCATCTTCATAATTTGGGACTCCATTACTTGACATATGCAATAAATAAAGCAATAAATAAAATATGCTCCCTGCCTCAAGGACATTTCTCTACATAAGTTGCAGCCCAGTATACAAACTCTTTCCAAACCAACTGGTGCTATGTATCTACCACACATACTGTTCTAAATGCAGGGACACCTTCTTAGAGCCGACTACAAACAGCGCTGTTTAAACTATTATGGAAGCAACTGTGGATAAGGCTTCTAATAAGAATATAAAGCAATAGAATCAGAACACTGCTTTATCTGGAAAATGGGCAAATTGTTCTCATTAGCCCTTTTTGGTGAAAAATGCTTCTACCTAAAGCGTTGGAAATTCCAGTGACTCAGCTCTTGATCAAATGCCCACCGAAGTCTTTCCATCACCTTCAGCAGATGTCGAATGGCAAATTCACATAAATGAATGGGTACATTTAGGGCTCTCTAGTGCTCTGCTATGCATGGACAAAATCCCATTATGCCTCATCCAGGCCTCAGTTGGGAACTAGGTTTTACCATTTTTTACCAATTTACTCCAGACCTACACTGTTGTCACTGGCATAAGAAATTGGGTGCAGCCTTCAGTCAAGCAGAATGACACCAGCACTCACAGCTTCTAACTTTCCCCTATTCTAAAACCATGACAACTTTCTATGTGAAGAGTTACATGCGACTCAATAGCAGCAGCAGCTCTGGCAGGGCTAAACGGTGAAGGAAATAAATTGTGAGGCAAAACCTGTCCCCAGCTTGGCTTTGGACTCTGTGTACTGTTCATTTCAGTGGGTCTGGGATTAGAGCCTGGCATAAACAGACAGGGACTTATAAAATCCTCTTTCCTGTCACAAGATGGGGTTTGAGTTGAGTTTGTCCATGAGTTTGGCCATAAGTTTAGTGGACGCGGCAGGGTCGGATGCTCACTGCCATCAATTGCTGGGGGCACTTGCATCGTGTTCTGCTTGAATGCTAAATATAAATGGAGATAGCAGTCTGTTTTCTTGGATTCGCTGAAACACTAAAACAAATGCTTGTGTCTGTGTTGCAGGGCAAGGTCTTCTTTATTTTGCTGGGGCAATAGCCATATTGAAACAAACTGTATTTTGTTTTCTTTCAGACAGGTGTGATGGCACACCTGCAGAGCTCAGGCTTGAATAGCAACTCGTAACCTTTTGTGGGTAAGGTGGGGGGCAAATCCTGCTTAACAAGGATGTCAAACTGATCTTTGTTCCCTTCTCCTGACCAAGTATCTGTGGCAACAAACTGGAGACAGGTAAACAATCGGCTTCTGCTACCGCAAGCTTTCCATTTACAGTTCACCAGGAGCTCTTATTATATGAAAGGAAAGGGTGGATGTGGTGTCAACACAAGGTAATAGTAATATTATTTGAACAGGTGTGTGGGGTGTTGCTAAAGTGAGAGAACGGGCAAGCGGTAGGGAGCAGTTAGTACAGGGCTGTGCATGTAATAACCAGAGCTCACCCGCGTTTATTATCATAACAATCATGTGCAGTGATAGGTTTCACAATGAGCTGGTCTGATTTACCTGGTGCATTAAACCAGTTTTGTTGTTTCTCGCTTTCTAACTCCCTGCTGGAAAACAGCCCGAGAAAATATGCACACTAAAAATTCGGTAAGCAGACCCACTGTGCACACAGCTACAGATAGAAAACCCACCAGGCCACAATTATCCCCCAGACTCCGCTCCTCCACAGACAACTTTGCTGCTGATTTACATCGACGGAAGAGAGAAAGCAGATTAGGTATCTCAGGACTGCATTACAAAGGGATGACAGGTTTGCAATGAGTGTTAAGGCACCTTGGAACGGGGAGAGTCGAGTACCTCAGCCGTTTTCTCTGTACATCCATTCTCTGTAACACATTTAATTTTAATAATGTATTTCCAGTCTGTGATGTGCGTTATATTGATAGGTGTCTATGATTTGAATGTATATTCTTCTATGTGTGTATAGAGTTAGATGGATGTCCTTACAGTGAGAAAACTGTATGCCACAATAGAGAATGGAAACAGTAAAAATAATCGTTTGGATTTTACTTTTAAAGGACCAAGTGAAATCACATTAGAAAGGATTAATGCAGTAGGTACATACCTTGCTGAAATTTGCATGTTTCCATTGTGGAAAACTGGGAAACAAAGGGAAAAATCATACCCTGATATGCTCTCAGAGTATAGATACATGCTATGATTCACTGAAGACAGCTATGGAGGTTACAAAACAAAAATTAAGAGACGTTATAAATTATGTGAGGGTGTTCTAGACGATTAGATATCTCGCTGGTCCATTTACAATGCTGCTTGTAGCTCTATATCAAATCTGCTGAAAGAGTGGCAAATTGTAAGCAAGGATATTTTGTGCTGTCTTCTGTCCTTAAGCCCTACTTTGTTTAGTGAGATCTTAATGCATTTCCCGAGTATTTTAATAAGAAACTATTGCATGCCACTGGTTTGTGCAAACAGTAGTTGTATTATTACTAGGGATGTATTAATCTTCCAGGCGTCCATTTGTGTTACTCAGATCAGGCAGGGTTTATTTGCAAAGGGTTGACCCTGCTTCCTGGCAGGTTTGCTTGGAGATGCCGTGCCAGATTCCCTCCAGCCGATGCGAAAGGGTTCAGCTGGCACATCCCCGGGGACTGCAGGGACAGCCACATGTCAGGGGCTGCCACCCGAGGGAAAGCAGGGACAGCGGCTATGGAGACAGTGGCACCAAGTCGTGGATTTGACAGGTTCCCTTGGGGATTCTTTAGCGGGTATTTACGGTGGATAGGAAGCAAGGGCCCTCAAACTTGGGTCTGCATCCTTCTGGTAATGCAGATTTAGTCTGAGATCACAGAAGAAACCCTTATTTCAAGCAGCTTGCTCCCTCTTAAGCAGAATTTCTACAACATTTCCCTGTGTAACAGATTTTATTAAGTAAATGCTTAATAGCAGGGTGGCTGTCATCTTAGGACAAATATTTTAGAAATCCCTTGTTAGTCACATCAGGTGTGCGTCTTCAATACTGCAACATCTGTTATTTGTTAGATGCAAACAGAGAAGGAAAATGAGTATTTATTTGCCCTGTCCTGGGCTCTTCAGTGATTCAGACAACCTGGCTGAACGTGTCAGAGACAGTGCTGACAGTACGGTTATTTCAGAAGGGTAACATTGCATCAAATGCTGAGTAGGGGGTAAACTAAGAAGTGTTGTATCACTCTTGGGTGTCCTCTAATTTTTTTACGATCCGGTGTGTACATTAAATATATCCTGTTCGCTAGAATTTCCTTGTAAAAGTCAAGGCTATGCTGCTGTTCAAGCAGAGCAAATATTGGATGGACTCTTCACAAACAGTCACAGCTGAAAGGAGCATACTTTTGATCACAAGGATCCAGGCTTCTGGATTCAAATAAGCATTTTTATTTTTCTCTGCATGCTCGATTATTTCACACTAGAAGACACATATTTTGGGGTTACATCACAAAGCTCTTACTATTTGCTTTGGATGCACTTTGCCAGTTTTTAAGCAGATACTTAAATAATCAAAAGTAACAGCCTGGTAGGATTTTAGTCATAGTTTGAAGAATTTTGTTGAATCGGGACTTTAATGAGAGAGCAGTGGATTCTTTAATTACCTCAGACACAGTTTAACACTTCATTCATATATGATATTTATCTGCGATGCATCAGTCTATCATTAATTGGTTATCACAGTGCAAAAGCTGGTGGCAAAGTCATTGCAGTGTGCTGCAGAGACAGCGTTACGGCTGCAGGACAGGCTACACAAAAAATTCCTTCAACACTGATGGGTGTATTCATTAAAACTGTTGATCAGTTAAGAGCTTGGGGGGGTGGTGTGTGTGTTAGACATAAAGTCCTAGGAACATAGCATTTCTTCTATAAAATGTAATTTTTCAGAACACGATATGTATGTTTTGTGACTGGCGTTTTTCACTTGCTGACATTCTTCTACACACTTGGGAGTCGTCCCCTTCCTTTCAAGCAGCCTAAGTAAAATGCTGCCCTCTTTTGAATTTCAGGACGCAGTGCACCTCCTGGCAGAGGGCTGCCCGGGGAGCGGGAGGCATCGCATCCTGAAAGATGCTAGGGACTTCTGCGGGGCTGATGTATGACGAGAAAGGCAGCACCATATTTTATACTATTAAACAGAGTTAGGAGAGTTGTTCCGAAGAATTCAAATTCTCTAAAATATAAATGCTCTGCTCTTTATTTTGAAAAATTGGAAAACAAGCAAAGATGCCCTACTCCATTAAAGAAATATTTTAGCTAGGGAAATTTCATTGTCTCCAGTGCCTAAATAGAGGGGAGACCATGTCCTGAAATTCTTTGGACTTCTTTAAATGAGTCTTCACTCAAATTGCAATCATTTCTTTGACTATTTGAGTTGTGAGTTTTGCTGAATGCCCATCTAGGTCTTGCAGTCAGAGGAAAACTTTTTTTATGATAGGCCTTCTCTGAAGGAAAGAGGATGCAACTGGCTGCCGCTGGTCCTCTGCACCAGAAAAGAAACATTTAGTGTAAGTTTGCCATTGGTGTGGAACCATTGGTGTTGTGGCTGTAGAAACCAATGTGTCTCTGTCTTGAGCAGCTTAGTCGAGAGATGTGTCTTCAGCCAGAGGGAGAAGGATGTTTCTCCAACTGTTTCTCCTCTTCACTGGCAAGCAGCTGTATGGATAGGGCATACTCTCGTGACTCTTCTTTCAAGTAGGGAATATAAAAGAGACCTTGTGGGAAAAGCTATGTTGGAGCAGCTACCGCCTCCATTTCTTCAATAGGGGCATTAAAAAAAAAAAACACCAAACTCTCCCTTTCTCCCATATACACCCCTGCTTAACACATCTTACTGCTGGAGGCAAGGGACAAAAAGTCATCATGTCCTGGGGGGACTGCCTATAAGAAGTTATACAGAAAACTAGCATCCCTAGGAAGGAGGGCATGAGGTTTTTGGTCTGTAGTATCCCAGAAGATGCCAGTGCACACATGAGAACCAGGTCTCCTGGGTATCAGATACTGCATTAGAGGAATGTGAAGGGGGGCATGCATTGTGGAAGAAAGGGAGAAAAGCATGCATACACACTTATACCCATGGTCTTTTTCTTCCCTGTTATTATTGAACAGGTTTTTTTCTGAACATACAGCTCCCCACCAAGCCCTTTTACATTTCTCAGAAGCTAAAGAACAGGTAGGAAGCAAGGAGCAATATGCAGGCAAAACAATCAGGCTAACAATAGCTGTACATCTTGTTAGTTACATGATTTGTGCAAAAGGGCATGCTTCTTAATATATATCTCATTTTTCTGCACCTACAGATTTTTTTTGACACAAAAATGAGGGTGATTAATCCCAAATACCATCTGAAACAGGATAAACAGAAGGGGATGGGCTATGTATATGTCACTGGTACTATATACTATCTCATATATATTAAAAATGAGACAAAGTAATAAAAATAAGCAATATGGTATTGTGACAGTTGCAACTCAGACAGTAACAAAATATTGCCACATTTTTTGTTATGAAGCTGGCTATGTGGTGGCTGGAAAGACCCCTAGAGCATATAAAGCTCTTATCTTCATACATTTCCCTAAAGAATAATAGATCAGTCGGTGCTCTGATGCTGTTTTAATAATGTACAATTTACAATTCATTTGGTTACCAAGCACTCACAGTATAATTAATTTCACAGACCCTTTCTACCCATTCGCATGGTTTACGACAGTATGGAGGGGAGGTGGGGAAACTGTGTCCCCCCAATTTTAATAGGAAAGTGCCTGGATGGAGCATCACCTGGCCGGTCTGCAGGCAGTCCTGCTGCTGTAGGAGTGATGGGGCTTGATTTCCTCTCTCCTTCTACCCCTGGCTCCCATCTGCCTGTCCCATTCCCATAAGTGAACACCTCCATGGGGGATGTTGCCCTGGGGAGAAGCCCAGTTCATCCCACAGTGCCCCGGTAGCAACGTGCCAGTGCTGCCCCTTCCCGCTGAGATGCAGCAGGTGTGTGACCCACCCCGTCAGCCCTGGGATGTGCTGGAAGTGCTGGAGCAGAAGCTAAGGTGACCCAAGTGGAAGTCCCAAGGACAAAAGGCAGGTGTCGAGCCTTCAGTGCCTCTCACCGATGCCTCCCTTCAACCTCACAGCCCGGGGCTGAGTCGTCTGGCCAGAATACATGTATTGCTTCCGTCAGGAGCGACTGCCCGCCTAAGATTGTTGGCACATGAGCCCAAGCCTAATGTTGTTTCACGGAATCAAGACATGAAAACTGGAGGGAAACACTCCAGAAGCCAGCAGAATACACATCATTGGGGGTTTTATTTCCAGAGTCCTGTTATTTTTTCCCTTTATGGGGAATCTATACAGTTGCCCGAGAGACTTAATGGACTTTCTGTGCAATGAATGCAGCTGCTGTTCTGTGATGTCTTGCACATCAAAGCAATTTTTTTCAAATCTACGCTTACCTCTTTGATAAAGACAACACTAGGAGGAATTCAGCAACTACAGAGAACCTGCGGGTCTGCACATCAACCCAGAGCTTGCTTTAACAGTGTGTGAATCGCTATTCAAGTGCTGGTTTTGTTTCCATTATCAAATAAACAGGGTTTCCATTTCTGGCTTTCCCAAACATTCTTTTCCTTTTTGAAGCTCCCAATTCATGTACAGTGTGTATATATACACATATGTGAATACCCATGTACAAATATATATATCTATGACCATATATGACCATATATGACTGAGTGTTGAGGTCCCAGTTTGTGACTTTTCAGCACACAATCCTGAATATAAACACGTAAGTACTCACACTGAAGTGCAGCTTAAAGCTAGGCTTACTAACTTTCTGCAACTAGAGATGCAGTTTCTTTCTTTTTTTTCTAGATGTTTAAAAGCTGTGAAAGGTGCCGTTTTCTTCTGGGGACTACAGAACATTTTACAATGTCAGAGCAGTAAATGTTTGATTAACCCCTATGGGGGCCTGTGTGATTTTCACAAGGCATTAACTGTAAGAGGTATATCTTCTCTTGTGCTGCCCCTGCAGCTGGCTATTCAATCTTCTGGCATTCAGCCTATTGATTGGGTTTCCTGATCTCTTAGTTGAACAAAGATGTGGTGAGGCAGAGGCCATGAAATACTGCTTTCACATCTTGTTTCCATATAGGATTTGGCAGCCAATTTGCCAACATATTGAAAACCTGCAGCTCTTATTTTTCACATCCATAGAAACTTGACTCTGCTTGAATCAGGGCATATCTATAAACGTAACCTAAAGATATGATTAAGAACATCATGTATGTATTTGTAAAAACAACAGTGACAAATATTATTATTATCAATTATTCTTATTTGTAACATAATCATAATTAAAATCTTGAGTGGTTCATGTACCACAAGGTTCATTTCACAACAGGGCTCAAAATTTCTCCCTCACAGTCAGGTTTGCAGGGGGGTGCTGATGGAGTCCTGGCCCCTCAGGAGAGTGCTGGTCTCTCTTCTGATGGAGAGAAAGCACCCAGGAAAACCTGATGCAAACTCTTCCTAAGACGTGGAAAGTAGTAAACTTAACAAACTCTGCTTTTAAGCTTTGAATATCAAAGGGTCAAAATCTAGCCTTCAATACAGGTGAATTTTGCCTATGGTCAAGGAATAAATGAATGTCAGTGTAATTATCTATTATCTGCGTTCTTACCTGTCTCATTTCTCTCCCATACAGTATTCCTCTTAGCATCATTTCTCTTTTCAGTTCAAAAATATTTTGTGTTGATTTACCGGTGCTCAAGAAATGAACACAACTGTGTTCCTAAAATTCACACAGGCACCAACCTGATTGCAAGACAAAACTCTCTAATTTGAATTTCCAGGTCTGTATCTATCAAAGAAAAAAAAAAAAAAAAAAGCATAGCATTTCTAGGAAGTATTATTTGCTTTATTTAAGCAATTTTTTCAATACTGAAATCAAAAATTTCCCAGAAATGAAAGTAGACAATGTTTAAACCCATAATAGCTTAACAGCATTGCAGAAGTTATAGCATTTATCATAAATACATAGAAAGACATTTTAAAATTTGAGCAGCTATTTTTCTTTTCTCTGAAAAAAAATTATCTGGCAATCAAATCCAAAAACTAGCTAAACAAAATCTCTTTCTTTTATAACGACTGGGGGAAGAAAGATTCTCTTCTTGTTTCTTAGTCCATATTGAATATGAGGTGGAAATGAGATGGCCTGTGCAGTGGAATATGTCAGGTTTTCCAGGCTGGTGTCTACACCATCCCTAGTTAGTCCTGTTCAACACCTTCCCTCGGATTCACTCCTTCTGAACCCACAGGGACTACTGACAGTAGAAGGTTAAATGCACTTCAACGTGGAGGCCAGCTGGCACAAGATAGCCCACATCCATTTTCCTAATCTTCCTTCCCTCCCAAAATGACTGTTGGGAATGGTCCCTGGCCAGTGTTAACACCCAAGCTGTGTCCAGGGATGGCTGGGGAGAGTCATACTTGACCCAAGCCAAAACCATGCCAGGGACTGCTCTAACAATTTAACAATCTGGAAAATTGAGCTCCAGCACCTGGGGACGTTCCCTGGCACTATCTCCTTCACAGTCAGCATGTGGCCACACAGAGCAAACCATGTCGATAAAATACCAGTATGATGACACTCCATTGCAGGGTTGCACGCTGAAATGCACAACATCAGACACTTTCAACATGCAGGCCAAAACATTACATTGAAGTTTTGCAAATCTGTTAATAAGTGTTGTGATCATTTTTGAAAGAGAGCCTAAAGTTTGCCAAAAAGGGAGTCAGATCCCCAAGTTGAAGGGAAGTCAAGATAATTCTTAAGTGGCTTATTCATGAAAAGCTACCTCTTGACTCTTCACAATGAACTTGCCAACAGAAGGTTTCATGGAAGGAATGCAAAATAACGAGGTGAAGCTCAAAGAAAAAAGTCTATTTTCGGTCAAGGACAAAATAATCATGTCATCTCAAGATGTGACAGGACAACTTACAGCTTTGATTTTACCAGTAGTTATACCTGGTGCTTTCTGTGATCAAGATGCCCACAGCTGTAATCTAATGTGATCTGGAGCTTATTCACTGATCACAGCTGTGTAATTTCAGGTAACATGCTTCCCTTGTTTAGTTTTGTTTAACATTGTTAAATATATAGTCAGACCATCTGCACGGTATTTTTTTAAATTGGAAATTACAACCATAACTTCCTTTTTATATATCAATAAACTAAATAGCAAAATTTCAAAGGGATCCTTCTCTACCAAACACTGAAGCAGAATGTTTGTCCCACGCCACACCATTGCCTAATTGCACACTAATTGGACAAACGTGATTAAATATTTCAAGATCTTTACTAATTGCCTCTATTTTAGCTTTAAAATTTGCTTGCCACCAACAAATTTAATGACACTGATGTCTAGTCATCAGCAAAAAGCCCAAGAGTTGCTCTTTAAAATGTACCTAGTCAGAATATTTACTGATTGTGCATTGTTGTTTCCAATGTAGCTTAATTAGAAATCCAATCAGTTCTCTAAGTCTAATTATACTTGATTTGTAGATTCAGACTATGATACATAATGAAGCTAAGCAGCTAACAGTAAACGTGCTTGAAATGTAACAATAAGAGAAATATTTTTAATGCATGCCTTGTTATCATTTTAGAAACTCCAAGTAATATATGAGATCAAACACAAAGGGAAATACAGAGATTTATGACTCAATAGATTTTAAAAAAAGCCCATGTTTTATCCTGCAGCAATATAGCTGGTGTATATTTTCTGTTTAAAAATATTTCCTTTGTTTGTTTACTCATTTGTTTGGGCAAAATAGCAACATATATTTTGATACTTTGATGTCTGTACTTGGTTGCATGTATCTTACAACAGTTATTTTTCCTCTATATTTTAAATGACATTATGCATCAGAAGCTGGAAGCTGGGTTAGAGATGGTTACTAAGGCAGCAGTTCCCTTTAGCTGAGTCTCTACATCTTCAATGCACCCTTAATTTACTCTTCTCTGTGAGAAATATCCTTTAGGGGCCAAGGGCCAGATGTTTCTTTTTATTCCACGCTGTGCAGAGAAACACATCTGCTCTGCTATTATTTTTTACCTCAGTCCTGAAGTCTGAACATTGCAGCTGCATCCTGACACCCGTGTTGTAGGATCAAACTAATAATGTGTCAGTTTTTGTAGGCAAGGCATTGCCTACAATGTCCTTTTATTAGTATTTTTGTGTAGTAGCAAACATTTTGTTCGTGCTTAAGTAATGAGCAGCACAAACATTTTCTAAGGAACAGGCAAAACTTGGAGCAAGCAGAAGAGGAAAGAAGTCCATCAGCAGGTCACCCCAAGACCTCTGGTTACTTCTTTGTGTTTCTAAGAGTGGAATCAACAGGAGGCCACGCTTTTCCATTTACTAAACCATAGAGTTTCCCAGGGTCTTTTTAGAAATCAGGCCTCTTTTCATTGCTACTCTCTAGCTTGGTGGCTTTTAACGTCATCTTCTGCAGACTTCCTGGGACCACTTGCTGCTCCTAAAATGTTCACTAAAGGAGACAAAGCTTGATGTTTGGGAATTTCAGTTTGCTGTAGAAGACATCCTTTCCCCACTAGAAAATTTTTAGGAATCTACAGATTAGAAACAGTTAAAAAACACCTAGGTTATCTCATATGTAAAAAAATACCTCTAAACATGTGGCAGAAAGCATTATAATCCCAGACTCCGTGTGAGGAAAGGAGGAACAAGGTAGGTAGCAACCTCCTTCAGCAGCCCTGGGGTAGGATCTTCTGGAGGCTGCAGTAGAAGGAAATTCGGGCACCCTGACCCTTTCCTTCTAAGAGGGGACTCCTAGGGGCTTTATGCAGCTCAGAATTTTCTGTCCTTACCTTTTTTATTCTAAAACTTCTTAAATCAAAAAACAGTCTTTTGCTGCAAAGAAAAAGCATAACCAACTGGTGAGTCTTTGTGTGGGGCCTGCAGAAGACAAATGTTGAAAGCTCACCCTGCTAATTGCTGCAGCTCTAGAAGAAGCTAATTAATAAAGCAGTTCATGAATAAAAGCTGTTCCCCAAGTTGTGGCAACACCACTGAGAATACGAAGGATGGGGAGAGGAAGGAAGGGAAGGCAAGAGGGCAAGAATAAGGAAGTAAACAATAGAGGTTAATGTTAACTTCTGCTCAGTAAGAAATGCAGTGCATAAAGTAAGCAGCCACTGAGAAAAAATGTTAAAAGTTCTTGGTGAAGCCGTATGGTTTAGTTATGGGCAACGCAATCATGCTACCACAGAGTATCATGGTTTTAAACGTTTCGAATGCCACCCCAATAGGGTAAGCCACCATGGTACAGATCCTGGCTTGCCAGAAGCTCAGTAAGTCATCTGTGGAGCCACAAGCTGCCTGGAGAGACAGTTCAGCCTCCCCATGTCCCCCCAGCCCTGGTCCCAGTGGCTGAAGTGCCTAGTCACACTACGCTGACAGTCTGCCACTGTTTTTTGGGGTCTCTGTTGGGAAATACATTGAATGGCTTTGCCTGGTGGCAGTGTGACCTGTTGGATGCAGCGTGAAAGGAGCCAGTAAGTGATGCTGGCTTTCATGCTGGCTTCCTCCCTGGCCTCACCGGCACTAGGGTATGGCTTTGGTGCTTTCTGCCCAAAAGCCAATACTTGACGGCTTCCCAGAGCACTTGAGCTCTGTAGATGAAGAGCACTGAACAGCAGCTGGCTATTATTTTCAGGCTTCCAGCATGATATTTTGTATCACATACAATGAGATAAATTTTAAATTATTTTAAGTAACCACTGTGACAGTGTTCTTTAAAGAACAAAAACTGTGAAGTGGAGTTGTTATTAAGAACTTGGCCCTGCTTTAACAGCAATGTTTGAAATATTTTTCTGTGTTGTTCTACTTAATTTATTGAGCCCAGGGGTTGGGTTCCCCCTCCCCTCTCTTTTGTTCTCTGCCCTTAAAATCAAAGGCAGCAAGGACAAAATGTTTAAAAACCAGCGAAATAAAATATTTCAGACACATCCCCCACACTAACCAGTGTTCAATATTTTATCTTTCTTTACTTTTTTTTTTTTCATCTGTGTGCAATCAGGCTTGAAAATTTCCTTTGCCTTCAATTCTTTTACTTTGATGGTATTCAGATTGCAGGCTCTGCCTTGGCCCCTCATGCCACACAGTCTTCTATTTATATTATTAAAATGCAGCACTTGCTTTTTCATTTTACTCTGTTTACAGGGTATTGCTTTTATTGATTAATGTCTCAGACTCAAGTAAAATGCTAATCACACAGGGAAAAAATTGTAAAAAACTCAATAAGCTGATCTGTGGTGCTTGGCATTGAAAGTAGCTCACTAACTTAGCTCTGATTCAAGTTTCAAATTGGAAGCAGCTCCATCCCACTAATGTGGTGGCTGAAAACCTGGACCTCTTTGGTGAAGGTGCACAACATGTTCCCATTTGTGTTCACATCATGGGGCGCATGAGTCCCAGAGGAGAAAGATCAGAAAAACTGCGTATTTAGCTTGACTTGCCTAGAACTATGATTTTCAGACTCATTTATATTTATCTGTTTTCTGCCAAAATGGTGGCTGCCACATACTCCCTCCTTAGGACAAGCCTGACATAAGTGTGTGTGTTCTGACAGCTGTGACAATAAATAGCAAGCTGGCTCGAAAAACAAATCAAACCCAGAAATGCAAACCTAACGAAACACAAATCACTCTCTGCTCATGCAACACCAGCAGGTGACTGGACTCTGACATGTTGCTTCTGCAATGCCAACCGCTGAGTGTGTAAGAAGGAGTATGACAGGCTCAAGGCCTCTCAGCATCAAAAGCAAGACTGAATTTTGTTGCATCAAAGAGGAGGCAAGGTCTCCTTTGATGCCCCAAGGAGAGCAGGTTTTTGACTACCATTTCTGGAGGAGCTCTTCCACATCCCCTTCACCCCTTCCTAAGCAACAACACCAGCAGCGATACTATCTCTGGCACTCAAGCAAATCACAGGTAAAGAAAGTATAAATGTGAGCAAGAGCAGCCCCTTGCCCACTGCCAGCTGGGGAAGCAGCAAGCACTACAGCCTCCATCTCGTGAGAATGCATTTCTGCACACACCTGTGTTTTCCTTGCATGCAGCCCACAAGAAGCTGATAAGACTGACTGTGTGCAAAGTGCTGATGTGTCAGTCTCTGCAGGTTCAGGACCTGTGTGATTGAGGCCCCAATTACGATAAGCTCTCAAATGTATTTTAAATCTGTTCTTCTTCTCCTCGGCATGTGCTTACACCAGGTTGCTTACCTGGGAATAAATGCTTAAATTATATTCACTTCACTGGGATATAAGCCAGAGCTCTGACTCAAATGTGGGTATACATTCTAAGTTAAACATTGATGCTTTCCTGAAGCAGGATGTAAACTGTGACCCGCATAAACAGCATAACAATCATCAAAAATCCTTTTGGTGTGCAGTGTGATTGTGAGCATTTTTAATCTGCTTGGGATCTTTATATATATTCTATATATGCTGTAGAAACAAAGCTAAAATGACTTCAGAAAGTGTTCAGATACTGGAAGAGGTTAGCTGATGCTTTTATTTTTCTCCAAACCAGAAATCTTTCTTTTTTAAAAAAGCTATTTTGCACTTTTCCCATTGTACTCTCTTTTTCCCCCCCTTTTCCTCCTATTAATAAGGTCTGGGCCTCTTTAACGTGCAACAAGAGCCTAATGAGCCATGCAGGCTTCTGTAATTTCTTCACTGTTGAAAATGCCTGACACTAATCTATGCCATTTATACTAATAAGAGGTGCATCAGCTGATATTTGGTGCAATGAAAATATCTTAAATATACTTTATTGAATTGCAGGTAGCAATTTCTCACTAAGTTCACTCTGCTATGAAAATAGATGCCTTACAAGTATTACAGAGAAGTGTGTATTGCACAGTTCACGCAGCTGAAAAAAACCCCGGATGCCCAGTGATATATTAGCTTTGTATTTTATGTAAACATGTCAAAGAGATACTGCAGGAAAATCATATCCTTCAGTTTTTTCAGCACACTATGTTTATGGTTTACATTAACAATGAAGTGCTGACCTAAAATATGATGTCACATTTTATACTAAGTGGACATTAATTAATGCTAAATTGCAGGAGAACTCGTCAGGAGTTTATGCTTTACATATGTATGCATACCACAACAATTCGGCATGATTAATGATGTTCCAGTGAATAGCTAGGATTTACATGTGGAAAAACAGGGGGAAGGGGACATGCATTCCTTAGAATTATTTTTCCCCTGTTCTTAATTGTGAGCTTTACACGTGCATTTCTCCACTATCTCATCGACAGCACTTAACTCCGATGGAGCTCCACTAATTCCAGTTGCAGAAGTGCTGGTGTAGCTATGATAGATGAGGGATATAAGAGAGGCAAAGTTTGTTGGGAGGGGCAGTATCTCTTCATAGAGCAGCAGATGCAGCTGGCAAAAATGGACCAGCTTTTGGATGCACAATCTTTTTCTCAGGTTTGAAGCAAAGGCTGAAAATGTCTTTGCATGTGAGGCCTTAAGAAAGGCTCTGTGCCTGAAATTTTTTCCAGTTAAATCAGTCAATCTAATAAAAAGTGCTCCCTTTCCTTTCAAATCCCTCTTTATACATGTATTTTAGAAGGGCAGAAAGTATTACCATCGCTGCTTCAAAGATGCTGAAAAAGAGGAGCTGGGATGGACTGGGCTGAAACCCAGGCATCCTGGCTGCCCGGGTGAGAGAGACCCAGCTTCCTTCCTCTGCCTGCTCTGCTGCCTGCTATGTGAAGACAAAAACATTCAAGAGAGGGGACTGCAATGATTCACATTTCTGAAGATGTGCCCGAGGCACATAGTTACCCTGTGGTTTTGGAAATATAAATTCATACCTCCAATTTAATAGGAAATATAAGCACACACTGTGGTATCCTATTTAAGTGTCCTCCTATCTGCCGAGTGTAGGAAATAGAGCTGGTGACTCCCCAGAGGCTGCAAGCTCACTCTTTTCAAGAAAGAAAGAATAAAAGAGGGGAATATCAGGCCTGGGAGAATGGACACGGCACAAAAATCCCCAAACCACCCAGCCCAGCACAGTGAGAGGTGACGTGTGGCCAGTGGCCCTTTGCAGCATATGCATCAGGTGGTCCAGCTGTGGGGGATGCCATAAGGTGATCTTCAGCTTGATTTAGAAACTAGGTGGGAGATTTTTCTCATCTGAGCAGCATGTGACCTGTTAATGACACTGGTGTCAAGGTGTGTCCCCCATTTTAGAAAGCCCTGTCTAGAGGTCACCTCTCCAGGCACACTGTTGCCTTCCAGGTTTCTTTGTTTGCAAACATGTCTATCTCTGTCAAGAGAGGTGTGAAGAGGCATCCCAACACCAATGTCAAGGACATGTCACAGGGCACATCTCCTGAACTGAACTGCAAGGAGTGTTTTGAAGCTCACTGACTGGGAGGTGAGGAGGCTTGGTGAGGTCTCTCATGACTGTGACAAAAGAGAAGAAAAATCATCATTATAGTGAATAAGGGCCCTGGCATCTCTAGGCCAGGTTTCCCTTCCAACAGCACCTGCGGTTTTACTGGTAGCCGTGTGAAGCACTGTAGTGGATGGCTGCAGGATCTACTGCTGAAATGTCTTTCTGAGCACTATTGAAGCAGTATCATTCAAAACGTAAGTGTAGATGTCCTTCAGGAGTATTCTTCCACCTCACATGGGAGCCCCATGGATGTTCTTGATTTTCACCCATGGGACAAGACCTTGATCAGGTCTCATACATCCTTCCTTTTGAAAGGTCCTGTGGCAGGGAACTCCAAGAACTTGTTGCACAGTGGTGAAAAAAAAAAAAAAAGGCCTATTTCTGTCCTTTGTAACCATAGGGTCTTTTTACAAAACCAAACATACTCATGTTTGTAACTTACGGAGAAATGTTAACAGTACTTTTTTTCAGCCCTTTTTTTGGTCTGTGAACATGCTTTTCTCTTGTGCTTGTTTTCTCTGTGAGGTAACCATCATAACCGTGGCAATCATCTTCCTCTGGAAAACTCTAGGTAGATTTTTTTATTTTTAATTATATATTTTAATTAAATATTTTCATTGTATATTTTCAGGAGTTTTAAAATATAAAATGGTATTTTTACCCATCTCCCAGTTTGGAGGAAGGGTGACAGTGTCCAGCGGACTCAAAAAACCTCACAGTTATATTATAAGGTCTGTGTTATTGTTTCTTTTTGTCCTTTGTAATTTACACCATAAGCACAGATTTGCACTGCTCCTGTTCCTCAGACTCTCCCCAAGACAGCAGTCAGATCTTTCCTTGCTTATTGGGGCTAATTTAGAACTCAGCAATGCACATGAGTAGTTCAAATATTTATTTTAAAGTATATTATTTTACATTTGTTAAAACTGGATTTTGTGTGCCACTGACCTGACTGTTTGCCCTGTCCCCTCTGAAATTGCCCACTCTCTCCCTAGTCCAGATGGTAGCCAGTAATTTCTCACTTGCTACTTTCTCCATCACCACTACTCTGGCTGTCTGTGTATCCTAGATCATGCCTAAGAGACCAGCCATAGTCCAAGGTCCTCCTTGCTGCCAACGTTGTACAAATGCACATCAGGAAGACAAACCTTACCCTACATGCTTGCATTCCTCGGCCATATCTATGTGCCCAGGCCACAGGTGAGGCAGCAGCCATGTGAAAGGGCTCTCCACATCACACAAGAGGATAATAACAAATGCAGGCAAGCAGCCTAGCAGGCAGGAAAGTCAGCTCACCGCTTGCCATAGTGATCAAATTGCTGGTGCTTTCTACTTTCTACCTTCCCTTAAATATTCAGCATAGGTTATGATAATCTGTGTTGTAATGATCCTTCTTCTATTGCTTGCTTTTCCTGACATTGCTGTAGCAATCCTGCTACTTCACCAGCGTGAGAAAAGGGTTCTGTAGCCCCTCTTTCCTTCTTCAAATCCAAAGAAATGCCCTTCGATTTATCCTCTCAGTGTTTGGAGTGCTGGGGGCAGATTGAATTGTGGGCTGTCTGGATCTGTAACTCATCCCCTGGACAATTACTGGACATACACGTCCCAGCACCACTTTCCTCTTAACCTTCACCAGCCTAAGTGTGTTAACTCCCCAAAGATTATCAGGCTGTCTGAAGGTGTGATTGAAATGAGCTTGGCTCCTCTCAGAAGCCAGTGCCCTAGCCTACTAAATCACCTGCTCTAATCTTGAGCACTTAAGCAAAACCAAACAAAATAATCTTCAAGGAAACAGGAATAGTGCAATGTCAATACTCCCATCATGTGTGTCAACTGTCCTATTAATTATTATCATTACCTTCCTTCATAAATTGAATGCAACTGCAGACCCAGCACTGTGGAAAACCAGCATTAGCTGGGAAAAAGCCTGCAGAAACACCTTTGTGTGTTTGCATGTTTCTCCTTTCTCCCTGCGTGCACATACAACACAAAATGCACCTGTTCACCTATGCTACCTTGCATGTATGTAGGCAGACACACTATATTTTGTACGCACATATGTACAGTCAAATACGGCACACAGAGGTTTGTGCCTTCTTCCTGAGCCTCTTATTTTGCAAATACTGCTCTATATTCTTAGCCTGTTGTTGAAATACATGCAGACATACACTCCACGAGGATACGTCTTATGCCCTGCGTCTCGACATTTTCCAACAGATGTTGGCTAATGTGGTTGTAGAAGGTTCACTGTGGATGCAGTGAGCCCAATAAATCTTCCTCTTAAATGCAGACACTCCGCCATCCCAGCATCTTATACCTATAATACATTTTAATTACTTGGCTATTCAAATTATACTAAATTAGATCTGCACGGAGCTGCATCACGGATTTCTCAATTTACATTTAATCCACAGCAAACAAAATAAAAAAAAGGCAAGCGCACTTTTTATTGGAACTTGCAGGAGCTACTGAAGTCTGATACCTTTAAAATTATTAAGTGACAAAGATTACTAGCACTAAGGTTCTACTTTGCTTCCCCATTAGCCATTTAGGTGACAGCTGCTGTATTACACATAAAGATGAACCATTCCTTGAGGGATGATAGTGGTTCCGCTGTGACACTACTGGCATAAAGCATTATCAGACCATAGCTGTGCTTAGAGCCATCACAGTCTCCTAGGCACCTATCAGTACCCTCATTATCTGCATCACAGAGTGTCTAGAAAGAACACTGCCAGGCTTCACAGCTTTGCAGCTCATTTGAGAAGCGGAAATTAAACATCCCAGGAGAAAAAACAGGCACATTGTAACAGCACCAGTGCTGTACACACATAACATGTTGACTGCTGTTGCGCTGAC
Organism: Athene noctua; assembly: GCF_965140245.1. NCBI lineage: Eukaryota > Metazoa > Chordata > Aves > Strigiformes > Strigidae > Athene > Athene noctua. The sequence goes on from NC_134038.1 coordinate 100,454,855, forward strand.
TTCTGTCTCATTAATTTAATAGGCTCCTGTATTGGGGATGGGAAGGTGGAGAGGCAGCCTTTACAAGCAGATTACTGAGCAGGGCTCTCTGCGCTGGTTGCGAATCCAGACTGGAGCGAGAACTTACACTGAGCACCACCACACTTCAGATACCTGTCCTGACTTCTGCAGCTGCTGTGTGGTGAAATAAACCAGAGAGAGGCAGCAAAATTAGTTCATCACATATGTATTCTGTGCTTAGATTCTTAGATTATCCACAAGCCCTGTGTGAAGTAAAGGAAAGCCGCACAGGTGCCTTTGCAGGCAGCAACTGTAGCTGCGTGCCTGTGCGAGGGTTAATATGAGTGCGTTAAATGGGGACCACTGCATTCAGACTAGTTTGGGTTAACAGAGGCCGTCATGCAGCAGCACAATGCAGCTCTGCTCTTCAAAAGGATCTGGTTTACTTTCTTCCTCTGAAAAAGTAATATTCACTCCTGTGGTGATGTCCAGCAAAAATCATAGTCCTTGATGAAGCGTCTGTAGGACCTGAGTGGAGCATACATCTTTTGATGGCCCAGGGGTGACTTGCTCCCTGAATCAAAAGATCTAAACAGCTCTCACTTATGCTGAAGCCAAGGAGTGCACATCAGGGAAAAAAAAATGGATGTGGACTTCTATTCTATTCCCTTGCCAACTTTTATGTCCAAAAGCACCTGAAGGAATTTTGAGATTTAAAAACATTTCTGTTGCATTTTAGTTAGTTACTGCAGGTGATTTCATGCATTTCTGTACACAGAAGTTGATAAGGTCATTATAGGAGATATCAGTGGAAGCAAATATATATATGTTGTGAGAAACATTCATTAAAGTGATCTCTCTGCCAGCAGTGTGCTTGGTATTTGTGCACATCTATGTCCTCTCTCTTTTTATTTGTGTGCATGGGTGATAAAAGGGAAGATAGAAATAGAAAGAAGTTGAACTCATTTTTACAGTTTCTGTAAAGACGCTTCACCCATCATATAGGAGCTGAGTTCCTCGTACCCCACTGTTCTCTCACCTTAGATTGTGTAGGGGTTACTGAAGTGCTCCAGGGTGAATGCTCAGATACTTGACAGAAAATGGAGCATTCAGTATGTATATACACATGCCCTTATCTTGGCATTCAGTAATGAAGATTTTTTTTTCTGGATCATATAATAAAAATGCAGCAGTTGCATTATCTAGAAACACGTACAAACCAGTGACAGAATGAAGAGCAGGTGGGAACCTTGTTTTGAAGACCCTGTGGGGAATATTGCCAAAGGAATTGCACTTTGTGGGGCTATTAAAAAAGACACATGCAAACATATGGTCTCTGTATCTTAAATAACCCCCCCACCCCTTGGAAATGTCATGGGTCCCTGAGTACATACACTTTTTTGGGAGTCCCACAGCCAATAAGAAGGGAAACTCACCTTTAGTGTCTCATCTAACGCTATCAAAATAAGTATACTAAGAGTTTTGAAACTGTGGAAATGAACGGGAATATGTATCCCACGAAAATCTTTCCAGAATTTTCCCCCAAGAACTGATTCCTAGGAAGATTTCTCAAAAGTTGATAGCAACTACAGACATTACTCTTGCACACTTAAGATTTGATCTGGGTAAAAGAAACAATCGTACATACTGCTTTTTCCTCCTGGGTTCTTGTACGTGCACTCATTGCAATAAGTGGTGTAGTTTCAGCTGCTTCTACATTGCTTCTGCATTCATCTTTGGGGCTGATATTCCCCAGATGTCCTTGAGCAAGGACTTAGGAGTTTGGAGCTCGGGTAAGGGTTGGAATGGTGATTGGAAACATTGGCATTATCTAACCATTAAAAACAAACTTTCAGATGCTTGTTGTGTCTAAACATCTAAAATGAATTTTTAAAGCCTCAGTTTTGACCATGGCCTAAAGCCCAGCAGGACACAGAATGGGATAACATTTCTAGAGTGCATTGGGAGAATTAACAAGGCGGTGGAGGGTTTGCAGCTCATCCTCTGTCCAAGAGCAGTGGATGCCTTCTCCCTCATTATTCAACAACACATGGAAGAGAAAGGCATATATAAAGCTTTTATTTGAATGTGCAGTGATTTGCTCATTCATGTAAGCACACATACAGTAATACACAGGGTACCTAGAAGATGTTGGGTTCAGTGGTATCAGAAACAGGTACTTAATCGTAAAGCCAAGGGGCCTACATGAAGGGATTTGACTTGCTTGAATCTCATATTACACACTTTGACTTGATGCTGATTGCTGTCTTAAACTGTGAGCCTAGTCTGGCTTCAAAACCACCTCTGGGCAAAGATAAGTGCATAGCTCCCATGTAGCTGTGGCAAATTCACATGCATGGGAGTAAGAAGATAATATGTTTCCATAAATACATGCTCATGAATGCACCTCTCCTTTATTTGTATGTGGAATCAAAATTCTCTTCTTTTTCCATATTGGTCTTTTTTTTTCTTTTTTCTTATGGGTGAAGGAGGACCCTTTTTTAAACTATAAAATACTACAAGAAGTTGTGTTAACTGAGAGTGACAAGACGACAGTAGTGAGACTTGCGTGTTTGTTGTTGTGTAGGTGAATTGCAGTTCACTATACCTTTTTTCCGCAAAGTTCTACATTTTAAGTCTTACAAAACACTTTTTCACTCAGATTACACAACTGAGAGAAAGATTTGGCTGCAAGAAACCTGGGTAAACCTCAGTCCAGATAAAATAGCAGGAATATCTTTGACCTTTGAAAAAAGATCAAAGCAGCTGAGGTATATGCAGGAACACAGGAGCAGAAGGCATCACCAGGATCATCGAATTCAGTCCCTTACAGCCATGAGCAAGTTGAATCCTGTAGCGCTCTCGGATCCAGGAGCATTTCCCATATCCTCAGTCTGGGAACAAGATATTGTCTCCCGCTGGCAATGCCTGCTTCCAGTGGGAAGGAAAGCTCAGGGCAGCAGGAGCACAGGTTTCCCAGTGCTGCCAGCAGCTCCTCAGCTCCCCTGGCACCCGATGCTTTGCCCACCTGCCCCTCCAGCACAGACCATCTCCACCACCCTGGCGCTACCCCTACATTCAAGAGACCACAAGCCATGCCCCACAGGTAACAATCTGTGGTTACTTCTAAGGTCTCCAGCATCTTTACCCTGCTGAATCATTGTCTTTTACTCCCTTTAGCAGGACAAGTCAAATACATCTACTGCTAACCCAGCTGGTTTGCACGGGACCAGCATGGGCAGCTTCTCGGTTGGGACACACCAGAGGGCCAGACCTCAAGTCGAGGCTTCAGGGATACCCTGAAACCTGACATCATCACAGACGATATCTCCATGTCCAGAATACACTCTACATCATTGCTTAATGGAGAACAGAAAATTCCTTTTATTCCCATTAGGAAACTGGACAAGCTTGTAAGTCCAGTAACCAGTGTTGGACCTGTTGCACCTTTGTGTTTTAGAGTTAAGCAAGGGAACATGAGCTGAGGAAAGGTGCAGGTTTGTGGAATAATGCTTGTTTTCCAGACACAGGAAACAACCTTGTGATAAACCCAGAAGTGCGGATGTTGCAATAATAGATGTTGGAATAATAATGTGGAATTGCCAAAATATGATCCTCTTTCAATCCAAAATATGGCAAGAAACATCTGTATTAACATACACAATGTTACTTACCTCCCAACAGGTAATTTTGGACAATGCACACTGAGGCAACCATGTGTGTAATGCTGCCCAGGAATCTGTGCCTACACGGTGGACATGTATACACTGGGGCAAGTGTATAGGGTAGTGGCCTCATTGCACATACCTCTGTAGCTTCAAGACCATGCCTCTGTTTGGACACTGATGTCTCCTAGCCATTTGGTGGGACTGGGATGCAAGGTATTGAGAGTCATTAATTCATGCTTTGAACTCTCAGTTTATAGCTTGTCCTTGGAAGAACTGATTCATTTAAAGCAGGGGCACAGCAACTTGTTTTCTCTGCCAGCATTTCAAACTCCAGGTCAGAAAGCTTAAGGATTTTGGAAAGAGGGGATAAAGGTTTATGTAGGTCTAGTTTATTCCTGTGTGCCCTCAATGTTTGCAAGGTGGCTCTCACTGATGTCTGGCATCTGATCTGAGGTGCACAAGCATCGCCACAGACCAATCCCCACTGATTTAGGTGGTGTTATGGGAGATTTACACAAGTATAGTTGAAGGATTCTTTTATTTTGAAACTGTTCTGGGTCAAACCCTGGAAGAAAACATATAGGGATTAATATGAACTTATCACCCCTCCATTAATTTCCAGTGACAGACCTATTTCTTTCTATTCCGTCTTGCTATTGCTCCCAAGGTAGTAAGTTAAAAAAAACAGCTCTGCCCATCTCAGAGGTAATTGAAGTCATGTCTTCTTCACTCTTGGTGCTTTAAACCCCCAAGGAAATGGACCATTATTTTGTCCACGTTACCCAAGAAGACCACAGCAATTCTGATAGAAATTTAAATTGAATATAACCTGGGCAAACTGTTTATATGGACTGCACTTTGCCTGCCTAACCAACTAAAATATAACCTGCCTAACCAGCTTGTTTTGAATGCAAGCTCCATTGTGCAAGGCTTGCAGTAAAAGGAGAAAATTTGGTTTACCTATTTTTGCTTCTGAGTATGTCACCTGAAGGCACAGATATTATTTTTCTTTTTTATTCTGCTCCAATGAAATGGCTCTGTCTGAAGAATATCTGCTATATGAATTATAATCTGTGCTGGGGGAATTAATGTTTTTGTTAGTTTATAGCCAGTATTCTTATTAATGCTATCTAATTGACGTATTTTAGAAACACATATTAAACACATGCTTTAAAAACAAAACAAAATAAAACGGTACAAATCTTTCAGGAACGACAAGAAAATATAGAAAAACAACAAACTTTGCAGTCATCTCTCGGATGCTGGATTCTTCCAGATTCACAGCTGCTCGAATGCCTTCTGCCAGCTGAGTGAAGAGTTTGATGTGATAACAAAAGAGCTTCCCTGGAAAAGCCAAAAATACGTCTGTAGCACAGCAGCTGACCAGCTCAGCAGCACGGGTCACTGCAAGCACAAACCGCCTGCTTCTCTATTCATTCCTCTAGCTCCTGACTAAACGCTGAGTCAAGTTTAAGGGCACAGACCATATTCAGACCATTCATCACGAGTGCCGCAACCATTTCTGTCCCTTGATTTTGCAGGAAACCCTGGGCAACAGATACCCTGGGCCACCCATACCTCTCTTGAAATTAGACAACACAGGAGCTGCAAAATCTGAATGCTTAGAGACACCATAGAGGGCTTCTGAATATGGTCCTTCATCCTGTTAGGGGTCCTTGGTGGCCTGGCTTGGGGACCTCTCTCTTTGCAGGGACGCCATCACTGGCTACGTTCCTGCAAGTCACAGCCACCAAGAGCTGTTTTGTTGAGGTCCAAGCCTTAAATGCACACCCTCAGCCCTGCTTTCCCCTGCTGTATCAGCCAGCATTTATGAGAGACAGTGGGAAGAGTGTCTTGATTGACATCCCCTCTCAGGGAAGGAGATGGGAGAACCGTATAGTATTGGTGGTGAGTCATCCTGCTCAGATTATCTTCCCCTTCTGAGACACTAAAGATACCTCGGCGGTGTCAGCTCAGGCTGAATAAAATTTTAAGATGATGACAAGGATGTTTTTAAGCCTTTAACACTCACCGAATGCATGGATTTTTCAAGCAATCAAGAGAAGTGGTGTTAAGGGGTGACCCCCAGGCGACTGTCCCTGCTCTGGGTCCCATGTCTCCCCCATCACACTCCCATGCCAGGCAGCGAAGCCTGCAGAGTTGGTGCGGGGCATGCAAAGGAGATCCACGTGGAGGATAAGAAAGCCGCAGTGTGGATTGTAAAAGAAAATTATGCTCTAATAATAGAGAAACACGCAGGCCTTTCATTCGGTTCACAGGCTGCAGTGCTGTAATATTATTAACCTGATTTATTTCAAGAAAAGGGTCACTTTATGAAGCTACTGTGTCGAAACTTTGTTCAGATAAAAGGCCGTTAACAAAAGGCTGGCTTTGGGAAAACAAGCAAAACTCGAGCTGTGCACTCAGTAAGCACATTTTCTAGTTTTCAGTCAAGAAGTCATTGGCAGTGTCAGTGCTTGAAAACTGCATGGCTCAGACATTTCTAAACCCTTTTAATCCATCACAAAGGGCTCCCTTGATTGTTGCTTTGTTTTTCTGCTGCTGCCCTACAGTATGGCTGCCAGTGTATATTCCTGATAAGCAGTGAGCTATGCAGATGCTGCTAGGTTTCCCTGCCTTTGGTACCATGAAACCTGCCAATGCCTGTGTGAGGGACACAATCATGTGTCACAAACAACGAGGAGAGGTGACACTCCATCCTCCCCTGTAGTCCGGGAAACTTAAAAGAATACAAGATTAATTTCCATGGGCCGTGTGGTGCCGCCTATAAAAGTCCCTGTTGCAATAAATGGAAAGTTCTGCTTCAAAACCGAGGACACAATGAAGCCCCTGCAGTATTAATACCATTTTAATCCCCCCGGATTCAGCGTATGGCATTACTAATGCAATTAATTGCAATAAAAGAGAGAGAGCACCAGCTCCATGCATCTGAACATACACTTCAACACAACAATCCATCCTGAGATGTATGGGGAAGCTATGTCTCTCTTCTCGTGTGACTGAAACTCAGTACAGCTTGTCCTACTCAAAAAAGCACCACAGAAGTCTAAGGGACATATTCAAAACCACCAGGAGGAAAAGTAGTGCAGCAGGTAGCAGGGAGGGGCTCAGTACAGCTATAAGGTGACCACCTGAGTAAAATGGCACATGGATCCCCCAGGAGGGTGTGGGCCGTGCCATGTACAAGCATCTCCTGGACCAAGCTACCAGGGAAACAAAGAGGACATCACAGTTTTCATCAAGCAGAGCAATGATCTCTTGTTTTCACAGTTCTGCTTCACCTCTGCAACCTCTCTTAAATGCAGCACATTAGGCAGCAGCCCCATGGGGGTTTTGGAGGCTCTGGGGCCCCAGGGTTGGTTGAGCCCGCACACTGACAGGTGTAATATTAGCAGAGAAAACATCTGAAATGAGAGGCCAGAGTGACAGAAACCCCATCAGCGGTTCTGTGCACTTAACCCAAAAAGGAGCACAGATAAGGGAGGGCTACTGCTTCATCCCAGGTGCAAACCTTGATCAAGAGTCTGGGAAACTGAGTTGTTTAACTCAAAGCACTCCCTTCACTTGCTGCACCCTGACAGCAAGCAGGTAGGTATGCTCAGGATGTTAGGTTGTCCTTTATTGCTGGCTGCAAAATGTGGTTTTATTTGTACGACATGAGCATCTGCTGAGGTTGACCATGAAGCCAGTTATTCATTCCTCTCAGTCCTGGGAAGAGAGATTACATTTTCAGTTACAAATACATGGGGTTTTTTTTCAAATTGTGGCTACAGAAAGAGAGGAAAAGCAGTGAGATGCTCCATATGAACTTGGGTCCTTTCAAATGTTACCCTGAGCCCTGACACTGCAGGACAGAGGACTAAGCAGGGAGTGCAGCAGGAAAGCAAACAAGGACACACAGAATCAAGAAGAAAAGCAGAAGGAGGAGGGGGGAAAGGGGAAAATAAAATGTGATCTGCTGATCTCTGAAGGTCCCGGTGAAACAGGAATGGGCCCTGGATTAAGAACATCTGTGCATGGTGAGGGGTGGTGAGATGCTACCAGGAATAAATGTAGCAAAGGAGATGAGAGGGAACTCATGCCTTATGATCAATATCCAAATGGAAAGACATTTTCATGTCAGTATTTTAATACTAGATGTTAAATGTCCAACATAAGCAACGAGAAATAGCCACCCTATCAATTTTTAATAACTACTAATGACCTTTCAAATTCAATTTCTAAACAGAAAAAGATCAGCAATATCAAATATTTGTGAGACACATGAAACCTTTACAAATGTGTATTAAGGTCACTCATTGCAATACCTACGATATCAACTTCTACAGACATTACTTGCTTGTTTGACTCCCCGCTGGGATTTTCACATCTCAGCCCTGCCCACCTCTCCCCTGCAGCTGCTCCTTCTGCAGCACCCGGCCTAAAGCACCAAACAGCAAATACCACAGGGGTGCTCAGGTCTGCACAGCTCTTCCTGCACTAGCAATGATGGAAAAGGGGGGTGAAAAACCCTGACGTGTTTTTAACAATCTCATACAACATTCCTAATTACCACAGAGCAAAACATCAGATTTAGGAATAACAGCTGGTCTTTACCTTTTCTTTACCAACTGGCAGCATAGGTCTTTAGTCTTTTGTCTTGAAACAGAAGGATGAATTAAAGACGATGTTAAAACATTACAGACGTCACTACAAGCAGCACATAGAGAAGCTGAAGAGTATCAACCACCAAATCTCTTATCTTCTCTCGCCTTCGAACGCTCCTATATTATTTTTCGGTTCGTCTGCTCAATGTGTTTGCCCCATTACAGCTGCAAGCCCTTTGGGACAGGGGCTGTATTTTCTGCTATTATACTTTTCTTTCAGAGACCCAGGGTGAGGTGGGGCACTTAATTAATATGAAGTCATGATGATATGAAACAGCACATGACAAATACTTTTATAAAAAATAGAAGACTTGGCAGAGTAAATCCATTAAAATGTAAGATTTTCAGCAGGGTTTTTTTTTCTGGTTTTGGAGGAATGTTCTGTACCACAGTGTTTTCCCTGTCCTGACCATTGAGTATTAGCTGGAATAAAATGGTATATTAATTTCCCTTGACAATAATTGGAGCAGCCTATGATCTTAGCAGCCCTCTGGGTATATTCCTAAGGTCAGAATGAGAGTGTCACAGCCATGTTGCTCTTTTATGCCACTCCCTACACATCTCCAGGAAAAGCTACTAATACACTTAAACAATTACCTTTCAGAGGAAGACGATGCCTAATGAAAGACTCAGCCTGTGAAATATTTGAAAAGCTTGTGGAGCGAAGAAGTGGAATACAACTATTATCTGACATGTAGCACCAATGAATAAAATTGTCAGCAGACGGAAACCACTCGGTATTTTTATTCATGTCTGTGCTGCAAAGTGGTTGAAGCCTAAAGCTAATGAAGGAAATAATATGCAATTCATCATGGTGTAGAGAGAGAAAGACAGACAAACATAACTCCTGACTCATGTCACATCAGTGCCTTTCACACTTCTCTTTGCGGCAGCTTTCAGGAAAGGACCATATTCTCTGTGCCACTTACCACTTTCATCCTGTGAAAGAGCCATGTCCCCAAACTCCACTCAGGCCACGAATGGGAAACTCTCTCTGTTTCTTACTGCTTGTCTTGCACATGCATACTAAATAAGGAAAGATAATCAGTAATCATGCCTGAATTTAAGTTAATGGGGCATAATATTGGAGGCGAATGGTTAAGTTGCCATTTCACATCCTGGGATCAGCGCTTACCGTGAGCTTGAGCTGCGCTGTGTGTCTAGTGCAGACCACTGCAGTGCCTGATGAGGGACGGGGAATGCCTCAGCCTGGCTTGCCTGGCTTTCCCAGAGAAAAGCTTCCCTCTGAGAAGAAAACTCGCTCTTTGGTGGCTGCTGTGGACTTTCCATCTCTGCTAGCAAGTGAAAGCTCCTTCTTCTGTCTTCCCACATTCTGCACAGCACTGGCAAAGTACTGGATGTGGAAGGGACTGCAACTCTGTCTGGGACTGGTACTGCCTCTGCATCAGGCATGGGGATCCTGGAGGAGCAGCCTCTGCTATTCCAGCCTTGGGACACTTATTTTCCCTTAAACTAATGCCAGTGTTGACCTGGAGGGGGGTTGCACTCCAGCCAGCCCTCAAATACTCAGTCATGGGGAAACAGCAGAAGGAAGTAATGTACTTAAAGAAAAAACAATGTGTAAATTTGGCTTTAAGAGCTCATTTAGTGTATTTGCTGCCAAAAAACTCCTAGAGATTGGATCTACGGAAAACCTGAGACTTCACACCTATTTCTGGTCTGGCCCAAGCATCTCATTGGAGGAGCATGTTTTGGGCATCAGGTGACCTCAGAGGACAGGGTCCCACATACAGCCCCACGGGGCCAGTCTCTGCCATGCTGGCCAGGCTGGGGGGCTGTGGGAGGCCGTGGCCACATCACACTCTGTGTGTGAAGCCTGGCAACCTCACAGGGGACCCTGCAGAGAGCAGTTTACAACAGCCATGTGTAGAGTGCTGTCTTGTGGCTGCCATCACATAGCAGTTGCAATCAGCTGAGTGGGGGGTACTGCCTACCCCCCACTGTGTGACCTCCTTCCCAAGGGAAGGATCACACTTGGGGACAGCAGCAAGCTGGAGTAGTGGGTTTGGTGCTGGTGGCAACTTTGCAGCAGACGTGCATGCTTATTTTCAACTTTTTCTGCTTCTTAAATGGCCAGATTTGCTGCTTGCCTGGGTATTTGGGGCACTGTCAGTGCACTTGCATCTGCAGATTATCACCTCTAAAATTTTAGTCGTGATTTCAGTCAATTTGCACATTTTCAAAATGGAGCAAAACCTCATGAAGCACAGATCTAATGCATATAATACCAATTTGCTGAATGTCAGTGTATACTGACCTTCTATTACAAACACTGGCAGATGGCCATTCCTTTAGTACTCAAGAGTTGCTTGAATAGAAAATCAAGCGGTGGCTTAGCCTGTATTTCGCCTCTGCATCAGTGCCCATAGCAACACGCAGTGGTAGCCGCCTGAATGCGATGCCTCTGCCACCACCAGCTCCTTTCCAGCCCAGCAAAGCCATTGGTGATCCCATGGCTACCATATCCAGTTCTGTCAGAGCTACTAAATAGCAAGAGAGACTTCCTGGGAAGAAGACAGGACCATGCAGGCTGCCAGGCAGAAAGACTCAGCCCAGCCACAGCAAACTGTGGACACGAGCTATGTGTTCCCTCCGAGAGCTGGAGCAATGGTTATGCCTGTAGAGCAACTGCTGCTTTGTGGCACTGGCAGCCTAGTCTGAATGTCATGCGAAAATGGACCATAGATGTAATCTAATAGCTGAGGACAAAACTGAGAAGCAAGGGAATGCAGGATCAGATCAGACACTTGCTCTGCAACTTGGCACGTGTAGCCAGCCTCTGCACAAACACCAGCTTCACTGGACTTTGTTTCCACAAAAACTTTGCAGCTATTTTCTAATAGCCCAAATTGTCTGTATTAGGGATCTTTTTCCTATCCACCCTACAAGGCCTATTTCCAGACCCAAGAGCCTGACAGTGCACAGGAAAAATGTGTCTCCCCAGTACAGGTAATACACACTGTGCATAGCTCCAAATTTGTTCCTTCCTTCTTCATTCCACACCAGAGCACACACAGCCTGCACATTTTGGAAATTATAAATGTGCTGTGGCTGCTCTTGGAAATTAGAAGTGGGGTGGTGAGTTGCCAAATGTTGCAGCATCCCGCACTCCTGACCTCTTCTCCTCTTGGACTATGCTTTCTCCCTCTGATGGGGAGATACTCAGAGGTTTGAGGCCAAACTGTGTGATGGTCCTATGAAGCAAAGAGCAGACTGCCAGCAGAATTCCCACCTCCCGGCTTGTGGTTGCTCTCTGCTTGCAAAAAATCTGCTTGCAGGCTGAGGAGTTGCATTTCCACATACCTGTGATTGAGTTTGTGAGTCTACTGGCAGGGCCACTGCTTGCCTTCCAAGTGTTTTCGGTTGGTTTGCAGAGATGCTCGGAATCTTAGGGATATTCCCAGCTAGACTCTTGCCATTCTTTTAATAGGCTGTGAAATTTTGGAATCAAACTATTTAAGCCTTCTGACAACACAACACATCTCCAGGTGCCTTACTCCACAATAAACATCCATTGTATGGCCTTCTCCCCTTACAATGCGGATTAATTTTAACCCTCACAACAGCCTAATGGAAAGAGCTTGTTGCACTCCAAATGCCAAACACTTGCTGAAAGCTTTCCTTTGTTAGCGCCTCCTGGTTTAGTCACCACCAGCTTCTGAAAAGATTCCACAGAGTTAATGTTTCCATTTCTTTTAATTCACTCGCAGTGATGACACAGCCATAACACAGCTGTGTTCCAGCTCAAAGGAGCTGAGTGCGGATGCTGCCCACTGTTCCTCAGCCCCTGCTCCCTCCCTGGCTTGCAAGCGGGGCTGATGCTTTTGGGAGGATATGGTGACATTTTCCTATCTGGGGTGGAAAAGTTCTTTTAGAGGAAGCTGTTTTTTTTTTTTCCTTCCTTATTTCTTTTTTTTTTTTTTTTTTTTAAATTTGACATTTTCTCTATGAAAGGCTGACCTAATTTTCTGGGAATAATGTAAACGGTAACACACTCGAAGCATTGCGCTGGAGAGTTTATAGATAAAGCTGAACTATTTTATGGTTCAATTATCCTAAAGTAGAGGGGATCCCTGCTGCATTAACTCTTCATGAAGATAGGGCAGTGGGGGCTTCCTTGCTCTTTCCCATGTAAGTTAGGATTTGCCAGCAAAACCTTCACTGCAGCTTTGTTACCACAAAAGCCATTAGCACTGCTAGTTGCAAAAGACACATTAAAGATATTTTCCTCAATGACTGTGTCTGGTGTTAGTATTTGTACATATCCCCATTCTGGAGAAAGTTTTAAATTGCCTGTTCCGATGCACAAAAGATAAGGTGGAAAAGAGTCATTCAGGGATAGGAAGAGGCAGAGTAAAGGGGATAAAGCAGTGGTACAAGGGTCGGCAGTGGCACAAACGCTGTAGCAGCAGCTGGTTGCCACTGCACTGCCTGGGCTGATCCTGGGGACAGGTTAGGACATGGATGTCCAGATCATCTTGACATGAGCGGTCACTTCCCGCAGCAGGACGTGGGACAAGCCCTGCTGGCAGAGAACTTCTCCCTGTTGCATGGGCTGTGGAGGAGGTTGTAGGAGACTGCCACCACCCTCAAACATGCCAACTAAATTAGATTATGGTAATCCATATTTCAGGCTAAAACGTGGTGCATCAGATTCACCCCACCAAAGGGCCAAGGTAGTGTTTTTAGCTAGGGACTTAAAGTAGTGTGCACTAGACTGAAAATGTGGGACAAAAGGGATCAAATTGTCTGGCCTACTCATTTAAGAGTTTTGTCTTTATCGAACTGTGCTGTAGAAACCACTGAAAACCTGCTAGGGTACACTTTTCTATTTCTATTCATCCCAATCAGGCATGCAATTCCATGATAGATTTGGGGTTTCAACATCAGATTTTCTGACATTTCTGGGGTTTTATTCCAAAAGAGCGGTTTTTTTACATTTCTTACTTCACACGTTCTGTAGGTCAATGTCTTCAGCAAACTGGGCTGTGCAAATGGTTTGAATAGCAATATCTGTACCACCATCATCTCCCTTGCTGGTGTCTGAACCAGCTGTCTTAAGCATGGCTTGGGTATGGCTCCCAGTTCTCCAGCCACACCCGACTGCCATAGAGATACAGCTCATATTCTTGAAGGAATTTGTTGTTCATCTGTTGCTGGTGTGCACTTCCATTTCTGTGAGAATCTAATTAGGTTCAGTGATTAGGAGTGCTAATGGGCATAACAATCCCACAGAAATTCACCTTTCAGAAAAAGAAGGGCAGCAAAAATATCCAGCAAAAGAAGAAAAAGAGAGGAAAAGAAAAAAAATCACTACCATTTTATGAAGGATTAAATAAATAAATAAATAAATAGCCACTATGCAAATGCCTCTACCTATCTATCAGAGATTGTTGTAAAGACAAATTAGTTAATTGCTGCAAAGTGCTTTGAAAATGAAAAGGGATATATAAGAGGTGATTATTATTATTCACAACAATCTGGTAGGTGAAGGCATCTGTCTGTTTTGCTTTATATATCCCCAGAGCTTTCCCAAAGCAACTTTAGAAGAAAGGAAAAGACCTAAAATAGGAGAAGAACAATCCCAAAAGGGAAAGAAAAGGCCTGTGACATTTGTGAACAATAAAAATAATAAGCTACAGACCAGATTAAAAAAATACCATCAGGAGTACAGAGTGAGAAAGCTACACTGAGGTGCATTTGAACTGATCTTAATGGATATGGAGATCATTAGCAGTGTGCTGATACTGCTGAACTGATATGGTAAATATTAATTTAAATAGGAATATCTTACATTAAGTCTATAGCTGCATTACATTGCAAGTAAGTGAAGCTTCTGTGCCCTATGCTTTGGCCCTTTTGGTACTAACCAGAACGTCTGTTCTGTGTCCAAAGTTCTAAAAATGATAAAGGCTAAAGTTTTTATCACTTTACAGGATCTGATGCAATTCTGCAATCTAAAATGCTCAAGGATGATGTAATGAGATCCATAATTTAGGCTATGACTAAATCACACATTTGTCTTTAGAAGTTGTAGAATAGCATCCAAGTCTCTGAATATCTACATTATGTATTAACTCCCCTCACACTGGCAGTCCCACCAGACTGCAGGGAGCTAGTCATGTGCTTATGCTAAGCACATGCCAAAACGCTAGCAAGATCACTACACTAATTTTCAGCATCAGAAAGTAAAATAATGCCTATACTGAGGCAAGACTCCTGATGAATTTGTGAACTACAGCATTTCATAGCTGTGGAAGAATTAACTCATTTCCCCCCTTTTTTTCCCCCTTCTTCTCAATATAGCAGCTAAATTATCACTTGCCCTAGCTATGAATCACTTCAGAGCTCATTCCTTAAAGGTACCCAAAATTCCCTCAGGTGTTTTGACATAATTCTATTACATCTTATTTCTGTTTAATATTAAATTCTTTCCTGCATGTTTAAATAAACCTGGAAACCTTTTTAGGGAACACAGCTTAATGGGGAACTAAGAACATGTGCACTGAATGTCACTATCTTACACACATTTTATTATTAATGGTAATTCATGCAGAACCAGCCACTTCACAAGGAGAGACTAAACACTTACATAAAGCTAGGTGCTTCTCTATGACCTTAATTTGTTTCCGTACTTGAACACTGGGTTCCCTTTCAGAAAATAATTATTCCCATAAAGATTAAAAACCAATAAAGCGGTCTCTTTCTGGGTGACAAACAAATGCAGGGTTTCTAGGAATACTTTCATGGTGTCTATTTCAATAAACTAGAGGGTAAGAGGTCTCCTCCTGGGTCAGGATGTGAGAAGGGAGATGGAGGATGGGGCCTGTTTATTCCCATGTGTTTCATGGCATTTTCTCCCTTGTCAGCAATACTTATCCTCTTACAGCTTCTGCTGTTAATTTACTTGGAGGCACCAGACAACACCTCAGGTTTGTCTATGGTATGGAAGTCTTTGTTTAAGTCTCTGGTGACGGTAATTCCAGCATTTCTTCTTGATGGCCAGTTCATTTCATGATGTTGCTGAAGACTTTAGTCCAGCTCCCAGGGAAAACACATCCTTCTTACAGTTGACTTTTCTTAAGTGAGTCCAGTATTTAACATACTTGAGACGAGATGGATCCAGAAACTAAAAAGAGCCTGGTCAAAAGCTCATCAAATCCCATGGAAAATCTCCCTCACTAGGAGGAAGGACAGGATGTCTGGGGTGGCCTTCTAGGGTGTGAAGTGGAGAGCTTCTGCTGTTTGGCATCTTCTGCCCAGACAGGAAAGATATTGCTGTGGTCTCTCTCACTTCTGGTGAAATGGCTCATCCATCCAGGCAGGGACACAGGGTTTTGTCTTCTGTCTGCCAGAACCATAGACCCACAGGCAATTTTGGTAGCTCA
Source organism: Athene noctua (assembly GCF_965140245.1). NCBI lineage: Eukaryota > Metazoa > Chordata > Aves > Strigiformes > Strigidae > Athene > Athene noctua. The sequence continues at coordinate 100,470,599 of NC_134038.1, forward strand.
CAGTCTCTCAAAAGAGGTTTGCAGTTTGCCCTGAGGAGCAGGCATAGCAGAAGAAAAAGGGACGGGTTAGCCGAAACAGGATTTCCACCTCACCTGTTTCAAAGTTGGTGTTTGCTTAGGAGATTCACTCATTCTTCTGAATGAACAGTGAAAATACTAACTAGAGTGGTATGTGGCGTTTCCCACAAGCAGTCATGAATGATACATCATTTCAGACATACTGGGATACACACAGAGAAATGGAAGGTTTGGCAGTAAATCCAGATTTAACTTAGCTGAAGTATTTACATGTTTAACATTGCCATAAAAGCTGGATATTAACAGTTCTTAAAGTATTTCTTTCCCCCTACCTCCACTGTAAAGTGAAGGCAGGGGTTTTTTCCCAGTTAACCAGTTAGTGGTCTAAGTCCAAAGATCACAGGGCACTTAGCCATGTCAGTGGCAAAGGAGGGGTACCCAAATCATAGGCCCACACAGAGACTATTTTTACACCATTTTTCCTCTACTTTCGGAAAAGATAGATGTGTGCACAGTGGGGAACAACTGCAGAGGGAAGAATGTAAACTGACAAAGGTGCCAGAAAACAACAGGAAAGGCAAAACAAGGATTCTTGGATTAAAACAACACTTCCATTAAAATAAATAAATAAATAATTCAGAACAGTGCATGATGCCTTTTGTAGTCCTTTGGTATTACATAGCTGTTGGCATAAAAAGGAAAGCTGCCATATAAATCTGAAGCTGCTTATCAAGACGCTGGAATATTTTTCTAATAAGCCATCTACCATGATCCTTTTCAGAATCCAAAGACATCCATCAAAGCCAGAGACTAAAATGGATGGCTTGGAGTTTACATTGCTAGGCACTGTTTGGGAGAAAATGTTTTGGGTTTTTTTCTCTTCCAGGGGCTCAAAGCTGGAATTTGGACAACAAAGAGTGTGACACTTTCCAAGTACTGGAAGAAATGCTTGTAGATGTGCTTTGTATTTTCCATCCCATCTTTGACCGTGGCATATTCATAGATATCTGCTCTTAGGATACAGTGAATATTTCTTGGCCAGCTAGCAAGTAATGACCAGTACAAGCAAACAGTGTTGAACTGACACCATGCACTGATATTTATGTCTCCAAAACTTTAACGTCCCAAGTCCAAACTATGCACTTCAGGTATAAATAGGTCTTTTGGTGGGGAAAAAAAAAAAAAAAACCACCAAAGCTGGCATACAAGCAAAGTCTTCTGTGGCAAACAAGTCCTCATCCAAAATACTTCGGAAACTGGGATAAGCATGACTAATTTCCCTGCCAGCTGCAAAAACTGCTTTCAGTTGAGCTGGGTTGCCGAGCCCCATAGCCCAGGTCCTCATTCATCACCTAGGTGCTCTGACTGCAAAGTTTAAGCAGCATACTGCTTTGTGCCTCTGTTTTTTCACCTGCAAAACTTGCAGATTACCTATCCACCTCACAATGACATTATGAGGCTAATTCAATCACAGCTATATAGCTCTTCTGAGATAGTTGGAGAAAAGGTGCTATAGCAGCCATCATGCTCTTCATTACCGTTAGAGGTGGCATGTGAGTGCCAGCTGAGTACTGTGGGAGTCAGATCCAGGCATCAGCTGTGGCTATCTGTTGTAATGACCCAGATGATGAGAGTGGCTGGATGGGGAACAATTTTAGTGACCTGCAAAACAGCTCCATTAAAAATGCAAACTCTTGTGCAGCCAGAATTTAATTCAGTGCCTGGAGAAACCAAAATCATCTCACATCTTATTATGAAGAGGAAATTAATTAATTTTCCTTCAGAAGCACTTTTGTTTAAAAAAAGCAAGAGAACAAAAGAGACTGATAAAGTTTCTTGAAGGATTTCGTTAGGGGGACACAGGGCAGCAGAGGTGACAAGGAGGGGCTTCCCACCACCCGTGAAGGATGTTGTAACTTTTTCTTCTGCTTCGGTCTGTCCACCCTTCTCCCACTCTTGCTAGTGGGACAGCAGCATGCAGGCAGCCCCACATGTCTGACACAAAAATCTTTGAGGTCACTTTGTGAAAGTGGGTTGCCCTGTTATTCACCCACTGCAGCTCAGTTATCCCACCTACTGATTCCCACCTCACGTCTTTCAGAATACCTCTCACAGCAGAGGCATCAAGATCAGGCAAAGAGAGGCTGGAGTTTGCTTCAGGAAACAAGACAGCAAGGGGACCCATGCCTGTGACAGAGCCAGCTTGGAAACACCTCCCCACTCCCCCCCAGTTTATTTCATGGGATCTAACAGACAGAGTTGTGTGAATAAATATTTATACTAAACATAGTCAGGAACAAGAATTCATGATCTAAAATTACACAAATATTTGGGAATCTAGACACTGTAACTCAAGTGGCACTTAATCTCCAAGTGCAACCAAAAATATATAACTCCTGGGTTTACTAGCAGTGTCAGCTCCCCAAGTGTGGAGCTGAATAATTTAGGGTGGAGGAGAAACAGAGAGTGGCTGCGCATGGAGTTTGCTGGGGAGGAAAAGAGCTCCCGTCCAGCTTCACTGGTGACTTTTCCTGGCCAGGCAGGCAAGGGAGTCTCCAGGTCCCCTTCAGAACAACCCTCATAAATACAAAGAAAAACCAGAAGCACACATGCACACCCAAGGACACCGCAGGTGCAGGGAGGGGAACGGGGGGCACGCAGGGGCACGCGGTGCTGGAGCCTTCCCGTGGCAGGGGAGGCTGCCCAACACCTGCCACCAGCCAGGCTCAAATCTGAGAACTACAGCTGTAGCATAAAGGCGGATTATCACCCATCCAAACCAAATTCAATTATCATATCTATGCTGCTTCTCTATTTCTGTAACTGGAAGGCTATTATTAGGCTCCCTCCCTCCCTCCCTCTCGCTCTCTGTTTTTAATACATCTCCAAGTAATGCTGCTGTAAAACATTCAAAAAAGTAAACATTAGCTTTAGGGCATTTGATTATCAGTTTCCCAGAACACTTCGTTCTGCCCTGCTTTACTCCATATTCCTTTAATACCAAAAAAAAAAAAAAAAAAAAAAAAGAAAAAAGAGATGGGCTGAGATGGGTTTAATGAATCCACACTATAGTGATTCCCCTCTCTGTCTCCAGTGCTGGCCCTGGCTTGCTCTCACAATAACGAAAGATACCAGTTTATGCTTGGATGGAAAAGAAGCGAGGAAATAGGTTTTCCCTGGAAAACAGGAATACTATATTCCCTCCTGTCCTACTTGCTAAAATATTTCTTAGCAGGCTTCCCATCTGCACCCCCCTTAATGACTAGTCCATTTTCCATGCTAGAAATGGGAGGTGATCAGGTGGTAAAAATACCTCTGAATGGGCGAGGGCAATGCAGCCCATGATATGGAACCAGTCCTTGGCAGCCGAATGCACCAGGAATCAAAATCCCCATAACATCTTCTGTGCCAGCGTCCTTTCTGACACTTCACAAAGTGCATTGTTTTTCCCTTGAGGTCTCAAGATGGGGATGGGGAGCATGTCACGCATGCTTGCCTCCTGCAGAGGTCTGTGAGCTCTGCACCGCGGGCTGACTCTTTGCTGTGATGAGAAGCTTATATATTTCTTGTGGGACAGTGCTATGCTTTTTTCTTGTGTTAAACAAACACTCTGAAAAACTCCTCAGCAGGTATTGCCCCTCAAAGGCATGGTGAAATAAAGCCTGTGAGTGCTTTTTCCACATAAGCCTGAGCTGTAGGAATGCAGGAATGAAAGTGTTAGAAAGAGCTGAGTTAATCCTTTGGGACAAGCAGTGTGTCTTCTGATGGCTTTTAACATGCCCACTCGTGAATAAAACACGAAAAAGCCCACATCTTTTCTCAGTTCTTGCAGAGCTACCATAATATGTGCAATAAATCATAACATTATACTCTAGCTTTTAGGTTGTAATGGGGGAGTTTTAGCATCATGACTTCCATTTCAAAAGCTGCTGGTTGACTTAAACTCCTTTATCTCTGTCACACAAGTAAGACAGTTTCATAGGTAATAAAGTATTTGGAGGAAAATACAGAGATTGTAGAGTTAGGGTCTCACTTTCATAACCTTAGGAATTAGCCAGGAGTGAAGAGTGGGGCTCTGGCCTCTACTACAAATTCAATCCCCTGTTAACATCGCCCTTTCAAGACATGCCCTAGGGCCATGTCAGTTGGAAAAGGACCATAAGCCAAGTGTGCTGAGGTCTGGAGTATTAGTCTACTTACAGGAACATCCTTCCCCTACTTGCTGCATGTGGTAATTAAGAGACTTGGGTTCACTGACTTTGCTCAGATGAATCAGCCCATGACCCTGTGCACACAGATTGCTGCCTCTTGCAGTGGCTCATACCAAATATTCTACATAAAGGCAGGTGTGAGCCTTATGCTAACATACTGCCTCACAAATACAGAAACACGGTCAGCCTTTCACTGCAACGGGCAGATCTAAGCTGACTATGGTGGCTGTGCGTGGAAACTAGGAAGCTGAAGATTTAGTTATTCCCTGCTTCATTCTGCTCAGCTGCAAATATTGTATAAATATTGTAGCCAGCCTTTCTTAAAATTAATTTTAAAAGCTTTTGGAAAAGGTTCTTATTTGCATCATTCTGCACATGTAAAGGGACAGAAACGAGCCAAGTTTTTTTAATTAACAACTGATGTACCAGAGAATTCGGCATTATATGCAGAAGTTCTTCCCCTCTGTTTTGTTTTGGCTATGGGCAACCATAACACCACGTAATATTAATGAGAGTTGCATGACCGCAGTACCCCGTGCCAGAGCAAAACCTCTTGGGATGTTACATGATTTCTACAATAGGTGCTTCCCACTATGTTCATGTCTGTGAGCTAGGGAAAGGCATGGGGTTTAGCCATACATTATTCGTTAAATACTGTGAGAGTTTCTTCGTTTCCTTTGTTTCACTATCACTGATTAAAAATTTAGCAGTGTTGCTGTGCAAAAGTAAACCTACAGGCACTTTATTTGAGAGCCACCTTCAAAACCAGAGTCATGGAGAGAGGCTGGGGAAGGTCTGGGAGAGGAGGACCAGGATCTTGGCAGCAGCAGAAAACGCCCAAGGGAGACACAGAAACCATCTCTTGGGGGAAGGAAAGAGAGAGAAATGTGACGGGCTTTGGAGGAGGAATGAAATAAATGAGAAATGAGCATTGCGAGCTGACCTGCCCTGGGGGCTGGGGGCCGAGGTGGGCATCACCGCAGGGGTTTGGGGGCTTCTGCTGGTCCAGCCCCTTCTGAAGGGCAGCTCCTGGACAGCCCTCCTCCAGCATTGGCCAGCTTGGATCAAACCGAGACTGGCTGGTGTGCTGCAGGCAAGGAAGAGCCTGACCCCCAGATGTTGTGTCTGGGGTGAATTCATTATATTTTCCTTAAATCTCAGAGCTATTTTAATTTCATGCAACAGGAGAGCAACCGGAGAGTCCTAACAGCTGGTGCAGTTTTTCACTTCAGCTGTTTAATGTGGTGGCTGCAACTTGGTTTACACCAGCAAAAAGTAGGGTGAGACCAGAATCAAAGCATCCAAGCAAGCAACAGCTTCAGGTCACCCCTAAGCATCCCTGCCACGGGAAAGGCTCAGCCCTGCTCGAGCTGCTGCTCCTCCACCTGGCAAACATCCGTACTCCTCATCATGCTGAAGCCTGCTGGTTACCTGCTAATGCAAAAAAAGAAGAGAAGAAAAAAAAAAGCAAAGGAGCTCAGCACTGTTGTTTTGCTTATAGTCGTCCAGTTTCCTCACTGTGAGAGATGAGTGATCACAAAATCGATAATTCTCAGCGGTATTTTCTCAGCAGCATTTCCTGCAGAATGTGAACGTCTCTTTTCTTGTAGGCAGATGGACAGAGCCTGCAGGATCACATTTACTGGAGAGAAACCAGCTTTGAAAAGTTTCGACAGCCGGCATGGTATCTGGTCCATCTCTATCAAAATGAGTTCATTATCATTCATTTTTTGCCAACTGCCAATCAGTTCTTAAATCACTCTTCAAATTAGGATGTTGAAAAAAAAAACCAAACGTCTGCAGATATAATTTCAACATTTACAAGAATATTTTAGAGGTATTGTTCCAACAGCTGATGCTATATAATTAATGTATAAAATAAAACAAAGAGACAACAGACCTTCTAAAAAGTAGTTTTTTTCATTATGTGGGTGCAGAAAGAAAGCAGCAAAATATCCCAAATTCCTTCACCTACTCATGTACTAACAAACTATATTTGAGAAAACATGAAAAATTATTATTCGCAGAGACAGTTCCTCAATTTTTTTTTTTTTTTTTCCAAAGGGCTACACAGTTTTTCTGCAGATATTCTGATTTTGCACTCAGAAATTTATCATCGTCTTAGTGCTGGTCCTCTTAAACAAGTGTTTGTCAATGTATAGTAAAGAGACCCACATTCAGACTGTCATACTGTTCCACCAGATTAAGGTATTTGCATATTTTCCTGCAAAATAAACCCATTGTCACAGAGGATTAATAGGAAATAAAGAAGGCAGGAAAATGCAGATTTTAGCATGCAAGCCCATGTCTTTCACCTATTGTATAATTGGGCTGCGTTTGCTGATTAGTGAGTATGCTGTTATTGAAACACAAAGTTTTGTCACTTTTTTCCCCTTTGATGGTAGCAAATACCCAAATACAACATAGGAATGTCACCTCTTACAGCCCATGAAAACAATAGTGCCGCAAAATCACAGCCCATCAGCTTTCTAGAGTATCCCGAAACCTTAGAAAGAAAGATGACAGATATGTGATGTTATTCTGAAATTATACAACTTGATCATTTGTCTGAGAAAGGAGGGAGAAGTGAATACAATTGAAAAGAAATCTGAAAATATTTGTAACTATATACCTTAAAGACAGACTTGAAGTCTATCAAAAGCAGCATCCCTATGATTATATGGTCTCTGACTATATTATTCCATGCAGACATTAATGAAGATAAGACGTTAAGTGAAGAATTAAGGTGTGGTACTTGTTCTTTGTGTTGGGTTTTTTTTTAAAAAAAAAAGAATGATGCAAAACCAGGTCTATCCCTGCATGGTGTACAGGGACCATAATTATGTCTCGGTAGACATTTGTGGCTGCCCAGGATCGCAGTGCCTCATGCCGGACACTGCCCTGTCTGCTTTGGCAGATCCACACTTGCCGTTCCCGCTAGAGGCGGTGGAAGCAGAGAGGGGAGTAGGGCCTCCTCTGCTAAGGGGTGGCTGCCGCCATTTGGCTGCACACCGCAGGAGGCCTCTTCTAATCTTGTCTTTCTGGAGGCTTTTGGGCTGCTGCATGTCCCCTCCTAGCTCATCCTTGAGTGCCCAGGTTCCAGCTAGTGTTTGCCAACTGCTGCAGACCTCTGCATGGCACTTCTGATAGACATGTGGGAGGTCGTGTCAAATCAGCCACAATGTTCTGGTCATGCCTAAATTCATCTTCTGAGTTCATGCGGGCAGGATCAGTAACATCACTAATTTTGAGGGTGTGTGTGTGTACATATACACAGAGGCATCAGCATTTCACAGGTGGAAGCCAAATTTCTCAGGTTTGCCCAGCCTGGTTCTCCAAGCCACAACAGGACACAAGCCACAGCACATCTTTAAGTTAAATAACATGAACCACATGCCAATGTAGGAAAAAGCTGTGAAAGCACTTAGAGAGAAATTGATTGTATAAGGAACACCAATGTCTGACTGAAGATGCTGTGGTACATTGCTGAAATTACTACCTGGGCTACTTTAGGTGCTAGAAGTATTGCTAGTAGCTGAAAATTTTCATCCCCAAATAAATGAAGTTAAAATGGCTTTTTCCCCAAGTAAGCAACTTCCTGCATTTTGCTTTTTGTTGGCTTCCTTCTCCCCCACACCTTAAAGTTATTACATTCACAGGGTGCTCCCTTCTTCCACAGTCTCTGTGATACCTTTCTTCTTCTCCCGCACCTTTCTGTTTTATTCTTTTTGTCTCAAGAAAAATAAAAGGAGGTAAACAGTTTAAAAGGAGACAAAAGTATGAAAATCACAAGGAAGATGTTGCTTAATTTTTCCCAGCCAGCTCAAAACATTTCATAAGAAAAAAAAAAAAAAAACAACAAACCAACAAACACATTTTCTTTTAAAATACTTAAAGAGGTAAAAAATCCATCACTTTTCAATCAGCTCTAACACTCACACTGATTAAAACGAACATTTGCAAATGTGTTTAAAAGGCATAATGCAGGTTAACATTGCATCTCCATGGTATTGGTGTTTCCAAAGTTGCAGTGAGAGTCACAGTCTCTTTCCCAGGTACATTTTGCAACGAGACAAAATGGTTTCCCCCTGCTCGGTGTTTTTTTCTTCAGGTGTCACATCGTTCTCCTTTGTTTTAATTCAGTACTACCTGCACTCACCTCGTGGCGTGCTGCCTTGGTGCCATCTACAGTGTCATCTTTATTTTCTCATTTGTGCTAATAAGGAACGTTTAGGAGCGGCTCCGACTCAGGCACTGCATTAATGAAGCACTAACATTTGTGAGAAGAGAGATTCAGCGATGTTGACAAGTGACTTAGCTGATCAGAGAAGTGTGGTTGGGTTGGAGGGAACCTGTGTTCTTGAAATGTGGGAGGTGAATTATCTCGGTATTCAAAAAAATAAACGGGGACAAGTTTGATGAGTTTAAATTCACAGAAGAGCTTTTTAATATTTCCTGAGGTCCTAATCAAAGAAGCATCTTAACTGGTCCCAAAGGGAAATGAAAGATGAAAGGAGCTGACACTGATGCCCACTCTACCTTGCCTGGCTGCTACTATTTTTTTTTTCTTCCTTTTTCACTTGTTACTAAAAATATCTTGATGGGTAAGAATTAGCAGTAGGATATTAATGCAAAGTCACAAACAAAAATCCATTGCAAAATATAGCATACCTTTAAAATTTTAACATCGAGTAAATTAAAATCAGGGAAATTGACACAGATCGGATGAAAGAAGATACAGCACCTCTAGCTTATGCCAACTAAAAATAAGAATTATTAATGAAGCTAGGCTTTCTTCTGCTGTGCACATTAATTATTTATGATAATAATACTCCGCACTGCCATATTAAAGAATTTTCTTCACCCAGCTTCCCAGAAAACTCCATCTTCTGAAACCCTCAACATGTTAAAAACCACAAAAGAATGAATTCCTTTCAGTGTATTTATTATACTAGAAGATGAATATAGTCTTGGGTTATTAAACTGGAATGAAAAACACATCTTATTAGAACTTACATGGTGATTTTTATTCTCACTAGTTTCATATAAACTTAATGATGCAGACTGCATTTTTATGCTCATCTATTTTAAAATGGTGCCTGGAGCAAAAAAAGCTTCCATTAATGCCAGTTTGGTATTTCAAATACAATTTGATGTAATTTACTTCAAATATATGTGAACAGAGAAGGATAATGTTGAGAGCATTTTCTGGATTCAGATCTGGTTTAGCTCATGGCAGTGATTTGTTAAAACACAAGTTTTATGCAACAGAGAAAAAGAAAAGGAAAACTAAAATGGTTTTCAAAAATAGGGTAAAATTAATATCTTTATAGAAAGGTGAGGTTTTCTAAATTATTTTGAACTGGCAGAGTTTAAATAATTAGTTCTGAATATAACTTTATTATTATTTATAGATTAACAACAAATGAAACTCATTTGAGTATTTGACCACATTTATTTAGAGCTGTTGTATTTGTTGTGATCAATCTACGACAGACTGTGATTTTTTTTACATAGATGCATTTATTTATTTATTTTTAATCCATGTTTCATGTAACTGTATATTTTGTAGCACCATATGAATATTTCCATCCCTTTTGGCCTGCAACACTTACAACTTTATTTCGTGTTATTTGTCTCTAACTGCCATTGGAGTTTGTTTTTCTTATTCCAAGAGTCACACTGGCAGAGACACTTGTACTTGAATGCACATGACAGATTCTTCAGGACTGGGTCCTGAGGTATCACAGGGACAGGGGGCTCATGCAACTAAAAGAGTTTTTACAGTCAAGGCATTTACAGCCAAAAAATACAATTTATCATAAAAATATGCAGTTAAAAATGGTAGGGGGGATGTGTGTGCATGTAAGATTAGACTATAGAATGGTTTAGAACCATAGTATTATACTATAGAATGGTATAGAACCATAGAATGAATCATAGAATGGTTTGAATTGGAAGGGACCTTAAAAATAATCTAGTTCCAAACCCCCTGCCATGAGCAGGGACACCTTCCACTAGACCAGGTTGCTCAAATTCACACATGTGTTACCTGCATATACACAGAGTGTCACACTTGCAGTGTATGTTGCTGTCTCAAGGAACAGCATCCTGAAACAAACCATTACAGCAGGTGCAAGGCACTGGTTTAGCTTTCCTCCTGTGGTCTCGGGGTACCCTGGAAGGGGTTTGCATCCACTGCAGATACTGAGACACCCACTATTTCCATAAGCAAAGAGAAAGCATAGTCATTGCCTCCCTGATTTTATTGCATTTCTGTCTGTGTATTTTTCTTCTACTTTTTTTTTTTTTTTTTTTTTTCCCCAGGGGTTTGCAGAGAGGGAGGGTGAAGCTGAGATCAAGTAAGTGGCTTAAGGGTAAGATTATAAAAGCACTGGTGAACTGCAGGCACATAACTCCTGTGCCGAGACTTTATGCCTGATTCCCCTAGGGCATTTGTTAAAGCTTACTCCTCCTTATGAATTTCCCAGGCCTTTTTCACACTCTGTCCTCATGAGGATAAATGCTCCTCCTGCCAGAGCTCACTGCATCATAGCCCATCAGCAGGTTGTCATGGCACTACCCTTTTCCTATGGCCTGCCGTGGAAGACCCTAGAAAGTTTAGGGAGCACCAGTTGCCATGAGTTGGGCTTCTGGGACTGCTGCTGAATGGCATCAGCGAGGGGCTTCCATCCCTTACAGGACAGTGCCTCTGAACGAGGAGTAAAGGGAGGGTTCCACAGTGTAGGGTAGCTGGACAAGACAACCCACTGCCTCCCCACTGCTTGTGAGGCTGGAGAGAGCCTACCCCAGGGCTAGGACTCTCTTCCCAGGTGGGTTAGACCCCTTTCTGGATTATTTTGATCAAGGAAATAATCACTGAGGACAAGGAATCCAATAGAAAAATGTTCCTAATTGTTTTTCAGGCAAGGACTGGAAAAAGAACTCTTTCTGGAAGAAATGTGTAACAACATCATTGCACAAAACAGCAATAGCTTTATGAATGTGTTCATAAGTTTCAGCATACACATCTGAATTGTTATAAGCAAAATTAATGCCTAAGAAAATTAATGAGCATATTTAATGTCTGGTAATGGACTCTGTTTCCTCAGCCTGTGACAATGAAGAGAACACCACAGATGATCTCATGAGTTATACCATTGCAAAGATTAAAAATCATCAGCATTTCAAAGCTCAGTATGAGAAATTTGTTTTTTTTTTTAAATCCAGACATTAGATTTCGGAAACCAGCCAACCCCATGACCTGAAAAGCATCTTTATTTGTGCAGTTCTTTACAGATGCCTTACTTATGCAATGGCAGAGTCACAGCTTGTGCCAAAGAGATGTTTGGTGTGCATTGGAAAAGAGAGGGTCATTAAGATACATGATACTATATAAAAAACCCAAACCAAAACAAACCCACAAACAACTACCTGCTTGTAAAGTTTAAGATTTCATTTCTGTAGAAGCTGTGCCCATTTTGACCCAAGGTTGCCCCTCATGAGTCAGTGGCAGCACATACAGGCAAGGACCAGGGGCTGGATCCTGTGCTGGGTCCTGTCCTCTGTCTGCTTGTGCACCTGACACTGAGGGCAGTTCCTGGATCAAAAAATAACCACTAAAGTGTGAGAGAATTTCTGCATTCAGTGATTGCAGAGTCTTGGAAATCAAAAGGAGATCACAGCTTGAGTGAAAACGCTGGTGGAGGCCAGCTGTATTAAAGGTGATTATATGTTAGTACCTCACAGCTCTTCCTGAAAACCAGGTAGTTGGTTTGAGGGGTATTTTGGCCTTTTCCATCTCTCCGTCTCTCTGTTTCTGATACAACAAACAGAATGACCTCTGCAGCACAGTCTTCTGTTGGTATTAAATTGAAACAGATATTGAAAGTAGGAGACCTTTCCTTTCATCTTCTCTGAAATGGCCAGGTTTTAGGATTGCTCTCTGAGAAAACCTTCCTAGGGTGAACCTGAATGAATCAACGCTTCTTCATCTGATATTTAGAAAACACCTATTCAGGCAGGGCAGAGTAACAGAGCTACTGAGCCCTTCAGCTACCATGAGTAGCACTTCAGACGTTTGGGTCCTAGAACAGGTACAGCACCCATAACATGTAAAGCTATTGCTAAATTAGACCATAAATGTAATATGTCAATGTCTCAGCTGACACAAATGAACTTCCATGCACTGTCTCACACAAGCTAAGGTTCTGGTGTAATAACTATGCCAACATCACAAATATTTGCTCCATGTTTCCAGTAGATTCAGCAGCTAGCATCTGCTGGGCCACAAAAGAAAACAAACCCACGGACGTTCAGCTGATCGCTGGAAGAATTAAGGCGATACTAAAGGAAATAGAAAAACCATGTAGCATTTACATAAGTAATACTAAGCCATATTGCTAACATGAAGAAAAGTGTCTGTAATTAGAGCATGGAAATGATCTACAGAACCATCCATACACAAAACACTTTATCCTTCCATATACTTTGCTAGCTTACTCTGATCCTATGCATTGTCCCATTCTTCCAACAAACACCTCCACTGCCCACCAGTCTGGTGGCAGCAGGTGCGTGAGCAGTTGCTCAGGTCCATATCAATGCTTTTGTCCCCTGAAAGGTGTCAACCACATCCCAAGCTGGCATGGAGATGAGAGGTATAAGAGACTCTATGCACCAGGGGTTTCTGAACTTGAAACAAGTGGGAGACTCATACCCATATGTGAAGATTAATGGTGAAATTTGGACTCATCTTCACTTTTTCCACCTCCTCTCCCCTAGCTATGATGTTTTCAAATGAACTGGAGAGCAGAGGGCAGTTGTCCTTGGACCTCAGCAGAATTCAGTGTCCAAGTATAGAAAAAGAGTTGAAACTTGTGGCACTTCCTTCTGTCTGTACAGTTAAATCCCGTACAAGGAAGGGAAGAGGGTGACATTCGTGTACTGGAGTATGGGTAGAAGTCTCTTCCTCCTTCCTGGAAGTGAAGCAAGAAGTAAGTGAAGTGAGAAGTAGCAATATATCACTGCTAATTTATGTCACTTGAACATTCTGTTTAAAAAAATCTAAACTGTGATTTAATCATTTAAGTGAAATTTCAGTTTACCTATGTCTTCACCTTCCCAATGGTAGTTATATACAGCATGTGGCATGGATAGAATGAACCTCTTGCAGATGTAGAAATGGGTTAAAAAAAACATTCTGTCCACCCTACTTTACTACTGCTGTGATTTAGTAAAAGACTAGTTGCTGTCAGATCCAGTAATTTGAGACTCATCTTACAACGAAGTATATATGCTGATGAAAAGCTGCTTTAGCAGCAGAGAGACTGCTAATTGTTTGATTATACAGGTCTTCACATTAATGAAGCACTATTCCATGGATTTGGAGCATGGCGTGCAACCAAATTACCACCCCAGCACTCAAGCTGTGAAATCTGATTATTCATTAGCCAGTCAGTGAGTGGTACAAACATCTTTTCTTTTTTCAAACCGTCAAAGGAGAGTGACTGCTTTTTTTCCCCCACTCTTGCCTTTAAGAATATGAGGTTTTGGACTTTTATCAACTATAGGAGCTTACTCAAGATTTAAAGGATAAGCATGTTATATAAAGAAGGCCCTGTTTTTCTCCAAACTGTTCTCTTCTTGTATAATTTATCCTCCATGTTTACTTAGTCTTGGCCTCCCCTGAGCCTGTCACTAACTGACAATTGTGGTACACTTAATGAATTGAGAGTAGACTATATCGTCCCTAATTGACAAGAGTTACTAAAAGGCAAGAAATCAAAGTGAGGAAAGCTCACAGTGCATCTGTCTCTACCACACAAACCCAACTGAAGACGGATATCTGTAAAAGTAATTTCCAAACTTCTTTTATTATTATTATCTTTTTATAAACCTTGACTTTTTTTTAAAGGGAAAATTCCTCTCACGTAAACACTGAGATGGAGAGAATAAATCATTCGATACTATTAGCAGAAAGGAGTCTTTCTTTTTCTTTCTCTTTCTTTCTTTCTTTCTTTCTTTCTTTCTTTCTTTCTTTTCTTTCTTTCTTTCTTCTTTTCTTCTTCTTTCTCCCTTGAATTTCCCTGCCCACAGCAAAGCTAACCTAAGGGAGATTCCAGCTACAGTCAGCCTGTTTTGTACAGTGAATGTAGCTGGGATCAGTTACAATATGAGCTGAGTGGAAATCCTTCCTCACATGGTGGAGAAGTACTGACATCTCCAGCAAATGGGATTATCTGTAATGAGATTACATACAAAGAGATTAAGATGTGAACTGACACTCCTAGGAGATACAAAAGAGGCTCCTGAGACAACAGAGAAATGAGGTGTCAGAAGCAGAAGGTGGAATTGCTTCCTTGAGAAGGTTTTTCATGATAATGATAATGATCTTACCCGTATAATAGTGCCTTTCATCCAGGAAGATCCCCAAAGAGCTGTACAAATGCCGTACACTAGTTCTTTTCAGACCATCATGGAAATGCTTCCACCTCTGGTCGGAGTACAGCAGCTGTTTAACCACATACAGCCTGACCTCATAGCAGCATGGGGCAGGAACTATTAAGATAAAGGCTGATCACAGGGAAAATTTAGGACACCAAAACATAACTATATAAATCTCAAGTCTGAACATAGAGTCACTCCCCAAAACTACATTTTGTGTTCTAGTTTTAATTTCTTTGGTGTTTTTCCCCCTTGTTTTTCCCCTTTTACACTGACATGTTTAAATAAGAATAATGCATTAGTTTTTAAAATGTTCATTAAAAACGAACCATTTTTTTTACAAAAACTGTGTGGAAAAATTGAGGCCAAAGCAAACAGGAAAGAACAAAGCTGTTGAAAGTTTTGTTGCATTAAAGATCTGATACTATGTTTAGGTGCATCTGAAAATGCAGTGCATTGACTGGCCATTGCCAAGCAGTTGATTGACACACCAGATCCATGCATGTCTGTTGATGGATGCAGTTTTAAAAATGTGACATCTCATATTTGATTGACAAGGTTGTGATGGAAGTCACGAGAAACCAGTGCAAATCGAAGAGAAACCTCTTATATAAAGTAACCTATGACTGAGCCTGGGGTGGTTCGTTTTTCATCTCACAAAACACTGTATTACCTACTCAGCCTTTTAACTTCTCTCTGTAAAGCTGGCTAGCAACAACTTTGTATGAAAAGCCTCAGAAGACAGACAGTAGCTGTTGTCCAGAAGGAAAAAGTGATAGAAAAAAACCCTCCCGTGCAAGCTCATAGATCATCGTAAGAAATATCTGTACTTCAGGCATGACTTGAAGACGTTAGAGCAGTGTAGGCAATCCTCAGATACAGCTTCTCTCTCTCACTCTTGGAGTGCTAAATTACCATCCTTGTTCTTAGTAGATTTTATTAGTTTTCTTGTCACTCTTATAAATGGAGTTTAATGGGAAAACAAAATGTATTTAGACAATATGGTCTATATGGCTTTGTAGCTAAACAAGTCTCCCTGTCAGATTCTTTCAACTCTCTGGCAACGAGGATAATGAAACATTTTGCTTGCTCCTCCGCTTCCATGTTTGCTCTGCCAGGCAAACCACCAGCATCAGTGCCTGAAGGACAATTTGCTTTCAGAGGGGGCTTAGCACTAACCCTGCTTATTACTCTTCCCCTTCCAGCCTCCAAGCCTAGAAGCCTTAAGTCAAGTTTACTACTTCATTGATTGCCATGCACCAGGGGAACTACTAGCTGCTCACTACAGACACCGATGCAGAGTCCTCCAGCACCATGTCTCTTCCCTGTGAAGGTCCTGGCCCTACCTCTGCTAATGTCTGACAGCCCTCTGTGGCCCAGTGTCCCTGTCTGCAGCATGGATAATAATGTTATTTATCCTGGTAGGGGAGGCTTTTATTTTTCTGGCAGTGACAGTGCACAGAAGAAAAATACAGATCTTTGTAGCATCCCTCAGGCATCACAGACTGTTAAAACGAATACAAATTACAACCATTTTACCTGCTGCTACTGCTGTTGGTAACCTACCACCAAGCTCCTGAGAGTGCTGTACACATGGGAGATCTCTTCTGCTTTGCTCTTCCACATTTGAACTGTATCATCACACCCTGGATGAAAACCCACACTTTTATTGATGCAAACAATGCTATCTTCATAAATGAAATTATTGTCTCTCTCTTTTTTTATTTTTAAACTGAACTTTTCAGGCACTAAGACCTTTAAAGACACTTGACAGTATAATAATGTAATTTTAGGGTTTGGGGTCTTTTTCTTTTAACTTTATAATATTATGTTGGCAAAAGCCATAGGTTTGACTCACTTGTCCTGGAATAAATCTTCTTTGACAGATGTAGCTTGGTTTTCATGAACAGGACATCCAGGCTCCTGACATTACTTGTTTGTTACCACATGCTGTAGCCACCTGAGCAAGGTTTTGTTCACCTAACTATCCTGAAAGGTCCACCCTAGAACTTGGCATGGGCTAATATCTAGTTATAGAGCTTCCCCATGCTTTGGAACTTCTCCAGGAGAAATCAGATTGGGATACCTACCTCTTGCCTTATACAGTTTGGTGAGCATCCGAGGCAGGGTGCATACCACAGCCTGGCTCTCAGCCTGTTTAGGTGCACTGTCAGCTGTCCTGCTCTGGCTCAGTGCTGCTTCCATCCTGCCCCAGTAAGCAGCTATTCCTGGCAAAACCCACCATGTCCCAGCGTGGACAGGAATCCATTACCCACTGAAGAGGGCCCTGCTTACCACACTTACTCTGCAGCATTTAACCATTTTGATCTCTGTCTGGGCTACTGACAAGTGCTTCCAGTCCAAAGCAAGAAATCCAGCAGCTTTCATCACCCGCATAGAAGCTTTCATTTTAAAAATAATGCCTTTCAGTGTCAGCTTGGCCAACAGCTGCTTCTAGAAGATTAGAGCTTTTCTCTGCCTTCTCTGGCAACCCAGATGGATTTGTTTGCCTAGTTTACATTGCACTGCATTGTTCAGCTATCTGTAAGCGTGATCAGTGCTGGCTTCCAATATTTCAAAGCCTGTGGCATCATCATCATCTAATACCAATTATGGGGGAAAAAAAGCCTCTTCCAAGTAGCAGCTGTTGAGTTTGGGAGGGGCAGTGGGGTACCCTTTGTGTTTGCGCACTTAATCAGCAAGATGAGAGGTATCAGTGCTCACATGACACAGCACTTTTAGGACAAGATACTACATCTAAGCTATTCCCAGGATTTTTCTGGGTATCTATCCCAACAGCATCTTCAGTGACATTCCTATATAAGGATGATCATGCCTTCCCAGGAATATCCAAGATGTCAGGACTAACATTTCCTGACTGGCTTCATGTGTTTTACATGCCAGCTCCACACTGCCTACACCATGTCCTGCTGAAAATAAATGAGCTGATGCACAATTGTCTGAGAACAGAAAAGTTACATTGGAGGTATTAACAACATTTGCATGCTTCAGCTTCTCCCTCCAAGCAGTCTTACAGTATGATGAGCGTGTGCTTAGATGTCTCCTGCCACACATTCAAGGAGGACAAACAAGCACAGACTGCCAGATCCCCTCAAAACTTTTATGGTTTTTTGCCTGCAGCTCAGCAGCTAAGTCAATATGTTAAGCACCACCATCAGTGGTTTGTTTTTTTGGAGCTGCTGAGTGCCCACAAGTCCCATAGACATCACGTACAGATTCTCCCTGCTCAGCTTCTTTCCCAAAAGTTTTCACAGCTTTGCTATTATCTTGCTTCTTCATAGACTGCATTAACTGGTGGGTGTTGACATATGTACTTCACTGTAGAGCACAAAGTCCAGTCACTCTGCAGAAACAGTCCATGGCAGATCAAAATGCCTATAACAATACTGATTTTCCTTGATTTCAATTTATGCCACAACAAAGCTCTTCATGAGTCATTTGGCAGAGACATTGCTCAGTCAAGAAAACATTCCTTAACTTGGGGACAATAAACAGCCCTATTACATATGCTGCCATTTCTTTCTTTTGTTTTATTTACTAGACCTTTAACACAAGAATATCACTTTCTCTGTGATTCTTCATTTTTCTCGTTATGTCCAGCTATTAGGAATAGCTCATTCCTACCTGCAAATCAACTGTTTGCCTGCATATACATACAAGGCACCATCTATTTTGCACAGACAAATGCAAGCTGTGTGGAAAACACTTAAGCATTGGAGATACAGACCCTAAACAAGTGCAGCCCACAAAGAGAGATTATCGTTTTGGATGGGAACCAATGTTCAATCTGGGGTAACATTTGCACCGCCAAATGTCATAAAACTTGTTATTCCACATTCCTTATGCTGGAAAGTACTACATCTGGCTCAGGAACACATCAAAAGCTATGTCTACACAGCGTTTTTCAGGCAGACTCAGGCTTGATCTGACTGCACTCCAAGTCAGTCAGGAAACATGTGGCCACACCAGGGTGGTGCCAAACCCCAGAGGATCTGCCCAGATGCGAAAAAGTGTCTATGAGAACAGTCAGAGCTCAGAGCAAGTGTCTGCCTCCCTGCAAAAATAGCTGTAGATAAACCAGGCTTAAATTTTCAGGAAATTTCCATGGGGTTTTAGACTTAACCTCCATCTACCTGGCTGGTAGCAAAAGTAATGAAGTTTCTTTTCATACATCAATAACTTTCTCTAAAATCCTTTGCTACAATGACAAAAGATGCTTTCGTGAAAAGCCAGAAGAGCCTGACAGACAGGCACCTGCTTCAGGAGAGCTCACTGAGGAAGACCCACAGATCATAGAACATACAACCTTGCTTCTAAGCAGTGGAAAGAATTAGGGCCTTTGAAACTCTTTGTCCAGGAGCTCTTAAGTATTTGCATGCTGAAGCCTTTCATATGTTTTGGAAGCAGATTATTTTTTCAGAAGTTCAAGTTGTATTCCAGGTTGGTTGCTGAAAAATTAACAGCTGACACATGAGAAGTTGGACTGTGATGAGCCAGAACAAATTTGGTGTGGATAATCTGATCTTCACCACAGCTAAATTACTATTAGCCTTCTTTTTTTTTAAAAAAAAAAAAAAAAAAAAAAAGAAAAAGCAAGCCTTCCAAAACTCAATCCCATTAGTTTAATAAAAGAGTGAAAATTCATGATTTATACAAGCTCAGTTACCATATAATAACAGGCAGACTGCATTTCTTTATCACCTATTTCCATGAGTTTGCAAAGCAGTTCAACTTTTCTTTTTCCTTCCAGTCAACTGCATTTGGACAGAAGTCAAAAGTTTATTTAAAACATGAAAGAAACACTGAAGAAGCACAGCAGCAAAATGGTGTCTTGTCCTCAGTTTTGTCATGTTCTTGAAGCAGCTGCCAGCCCTGGAGCAAATGGGAAACCTCAGCTTTTGATGTTATTTCATGGGGTCTGCTCATGTTGGTGATGGCCACGAACAACTTGAGATCCACCTGATCTCTGATGATCCTTCTCCAGTGCTTCATTTATGGGGGGATGAACCTTATCCTCCACTTTCATGCATTGTCCAAATGTATGCCAGGCGCTTTGTAAGTTGCTTGCTGAAAAACAGTGACTCTGACCCAAAACACTTTCTGTGTGAATGCAAACCATGAAACACCAACCAGATGGGTGACAGTTGAAGGACCTTAGTGAAGATATCCTGGCTTTCCACAGCAAAGAAGCATAGCCTTTTCTGGTCTCCATGTAGGGAAACTGACAGTCAGATCTCCCCACCTGTGTTTAGGAGGGGATTTTTGCCTGGTGAAAAAAGCTTGGTGTGTGGGTTTATTTATGCAGACTTGAGCATAACTTGTTTCTTTGGGTGAGAGCTGTTTGCCCAGACTTAGGCAGTACAAATGCATGTGATTTACAATGAATTCAGTGGGAAGTCAGCATCTGGATCTGCAGTATTTCAAATTATTGCTTCATACTGAGAATGACGTGCCTCAGCTTTTGAAGCGTTTCATGTGAGATACCCAAAGGAAATTTTCAGACTACTGAGTTATCATTATTGAGCTACTGCAACTACTATCTGTTTTAACATTTCACTGTAATGAGGTAATACTTAAGTTACCACCAAGGAGGGTCTTGCAATACGTCCTCAAGCCAAAGGGTGGATAAGCACCAGAGACAGTTCCAAATTTTGTCACTCCAGGGATGGATTTTGCAAGTGGTCCGTTTCTCCTCCAGCCCAACCATCCTGAGACACTGGATAATATAACTTGCACTTCTCTTTGGCATAAACTGGCTACCAGCTGTCATAAAATTTGAGGCAACATTTTATAGAGCAAACCTTTTGGAAATGTGACGTTCCCAAAAAGCCTCAGCACAACAGAGGTAGGAGAAGGGAAATATAGTCATGCCTAGGCAGAGCAGTTTATTTTTTTACTTATGGAGGCACCATTAATGTATTAATTTCAGCTCTCACCTATATTGCAAATTCAATGTCTCTTAAAAACAATGGCAACTAACAAATTGCCATAGAGAAAGACTGTTCAGAGCTCTCTGGGTGACACTAAACAGTCCATGTCTGTATTACACTGGTGGGAGACTTCTTCTAGAGTAGATGTACAGTAACTGCTACCACTCCCATCAAAATCTCAGCAAGCACCAAAGATTAAAACAAGCAAGGGAGCCCTTCGAAGAAACAGAAGGTACAACAAGGGAATTTGGCCAGTTGTCTTCTGGGATTTGTCTCTGAGATAGGGAGAGCAAACACGCTAGCACCTCAAGACTGCTGCCCCAGGCCCAGGTGAGGGGCACAAATGGAGCCACAGTGCTTCCTGGCCCAAGATCAGCAATACACTACTGAACCCGGATTTCCTGAACTAAAATTGTCTTAAAAGTGGTGGAGAGTCCCTGTTCTTTCCGAGATGAGGACTCCTCTGGACAACCAGAAACCCTCTTGTGCAGTGAAAGACCTCCTGAGGTACTGGGAGACCTCTTGAGGTCTAGGAAAAGGGAGGTCTTCGTTTCTGCTTATGAAAAGAGAAAGGAAAAGAATACTTGAAAGCCACTCTTTACTTGTCTCTGGCAAGTAAGGAGTCAGATCCTCTTGAACAAATCTAAGCAGAAGACAGCTCTAGTCATACAATACTGTATTATAAGTCCATCTGCTTTACAGAAAGTTATGTTACAGATCTAATTTCTCTCTTTAGTTCTTTTTCATCAGGATAAATGCGATGAACTTTGAGAGGTATGAAGTTGGGAGAGCGGGGACAAAAGAAATATAAATGAATTTCAAGGTAAAAAAGTACACTCTGTCCTCAATTCACTTAGCTTAAGTACTCTATGGATATCTGAACAGCTGGTGATTTTGCATATTGTATCATCTGCGCTGTGGTATGGAGGTAGAGGGATATGTATAATAACAACTGGCTTTGGGGCTTAACTGAGAATTGCCCAGGGTTTTGTTGATATAAATCAATTATCTTAGTATAAGGGTAGATTTTACACCAAAGTTTTCACTTTTCGTATTTGATTTTCATTACAATGCTGGTTATTATCATTTCTTTTTAAAGAAAAAGGCAAGTCATCTCTCCAACAGAAACAAGAACAATGCCGCTTACTGGAGTTTCATGAATCCACTTCAATGTCACTTGAAAGACTCCTGAAGAGTTGAGCTGCTTGGTTTCTATGAAACAGCCCAGGAGTCTCTCTCTGTCCAGCTCACACAGCTAAGTTAAGCTCTTATTAAACTCAGTTGTTATTTTTCTAACAGATTCTTAATTACTGTTTTTTGAAGCAACAATCATCCCACGCTTCGCATTTGCTTTGTTTCTCCACCTCTTCGTGTGGTGCAAGCATGTGGGCAAAGCGTGGGAGGCTCCAAGAGCCCAAGCAATTGAAAATTGATGCGGCGCTTTAAAATAAAGGAATGATCCTTATTATAAAAGGGGAAAAACAAAGTAGCACACTGAGATAAACAAAGACGCACAGACAATGCAAGGAAAATAATATTAGCAGATGTTGAGCCAGCCGTTAATGATCTGTTTTATATTTAAATCTATTGCTTGAATGCTGGAGCCAGAACACCAAGGAGCGAGAAAGAAGCCTGGCAGCAGCCATGCACTTCACTTTTATTGCTCTGACTCCAACCACTGATGTTGCTTTTTAGAGTTATCAATATAAATTTTTTGCATGCAAGTTGAGCCCTGATGGAAAAGCAGAACTGATGGCACTGGGAAAGGGAAGGGCTTTCCTTGCAGACCATGCACAGCAAACCTCCCCATGAACCCAGACCACTGCAGCTCCTCAGGTTTTGCAGGACCCGAACCAACTCTGTACACGTGTTGTGAAGGAGCCATGCAGGTCAGATACGGCTTGCAAGAGGCAGATGGGCCTGCAGAAATGAGAGGGGAAAGGCTCCATCTTCTACTTGTAACCAACCTCTTAAATCATACACTGTTTGCACTTCATCATCCCATGTAGGGACAACTGCACTGCACACCTCGAGGTCATTTTGAGTAAAAACACAGGGCCTCATCACTTCTTGTGAGGAGAGGCGGCCAGGCAAGCTGCTACTCGATTGCCTGTGGTTGTGGCAGTGCGGTGAGCTGCCCGCAAGGAAAACCTGCCTGGTGCTCTCAGCACCATCCATACAGCAGAGGGACATGTACCCAGGCAGGGCCTGCTGGTGCCACCAGGAGCAGTGACAGCTTTCCCTTGCTCACACTGAGCATGGGCTCATTCACCACACGGCCAGACCAGAACTTCTTGAACTGTTGCTCTCTGACCATCCCACCTGCCTTGCTGGCATCCACTGTTTGCCAGGGCCAAACCCTCCCCGCTGCTCCCATAAGCCTGGCCTGAGTCAATAAACCCAAGATATTCTCAAAGTCATAATCCAACCCTAAAACCAAGGCACTTCTGAAGAGGTGTTACCTCACCTCTGCAATGAGCAGCTCCCCAGCACTGATTTGGCGTGGCAGGCAGGCTGGCAGAGAGCACATCCCCGGTTTTGAGAACTGTACAGCTTGTGCTGGATGACAGGCACTACAGCTGCCTTTTATACCAATTCCTCTCTGCAAAGGATGCCTCAGTTTTCAGCAACAGACCACATCAGACATGTTTATTGCAAAGCAATGTGATGGATAAAAGCTGGAGGAAGAAAAGCTCCCTCGCGTACTGTTCAGTCAGGGTCAAATATACTGTTTCAAACCTGAGAGCAGCTACACAAAAACAATATGTCATAATATCATCTCAAGATCAAACTTCAGCTAATTTAGACAACATCAGAGAGAGCTGCATCTCATCTCATGCTGGAGCAAACACCCCCCCCCCCCCCCCCAAGACCAATCCTCTACCCAGTGCTACCTGAACACCAGTGAGGAGGAAACCGGGTGCATGGCTCTGCATCAGGCTACAGCACCCTTTGCTCAAGTCATTGCCAGAGGTGTGGGGACCTGGGACCTACCACATCCTGCAGTGTGCACCAGCCCTTTGGACTAAATACATCCAATGGAGGCAGACAGCTTGGCTGCTCTTCCAGGGCTGGGCTTCTTGGTTTATGCCAGAGTTTCTTGCTTTAAGTTTCCTCTTGCCTTGCATAAGACAGCTGCCCAGTCCTCACCCACCCTCTCTCCTGGAGCAGCTCTTAATTATTGGCCATGTCCCCCTCTCCTTTGGCCATCTCCCCCTCTCCTTTATATTTACATTTTCATTTGCATTCCCTAATAAATACACTACTTCTGTCTTTCAGGGTGGTATTTCCTGCTTATGCTATTTTCAGGACTTTGCTAAAACTTTGTAAATCACCACTCCTGAGGAACAGATACTACTCAAACAATCTGTTAGTACCACAAGTTGTCTGCTTGCTGTCAGCCTGACATAGACAGGGAAAGCAATATGTAAACACAATAGAAAAAAAAAACATCCTAAATGGAAAGGGCATTGCTCCAACATTTCCCCCTGTGCTCCTCAGTACCCAAAGGAAGGGTGCTGGGCTGCTCACAGCTTTTGACCCAGCTCCAGACCAGCAGGATCAGAGTCTGCCATTGTTAACTACCTTCTGTCCCTCCAGTGGCAGAGATGTCCTCACTAGATCCTTTTACGATCAGCTAGATACTGATTCCCCACGAAACTGCTTGATCTGTCAGGCTGTTTGACTCTCTTCTGTTACTATTACTGTAATAAAAATATCATTACAATCTATTATTTATTCCAGTAATTCATACCAGCCACTACTGAACTTAGAGTAATAATACAGTTGCTTTTAGATTATTTAAAATAGAAAAATTTACTCCATTTTACTTGTGCCATACTGATTTTAGATCAGTGCATGCTTTTCAGTTAAGACAGGACAATTTCATCCAAGACATGCTCTAGTTGCAATAAGTACTGATGCAACTACCATGTCTCCTACTCAACTGCCTGTCCAGCTGGACTGCCATGGGCCTCTGTGGCATGACTGCCCTCTGAGATGATCAAAATGGACCAAGAATTAAGTCAAGCACTTTATAGATGCCTACCATGACACTACAGGTACTTTTAGCCATCACACTTGAAATCTCACCACTGAAAGATAACAAGTTTGGTTTTTTAAACAAATAATTAGCCATTATATAGTTTTCATTGATACTCGGCTTACTGTGTATTGATGCCAGTAACAACCCTGACATTATTGGCCCAGAATCTTCTTCAAACTAAAGGTAATTTCAATCACCTGGACTGAGTGAGGAATCTATTTTAATACTGACCTTCTCAACTTTACTGGAGCTCCCCTATTTTTCAAATACAAGAGAATCTCAGCCAACCCTTTGAAAGCTTTTCAGTTCAAGTTATATAAACCTGCTAATTTAAAAATATTTAATAACTTTTTATGCATTTGAACATTCAGCAACACCACTTCTGACTTTATATGTGTACTCCAGCAGCACAGAAAAGTCAGACCCACAGCTCTTTGGTATATCCTTTTCCATTGCCTACTAGATGCCTGTGTTTGCAATTATCTCCCAGAGAACAGAGTCATGTAAAGTCAAAGGAAACAGAAAGCAGATCTGTGCTTTGAATCTTACACTCACCACACTTCAATAACACATTGCCTTGCAAGTCACTGTTGTGAATGCTAACATTTGGTGGTGAACAATTGGGACAACATTACTGTATCCATTATATATTAATAACAGATGCGTGTGTATCCTATTTTTTCTTCCTTTTCTCTCCTCCCCTCCCCTTTTCATGATAATTAACAAGGCAATAAACATGTAAAACTTAAAAATCACAGAAGTGGAAAACTGATAAAGGCCTCTGAAATGATACCAAGGAAAAAAAAAGAATCAGTGAACCAGAAGAACATATAAAGTTATTGCCGTTGAGCTTTGCAGAGAGCACAGAAATTGAAAGAATAATAAATAACAAGGGCAGGTCAGTTTTCCAGCAAGAGCTAAATCCGAGGTGAGCTGAGCTAACTTAAACAACCTATGTTACGATGTAAACAAAGAGAGAGATTCTTTACACAGGAATAATGGATGCCATTATGGGGTAGGGGAAGGAGGCATATTTTTAAGGCACTCAGACATCCAGGAGTGTGACCAGCTGCACCCAGCACAGTAGGGGCAGCCAGGGATCCCCCAACAGCAAAGGTGCTACCCATCTCAGCTCATGGGGACCAGGTCCTCCTGCAGCCCATGTGCCTCACACACCTCTCTGTGATTACCAAAGTATAACAATAAATGGTCAAACAGCAACATTACCCCAAGAGTGAGAGGGGAAATTCAGCCTATTCTGTGAAAATGGGACTAACCGAAGAGAGTAGTGGGCTTTTGAGGAACTCCGCTGTGATGTCATCTTCATCTGTCTTGTTAGCTATTGCCCTGTTGCCTCGTACCCAAATGTACGTGCACTTGCACACATAAACACACCGGCACATGCAAGCCTATACTTCCCACCAGCTGAAAGCAGGAACTCCTAGATACAGTACATATGCTGAGGTCTTAAAATCAGTGTAATGAATCATCATGACTAGATTTGGCAAAATTTTCCATCTTGCTTCTTTTCTGTACCTCATCCTATTTTGATCCATTTATGAGAAATTTAGTTTTGGCAAGTGAAAGTCTTTTATCACTGCCAGTGGTTAATCTGCACTGTGACATATTCATTCAACCAGAGAAAATCCAATATTGACATTTGTACCTTGGGGGAAAAAGAGGTTAAACACTGGATGTAAAATAAACTCCTGGACTATGCCAAGCAACCGTATAATATCTATATCATGTATAAGTGTGTTTCTTTCTCTGAGAACTCAGATGTAGCTTGGTCACATCTGGACTCCACTATTATTCCACATAATTGGTCAAATGGATGCTGTTGGACAACATCTGGAAGTGTCTGTGATAGCCCAACTCAGCTGCTTCAGCCTTTTGGTGGTCCACTGAGAACTGGCTGTTCACATGCTGATAAATCTCTTCCTTGTTCCCACCTGCTAAATAACATTAAAATACAGCTTAAAATACATTAAATAGTCTCCCAATATTAATTTCCTCTGTAAGCAATTACTGTCTTGGCCACAAGGATGTTTTGCAGTTCCTGGTAAGAAGGAGATGGTCTGTACGGCCCGACGTTCACACATGGGAAGGACCAACCCCTCACTAAAATGTGTTTTCACTGTTAATCATTTTCACTACTGCTGGGCCTAAGAGTCAGCCAGAAAAAAGAAACCCTATTGTGCAAGGCAGTGTACAAACACACAGTGTTGTGAGACCCTGGCTCCAAAGATTTCACAGCCTGAAAAGCCCTCATTGCCCTCTTCCCATCTATTTTTAATTCATTCATTTGATTTCTAGAGCTGGGTTTTAAAAGTTCTGAAATCTGCTACCTCTGCATACATTGTGCAGTGTCTTTTATCCATGAACAGTCTCATTGCTTTCAGGAGACCTATTCTATAGAATTAGATGCTTTTTTTTTTAGGCACACATATACATACATTTGGATATGTATGTATAGTCTGTATTTCAGATTTTACACAGACATAAATGTGTTGGTCTAGAGAATATTTCCCAGAGGAAGATCAGAGCATACAGTACTAAAATGTCTCTCTCCAAAACTAATTGTGCTTTATCTTGGCTGTAAGGCTGCTGAAAAGAAGCAGTATTTCTCAAAAGGTAAGTGTTTGCCAACAGGAACAAAGGTATCAAGGTAATATTGCAATAATGATCAAAACTGGTTGGTTTTTAAACAGTGATTAAGCCTTGCAAACCATTTTACTTAACGCAAAAACTTCTGAATGACCAAGTGACTTTTTTTTACCCTTTGTCATTAAAAATAATATGGTGGAAAGGTTGGAAGTAACCCATGATTCAGATTTAATCGAGTTTACACAGAAATCTGAGAGCCAGCCAGAGATGGAAATAAACCACTGTTGCCAATTATTCTGACTGCCGACAAACAGAATTGCTTCTTTCCCTTATATCTAGAACTTCACCCGTTAATAATGAGCCAAACCAAAATGATGATGCTATCACATAGACTGTCTGGTCATCCTAAACTTGCATTGCTTGCCTCAAAAATTCTTTACATTTGCTGAGGCCAGTGCTACTCACCCTGAACTTTGCATATATAACACAGAAGGGCTTAACCTATGACAAAGTAAATAGAGCCAGGAACGGCATCCTGACAATTAGGTTTTCCTGATATAGTCATTTTGGTTAGAGAGGTAACAAAGGAAAGTGAGGTGAGCATCAGAAGCTGCGAAATTTGGACGCAGAACTAACGATTAAAAAAACCCTTTTCAGCTGTAAATTTAATTTCCGTAACAGGGAAGATACCAGCTACACATTGCTGGATTAATGCAATATTCAGTGGGGCTTAGTACAATCAAAGGTATACATATATCTTTATTAAGAAACATTACGGCCAACAAAGCTGAGAGAAATCATCACAGAAGTAACACCCAGAAACAGTGGAAGGAAACTGAGCATTATTTACCTGGACAACAAGAAGGCTTATGAGGCAGCATCATACAAAAATCTGATTTATATGAGAAGATTACTACAATTTACTCAAAAACATAATGTTTTCATTCTCAGTTGGGAAATAATTTACTTATTTACAAAAAAAAAAAAAAAAAAAAAAATTAGGCCCTCTTCTGCAAAAGTTTTACAGTCAAAAGGCATTTCAAGGGGTTGCCCTGAGGACCAGTTTATTGTAGCTTAGGTGAAGACATGTGTGGTAACAAGAGTAGGAAGGAAGGTGATTGGATCTGCAATACATGCAAGGGGTATTAAGGACCAAAATTTAACAGTTCATATATGAAACCAGGTCAAATAAGGAATATATAGGCATTAACAGAGAGGAGCAGTGGATGAGTCTGATACTGAGGACAAAACCATGAGTCCAGAACAGATCCGTAAAAGCATGACGCTGGTGAAGCACAGGTGAAGCAGGTAGGACACTAACATCCTTTCATGGTACTTAAAAATGATGAAAAGCCGTGTATTCTAACAGACATGGGATGCGAATCAGCAGGAATTCTGTTTAGCAAGGATCACAGACCAAAGTCTTCTCTTTGTGGACACCAAGTATCCACACACCAATCCCCAGGGGACTACACAGGCGACAGGACAGGACACCCTGAAGCTGCCTGAGGCAACACCCTTGTTGAATATAAAATTATATTGGGCAAACAAAAGCAGTGCCACTACAGTGGAGACTTGGTCACTGAGTCCCTACCCACCGGCCAGGCTACAACCGGAGGCAGTGTCCTCCTAAATCACCCTGACACGAGCCAGTGGTGGGTCAGAGCTGTCACCTCATTACTTTATTGTCTCTGCAAAGGGGGCTACATTTACACTCTTCCTTGCTTTCACCTTGTTTCCTGTGTTTTATATGAATAAGCATGTACAGCTTCTGTAGTGAAGACTATAAATACACATACATATGTATATAAAGTTTGGTTTCTATTAGAGATCGAGGGTTTGGTTTCACCAGAAAGTTGTCTTAGTGCCGTACAGGGCAAAATAACAAGAAAATGGTATCTAATTCAAACTGTTACCTGTTCCCTTTAATCTGGAGGCTATTCCAGAGATGGAGAAGGTGCATTACCAACATTACCAGGGTGAATCTGTGATCCTACATACTCAGTGGCTATTAAAACTTCAATCTTCAGAAGAAAAAGGTTAAGGTCTATTACTATCTCAGAGCTCCCGTTAAATCAGATGCAGCCATGGTTTCCCTCTGTCTTTAAAGTTCCTCTTGGTGTGCAGGGAGCATTTATTACCAGCATCGTCTTCATAATCTTGGGATGGAGGCTCATCTGGGCATAGTGTCTTCCTAATCTTCATTAACTCTAATTTCATTATCACCTGTCCTGGAGTGACCCTGAGATCATTCACTACTTCTTTCTTCCTCCTCTGGGAAATGAATTTCTGCTTCTGTCCCCAGCTACTGAACTGCTTTTGTGAGCCCTGCGGCAAATAATTAATATTAGCAGTATCCCCTTCATCTCTCACCAATCTGGGCACCCCACCCCATCTTAAAATCTCTGCTGGCTCCTTGAATCATCTTGCGGTTTCTGAAATATATGTTTTTAAAAGCCTCTAGAATTTTCAGCTTGGCTCGATAGTCTCATTTAGTCCCTTGTGTGAGGTTTTCTCACCTTTTTTTAAAAAAATCCATCTATTAACCTTCCTATTCCTCACCTTCCCTTCTTGCATTTGATGTTCAGCGGCTCTCAGATGTCTTTTGCATGACATAAGAACCAATTTTTCCAGTTAATTATTCAACCTCTTCTCCTGCCTCTCCCCTCCCCCCAAACAAGAGTGTTATAAAGGTGGGCTTGGGATGACAGAGCACCGGATTAAAGAAACAGACTGAATTAGAGTGCTTCCCACAAAAGAGAGGTCTCAACCAAAAAGCTCAGAAGCCCCCCCCCTGACTCCAGGGAAAAGTTTTGTAAAAAGCAGACACCCCAGCTCCCTCCTCTGGCACTGGCAGAGGACATTGTCGTCTAATAAGGTGACAGGGCAATAGCATTTTATTTCTGTCCCACATCTAATGGGGCTGTTTGGCACTGAACAGAAACAAATAAGGGGGGAAGAATGACCATGACCAAGAAAGGAGAGAAAAGGAAAGAAACCTTTTCTTAAGCTCTGTGTCTTTGACAAACATCTGAGGTAATAAACAGGGAGTTTTATGAGCTAATTGCATTTTAATCAATTTGAGCTCCTAACTGCATTGAAGAGCTTCTAACATATTAGATTCGTGCATGGTTTTACACTGTGTCCCCACTGTTAGCAGCTTTACGACAACAAAGCCTCTGCCGCCACTGTCACCATGGACTATTGCTCCTGAGGAGCGCACGGGAGAGAAAAACTCCCCTGAACAAAAACAAAGAGGAAGAGCAGGATCCTTTGCATAAACAAGGGGAAAATGGAGCGACTGTGCTGCACGACGTGAGGCGAGAGTGGAAGTTCGGTGGCTGGCAGCAACCCGCGGCCACCGATCTTTGGAGAAAGAAATCCTGGCACAACGAATTTGGGAGAGTCCAATAAAAATGTAGAAGTGAAGGCAGAAAACTCTCTCCTCCTGGTTGTGTACGTGTGTCCACACAACCAGCATATGTTAAGCCTTTAAATGAACATTTGGCGATGAAACAGTAGCTATGGCAATACGCAGGCACGAATTTATGTACTGTACGTAC
The DNA here is from genome assembly GCF_965140245.1 of Athene noctua. Lineage (NCBI taxonomy): Eukaryota > Metazoa > Chordata > Aves > Strigiformes > Strigidae > Athene > Athene noctua. The sequence goes on from NC_134038.1 coordinate 100,501,437, forward strand.
ATATTGCATAGAAAAGCTCTCTGTTTCTGAACTGGACTGGCAGCTGCTTGAAATTTTCCCCTTTGCTTTCCCTAAGGTCTCAGGTGTGGGATTCATGAGCCAGTGTCTCAGCTAGAACAGGTGTCTATCGCTGTGTAAATAGCAATTAGGCCCAAATTTCAGACTTTTTTCAAATCCCTATCTGAGGAAAAGCCCAGGAATAAATAGTTGCTGTAACGGCCAGGGGTATTGTGTAGCATTATAGCCTCCAGCTGGGCTATTACATACTATAGACGGGTGAAGAATACAAGCACCTGACAGATGTGTTCTGTTAGCTTCATTAGAAAAGAAACAAAGAAACTCCTCAATTAATAGCAGTGGAGCCAAAGGGAAGGGGGGTGCGGGAGGGAGGAATCATAGCCTGTTATTTAAACAGAGTCAGGGAGCCTTTCACTGATGGCTTAATATGATTCATTAATAAAAACAGCTTTTTGAATGCCCAGTTTAAGTCAAAAGAAATCACTAGCATGGGGTTTTTTTGTTGGTGGTGGGTATTTTTCCTTGCAAAAGAAGGGCAAAATGACAAACTGGAGTTGCTGAATTCATTCTGTGTGAGGCTGGTCCTTCTCAAAGCCCCCTTTCCATGGGGCATTCATTCCCTGGGGTGGTGATGCAGTCCTCAGGAATCGACAGGGTCACATGGAGACTTCGGGTGAGAGAGATTTGCAGGGTTAATATAGCAATATTCCACGTCTCAACTAGGAAGCCTTAATGATTTTAAAGTGTCAAAATGGAGCTCTTCAATATAATGGAAATCAGATTCATCTAGAAAGTCACACCTTTCCATCACAATATGTTATTCCTCTTTTGAGGGTCTGAATGACTGGTAAAGTCGTGTTGAGTGTAGTTCTGTGTGGCACATCTTTAAAAGCTATGGACTTCATGTCTCTTTATTTAATGCCATTTTAATTGTAATAAACATTTGTACAAACTATATTGTACTGCAGGTCCTTCTTATGCCCAGCCACATACTCCTAAAAATAAGATGAAGCCATCACTATCTTTTTATAATAGACAGCAAAACTCAAAAATGCAATGTAATTCTTAAGCTGCAGTGCTTACTGCTGTCACTGGCAGTGGCAGTAGGAACTGTCTTCCCAACACACATTTGAAAGGGAAGGAGGTGTTTCAAGTATTTGCAGGTTCAGGGAGCTCCCGATGTGAATCCATCTGTGCTGGAGGATTTTGAAGATGAAGAAATTGCTGCTGCACCTCCATGGGGTGGCGTAAGATAAGTGGGAGGGAAGGGATAATTCAGCATCTGAGAGTACAGCAGGAGCCCTGTGATGGAGGTAGTCATTGTTTGCACCTTGACCTGCCCAATGAACCCATGCCAAGGGAAGACCTCGCAAGATTTAGCAGCCTCCACCTGTGCAAGGTGATGGTAATGGTGTGGCTCTCACACAGCAGTCACCGGATCCGTGTGGTCCAAGTGTTGTGACGGCAAAGTCAGTACACTGAGCTGGAGGTTTGTTGGTTTGATGTGATGCATTACAGAAAGATTAAGGAGACCAACAATACCTATTAAGTCCTCTCCCATATTTCCCTGCAAGTTGTTTCCCACAGTGCACTAACTGGTGTTTTGTCAAGGCCTGCCTCCAGACATACCAAACGATGCATCTTTCATCACTTCCCAAGGGACAATCATCCATGACCAAATAGATCTTGCTGTTGAGAAGATTTCTTTTCTATATTCAGCCTAATTTTTCCTATTCTTAATGTCATCCCATTACTCTTAGTTAAACCCACTCCTATTGTCCTAAATAATTCACCTCCCTCAGGAATTTACCCCTCCATGTATTTGTAGGCTATTCTTTTGTCCCACTGTAGTCTTCACTTAGTGAAGCTATCTATATTTAATTCTTTTAATCTCTCTTCATAAATTAGTCCCTCCAGCCAGCAAGGGGAAGGGCATATTTGAGATGTTATTCAGTGGTGAGCTAGGATGCTCTGTTACATTCTGGGGATATCTAGAGCATGGAAAATGCCTAGGGGAAGCCTAAACATTCATATTATTACTTTTGTTTTTTTCCCAAGCATTTGAACTGCCATAGACAAAGTGATATTTCTGAAAGAGAAAAATATAACTAAAGATCTCTGTTTCATTCTCTCTTTTCTGCCTCACTGCTGTAAATGTCTTCTTTGTCCTCAGTCAATAACCTCCATCACCAGCTGACCAGCTCTTGCTTACAAGCTTTGCCTCCCTTTACACCCTAACCTAGGATTTTTTTATGTCTGTGTGAAAAGCAGAAAATCAGACAGTCAAAGTAAAAATAGGTTAAACTGTATATGATAATAATCAAATGCGGCTGTTGCCGCATGCTGAAGCTTTTTCTATCTATCAGGCTTGAAGAAGATGTTTCCTTGTAACAGTTTGTATACTTGCGACAAAGTTATTGCTTTTTTAATGTACATAAATTCCCGATGAATTAGATAGCAGCACTATTTTCTTTTTCTTACTCTACTGACAAAATCAGACAATAGCTGTACTCTTGACCTTCCCACCCATTGACTTGGAGGATTCAGGCTTACAAGTTAGATGCAAACTAATGACTGGTTTATTTGAATTGCTTGTTTCCTTCCTAAGGACAGTTTGCATGACAGAGCTAATAGCAAAGTCTCCTTTTAGGAGAATGTTGTATAGTTATCTTGCATTTATTTGCTACAAATCACTCTCTGTTCAATCAAGTTCTACGTCTGAAGAAACTGAAGTGACTCATACCAGATGAGGATGATGTGGTCTTTGAACTCATTTGTAAAAAAAAAAAACCCAAACAAAACCCAAGAGTTGGTTTTACTGTTGTTATTACTTGTACTTCATGGCACTTCTGTGCAGCTGAAACACTGCTTTACCAGAAAGTGGAATTTTATACTAAAACTTACATCTTATCATAATCTTAAGGTAACCATTAGTATTTGTTAAAGGGACTGTAATAGTATTTGACTTTTGTGTTGAAAAGGGATTTTCAATTGCTTCAAATACATCCAAAGACTTGGAATGACTGGGCCTGTGCACTGGAATAATTTAAATATCTAAAGGAGAAATGCAGAATCCAGCACATGAACCAGTGCCCATAATTGGCTCTGATACTTCAACAATTTATTTATTTTTCTCTACAGCTGACTTAATACCATAAAATGAATTCATTACTTGCCAAAATGCCTATTGGAAAAAAAAGTCAAACAATTCATATTTGGGTCATACAAACCTGAAAAACATTAGACACCAATAAATAATGTCTTCTGGACGATATGAAAATAAACAGACCCTCATGTTAATGTGAAGCAACTCGGTCTTTAACCCATTGGCTACTATTTTTTCTCTTTGCATTGTGGCAACACATAGGATCACTTCTGGTTATAAATGCTGTACAAGCATGAATCCCCAAATAATCCTTGACTCAAGAGTTTTTACACTAAAGAAAGTAACTGGATCAGGAGGAAGCTAGGTATGTGTGTGCACATGTACAAGAAAAAAAACATCAATGGCATGCACAAGGTGTCCTATGAGTGCCTTCTCTCTCAAGTATTCCTTCTGTTGCAGCCCAAAGCCTGTTTTTCTGTTCAGCAACCAGAGTGATGGCTTAACATGGCCGGTGGTGGCTACTTCTAGAGTTAGGAGATGCCCGTGAAGAAGACTTCATCCACAAATGGTGAGAGCTTCAGTTCCTTCCCCCTGGAATCTCCAGGCCAAGCTCCTGAAGTGGTATCCCCCCACTTCCAGCAGCTTTGTTCCAAAAGAAGCAGAAAGTACACATTTACTTCTCTTGATATGTTTATGGGTCAGCTTGAATGCAAAATGTGAATTTATGAAGCTGGAAAGTCTATTTTAATCTCTGGGTTTGTTATATTTTCTTCTTTCATCATACTGCATTGCAAATTATTCTAGTTCTATTTCTCTGGTGTATTAAACTAGTGCATTGCCAAGTCTCAGCTCTCCATTCAGGTTCTGGCATCAAAGCCTTAGGCCAATTTTATTTCATTTGTATTTGCTGTCAGAGCAATGTCTTTATTCTAAAATGCCCTTCTCATATCAACTTCTCAGGTGGCTTGACAGAAGTAGAAAGTGTGAGGAAGAAAACCCTCCCCCACACCACAGTCTGTAGTATTGCTTTTATGTTTTCACCCTCTCTGAGGGGGAAAATGTACAACACATGTCAAGAAAATGAAGTTCAGGATGCCATTTAGCAACGAAGGAGATTTTTTTCTAATCTTAGCTATGCACTTGACCTGTTCATACAGCCTGTTTTATTTATACTTATGTGTATATATAGGTATATATATATGTATGTATATAAAAAGCACACACACTTAAAAAAAAAGACTCATGTTGCTGTTGCTCTGGGCTAATTTCTTTTCAACTGTGAGTGGCACATTTACTCAATTACAAACAAAATTTTAGTAAAGCAGAGTGAAAATCTATCACGTCCAATTATGATGACAATGCAATGCCGTGCAGCTGAGGGTTAGACTAAGACCAGCCGTCTTTTGCTTGTGTCCATCAAGGATTGTGATGGAGCTTTTATATGCATGGGCAAAAAGGTGATTTAAACTGGATGACAGGAAGCCCAAATCATTTTGTCATATTAAGGACTGTCAACGATCGACCTCAGGATGGAATTGTCTGATGTCAAGTCAGAATTAGGTAAGATAAGGATAGCTGTAAACAGGATATCTTAAACGTCACAGGACAAGGGGAAGCATAAGAAAAGTTTCTCTTCTGGCATTGCATGTTAAGCAGTAACAGGACTTGATAATAACAGTCTTCAGTCTTCTGTTTAATATTACCCATTGTGTCCAGCAAAGGACACTTTGCATTCTAACAAATTTTATTTGCCAAGCACAGATGTCTCCTATCTATAAAATCACATGCACTTAAGAATATATAACCAAACATTAAAAATCCACTTACATACGTACACATCTGTCTGCAGCATCCATGCATTGGCGACACTAAGGACACTGAAATCCCTGGGTCATGTGCTTTTACAAAGATCCTAGTAAGCAGCGCTGCAGCCTGTGGTGCAACAGGAAGAGTGCAGGATCGCATCCCCTTCACACTGTTTTCAGAAGTAATGATTCTCTCCCCTTTGAAAATAATGAAGGTTTGGGTTACAGAAAGTACCTTCCCAAGCACAAACACATGTATGCGTGTTTTGAAGGCTACTCCCCATTAAGTGCTTTGGTTTCGGGTAGTTTAATCTGTGTCCTCACTGGTTTATGGCAGAACAATGGGTTTCTCAACCGAGGACTGTGCATGTTAAAAGCAGGGATCAGATGAGACCTCTGGACCAAAGAAATTAGTTTCACCAGGGCATTCAAAATAAGTTTAATCTACAAAAATCATCGCTACATTTAGGATCCCACAAAATGTTGTGCCTTAGGAATGGAGCATTTCAGAAAGTAGTTGAACAGTGGCAGTGTTTCAACATCATCAGCCAGGAAAAAGAAACCTCAGTTTGCTGTATTGCTAAGTGAATGGAGCTGATTACTCCCTTGCAAGCAATGATGATTCAAATTCCTCAAAAATTGTAATGACTTCCAGTAATATTTTCCTTTGACAGCTCTGGGACAAACTTTTTCATTCATTCACTATTTCCTCTGAAGATTTACGTCAAAATTAGGGGTGAGTAAAGCCTGCTTCTTCCCGTGCTTTCTTTTGCTTTTTGCTACAGCTCTGCTTTATTCTTTACTGGATAAATAATTTGAGGTGAAACAAGAAGCAACAACAACAGAAAAAAAAAAAAAATTACAAAGCAGGTCTCAGTAAAATAAAAATGGAAAAATTTGAAAACAAAAGGTGATTTTTTTCCCATTTTGTCAAAGACCTACTTTTCCCATAGACCGGGGAAGAGCAGAAGCCTCTCTGCAGTCTACCTAGATATTGCTGTCTGGATGCCTATTTGTATTTCAGATACTATAATGACATATGTGAGAGAAGAGAGATTTTTACAGGAACTGGATGAAGAAAACTATGGGAGTGAATAAAATTTTCTTTCTTTGGGTATGCAGAAACAGAAATGTAGCATGAATTGATATTATTATCTCTATATATATTATTCATACAATATTGTGTTTTGATTTGCTGCAAATTACAAAAGACTCAAAATACTAATTTTAAAAAACTTTCCCTGCCTCTCTCTATCTCTCTCTCACTCACACACACTTATTTTCCATACAATAATTCTCTCCAGTGATCATTAGAATATACTCTCAGAGCTAGGAAGAGTGAGATGAGGCACTGAAGGGCCACTCCTGCAGCTACTTCTACCAGGGTCATACAGGGGTTGATAGAGACATTTTTGTGTTTCTTTTCTGGCCTTTATGCTTTTCTGTATGCTATATTTAAGGCAATATACTCAGGATGAAATCTAGAAACCACAAATTTGTCTATGTCCATAGGAAAAAAAACCATGCTATGGACATTTTTTCACACATACAATATAGGAGCCAGCAGCCATGACTTTCAGTTAATTCACTATTTTACTCATAATAATACTCAATAATCACTATTTTACTCATGTCGGATCAAAATTTTGAGAAACAGTACCTGTATGATAGAAGTTTATTGTCATTATGATACAAATCAACAAGCATATTAAGCCTAAAAATCAGTTTGCCCCAAAGCAAACTCCCCATCTCCCAAGCATCCTGGTACATACAAATTAAACATACCCAGATCTGAGGTTCTTCATGAAAACTGAGGTGTTGGGAAGCTAAACCAAACGAAATCTTGTTTAATTAATTCAAGCCCACCATAGAAGTGTCTCTGCTAATGTCTACATTTTAGTCAAGACTACTTTTTACTTTTCTATAAGTAATAAACAGGCCATAGAAGCAGTCTCCTCACCTACTTAATGAGAAGGCAGAGTTTTTGGGGAAGCAGGTATTCCTAATTTGGACACAGAACTGCACAAAGGTAGATTTCTGGCAGGCAGAGCAAAAACCAGGGTTATTGGTCTTACCTGTCCATGGTTTAGATGTCCAGACAACATCTAAACACTCCTGAGAAGTACCTCCCAAAATATTTGCTCTGCACTAGTTCTGCATACCTGAATGCTCCTCTTACAAGGCAGATAGAGTTGTTGTGGGACTCAGTGAGGAAGCAAGATTCCACAGGGAGTCATGAGTGATGAGGATAGGACCTGGACAAGGGATAGGGGTCAGAGGGGCACTGGACCACTGACACAGGTTGAGGGAAAAAAGCAGAGGTGAGTGCTGAAGGAAACACCTGGGAGTTCCTCAGCTAGGAGCCAGCTTGAGACTGGGCTGGTCCACAAATGCCGTGTTTCTGAAGATGACAGGAGTGAGAATAGAAGCAAGGCCCACCAAAGGTGTAGGTGATCTCAAGGAAAGCCCTGGGACAACTATAGCCCAGCGTGGAGCTCATGCTACCACTGTGGTCACCAGGTTTGTGTTCTCTTGGGAAGTGTATGCACTTCCACACCAGACAAACATGGTGTGCCCAGCTGTCCCAGACCCCGGGGAGTCAACATGATCAATGTGGCCCTCTGCAGTGTTATCAAACACCTTGGCCAGCACTGCTCCCATGGAGTTCCCACAGCACACATCAACCTCGCTAGGGTTAAAAAAGGCAAAACGCTCAGATAATGCTGGTGTTGCTTAGTCTGATCCTTCTGCCAGGAAAGAAGAAGCAGAACAAACACTGGTGAGTTTATCAGAAACAAGAGATGATTTATTGAGAAAGTGTTCAACAATTATTTCTTTGAACGAAGTTGGCATCTTGCCCCTTCAACAGTGCTGCTTACCATCCGCTTCAAAATTAGATAAGCAAATCCCTCCTGGCCTTTTCCCGCCAGGAAGAGTGTCAGTCTACTCCATTCATGGACCCTGAACCCCAAGTACTTGATATAAACTGACAATTGATAGTCAATAGTATTGGCAGACCCACTCATCAAAGCTAACTGCACAACAGGAAACATCCTGCTTCAGTTCATCGTTGTGTAATTCATTGTTATATTAATAGAGATATGAGGAAAGTTTCCATAGGAAGAGAGATTGAAAAGAACAGGACTTCTAGTGTAGAGAAATAATGAAAACGGGGACTTGCTAGCCTATGTGACACAAAAAATTCTCCTTTTGTGTTATCTACTGTTTCTCATAATGAAAGAACAAGAGATAACTAAAAAAAAATGAAAAGCATTCAATTGAAAATTGATAAAAGGATTTATTTATTTGTATACAACATGCAAGTAACTTCTGGAGCTAACTGTCAACAGATATGACTGAAGAAAAAAAAAATCAGCAGGATTAGAAGTTTATCGGGATATTAAGAATATATATCATTACAAAACTAACTTGCCAAGTTGGTTTTTTTCTCCTGCAGGTAGTAAACATAACCAACAACTTTGTTGAAAATTCCTGGAGTATTTTGAGGTAGTCAGCCGGAAGATTTAAAAGGACTCATTGAAAATCACTGAAAAATCACAATTGTACCCCACTTGCTGTCTAATAACTCTACCTTACTGATAATCTAAATCAAATAACTAGCTGGTAAACAAAACAGGCTGGGAAACCGATCTGTTGACAAATACTGTAATGCTCAAACTTTGATGTCACAGTTCATTAACACAGCAACCAATTGGTGCAATAAAAAAATCAAATTTATGTCCTTTTTGTTTTCCCATCATGAAAAGGTGGTGGGGTTTTTTTGAAATATGATTACCTAATGATCATACAACTCTTGACATCTCAAGTCACTTCTTACCATAGATTTGCTTTATGTACAAAGTACTGCTTGGACCCTCTGAAAGCTGGGCTAGGCACAAATGATCCTGATGTCTTGTCTCATCTGGGTTACCTAAAAGTGTGGACAGGCAGTCTACTCCCTGTTGGCAAAGATTTTTATCTGAGTTTTCTGAGATGTAGTTCATTCTAGTGAATAAACATCAGGTATTTCCTGATACAGGAAAAGTGATTGGAATAAGGTTCAACAGAGAAATGTGAAGGTCCTGGTCTGTCTTGCTGCCACCAGAAATCGGACATGAACCCCAATACGTTCAGGCTTCTGACTCCAGTGCCACCTCAGTTTAGGATTGTCCCAGCAGAGTTTAACAAGATGCCTGGCTGACAGGTCCTACAGTTTCACCTTTGCAAATGTGTGCCAAATTTATCTTCCAGCCTTGAACTGACTTCTTCCTAAACTCACAAGGTGAGCTACTGCATGTCTAACTGATTTAAATTCAAAGTCAACAGGATGTATCTTCTGCAATCTGCATTTTACTTACGGCTGATGCTTCTGAAACACGACAACTTTGAGACACGGGTTAAAAATGGAGGAAGCTATTGCAAAATACGTACTACAGCTCATTTTACATGCCTAAGCCTGTGAAATACCTTCGCTAATCTACCTCATACTTTCCGTCAAACAGTTCTACCAGATTTGTTAAAAAACAGATATGCAAATTTTAGGTAAAAGGAGATTTTTTGGGGGAAATGGAATGTAAGGGTATCAAAATAAGGCTTGATTGTAAAAAGACATTAATTCAACTGCAACTGCTTCATAATTCAGAGTATTAGATTAATGCTTTATGAGCACATTATCTACAAGTTAATGTAAATGCTGTAACAAACTGAAATTCAGAGATAGAGACTGTTCACAGATTTGGCTTGGACCCCGTCCACAGAGGATTTATTAATCAGTACAGAAAGTTTAGTCTAACCTTTGCCAGTCAGTTCAAGGTAGTGAAGCTTCCTGAAAGATGACAGAAATGTCTTTCATTCTTGCAGACATCTAGCAGCTCCCTCTGTTCTAGCCATAGGGCTGGGTCAGACCTTCCTGCATCACCTCCACATTGCTGATGTGCTAGACCACCCGAGCCATGACCGAGGCATCGCTGCTGTGGGTGCAAGAGCAAGCCCAGATGAAAAGCAGTCTGAATCTGTCACATGGAGAGAATCAAAAGTCAAAGTTCTGTGTCCTCTGGCAATGCCCCCAAAGCACTGCAAGACACACACACACTTTACAATGCAACAGTGGGGAAATTTCAGTCCCATGCTTTGCCCTCCATCCCAGCTACACCAGCCACAGATCACCATATTCCCACCCTGTGTCCTTTTACTTACAGAATCATAGAATGGTTTGGGACCTTAAAGATCTAGTTCCAACTCCCCTGCCACGGGCAGCGACACCTTCCACTAGACCAGGTTGCTCCAAGCCCCGTCCAACCTGGCCTTGAACACTGCCAGGGAGGGGGCAGCCACAACTTCTCTGGGCAACCTGTTCCAGTGTCTCACCACCCTCACAGTGAAGAATTTTTTCCTTATATCTAATCTAAATCTACCCTCTTTCAGTTTAAAACCATTACTCCTTATCCTATCCCTACACTCCCTAATAAAGAGTCCCTCCCTATCTTTCCTCTAGGCCCCCTTTAAGTACGGGAAGGCTGCTATAAGGTCTCCTTAGAACCTTCCCTTTAAGCTGAACAACCCAAACTTTCTCAGCCTGTCTTCATAGGGGAGGTGCTCCAGCCCCTTGATCACCTTCATGGCCCTCCTCTGGACCTGCTCGAGCAGGTCCATGTCCTTCTTATGCTGGGGTCCCCAGAGCTGGGCACAGCACTGCAGGTGGGGTCTCACAGGAGCAGAGTAGAGGGAGAGAATCCCCTCCCTCGACCTGCTGGCCGCACTTCTCTTGGTGCAGCCCAGGGTACAGTTGGCTTTCTGGGCTGTGAGCTCACATTGTTGGTTCACAGTTTCCCATCCACTACTACCCCCAAGTCCCTCTCTGCAGGGCCGCTCTCAATCCACTCATTTCCCAGCCTGTATTTGTGCTTGGGATTGTCTTGACTCATGTGCAGGACCTTGCACTTGGCCTTGTTGATCTTCATGAGGTTTGTACAGTTTCTCCAGCCTGTCCAGGTCCCTCTGGATGGCACATCCCTTCCCTCCAGGGTGTTGACTGCACCACAGAGCTTGGTGTCATCAGCAAACTTGCTGAGGGTGCACTCAATCCTACCGTCCATGTCACTGACAACGATGTTAAACAATGCCAGTCCCAACACCGACTCCTGAGTAATGCCACTTGTCACTGCTCTCCACTTGGACATCTGCATAGTCCAGCACACACAAGAACAGCTGAATCAGGAACAAGCAGAGAATTGCTTTTTAGCAATGTTACAAATGTTAACCTAAACAAACCAATGAACAAAAACCCAGCACAGCAGTAATAGTGATGAAGCCATGGCACTTTATCATAATTCCATCTAGTGAGACAGGGAATTTTTGTCAATATGTTTCATGCTCAGAAAATGTACTGCTCAGCACTTTGACACTGTACTAGCCACACACATTTTCTTTTATTGGGGAAAGGTTCTTTTATGTAAAAGTACACATTGGAACCAGATCCACGTCCTCCCATACAGACTTCCTGGCTTGTTCAAACAGGGACACGTGGCTGTGCTCACATGAATACAGTGCACTGGGAGAAAGCGCCAAGTATATGGGCAGAAGTCCTTGAGACAATTTTCAAGGACATTTACGTGGCAGGACATTAGGAACCTTTCCTAAGGAATTTATTCACTGAGAACTTTTAGAGATCTGGCACAGAGACATGTAATTATATCCCATAACATTAGAAGTGGAGGCAAGTATCAGGCCTCCACAAGGGCCAGTATGAGCATTCCCAATGACAAGTCAAAGAAATTTATAGTACGTAGTTATGAAATAACCTACCCACTTGAAAAATGCCTTATGAAGCTAGAGAGTGGGTCTCTGAGTTACGCCATCAAGCATTAGGGTTTATACCACTGATAGATTAAATCATCTCTAATACCATGCAGAGTGCAGCTCTCCTTCCCCTTTAGGCATTCTCTGGGTCGCACACCTCTGTGAACGCCTTACAAGTCTCTGATGTACTCTAGATTCCACGCATTTTCCCCCTCTCTTTCCAAGGTTATCTTTCCCTATCTCTAACAACTTCCATAGCCAACTTCAACCCTTTCATATTGCAGATACTTTCATCTTTCATCTCAAGGTGGTTTTTTTCTTTTTTTTTTTTTTTTTTTTTTTTTTTTTTATTAGATGAACTGAAAAGTTTTTCAAGATAGACTGAATTTTATTTTCTGGCTGAAGACACTATAATTACAGAAGATGAGCTGATTTTTTTAATCCCATGGACTCTAACACATTACTTACATTATCTTTTTCTGGAGAAACCACTAGCACCTGTGATTTATTCAAACTATTTCCATGGATGTTCTTCACCTTTTTTCACTATTTGTATTTACTTTTGGCAATCCACCCATCTGAATTTATCAAGTTACTCTGAAGTTCCTCACAGTCTTCAGAAGCTTTGAATAATCTAAACATATTTGTGTCAGCAGTGTGTCCAGGGGGCCAAGAAGGCCAATGGCACCCTGGCTTGTGTCGGCAATAGCGTGGCCAGCAGGGACAGGGAAGGGATCTTGCCCCTGTACTCGGCACTGGTGAGGCCGCACCTCGATTCCTGTGTTCAGTTTTGGGCCCCTCACTACAAAAAGGACATTGAATTACTCGAGCGTGTCCAGAGAAGGGCAACGGAGCTGGTGCAGGGTCTGGAGCACAGGTCCTACGAGGAGCGGCTGAGGGAACTGGGGGTGCTTAGTCTGGAGAAGAGGAGGCTGAGGGGAGACATCATCGCCCTATACAGCTGCCTGAAAGGAGGTTGCAGAGAGCTGGAGATGAGTCCCTTTAACCGAGTAACAAGTGATAGGACAAGAGGTAATGGCCTCAAGTTGTGCCAGCAAAGGTTTAGACTGGATATTGGGAAGCATTTCTTTACAGAACGGGCTGTTAGGCGTTGGAATGGGCTGCCCAGGGAGGTGGTGGAGTCCCCATCCCTGGAGGTGTTTAAGAGTAAAATTGACATAACACTGAGGGATGTGGTGTAGTTGGGAACTGTCAGTGTTAGGTTAGCGGTTGGACTGGATGATCTTCAAGGTCCTTTCCAACCTAGATGATTCTGTGATTCTGTGAAATATTGTTAGCTGACTGATGAAAATATTAAGTATCAGCTCTGAAGAAAAGAACATTAATCAATACATTCTCATGGATGAAGCACCTATGAGAGTCAAAAGGCAACAAAACCTGTAGTCAGACTCAAGCCAAGTTTAGGAGTGGCAAAGGCAGGCTTACTGCTCGCACTCAGTCTTCTTCCAGTATCTATAGCTCCTGTAAAACTGTCTAGTGATATTGTTCTATCAGTTACTAGTATCTAATAATTTTACCTCTAATTAAAGTTATTTTGCTATTCACTTTTACTGAACTTGCAAAGTTCTTTCACCCTCCAATGGTTCAAATGAACAGAAAGGCCTTATTTTGCTGCTGTGCAGGAGGACACTGGGACAGTGGGGTCTGGGCCAAAGGGTGCGAAAATCTGAGAGTGTGGAATTTACTTTACAATAAAACAACATTAACTCTCAAGTAATCAGCATTAACTCCCGAGAAATCACTCAATACCCTCCTGAGAGCACTGTGGGACTGCAAGGGTGAAGCCCTGAGGACGGAGCTGCTGCTGCCTGCCCATGCTGGCAGCCTTCGGCACAGCTAACAGCCTGCCACAGAAATATTTATGTGAGATAGCCATCCACTTTAAAACTGCATAAGAAAGAATAGAAAGGAAATGGTGTAAAATGTCACATCCAGACATGAGAACAAAACAAAAGGAATTTTTTTTCCCTTACAGCAGGAAAAAAGTACTCACGGGAGCTTCTTATCCCTTCCTTCGTCATTTTTTTTCCTTCTCAGGTTTCTTTCATATAGGGAAATAATTCTTTCTCTGTTGACACCTATGCAACCACAGACGTGTCAGCATGAGCTGACTGGGTGGAAAAGAAAAAAATATTTACCCCCAGCATTTCTGCGATCTGCTGCATTGCCATTACTGCTGTGATTTATCAGGGCCCGTTATGTATTTTAGCTTAAGCTTCTCAGTCACCCAAATGATTTCCTCTCAAAAATGAGAAATACGAATGAGCTGCACAAGCTTGCAGGAAGGAGGGCAAAGGGGAAAACAAGCAATGTCTTCCCCTCCAGCATCTGCCTCAAAAATGGGAGTAATACAGCAGGGAGCAAGCACCCAGAGATAGATGCTGAGAGACGCTGGGGAAGAGCGAGGTACCATGGGGGTACAAAGCACCTCCACCTCCACTCCTCGCCCTGCATGCCAGCAGCCCCGATTCCTCCCCAGGACCCTGGAGCCCCATTCTCCTCACTGCCATGCTGCCACGTCCCCCCATCACTAACGGAGGGCAGGCAGTGGGGGACGGGGGGGCAATGGCTGCAGAAATGCAGCATCAGCACAGAGATTAGGCTGTCAGCCTCCAGAGCACTTCCCTGCAAAGGAGCAGATAAGAGGGAAAAGGTGAATGGGAACACTTGTCACAGCAGATGGCGGCTTTGATTTGCAGAAGAAAGCAGGGAGGGGGAGTGGAAAATAGAGAAGGGGAGGCCATCTCTGCCGGCCTGGTCCCTGATGCTCCCCCAAGCCCCCAGGATGCCACAGTCCCCGCCCCTGGCCAACCACCCTGCTGATGCACCCAAAGTACTTGTTGACCTTCCCCGCAGACTTTGTAAGACAAGGTGTGGGGTTTTGGCAATCCTGGCCACGTTATACATTTTATTAACGTTATGCTAATTAGCTGGAAAGCCACGCATTGATTTTCTTGAAAGAATTCAAGGATCAAATATCCATGAATAGAACTGGCAAAACCTAATCTACTAATGGATTTAACTTAAGAAAAATATAAAGCTCAAAGAAAAATATGATTATTTGGGGGCTACTTAACTAGTACTTATCTTTAAAATACTTTTACAGAATTTCTATATTCTGTTGAGGTTGAAAAAATGCAGTTACGTTTTAAAAACATATTTGACCGATAGGTCGAAACAATGCCTTTTGTTTTCTTTCCTTCTCCTCCTTTCTCTTCCTTCCTCCTCCTTCCTCCTCTCCTCTCCTCTCCTCTCCTCTCCTCTCCTCTCCTCTCCTCTCCTCTCCTCTCCTCTCCTCTCCTCTCCTCTCCTCTCCTCTCCTCTCCTCTCCTCTCCTCTCCTCTCCTCTCCTCTCCTCTCCTCTCCTTCTCCCTCTCTCCGTTGCTGACCTGGTATGAGTGGCTCATGACAGCTATGAGCCCATGGTGGCTGGTTCAAACCAGAGGCAGAAATGCCCCACAGCACTTATCCACCTGCAGAGGGGCTAATTTTCTGCTGACCTACCATGGCTGTGCCTCCATTAGCTTGGGCTGCAGCATGGCATTTCATCTCTATAAAACCTCTCCAAATTTTGCAGATTACATCTCAAATTCATAGGTCTGGACTCCAGCAAAAGTGCCAGAAGGCTGCACAGCTGTGCTGTGGGATTGAGGAACACATGTCCCACACTAACCAGGGCTAGCAACAGGTAGCACAGGATCCTCCTCTCTCCCAGCAGTACCTCTTCACCTGATATAAACCATCATCATATCCAAGAGCCCTAGCCACAGGCAAGGCTGGCATTGTGGCATGTGCTATATAAGCACAGCACAAGAAAATAGTCTGAACTACAAAGAAATGAGGCTTAATAGGGGAAAAAAAGACCCCAGGCAAATGCAGACAGGAAGGAAATAGAAAGAAATAACAGGAAAATAGTAGTCAGCTGGACAAGCAGTCACTCCAGCACACCCACAAGTCGTTGTCCAGCCTTTTATAGATACCATTATAAAGGATGGTTTCAAGGCGGGTTGGACAGTAATAATAAGGCAAGTTTGGATTTGGCTGCAGGGGATGCATCTTGAGCACAAAAGGCAGCAGGAAAGAAAACAGAGGGACACTTGTTTGATACTTTAACAAGGCAACAGGGAAGAAAACACAGAAGCTCTTGTTTGGAAATTTAACAAACGAGTAATAGAGACCAGAAGATTGTCTGACAGGAGGTGGAAGTAGATATTTCATGAGTATGCCAGAGATGGTGGTGACCCAGTGATGTGCTAAGCTGGGGAATCGGGCCTTGAAACTGAAGATATGCATCTGATGTTCAATGCAGCATGGGAAGACAAGCAGGTGAAGGAATCCCTCAAAACAGACAGGCATGGTCAATGCAACAAGCCATAGAAAAATTGGATTGTGATGGTCAAGTGATTTAATGTGTTGGGACATCTGAGCAGGTAGGTGACCTGGTAGACAGCATGCCCCCAAAGTTTCAGAAAGTCACACAGCTCCAAAAAAGAATTTTTAAATCAAGACTACCAAATTAATTATGCAGACTATTACACTGACACCATTGCATTGCTCTTCTCCTAGGCATAAATATGAACTAGCAGATCTGAACCACAGTGTACTTTACGCTAGGAACAAAATCAAAGCTGAACAAAATTGAAGCTGGGATCAAGAGAGCAGAAATCTGAACTGTGAATATTCCCCAACATTGTACTAGAGAGGGCACCGTGCAATCTCCTCCTGGAACTCTGTCCATGCTGTTTTCTCTCAGTGACTCAAGATCAAATGTGCACAGTTCACTAGTAAAAGGACCATTATTTTAACTGTCAGCAACAGCCTCAGCCTGTGCTGCCATTCTGTCTTACACATCGTTAACAATCAAAGCCATCCAATTTGAAATTATCTGCCAGTCCTCAGGATGTTGGGTGTATCAGAACAAAGTCAAGAAGGGTATCCCATAATGGGCTGGTTATTCAGCACTTGCTGGACAAAAAGAAGTGTACCCTCCATTGCAGTTAGCACAGTGAGCCAATATAACTTTAAACCAAACCTTTCACACCTGGGTGATAGAATAAGGTGGATTTCTACATTCCTGACATAAAATCATTCTTAAAAAACTGGAATCTGCTCCCCTTGTGAATTTCTCTGAGTTTCCACATGTTTTTTGTTTTATTGATAAAAACTCCTTTTAGCTGATGAATGGCTGCCATTAGATTACATTGTTGTCTAAACTCTGAGGTATAGGGATTTTAGTTATTCACCCCAAGAGGCATGATTGCTCTCTGTCCCTCCAGAAAGGACACTGGCTGCCCCATCACATGGCTCCAGGGCAATGTATTGTTCCAGGAAGCCTCAGCAGAGAGAATTCACTTCAAAGGAGTTACACCAGCCTAAAACCCAAGCGATGCAGGGACAGGTCAGACCCATTGGGTTTGTGATAATGCAGTTGTTAACTTGTAATTTAATCAGTTCAGCATCCCTTCCATACATCAGGCACTCATGGTACAGTATACTTGGGTGCTCAGACTGATGGGACTCTTGGTCAACAGTAAAGCTCCAACCTCAGCATCCCACTCTGAGACACTATTTTCCCCCCAAAAAATCCCACAGAAAAGCCTCTGCAGTCTTCCTCGCTTCTATAACTAGGGCTAAAATTCATCACACTCCTGAATTCTGGATGTGATAACCCTAGCATGCCTCAAATAGTTTTTGTTCACTGCAGCAAGGAGACCACCACCTTTGAGGAAAACTTTAGCAAGAGTCTTCCATAACAGGGTTTACACCTCAGAGTACTGATATTCTGCACCCACCTAGTTTATGGTCAAGAGGTTCTGACGTGAATAAAAAAATGCATGTATTTTTGTTTATTAGAGGGCTATTTCATTGTTTTTTCCACAGATGGTTTGTGATACTCACAAAGGAACCATCACAGTGCTGGAAAACAACTCCATCAAAATGCTCATGATGTTTCAGCTCTGTGACTCCTATTTCATGGGACTTCAGGTTTTGCAGACATTTGGCTTTCTCAGGCTCAATCCAAATTCAGGGTTTGGAAAACAAGAGCTGACTGCACATGAAATCAAAACGATAATGGTGGCAGGAAATAATTGGGGGAGATGGCAAAAGTGGTGCTTGCCGTCTGGATGGAGGGAAGCCTTGCCCTTTGTTGCCCGGCTGGAGAAGGCCTCCTGGATTTCCAGATGCTTTTGAATGTTCCAGAGGCAGCAGGAGCTACGAGTGTTTATTTCCCCTTCTCCTATCTGCTTGGTGAGGGGATTTCAACCTCTTGTCCTGTTGGACTGTGTCGCCATTGTCTGTGCTTTTCTCATCTCCAGACTGGATCACTGCCATGTGGTCTGCTCAGCACTACGTCTGAGGACCACTCAGAAACTTCAGCTAATTGCAGTATGCAGCTGCCTGCTTACATATCCACATTTCAGACACAAACCATAGAGTGCAGATGGTACACAGGCTGCGCCAATTTTCAGTTCATTTCCAGGTGCAATTCATGCCTTAGTTTCTAAATCTCCTTGTGATTTGAACCTGCCCGGCCCCCAGAGACTACCTCTGCCTATGAACGCTAGGTCCACCATTGAGATGAGCCGAGGCATTTGAAGTGACAGTCCCTGGAGCAGCGCATTTGGAAATGGCTTTTTTTCTCAGCAGAAGAAGGCCCACAGCTCTTGAATTTGCTTCCTTGTGTGGTGAACCTTCAGGGCACGTTGTGAAACTTGTCTCTTTTGTTAAGCTTTAGTTTAATATATTGGGGTGGGCTAAGAAGGGAGGTTTTGATGAGGACACTTTTACTTTCATTGTTGTCATGGCAGTATAATTCAGTAGGGGATATAAGTTTTTATTTGTTTTTATTTTAACTGTAGCTAATGCAATCTAAGATTGTGCACAGCATAAATGAAATCAAATAAATAATTACAATTGCTTCAGGCCAGTGCTGTTTACTGGAGAGCCGGGGAAGGAAAGACAAGAGTGGAGTATTGCTGCACTGGAAAAAATTAAGAAGGTATGGCCAGATGAAAGGGAGTAAGCCAGGTCACTTCCATAGATCATGCTATGGGATGCCACTGATTTGTTTCCTTGAAAGGGGGTTCTTGGGGACTGACATGTCTTTCAAGTTCATACTGAGAGTTCACTGCAATGTGTGACTGCCGTTGGTCTAGAGAAGAAAGTACAGAGATACTGACCAAGACACACTGTCAAAAAAAAAACCAAAACAAACCCAAACCAACAAACAACAAAGTACGGAGTAAATAACAACCTACAACAGCATTAGAACCCAAAGACCCTTTTGTCAAAGAATTATCCTACCTTTCTTTTCCTTCTGATTTTAGTCCCCGCCACGATCCCTTTGTGTGGCTGTCTCTGCTCATTTTCTCAGGTTCTTTTCAGCTGGGTTGGTACATTGCAGATTTGAACTGAGCCGTCAGACTGAATAATGCTTCCATAGAGAAATGAAAACACCTAGAAAGAAGAGAGGCAGATTGCTGAAAATAACCAAAGGTCTCAGATAATATAGCTGATTCTGTCTAAAGGCACATGTATGTACATATATTCACACAAAGGTAAATAGATCATGATTGCAAAAAGCATTTCTTTGTGTATATTCAGAGTCTGGAAACAAATCTACTCCTTTCATGGACAATTATAACCCTCCTAGTTAGAGATCTGTGTATATTTCTACTTAATAAACCAGTCACAATTCATGGTCATGTTTGGGTATGCAGTCACAACTGTAGACTTTCAGTTTCTGTAGTCATGTGTGGCAGAGAAGACTTCTTGCCTAGAGTTCACAGGACAAAATTATGGACAAAACACACTGCAGAATTTACCCCAAGACACAGGAAAGGAGAGAATCCCCGCTCTCCGAAGCATCTAACCAGGAAAGGCCAGGAGATGTCAGCCCTTTGGAACTATGCTTTCTTTACCTGTAGAAAAGCTTTCTTGGTGGAGTTTTGCTCTCCAGTGGTGTAAAGGGAACTGAAAGATGCCTCAAATAGGCAGCAGAGGGTTTTTTCCCTAAGATGGGGACTGGCATAGTGCTGGCAGAAACAGTTTTATACCATCTGCTTCCCCCTCTGGTTCAGAGGAGAGGCAAAGGACAAGAATGTCATACACCACTCTTGGCAGCATGATTTACGTCAGACCAATTTAAACTCCTGCCAGTAAAGCACTTATACTGCTAGATCATCAAGTACATAACTATGCGGTCACATGAACATGGTAAGCTAAAGGTATGTATCCGTTGGTTCAATGTTTGTGTTCCAGGCCTTTTTAATTTTTGTGGGGGTTGAGTAACACCAATTTACTAAGATTATTTACGGGTTGGTTGGTTTTTTAACTTGATTCTCTTGCTAGCTCTTTTTAAATACTGAGACATTTTTCGGTGGCATTAACTCCACATCTTGCAACATGCACGCAGTCTTTGGCTAGCCTTCAACTGTACAGAGACAGCTTAAAAGGACTTTAAAAATCACCGGTCTGGCTCTCAGTCTTGTTTGTTTAAAACTCTGCCTCATGACATATTTGTAACTGAGTCCTCATCCCAGACTGGACCTGTTCCTTCCTTCAGGAGAGACTTTCCCCAACATGACCATAAGTCTATGGGAAATTCATACGTTGCAAGTACCCCCCAGCTCACCTACACCATATAAATGGGACTGACATACATGTTTAACGCACACGTCAAGATGAGCTATGAGTACAATGAACTTACTGAGCACATAATCCATTGCCACCATCATAAAGTAGTTACCAATAATCTCAATGTCTTCAACAAGTTGTTCCTTAAAGATAGTTTCACAGCTGATTTGCTCTTCAAACTCCAGAAGGAGAAGTCTGGTTTTAAAATTCTGGTTTTATAGGTGCAGCTCTCAGCCCTGTGGGACCACTGTGATGCCTCTAACTCAAATTCATTCATTCATGAGCTCACATCCTACAAATCCAGAACTTGATGGAAGGAAAGGAAGAAAAAAACCCACTGCAAACTGGACTTGGTATGTCAAGAGCAGGAAACCAGCTCTACATTTTGCAATCAGAGCTCATCTTGTCCCTCAAGCTTCTGCAAAGATTTCCACAGCAAAACCTACCTGCAAGACAAAGGCAGGAGGCATTTCCCTCACCGAGGGGATCAGCATCTGCATGACACTGAGGACTGCAGCTGGGAAATGACATGTTCCTACCTGACAAAGTCATTTTGGTTGCTACCTCAGTCAACCTCATTAGCAAAGCTTAATTGGAGACGCACATGAACAACCCCAGCAGAAGAGAAAGGCTATTGTTTGAGAGCAAACCTCAAAGTCACACTGCATCTCACTAGCTGCCAGGAGAGCACACGACAGGTTAGGACAAGAGGCCTTCCTGGGGGCAGAGGACGCTCTTTGTGGTGCAGGTGGCCTTGTGCAGCTAGACTTGTCAAAACTGTATTCCTTCTCCACAGACCCCGACTGCCACACCCCATGCAGAACAAAAATGTTCCCCTGGTGAAAATACAGCCTTGGCAGGAGAGGACCTTGTCTGGAGGTTGATATGAGTCAATCGTAGGGCGCTTTTGTGTGCGTGCTTGTACGTGTGTGTGCGCGCATGCGCGGGTGTGCACATTAACAGAGTATGCTGTCAGCGACTGATTTTCAATGATGCAAGTCTCCTCTAACTGATAACACTCTAAATAACAGGTGAGTGACTCCTGGCAAGAAGGAGATTGTCTGACCTCATTGTTTGCCTTTTTTCCCCCCTCTTTGTTCTTCACAAATAAAGGTTTTTTAATAAACTGAAAGGTCCTCCGCTCCTGCCTGATGATAAAATGAAAGGAACCAGTGAGGTATGGTACAACGTGGCAGCGAAAAAAGAGAAGCTCATCAGAAAATAACAAAGGTGCAAGTTAAAGATAAGGCAGCTGTCAGAGATTAATCCTGCTGGCCTGATTGTTTTCTTTAATACCAAGGCCTGCAATAGCAAGCGATAAGTTTGCTGAGTAATTTGGTTTTTGGTGAGGAAATAAAATTCAGGTAGGCCTCATAATTGATTTCCTTTTCTTTAGTTTTCTAAACATTAAACAAAACAAACAACAAAAAAAAGAACCACCTCTGCTTTGACTACACTTTCCTTTTTTCAAATTTGCTCCAAGGCTGTGAGCTTCCCCCCAAGCCGGGTCTGCGGGAAGAGAGGGCAAAAGCACCCTCTCCTTCTCTAGCGTCCTCCTGGGAATACTTTTGTTTGGTCCTAAACACTAACTGCAGCTCTTGAACATGATTAATTCTGCCTGATGTTGGCTTCATGTTACAGTCCAAAAGTGGGCAAAATGTAAGGAGGTGGAAAAAGCAAATTTCAAAAGAAAGTCGGTGCTGCCTGTCACCCATGGGTTACAGTGGTACATGGCCATGGCATTGTTCACCAGGTGTTGAGGGAGCAGTGCAGAAGGATGGTGCTGT
The DNA here is from genome assembly GCF_965140245.1 of Athene noctua. Lineage (NCBI taxonomy): Eukaryota > Metazoa > Chordata > Aves > Strigiformes > Strigidae > Athene > Athene noctua. The sequence continues at coordinate 100,523,609 of NC_134038.1, forward strand.
CCTCATCCAACTGGAGAAAATTCGTTGCTGTCAAGCTGTGGAAGCCACCCAAGGGGGTCACCAGCTGGGGTGCACCCTCAGCTCAACACAGCGGCATGTCAGGGCTCATGTCTGGTCCCTGCCCCTGGACATGTGAGAGGGAAGAATAGCAAGCAGGAGGGATTATCTACCATGTTGTGCTGGTGAAAATCCATTCCCCACCCAAACGCCCCTCATTTGGGGATGCATGCAGCCAGCTGTGGGGAGCCTGCACTCCACAGGCAGCACCTGAGGGAGAAAGCAATAGAGAAAAGAAGTTGAGGGATGAAAACCTTTCCAAATCAGGCAGTCTGGAGCAATGAGGCAGAGCTGCCCCTAAGTGAGATGATCCTGAGAGAGAGACAGCATGAGTGTGCATGTGCGTGTATGTGGGGGTGCACATGTGTGTGGGGTGTATGCACACAGAAGACAGCAGCAGCAGAGCCTTATTTATTGTGACAAAATGAACAGCCCCCAGGATGCTCATCCAGCAGCTAATTTCTCATCTTATCTATTATGTGAATGAGATGGGAAAACAGTTTCCTGTTTTTCACAGATATCACTAACATGAAAGATACAGAATGAATTCCCTTGAAAGCCATGCAGTCAGATCCAGCCACAGACTCATTTGTTTCAATGGAAGGAATTAATGCAGTCAGGGCTGCCCATTGATTGGAAACAAGTCTATAAAGCTCTCTATAGAAGCAAATGTGCTGCCATCACCTCCAAAATGGATGAAGAGCTTGGCGGACACTTTCTCCCCATCCATTGATAGCACACATGCAAACGCAGGCTTGTGCACCACACAAGCACGCACATTTAAATTTTGTTTTCCCTTAGTCAAAACAGGTATTTCTAGTGCTATAATGCAGCACCAGTGCTACATGAAAGGGATAATATGTACCATGAGGTTACCCCCAGTGATGGAATCTTTGCATCTAGGGAGTTTCTAAGGGTCTTATACCAGGTGTAAGAGCAAGAGGTGATGGTGCGTTGAGCCACCAGGCCCCAGAACCCTGAGTTTAGGGTCAGGCTTTGGAAAAAAGTGCCACATTAGGGGCAAACAGAAGGGACAGACAAGCTATATTAAAGACAGGCTGTCATGAAAGAAGGCCCTACATCTCTTTTAAAGCATAGGCTCACAGAAAAGCCTATTCAAATACAAAAACTCTGTCTGTGTATGTCCACAGGCAGTCAGTGGCCATGACCTTGCTGCAGCTACGGCTACGCAGGTATGTGACAGAGTGGAAAGTGCAATACTGTGTTAACATTTCTCAGGCCGTTTCTGCCCATTTTATGTGGGCTTTCACCTCTTACTTTTCCCAGCAGAGGGAGCATTGGGGTTTGGATGAAAATGAAGGGGAGGAGGTAGCAATCCTGTGGCACAAATCAGGCAAAACCTGATAAACCTGGCAATAAAGTCACTGCAGTGTCCCCTTCCCTGAAAAGAGGTCCCAGGGCCCTGGCACCCACCTCGGCACTGCCAGCGGTGTGGGGGGACTATGCAGCGCAACCGGCAAGACATGGAGCTGATCCACCACCCGCAGGGTGGGAACTATGGCCGCGCTGGCATGAGCAGAGAAGAAGGGAGACGGTGGACACTGCAGGCACCGGCATCGTGGTCAAGGCAGTCACACCACTGAGGATGGGCTGCCTGCATGGGGTGAGCTCCTCTGGGGTTGCTGCTGCTGTTGCAGCTCTTGCTCGCATTACAGGGCCGTACCACCACAAAAGCCATGTCCCCACAACCTCCGCACCCTCACTCGGAGAAACCAAATCTCTGAGTGACAGTGACCTTTAAAAGGCCTCTTAAAAAGTTTCCTCTCCCTCCTTCAAAGGCACAAATGGGAGTAAGGGGAAGGGGAGGACCCAGCCTCCTTGAGGACCAGGACACCTTCTCAGAGGCAGTCCTATCCAGCCCCTGGTTAGAGGGGGAACGGGGCTGGACATGAAGAACTAACTGCATTTGGCCGTATCAAGGTAGGATATGCACAGCCGCATCACCCCACACACAGATTCACCTCTCAGCCAAAGGCAATGGGCCATGATCTCCACTCCCAGTGTCCCCACCTGCTCCCCTTCTTTTTAAATTTCAGTTCTTGTGCCTCCTGCTTTTTTATTCCTGGCCCTAGAGGTAGCGGGAGCTTTCTGCCATCCCTCAGCCAAAATTACCTCCTATCCCATGCAGGCTTAAGTGCATATCTTCTGCCCTGCTGGAGCTGGGGGAAGAGGGAGAGGCACCTGTCTGCTGCAGTGAGATTAGGGTTTGACCCACAGGCCATGATGTACCGAGTGAGGCAGGCGTCCCTGCCCGCTACCTTTTCTTTGTCTGCAGCTGATGAATCCAGATGATGCCTGGTGTCAGAGGTTGGGTAATAGCAGGTAAACAACTTGCAAAAGGGAGAGAGAAAAGAAGTGAGAAGGGGAGGAAGAGAAAGCTGAAGAAGGTTAAAAGAAATTAGAAAAGACAACTCTGGTACTTTAGTACTCTAAAAAGAGATGCTTCAGTTACACTGGAGCAAGGCACTAGGGTAGGAGAAATGAAAACAAATTCAGCCTACAGTCCTAATGAAGTAAATTCCAGAGTGGGCTGAGACCTTAACTGATATAAATGAGGATCATTATCATCACTCTGCTATTCTGCTCAGCACAGGGCAAGGAGTGCAAAGATAGGAGGGAACGACCAGGGATGTGATGGTGTGGAGTACAGCCCTGCCACCCTACTGCTGACAAGGAGACTCATGCAAAGGGCCAGCAACAGCAGTCTCTGAAAGCCGTACAGGCCATCTGCAAGCCTCAGCCATTCTGGGGTTTACCCCAGCTCTCAGTTCGATCAGGAGAAGGATTTCTGGATGCTGGGCTGGCAGGAGAAGTGGTGGGTCTCCAGAGGGATGGGGCAAGAGTGGCTTTGTATTGTTCCCATGTGCATCCTGCCAGGACACCGGCAGCATCAGCCACCCGCTGGGGAGGCTTATTCAGCCTTAGCCATCTCCCCTCCCCGGCAGCGCCCTCTCAGGCTGTTGGGGTCAGCCGTTGTCACCCTGGAGACTACACTGAGCACTGAGAGGTAACAAACAGCAGGCACACCACCTGCCCATGATGGCTTACTGCTTACCCCCAAGGGTGGGTGAAGTGGGCGCAGTTTTGATGCTGCATGCTGTTATACTAAAAAATGAAGTTATGCATTGGTGTGAAGCAGAGCAACGCATCTGCTCAGCAAAGCAGGTCCCTGGGAAGAAACCTCTGCTCCCATTCCACTATCAGGACACAGGCTCCTCAGTGCCGCCAGTGAGAGGTTTACGCTGCCTGTCATGCCCACGTGTGGCCCAGCTGGGCTCACCTGGAAGGCCACCTCTCCCATCTCCTGTTGACAGCAGCACCCAGCCGCTCTCCCACAGACCCGTGATTTATGCGGCATGGAACTTGCCACCATCAGAAATTAAAATGACCTCAAGATTTGCCATTTTCAACATTAAACCTAGAGGCATGCTGCCCTATCTCCTAACCTTGTTACTTCTGAACTCTACTTCAGCCTTTTCCATGATCCTCTCAGAAGGAGTGGTGAAAGGAATGTGTTAATAAGGCAGGAGCTCATTCTTGGTCCTCTCCATCTTTACATCTTAATATCCCATATAATCTCTATCTCCATATTTACATCTTAATATCCCATATAATATTTAATATCGACATCATAAATCCCTCTTGGTTTGGCTCAGGCAGGTACAACACATTAGGCAGTAACTTACATATTTTCTGAGCATTTATCCCTAATAAGAAGAGCTGGAGCCCAGATAGGTCTAAGAAAATAAAGACACAATAAAATAAATTCACTGTGGCATTAAATCAAACCCTTAACAGGATGTTACCTTTAACATTTCTCTAAGACCCAGGCAAAAGCCTCTCATCCAGACTTGATGGAGACATGTACCTCACATAAGTGGCTCTGCTGCAGGTGCAGGGTAGTAGCCATGGAATTTAAGAATTAATTTCTAATGAAAAACTGAAGGCTTTGGGCAGTTTAATTTTTTTAGTAAGGAACTCAGTAAAGGTCCCATTAAAAGGATACTGAAATGAAATACAAATAAGTTAGGTGTTTTCATCCCAGAATGCGTTGGTCAGATTTTGAAGTTTTGAAATGAAATTCAAGAATCTAATGTCAGAATGCTTTTAGGTCGTTCATTTTGGGCTTTTACTATTAGTATTACTTACCAGTTACATCAGGATAGTTCTGATAACTGGCATCAAGGAATACCATAAAATTGTAATAATTAGCTCCCAAATTAAACAAATCACCAACTGAACTAGATCTGAAATGCTACAAGGCAAATTTCCAAAAGTGAAATTTCAGAGCAAATATTTAAACAAACATATTTCTGGTTCAAACAGGTTAGAAATAACACACCCAGAAAACTGAAAATTCAGTTTCAGCCATCTGTGGTGAAGGCTTGCATCTGAGCACTACTCCCAAGCAGGCAGGCAGTGTGCTTGCTTCATTCTGAAGATGCAGCCTAGTACGCGTTGGGGTAGGAGGTCCTCTGCTTGACCTCTCCCGGTTTGGTCTGTGAGGCTGTAGGAGAGGGAAAGGGGTGAAAGAAGATAGATAAAAGCTCCAACAATCCACTTGTTGGAAAAAAATCAGTGTTTCAATCTACTTCAGTGTGCAGGACGGTAATGTGCACAATGTCACTTTTTGCATGCTAGAAACCCAGTCCAGATGTTAATTTTCACTGTCATGCCACAGTAAATGACTCATCTTCAATCTCAGCCAGACCTGGGGACAGGGGTTAGGCCAGAGTTCACATGAGGTTTTGTTTATCTTCATTTTTTTCACTGAGGCTGGACTAGAGAGAGTGGGATTTGGATGGTGGTTTTCTTTTCTAATTCACAACATTTGTGTAGCTGTAATGCGGTTTCCTCGGTTGCTTCACAGCTAGGTTAGTGATGTTTCAACAAGCACAGTGAAATCTAACTCGAGCTACTAGGTTAGCAACATTTAGACAGGCACAGTGAAATCTAACTAAAGCTACCACGTCAAATAAACTAATCTTGCCCTGAAAAACCTTTTTCTTTGTCCTACTCTGAGAAAAAGCCCTCCACAATATTGTGGAGGAGGTATATGATCCAAAGGGGTTATGATAGAGGTGCCAAACCCTTCTTGATGTTAAGTACACCTTGCATCAGGACCCCAAGTCTCACAGGTGCGGTGGTATCTCCTCCTTTTCAAAGCAGTGGCAGCCGCTTTCGCTCTCAGCATGCACACCTTCTTAGCATGTGCGCTAAGCCTTATTGAGCACCTTTCAGAAGAAATTTGCTTTAAGTGTTTACACAAATCAGGTTTACCAGCCCTTTCTGGAGCAGTTAACAGACTTTAGGGAAAAGCCCTGCAAGCTTCAGGGTAGGTGGTATCAAAGTCATCTGAAATACTAGCTTGTGAAAGACCCTTTACGAACTACATCTCCTTTGCCCACTCTGGGGAGGAGCTGAGTTATCCACCTCTCCCACCACACACTGGTTTCAGCCTGGCTGAAAGCCATGCCAGGAGAGGGCAGGAGGACAGCTGTGACCTCCCCAGAATTCTGCCCTGAGGGGCTCATGCCACTTCACAAGCCATCCTCAAATGAGTCTCATCTGGCAGGTGTCCCTGGAGTAGACCCCAAGGTGCCATGCCCTGAAGTCCCCCCTCACCGTCAGGGAAGCAGCCTGACTTATCCCAGCTGAAGGTCTGACTCCTGATACTGAATTTCACTGCTGAGGAATTTTTGGTGCCTCAGGTGCCCAAATTAAAAAGGCCACAGAAACAAAGATATGGACATCCCAAATATGGTCCTCACTTCTTTGAATACAATTTGGTTCTCTTTAAATAAAACTTGCATTTGCTTTAAAATCTGGGGCAAAGATGGTTTCAGCCCAAGCAGTGTGCCTAACCAACACCAAAAAGAGAAGGAAAGATTGGGAAAAGCTGGTCAAAACCAGAAGGACCCAGTACTGCTATTTTATTTATTACATTCTGCATGATTTTAGGGGGGACTTGGTAATTTACAAATGTAAGAAGACCAGAACTCTGCCCTGAGGAGCTGTTTTAACTTAAATTAGGCAGACCAAGCATAAACAAGTCTGTGTAACAAGAACATCTAGAATTTAAATAGTAAATATTAAAAAAAAAAAAAAGCAGTGCTTGAGGCCACAAGTCATCCTTTAATTGACAGCAGTTCAAAGGAAACTTTCCCAGGGGTAAGCCATTTCATAACTGCCTGCTGTGGGTTTCTCCTCTATCCCCCCCAAAGCATCTGGCTCCATCAACTGCTGGTGATAGGGCTCAGAGCTCGGCAAGCCAGCCACTGAGGCATCTCCTCTGATGTCTGATCTCTCCTCTCAGCCATCTCCTTTCAGGTCTGACCACAAAGGAGGTGGCTCCCCAAAACGTGGTGAGAATGGAAGAGGATGCCAGAGGAAAAGTCTACCCAACTGCAAAATGCTGAAGAAGGGGTTAGAGTGCAAAAGCCTGAGCCAGTCATGAGTTAGGCCCTGGACAAAAACACTGGAAATCTGGATTTCATCCCAGCTTGACCCTGGACAAATTCCTCTGTCTCCATTTGCCTGCTTCCACTCCCAAAAGTCATCTGCCTTCATTATGTTGATTATAAGACTCTTTGGGGCAGCAACTGAGTCTTGCTACACACTTGTGCAACCTACTCACAACAGGATCCTAATCCTCTCTCAAGTCTGTTGGCAGGGCTGTAATGAAAAAAAAAAAAAAAGAAAGGTGTAAGCACTTCAAAATCTGGAAAAATGTTCAAAGACAGGCTACTGCAGGGAGTTGAAATGAATGTCAGCTAAAGATCTGATTTCCAGTGTCGCTACTAATTATTATATGCAAAAAGAAATAGCTTAGAAAACCCAAACCTGGCTTTGCATGATTATTCAGTAATGTCTGGGAAACATCTTTCACCTAGGAACAACAGAGAATTTTTATATTAAATACATTTGAGCTGGAAAAAATGACACTTTTCAGGATTTTTACTCTTTTTTGAAAAAATCTGTCATCATTTTCAACAAAATTAACACGAAAGTTATTGCTGTCTCAAAAAAATCTTTTAGTAAATTAAATATATCAAGAGTTATTCTGCTAACAAATTTCATTAAAGGATGTTGTGGCCTATTTCAAAAGAAATAAAATAAGTCCATTCTGGTCCCTGCACAATGAAAATAACTTTGAAAGTTCAAAATTTGATGAAGCTGTTTTCCCAATTCAAGATCTGCTCTATTTTTCATGCAGTGTTGACAAGAGCTAGATGAGAAAGAAATTCAGTTTCCATCATCTATTCAATCTCTGGCTTCTCTAACGATTAGCAAGAGAGCCTTTTTCACTGGTGTTTTCTTGTTAAATAGAAACTCGTCCCATAGAAACACAATTCGAAACTATCAAATCATTTCACAACCGACAGATGGTAACAGCTATCTACGCAGCCCTCAGCTGGTTTTAGCCAGCAATGTGGAGGTAAGAACTGCTGTATCACAGTCAAAGTCCGTACACCTCATCCATCCTTTAAGATTTCCTCTCTGAAATAAAGACACAAAAAAGCTGCGGTCACAGAAACCCACTGGTAAAGCCAGCTTACACCCAATGCTTTGCTCTGCTTTGCAATTAACTTCTTTATTAGGAAATATATTTTTTTAAAAACATTTTCAAGAGAAATAATAGAATTCTATGTTTATGGCTGCCCCTAAATGAATTATCCAGCACACAGAAAAAGGTGAGCAGCAATAAAAGAAAGTTCAAAGACTCTGTATAGTTTTTGAAATCCAGATGAAACTGTTGCCCACAAGGAAGATTTCTCAGCATTGTCCTGTTGGTTTATAAAATCATTTCTTTCAAAGCAAACAAGCCAGGAAGGCCGAGGCTCATGGTGATGAGCAAGACTAGGTGGGAACCCATCACCTCAGTGCACCATGTTACAGTTTCAGCCTGGCAAGCTACTGATCAATTGTTGCTTCTCTGCAGTGGTCACTTGATAGCCTCTTTGGAAGCAATTCATGGCCTTGGTCTAATGTCTGAGACGGGTAACATTAACAACCACGCTGGCAGGTTCAAAACAGTGTCCAAGCATCCCAAAGGATAGACCATACGAAAACCTGGGATGCCTCTGGAGGTGAGCAATGCGAGGGGAGCTGCCCTTGCTGATGTGCTGGCTTTGCTCACAGAGGGCTTTCCTCTCGGCGGCTCCCTGTCCTGCCACTGCCACACAGGGGAGGAAAAAGACAACGTGCTAGACAGAGGTTAGCTGGCCATGAACTCTCAGCCTTCTCCCTCACAGATGTCTGGTCTCTTCAGGAAAATTTCTAGAGTGGACTTTGAGTGCCATTTCAAGGGACCTGAAAGGAAAGGTTTGCAAATGCTCCTCACTAGCATTTTTGGGTCAGAAATAGACGCCGCCATGAAACACATATAACATTACAAAGCACCCCTCGCACCACATCACCACCCAACCCCTTCACTTGCACTTGCAGAAGAGCCTTTACATATGTGTGCAGTCCAAAAAAGTTTGAATTCAGGAAGCTTCAATATAAATGACCCTAAAAAAAGCCTTTTAGTTCCTGGTACAGTGACTCTCATGAAGCTGTGACATTCAAGGAGGGTTTGCATGCAGCACTCAGATGTATCGTTATCTGGACGATTTTTCTTGTGAGGCTTTCTTTCTGCCTCATTGAAATGCCTCCACTGTACTCCTGCCCTTGCCTTAACCTTTGGGGCACTAACAAAAAGCATGCAATTAAGAGCCCATAATGTGGAAATAAAATACAAAAAACCCACTTATGCTAAGGGAAGAATAAAATAAGCAAAACACAACCTGAGGTTTCACAAAAAGCTGCATAACTTGTCTTTGCGTCTGGAGGAGAAACAAATGTGTTTGCTTCAGATTAAGGAGAAGTAAATCCATCTATGCGAAAGCTGAAATATCTTAGCCATCAGTACCCTTTCCCTGATACAAAATATAGTGGTTACTGTATGTTGTTAGTGGTTGGCGACACTGAAAAGATATACATACCTTCGGATATCTAACCTGCTAGTGAACTAAAGCTCTGTTCATTTTTACTTTTAGGCACAGAAAGGATATCTTCAGGGTTTATTTTAACTGCACAGAAAAAGGATAGATGAACACTTCTACGTTTACCTGTGAAAAGGCAGGAAAGAAAGGAAAAAGGGTCCCAGCGCTCTGCCCTCATTTTCTTTCGGTTTTGCAGCTGCAAAGAAATCGCTGGTTTCCAGGTTTGGGTTTTTAACCCTACTTCCCAAATTCTTGAGGGAGCACTGCCACCTACTGGGCAAGGCCGGCCCTGCCGCCTAATTTAAATAAATTAAATCGCTTTAATTTAATTACAGCATCCTTCCTCGGAGTGACCGGTGGCTGCCCAGTTATTTCCCGCACCTCCCGCTGCGCTGCTGCTCAGCCCGCGGCGGACACCCAGCTTTCGCGTCTGCCGTGGGGCTCCGGCCTGGGGGGCGATGGTACCCCCAGCCCCACACCCAGCCGCTCGGCTGGACCGCGGGGGATGTCCTCCAGAGGCTGCCCAAGAAGGTGGGCAAAACCTCGCCACCAGCCCTGACTGCCCCGTCAGGTGCTGGAGGCCGGGACTAGGAGGGGTAAAGCAAGAGCTCGGAAAAAAAAAACACTTTTCCTCTGAGTGTTTTGTGTGTGTGTGTGTGTGTGTGTGTGTGCACGCGTCATTTCCATAATAATTGTGTCTGTTGTCTGCAGACATGAATTCATTACAGCAGGAGGTAAGAGAACAGCCTGTGTCAATATACATTTCAAATTCCTTGCTACAGCCTTGATTTATAAGGCACAACCTGAAACACTGACTAGCTGGTTGCCTTTCAGTGAACTGAATTTAGCATGATAGCTGAGAGGACTGAAAAACAAATGATTACTTTTTTTTTTTAAAGCACTCCCTCTCTTAAAAATGAAAAATACAGAGTTGCTAGCTGTGTTCTGGATATCCCTCTGCTCCCCCCACTCCATCCCCCTCCTTCCTTCTGTGCATGCTCCATCGGCACTTACATTAATCCAGGCCCGAAAGTACTAAATTGATTCACAGTAATGCGGGCACCCAGGGGCAGAATATTCAAGGAACAAATGAATTAATCATCTTGGAGCCTCCATGCCGACCCACATAAAAGCCCACTACCTGGAGCGGTGGTAGCGGGCGCAGCCTGGCCCCTGGGCTGACCACGCAGCACCGGGTCCCACAGCAAGCACCCCGTCTGCCACCAGACACGTGGCGTTGGGGGCTGCCCGGCGCACACCCACGTGAGACAGTACCTGTGCTCACATGGGTGCTCTTTGAAGAACTCCAGCATGTAGAAATAGGTGTAATAGGAAGAGGGAGCCCTGCAGAAAGAAAGAGGTCTGCAGTCATTATAAATGGACTTTCACGGCAACAACAACTAGGGAAAAAAAAAAAAGCTTTCACGGAGAAACAGAAAATAATGTTTTGCAATTACAGTCCACAGCTGCCACAGCTCCAGCGCGTGTGCTATACACAGGTGCAGCTGTTACAGCAATGAATGGCGCGTACTAAAGGTGCCATCCATATAGGTAATAATACGACGGCCGAAAAGGTATTTTCACTTGCAGCCTGACGCTGGGAAAGAAAAAAATAGTAAGTAGGTTATGTCTTGGCCACCCAGGTCTCAGCCTTATCTGAGCCTACGGAGTACTAGGTGGGCAGGTGAGCACTGGCAGATGAGCTCCTTTCACCATCTGGCTGGGGAAAGCCTCCTGATGCACCAGGTAAAGTCTGAGTTGAGACCATGAGGCTTTAGCCAATAGGAAAACTGGCAGCTTTGTTTCTTTTTTTTGTTGTGAATAGAAAGTTTTTAGAAGTTTCTTCCCTTTCTGTTACCTAAAACACCTGAACTGTGAAAGGTACCTGGGAGTAGCAGAAAGGCAGGAGTCTCTCCCACCCAAAACCACTGGCACTGCCACTTCGCTGACTTCAGCAGCAGAGTCCCTTACCAGTGTGAACAGGGAGAACTAGACATGGAAAGATGGCTGTGGGAGCCATTCATCAATGTTTTGCCCTTTCTCCCCCATTCCCATGTCAGCCCCATGCAGCAGCAAGGATGGCTTGGACCATCTGACCTCCAGAGGTTCCCCCCAGCCTCAGTCACGCTGCCTCTGTGACCTCCCCTGAGTGCAAAGTCGCTGAATGTTGTTTGGCTCCATTGTGACTTATTGCAGCTCACGGCCACTCTCCACTGACACAGACCTGTACTCCAGAGGCACAGGACAGTTACTTCTCTGCAGCCTGGTGTGTCCCACCAACCCTCTCATGGTGAGACAGCTCTTAGAAAGGTAGAAGGTGCCCCTTGGAAGCACAGACTTAGCAACCCATTTCAAGAAATGTTTTACAACACACATCCTTTCATCAGAAAGGGGACCTCTTAAAGATCCTTAGCAGAGAGCTAAGCAAAAAGCAGAAAAGGGGTTACCTGGTGCAATCTGGCATCTTGTCTCATGGTGAGGGTTTTTTTTCCATCTGTAAGCCACAAAACATTTTTCCACCAGTGGTGAAGATGCCTAACTTGCAGATGTAAGGCTAACATCAGGTTCGCAGCAGTTGTTCACAGACATACAAGCATTCATAGGTGACAGACCTCTGACTTAGTGTGTCATGGGGACCGCTTTCACGGCTACAAGGATGTCTTCACCCCCCCTTGCCTCTTCCAGCTCTGAGCCCACGCCAAGGTCCATGTTGCCACAGAGCCAACTAGTTTAAAGCTAACATAAATAAGTCCACATAAGATGCGGTCACCATTTTGAATTGCAACCCAGCCACAGACCAAACCCTTTATTCAGTCCTCTTTTTTTGACCTTGTATAGGAAAAACACAAATGCTGTGCTGATTGTCACTTGAGCTGCAGCACTCCCCCTCAGCTTTGGCTGGGCTTGCATGGAACAATCCTGTTTCCAACACATCGGCCAAGCACAGGGATGCAGGCACGAGGCTCAGGACCATCCTGCTGGGATTGCTCAACCCAGCACAGTGTGGAGCAGGGATGTAGCATCTAAAGTGTGGCCCCATCCTCTGACCCCAGGGTGCTGGGGAGGGGTCCGGATGTTTTTGGACTGCTAATGCCAGGAACCTGCTGAATTCAGGCAGGGGAAACGGCTACCCGCAGCACCAAGGCAAAAGCATCCTCCGGATTCCTGAAAAGGTCCCAATTCACCAAGGTAGGCAGAACCAAGGTCTTTTTATAGGCCTTAAAATTGAGGGAGGCATTAAAATTAATTTGAAAACTTCACAGGAAGCTGGCATAATGAAAACAAAAGTGGATTGATGCACTGGCTGGTGTACCCTCGCCCTGGGAAAGAGCTCAGGCAGCCACTTCCAGAAAAGCTAGAGCCTGCTGGAAGAGAGCACAAAACAGAAAACACTGCTCAAAGGAAGCTCACAGACAAAGTGGCAATGTGGAAGAAATTATAATGATTCATACAGCGCCTGAAGTGTGCAGAGGACTACAGAAGATTGAAAAAAGGACCCAGAGATTTGATTTTCCACTGCCCTTCAGCAGCAGCAGTCATTTTATACCAGCGCAAAGTGGGAGTGCAATCTTCACAGCACAGAACAAGTGCACTTTATGTTGCCTTTCTTCTGTTTTCCTGCTGCAAAGATCCCAGGGAAAGGGGCAATCAAGATTATTTGTGCCTGACCGCTGGGGCTTGGAGCCTAAGCTAGGACATAGACCATAAACAACAGACAAAGGGAGAGGGAAGCCACTAAGAAGGGCTGCCACATTTATCTCTGGCTAGGATGGAAGAGGGAATAAGAATAAACTGGGGACAACATCTAGTGACCAGCCGCAGAAAAAGCAGTTACAGAAAAGAAAAACTTGTTCCTTCTCTTAACTTGGACTCAAGAGTTTTGCCACAATCTCTTCTAATATCAAAGCAAACCCAATTAGGGCCTTAGATAAAAAAAATTTTAAGCCTGTGGTTTAGATTCAGCCACCTCCCTATATCCATCATGGCTAGTCAGCAGCAATAAATAAATAAATATAGATTGATAGACAGACAAAACAGGTATGAAATGCTACCAAGTCATTAGCAATAAATAAATAAATATAGACTGATAGACAGACAAAACAGGTATGAAATGCTACCAAGTACAAAGAGCAGCTTTTTTGCAGTGGCACCAGCTTACCAGCAGACCAAGAATGCACCTTCAGGGCATTCTGCATTTGTCCTGTGGGGTACCACTGCATTTCAGGTACTGTGATTTCTCCAGAGTGAAGAACGTTAAGATTTTAATTCTTGCTTTCTGCTCCCTGAAAAACTGTGGTCTGAATTAAGAGGCTTCTGGCTCAGATTTACTGTGAATGTGAATATGTTTCTGACAGCTCTGACTTTTCCTCTGTGCAGATGAGCACCAAACCAAACTGCTGATGAGTTTTCATTATTAGTAAATTAAGCAACTTTAAAAAGATTTAGATTACTTTTAGGGTTGCAATAAGGGGAAAAGGGCACATTAGGCATAGATTTCCCTCAGTAAATGAAAAATACACACGTTCACCTGTGATATATTTGCTGCATCCAGTCCAGAGCAACTGAGATTTGCATGTTGTACTTCACCATACCACATAGGCGCAGCCTTCGGTTTTGACAGTTACAACAAATAAATAAATCAGAACCAATCGATACAGGGGTGACAAAAACTCCAAATGTGCTGAAGGAAAGGAGTCACTGAGCCTGACTGCCCAATATCCACAAGTATTCCTTGTTTCTGGTTTGCAGTCGATACAGCAGCATTACTTTGCAGCTAAGTGTCTCCCATGGGTTGTACCTCTGTGACAGGAAAAGTATGTTCAGTCTCTCTAAAGTCTGGCTTCATAAAGACATTGGGATGCATAATAGTTGTATCTTAATATGTATTTATGTTCTGTGATAATGTCTGAACTAACCTTCTAAGAGAAAAACAAAGGGGCAGTGTTCAAAGGAATAGTTTACTTACACCTAAAAAAACCCCAAACAAACAGAACCAGAACAAACTCTGCGGACAGATCTTTTAATTTACTCTTTTTAAAATAGAAGAGGAACATTTTTTATCTGGATATCCAGAATATTCTTCCAGCTCAGAAGTATTTATCTCCTGACTTGAACGCTCTTGCAGCAGTCTCTGAATTCCTTTGAGTCATTAAAGGATTTTGTCCTCAAGTCATTCCCATCAGGGGAATATTCAATTTAGAAACTTGCCTCCTGCTCAGAGTTCGCATGTGAAATTCATGGTTAAGATCCCTCTTTGCTGAGTTTCAGGTCAGTGTCCTATCCACTGAAGAGACAGAGATATTTAACAATTAAATAGTCCTCTAGGCTACGTCTGTACGAGGCAGTCCAGGAGTGCTCCCCAGCCCAGGGATCTACTTTTGCCTGGGAAGGTAGAATCTCACCCTGCCCCCTTCTCTATGCTCCCCTTTCTACAGGAAGGGAAATTTCCTGCAAGGGTCAGGAGGGACACGCAGTGCCCTCCTGGTCCCCAGGATGAGCAGCTGGGGTCTCTGGCTGCACAGCCAGCCCTGCAGTTTAGAGCAGTTGAATGCTGCTGAAGAGCTGGGAAGGAGCCCCAAAATTATCTTGTGGTGCCTAAATACCTTGTGCAAATCTGTCCACTGCTTCAGGCTAACATTCACATCCAAGAAGTAGGAGCAACCTGAAAGGTGGGAGGAGATACGGGCATTTCTTTGCCTGTTCAAAGACGACATAGTTCTGCTTGTAGAAAGCAAGTTATTTTTCCATTCTTAGGCTTTGATATTAAGAAATAGGTATCCATTTTCCAGAAAACAGGGAATTAGTCTTTCCAGACTATGTGCTTAACAGAGAAGAAATGAATCTTCATGAGCTCAAGACATATTCCCTCTTCTTCTCTTAGCCCCTCACCCCCTGCCTCATATCTCTTCTATGCAGTTTTTCAAATAGTTTAATAATATTCACAGGGACATTAGATTAATTGGATTTTAATTCCAAATGACTGTGAAAGCAGAGAAGTGAGTCACCAGTCCATGCTAATGAGAAGATCTATTAAGGACCCTTCTCTGATAGACACATAGAGTAGGGTTATAAATATTTCATATTCAATTAATTGAATTTTGCCCCCTGTTATATGATGCTGCCCTGGAATGTTAATCAACTGGGACCAGAGAGACAGAGAGAGGAAGAAAGAGGGGGAAAAAAAAATCTGAAAGAGAGGCTTTAAACAACATCAGAGCATTCCCATCCCCAAATCCTCCCAGTTCACACGGCGCCTGCACATCAGAGCAGAGGCTTTCATACAGACTGCATCTGGTTCCATACAGTGGATAAATTAATGTTAATTAATCAGACAGTCATTTTATGAAGAACTGTGCACAAAAGGTTATTCGAGCCCTGCTGCAAATAGATTTATAGGTATAATTGCCATGTTGAATGACCCTCTGTACATAGGCTCATTAAACTGGCCATCAGTCAAGAAGTCTAATTGAGGCAGGCCAATAGCACGCTGCTGGGACCACGCGGCTGGCTGCAAACAAAACCGCTCTGCAGAAGCCAGCTCTCTGAAAGCTGCCGATAATGCCGCTTCCCATCCTCTGGGCAGTTTCTGCCACTGTCCCTCCTGGCAGCCGAAACTCTAGGCAGGAAGCAGTGAGGAGCAAGGAGGGCTCCTGTGCCCATGGTGTTTCTACATCATTTGCAAAACGCACTGGGGGACTGGGCGCAGTGTGGAAACAGTCTTACTGATAGCCACAGTTTCCAAAAGCCTTTCTGGCCTTCGCAGCTGGGAGCAGCTTGAATGTGCAAGCTTCAAAGGCGCCAAGATCAGAAGGCGAGTATAAAGACACTAAAGATTCTTGATGACATTTCCTATTTTAAGAGCATCTCTTGATTTCACTGGGGTGGGGGGAAGCACAGGAGGGTCCAGTCCAAGATTTGAAACACCCAGGGCCTGGCAATCAGGCACATGCATGTGCCCAGAGAGCGCAGCTGCTAACGAGGCTGCGGTCCCCTCCTCCCGTGCCACGCAGGTCCTTCGGTCAGGCCGTGGCAGGCAGCTGTTCCCACGGGGGCTGCATCTGGCCCCACCAGAGCACTGACTCTTCCAAAAGCAGCAGGCCAACCTTGCCAGCATCTCTGTCAGCAGATGTGTGAAGCTGTAGGCTGGCACTTTGGAAACCCGCCCTTTGCTTGTTCTTGCGGCACAAGCTGACTGCTCATGGTCCCTTGTCACAATCTCTCTGTACCTCCAGTCCCCACCTACACAATTATCTCTGCTGTCTGCTGCCCAAAGCGATTGGTCTTTCCGCTCGTGATTTGTTTGAGGATCGTCTCTTATTTCATATAATAGATGGGCCCTGCACCCAGGTTTGCACATTGAGGGCTGCAGTTGCAAGCAGATTCTCTCTCTCATCATCAATTGCACATGTGTTCACAGGGTGGGAGAAGGAGGAAGCACATGGGCACCCTGAAGCTACACAAAAGCATCCTAGGCAGCCCCTCAGCCAGCTTCCCTGGAGGAGCTGTGGACCAGGTCAGCTGGGGGGCCAGTGGGTGTCAGAAATGGGCTTTTTTTTGTCCGAGCTGCTTCCCAAGACACCTTCAGGGAAAACCTGCACCATCTGCTGCACACTGGAAGATGTCATTTAAGAGCACTCAGGCAAAAAAAACCATGTCAGAGTCACAGGCAGGTAAATCAATTAATGGACTTAGAATGCGTTCACATTATTTATTCCTATACTCACATTATCCACCACATCTTTAGAGGTTGCCTTTAGTTGTGTATCCTCCTGATCAGATATAAAATAGCCACATAACAGTATCTTTCTCAAACACAGATAAAACTAAAGCAGAAAAACTAAAGCACGCTAATACAGAAGCCATCGAGGCAAGAATAAATATTAACAAAGAGAAATCCATGCGTCTCAGAGCAGTGACAATGTCACCATCTGAAGATGTTTCTGATGAAGAGGTGTACCAGTGTCCATCCCTGGACAAGGCAAGGGTTGCTTAGCATGTCCGGGCCCTGGCAGTGTTTCCCTTCACCCTGTCCCACCATGACTGGTTTGACCTCGGTCCCCTCCAAACTCTTCCACCAGGCATAATATGTACAAGTACGGCATCTGACAGAGGGATCGAGAGAACTGACTGTGGCCTGCTCCCAGATCTGCTGCCTGCTGTTCGTGCCAGGGCCTCACAGGCGAGCTGCACGGCCCCTCACCTGGGTGTGCAGGGAACCAGCCTGCAGTGGAAAAACCTCCAGGCAAGCTTGGGCTCTCTCACACAGAACTCTATGGACAAACAATAAATTGGGTCCTGAGGGCAGCCTTGGGGCACTTCTCAGAACTGATTTTCCCTCATCTTGTGGTTCCCTTCCACAGACCATAGTTGAGTCAGAAGAATGAAAGTGTACCCCAAGTTCTCAAGGCATATAAACACTACCTTTCTTCTACCAACAAGGCAGCATTTCACCCTGTAATCTTTTCTTCCAATCTATCTAGGTCTTCAATTTCTCTTGCTCTCTGGCCCCAAAGCAAAACACGTTTGTTATCACACATGAGAGAACCTCCAGCTGTCCTGCAGTTAGCCCGGTTGCACTGCCACAAAAACCATGGCCTTTGCAGCATCCCCCACGTCTCACCCTTGAACCTTCTTCGCTCGAGTGTTTGCTGAGGTCCAGCCGCCCACAGAGGGCACTGCTCGTAAACGCAACCCAGCAAACGCGCTCCAGCTTCATGTCACATCGGCGCTCAGCAGCCGGCGGTTTCCAACCAGAGCAAACCAAACACTTCATGCATATTATTACTGTCATCTCTAAGAAGAAAGGGAGCAGCAGGCTGATACCGCACAAAAGAATACGTTTCTAAAGCGCATAATGTGCATTTGTACTCATGCTGAGATGTCAGGCAAGGCTTCCCGCTTTGTATCACAGTAGAACGCCTCTAGCCCCAGAGAGCTGAAGTACATCAGTCACATAAGGAAAGAGAATGCTACCTCGAAGGATATTTGATATTTCAATATGCAGCCATGCATGTCACTTTGTCTTGGGCAAGGATGAAGAGAGACATGCTCTTTCTCTGTCCACAACGTATGGACTACAGACATTTCTCAAAGACAAGTTTCTGTTTAGTCTCTTTACTACTGCAGCCAAAAGAATATTTTTTTAAAGTCCCCAGTTCAGGGATAAGGAGATAAAGACTTTAAATATCAGAGACACTGAGCTCACTGATAGGAATTTTACCACGAGACTTCCTTGGGTATTGGGAGTTCAACCTGTATTTCCAAGAAAGGATCCAGATCTACTTTGCTGAGCCTGCATTTTCATGTGCAGAGAGGTAAGTGCAGGTTTATGCAAACACCTACCAATCGAGTAAAAATCTACGGCCTTCTCACCACCTACCTCATTTTAAGTGATTCAAAAATCCCAGCTATGTGCAATGTATGCACACAGAACAGCCAAAAAGAGAGGAAAAATGTCTGCCCACCTTGTATCACACTTTTGTGCTGCCTCCATCATTTGGCATGCTCAATGGGGACATGCAGGAATGTACTCAAGGAGGGGGACAGCTTACAGAACAGTAAAAGAAAGTACTTTGTGTTTCCAGCCCACTGAGGAAATTGCTGAGCTGCTGCTTCTTTAAATATCAGATCTACAGTTAAGCTGAAATGAAGTTTTGCTCTTCATTCAGTCCCCTCTCCTAAGTGTGTCTCAACTTCTAGTTTAGTTTAAATGCAGCCAAATGTGCTGAAAAATAGCAGCTATAATTTGCAGTCCAAGGGGGGGTGGGAGGGGGTATGTGTCGTTTTGGTATGCCCATATTTAAAATAAAGCCTTTGTCAACCCAGTACAATCTACCTTTTTCATTTCTGTCTGACAGTCCCATATTTTTCTCTTTCAAACTATCAAGACTGGTTTTGTCTTCAGAATCTCTCTAGAAGATTCAGCTTCTCATCTTTTTGCAGCGCAAGGAACCTAGAGAGGGATTAGAAACGATTAACATTGGTAACCACAATCATGTATTTTAACCACGGAAGCACACCCTCAAATTACAGTATTCCAAATAGACACTAAGTAATGCAAGGTCAGTACTCAGGTTCCCAACATCACACTTTTATAACCTGAATTTCTACTTTGGCTCTTAGAGTTATATACTCCTGTGCAAAACAGATGCATACTACTAGTACAAGTCTCCTCTAAATCGTAGTGGCTGTTTACAGCCTTTCTATGAAACCAAACTTTTTTCCCTCGAGAAAAAAAGAAGAGGAAGATTCCGTATAATGGATTGAGAAAGGTAGTACCAAAGCGAACAGCCTTTTTTCAAAGGAATATTTCACAGTGATTTAAATCCACTCTGTTAGCTTTGCAGGACTGCCATGTCTGGTTAGGTAAGCTGCCTAGACCGCAGTAACACAGTACAGCAAAGATTTTAGACAATTTTCCGCTATCCTGGTTTCAGCTGGGACAGAGTTAATTTTCTTCCTAGTCGCTGGTACAGTGCAGTGTTCTGGATTTAGTGTGAGAATGATGTTGATAACACACTGATTGTGTTGTTGTTAAGTTGTTAAGTAGCGCTTATCCTAAGTTTAGGATTTTTCAGTTTCCCATGCTCTGCCAGCGAGCAGGTGCACAAGAAGCTGGGGGGGGAGCACGGCCAGGACAGCTGACCTGAACTACCCAAAGGGATATTCCATACCACAGAACATCATGCTCAGTGTAGAAACTGGGGGGAGTTGGCTGGGGGGTGGATCACTGCTTGGGCATCAGTCAGTGGGTGGTGAGCAATTGCATTGTGCATCACTTGTCTTTTCTTGGGGTTTATTTCTCTCTCTGTTATATTATTTTTCATTACAATTATTATGTTTTACTACCATTTTTTATATTATTACTATTATTATATTTTAATTTAGTTATTAAACTGTTCTTATATCAACCCATGAGTTTTACTTATTTTTCCAATTCTCTTCCCCATCCCACTGGGAGGGGGGAGGAGTGAGAGAGCAGTTGTGTGGTGCTTAGTTGCTGACCAGGGTTAAACCAAAACATCCCCCCTGCTTTAAGACCAATTCACCCATTAAGTTTGCCTGCAAATGCAATGTTTCAAAAAGACCATTTCCGTTTTAATTCATATAACATACCATATTAAATCCGTATGACCAGTTCTCACTGAAGGCCAGGGTTCCTGTTTTCATGGAGAGGCTCAGGCTGAGAAGACCATGTGACAGGAAAATTAGAGTTTGCTCACTAGCCCTGACTAATTCATCACATTGTAGAAGTCGATGGCATCAGAGCTAAACAAGTTCCACTTATGTGAAACACTAGAAAAGAAACTCCACTGATAATATCTGGCCTCTCTTGAATGCACAGTTTGGGAAGGGCTGCAGACCAGGGCGTGGGCCGTAGAGGCAGATCTCAGGGTACAGAGCAGCAGATACAAACTCACATCCCGCTTTGAGTGTATTTATTTGCCAAAGGAGGTGTTAAAGTCAACCTGCTGGAAACACTTGCCTTCTGCAGGCCTGCCGAAGCCTGGAGTTGATGCACATTATGCTGGCTCTGCCAGACCTCATAGCAATTCATTCCAGTTTCTGGGAGGTAAACGTGGGCTGGCATCAGCTTCAGGATCCCACAGCCAGCAGTGCCCAATCCCCCCTCCTCCCTGGGGATGAGCCCTGGTTCCCTCTCACAAGAAACACGATGAAGCTGAGTCTGGTGCCACAAGGAGAACACACACATGAGGACAAATAAAAACAGGCCAAGTTAAGGACAAAGCTGCCACGAAAACAAACTGCATTTCTCCATTTCAGCAGGAGCAGGATGTAAAGCTCAGCTGCTCTGTAAAACCCACCAGACCTGAACATCTCCCCTCAAAAGTGAGAGGGATCTCACCCACTCACCCATTTTCACACTACACATTTATGATTAATAATGACAGGCAGTGACACAAAGCAATTTGTTTATTCAGATCAACCTTTTAATCCCATCTGACCTTCAAAATAAATTACCAAATAAACTCTTCCATGAACTATGCTCTAAATCATAAGGTGGTCACAGGACAAAAACTTTCCACCAAAGAAAAAAACCAAAAATCAAACTGTTTTTAGAACTTGTTTTGGTTTCACCTATTTGTTTCTTTCCAAAACGTTAGGATTCTGCAAAATTTTAATCTGACACAAAAATCACAATGCAGTAAACAGCATATTCTTTGCTCAATCACACGTCAGTTAAACGATCATAAAGCAATACCAATACTTTAACAAGGGAATTGCTTACACAAAATCCTGATAAAAACATTCCTGGAAAACAGTAATTTTAAAAAATGTTTTAGTTGGTTTTGATGTGTTGTACCAGCCTATTTTACTGGGGTAAGTGGATTTAAAAAAAACATTAAATAAGAAAACCTGACACAGCATTTTGCAGCAGGTTATCTCAAAGCACAACAAGCTTTTAGAAATTAATTCTCAAAACATCCCTGTAAGCCAAGGACTTTACAAGCAGAGAAACTCGAATCAACAGGCTAAGTCACATGTAAAGATCATATAAGGGCTCTGTCTTGACTCTTGTGATGAACATTTCATCACAGTATTTTGTAGAGAATGATTTATTATGACTATGATAATTACTGTTCAGGTTTCATATTAGTGTTACTCTGCTGGAAAGAAAACCCTTCATAAGATGGGATTTTCTGAGAACAGTCTGATCCATTACAAACTTTTTTCATATTTAACCCATAACTGTGAGCTTTAAAATACTAAACCTGCATGACTCCTCAGATATTTTCATACCAAAATGGAAGTGCTGCATCATGCTAAAACTGCAAAGTTAATGCTCATGTAGCAGTGAGCACCAGCTGCATCATTAGAGAAGCACAGCTCCACTGATCACAGGGCCTATGTCCCTTCTTTTACTCTAGGTTGGGTTTCCCCCCTCTCCCTGCCTTTAGTTTTGCTTTTACTTGGCTTTAGATTGTGGCATACATAGCCAGTTGCCAGTGTTTCCCACGCACCTGTTCCCAAGGGACTTGTCTGGCCCTCATTACCAGCAGGTGCCACATTGAAGGATGTGAAATACCCTTGCTGCCAAGCTCAGGCTGCAGTCCCTGCTCCAGGAATTGCCGGGGAAAGCCCCGCTTCCCTTTCTCCCTGCTGGGGCAGAAGTCAGCGCCAGCACCTTGAGCAACCCCATGGCCGTAGTTTTCTACTTGCACCGTCCCTCTCCATTGCCAAGAGATGAAAAGCTTCTCCTGCCAGCTGCCCACAGCACCAGGCTACTGGGCAGCTGGTCTAACGCTTTATGAGCTGCTTCCTGTCCCTCTAATCACGAGATTATTGATTAATAATTGTATATTTCTGTAAAAGAGCAAAAATGCCTCTCTGTGTGAAAAAGTTTAAATATATAAAAACGCTTCATAAAAATACTTATTAAAAAAATCAAAATGCCCCATGAGCCTGTAAACGTTGCCTGTAAAATCTCTCTTAACTGGAATAATTTGATATACAGTCATTCAGGCTCTTTTCTGCCCTGTCCAGTAAGATTTTAAGATAACCACTAGAAATGCCACTTGTCTTCTACTTCAAACCTCATCCCACCCGTTCTTCTTCTTCTTCGTTTGTTTCCAATATGACAGTTCAATTTCCCAATGTCAGCAATTTTCTTTGGAGGCATCATTTGTCTTTGCTTTTAACAGAGTTCTGCATGGCCTGATTCTGAGGCTTTCTTATGGAGTGGGCTTGAGGTCTGATCCGTAACACGAGCAATGCCAGGATGCTTAGAATATGCATGTGAAAATACATAGACCTGGGAACAAAAGCAGAAAGAGAATATTATATTTTTGTTGGTAATAGCATGAATTGTGCAACCTCAGTAAGTCCATGCAGAATTTAGTGCCAAGCTGCCCTGGTTTCAGCTAGGACAGAGTTAATTTTCTTTAACTCTGTAGCTGGTACAGTGCTGTGTTTTGGATTTAGTATGAGAATAATGTTGATAACACACTGATGTTTTACTTGTTGCTAAGTAGTACTTATCCTAAGTTAAGGACTTTTTGGTTTCCCATGCTCTGCCAGTGAGGAGGAGCACAAGAAGCTGGGGGCAAGATGGCCAGATCAGCTGACCCAAACTAGCCAAAGGGATATTCTACACCACAGAATGTCATGCTCAGGATAGAAAGGGGAAGTTGGATGGGGGGGGCAGGGGGCATGGATCACTGGCTGGGCATTAGTCAGTGGGTGGGTGAGTAATTGCACTGTGCATCACTTGTCTGTCTTGGGTTTTATTTCTCTCTCTTTTTGTTATCTTCCTTTTCATTACAACTACTATTGTAATATTTTATTTCATCTATTAAACTGTTTTTATCTCAAACCAGTTTTACTTTCCTTTTTCCAATTCTCCTCTCCATCCCACTGGGGCGCAGGGAGAGAGAGCATAGATGAGTGAGAGGTTGTGTGGTGCTAGATTGCTGGCTGTGGTTAAACCACGACATAAGGGATGAATGCAGAAAGTATGAACCTGAACTAGAAAGCACAAAAATACACCCTTGAATTTCACACAGCCTATGCATGTGGTATCTCCTGGCATCGATGAAAATGTTGCTGTGAATGCTAATGAGGCAAGGAACCAATCAAACTCCAAAATCCAAAGTCTGACAGCTCAGATAAACAAACCCATGTAATTCAACCTCAGACTTATTCAGCACATCTCTCTTTTAATGTTAGAGTATACAAGGCTACATTCTGAAGAAACATCCCACATGCTTAGAATATAAAGCTTGTACAAGTTTTAAAAAAATAAAGTAAGTGTGACAGAAAGAAAAAAATTAATTCCAAGTGCCAAGATCTGAAATAAATCAAAACACTCAACTAGGGAAGGTCAGGTAATGATGTTTACAGAAGGGTTGTGTTCTTGAAGTCAACTATTCAGATATCTTTATTTGATATCTTATTAAATATCAAATTTTTTTCAAATAATTCAGTATACATAAGATTGAACAGAAATAAAAGATACTTAAACCAATTACGTGAGGCTCTGGCAGCTTGGGGAGGATGACATTTGGGAGCAGTAGGGTCCAGCTCTTAACCACAGAGATGCACCTTTTTATGGTCTCATTTTTACTTCCTACCTCAGTTCTTAATATCCTTGCAAGGTGCTTAAGACCACTGCTAGGCGAAGTGCTTCAAAAATCCATGCCCTGGTCCAAAGGTCTACAATTTCTTTGCTTTAATAGTCTCTAAGTTTAAATGTTAACTATGTTCAAAGTCACTGGGGAAAAAAATATTAAGGAATGAAACTAAGATTTGGAATAATTTTTATATGATAAGTTTTCTGTGTTGAAATCAAATATTTTAAGAAACAGGAATAAAGTACATCAAAATTCAACCCCCTTCAAACACTTACTGACAGCAGCTATTTTGACTACCAGCTTTATGTCTTTTACATTAGAGAAGGGAATTGTTTTTCTTCTAAATCAAAACCTGTTACTCTATATTGACACTGTAGGTTGAAAGAAAAGTAAAGCAGTGTAGTCCAGTCTCCCTTTGCAAACTATTTTCCCTATTTCAAATTATTTTTATTAGAGTATATTCACTATACTCTGCAACATCAGTGTTTTCTTATTTTTAAGGAACCTAAAGAAGTACTCCCTTCTTATGGAAGTATTCAAAAAGAAAAGCATACTCATTTCAAGTAATGCTCTGCCACAGACCCTCCTTATCTCCTGCTGACCAATCACATCTCCTGTTCTATGTATTAGACAGCTGGAAACCTTGTCTTTTCTCATCGAGTCCTTCCTACTGCCAACTCATGTCACTCTTAACCTCTCCAGTTTTGGCCACTGTTAATGGTTGAGACTCAACTGTTTTGAAAAAGACAAACTGAGTACGTGAAAAGTTACATAAGGACACAGAAAGACTGAGAAGTACAAGTGAGGTGCTCTGCCTTGGGATTATCATCTTAAGACATAGGAGTGCAAAAATCACCCCTTACATATTATTAAGCATCCTGTTTGAAGTCCTTTCAAATTTGATGAAATGCCCAACTGCCTTTCAGTGTGGTTTGGGTTATTTAACAAAAGCCTGTGCCGGTCTGGAGAATAACAGTTAAGAGGAAAGAACTTACTTGTAAAACTTAATCGTGGGCTCAACAGCCAGCATAACGAATGGTGCAACAGTATAGCACACAGCCAGTTGAGTGACAACCCAGGTAACAACGTCATAGGCTATCTTGAGAGACACTGTTGAGAGGAAGTAATGTCTGCAACTGTTTCTTACCTAAAGGTTAGGGAAAACAAAACAGAAAATTATATAAATTCATTTCTTAGGCAAAGTCACATGGATGTATTGTAGCATATGACTCTCCACTTATCATTAGTATTACAGAAAAGTTTATACTCCAGTTAGAGAGCACTGAGAGTAGGAAGACAAAAGTGTATTGACTGGCATATCTAAGATCCCACAGTCAGCCAGCGGAAAGCAGAGAAGTGTCCCCCAATTTCCTCTGTCATAATCATAGGAGCAGACTCTCATGCTGGGTATCTGGCACCATATCTTTGGGGAGTTGGTATGATTTGATATTCCTTCCTCCTGGTTTTGATTTATTACTGTTATCAACAGTGAAACAAAGTTACTTTAAATGAATAAATATGTGTTTATACCTGCAAGTGTGTGCTGTTCCCTAGAGATTTTGGTTTAGCTTCACTTCTATGAAATCCTCATAAATGAGAGGCAAAGCACATGTTAAGATCACATGTTCAGCAGCCTGCTCTATCCATAGTGGTTAATACTGATCACTGGTTTAATTCACCTTTCAAATTGACCTGGTTATTTATCCATAACCAAACTCTGAAAGACAACAGTGGTGTTTCCCAGCCCTGCACAACTGGCTGGTTCAGCCTGAAAGAACAGCAGTAATAAATTTAACAACAGTGAGATGTGAAACCTGTTCTGTCTCTGGTGATTTTACCCAACGTGAGGCCCATAAACACAGAGACCAGTTGCATCCACATGAAAGAGTTCAATTTTGGGCTAATGCTCAACCCATAGAAGCTTCTTGTGAAAGACTGGGCCCAGAGCCAATTACACGCCAGCATATAGGCAACATGACCCAGAAGTATGGACTCCAACATGACCTTGAATCCCTAGCAAATTTGACTGCCTGGACATAGCCGGTGGCACTACCAACTGTACACCCATAAGCAACATTTCCTCTGACAGGCAGGGACAGCACTGCAGCCTGTGCGGAACTGGTGCTGGTTCTAACTTCTGGGGATACTTTTTAACTAGCATTAATACAGAACAAAGCTTCAGTGAACATCAAGCCCGCAAAGGCATGGAAGAGGGCTCACAGCAGGGACATGTTGCTTGACCATATCAGGGTGGTCCCTGCTGTTGACAGCTGGATAGTATCGAGCATGGGCCTTAGAAGAGAACATTGAAAGGTACATACTGTTCTGGCTGCGAGTGTGATAAGGATTCCAGTGAGAAATGTAAAATAATATCCAGGATAGATACCATGCCACAGGGCTGACAGGACAAATGTTAAAGCTGTAGGGTACCAGGGAGCTCTGTCATAGCAGACGCTGCAAAAATGAAAACAAAACAAGAAGAGGCTGAATACAACTGATCAATGGACACGGCACTTCAAATCCTTCTCCATTTTTAAGGTCTTATGCTTTTCTTAATGGTCTTAACTTGCCTCTGTTACAGACCAGAACATGAGGCACTCTCCCTTCATTTAGATGGAGGGTTAGACAGAAAGAGGAAGCATGCTTTTATGCACCGAGTTTCCAGAGAGCGCCTGTACAAATATTCCCAGTGCTCACAGCATTTAAACAAATAACAGGGCAAAGGGCATGCAAGACTTCTCTTTCACCTTTATACCTCTATCTGGAATCACACACTACCCTTCAAAACTCTGATGGCAGATCAAGAGTGAGTCAAAGGACAGTGAAATATGACCCCACCCTTCTCTAGCAAAGGGAGGTATTTTTAAGCACTGTTATCTGGCAGATGCTGGGAACAACTGGGAGTGTCGTAAGCTATTGCAAAACTGGGGATTCCTGCTAGATTTAGCAGTCCAAAATCTTACTCCAAAGATGCAAGCAAATGACACCCGTTCAAGAACACACCAACCAGTCTATTTGGCTATCTGAAGTTTGCTGTGTTCCAAAGAAACTAGTCGAGATAATGCACTTCTTACCAGGAACATCATTGGAATAATGAAAAATAGTAGACATTGACTTTTAAGATGTATATCTTTAGAACAAAAATAGTTATGATAACTACAATAAAACTCTGCCTGCATTTCAGACACCACACTGATTGTACGCTGAGTTTTAATCACGCCAAGAAGTGTATAACAAGTAATGACAGACAGTTCAATCTACAGAATTTAGACTTATGCTAATATTTTTATATGCCTTAACAGTCATGGGTTAACACCAGAACCTCTCAGTGCTACAAGAAATCTCTTCTCCATATAGTAAACAGGGATTCCCTGGAAAGCATCTTCTGGTAACTCCAAACCGGACTACACTGGGGCTCTGGAGATTTCAACTTCTCTCCAGTTTTAGCTGAACTGAACCGGACCCCACTGACACAGCAAGGCTCACCTCTGGTAGTAAGATGTATGGGAAATATAACATAACAAAGTGAAACTATAAATCAAGAACCATGGAGGCAAACAGCAGCCTAAAAGATGCCAATAAAACGATATTACTTTTTATTATGGAAGATCTGAACAATTAATTTATGGCTTTGCTGCTCATATATAAAATGTGGGCATTTTACATTTGCAGCAATAAAACTTTACAGCACCAAATAACCTTTTATTCCACCAACTGTACAGACACAAGAAACCAAGAAAGACCAAGAAGCTATACATTTATAAGATTCGCCAGTCAGAGTTTTTCTAGGCCATCTAGAGTTTTTGGGTGTCACAAGGAAATTATTGTTTCACTACTCTTACCGTTTTAGCCAGGCAGCTGTCTGAATGTTCCAGTTTTCAATGTACATTTTAAAACTTGTCGCAGTCTAAGAAAGAAGTTCACATGAAATGTTAGCACTGAAACCTGTAAAATAATACCTGCATTTTAAATTAGAGAGGAGATACATGAAAAATATTAATTCTACTAGGTAACTGTTGTGAAGACTGTGCCACAGTCTGTCGTCACACTAATATGTTTTTGGGAAGGACACTATCTAGGCTGATTGCTCACTGCTAACACTTGGCACTTGCTGTAAAATCTCACTTAGTTTTGTAAAATTAAATACAATGTTTGGTTATTTTTCAAATTACTGTAAATCTGAAAAGCTTTCTTCTTTTAAATGCTTGGCCTTCCCTTCAGTTCATAAACAGCTTCATTTTTGGAAGAGATATCTTGCTACCCATTACGCAGTCTGAATTTCCCTAGAGTGTTATTAAAACAAAGTGTTATAAAAACTAAAAAAAAAAAAAAAAAAAGCGCCTTATTATTTGGGGGAAGACTAAAAAATATGGACAAAAAAAAAAAATAATCTTAGGACTGAATTTAGAATCCAATTCTCAGCCCGCTGATTAGCTTGAGAAACTAGAGTGGACTCCAGGGTCCTGGTAGAACCACATGTACCTCTTCACCCCCAGCTTTAGGGGACTGCTGACTCCATTGAGCACCAGTTCCCCTAATCCTGGTCAACTTCACCTCTGGTGGCTCCCGACCCCTGCTCCACCTTGTTCCTTGCCTGCTGACAGAAACCTCAGAGAATCTCCTCACCAAGCAGGAACATGATTCAGTGACCTCACATTATTTTCCCATATCAGCTGAAGGTGAGGACACACTGAAAAGACAGATTAAAGGCAAGGGGGCATATGCACATATTTTTGCACTTCCATGCAGAATCCTAAGGGCTAGTGCTTCATCCTCTGTGTTTAAAGTGTTAAAATGATTAGCAATTCCCAATACAGTACTGCCGCATTTTAATCACATTACTGCACTAGAAGAAGCCAAGAAAAATACAATTTCTCTTCCAACTAATATTGTCACTCTCTGTTGGCCTCCTTTAAGTTCCCCTGTAACATTACCAAGAGAGAAAGTAGTCACTGGCTGTCAAAATATGCATGCTGCCAAGGCTTTTAAGTCCCCCACATGCATTTAGCCCCCATCACATTTTAATGACCTCACAACTCCTGCCATGTGCTTATCTTTACTACAGACCAGGTAATTTCTTAGACACATTTAACACTCAAGTTCCCAACTCTTAAGCAATTTTACATATGCAGGTGGCTATACCTCCTTAAAATGCACTGTACAATCACAGTGATTGAACAAGCACTTAAACTTCAGCTCCTGGAATTGTTGTTGGTGCCTAAAGTGACAGTTCAAGGCTTACCCGAAGTAATGGTCTCTGTAGCCTCTCTTCTCATTGCACATATGACCAAATCAATAGAGCACTCTGTTTTATGCTCCTGGAAATAATTTCTCCATCCCAATTCTCTATTGCTCATGTGACCAGTAAAGGGAAAAAACATTCTTGAGGGGCCTTACAATTCAGTAGGTAGAGAGGAGCAAAGGCTCCTGTTTCCTTAATTTGGCTTGACTAAAGAGCACTGCCTGCACTTCACTTCCCTCCTTCAAGCAGGAACTGCCTCAGCCCATCAAGGTAGGAATCATCTCCTGCCCCAAAACTGAATCAGATATTGATCCATGATCTCAGAGTGATATCTGGTGTGCTGATGCCATCGAGGAGCACAAAGCATTTCTGGGCTGTGCCTTCTGTACCACTCAAGGGGAGATGTATACTGAGGATTAATTAAGGTTAAAAAAAAAAAGACAGAGAAAGGATGTTGAGAAAGAGAATATATAATGATACTTCCAGCTTTGGCATCCTTCAATGAAGAATTAGAGGGGCTCTTTCATTTTTGAGAATAGCTATTATAGTACATTCACTTAGTCATATATCATTCAGTAAGAAAGCAGTCAACTTGTTTTCATCTGCTTTTCCTTTTTAAAATCATAACTACAGGACTACAGGGGGAAGCTCCTCCTATTTCTAGAGAAAAGAAGCCTTTAGAAAGCAGTCTCAGTTGCATAAACATTTTCACATCCCACTGGCATTCACAAAATATTCTTCAGGGTAAATTACATTGGCCATCTTTTGCGTTAGAGAAACAAACATAAATAGCTTACAATAACTAATGGATGTTAAAAGGATACTGCAGTCGCAAGAAACATGTGACAAATGTTTTGAGAAACAGTGTGGTTTGCTGGATGGAGCTCTAGATCAGCAGCCATCTAAGCTCTATGCGGCCCTGCCAGTTCCCATTCAGGTTGCTCGGTTTTTACCTGTTATCTCTCCAACGCTTGCTTTTCACCATTTACAAGAGGCACTCCAGGCATGTGCAGGGGGCCAGCTCTTGCACGTGCCTGTGCCATGCCTACTCGAGGCGGCCCCTTTCACTACGATCACCCATCTCATCTGAGTTACAGAAGTGGAAGACTGTTAGAAGTAAATAAACAGAATACACCACAGATGGTGGAGAATCATAGCTGCGAGCAATTTATTGACCCACTGAACTCAGCCACAATCCACAGTAATTGACTGCTCATTTATTAAACATCTGATTAATCATTTATTAGCCCTCTATAAACTATTTAGAAATGCAACCTGAATACAGAGTGTGACAAAGGCTGCGTGACAGATGCTTTTTATCTGCCCAACAGATAAAATACAAAACCTCTTCATGGTAAAGAGAGGCAGCCTGTTGGTATGGACTTATTTTACTTCCAGCATGCCCATTTCTCTATAATTATGCCAGTGCAGCCACTCCTTTAACTCACCTCAATATTCCAGATATTTAAATTGGATAGCAGGTCCCAGCGGAAAGTGCCCCTCTCATCAACTCCACTGAATCCATAGCCAGCTGCATTGTTGACCGCATCTGCTGCAATGTCACAACAAAACAGGTCAAATCAGACTGCTGGAGGAACCATATTTTCTTACAAGTCACTATGGCACCCAATACACATTCAAGTCAGCTTTGTAGCAATTAGCATCCTCTCTTTCAACGAGAAGCTGCTTCTTAGCAAAAGGGCATTGCTTATAAGGCAACACGTCATTTCCTCAAGAGAAAGACTAGCTACTCCTTGGCAGAATAAAATAAATTAAAACACAAATAAAACAGCAATGGCTAGAAATCACTTTTCACATTATTTTGCCTTTATTATCCATCTGAGATGGATACACAAAAGTTGCCATAAAATGAATTAGCATTTTCCTCAACAGGGTACCTGTCACAGCATTTTCCAGAAGTCAAACTGTAGAGTCTCAGAGACATATTTACCATTCCTATTAAGTATTCCAGCATGGTTGTTTTAATTAAGACTTTCATTCATACTTCCACAGACAAAGCCTTTTGCTAATTCTGTTGCTCAGTGCCCCCTTAAGTACCTCAAAATCTCTACAAATCAAATACTGAATAACTTCAATGACAGACTTAAGTCTTATTTTAAGTCTTTAAGTAAGAAGACTTAAGTCTTACTTTAAGTGCAAATAAAAGTTTGGGTAACTGTAGGCATTTCACATGCTGAACTCTTTCTCTTTCCCAGGGTGCCAATTAGCTACCACCCCTCTGAGACTTGCCTGGGAGCCATCTCATCACTGGATCTCAAGACCCCACTTCTAACGCACCCCTGCCAGAAATTCTCTCTCACTGTCCTAAAAAACCAGGAGGGACTCATTACCTCTGGATCACTAGGTACAGCGAAGACCAAGGATTATTGCAAGAAAAAGGAAAGCGAAAAGACAGGTAAGGTTTTTTCTTCTAGACCATTTACCAAATACATGCCTGGTTAAGTTATGCTTTTAGAAAGGTCAGCATTTCTTTCCCAAGAATGAAAATTGATTTTGCTTTGTAAGTGCTATGAATATGAGTACAAGCTCAAGGAGGAATCCCAAAGCACAAAACTAGGGAGAGAACCTAATTAAAAGCAACAAGAGTAACAATAAATGAATAAATAAATTAGCAGCCTTCTCTAACCTGAAACTTTCAATTTTACTTTCTACTTTACTAAACGAGCTAGATTTTACTGATGGAAAAAAAGGTCTCCAAGTTTTTCATTCTCTCTGTTAAAAAACCAAAACCCTCAAAAAAGCCAACAACCGATGTGGAAATTATATTTATCTTACAGCCTGCCAGTGTCTTGCTATGAGGTAGGTAACAAGCTCTGAGGCCCATAAGACCCTGCCCAATCACAGAGACTGGAGCTGCATGTAACTGTCCCCCAAAAGCAAGGGGTTTCCTGGATTTCTACTCCTTGCTGCTCCAAGGGTGGCAGTGTTCTTTGCCAAAACCAAGAAACCAGAAATTCAGGGACATAAGAATACAGCAGACTCCTCAGGCTCTTGCTTCCCGAGCTGC
This sequence comes from Athene noctua, assembly GCF_965140245.1. Taxonomy (NCBI): domain Eukaryota; kingdom Metazoa; phylum Chordata; class Aves; order Strigiformes; family Strigidae; genus Athene; species Athene noctua. Next base: position 100,556,036 of record NC_134038.1, read on the forward strand.
TGTCTGCAGAGCAAGGTGTAAAGTGCAGAAGAATTGCAACTGTCCACCCTTGAACTGCTCATGACACCCCAAGTTCTGCAAAGCCCGGCAGCGCTTTCCCTGCTGACTCCAACGCCTCTGGCCCATCACTTTCACAGCTCCTTGGATACAGGCGCTCAGTCCCAAACTGGTTTCATCGACAGTTCTGAGTTAGGTTTGCAGCCACATTCCCATGACTATTGCTAATGTAGCGAGAAGCCGAATTTTCTGTCTTTCCATCGATCTGGAGGAATTGTGGCTCCCGCACAATAGCGTGACTGTCCTTTCCTGAGGACAGGAAGTGCTTATCGGGCGTTTTGGCAGGCACTTTTATAATGCCCTGGGCCACCATGCCACCAAGAGCTAAACTGAGAAGGGATAAAGTGTCTGCTGTTCTGCTGCCTGGATTTGACACGTGAATAATGGAGGCCTCACCCTCCAGTATGCAATACATGCTTTTCCCAAACCCTCTCATTTGTAAGATATTTCTACGGTTTCTACAGCTTAGTCATGTCACAAATCCAAGTTCACTTTATCTCTTTGATAGGACTTTCATTTAACTATAACAATAGAATTCTAGTTAACTATAATGCCAGAAAAAAAAAAATGGAGGCAACAATTTAATTTTGGATCCCACAAAAATAAGTTTCTCAGCAAGCAATGCTTTATCCCAAAGCGTTTCCCATCCCACACATGCCAGTCCTGGCTGTCTTCCCTTGATCTGTCAGGGTTTTTTTATTCCCAGAAGTTTAATCACAGCCTCGCAATGAGTTTCACTGGCTCTTTCCATCCCAGCTCAATGACACACTTCTCAGTTTCAGGTGTAAGCACTGCTGGCTGGGCTTCCGGGATCATCCCTACACAAAAAGTCTTGTAATATCAACAAATAAATTCAGTCTCTCAATCCTCAGCCTGACCTAGAAGGATTTGTGTCATAGATGGGAAAGGTGACTTCTAAAAGGAAGAAGGTAAAATACAAAAAAGATTATTTTGTTCACATGTCTAGCTAGCTCCCAATAAAAGAAATTTGCTTCTCTCTATAATTAGCCCTCCTCCTCCTTTTCTCCTTTTCCTTGCAGAGATTCTTGGGTCCTTCCCATCATCTCTTTGTTCCCCACCTTCCCCATGGCTCTCCAATCCTTTCTCTTGACTGCTGAAAGCTAACATGTGTACAGGATTACACAGTGCCTTAGAAGCAAAGCCTAACTTCGGCCCCCCAATGAGCACCACAGCTTTCTAATACAGATGTGTGTGCTAAAGATGTCCCTAAAGGAAGTGAGAGGTCTGCTTGCACTGTAATGTACTTGTAAAGCCTGAGCCAGTGTGACCAATTTTAACCTCCCAACCCCACTGAAGTAAGTGGCAAATTATGAATAAAGCATAAAAATCAAGGTTTAGAAGAGGCAAACTTTTCTTCCCCTAAGAATTCCCATTAAAAATATTTTGGTACAATTACAAAGTTTTAAATAAGAGGAAATCATTACATTGACTTGACTGGCAAGAAGCTGAAAAGCAGATCTGGTTCCAGAGGCAGGGGATGTCAAACAAGCTAGAAGAGATTATATGCACATTTTTCAAAACTTTTGACATCTCTCCACTTCAGTGGGGTCCACTGCCTACAGGAGCATGTGTACATCTCCCATGGGAACTATAGGGACTAATTCCACCCCCCTCCAATGTTTCAGATCCCCTCCCTCATTAAAGAACTTATTTGTTACCTACAAAAATAAATGATGTAGCCAGACTTACCTAGTGTCCATGCAAAGTAATACTTTGGTTTTGCTGCCTGTGTTACAACATACAGGTAACCAAGTCTTGACAAGAAGGGTGTTTTATCAAGAAATTCATTATCAATAATATAAGCCATAGGAAAGTTCTTGGTAAGTGTCAAGAATAAAATGAGAGATACTAGTGTGATACACAGCTTGTACATCACTGCTCCCTAAAAAGCACAAAGAACAATGAAACAATGATTAGAAACATTTGCCTAAGGAAAAAAAAAAAAAAAAAAGCAGTACTCATAACATACAAAACCAATGCACTTCAGGAACCAATGAAGTTAGCACTTACAAAGTTGATAATTAATTTAGAAGAGGTAGCAAAGAAAAGTTTTGGTTTGTTTTACTGATCTACCTATAGATAGGTACAAAGGGCAATTAGAAGTCAATATTGGTGATTTTCATAGGATACTCCTACTTCAGTTAGAGAAAGTCCTAAAATGAGAAAGGAAACAAATAAAACATCAAACTCTACAATGTAAAGGAGAAATCTTCTCTATATGGACTGCCAAGTCCTGGAACTAAAGACTGGATTCCTCCTGGAAGCCAATACCATCAGTATTTAGTACAATAGTAGGCCCAGTTACCATCCAGAGGTCTTTCTAAAAATCACTTGTCCAAAAAGCATACATCTTACACAGCATGCCTACCTTCTTATCATATAGGGTACCTGCTAAGCAGTACTGTTTTCTGTTACCACCCCCTAGCTTTCTATATACTATATTATTGACAATCATGTCAGTAGTTAAAAGCTCAATTTCAAATACACATTAGGAGTAAACTCTCCTTGATATAGTCCTAATTAAAAAGGCAAATCTGGCACTTGGGTACCATGTAAAAATTGACTCATGTTCTCAAAAGACTAATAAAGTGCAACATACTATTGAAACAACAATGCATTTTTTGATCCTAAGTACTCACTTTATATCTTCTTCACATTCAGGAATAAATTAATTGTGCAATTATCTTTAAATGGTTACAATTCAAATTTTAATATCCTCTGCTGACTTGCATCTAACACAATACAGGCCTTATTCTGACCTCAATCAGACTAGTCAGAAGCAACATCACTGAAATTAGTAGAAATACAACCATGTGCAACAGAAATCGAGTATGTATAGGCACTTATTTTCAGAGGAGACATTCTGCACACACTCACAAAGCTACACATTCAGTGTCACCTTAAGGTAAGAGAGAAGAATCTGGTTCTCATGCTGTCATCCTGCCTTACAAGAAGGTCATTTTATAAGAAGGTCTTAAGTAATAACAAAAAAAAAAAAAAAAAAAAAAAAAAAAAAAAAAAAAAGCATTAACTGTATGTGAAAAATTACCTTTGAATAATATTAAAGTGTGAAAATCTCTTGCAAAGCACCTGGACAAGCTACAGCTTCTGAGTAGCCCTGATTCATGTATTTCTAACATCTCCTGCACTACAGGTGAGAGGCGATAGTTGTGTTTTTTCTTCCTGACATTGACTCTTCTGTTTGGAGCTGAACTGCAACCCTTCATTGCCAGAACCTGCAGACCATTCCCATCACTGCACGAAGGACACCCATTAACCAATGACCTGTTTTGCAAGCCAAAGTCATTTGGGGGATACAAGAGGAAGACACTAGCCCCTTCACCCCTGACCCTGTGATAAAAACAGCAGCCACTTCATAGAAAAAAACCCCCACCATAACATTTACTAGAAAGATAATCTAAAAATGGATTTTCTTCTTAGTTTTTAATTATGAGAATCATGTACAAAGCTGTACTCTCCTGCCCTTTGCAATTAATCTTTGTCATTTTAAAACTTACAGTTGGAGAAGGATCAGGAAGTCTGTCATAACCCTTCTGCTTCCAGTTCACTTCTAACAGTTTCATGTGCACATGCCTCCCTTCAATGAAGGCTATATAATCCTTGTAATTGCTGCAAGGCCCAGCTATGATGCTCATAAAATTGAGGAGATAGCTTAAATACTCCAGTAAAGAAGGTCTTGTCCTGTGAAAATCATCCACACATGACAAAACAGGAAAAAAAAAAAAAATCAAATCAAGGTAAAACCCAGCAAAGGTTTTCACAAATGCTTTTTGTTGTACTGTCTGTCTCCATGCCCAGCTCTCTCCTACCACCCTCCCCCCAGCTGAAGGCTCACTAGATCTGTTTTGGAGAAAAAGAAGCACAGCCTCTCTTATATCCCAGTGATGTCTGGCAGATGGCAGTCAGAACAAGGGTAACATGGAAGTGCTTAAGCTACCTGTGAACGAATGCTACTGATTTGATAAGTTGTAATCTTATTACTAGAAACATTTTAGTTAAAAACAGTCATAAACTTAAATACCCACTCTCAAAGAAATTGACTTGCATATTTTGAACAGGCCAGCAATACCAGGAGCAAGAAGCCGGCAACTGGTTTTGGACATCTGTCCAGCATATCGGGGACCAGTAACGGCTGGCAGACCACAAGCTGAGTAACGGCTGGTCTCACCAAGTTGTGCAATGCAGTACCTTGCCTTATTATGCAAACCACAGGGCAGGGAGCATTTAAGACCAGGACTCTCAGGCTTGAAAGGAGCTCTCACCCACCCTTCAGTTCAGCCTTCTGAAAAATGGGAAGTGGGATGTGAGACAGAGGAAGAGAATGAAGAGGCACTCTGTCCTACTGTGCAAATAAAGGAAGTAATTGCCTCTATTTCATCATGAACAGGAAAAGGAACTAAAGAGAAAATACACATAAATCAAAGACAACGGAAGATGAAAGTCAAGCAAAGTCCATTATGTTCGTTATTTCCATTTTGAAAGTGCAGTTCCTTGGGGGGTTTTTACATTAGATGTAAAATGAAGAAGATTCACTGTCTTTGCTACAGATGAGTAGAATGGAAAAATAAGATGCACAGGCCTCTCACTGCTAGTGTAATTAGTAAATTGTTGGGCTTGCTTTATTTATGCAGCAGAGAACACCAACATCTAAATTCTGCACTGGGATACACAGTGCTCTCCACAAATGTGCTAACAGTCACCATCCGAGTAAACAAGGAGTCCCCAGATGAGAATAGAAATTAGGGCACAGTGTTTCAAGACTTTCCTGTCCAAGACACAGATGGACACGCATAAACCGAAACTCACTTAAAATTCTTTCAGACCAAAACATAAATTTCTAGCAGAAAAACTAATCAACAGTTAAACATTTGCTGTTGCCTACTTTTATTCTGAAGCAGAATTAGTTTGAATAAACAGTTAGCTTGGCCAGGATTTTCTGCATCCACCCTGCTGGTTATGTTAGTGCCCGAATGATATGTTCTCTCATGAAAGCATTTCACAGAAAGATGCAGCAAACAATTTGGGATAAGGCTCATCTTTCTATTCTGAAAAACGAGTCCATGATTTGTGTTTCTGAGCTCTACAGTAAGATTAAAAATAAAGTCACTAGTTTCAATTTAGATTCTGCACATGGGTGGGTGGGGAGACATGAGCAATGCACGAAGGAATGTACAGAGGATGAGTGAGAAACAAAAACAGACCAAGAACAGGAGGGAAGACAAAAGGCTGTATTACCAAAGGGGATTTAAAACTCTTCAGTTATGACTTGTCTGCCACCAACACTTGAGCTATTGGCATGCACTTTTCTATTATGAGCTCATCTACTGAACAAGGGGGGGAAAAAAAAAAAAAAGCCTGTTTGGTGAGAATCTGACTAGAATTAATCATATGGTCACAAGGGCTCAGTGCAGTTAAACATTATGCTCTAAGTTTTAAAAATAGACATAAAGCTATGGGCCACAGGAAAAGTTATACAAGTCTCCCTACAGGACTTCTGTTTTTCAAGAAATTACTCTCTTCTTACTTTTAGAAGTTCATAGGCAAATTTTCTGATGGCTGAATCTTCTGCCTTAGAAATTAAGAAAATAATTGCCTTGGCCTTAAACAAATACTTCCTGGTAAAATGTAGTTACAGTTCTAAGACAAATTCTGTAACACTAATTACTCTTAAAAAAAAAAAAAAAAAGGAAAAAAGGGATTCGCCTGCATCCTGCATTTGTATTGAGACACAAAATAGAAAAAAGAAAGGTGCTCAATCATGGGATCAGCATGGTATCTCTCTCTGAATAATGAGACAACTAGTCACACAACATGAAGGACCATAAGTATTAACATTACAGAGAGGGAAAGGAAAAATAAAATTCCAGTGTCCAAAAATGACAGTAAAGAAAAGCAGTACTTGAAGTGTCAGAGTCAAACCAAAATGGATTTTTACTATACAGTGGGTTGCTGACAGATGAGGATTATTCTACTTGGTAAAATAGCATATTATAGATAGGATGAAGACAACAGCTAAGAAGTCTATATAGTACAGTCTTAGCCCGAATATAAAAAGTTGCTTCAGCAAAGACTAGTTTTGTTGCGTATGGAGTATATATTTAAGTCAATGAGATATTGCCAAGTACTTCAGTAGGCCAGCACAGGGTGACAGAGGCAAAAGTCCTGGATTGAAGAAATAAGGAATATAGCAAAGAAGCTGTGTTTGTGCAAGGAGGGCACTGACAGCCACACTGGAAAAACAAAACTTTTCAAGCAAATAGAAAAAGCAGGTAGGACTTTTGTCTTATCATGGACTGGAAAGAAGCAAGGAACATTTTCACGGCCAGGCCATGAAGTTGGTCCTGACATTGAAAGGAAAAAAAACAAACCCTAAACACAACCCAAACCCTGGACTACTTTGGATGAAATTAAACACAAATTAGTAGGGGAATTAAAATCTTACTTCACAGCAAGCCGATTTTGCTCAGCAGTGAGTTCCTCAGCTTGTCGCCCTATTCCTAGAAAGAAAGAAGTCACTTTAGATCTTTCCGAAAGTCAAACTGTGAAAGCTATCCCCAAAGCCTTACATTTGCATCCCACAGATAACTTTCTAAAGTCTCAAGCTTCAAGGTTGCTTTGTCACAGGCAGTTGCAATACAGCGCAATTCCTAACTTTTAGGTCAAGTATATTCGTGTTCTACCCGACCTCTTCACCCAGTTCCTTACCTCACTCCACCTTTCTCACCCTTGCTACACTTTCAGGAAGAGCAGCCATAGTATTCACACACACACAATGCCACTCCCAATGCCACCAATAGGCAGTGACCCCCCAGCAGCCTCTACTAACAGTCCTGGACTGGAAAAACCTCTGTTCCCAGAAGCCGCTGGCTCATTTAAACACAAGCTTCCCGCTGGGTCCTTGGTGAGAAATGGAGCATTTCACAGCAGGAGGAGTGAGCAGTGGAAGAGAAGGGGCTCTCGGAACAGAAGCTCCACTGGTGTGAACAAGCAGCCTGGCTGCTTGCTGCTGGAGCAAGCCTAAATACAAACATCAGTAATAATCTGGAATTGTACAAGGTCTAGACTGGAAGGGCAACCTCCTGTTGAGCGCCCGAGACCTTTGGGGCCAGAGGTAGAGCACAGACTCGCTGTCCCAGGAAACTATGGAAAAGTCTTGTATGATGGCCAGCGTATAAACAGATGTTGTTCATAGCCAGTATCTCAAAACCTTGACTCTGAAGTTTTAGCTGTGCATACTGTGAGAAATCTCACTGACTTCAGCAGAACAACCCACCGTGGGATGAATCACAGCACTTGATGCTGAGCATGCAATATATAGAGCTTCACAAGATCAGGGGCCTGGCATCAACACTACTGTTCTAAACTTACTGGCCATTACCAATACACACACAAGACCCATTTCCTAAAAAGACTGCTGATAAACTGCTGATTTCCCTTTTCTCTCCCTTATTTCAGTTTGTAAATACTGAGAATGTGAGTTCCAGGGAAACAATTAAGCACTTAAAGGGCTGGGTATTTTGTTTGTCTGTTTCCATTTAAGGGCAGTTACATTAAAATTTTACAAATAGAAAGTTGTCACCGATGCTTGAACTGTAAAGCTGCCTCCATCTGATCAACCGCTTCATATATGGATGTTTACAAAGTAAGAAGCCTTTTCCACCCTCATTAACCCGTGGATTTCTGCTTTGCTTAAAATGCTCCTGCCTCTGCTGTTATCTCTTCCTTTCTGTCTGTTTGTTTACCTTCAATATTCTAGGTGTGCATCTGGGCTGCACACCACTAGGGCACGCAGAATACTTGAGCCGGCAAGCTTAAATGACAGAAGCAGAGAAGCCCCAGCAGAATGTCAATGATAAGGACAATTAGCCAAGCTTCAAGGTGCACTCATTATAGTCAGCTAAAAACAGCAGATCCACCTGTGTAAACATGACTTGCAAACGATACCAGACCCTGCAGTCTGCGGTGTGGCCATCAGCTAAACCCCAGATCGTAACAACTCCATAGCAGGCTACTTACTTAGCCGCTCACAGTTTATAAGGCAGTGGGCCTCAGACCATCAGAAATTCACACCGCAACATCAGTAGACATGAGCAATAACGGTACTGATGACATCTGACACTTCTAGCCTTTGCACTGAACTAGACACAGGCATTTTACAGGGAAATAATAGTTCTCTTTGTCACAGCACAGAACAAGACTGAAGACAATGTTATTTTGCTTGCAACTGTGCTTCCTTCTGCACTGGGAAACAGCTATTGAATTCCATCTCTCAACTTATGGAGTAAACTATCACTGAATATATCAATGATAGCATATTTTTGCTACATTAACATTAATGATTGAACCTAAGCAAACACAACCCTTGATTTCTGAGAATCAGTAACAGCTTCAGAGCGCTTAATGGAGATGCACTGTGGCATCTAAACAGCAGATACTGGTACTAGCTAAAATCCAAATCAGGCCCCAAGGAAGTAGAGCACCCAAAGAGGAAAACAGTTGTCTTCATTACTGCAAAGACAGTTTGATCCTAGAGAACTGATCAAAACTTGAAGTTTCTCGTTTTTCTCCACAAATCATTCATCTTCATTTGGAGCAATTTGCTGAACTATATTCATCCAACTCTGTAACTCAACCACAGAATGGACTGGAATAAAAACGCTGTCTTCAGGACATGGGAAGAGATTCCTTTTCTTACCATCATGTAACTGGCATGCAAGTGTTGTGATCTTCTGTGTAATTATCATCAGTGGACTATAACAAAGACAGAAACAACAGTTACATGTCTTGTAATACAAATTATTCCCAAGTTCTTACTGAATGTCTTTATCCCTTTAAAAGGCATAACTCTATTAGCAACAAGTGAAAAACATCCAATTAAAACTGAAGGAGGAACTCAGGCATAAGACAATTGCCTGGGTTCAAAACAACCCCACAGTAACTTGCACCAGAATTTTTAATTGCTAAGTGCACACAAAGCCTTATTTTATGTCTTCCCATCCTGCAGCAGTGCAAATTGTAATTCAGAAGAAATCGTACCACTAGGAAACAACCAGCTTCTGCAGTCCACTGGGCTTCCTTTCAGGCAAAGACCAAATTCAAGCCCCACACAATGCAACACTAGAATACAGCAATGCTGTTGTAATGTAACTCTGGCTCTTCTTACTGTTACTCTCCTATTGTCTGTCTTCTCAGTGCCCTATAAAAAAAGTTGACTCTGCAGATACACGTGCTTATTTCCCCACATGAATAGCCTTATCAGCTAGGACTGCATTCAAATACCAGAACAGCTGTCAGCCCAGCAGTTTCCCCACTTGCTTCTTGGCCATGCAAGTGCCTTGTGGACAGAGATGTGCCGTCCAACTGAGAGTGTTTGGGCATGTGGGATCTGGAGCCTCCCAAAAACATGAGCTATCTGTACCTGAGCCATGCTTACAGGCTACAACCACCCAGCAGCTTTGGGGCCAACCAGACAAGCAGCGAACTATGTTCAGTAGGGGCTGCTTATACTTCCAGTATCCAGCTTTATGGAGCTTCTTAGCATTGCAGGCAAATGTGAGCTGCTGCAGCTAAGGAATAGAAAAAAGGCAAAACTCACCTTGGTGGCATCAGGAGCTAGCCCCCAGGAGGGTAAAGGACACAGATTCAGAGGTACATAAGAAGAAAGATGGGGGGAAACCATGGGGACAACTAACCCGTCCCTCATAGGCAGATGCTCCAGGGCTAATTGTGGTCCATATACAGTTGCTAAGAGCTGTGGAGCCCAAAACACAAAACCTGGCACAGAACATCTGTAATCTGGAAGGACCCATGGCAGGCAAAGCAATGGACAAGCACCTGCTAACAATGCCTGTCCCCATCGCTCTGCCACTGGGGACACCAGCACGGGGTGCCCAGATCTCACACTACCTACGAGACCTTTACCACCGCAATGGCCAGGAGGTTGTAATGGGTGATGAGGATATTTTCAAATCACTAATCATGGTGATTATATGTAAAACCAGTTCAACATAAGAGATTTGGCTTTGCTGAGTATTGGTACGATGAATTGTTTCTCGACTTGGTGATAAATTATCAACACAAACCATACAGTGGTTTCTGCTTGAACATAAACAATGTTTTCAACATGGAAATTAAAACCAAGTTTGTGTACCTGCTATTTCCAGAGTTTGACAAGTATATGGAACTTTTTTTAAGAAACGTAGATGATTACTCCAAATATTATGGCTATTCATTTTAAATATTGTAATATATTTTCTGGAATTCAATGAAAGAAAAAAAAGCTGAAGGATTTTTTTTTTTTTAGTTTGAGCACTGTATTTTCCCCACTGGTTTCTCAAAGTAAGAAAGTAAAAGCACAAGTTACATTCAGTGATACCTCTGTCTAAAATAACAGTCAACTATTCATGTTCTGCAGAGATTTTAAAGATATTCTGAATCACCCTTGACTAAATCAACCTACTGGTTACAGCCAAATGTAAACCCAATAGCTAATATAAACTGTATGCAATCTGACTATCCCACTACGATAAATCAAACTGATTTTCAAGATAATTAATATGCTGAGCATGGTAAACACAAGAATACTGGACAAAGACATTCTTTCATCGTAAGTGGTCTTTTTTTTTAAATACTAAATATAGCTGATCTTTTTCAAGAGTCCACATGTAATTCCACATGGCTAATTTGCATTTTCTAGCCAAAACCAGAGAACACGCAATATCAGCCAATTTCTTAATCAGAAACTATTTTTACCAGTTCAACAGTCTCTACTTGAAATGTCAGTATAAAATCTTGCACTTAAAATCCGGAACAACCTTAAATATACACAGATCTGGAATACAACCATAACACAGCAGCTCTCCTTGGGTCACCTAGTCCACTGATTGCAGCTAACGAATGGACAAATTCAACAATGACTTTTCACCTTCCAGACAACTCCAATATTGTGAAATAGTCATTGTAATTTTTATTCCAATTCACCTTTCAAGAAAAGTTATTTGGAAGTTGTTTCCACCATTATCTTTGACATCCTATTGCTCCAAGTAATTTTCCTATTCAGACAAAAATTTAGCTTTGATTTCAAAGGTACATAAATCCCAATCCTTTAAGCATACAAAAAAGCAGATTTTTTTTTTTTTTTTTAATCCTTAAGAGAGACAGAGGCTGTCAGTGAACCAGCAGTTCTGCTGCAATAAACACAGATTTTTATTTTGTCAGTGCTTGACCTTTTAGCTTTATGGGTGAACAGTAACACTTGTTTCAAATTGGTTCAATTTGTTGCATATGTGTCTTACAGCAAGCACTTCATGCCAATATTGAAGTGGGTAACTTTAAACCTCAGGCTCAGAGCCAAAACTGTGTGCCTTTAAGTGCCTAAATTTAGACACTTGTCTTAGAAGATTGGGCCCCCCATCGTAAGCCAGAGACAACCAAAATGCAAACAATCCTGATGTGCTGATTATCTAAGGGAAGCAGAAATGCACTCTGCACTGAAGTCATACAATGTATAAACACAGAGAAGAGTGGCTTTCTTCATCTATATTAGGAATTCACCACCTCTCACGCATTTTAATCAGAAAAGACGGTGGTCTGCCTTCCTCAAATCCCAACCCCCAATGAGACAAGTGAGCACAAAAGTGATGCTGCTGATACTGTGGGTGAGGGAGACCCACAAACTGCATCTGAGATACCTTCAGTTCTCTTTCCTGCCATCATTGTATTACACATCTACATACCTGTTCTATACCATACTCGGGAAGATGGAAACCTGCTGTACAGTGGCAATGGGAAAACATCCTCTAAATCTTTCACAAGATCAGTATCAGATATCATTAAATGCCTCACACAAAGGGTAAGCAGAGTTTCAGGTGAACACGGAGCATCTTGCTCCTCCCTCACCTGTCTACCATTCTCCCACTGACTTGATCTCACTGAGGGACCAACCCTTCACTGCAGGAAAGGGCAGAGCACAACAAAACAATGGCAGTACTGGAGCTCTCCCTTCTTCTGGCACTCCTTTGGACATGAAGACCTACCCCTAGAAAGGAATCATTTGAAATAAAACACATTTAAGAAGTCTAAATTATTTCGACTCCATTGTATTTGAACACCTGCCAAAGGCTTTGCAGCCACATGCAGAGTGGTGATGCTACATCCTCTCCTCTTCACCTGTCCTATTAAGCACTACAGTTACAAATTAGCATGGGAACACAGATTTTGATTTACATGTGGTGTGACTCCCCCCCCCCCAATGTTTTAGATATTGGCTAAGAGTTTAATCTTAGATGTAGCTGCCTTGTACCTCCCACACACAAACCACAGTGGCCAACTTTTAACTAGAAAAAATATTAAAAAAAAAAAAAAATCAAGAAATTGTCCCAGTGAGTTGGTATGAAATAGAAAATTTCAACAAATAAAAAAAAAAAAGTTTAAAAAGCTCCCAAACTGTCGTTACCTTACATTAGATACCTTGAAAAGTAACAGAAGACAAAGATGCAACAGTTTACAGAGAATGATCAGTAAAGGGTTTTAACCCCCTAATTAAACTTTCCAAATGAAAACATACCAGTTAATGTAATTTTTAAACATGGTTTGCCCCAACACAATAAATTTTCCCATAAGCACAGGTCAGTGGAACTGAAGATGTCAGCATCGGTTGTAGCCTGCTGTGGGGATCCTCCCCATAACACGGGCTGCATTCTGCACTGAGCAAGCCTCAACGGTTATGAGAGAAATGACGTTTACCCAGTAGAGTCTGTCTGACCTTAGGTAATCCTGTGGAGGAGTCTGGCACACGCTTGCTAGAAATAGTTTCCACTGACCTGATTTCACTAAGAGAGGAGGTGGAGTCAAAAGGCTCATTGCAGACAAGGCTCCAAACCAGCAAACATTTATTTCAGGTTTATCTCTTTAGCCCTGAAGCCATGATGAGAAGTTCACACAGTCACACTCTGCTACGACACTAACTGTTACTGCCGAGGGGATCGTCAAGCCAGAGGCACCACCACAGCTTTGCTGGCAGTGAGCACTTACTTTTGCTTTCGACAGCAAAATGAAGAAGTGCTGAAGCCCACAGAGGGAAAAAAATACTTCACTAAACACACTAATGTCTCCAAAGCACCAATTTGCTTTTGCTTTTTTTTTTTTTTTTTTTGTGAAAGCTTCCAAAGAGCGTTTCTTACACCTTCATGGTAGAAACATTTTACTTAGAGTATTTACTTCTGGAGAAGTGTCCTGGGATGCACTAGCATGGAGCTCTCTAGTAATGACTGCCTGCTTGAATTCTGGCTAATTCCCACATTGCAGCTCTTGCAGGTCTTCTGTGTAACGAACGGTAAATGACCTCAGAGCAGTTTCAAGTGGAAAAATGCCCAGGGGAGGAGCCAAGCAGCGAGCGGGCACAGAAAACTGACTGACCTTCCCTTACTCCCCCTGCACCTGCGCTGCTGTACTGCCGCTGGGGACTTGCTGCTGACCAAAGTTACCCGGAGCCGCTGCAACACACATTTCAACAACTTACTGCGCTTTATACACTTTTAAAAAAGGCACGAAAATAAAAATAACCAACTGAACTCGCAGGGCCAGTTAGTATTTCTGCATTGTGTTTTAACATGGTAACAGAGTACATCTATGCTTGTTTCCATCGGCAAGTGTGTTTCCTTTGTAAAAAACAGCGGTTATACCTTTGTTCCTTTCTTTTGCAGTTGAAACTAAGCCACTGAGAGGGGCAAAACCAGCAACAAGGCACAACCAGCCGACAGAAATTCACTGTGTGAAGTGACACTCGTTACTGAAGTATCTGCTTACATAGCTTCTGGTGAGCACTCTTTGAATGGCCATCCCTTTCTAAGCTGTTTGCTGAGAATGCTGTTGCTGTTCTGCATTTGGGATAGAGCAAACACATCAAGATACCCATTCCTTCTGGAGAGTGATGTCCACCAAAACACTCATGTAAGAGGTACAGATTTGACATCTGCAGGGAGGAAAACTGCTCGTGTCCCCCTGATAATTCAGCTCTGGTACCTCCAAGACCATCAGAAGATTGAAAACAATGCCAGCGTGTGGGGTGATTTTCACAAACTGAGTTTCTTTTCTGTAAGGAATGGCACAAACTCACATATGCATAACCATTCCATGACATTCACTGAATGAGCTGCAATATTAGGAAACCTTACTCAGATACTGCACACATTTGAAGAGGAAACCAAAAACCTCTATGGTCTTAATCAAGCAAAGGATTAAAGCAGACAGAGCTTCATACGGACAAGGAGCTCTTCCGAATTCCATACAGATGATCATATGCATATGGCATTTCTTCATGTAGCTTGCTAGATTGAAACCATATCTATTACTAGTTTCCAAAAATCCCAATCAAGATCCCTTGATTTATTTTAAACTAATTTCTCTCTAAAGCCATAATATTACTATACTTGGTCTGAGCCTCTGATACAAAAAAAACACCAACTCAAAACTGTGCGCTCGCATTACCATTTTTATAAAGTTGTATAGAAACCAGACAACTTACCAGCATAATCCTCTTAGCATAAAGAAGAAGAAATAAGAGAGAGAAAAAAGAGAAAGAGTTAGGATTTACTTTTCCTAGGTACAATGTATAAATGCCATGGCAAACCAAGCAAAATAAAATATGCATGTTTCTCTCAAAGTCTGATTTGAATTAAGGGAGAAGCACAGCATTCAGGTATTTTATGATTAGTGTTCAAAAATGAATAGTTTTCTTTGAGAAAGCAGTCAAGAAAAAATTCCTAAACTATGTCACTACATTTTGTGAAATAATATAAAGAACTTTTATAAAATACATATACATTTTTTAAAAAGTAATTAAAAGTGTAGCAAACTGGAATTGGTTTTCATTAAAACCTGGCATGTAGTTTAAAAAAAAAACAAAAACGGAGTTTTCACCTAAGCACTATGCAATACATGAAAAACTCTTAAATCAAGGAATTGCTGCAAGCAGCTTGAGTACAGTTTTGCTTGTGGAGTCAGTGACCAAACCTACCTTTTGCCTGAGTTAGAAGACTTAACTAGTCACTAGTAGGGAACAAGTCTCCTTAGTTCTTAACTGAGTCACAGTTTGATCTCCAGTTTTCCAGTTTACTTAAGTCATGACTCAAAAGTTAGCTTGTTCTCTCCATCTCTACCTGTATTTTACAAGCTGTGTTCTCAAACTGTGGGGACCCAAACAAACAGCACAATCAACTATTACTAAAGAACCAAAAAAATGGATTTACAAGCACACATCAAAAGGGTTATACATGCAAGCTGTTAAGTGTATAAAGCAGGTCAAGAGAGCAAACTATGTATGCCAGCTTTCAGCATCGACACTGGGAAACACCCATTTAGCATCTGGCTTGTCAGTTTAGAGAACTGACATTGGAAAGCTGATGGCGCTAGGACTGGTTATGTGCCTATTTGATCTGGATCAAAACTTCCTCCTTGCAATTAGGTATCACCAGAGACTTAGGGGATACAGAGACCTCAAATACCAGTCAGCAGATGACAAGCTTTTTGTTCCCTCTTAAAGATTCCCTTAAATCCAGTGTTTTGCCTTCTCAACGTACATCCCCAGCCATGTTCACCCAAAAGGATCTGAGGCTGGAGGGAGATGGGCATCGCTTGATGGACTCTGTCTTGATTGTTTCTGAAGTCCAGAGAGAGAACTTTAAGGCCACCCTTCCAGCCAGGAGCCTGCTTGAATGCTTCCCTGATACCACATGCAATAGATGTGGAACCATCAAACATGAAAGAACAAGCAAGAGGAGGTTCTGTTGCTGCTCATACATGGTACATCTGTGGTCAGGGAGTATATTTTGTCTCTCTCGGTCATCACATCTGTTTAGGAATGTACATAAAGCCTCAGTGGGCACATATTATTTACAGCTGAGGAAAAGAGGTTTTAAGACAGATTTATGAGGCTGAACTGTATTTCAGCACTTTGGATTGCAAGATTTTAATAATACCTTTACAATTGATTTATTTATTCTTAGTTTTTAAAATATACCATGAAGGTGTCGTTCATATCCATACTACATTTTCCAGGTGTTTACTTCTTGGCAGTTTTATGTTTGACTGAAGTTTAGGAATTGTTTTATATCTTGAAGCATCAGGACAAAATCAAACAACAAAGTTCAGGTATTATTCTTTCAGTATCATTATTATCCTCAAGCTCATCATTAGGTAAGCATAGCTTCTTTTTCATGAAGAGAGCAGAAAATCCTACCTAGTCTATAATATAAACAGCCACCGTTCCTCCTCTTCCACCCCCAGTCTCAGCTGGATCTTTATTAAATGTCTTCACAGAAAGAGAGCTAATATGCCTCACAGCGCATTTCTGAACGCACTATTCAGAAAAGCATGCTCTCTTGCATTTCTCTCTCTGTCTCACACGCACAGAGTTACAACATTCCAATCCCATTTATAGGTTTCTTGGTATGTAATACTCTTTCAGGACATGCTTTTGTGCATTAAAAGAACCACAGAAAATATTATAGAACTCTATTTCTTTAATTGTATGAGTTCCCATTTCTGCCCCTTCAGAGAAACTTTCCCCCTGTCCCCTGAAATTTAATTAAATGCTTAAACCCACCACCTCACACAGAGACACATGCACATACACAGCAAAACCCTTTGATTTCCTACTCTATGCCTCTAAGAAGACAGAGTCTTAGAAGAGGCATCTGCAACTTACTGTGCCAGTTTACAGAAATTTTTCATAGTATGTTACTAATTACTCTGTATTCAGATATTTAATTAAACAAGTGGAATACAGATTACCACACTACTTTTAAATTATGCAAAAGCATACCTTTCCTTCATAACAAAATATATAGGGTTAGCTGTTTGTATTTTTGCAAAGCATCCTCTACTACTTCAGTGAAATCAGAGACTACAGTATATATGAAAAACACTGTTCCACAGAAATGCATGGCATTTAAAAAGTTGTGCTACTTAAATAGCAGCCACAACTTGCTGCTGTGAGAGAACCCATAAGAACGGCGCCAAAAGCAGAAGCTATTCTAGTGTCTAGCGCCCAGGTTACCCACCCACCTCCCAGCTCCCCCAGTCATCCACTCCCTGTCCAAGTCTGCTGGGGTAGGAAACACCTTCCCAGCTGGGGCATCAAGATAAATCAGAACAGGGGAAAGGATAACCCGGAGCCGACAGCTGTGACTAGGAAGGTGTGAGGAGAGCAGCCCACCACACCTCTCAGGGCAGCCCACCAGGCACCAGAGCACCAGCCATGCTGCTTACCAGGGCTGTAAGCACTCCACCAGCTCCAGCAAGTGACTGGGCAGACTTATCACCTGCTCTAGGTGAAAGTCTAACTAACCAAGCTCTACCTTCCTAACTAGATAGCACCTAGCAAGAAAACATCAGAAACAATAAGTCAATACAAAAATCATACAGTGTTTATTCCTTCCTTAAAAAGAAAAGTCTTGGAAAAAGTTTAAGAGAAACAAAATTTGCAGGTGCTCCACAGGTAACAAAAATTGTTCTTAGAACATACTGATTTCAACTAATACTAATTGACACAGGACCCAGCTTGCAGACTCACTCACCCGGAAAAATCTGTAGTGAGAATACCATAATGAAATATGTATATTCGGCTTATGTGGCACAACGTGAGGTATCCCATAGCTACGACAAAGGAGTACCTAAAACAATAACATACAGAACACATAGTTACCAACACAAGTACCAACAAGAACTAAAATCACTTAAATTGGGTTTGGGCTTGTTTAGGAGTGGAGTTTGATTTTTGCAAACGAGGTTGTTAACAAGTCTGAAGCTATGTCACGAGATCTGGCAGAAATTTTCGAAGAGGACTGATAGTTTTGTGTACCCAGCTAAAACATTACAGATGCGTCTCCTCACACTGGGGTGGGAAAAAAGGAAAGAAGAAATAGGATCAAAATAGGATCACTTCCAGTTGGGCATTTCAATTTCAGACTTCCCATGCTCACGTATTATTTTGAAATTTCTGACTCACGTATTTGAAACCAGATGATACCGTACGTGTGTCGCCAAAGTTATCCACTAACTTTTTTATCTGTAAATGTTCTTTATTCACACGTACAACTCTTCCTCAGATCTACCAGAAACTAAAATATTTCAAGATATTTTCTCTCTTCTGATTTTGATAAAGCAAATAGCATGTAGCTTAATCTTTTTGGCTCTATATGCCATCTTCCAGAAGAATCATAAAATCACTTAGGTTGGAAAGGACCTTTAAGATCATCGAGTCCAACCGAAGCAGCATTCCTTAAATGGAATATGACAAATTCACTCTCTCTTTTTCAAGATGATCACAAAATTATGTTAGGCAGGACAGCAGCATGACTATCTTATGAGTTGAATGGTCTGAGGACTAGAAGTGTTGCAGTGTCTAGGTGGGCCAGATGCAACCTTTCATACAACTCACTTCTCCCTGAGCAAGAAAGAGGATACTGGGGAGGAAAGAAGCAGATGGGTATCTGGACACCGACTGACACATGAAGCAAACTAGACAGTGCAATGGAGAGCTGGAACACCAGAACAAAAGGCTTGCATCACATGGACAGGCCAGGACCAGGTCTACTGGTGCCCCCTGTGTCAGAAGTTAGCCACATGGGAGAGAAGATGCAATGACCTGCAGACTACAGACTGAGACTGCACGTCCTGCACACCCAGCATTGCTGGGCCACGGGAGGTCAGGCAGCCTGGTAAGCACACATTGCCAAGCAGGGTCCCCCCAGACCCACAGGAGGATTGATCATGGTGGGGAACTAAAGGTGAAATCAGACTCGACAAAGTTAGCAGATGACTAAAAATGAGCCAGGCCTTCGTCAAAACATGGCTGGCTTTAGAAGAAATTAGTTTTTCCTCCCTGGGGACCAATAAAGTGCAGTGAGAATGACAGTGATGGATAGCAAGGCAACCTGCAGGTCACATGGCCCGCAGCAAACAGCTGGATGAAAAGCAGACTGAGAGGACATGACAGCTTCTTCAGGAGATTCAGAGTAGAATGTACCTTACTTTATCTGGGTCAGGCATCCAGCCCAGCCTCAGCAAGGTCCTTGGGCTCCCTCTCATCAACAGAGAACAGCAAGCATCCCTCCAAAGGCAAGCCACCCAGCTGAGACATCTAACAGTGATAGATGGGATCAAGCAAAATAAGCCTCAGTGCTTAAGCATAAAGCACCTAGATTGAGAGGGGGGTGATCAGGGACAGATATACTGAATTGCTGCTGCAGCTGGGAATATTTCTGATGCTGGATTAATCTGTCCATTTAAGGCTGGCAGCCTCACCAGGAAAGCAAACTACCAGAAAATAACCAGGGAAAGGAGCATGCAGGTTAAACTATGTAGTTTCTTCTTCACTTCCACTTGTGTTTGGGAAGGAAAAGAGCCAAGTCCTGGATCACCACTATGAGGGATCCAGTGCTCTTACAGGCCCTCTGTATGAACAGGTCCAGCCCTTAAACTGGCATTTTTCAAGCTTATTCTCAAGCAGCTTGAATACACTGTTATTTAATGTGGATGTACTTGGAGTCACACTGTCATGGCTAGTGGAATACAGTAGAAAAGTCCTAACCCAATCACCCCAGCCTTCTTAAAGTTTTTCAGCATGTTGGATTGCTATTTCACATCAACTCAAATCAAGACATGACCATCTTGTAGCAGTGGACAACATTATATGAACCGGCTTAATTTGTGTTGCAGTATACAGCTATTTTTCCCTTTCCCTAATTGGCTAAACAGTAAGAGTGAGTGGGTTTCCTGTTGAAACTGTGTCTGTTTCCCTACCACCACCTCAGCTTGTCTCAGAAGACATAAATATTGGATGATTCCCTCTGCAGACTTGGTTCCTCTGATCTACAGGCAGCAACTCCTGCATTTCCCCCAAGTGATGGGTAGAGACAATGACCGGGAAGAAAGTAATACACATTTTCAGCACATTTTTCCTTCTGGTTTCTGGACAGCATTTCTTCCATAAACACTGTCCAATTACTTTTTTAAAAAAATAACTCTGGACTTCCAGGCTTTGGACTCTGTGAGGGAGTGAAAAAAGTCTCCTTGATTAATACCTAGCTTGCTGGTGCAAAATGCTAGTGACTGCTATAAACAAGACTGTTGTTTATGGTTCACATTTCTAAACAATCCTGGAGAAATCCTACGTGATGGTTCCCGTGCAGATGTTAGAGAGGTGTCACCTCAGGAAGTGATAAAGAAGAAGACATGATTATCTGAGCATCAGATCCTCAGACAGCCCTGACCCTGAAGACAGGTGAGAGAAGAAAGGGTTTCCCTTCCCCAGCCCAGACTGATGTGGATGTGAGCATTCAGCAGCAGCTACAGAAACTGCCACACAGTGTAGAGACAGAAATCACCCGTAACACACCCAAACCACAGTATTAACCACATGCTGTTAGGGAGACCAACACAAAAGTAAACAAGTGGGAAGCACTGCCAGCTTGTCCTTCTAGCCCACTATAAAGTTGCAGTTTTACAAACAAAAATTTCCATTTGTGCAGATTGATGTGAAGTAAACGACTCCAACTACACAGTTTTAAAAACTCTGATGTGCTGACCTCTAGGACAGAGTATGGTACGCACACAAGAAGGCTCAGTGACTGAGCAGGGAAGTTCTTCTACATGAACTTCCTCTTAGGCAGTAAAAGAAGCACATATAACTACCATGCAGTTTTCATTTTCATATGAAAGTGCTTCTTGTCTTTTAGCCAGGAAGGCACTCATTTGATAAAGCACTTTAGCAGTCTTAGGTGTCTTCATTCCTCTGAGACATTTCTATAAGGAAAAAAAAGATCCCATGATGAAAAACTTCTCATGATGATGCCCTAAGCTTCTGCTTCAAAGCAATGACATTTCTGGTACTTCCTACTTTTTCAAGGTCAAAGCCCAGTAACCAAATGCAAGACTTCTAAGTTAAGCAGCCACAGTGACCTTATCTGAACTACCTAACTCAAGAAGAAGTGGAAAATACCTAAAGGCCAAACAGCAAGGGGGAAAACACATTAAAAAGGATTATCAAAAGCGATCCTCAAGGACACAAGACCAAGGAGAATATGACTTCATTATGTTTAAGAAACCAGAGGTTTAGGCATAAACTATTAAGACTGCAAAAGCCAACTTTTGAGGCCAGCAATTTAGAAAGGAAATGCAATATATCAATGCAAAAACCACAAATGGAGATTACAGCTGCTTCTGTAACTGAATGAACAAGGCTCCTGCAAGGAACTGGGGAAAGAAAAGCAGAAAAGAAAAGAAAGTGGTCCTAAAAGCCCCTCATGCTTCTCCATGAATGGAGAAAAGTTGTCAGAGGGCCAGCTCCACACTTGCAGCCACATCAGCTCACCTGTGGATGTTGGGAATACTCGCCATATTCATAATGCCATAATTCAGCATCACCAGGACAAAAAGATGAATGGAATACCTTAAAAACAACAAAGTGGGTATTTAGATAATTTCTATGTGACCTGCAAAGGCTGGCAGTTCAGAGCGAGGGAATATTTTTCCATGCAAATGACATAAATGTGATGTCATATCAGGGTATCAGTAAACATGGATTATCACAATGACACCTTTATAGCCTGAATATCCAACATAGATTAATACTTATAGACACGATATTGTCAACATGTTTCATGGAGAGAAAGAGCAACCTGGCTCAAAGTGAATATTCAAACTGGATGCATCTTTTTGCAAAGAGGTATCTTTACAGTAGACTGGTGTGGCTTTAACTTCCAGAACAAACATCACAGATTAAATACTTCACTCACAAATACTTTCATGGCTGATTTTACTGTGAGGGTTTGGGATGGTTATGCTGGTTATGATTTTTTTTTTTTTTATTACATAGGAAGTCCCTTAAGACTCAAAAGATGTAATCCAGAAAAGCTGATATGAAGTTAAGAAATATTTTTACCCAAGCCTTATCTAAATGGTGACTAAATACTCACCACCCAAAGCAGAAGACAGCAAAGTATATTCCAAAGAGAGTGGCAAATGCATGGCGAACAGCAGAGCTGGCATGACTGGGACCCAAGTAAATACGAAACCAAAACGCAGCCAAAAGTGCAAACAGTTGACAGGCTACAAAATTGATCTGTAAAAGACAAAACAAAAAATGGCTGTGATTCTTGAAGGAGGAGGGAGGAGGAGTCTCTCCATTCTCAGAACAATAAAGAGTGGAGCCAGGAAAAGGAGGTGAAAAGAAGTGAGAGCAATTAATCTTTTGTTTCTTAGCGTTCTCACTTGTGAGTCCAAGCAGTAACTTTCCTTGGCCAAGAGCAGAAGGGATTAAACAATCATGTAGCCACCCAAAAACCCAGACAAGAGGAAGAGCAGGCCCCAGCGACGCGAGGTACAGGCAGGCTCTGGGTGGTTCTCACTCCCCCGGGAGAAGAGCTCTGCTCTGCTGCAGCAATGTTGGCATGCCAGCCCAACCCAGGCACAAGGGACATCACCCCCATCTCTGTCCTCTTGGTGGGAGGCAGAGGCTAGGAAGCAGACCGGGACTCTGAAGCACTGCCCTGGTTCCTGACTTTCTCCACAAACCCCAAAACAAGGGCAAAATCAACAATCCTGATGTGATGCTGTTTCACAAGCAGTAACTGGACAGCCTTCTTAGTGGAAATGCTCCACTCCACAGCATTCTCCAAGCAGGCCTTTCAACTTACCATTCTTTTGCAGTTCAAGAGTGCAAAAGAAAACAACTTTGCTCTACCATCAAGCAGACAGCTGAAGAAAAATGCCTCTAATTGTTCTTTGGCTACTGCATGCCTCTGTAGAGTGTGGAAAGTGGTCTGGCCCCACTGTAAGGAGGTAGCAATGGCAGTGGGAGTAGAAGACAGGTACCTGCGGAGGGCAAGCAGTCCATGACTAGAGACTACACTTATCAGACACAAGGATAAGCAAAAGTGTCAGTGTCCTCAGAGCAAAACCAACACCAAGCTGCCTTCTTCAAGTCACCTTCTCTTTGATGGCCTCAGCAAAAATCTCAGAAGTCAGAGGAACAACAGAGCTCAGGAGCTGTCTCTAACAGAACATTAGGATACGACATCCCTAAATCCAGCCTGGACCCTAGACAGCTGGAGTTAAATTTGCTTATTCAGCTGCAGTCATTTAAAAAAAAAAAAAAAAAAACAACCAAAAAAAAACCCAACAAACTAATCAAATTCACCCTGAGTTCTCTAGCAGCAAGTCATCCTACGCTGAGTAAAACTAAATAGGCTGTAACATTTAAGCAATCACTCAGATTAGAGGATTATCCAAAACTATCAGTCCAGGTCAGGATGATATATCTCACTTGGAACTGCTCTGACATGCTGGCTGTTCGAAGTGGTTGGATTCCGCCAGGCTTCTTGTCAAAAACATTTACAATGTGTTTAACAAGACACTACAGCCTCAAACTGCTTTTATACTGGTGGATTCTATCCAGCATGGTGCCGTTCAAGCAAATACTTTTATTAAAAATTTGTTGGCTACATTGCTGCAGTCCCTCTATTTCAGTGATGCAGACAGCCATGCACTAGAATAATGCAATAATTTGAATACTTAAGATATGCTGAATTTTAGTTCTTTGGAGCAGAGACAGTATCAACATATTTCTTGTTCATGTAAGCAACCAGCATTTATAATAGACGGTATCATAGAACTATACCCAAAAGCAAGTAATTAGCAATATCTTATCATGACAATACTTTACACTTTATTTAAATAAGACAATTCTTATTTTCTGTGCAAGGTTTAAAAAGTAAGAGAACAAAATTGCCCTGGTCTCACAAAACCCAGATGATGTAGTACAAACCCCAAACTCTCATCTGGTCTATTACCATGCAGTTACACTCAAAACACTAACTCCTCCCTCCCCTCCTTCCCCAGCCAGAGGTATTGAAGAAATGGCTGAAGAGAGGACATCCCCTACAGGGCTGCCCTCACTGAATCCTTTCTAAACCAGTTCCTAAAACTGATGGTTGGCAATTCATCAATGACAACTGAGTGAACCTTAATCCTACCTCAGCCTGCTCCCGCTTAGGTTCACACTAGTACATCCAGTGCAGCTCAGCTTTGTGGCATGTAGAATCCCTCTGATTCAGTACAAAGAAGGAAAGTGCAAATACTCCAAGAAACCTGATGTGGCTGATTGTTCAAAAGACAATACCCCCTTCTGTAGAGCATCCCTCAGAGAAGCTTTACATCAGTAAAAACCATCACGATAAGTGTTTGGTTTTTACTTTCATCCAGTTCAGTTTGAGATGTTAAAGATGCTGAGACCTAGCTAAAATGAAAGCAAAATGAAAGTGCGATATCCCATAGCAGACACACCTGTAGTAGCATTTACACAGCTAAGGCAGGTAATCACAGCAGCAGTAGAAAGCAAGCAGGAGAGACTTCATCACAAGTGAATGTACAATATACAACAGCACAGCAGCCTTGAATACATACGCTGTTGCTTTCCTACACTATCAATTTGTCCAAGCATGTGTTACCTGTGCTACCTGGATTAAAGTTAGCATGGGCAGACCAACCATGCACTATCAAATCTTCACTTTGTTGTGCATATTAATCAAGACAATTTCTTCTCTGTGCTGTTTTGCAAGAGTTGGAGTAAAGCCTTGTACAGGATAAAAGCAAAAGTACACGCTAGCCTTATGTTTCAATCAGCTTTCAATTTCTAAGGGTTGTTTCTGCAGAGCAGCCAAACAACACAGACCCAGTGTACTCAGCAAGCACTAATTCCAGAATACTAGCTTAGCCTTTTTGTACTGAATTAAGCTAGGAAGTACCTTACAGAGGAATGGCTACAAGATACCATTAAAAGTTACAAATACAATTCAAAAACTAAAGATTAACCTTCCTTTTCAGGATCTGTAAATGACAATGATGGTGTCAGAGAGGCACAAACACACGTCAGGATTCCCGAGTGTCATATGAACATTATGTGACCTACCTCAATAGCATAAAGGAAGTGAGAAGGCTGCATCCAATGCACTGCCTGGGAGATCAACTCCCAGATAGAAAAAAAGAATGCAGTCTGAAATGCAGAAAGAGAAGACTTTGACTCACTGGCTGAGAATATTCAAATGCCCTCTCTTCTGAACTGCAGCCACCGTAACTTCAGCAATTTTTCAGGTTCTTCTCCATGGCCATGTTTTTCTGACAGACAGCACTGCCCCCTAAACAACATGCTGCATTTGTTTTTCTTTATGTACCATTAAGGCTTTCAGGGGGGTTTTGTGTGTGTATTTACAGTAACACATACACATTACAAACAACATGATTGATTCATCAGCAGAGAGGCTGGGAGAGGGATACCAGTGAGCAAGAAAGCCAAGTAAATACAACAATAACTTGTAAAACCTTTCTGTCATCCACAAGGTATTCGGTACCTGTTAGACAAAAACACTGGGAAATAGTATCGAAGAATACTTCTTGTATCTGTCCACCTATAAACCTACACTCAGAATCTGAATGCACCAAGATGACCTCTGATTTCTGTGGACTTCAGTTTGAAGATCAAACAGCTGTGCAGAGCTTACTCGAAGGTCTAGCACATAGATGACTGCAAGGGTGACTACTTGTTGAGTAATAGCAGAATACTTCTGCAGATCATTCCCTTCTCAGTTTACCTGAGCCAAGCTAAAAGCATGGATAATACAGGCCAAATCTTTTCTTAACTATAACCCATCACAAAGAGAGGGAGAGAAGCTGTTTGTTGTTTGGGTTTGAGGAATGCAGGACAAATGTCAAGACACCAGTAAAACTGGGGTGCTCCTTTCCAAGTGCTGAGAAAAACATGTTCTGCTTGGCAGTCTGAATTCCATATTTAAAACAGTATCAGACCAGATCTGTTCCGTTCCGTTCACCACAGAGTAATAGAGGGATATGATAGATTTTCATATGACTACCACCTCTAGTTACTTATATGTAACATATTAAAACACATGCAGCATTCACATGCATACACACGGACAGCCAGTCCTGACAGTGACTTTACTGCATTCCATTTAACATTAATCTTATTCTTTATTCTACATATGTAAGGTACCTAAGTAAACAGATCCCTAAGATTTTAAGAACTGTATGGCATCACAAGTGAATTAACAGTCACACTTTCCTCCCTTTCCCTTCCCAAAGACAAAAGGCTTTGTATTACTCCCTTCTGGTTGCTAAAAACAATTTGTAAACAGTAAATTGAGGACTTCTGAACATTGATTAATGGTGGCCATACAAAAATAACATGGAAACAGGAAAGAAATTATATGAGAATTAACCCTTCTCGTTCCGACCCACCATTATAAGTCATGTAGCCCATGTTTTTAGCTGGTCATATCTATTCAGTGTTGTCATCAAATTTTTGCACATCTGGTTTCAACTTTGCTAACAGAAGAGAAACACCTTTGGTTTTTACAGTCATTTTCTTCCATGCTCTAACAAGTAAGATGTAATAAAACAAGAAATCAGAGCACATAATACATTGCCAAAACAAGATACTATCTTCCCTTCAATTTCAACGATTAAACTTTGGAAGACAGAAAGGCAGTCTCATCACAGTATCCTGCAATGACATCTGGAAGACCTGTATCAGAGTCACAGCCAGCTGAAGACAGCCTTGCAATGCAGAAACGATATCCACACTTCAAGAGAGAAAGAAAATTTGGAACAGCTCCAGCCTGACTGGGTTGATGGTTGGTTATTGCTGTCTGGTTAAGGAATTCTTTAATATCTAATAGTCTTGACTTTAAAAGGCCAGATGGATCCAGACCATGTAAACATCAGTTATGAACAATGAGAAACACAATAAACTGTAGTTCCTCCCTTTATCCATTCAAATTCTATAGTAGCAATAACTCAAAGTGATGTTTAGACTGCAAATCATAGTTTTATACAAAGTGAGCAATCAGGTCAAACCAACTGGCCAAACACCTATGATGTTGACACAAGAATAACCAAACATAATGGTTTCAAGATCCCCCTATACTATTATGCTAAAATCAAAGCCCTCAAAGTATATAAAAAAGTTAGTTCCATCTGCCTCAAGCCTTTGCATCTTCTCCCATTTTTAATAGGGTGAAACCAGCTTGGCAAATGTAGGACTGGTACTGTAGGAAGGGGAAGTACTAACTCCTAGAGATCTGGAGCCATCTCTTCAGCCATCTCCATCAGCAGGCAGGGCATATTACATGGGAAAGTCATCTCTTCAATTTCCTAACGATTCTCAAAGGAAAACTATAGAACTTTTTTTGCTCTATCTTTTATTGGGTCCCATTAACCATCTGCAGGTGGGCACTCGTAAGGGCAACAGCCAGTTGGCAAGTCACAAAATAAAAAATCCAAATAACTGGCATGAAATATAAGTGTCTTGAAATCTCTGCATTTGGACGACATGAGGCCACTGCCAATAACACTGAGTAGGAACAATTATCACTTTTTGTTCTGGGGACTAAGTGGCACCATGGTAGATGTTGGCGGGGGGGGGGCAGAAGAAGGTAACAATCTGTCAAATTCTTTTAATAGGAAAGCCAAAAGGAGACAGGTATATGTGTTGTTTAGTGCACTGAAAAAATGACTGGAAAAAAACTCAAAAATCTTACAAGGGAAAAAAATTAAAGTGCTTTTCCTAGCTAGAAGTTGTTGACGTGGCAAACAGAAAATATGAGAGGAGGCAAACCCTGGCTTTATACCCTTCCAACAAATCATCATAAATAGTCTTGGTCACCACTTACCATAGTTCAGGGTAGGTTACTAATCACCCACTTCATGAAGTTTCAATGACCCTCACCCCATAAGCCTTGTATCTGCAAATCCCCTTATTTAAAAAAAAAAAGTGGTAATAGATATCTGAGGGTTACTAGATCACACTCTGGGAAGAGACAGTAAGTTTAAGCATGTAGTCTGTTATTTTAGTGCTTTTAACATTTTCCTTATAGTTAAGCATCAGGAAGAAATATCCTGCATTCTGTTTTGACCACAAAAATACTTTGCTTTTCCTTTACTACTTTTTTTCCTCCCTTATACTAGCAGAAAAACTGATCTCACTTTCCAAAAATCTAGGAGGATATAACAGATTGACCACACAGTTCCCTCCAAACTTCAAATGGCAATTAAGTCCATTATCCAAACCAGATAGTCCTCTGTAAGCAAAATTCCTATTAATGTTGGAATTCATTCACTCTGAGAATCACTATGAGAAATCACACTGCTAACTTGTTACATGTTGGATGACAAGGTGCTGATGTGTCCCCCACAGCACACAACCTTTGGACAAAAAACAGGCATGTTGCACATTTCTACATGTTCACAGACAGAGGTACAAGTGTGTTATGGCACAGCCAGGCTGCCAGAATATTCCCAGCTAGCATCCAGTTCCAGACCCACTTCAATGTGCAGCAGATGATGCAGACTGTCCTCAGACTATAGATATCACAGAAGATACTTCTACTTTTATTCTAGGCCTTGTGCTTACCAGCCAAATACGAGGATGAGGCTTTAAATCTGCATTTAATCTGCTAAACAAAAGAAAGCATACAAGCAGAGGCCTCCCACAGTGGCTCAGTATAAAGTTGTAGACCATAGTCAAGATAACTCTATATTTGGTGCTATCTACTAATGAGCTACTGAGCATTAGTTTAGGAGGCTTTTACAAGGGTTTATCTGGTTGATTAGACTTCTTCTCTATTCACTAACTTAACCACAGATCACCAAACAGCTGTTTTCAGTATTTGGAAAAGCATAAGGAACCATGTTAACAGAAGCTACTGACAGCAACCACAACTCCTCCTCAAGTCAAAGCACTGTCTGTGGAGTCCAACAGTGCTTGGGTAGTATTTTGGATTTTTGAAAGCATTATAATAAAGCATTCCACTTTGCCAGACATCAGCCTCATTGTCCAGGATGGGGTCTTTCCTGCAAAGAATAAAGCAAGAACTACAGAAGTGTAATAATTTGCTTTCTCTGTTTAAAATATTATTTTGCACATATAATCAAAGACACCCAGCAAACATGTTTAAGTTCATGTTGCTGAAGACATTTCTACTTTGATATTGAAAAACAGACCTGCTGTTATGATAGCATTTTGTAAATCCAAATTGTGATATTTAAAATGGGTGTGTTAAAACTGAAAGATGGAGTATTCTTTAATCAGATCATCCTAAAGATATCTGATACTTACTGAAATTTTTCAAAATATTTTGATCTTCCAGACTATTTTTATGAGCCGTCAGGACAAATATTCTCTGCAGAGATCACTTAGCTTACCCAGGGAGGGGATAAACACCCCCAAAAAGGAGGGTGATATCACACACAGAAAGCATGTCAAGTTTCCCACTGCTAGAATTTTGACTTAGGCTTCCACAAAGGAAAAGTATTCGTGTAACATCATCTGTGCAGCTCCTATCACCCAGAGTGGTATCACTTTGCACAGAACTCAGTGCACTGACAGCCAGCACAAACAGGCACTTGTGAAGAAATCAGAATTGACAGTCACTTGCAAGATGCTGTATTTTCTGTCTACAGCCAGGCACTGCAAATTGCAAACAGAATGGATCACAGAGGAGACAAATTCTTTTACATTTGAGAAATACTGATACAACTGCTGAAAGGCTGCATCTCCAATATTATACTGAAACAACTCATTTCTCTGACTTTGTGTTGTACGAGTCCTGTGGAAGATTTTGAGGGGACAAAAGCAAAGGTTTGAAAATAGAATTTCTCTCATGGGAGAGGGAGAGAAGTGTATATGCATGACTAATTCAAGATTATTGTCCTCTTCAGAAGCAGCACTAAATTCTTGTTAGCCCAAGATTTTTTGTTGCTGTTGCATGCAGAATATGGAGTTGGTAAAGTAGAATATGCCAAATTGACAGTATTTTGGCCTGTTGAGCTGTTTTCCTGGGTAAATTCTGCTGTTTCCCTACTTACAGGGTCAAATATCCTTCCATGATTTAGACTATAAACTTGAAACAGATGTTCTCTCTGGATTACCTCTATGAAGCCACCAGCAGAATAATCACTAGCGGGACACACAAATATAGCTATAGAACAGATTAAATCCCTGAGTCATCAGAAATTTTAAAAGAGAGACATCTAAGTCAAAAGCAAGCTTGAAAAGTCAAATCTACATCAAAATGCTAAGTCACAAACCCATACACTTACCATTGATGGCTGATAAATTTAATGTGTGGACCTGATCCAAATACAGCTTTAGCTTCATGTCAACAACTGAACTGTAATGACTCTGTATGTTGAACAGATGTTTAAGTAGTGATCATTTATGTGCAGTGATGTTCTGCCACTACCTGTAACTCAGTAATTACTGTTCTCTCACTGACGTTAATGCCAAAACATAACATAATGAAATTCTCTTGTACCTGAGATAGCCAGCATTAAGTCCTACCTGTAATAGAAGCAGCAGTAAAATCAAACAAGCTGGAGCCTTTAGTCATTTAGGTGATTTTTTTTTTTTAAATCAGAATGCCTTTAGATTGTTAGAAAAGCCGCCTCATTTCTTCAGACTACTCAGCAGTGAGGTAGCACACTAATTACATTAACTTTAACCCAAAAAAAGTACTTAAAAAATAATAATTTGACATACCTCTGTGCAGGTATAGTATCGCATGGCAGACATATAGTATAACATGGCAGACGTCTAAAAGCAAAACTACAGGCAGCAGGTCAGAGTATAGAGGCTATTTTAATGAGAAAAGGAAAAAGAGGAGTGAAACGTTGTTATCCAGATGTGAATTCTGACAGGAAAAAAAATCAAACCAGCACAGCAGGACTACCAGCTTACTTCGCCAAAGGCTTCCACAGGAAGTACGAAGTCACTAGGATCTTGTAGTTCTTGTAGGAAAGATGGCACCTTTACCACCTACCCTCCCTGCTTATGCATAGATTCATACTGATGCATGGGAACAGACTGACCTTACTATCACATTACGCCATCACTACACCTCTTCTCACAGGGTCCACTCAGAAAACCCAATTTAAGCATATGTAAAGTTGAGAGACAGGTGTTGAACTTAGAATGAACAGAAGCAAGGAAAACAACAACTCCGGGAGAGCAAAATACAACAAAGCAGAGACTTGAGTGCCTTCAAAGCCTCCTAGAGCTCTAGGAAACTCCTGTGGCAGGAACACCACAACACTGCTTCCCCCCTTTCTTTGCCACCTGTTGAGGCAATTAACTGGAGCTTAGATCCTTAGCTTTCATAATAATTCATCAAATACACCAGTTACCCATCATTTTATCAGAAGTGGATTCTTGGATAATATATATTGCTCCCAACTGGTCTGTTCAGAGCTGATGAGTGCTCTCAAAGCCCAAACAATTACTTTCACACAATTTCTCAAGAGCATTGTCTAGCCCCTGCTCTCCAATACCATCATCTCATCCACCACAGACAGTGGGTCAGCAATAAAAAAATAAAGCAGGACCAAGACAGATTTCATTAGGCATGATCCAGCTCGAGTTCACCAGTCTCAAGCACTAATTGCTCTGGAGATTTCAGCTCAGTTTCTACTTTTGTATTCTTCAGTGAATAACTTCAAAGCCGCAGTGCTGAAAGTAACATCAACACAGATCTTCACTTTTCCTCCCAATTTAAAGGTTTAGTTTTTAAAAACTTAGAACACAGCACAGCAAGTCAAGCACCATTTCACTTTGTCTATGTAACTAAGTACAGAGCTGATTTATTCAAAATGCAAATAAGGAAAACAATACAGACATATATGTGTGCATATACCCAGCCACCCCGTTGGCACATCTTCCTGTGGCTCCAACTAAAATTACAGTCCTCAAATACCAAGGAGAGTTGCATGAATGCAGGAATGGCAGGATCCTTATAGCAATGTTTCTAAAGTCCCAAGTCAGAAACACGCTGAACTTTCAGATCAGATGAAACCATTGCACCTGCATATATTCACCAATTTAAAGATTAAATAGGAGGCTTAAATTTGTAATCCTTCACTAGAATGGGAACTGGCACATCTAAAATAACTTGCCCCATTATTGATGTCTGTGCAATTCTATTTTCAGTTACTTTTCTATAGAAAAAAATGCATCAGTGGTCTTTAAAAATACACACCAATACAAACAGAGCAGTTTTGTTCACATTATCCCAGTGACACCCCAGTAATTGCACATAACAGAAATAAACAAACATCAGTAAGGGAAAAAAAAGTGCCAACTTCACAAGTTACCCTAAAGCAAAAGTTGGGCTTTTCCCCCACTGTAGAAACTGTCAGCACTTTGCCAACTTTAGGCACATTATACTTGGAATTAAGTAGCTTGATCAAAGACTAAACCTTTCAAACACCGCAAAAGTATTATATAAGAATTTATTAGGCCCTTACACATCAAAAATCTGGAACATTCTGTATTTAAACAATCATGCTCACAGTAACTTAAAACAAGAGCACGGTAAAAATTAGCATATTAGGGCATGCTTTAAAAATTTATGCAAGGACTTTGCTAGAGGAAGGGGGATAATTTATCTGTTCTAACACTGATGTTGATACATGAGCTAGTCCATCTAAATTTCTTTTATGGGGAAAAAGGTAATTCTAGGTTACAATTCATCTAATCCTAAAACACAAGTCTAAACCAGGTACTTCTACTATAAAGGTAATCTAGATGAGTAAATTTAGATGTAGAAATGTACACTGCAGTCTTACAAAGATGAACAGTAGCCATACTACACACATTAACAGAAGCAAAAAGAAACCTCTGGACTTCCATTTAGTTGTAAGAGATGAAATTTTTAAAAATGACCCACAGTTCCTGGTGCTGCACTTCTTGATTTACCACTTAAAGACACCATAAAATGGTATCATATTCCAGAAGCTGGTATTCAGCAATATACTAAGCCTATTTCAAGTGTCTGAAATAGAGCTGGGAGGAGGGGGAAAAAAATCCATGTGCCAATCAGGAGGCATTTCTGAAAAAAATTACTAGTATATCTACTGCCAGATATGCGTGGAAGAGTTTTAGGGTATAACAATGCTTCTACACAATGGGTATAGTCAAATGCACCCAGTTTGCTGCTTCCTCAAGCAGGTGCTGCAAACCTCAGTTCTTCCTGTCCTCTTCCTTGCCTAAGCTGCTTTGCATCTCTGAAACACCCAGTAACAGCACTTACAGAAGAAAGGAAGGTAAACCCTTGTGAGCGTCAAAGAAAATGTCTTCAGCTGAGCTTATAAATATCACTTCAGGGTACATCAACAGATAGGCGAAGATCTATGTTCTTCTGCCATTGTGGCAACCTAGTGAAATAAGGGGCATAGATCTCAGGGTGCCACCATATCCTTTTCCAACACCGCAGAGCCACAAAATTTGCTAAAAAAGGTACAAAAAATATTCCCAGCTAACTTTCAACATGGAACTCCTTCACAGTAAGAAAAGGATACACGAAGATTTTGGGAAGCCATCAGTAAGAGTCAGGGAAAGTCTGCAGTGAATCTGCTCAGATTTTTTGTGTGTGTGTGAAATTAATTTTCAGTCAGCTCAGCCTGTGCAGATGCACAGTTGAGATTTTTTTTCACAAGAGAAGAAGCAGAAGCATGGCACAAGGGGAGGGAATATACACAGAATCACCGTTTTTAGTAGTAAACTTTAGTCAGAGCCATTTATTTGACCAGGAAAATCAGTTTATATTTTGGCAATTAACTGCAAACATAACTGTTAGGAACTCACTCTGTTTCCATAAACAATGAAAACTTTATATTCTGCAGTTGCTGACAGAGTCCCCCATTTCCACCATGGCCCTTGATTCTGTTGGCAAGCAAATTTTCTAGACAGCTTTTATCTACATTTTTTTAGCCTAATTCCAAAGAGCTGTGCATGTTGGGGTTTTTTTTCAAATTCAAGCACAATTATTTTTTGTTTCATTCCTTTGCTGTAACAGTGACCATGTAGAATCAGCAAGACTCCATGACTGCCAACTTCAGATACTCGCTTTCACAATCATGAGATTTCACAGTCAGAAAATACTGTTCTTCCCTATTGTTCTACAGTTTAAAAGTCAAATTATTGCTCTGTGCTGTTTAGTATAAGATATGTTTATCTAACCTTAATTCATGTGGGCTGCAGAATTATTTTTAATTCCTTCAGAACTGTGGCAGGAAGAGGAGCCCCCAATAAAACATGTACAGTGACAATATCCTGTTGTGGCTATTTTTTCCTTCCTTATTTCTGCTCAAAAGTTGCAACAGGCTCACTTCATGCTCATTTATTTTGGATCTTGAACCATGCAAGAAGACAAGAACATAGCCCCAGCTGTTTAGTTATGCCTGTGTTACAAGCACCTTACATCTACAGCAAGCATCTCTGGAAGCTGAAGTCTGGAGCATGTCTAATTTTAGGCACTCAACTTCAGACACTATTGAAAACAAGTAACTTGGAGATGTCAAGTGCTATGGATGCGGTGAAAGCCATCATTGAGATGCATCACTAAACTAAAATATCTGGAAATCATTAGTACCTTTCCAAAAAGTCATGCTTTGAATGAATTCCAGGGGTTACCCCTCCAAAGGGGAAAAAAAAAAGTTTTCCTGATTTTCAAGCTTAGCAACCAAATCAAAACAAAAGTTAACAGGAAAACACACAGCATGAGCAAGTGTCAGTTGGTGAACAAGCACAAAGAAATGTAAAGTAAACAATAAAAAAAACGGAACAGATACTTGGATTTTGCTATGAATTAATTTCATTTGCACTATACTATATTCGAGGAAAGAAGATTTCATTTCCTTGCCTCATTCAAAGCATGCTGCCTTCTTTAGCCTCCACTAGAGTTGCATATTTCTATTTGCATAGAGTACAGCAGAATTTTGGGTTGTAACACTGATATTTTCCAAAGATAACTGCCCTATCAGGAGAAAAAAAAAAAACAACCCACGCATGTTTGTATTACTTACGCACAGAATTATATTTTTTCCCTTGGCATATTCTTGCCATGCTTATAATTCAGCAATAGCAGAACCTTAACTTGCTTTCCTTCACAAAGGGCAGCAATCATTAGGCAGCAGGAATAAGTCTCATTTTCTCCCCTTTAACAGTTTGGAAAAAAAAAAAAAAGGAACACTCTTAGTTTAGAATGATTACAGTGATGCTCCTACTATGCAGTGACAGGCAACTTATTGTCCAAGAAAGTACAGCAACAAAATTCCAGAAGCTCCAAGTGAGCTCTTCTCAAAATACTCTATGAACTTGAACATAGTTAAGGAAAAGAAATTCAACAATCCTTTAAGTTGCATAAATAACTGTAACTTCCCTTTCAAACAAGCCCTTTAAACATAAAGCCTAAAAAAGCAGGCTTTAAAAGAACTAAGACTTTGCATGATCTGTACGGCTGTTTCAATCTCTCTAGTGCAAGGTTTTATACCACTAACATCTGGTTATCTCAGAAGCACTTTGAAAAAGCATTTCAGGTTTGATTTTTAGCAAATTGAAGATATCACAAAATGCGCATGGAGTTTTTTCCACTGTTACTGTAGCACTACAGTGCAGAGTATGGTAGCATTTCAGCTTCCCTAACGCTGGAAGGCACCTGAGCAATGAGCATCACGTACTTTATACAGGATGAGAGAGAGGAGACTCTGAAGAGGATTACCAAAGACCTGGATCCCCACTACCTGCTCAAAGCTTCTTCAGGGTACAGGTCAGTAGTTCCACTTGCCAGAAAATAAGTGAGGCCAATCTCATAGGCAGAAATAGCGCAAGCAATTGCAAAGACCTGGTCCTAGACACAGGAAACAAGAGACACACCTGCCATTTAGGGTCTTCCAAACTGGTCTGGTACGTTGCCCTTATTAGCAACTATGCTCAAAAACTGAAGTGTCAGAGAAAAGGGAAAAAGAGGAGGCAGATACTGAATCAATTTTCTCCTAATAATCATTTCAACCCTGATTCAACTCTATCCAGGCCAAAAAAACAGGAAGCCTGACTGAGATAGACAACTGAGGTAAAAGCACAGGTAAAATGTAAGACTGATAAAGTTAGATAACGGACTACTGATCAGTATGGCAGATCGGTATCAAAGGATGAAGGCAGACTACACCAGAACCTGCTGGTACAGTCTCTTCAAAGAGAATATGCAGATCACAAAACCCCCAAATACAGCATTAGAGATATGCAGCATGAACTGAACAGAGAGGAACTGCTCAGCATATGAACAAAAAACCCCAAACACAACAGTTAAAAATCAGAACAGAGAAGCAAGAGGGTAACCAAGAGGGAAATACATCACAAAGTATATAAGGGGCCATTCACTTCCTATATAAACTATTAGAAGGACAGCTGTAGCTTGGGCTTCTTCAAAGTGGGATGTTGGAAAAGTGACCTTTCCTGGGTGTTGGCTGATCTTCCC
Source organism: Athene noctua (assembly GCF_965140245.1). Taxonomy (NCBI): domain Eukaryota; kingdom Metazoa; phylum Chordata; class Aves; order Strigiformes; family Strigidae; genus Athene; species Athene noctua. The sequence goes on from NC_134038.1 coordinate 100,592,518, forward strand.
TACAGAGACCTTCTGCTTCCAGCTCTATCACCATGTGAAGAAAGTCAAGTAATAAATTCAGCGTCAAGTAAAGCCCTGAGAGGGGATGACGACTCTAGCAGACCCATAACAGGAGCAACCTCGCTTGGGACTGCCAGCAGTGACTTGGGATCCCAAAAACATCAGCAGCACCAGAGGCAGAGCTGCCAGAAACCAGTGCCTGCAGAGAGGACAGGCCCTGAAAGGAGCCAGCAAAAGAGTATACACTTCCAAAAGCTTTCCCTTTTAAGCTATCAAGTATCTCGCTCTAGATACTCATGTTTTTCACATAAACATTCAAGTCCACCGCTGGCTCTGGCCAAGTTCCTGGCCTTAGCAGCCTCCAGCTGAAATGGGTTTCACAGTCCAGTTCTGGCCTTCATGAAAAAGACTTCCGTTTAATCACTGTTGAATCTGCAACCTTCCAACGTTACCACATTTTTCTCTTCAGGTGGAGAAACACCATGAGACAGAGGGAAAAAGTCCTAGATGTATTTCATTTATGCTGCTCACATATACTTTCACCATGATCCATCTTAACACTCACATTTCTAAAGCAAATGATCCAGTTCTTTCACTTTGCTTTTGTATGTTTAAGAAAAGAAGTCTACCCTGTAATTTTCTCTCTTTTACCTTGTTCATATTTTCATTCTGGTTTTATGACAAAGAACAGCTACAGTAGTCTTTCAATTGACAAGAGCAACTACAATGGGACAGAAACAATTCTGTCACCCAATTCTCTCTGCCCTGGGTTATTCCTTGTTCTAATCCTCATTTTATTTACTGGTTAGCATCATCAGAAGAGCTCTCAAACTTTCTTTTTCCATACTGCTGAGGACATTTTCTTCTCAATGTTACATCTGCAATTGGGAACTAATGCCCTAGCAGAGAAGTAGCAAAACAGGTAACACAAAATTAGTTACATTCTCTGAATAAAAACCAAATGTTTCCTCTCTCACCAGTCTATCATATTTCACAACGTACCACAGCAAAATGCCTACACTTTCAACATACTTGTATATAATAAACAAAACCTACCCATACACTGAGTGCAGTGTTATCATCGCTGTGGCAACTACAGACCACAATTTTTTGCCTCAAGAGAATTAGCATGAACACAAACATACACAAAGGCATAAAGAACTGTGGGTGCTAACAGTGCATACAAAACCACTGTGGATGTGTAACGCTGCCATCAAAAACTGGATTCAATTCAAAAAGTAAGTTCTTTAACTTCCCAGTCACTGTCTCCAACCATTTGTTGACACTTGTTTTTCACCTTCAATACAGCAGAGTTGGCAAAACATCCTCAGAAACCCTGCTGCATAAAAAGTATAAATGTAAGTCAACTTAAACTCTGCTTTTGAGTGAAAAAACTAATTCTAAAACACTCTCTCAAATAGATAAATCATTGATTCATCAGCTGGAATCTTCTAATGTAAATACTTACTGCAAACCGTAGGAGTCAGTGATTTGAACCTGCCCCCCTGCACACATAAGATAAACAAAGTCAATACTGTACTACTCTTTAACACTCCCTTGCACTGATAACAGAAAAAAAAAACACTTTCACCAGTTTATAATGTCACAAGCTAGGTGTAAGACTTAACAATTACATCTTTTCTACTCAGCAGTCCTTTAAAACAAAACAAACAAAAAAACTGATACATGAGCATGAAGACAAACATGGAAGTTATTTAAGAAATGTTGGGAGCGGGAGGTCCTCAAATGTCTTGGTTTTTGCCTCGTCATTTTGCCTTCCCCACTCCTCCCCTATTGGCATACCAGGGCCAAATTGCTCTTGAACAAGAAACTACAATTGAAGAAATTGCTCAAGTCCAATTAAAGCTTTTGTCACAAGACCAGGGCCTGTATAAGAAGCAAATGCTTCTGTGCATGACAGCCAGCAGCTGAAGTTTCTTTCTTGGCCTAAAATTGTTATTTAGTTTTTTAGTATTCTGCACACAATCCAAAAGACTGATCTAAAGCAGTATTTTCTTTCATCCTTTTTGCCCTCCCAAACATCCCCAGCCTGATGCACTCAGTGAACTTGAAAACCACAGAATATAATCTGACACTGATCAATAATTTTTAAAGTTTCTATTCCATAGGATTGCCAGATTTTTGTCTGGGATTTACTAGGCACATATACACACTCAGGTCTATCCACCCTTTGCATAAGTCATCTAGAGAGGTAACTCACATGCTTTCAGACCGCATCTCACCCACTATTCTGCAGTGTGTCACGTGAGGACACAGGCAAAATTCCCATTATCAAGCCACCCAGTCTCTGAGGAACACCAGGTAAATGTTCAGAGTCCTCAAATCCTACCTGGACAAAGCATTCAGAAAGAGGGGAAACCAAGAATGAAAGATTATTCTAATTATTCTAGTATTTGTTTTGCCTAAGACCAGATAGCATGGCAATAGTCATGCTATAGACTGACTAACTTAACAGTTTTCAGAGTAATGACTATCATTTCCTGGGGAAAAAAAAAAAAAAAAAAATCCAAGCTGGTAAAGTTGTCTAGTTAATATTTTTAATTTCAGTTGCAAAATTATTTTCATTTGGGTATTTTACTAAAACTTAGAGGAACAATTGAGAATCTTCAAATGTTTCAATTTATTTGATTCAAAAATATGTTTCCAATTTTTTTCTCACATTATTGAGATTATTTTTTTTACGCCTGAAATTTTCTTACCATGAGGGAAGCCCAAAATACAGTAGAAAAATTATTTCCCATCCAACTCCATTAAGGATGCAACATACTGTAAGTAGCCCCCCCCCCCCCCAATTTCTAAAAAAACACTTATGTCAGAAACCATTGCTTGTGCTTTTGTTTTTGCTTCAGTGCTCACCTATGATTTTGCAAAAGCTGTTTAAAATGCCTTACGCCAGAGAAAAAAGGACTGGTGTAAAGAAACATTTCCAGTCCAGATCATAAGAAGGGAGAATGATCAAATCCCACTTTTTTCTGCAGAAGGACCACCCAAAGGATTTCCCCTTGGCTGTTTTTCTCCATGTGCCGTTCTCCCCTTGGCAGAAGCAGGACAGGCTGCCCCAGCTGAGGCCCATGAAGAATGGGACTGAATTCCACATTGTCAGAAGTGACCAAACAAGCCTGACCAGTGCTATGCTCTCAAGAAATCACCAGATGAAGGTCAGAAATTTCCACCACACCTATCTTAGCAAGTGCTGTGGTGGAGCAGAAGTGGGTCTGAAGAGCAAAACAGCTGAGGATGAGAATCCCACATTCATGTGACTCATTGTCTGGAGGGTCTCACTTCAGAGGAGCTGAGCTCTGGTGCTGCAGGCTGCATGCCCTTTAGCAGCTGAACCACTGTAGGCTCCTGGGGTGCATCCTTCAGCTTCACATTCTCAGAAAGCAACCCTGCGTAGAGGCTCCAGGGTCACTTCACATACAAAGTGTGCTAAGTGGTGACAGTCAAAGAGATTCATTCCAAAAGCACACTCCTGATCCAAACTATACATTAACATAGACACTCACACTATCAGTAAAGGACAGAAGAAACGTATGCATCAGACTGAACTTTTAAGAGAAAGCCTGAGTTTCTGGAAGTTTTCCTTAAGTACCCCCACCAGACTCCTCAAGCATCCAGGAGATGAGGATTGGCACCCTCAAGGTTACCTGTAACTACTAGGTCACGTACAGAGGGATTTTTTTCCACTCCAAAGCAAAACACAGGCCCTTGACATCAGACTTTTTACTTGGTTTTGGACAAGTAAAAAAGGCTGGATTCACCTCTGCATTGATGCCAAGCCCAGAGCTGCAGCCTCCCCTGCCCAGGGATTACCAGCACCACTTGCAGTTTGGCAAGCCTACCTCGAGTGCTGCCCATTCTTGTGAACTGTAACAGGAGCCAAGGAGCAGCCAGGGCATTAAATACTGTGCCAGGCTGGCCAACGCACAGTAAATTCTAAGCATTAGGAGCTCCCCTGAAAGCACAGAGCCAGCTCTGTGCTCGGTGCCTAGACCCCTAGGCTGGAGCCCAAGAATCTTCATCACTGCTTTATATTGTCCCAAAATAGCTGCAGAGAAGCACTAAATCAGTGCTGGTGCAATTAATGTGCAGAGAAGGTTTCAGGAAACTTTATGCAGCACTTCAATGTTTATTTTTCCAGATCTCATTTAACACAAACGAGAAGGAAAGTGCTTAAAAGGGGGAAAATTACAAGCAGCTGATTCCAGTTGCACTTTTGTCCCTTGCCAAATGAAAAACTTAATAGGACAGATGCTGTTTTCAAGGCATGAGGGATGTGGAAATATTTACACCCATAGTATCAAGACATCAGCCATGAGGTTCAAGACTGCAGTGCCAAACTGAGTGAGAACACGTTGAAAAAGGCAGCACAGGTTTCCAAGGCAGAGGAAAATGTGTATGACTGCAATTGTTAGTAATAGTTGACCTGAACAGAAAGAAATGCTTTGGAGACGGCCTTAATCTTTGGAAAGTACTATACCTCTGTCTCGGGAACATGCAGAATCTTGGGCCCTGCACAAGCAGCGCAACAAGTTAGAGAGTGGATTTGCTATAATGTACAGAAAAGCCGTGCAGCCTACAAGCGCTATAAACTGCTCTGCTTGCAGGCACCTGTTTAACTGGCTACCCCGAACAGGGTCAGCAAGACTGTGCCTCTGTTCTTTAAATCAAGGGCTATGTCCTTCATGGCATTACAGTAAAAAGCTAATGATTTCTCTGAAGGACAACAGTTTCACAAAAGTCAGAAAATATTAAAGTTGGTTTTGGCAACCTAATCAATATCTCTCTATAATGTGTTTTAAGATGTTGATTTCACATTTCATTTTTGCTTACTCTTTCCCAAATAAAAGTTACACAGCTTTATTTTTTGCAGTTGAGGGTTTCAGATAGGGAGGTATTAAATCTGACGAGTACTGCTGTAATTCAAAATGAAAACATAGAATTTTCAATTGCAAAATGACTGGCATTAGGAAATGAGTATGTAGCACAGTTCATACCAAACATGGACAGCTGTTGCCGTTGCCTTAGAGTGCCTTTTTTCAGTTAGAAATCAGATACTAACCCCACTTAGGTCTTCCGTGAACTTCCATCTTCAGTTACCTCTCTTCAATCTGTAACAAATTACCTTTTTTCCTCAACATTACATCTTCTAATGCCTCTACTGACAACCATTGCAGAAGCCTCAAATTTCCCAGCCTAAGTCTATTGAGTTCCTAGAAAGCTGATTTTTTTATTTGGTTTTTCACTGCCCAAAAAGTGGATTAGAAAAGTCATGCAAAGAGGCTTGGGACCAACATATCTGCTTACTAGCTAAACCAGAAAGCACAGGAGTAAAACATAGCAGTTGGACAATAAAAGAGCTGAGAAACGTGGAATTTAACAAAACAACCCCTAATTTTGGAATCAGAATTCATGTTGATTTTTGTAAAAGGAAAAAAAATACACTTTTTTTTTTTTCTTCTTCATCTTCTTTTCAGACCAGTTCATCAGCATGTCTTGGGAAGAGCGCTATTCAAACTCAAGAAATGGTGGGAAGACATCTCTAATACTTCAACTGTCCCAAGACTCAGAAGCATGTCCCACAGTCCCCCCACAGAGATAGTGTTTTACTTAAACTGCTGCCAAAACATAACTATGCAGACCAGCTCCCATGAAAGGATTAAAATGAAAAAATAAGGTGTACAACCAGCAGTCAAAGCATCCAAAATTAAGTTTAAATGCACATTTTCCCCTCTGAGGAAATATGGCTGGCCTCATCAATGAAAACACTGAAGTTAAAAGCCCTCTGATACAAACATGAGAGCATGCTCTAACATTTTTTTGAGAGAGTCTCCTTGAACACAGAACATATTTCCCTGAAAGTCAACAAACTTGGTACTGCCTGACATACATCAGGGAAAGGCCTATTAAAACGTAAGGTTTGTTGCACGGCAGTTGAAGTTTTGCATTTGCTCCTACATCTGCTCCTACAGTAATAGGTAACCTGGGATATCAAAGGTACTGCAAAATAACCTTGAGAAGTGAAACTTTTTAATCGTATGTCTTAACCCTTTGAATCTGAATTATTTCTGGAAATGCCCAGAGCTTAGAAAGGCATGGTAAAACTACATACAGATAAACAATGTCATTAAACTTACTTTTAATATACCTTTAAAGAGTGTATTTATTTCTTCGCTGTATTTATACACACATGCATTTTGTTTACAGAAATTACACTATTAAAAGTTTAACATTTAACTTTATATATCTCACTGGTTTATGGTAGAGGACCATGTCCCAAAACCAGTGATTTAGGGCATATATGACAAAAAACGTATATACTTTGCCAAAAGTTACTGTATAAGCACACTGGAGGGATGATGTTCCAGAATCAGTGATTTAGGGTGTACATGATAAGGAAAAAACCACCCCAAAACTCTTTTCCACATGCTGCTGAAGGTATGTCCCTGATCTAGCCAGATATTTTTAGAACATGTCAGCTAAACTTCAAAGTCTGCTTTCCTGGGATATGAGGATGAATTGAACACAGAGTCTTTTCATCCTCTTTCAAGCTCATTAATCTTGTTACTGAAAATAGCACTTCTTAAAAAACAGTATTTCAGTGCTAAATTCAAAGACAAATCATCCATTAAAGAGAAATGCAAACACACACTGAAGCATCAGGATCATTTTAGCATCTAAAGCAGAAAAACATCGCTATTTTCTCATACAGTACACTGTCTACTAAATAAAATGTGAACAGCCTGCCAGGTATACAGCACAGCTAGGAATTTCATCCCCTGTAATTCTGCACTGTTTTTAAACCTCAGTTGTAGTTTTTTAAAATGAAGAAAACAACCAATGTGGAAAATTACATTTTCATATTCATCCATGCTTCCCATAGTGAGTGATACTGTAGCTGCTTATTAGATGACAAAACATTTTCCACCTATCATTACTACAGCTTTTCTGCCCCTGCTATGAAAGGGTAACGATTATGACTTTCGTTTTTCAAAACTTCAGCTCAACCTTTTGTCTGGTCTTTCTCTCAGACTGAAATCTCTTTCATAGCGCAGACCTCATGGAAAACTATCTCCATAAAAGAAGTGACAAGTCCCCTGTGCACTTAATGCAGAGGCAGACACACACAGCTTTTACATACCACAGTGACTCGGGGGGTCTAAACTTCACCTGTGCGCCTTTGCCTCTCACTCTCTGGGCACTTCTCAATATTTTTTGAAGGCTCACGGCCAGCCATGGGCAACCACCAGCCACACGGACTGGAGGGAGATTTAGGCTGTCACCATCCAACAGGCCACGCAAGATGACGCTGCCATACAGCGACAAACCAGAGATTACCTCCTGTCTTGCAGCCTAGCCACTGCGTGGAAGGCATAGAGAGGCCATTAGGATTGCAATAACAGACTCGTATAAAACCAGCCCCTGCTACATGTGGGATTCAGATCTAGCAAAACAGTCTTTCATATGCAGAGTTCCGTTCTGTACAGAGGAGCAAGTGAGCTTTTCTTGTCCCCCTGAGCAAAAGCCCTGTGTCGCTCTCATGAGGAAGGTTGCCAATTCACCTGGCAAAGAGCTCTGTGAAAGCGTTGAAAGTGGTTTCATTTTGCTTCCGAGGGCATTAGCACTGCAGATCAGAGTTGAAATTCATGTAATTTCAGGGGACTGGTGGCACAATGCTTCCACGCAGCAGTCTGGGTATTTCCTACTTCAGGGCAGCAGAAATTGCTGAGGGTCCAGCACGTTGCAGTGTAGCAAGGAGGGTGGGGGAAACTCTTTTAAATGATTGATAGCATAATCTCACAGGGATAAGCAGTATTTGGGGGGGGGGGGGCACACAACACAGGAAAGGAAGGTGATTTTCAGGTGAGAAAAGCTGCATTTCAGCACAGCTATGCTGCAGTTCTGTAATACACCCCAGCAAGGGGTTTTTCCTCCGGCCCATCATGGTTCCAATGCACTGGAGCCAGTGGGGTCATTCGCAGGCATAGCACCTACAGGTGCTTGCACATGCTGCTAAGCCCAGAGCGTGTGCCCCCCGCATACTGGCGTGGGCTCAAGATGAAAACCACCAGGCATGGGGGAGCCCACCATCAGCATCCGTGAGACCAGGGCTCTGGGACAAACACAGCACCTAACCAGATGGAGCGAAGCATGCTCAGGCCCAGAAGAGCACGGGAAGAATTTTCTCCACGGACAACATCGTCTTTGTATCACCTTGGCTGAATGGAAGGACAAGTTTTGGAAAGCTTGGAATGAAAAACTGCAAGCTGTCAACTCTTTTCTTGTTCAGCAACCCAGGCAGCCTAACACTGTAGGTACGCCACGGTGTTGTAAACAAGCTGGAATAGTAAACGTTTGCTATTCCTGGTTCCTTTGGTGTTCCCATATTCATCAATCACAGCACAGAATACCTCAAAAAAAGAAGCTTTTGCTGTTTGCACGCCTTCTCCTAAATTAAAGTATTAGCTTATAGATAATTACAGGCCTTTATTGATTGACTGTTTTAGTGCTGATCAACAGATCTCATTTTTTGCATCAAAACCTGTTTTCTGTTAAAAAAGGAAAAACTGGCATGGTTAGGTGTAGGGGTTTAATCTATAAAATGATATATTTCTTACTCAACTTTAAAAACAAACAGTAGTAAAAATGACACATAGCACCAGCCACTCTGCAAACAGAAGAAAGCAAATAAATGTCAATCTTCTGTTGATTTTTAACAGCATGGCTCTGCTGCCCTGGTTTCTTAAAGCACAGCTCAGCCTCCTAATAGTTTGGTGGAGACTTTCTGGTCAGCGCAAACTTCCCAACCTAGGTTCCTCCTTGCTGAAAGAATGCAGGAAGGCAGCAGGTGCACGGCAGGCTTGAGAGACAATAAAGGGTGGCGGTGGGGGAGCAACGTTTTCTGCCTGTTGGGGGTCAGCTTAACTAGGTGCCTATAAACGACCAGACAACACCACAGGCAAAAATATATTACGCTGTTAAGCATCTCATAGTAGCTTGCTCGCCGTCAGACCGCTCTGCCGTACGCGTGCCCGTGCGTTTCAGAGGTCTTCTCCATAAACCCACTTTGCAATTCCACCGGGCTCCTGTACTAGGCTGGAAGAGACTCCTGTGCCTCCCCTCGACACATCTGCGGCCGCAAAAGCAGCGCCTGAACGTAACCATTTCTCACAAGACGCCTCGCGGCCGCCCTCCCGCACGCTGCCGGTTCCCCAACAGTCGCCCAGAGGCGGGAAAGCACCTCAGCTACGGCAGCACCTCACACTTCTCCGCACTTAGCTCGGCACCGTGGCTGACAGCATCCAGCAGCAGCAGCGACTTCTTTTTTGCAAGAGCGCGACAAGCGCCAGGCACTGCCGGGAAAAATAAAGGGCTTCGGCGGTAGCAGCCGCCCGCCAGCCGGCCCGGCTCAGCCCGGCCCCGGCCCCGGTCCCACCTCGCCCAAACGCGTCCCGACCCCGGGGCGTTCCGCGGGGGACGGTGTCTCGGCGCTGCCCCCGAGGCCCTCCGGCAGATGCAGGGCGCGACACCCACGGGACACGCGTCTCTGCCGGACGGGCCCCCCCGCGCCGAGACACCTTCAGGACACACGCCACGAGCCCCCCGCGACCCGCCGCGTCCCGGCCCGGCACGCAGCCTCACCTGGTCCAGCGGGATGCCCAGCAGCCCGCTCAGCGGGTGCAGCAATGTGGAGCCGGTGGTGCGGTGCGGGGCGCCGGGCGGCTCGGCCATGCTGCATCCCCCCGACACACTCGCACACTCGCTCACACACCCCCGGCCGCCGCCCCGCGCCGCGCCGCGCCGGCCGCCCAGCCGCAGGGGGCGCTCTGCGGCGGGGCGGGCCCCGCCCTCAACGGCCGGGGCGGGGCGGGCGCCGGGCCGGGCCCGGCGGGCGGGGAGTGCCGAGTCGTCGCCCTCGCCCTCGCCCTGGCCCGCGGCCTCACCTGCCGCTGCCGCCGCCGCCTCCCTCCCCTCGCACCCGGGATGAAGGGCGGGGTAGGCGGTTAACGTTAGAGCAGCGGGCTGTCCCGGCCGCCTTCGAATTTGAGAGGCAGCTGCTCTGTCCCCCCCACCCCCGCCCTGCGGCGGCGCGTGGCTTACGGGAAGTGAAAAACCTCCTGCGCGTCCCCTCCCGGGGGTCCCCCGGGCCGGCAGGGGGGCAGAGCGGCTAAAGCCCGGGTGGTGCAGCTGGGTATCGGGAGGGGGGTAGCGGGGCAGCGCGTCCGCCCGCCCGCCCGCCGGTGACGGCGAGCGTGCCCGGCGCGGGTACACAGCACCCGCTCGCAGCGGTACCGGGCTCACCGTGGGGCGGGTGAGCTCGGCTCAACCGAGCGCGCACCAACAGCCCCAGCTGAAACGAGCTCCCCTGAGCCAGCTTCTCGTCAGAAGCATCAGCTTCCCTGACAGCTGCGGGGCCAAGGTGCCAGTTCACTCCAGGAGAGCTGGAGTTTCAGAACCAAAACAGTTGTAAGAAGTTTTTTTAGTTTGTTTTTTGAACACAGGTGTGGTTTTTTCAGTCATTGTTCTTAGAAGTACTAACGTTTTTAATGGAGAATTACCAAGAATTCAGCCAGTGGTTCGCGTTGCTGGAAACTAAGATGCATGTGATATGGGGAAATGGTGACTTTTCCTTGATCGGGGAAAAAAATGAAAAAAGAGTTGGAGTTTTAAGTGATATGTTTATCTTGTAAGTGAAATGTAGCCATTAAAAACGTACTTCTGCCAAGATCATCTATCTGCAGAAGGAGTGTTCTTACCCTTGCCCCAGACAATGTAGCATTGTGTTCCAAGGAGAGCATAGGCAGCATTGCAAGGCTTTCTGTTCAGCTCGTGCTGCTGGCATGCTTAGAACCTGAAATACCCCAAAGGTTCTCTGCGTGCTCAGTTTCAGGCTCTTTAATAGGCCCGTCATTTTCTCTTCTTCAAATAATTGCCAACTGTGGTAGGTGAAGCTGTAGTAGTGGCTTAAAACGGTAGCATGCCGTGTTCAGGTGTCCTGCTTATACTGTGCAAGTGGGTGCTGTGCTGGAAAATCCAGGCAAAAATGGTTCCATAGGGAAGGGGTTTGTTTTACAGCAATTGTTCTCTTAATAGTATTGGTTTAGTGGTGCCAGTTTGAATATATATAAATATCTATATTTACATACATGCACACACATTCTCTAAGTAGGGAAAGTAAGCTGTTTGGAAGGACTGAGTAGCCATACATGAGAGTTCCTAACATTTTCCATTGGAAGTCCCTCTTTCCAGTTGTTTAAACTTTGCCAGCCTGAAACTGTCATCTGGGTGGAACTTTCCATGGGCTGTTTCTACCACAAGCAGTCTGCTTTGTTGAGCTTCAGCTAAAACCATTGACCTGCTTTTGGGAACAGAAGTAATTTATTACACACACTACAGATATTCTCAAAGCTTTTTCACTATGGAAATCTTGTACCTCTGGGATGGTGACTTCAAGTTTAGACATGGTAGTTTTCCTGGAATCGAGGAAATGCCCTTCATCATCTTTGTGAAACTACTCAAGAGTGACCAATTGCCAGGGTTCTGGGGAAAAAGCCATGCATAATCTATGTGAGGACTCAGGGGGTCGGTATATAACATCTCTGAATACCATCTGCATTCTTCAGCCCTTCACATTTCCTCCATGTGACTGGACTCCATCTATTTCTGCCACTACAGGAGCAGAGTGGGGTATCACAGGGCTTCAGGCACAGGAACTGAGAAGAGCATGCCTGTCTCTCTAGTCAGTATTCAGCCATCTGGACTTTGTGCGGTGGTGGAAACAGCTGCTCCGGAAAACAGCTGGAAGGAGAAAAGGACAGATGGAGAAAGCCAGGAGCAAGAGCACAAGAATGAGGAAGATGGTCATTCTGAAGTGGGTTAGCACAAGAAACCTAGTGAAAGGAACTAGAGCAAAGCTGGCTACAGATACAAATTAACAGAAGCAGAGGGAGCTATAGTTAGGGGGACAGAACTGGTGAGGGAAATGTATCACCAAGAAGGGAGTAGGACAGAAGTTTGAGAAGAAAGGCAAAATAGTATTAAGATGGAAGCACTGGGGAGACAGTGAGAAGAAGCTGAGAGGCAATGGGAGGAAAAAAACAAGTTGAAATTATTAGAAAAATTATTACCAGTAAGAACTACTATTCCTGAATTTCAGTGCTCCTTCTTTAGCTTGTAGCTAAGAATAAGCTAAGAAATATAGCAAACATAAGCAAAATACTGTCAGCTCTACAGTATGTAGTCAGAGAAGGGTGGTACAATCCCAAAAGAAGAAGAGATTCTGCTTCCAAACCTGAGCTCTCAGCAGTAGAGCTTGGTTTGATGTCTCCTTAACGCAGCCTTTGGTGCACCCCCTTCTGAGGGAGCTTTTCTAGCTTGGTTACAGGGTAGTACAGATGTATGGAGCCAGCAGTGCAGTGTGTTATGCAGAGTCTGTGCTCCTGAAAAGGGAAGCCCTGCTATAAGAGACACTTGAACTGTCAGGGCATGGAGCCAAGGGACATTTGACAGGGCTAAATCCAACTGAGAGCACACTCCTGGACCTGAACTGGCTCAGTGAAGCTACATTTGGAATACACGCCATTTAGGCTAGAAAGCTCTCCCACACCCTACTGTGTCTGAATGGACCCATCTTGAGTACCTTTGCACCACTGCTGTATTTCATTTGTAAACTAATTTGCACATTTGCACATTAGGACATTGTATGTCGCTGTCTGTTGCCCCATCCTCCTCTGGCAGGACCACCTACAAGCTGTATAAGTAGCCAATAACCTGTCAGACCAAAAGGTTATTTAGGTCTCTTGTCTCTGAGAGTGACAACTGTGGATGCTTAGACGAGGTGTACAGGGAACATGACAAATACAGAGCAATCCTTTTACTTTGTACTCTCCCAGCTTCTAGCCATCAGCACTACTCTAGATGGAAATTTCATCTGCAATATCATGTTTAATAGCCACTGATGGACCTGTGTTACATGTCTAATATTTTTTGAATTCACTTATATTTTTAACCTCTACAGTATCCCGTGAGTTCCGCTATTTAATTATGTGCTGTATGAAGAAGTACTTCCTTTGGTTTGTTTTAAAGCAGCTGCCCTCTAATTTCATTGGGTGCCGTCTTGTTCTTGTGCTATGAGAAATAAGTGAGTAATCATTGCTTAATCACCTCCCCCATGCTATTCATAACTTTATATACCCTGAGTTGTGTATACCCTGGGACTGAAGAGTCTGGTTAATCTTGCATTATATGGAAGTTATTGGTATCTTTGTTCTTCCTTTTCACCCCTTTTGAAAGGAACAGACCATAGATTTATGTGGTAACATAGTGTTTTCTATATTCCTTTACCAAGAATTACTGTCATCATCCCCAGTGACTTCAAAGTCTATTTTTTCAAAAGTAATAGGTGGTTTACAGTCTAATGTGTATGTATAATCAGAGTTGCTTTTTCCTGTTTACATTTATCAATATTAAATGTTAACAGTCTTTATATTGCCCCACAATGCAACATTGTGAAATATATTACAACTCTGTAATGAAGCTTTGATTTTCCTGAATTATTTCTTATCCTTGCTAACTTTGTCTTCTCATTTCCTTTTCCAAAAACTTAGACAGATACCTTCTTATTAATTTCCAACTCGACATTTATTCTCTTCCTTTATTTATTTCCTTTTAAACAGCTATTAATCCAGGAGAGAGTATTCTCTACTATTCTGTGATTATTTGATTTCTGTGGGTGCAAAACCTTACCCCCAATAATCTGGAAATAAATATACTTTCTTGACAGGATCACCCTTAACATTCAGAAATGTCTAATGGATTTGTGATGTGTAACTTCTGTACAATGGCTGTAGTTTCCCCATTATACCATAGCTGCCTGGGTGTCTACTCACTTCATGGTTTGCTGCACAGTTTCTACCTGTTTGTATACAGAAGTGAGTGCTGCTCTGTGATTCTCTGACCCTGCCTGATGGATACAGTTCTATACGGTGCATGTTACTCTTCAGTGGAAGGTTTTGTTTTACGATACAAACAGTAGAAAACAATTCACTGGACAATGTGGAGAAGTCACAAAGACAATTTAATAGTTAAGAAATCCAAGAGTGAAGGTTGCTGGTGCAGCACCCAAGCACCGCGTAGCAGCTTTGTGAGACATCTAGAATGATTTCATCAATAGAAATGTTAGTCTGCCACTAAAAAGTCCCTTTTAGCTTTGCATAGGTGTTTTAAACACTGGTCTTGCCAACACTCATTTTGGAAGAATCCAGAAAAGGTTGGATCAGGAGTGGGCGGAAGAAACCAAGAATTTAATTCTGCAGTTAAGGAAATAACTTATGGGCACCTTCACATTGTTATCTCGTGTGTGTGAATGAAACCAGAGATGAGCTAGAAATTACTCCTGTGCAACTTTTGCTTCAGAATGAAGGGGAATGAGTTTGTTCTCAAATCCTGATTCCTTCTGACATTGGAAACTCAGGCATAGTAACTGTGGTGGCCTGTGAATGAACTGCAGGTCTAGAAGATAAATGATATTGCAAGAAACAAAGCTGAGCAGCTGAGACAGATAACATCCATCCAGCCACATGGCTGTAAGGTAGCACTGATGGCCTTCACCATTATCAAAAGAGAATGTTACCTGCTGATGGAGACTTCAGAGATCATGGGATAATGATTTATAATATTTTCAAATAGTAGTGAATTAGAATCAGGATCTATTGATGCAAAATTAAAGTCAATAGAAGACGATGAATAGAGGTTTGCATATACTTTATAGCTTGCGATTCATTCTACCAACGTGAGGCCTTTTGTGTCTAGACTTGAGATAATTTTGCAGCCTAGTTTCTTTTCTCACTGCTGAGAGGCATCTCTTGACTTTAATAAAACCAGGGGTCCTAAGGCAGGCACATGTAAATATAGAAAGATCCTTTTTTTCCATTTAATAGTGAATTGAAAAGAAGAAGGTTTATATTGGATATTTTTGTGAGCTCTACTACTCTTCATTCAGGAACATTCTGAGATATTGAATAATCTTAAAACTAAAAACCTGGAAGGGCATTTTGTGATGTACAAAATGAGAAATTGCAAAAATTGAAGTTTAATGAGAATTACCATAACTAATATGAAAAGGTAAAAGTTGATGGAAATAGTTCAGGATCCAGGCAGTAACTGTTGGACATGTGGAGATTTTAGTTCAACTACATTTGAGGAAATACAAGAGAAGGATTCTATAAAGAAAAGACATCCAGGAGTATTAAAATAATGTTTTATATTTAAAAAAAAACAAACAAACAAACAATGTTTGTATTCTTAAAACTGCCAGAACAGTCATGTAAAGCAAATCGTAGTGCACTGAAGTTTTTGATAGTAACATTTCTTCAAAATTCAGGGTTTAAGTTTACTATGAACTGCCAGTGTATCCAGCATAACTCACCTTTGTCAGATGAAAACGGAACACAAAAGTAATTTAATATAGCATGACTTTTCAGCTTCTTTGAATTGTATTTCACCAACAACATCTCTTTTCATTAGTATCATCCCAGCTTTCACAGTGCAAGTATGATACATTAGAGTTTGTTCTGTGCTACCATCTAGAGGGGAAACTGTACAACACAGAGAAGAGTCTTTTTAACTTTGTCAGAAAGATAGAGAAATAGTTCCAATTACTTATATCATAATTGGTTCCCAGAAATCCTTTTTGTAGAAAATATAATAGGTGGGGGAAAAAAAAAAATAAATGTTGAAACCAGTCAAGACTTGCAGTTAGGAGACAGCTGTTCTAGTGTTTTAAAGCTGTAGGTATAATACCACAATTTGATATAAAGAAAAATTAAACTTGTATAAGCAAACAAGCCTTTCAATTGTAGTCAAAAGTCTCATGGAAAAGATTAAATTACATTGCAGAAATCATTCAGTACTGGTGCACGGATTCAGGGAGCCAAGATCTACAAAGTTTTTAGTCCACTAGTGCTATCAAATAACACCATTAGCTAAATCCATTGCTCTGCAACATGTATAGCCTGAATGAGGTATCTAGTAACACTAGTGCTAACTGAACACATTGTCCTACAGTGCACTGTTGAAGAGGTCAAATCGTGTGTACTGCTGTTCTAGTTGTGGATAGTCATGACTTTTTCAAACAGTGTCCAAAGGAAAAAAGAAATTAGGGATAAGTATGGTTTGAAGCTGATGAGTGTTATTTAAGACGACCAATATATTAATTATGTAACTACAAGAAATTCTGGATTGTAAAGATTTTCTAATTTATTTATTTCATTGAAATTGCCTTTTTCTACTTTAAAATGGTGCTTCATTATTCTACTTGAGTGAATACCTAGAGATCTAGTCAACATATGCTCAGCTATAATCTCATCCAGGCTCCTACTGTCTCTTATTTTGATTACTGAAACTTTATTTTTTTCCTGCAGCATTGGTAAATTACTCTTGTCCAATCACACTGTTACTGCAAAATGTACTTCCCAAATTCACCTCTTTGAACATGTCGCTCCTATTTTTGCATATTCTGTTTTGCTCCATCTCGTGTCATTGTTCCTTTTCTAGGTTCCCATTGTCTATCCATCCACGCTAAGACAAGCGTTTAGCCCTTATGCTAGATTTTCAAACAATCACTTCTGGGTTTTCTTCTGAACTTGCCCTTTTACAATTAGGAGTTGACCCCAATAAACATGCAAGATTAATATACTATCATTTTTTAAATTACTTCGTAAAACTTTTTTTTCCTTATTGTTTCAGGAGGGGGGAAATGCTTTTCTACTGGAAGTTTATCAACAGAGAGTTGTTATGCTGAGATCACAGCATATTCACTGATTAGGGCTGTCTTATTGTTTCCTTGGCCTCCTACGCCAGCTGGTCTATATCCAGCTTTCAATCCTGCCTCCTCCTTAGATCATTAGTCCCTTCAGCCGGGGCCGCCTGCTTTATTCAGGGCTTGTGTAACATCCAGCAAAATAGGGTCTTCCTCCACAAATACAGCTGCTTGGCGCAGTGATAATAAACATAACAAACCTATTACTGCTGTGATTATTATTATGAGTATAATATTTATATGCATGGGTGAGAGGGCTGAATTCAGTGCCCGCTAAGCTCCACCAGAAAGAACATGACCCAGTTAACAATGGGACCTTTAAGTGTGTTTCCATCACCGGCAAAGGCAGGACCCCTGCTGGCTGATCTCTAAAACATTGATGATGTTTGTTTTAAAGGCAGCCACTTAACAGACCCTCCTGGGTGGATCAGTTCGTGTAGCTGCCTCAAGCCAGAATCATCAAAAAAGGTTGTGGATACTACAAGGAAGAGAAACTGAGACCTTTGTCTTCAAAGTCTCCCATCAATCACATCTGTCAACAGATATTTTATAAACTTATAGTGGATACTGGCACACCTTCTGACTGTCCCGTAAGTGTGAGGCTACTTCTGGAGGAAAAAAGAGATCTGGTTAAGGGAAACAATTGAGATGAAGTTGAGCACTGCCTGCTTTAGCAGTTGCTCAGAGAGAGTACCATACCTACAGTATTAAGTGACTGTAGGTGAACAAATTCCAGGTTTCTTAGCAGTACAGGAAAATAAAAAGTAATCATCTGCCCTACTATAAAGGTGAGCATCCAAGTAAGTGTCTAGTTTTATTAGTGGTCCAACTAGACCAATCTCATACCACATCAGATGCATAGCAAACTGGGCCTCCAAGTGCCATCGGAGCAGTGCAACAGAAGATTACATAAAGATTATTTGCACTGAGGGGCTTGATGTTATATGGATAACATGATCCCATGTACTGAAAAGATGTTTGAATATTACCCTGTCTGCCTCAGTCCTACTATTCAGCTCCTCTTTCAGAAGTCAGCTCCCTTACCACTAGCAACAAGCCCTTTGCCCAAGCTGACAGAAATGTGATGAGCTTGTCTTTGCTGGATGTTTCTAACTGTATGTTTTACAGGCTCATCTAAGATATGGATTGATTGGCAGTGATGCAGTCTGCGAGATTAAATCAAACATTAATGAGTTTCAGTAACTGTTGTCCTGTTCAAGTGATGACTCTGTTAAATATTTTGGGGAATTTTAAAGTCCAGTGTGAAAGAAGTGATGGAAATGGCTGATGTAGCTGAAAGTTCCACTCACACATTGCTGGCAGTGGAGATTCACTGGCTATGAGGCCAGAAGTGACCCTGGTGGTCACAAAGTTTGAACTATTCAACTACTGGAAGAGTATGATGTATGAAGCTTCACTTTAGCAGGATTCAACTTTCCTCTTATCTTCCTACTATAGTTTTCTTTCCACTAAATCAGTTTTGGACTTCATTTGGAGAATATGTAGGCATCTCTGATGCGTAATCTCTTCCTAAGATGCTTCCCTTACATTTGAGGGGAAGTTTTGCTTATTTTCACTGTTTGTTTTATATATTTTCCATATATCTGTGTCAGTGAGAAACTGTTGAGTTTTACTACAAAAAGGTCTTACCGGACACTGTACTGCAAAGGTGGCCAAGGTATCACAGGCACCTGAACTCTCAGAAACTCATTCTGTACACATAGTAATGGAGCTTGTTTCAGAAGAGAAAATTAAAAGGTTCAGAGGCTAAACACTGAAAGAAAAAATCCACTCTGATGAGGTAACATAAGCTTTTTGTAACAATTATTTCTTGTTCAGACTAGAGCCTAACTTTAAGAAAGGCAGGTACTCCGGGTTTTAAAATTGCTAGGGACAGGGAAGAGTTATAATCCTAGCAAAGTTACTCCAATGGATAATTGCCCCGAGAGACAGAGAGAGAAGAAAAAATGAATACTTAGTGGAAGGCCTGATTCTCCTGTCATGAACAGGTAAAATAGGAGTTACAACTTTGTAATTTTTGTAACCAAAAATCTGATTATCTTTAAATCAGAAACCAACTCTGCTATTAACTTTTATTAAAACAGAAACTCCAAATTAAAATTGCCAACCTAAAAAATTTAAAATACATCAGTACCTTCCCAATATAATTTTTTCACATGGGTAGTACCTGCTGTTAATGGAAGAGTGTGGAAGCTGGTGATCTATAGCACTGTACAGGAAGACAGCTAGTCATGGCAACCATCTCTTTAGGTAGGTTGCAGTCCCCTCTGTAGTGGTATCTTTGAGAACCTTTTTCCTTGTTGTCCTTCAGCATCATTTCTGAGGTGCAATTAGACCTGAACACATGCCTAATGGGGGTCTGCTGTTTCCAGCTGGTTCCATAGGAATATTTTCTTTCCTCTATCCCGCTGTTAGAATCCCTGATCCAATACAGGTTTTCTCAATATGAGGTCATTGCTTCTGTCACTACATGGACAAAACAGCTTCTTCTGAAGTGGATGACCCAATTACTGTGGTAACAGATGGGCCAGTGTACAATGCACTTGCCAGCTGACTGCTTCCAAACATGTTTTTATATGGATATCATCATAATTTACTACACAGGAATTGACAAATTGCATTCTGCTTGACAGAGTATGATACGGATCTGCTGTAGTGACAGCCTCCTATACAGTTAATGAAAGATCTCCTTTTCCATCTCATGTATCGCCAAGATAGACAATAAGGGTGATCGCCATTATGTAGTTATCGAACTCCTGTAGTTTACATGGAAGTCTGCTGCTTTCCTGAGTTATCCCTATAAGGAAGTATTTAGGCTTCTGATCTAACCTGAATTTTTCTTCTCTAGCTAGGCTGCAGATACATTTTATAGATTGTTGCTCTACCCCACTGCTGAGGGCCACTGTGTGTGATGTATTCTAGCTATGTGGGTTTTTTCAGATGCTGCTACTGATTTTAGGGGCCTGGCCTGAGTTTTTTAGGGAGAGCTCCCTGATGTCTTGAAACCAAGCAGTGTAATGATTTTGATTTAAATTCAAACCATAAAGGATTGCAGTTTATGTCTAACATGTAAACAGAGGGATGCATCCAAGTGTTGTTTGTCTTGAAAAAGAGTGGTTCCAACTCCGCTGCTCCACTCTGTCTACTACCGGGAAGCATCTTCACCCAGGCTGTGGGACCAGTTAAATGAAGAGGTAGTTGGACAGTATCTGAAAAAAAACCTATACTCAGGACTCCAGTCCCAAACCCCCATGTACACAGGCAAAGCCCACTCTTCAATTACTGCAGAGTGACTGTGCTCCCGTGGCCTGACTCTCCCCACAAAGCACTCTGACTCCTGTGACATGCAGAAGAAAACAACAGGGTGCAACAGAGAATTAATACCGCTGAAAGTATATTAACTCTGAATGTCCCTGCTTAGCAGTCCCCGCTCCCCCTTTCCGTTGGATTTGACAACCTTTCCACGTCACTCTGAACTGTAGATTTGACACTGGGGGAGGAAAGAAAAAGCAAGACTATTTGTACTCTCCACACTGGGAAACCATAGCTTTGCACAGACATTTCTCATCATGCAAGGTTTTTCTGGGCGTGGGGGTGGAAGGGCAGGTTGGTAACAGCGTCCTGGTGTTTTATTTAGACTTTTGGAAGGCTAAAACTAGCCTGTTCTGCACAGGATGGTAAAGCGTGACCTAATGTTGCAACTCCCATTTTAATTTGCCTCTGCTTAACTCAACTCAGGTTGAGTGGGCAGATAATTAAGAGCTGACTGCTTGCTCAAACTGCTACTTGTATTTCTCACACATGCTGGTATCTTGAAATAAAAAATTCCATCAAAAAGTCCAAATTTGTTTCTTTAAGATCCCTGCAGAGGAAGCATCCATCTTCATTTCTGAATATGGCAAAGAGTGCAAAACACACAAATAATCCTAATATTCCCAAGAGATGTAATGGAAAGAAAACAAAAAAATGAAAACCACTAGATGATTACAAGATTTGCTGTGATAATAAGGTTATTCTGACTCACTAAGGATTCTGAACAAGTTGTGGACCCAAAAATCACACTGTTCCTAAAAGCAAGGTCCTTTCAGTAGGTACTAACTCTCTGTTGCATAACACCCATTGCCATCTGAAAATTGCAATAGTTTTACTGGCAGAAATATTCCTAGCAGATAAACAAACGATTCTTTACTTCAGCAGGATGTGCCTGAGGCTGTCCTTTGCATTGGTGAATAATTTTCAAGGTTCTGACATCATCTTTGGGGTTCTTCAGCCTGCAATGGCTGAGCGCAAGAAAAACCCAGCTTCATGGTTATAAGGAAACGTCAGCAATTATTTCCTAAGGATGTGATTATTCTTGAAGATTGTGTTTGGCTTACATTTTATACAATGAAAAGTTCTGTAACTTAGGAGATAGTCTAAGTTATTTACTGCTGAAAAGTAAAATGATAGCTTTTAGCACTTGAAGTTCATTTCTGAATTCAAGACTTTGAACAGGAAAAGCGAGAAACTACATACCTGAAAATATTTACTACTTATTAGTCCAAGCAAATATTTCAAGAGCCTATTTAACAGCTAAAGTGTAAGGAGGAAAGTCTGTGGCAAATAGGAGTGAACATTGTATGTTATACATGGTAAGGAGTGCAACAGTAGAAGCTTCTAGAGGGTTAGCAGGCATGCTGAGAAGCAAATAATGGACCAGCTGAGCTAATAACACATAGAAATGGATTAGCTGTTTTTTAAAAGCTGTGCTAATTGTTTATTTTAACTCTATAAACTATGTGCATGTCTTTGGCCTAAGGGATCTTGAGAACCTTGAACTTCATGGAGGGCTCTGCTCTGTGTTTGATATATCAGAACGGATGAGGATAAAAGTTTTACCTTCTACTTTACTCCAGACGTGCAATCAAGACTTTACTCCAGATTTACAGTCACGTTCATCAGCTGCTACTTAGGTTAAATTGGGTTTTTTATTCTCTCTAATACATTACTTTTAGAATTAGGTAGATATTTTATAAAACACTTTAGTGAGAACACAAAATTGGCCAGGCAAAAAGCTTCTCCAAAATACTATATGCATTTTCAAATACTGTTTTCATTGCCAGATAGCTTCATTTTGACATTGTCCCCTTGTAGTTTACAGTGAAACTGGCTCAGGACATTCCTTTATTAAGGCTTTTCTAGTCTCCTAAAACCACTCCATACTTGCAGAAACCTGTCCCAAAGAATACGATGCTGAAGCCTGAATGTCATCACTAAACATCTGATTTGTAGCAGCTCCTTAAATATATGCTGAATAATTATTTTTTAAAGAAAAGATCCCGTAGTAACAATAAAATGGACAGTATTCAAAGAAATGTTTAATTAATGGAAAATGGATGGGGAGATAGCAACCCAATGTAGAATAAAAATCATGTAAATAAAGAAAATTTAGGAAATAAAGGTCAATGAATTGCTGTTGACAGAAAGATACTTTTGTAGGGCCTTGTTAGTCTCATATATCTTTATTATATTTATGATTATTAATAAATGAAGATAGTAAAATTGTTTCAAGGCTGTAAATGTCACCTCCCACAACATTCATATAAAACACAGATTTGCCTCATTAGAGTTACTTGAGTGGACAGGGCACTTGTACAGAGCAATACGAGTCATCCTGGGATGACCTGGGCCTTTTCAATCAAATTGTTGCCAAACATAAAATTGTTCAAGAAACAGAGGCTCTGCCTACAGCATGGGAGGCTGTAAGCTGGACAGGAGTGACTCTGGGAGGAACTGCAGGAAACAGTAGCTGAACAAAGTCTCCAAGTGCAATGCTGAGAATTGTCACAGCTTGGAAAATAATGCAGAGGGAAATGGTAGGAAGGAGGGAGTTGAGAACTAAGACTAGGCTAGAAGTCTGCATTACTGCGTTAGCTATCTTTATTTAAAAGGGTATTGAAAATGGGTGTTGATACAGAAAAGAGCAGCAGTATTAACTACAGAGCTGTAGAAAATGCTTTATGAACAGAGACCTGAAAACCACAGTCAGTTATAAAAATCAGGTTCGATTACAGTGTATAAATATCTTCTGAAGAAGGAAGTACTGAATGACCTAGGCTAACTGTAAAAAAGAGTTAAAATAACAAACAGTGACTGGAAATTGGAGCGGTGTACTTTGAAATACACAGTAAGCTCAAATGATTAAGATGAATAAATTCTCAAAAGAAGTGGGGAATTTTCCATCTCTTTTGATATTAAAATCAAGTTTTAATTTCTTTCCAGGAACTGCAGTTTAGTAGTCTAATAAAACACAAGTCATTGGGTAAACTAGTAGGATATATCAGTGAAATTTAGGTGTCCATAATGTGCACCAAAACAGGATGGCCACATTCAAGCGTTTTACCAGGAATCGTCCTGGGCCCACAGCAACTCCTGAACTCTGCCCAGAACTGTTTTTGAGGAATCATAGTTAGTCTGGACCAAAATGATGCCATCAACTATTCTAATAATTTAAAACTTTTTAATAAAATAAAATAAAATACATGTCCAGCAGTGTTCCCTGATGTTTTTTAATTTCTTAGTAACATATACATCTCTGGGCAGACTGATTGATTGATCATTTGAGATTTTTGCTTCTAGGTTTCTTTGTTTATTTCTCTCTTTCTTACAGAAAAAAAGCACAAAAAATTAAGTTCTTCCTCAGCAAAACTATGTTAGACAAAAATCAGGGGGAAAAATTACTCAACGGGACAGTTTATTAATGGAATTAACCCATCCACACACCTCGTTCTACCTTCTTTGGGCCCACCTCCAGCCAACCACCCCTCCACAGGAAAGGAAAGGGAGAAGTAGAAGGAAAACCACCTCCCTTCCCAACACCTTCCATCACTTGCTTTTCAAATGTACCCTGCTTGGATGGTTAATGTTGCACACCTGGTGCGAAAAGATCTCAAGATATGCATCATCTGAACCTAAATGGGTCTTGCTGAAACAAAGATGAGGAAATATCAAAACTCAGGAACGGGGGATGATCTTTGTTCCTTAGCTTGAACCCCATTCCTTGCCTGTTAGCGGCAGGGTTATTTCTGCTATTCCTTTCATTTACATCCCAATTTAAATCATTAATGCTTGTACATCAGTTTGATGTAACCAGATAACTCTGTATGAAGAGTAACTTCATTTAACATTGTAGGAGACTATCAGATGCCTGGGAGTGCAATAACAGTTCTAAGTTGCTATAATTTCAGTGAGCACAAGAGCAGGTGCAATAACAGTTTCAAGTTATAATTTCAATGAGCACAAGAAGATGCTCTTTAGACAGCCAGGCTTTAGACAGGGAGCCTCAATGGCAGGCAAAAGCAAACTGTATTGTTCAGCACTAGTTCTATTAACATACTCTGCTGACATTCCTGTAAAATCGGTATCCACCAAATTGCTCACTGACCTCATACTTGTACTACTAGCACAGCCATTTTTTTTAACCTTAAATCACAATCAGCCTAAATAGGCACCTCCAAGGAAACCTAGCTATTAAAAAAGCTTGACAGAACTTAGTTACTAGGTTTGTAAGTATTTTCTCAGTTGCAATCCTTGCTTACCTAAGTACACAATAATTTGAAATGATTGTGAAGTGATGGTGGGTGGAAAGGGATTTTGAGCAACAGATGAGAAGACTTGGATATGTATCTGTTTGTTGTTATTTTGCATGGGGGTTTTTTTGGTAGATGAGTAGGGTTTTATAAATTGGAAGAGAACAGAGAGTTGTCAGTGAATTGAGGAAGTGTGTGTGTGGATAAGTTTATGACCAGTGCATCTGGAAGAAAAACAAAATCTGCAATTTGTTATAGGGGAGCTGATAATCAGGGGATTGTTCTTGCTGTCTGTCATGACACTTTCATTTCAAGGTCACATCTGGCTTGATCTAGTCAGGCGGTAGTTCAGCTTCAAGCAGGAGGCTGACCTGCATAGCCACCACATGTCCTGGAGCCTTCTGTGCTTCTACAGCTCTCTGCCAGTATTCTCCATCAGCAGCATGAGAACCTGTCAAGTACATGCACATGATGCTTGGCTCTTTGTCCTGCAGCATGGCACCCTTTCAGAGGCTTCTGGCAGTCCTCCGATCAAGAAAGCAATCTTCAGGTGGCACATTTTATAATAATCCTCAGGCTTTTTGTGTATTTCAGTAATGCTGCCGCATTGGGTAAATGAGGAGTATGCAATTATCTTGTTGTCTTTACTACCCTTTACGTTAAAAATGAAATTTCTTGTATCTTTGAGAGATTGCATATTTACCCATGGTGTTTCCGGGAATGCA
The DNA here is from genome assembly GCF_965140245.1 of Athene noctua. Lineage (NCBI taxonomy): Eukaryota > Metazoa > Chordata > Aves > Strigiformes > Strigidae > Athene > Athene noctua. The sequence goes on from NC_134038.1 coordinate 100,617,672, forward strand.
AAGAGGCATAACATTTGATACAACATTGATGAAGTTGTTGGCTAGTTCATGAAGATCTCACTAAGTATCAGTGCAACAGTCTCCAAAGTTTCCAAGCTCCTAAGGTTTTCCATCTGTCTCACAAGCTTAGAAATGACATGCCACAAAATCAGATGAATGTGGGATCTGAAGAAATCTGCTGTTTCCCAACTGATTTGCTGCCATCTCTTTCCCAGAAAGACAAGATCTTCCCAGATGAGTCAGACATAAAAGTGAATTGAGGACCAAAACAAGAATGCATTTATAACTCAGCACAGCTAACTGAACTTGCATCATACATTTTCTGAAATTGAAATGCTAAATTGTTTATGAAAAACAGAGTACAACCCTCTATTTTGTGTTCTGCTAAGTGTAGAATTTAAATGAGACATAACTTATCTTTGTTCTGATTATAATACAAAAAGATATTTTACCCAAAATTAAAAAAACCACACACCCCTCCCCACCCCACCCCCCAAAAAAATCAGAGAAGCATTTCCCTTCTGTTCACCTTGATAAATAATAATATGCTTTGCAAATATATGCTTCTTTCAACAGCTACTCTCTTTAGTCTCAGAATGTTGATGTCTGGCTAATGAGGATTTTCATGGACTTGAATCTCTTTGTTTTTGTAAAAGATGCATAGCAAGACTGATCATTTTGAGAATTGAATCCTAAAATCTTTATGCATGACCAGATTGTGCTTAAACCTGGGGACACATAGGGACCAGAAAACCTGACAAGATGTTTTCCGTGTGGGCAAGGACTGCATCACAACAGACACTATTCCCTACTGGAAGCACAGAGCAATTTACATTAGTGTCTTATCTCACAGCTGTCCACTCCACAAGCTTCATCATTTTCTAAGACTTTGACAGCCACATCATAGCACCCCCACTTTTGCATATGGAAGTTCTCCGAAGGAAGGGAGAAAGATTTGCTCATCTTTGTGATATTACTTGGGAGTCCCTCCCATCTCACCACTCACAACCTCAACAGACAACTATTGTAATATTTATAACCCTTGTCCTTGCAATGGTACCCATGGAGTGCAATGACAGTTATAAAGAGATTATTTTTATTTTAAGGAGACAAAGACTGGTGAGATCAAAGTGAAGTCAACTGCAATGAAGTGGTGGCAGGAAATGGCATGGTTTGGTGAGAGGAGGTTCTGAGAAGGGCCAACCTAAGTAAATAATAAGAAAAGTAGGCAATTAGGACCTTTCCAAGGAAGAGTGTGCATTAAAACTGAGATTAAGAGGTTGATTAACAGCTGCTCCTGTAGCTTTTGTCCCAGCTGCATCTGCAGCTGGTTCTTCCCTTGAGTTTGGGGGCGGATGGTATCACCCCTACGTGCCTTCTATGCAGAAGAGTCCTGGAGAATGGGACAATGCCAGTTGGTCTGTACTCTATCAGCTTTTACTTCCAGGTCTGAGGAAACTTGGGTCTGCAGCTGCACTCTTAACAAACCAAACACAGCCCAGAGCCACAGCAACAAAAGAAAGCATCAGCCCTGTTAAGATCCCTTCTACAGTCAACATAGTACAGAGACTGCTATTAGGAACGTGCAGTGTTAAGCAGTTTGTTCAGCCAAGAGGAAGCCTGTGTGGGGCTGTTGTGCAGATGGAGCAGAGGGTTAAGGCCAAAGCTGCTTGCTGAAGATCTCAACAGTGGAAGGTGAGATCTCGTTAGTTGCAATTTTCTCTTTGGCCACCAGACTCCACTGTCCTGCCTGGGATGTAGGCAGCTGTGACAGCCATACCTTCACCAAACTCAGTGCTCCCAGCGTCCCACCTTGGAAAGCAGGAGTGGTAAGAAAAACCCAGAGGAATAGTAGTGTAGATGACCTGTTGTGCAGGGATGGATGAGAAACAACTGAAACATGGCAAAACGGCAAAAATTCAACTGACCTCATTAACTGAACCCCTGCAAAGCACAATCAAGAAAAAGGGTGGACTTTCATGAACTCTTTGAGCTGGTGGCATCTCAGCTCCCTTTTTTCCAAGCACTTGGATCATCCCTGCCTCTACATTGTCCCCTCCCTTGTGTTGGCACAAAAAAAATTTCTGTGCAGCCCTGCAGTGAAACAGATCAGGAACTGATACAAGCTAAGACTAACCCAGCCCAAATAATAGTTGGCTCTAATTCAGATCAGTTTCCCAGCCACAAGCAAAGGGAGGGGTAGCACAGAGGCAAGAACAAAAATGATAAGTGAAAGGCTGGACCTTCTGGTGGCAGTGAAGACTTCTGTCTGCTCAAGTTGTGCATGCAACTACAGCCTAAGAACAGAGGCTCTTAGGGTCGGTGCTCAAGCCTGAATCAGCTATGGATGATGTTGGAGCAATGTTTGGTACCTGTACACCATGTTCATGTGTCTCCAAAAGGTACCTAATTTGAACAGCTCTAGACAAAACAGAAGGCCAGAAGTCAGAAAACAGAAATTCCTCCAAATGTCTTCATTAGCATTGTGCTCTGTTAGCACCTGGCTTCTGACAGCAAAAGCAGAAGATAGTCCCACAGGGGTAGTTCTGACCACATGTGGAAACCTTGGGCTCTTGCTAACTTGGTTTCCAGTGTAGTCTAAATAGAATGGGTTTCTGAAGCTTTTATGTGCTGAAATAATATTCAAGCGTTATTTGAAAGTATTATTATTTGTTGTAAATACTTCTGATGCCTCCAAAATGCATATCTCTCAGTTACACTCATGTAGTGATGAAGTATTGAGATTTTGGACAAGCTGCCAGGTATTGGAGAAGTAAGGCCATATTCCTGCAAAAGCTATATTGACAAAGTCAAACCAAAGAAGAATGCTGACTGATGTTATATCTGAGCATACTAAATAGGAAGGTAAGGTGAAAGGTGGATTTATTTAAGAAATATTTTAAAAGCACGGTAAAGAAATGCGTCTTCACAAGGCACAGAAAAATCTAACTATGATCTCAAAGCAAACTTTACAAAAATTCTTGATGCGACAAGAGTTCATGAAATGTTAGGGAAGTTTGAAAGTGAAAGAGAAGGAAGAAAAGGATTTCCATCTCCAAAAATGTTAATGACTATACCTATCAAAGCCTAGATAATAGGAATTATAAAAAATCCAGAATGAAACTTGTAATTTTGGTAGCACAATATACTTTGTGCAACTCTGTACCATTCTAAAAGAAAGGGCTGTTGGTTTTCTGGTTAATAAATAATAAATCTAACTATTTTGCCAAAGCCTGTAAATAGTTCCAAAAGTCAGCATGTTATGAGAAACAGCCTCAGTGCATAGACTCTTTAGGCAAGCATTCAAAAAAGTAAATACAGCATGCAATTTATCTGATCTGGATGAATGTGGAAAAGAAACCTAACAAACCTGGATTGAATTAAGACATTGCACTAGTAACTTTCCTACAACAAGCCCACTAATTAAAGAAGGATAAAGAAGATCTTGTGTACACAGAGATGAAAATCTTCTGGTTACAGAAGAGACAGCACCCTTATAAAGTAGTCCTGCTCCTGTCTACTCTAATAGGAAGTAATTTCCAGATGGATTGATGGAGGAGATATAAGCTGAGCACTGTGGTGCTTGTCTTGTAGGCCCTGACCCCGGGAAGAAAACAGTCCCCCAGCCACTCAGCCATCGATGGTCTTCCTAGCTCTCTGCCACCCACTTAAGCTCACCCCCAGCCCAGTCTCCCACCACGTAGCTGTGTGCTCAGCAGCCGTTCCTGTGACACCTAGGGAAACTTACAGATCTGAACCAAACACCCAAGTTCTTCCTATCCAGTGCACGGAGAGAAATAGGCACCCATGATTAAGAGCTGACCTTCCACCCTCCAAAAAAAACCCCCAAATGAACAGGAAGTTTCAGGCGGATCTTTATGCCAGCTCTTCATGGCAAGTTACTGAGCAGAAGCTGAAATTTTCTCTTTGTTTGCCCACAACAAAGGATATTGAAGGCCTGAGTTCAAATTTGTCTTCTGTCTGCTCTGGAAAACACGTTTGAACATGTATCTCTGTCCTAGGAAAGTATGCGGGCTGTGGGCACCCTTCAATGGAGATGTTCCACTACCAGCCAGACCACTGTCAGAGTAACTCCTCAGCAAATGAGTTCAAGTGGTCAATCCAGAGACCTGGATTGCAGCCCTTGCTTCAGTGAAGAAAACTGGAGAAAACTCCAGAAGATTAATTTGAAACAGATTCTTATCGAATGCCCTGGAACTGTCTCTCACCCAAAAAGTCACTATATAACGTGCTCTTTAAAAAGAAAACCTTGAAGATAAAAATAGACAAAACTGAACAAAACATATATTATCAATATTATATACCTGATCTTAATAGCTTTTTGAAGCCAGTTCTTCTCCTGAAGTTAAGAGCATGTGCGGTTCAGGGCCTGCATGGATAGCTGTCCCACAGACTTCTGCACGCTCCCGAGGCCAGGAGCTAGGCGAAGCAATCCTCTTCGGGTGCAGTCTCTTCGCAGTTGTTTAGGCTTGCTTATTACAAGGGGATTGTTTGGTTTTTTTGGAAGACCATCAGTTCTGTTATATAAAGGCTGAAAGAACTTAAAGATTGGAGTAGTAGTAGTAAACTTAAGAGGGTTAGATGGCTTAAGAGCAGCTTTATTTTAGGTTGCTTTGTGTTTTAAATAGTGCTTGATCAAGATGAACAAGGTTTCAATTGACTGCTGTGTGAGAACATGGTACAGGAGGCTACTATGAACATTAACTCTTTATGTAAAGTTGGACTGAATTGACAAAAGGAATCATGACTGGCCATAGAAGACCCCATGTCTCTTCTTACCCCCAGTGAAACCCCTTGCACCGGGCCCTGTTCTCAGAGGGCGAGAACTGTGAGGTGTGCTGCAATCCTACAAAAGGGAGGGCAGAAAGTTGCAACAGAAGGACCAACGGTCTAGCAAGTAGCTGATCCCCTAATCCTGCAATACACAGACACCTAAAGTCATCTTGTGATAACTAGCCTGCATAAGTTCAAGTATATGTTTCTGTCTTTCCATGATAGGGGCGTAGCACCCTTCCATCTCCTCAAGCAGATAGTCAGACTTGACGTTCCTCACTAAAATCCTCCCTAAAGCAGTACTATGCTGACATACAGAATTTAGAATTCATGCATGCTTTTTGTTGTATTTTCATAAGAATCGTTTGCTGCAAATCAAAACTACGTTTACCAATGAATGTAAGTAGTGGAGTATAGAAATGGAAGACATTAACAAGTTTATGGATATACACAGGAGGTTTTTTTAACATAAATACATGACTTCATGCAAAGAATTGAGACTCGTACTGAATATCAACAGATTGTGGTGACCTTGCCAACAGTTTAAAAAAAAATCATTAACCCTGAAAAATAAACTCATGTGAACCAAGCAATCATTTCTACACCACAAAGTTCTTTTGATAACTAGGCTTAATGGATGTTACACAGGCATAATGAGGAGATGCTACCAAATGATGCTGTGTTATGTATGCCCTCGCTCTAGTTAGGTGGTCTGCTGCTTTCCCTGAAATCACTGTAATAGGAGGGATGGCTCGTTGGTAAAAAAGATTGTCCCCATGTCTAATTAATTTTTTACAGCAAAGAGACATTTCAAGGTTGATGCCTTTTAATAATTAAGGGATGACAGTCCTCTAAATGTTTCCAGAAACTGCTAAGTAAATACACCCAGTAGCTAGATCACACACTGCTCATAGGACTCATTTCACTCCTAAATTGTCAGATCCTCTTCTTAGTAAAAATTACAGAATAAGGAAGACAGTTTAGTTTGTTTGGTTTCACTTCTCAGTTTTATAAAATTTGGTCTATTTTAAAATTTCTATTAAAATTTCTATTAAAATTATAAAATTTCTATTCTAGAAAATATCATTATAATCCCTGTAAATTTTGTAAGTGTAAACATGGTTAATGATTTTGCCCAGGTTTTAGGCATTTAATTCACAAGGGTTCATTTTTTTTAGTTGGTTAATTGGATGTTTGTTTTTAACTCCAAGTCCCAACTAAGAGAAAAAAGGGTCTAATGACATAAACTGTGTTTAAAGGTTGTGGAACCATATTAGATTATTTCCAGTAATGTCCCAAATATCTAGCCCCCTGCACACAAGCAGAATTGCTATTACTTTACTACAGCTCCATCATGTTTATTCTCAAATTGTTCTCCAGAAGAGATACCTATATATTATTCTCTGGGAGGGTAGGGATGCCTTTACTTAAGGTTATCCAGCATTTCCCATTCTGAGACTCAATTTTTCAAATATCTGTCACTTTCTAAAAGCTAAATCATTTGGTCTGAAATTTCACAAAGTTGATGGCCTCAGCCTGAAATTCTTGGCCAGTACTATTAAACTACTTGAGAAACAAGGCAAAGGAACACAAGCTGTCTTTTAAAAATCTGGCAGGCTTTTCTTTGAAGTAAAGCCTTGAAATTTAGTCAAGGATAGCTCTAATACAATTTTTCGGAAATTATTTTTTTCTGAAAAGTGAAACATACTAAACATCATAGCTTATAATTGATTCACTAATGCTTAGTAGCTGCTTTAGAAGATGTCATCCTAATATAGCAATCATAAGTGAAGAAAGCAAGGCAAAAAGTAGGATCACCGCCCAGACTGGAAAAGAGCAGACTTTGGCTTTTTCAGGTATCTGCCGGGAAGAATCCCATGGGAGATTGTCCTGAAGAGAAGAGGATACCAGAAGATCAATTGCTTTTGAGGGATCACCTCCTCCACACTAAAGTTTGGTTCATCCCAATGAGCTGGAAATCAAGCAAAGTCAACAAGAGGCTGGCACAGATGAGCAAAGAGCTCCTGACAAAACTCAAATGTAAGAAAGAAGCATGTAAGAGGTGGAAGCAGCAACAACTGACCTGGCAATAATATGAAGATGCTGTCCAAGAATGCATGGATGGGGTTATGGAAGCCAAAGCCCACCTGAAGTTGATTCTGGAGAGTGATGTGAAAGGCAAGAAGAAGATCTTATCTAGGTACATCAAGAACAAAAGGAAGATGAGGGAAAATGTTGGCATGCTGCCAAAGGGACTTGGTGACCGAGGAGATGGAAGAGGCTGAGGTACTGAATGCCTTTCTTGCCTCAGTATTTACTGGTAAGATGTGCCTTCAGGAATCTCAAGTTCCTGAGAGACTGGTGGGAAGGTCTAGAGAAAGAAGGATTTACCCTAAGTAGAGGAGGATCAAGTTGGGAAACATTTAAACGAACTGGATGTACACAAGTTCATGGGACCTGATGGGATGCACCCATGAGTGCTGAGGGAGCTGGCCAATGTCACTGTGAGGCTACACTCAATAATCTTGAAAGGTCATGGCAACTGGGAGAGGTTCCTGATGACCAGAAAAAATCAAATGTCAATCCTGTCTTCAAGAAGGGCAAGAAGGAGGATTGGGGAACTACAGATCTTCCAGCCTCACCTCAGTCCGTAAAAAGGTGATGGAACAAATTATCCTGGAAACCATTTCCAAGCACATGAAGGACAGAAAGGTGATTGGGAGTAGTCAGCTTGGATTTATGAAGACAAAGATATGCTTGACCAACCTGACAGCCTTCTACAGTGAGACTGACCGGTTCAGTGGATGAGGGGAGAACAGTAGATGATGTTTATCTTGATTTTGGTAAGGCTTTTGACAGTGTCTCCTCTAACATCCTCATAGAAAAATGGATGAAGTGTGGGCTATGTTAAGTGGACAGTGAAGTAGATTGAAAAATGGCTGAACTGTAGGCCCAGAGGGTTCTCATCAAGAGCACAAAGTCCAGCTGGAGGCAAGTCATTAGTGGTATCTGGTAGGGGTCAATACCGGGGCCCATAATGTTTAACATCTTCTTTAATGACCTGGATGATAGAATGTCACACTTTCAGTGACAGCACAAATCACTAGTCCCTCCAGATGTCCATTTGCTGTCATGCAAGTTGTGTTCCAGATGTGTGATCATGAGCACATAACCCCATCCCTCCCTTCTCAACTCTTCCTGGGATGCTTGTGAAGTCAAGCTCCAAAATTTAAGAAACTGAGTTCTTAAATGTTAGTAATTAGGAAAGTGGGGTTTTGTACAATCTCAGTTCTACCCCACCACACGTATATGTGATAATGCAGTCTTTTGTTATGTGAACATTATTCCTGTACAATTCTTCATTCAGTATGAACGATGGGCAGGTCTCATATAGTAAGCAGCTGTTCAGTATATTCTGTCCTCATAATTATTCCATATGCAGAGCTATACATTTATCTACTGTCTATTACTAATCAAACCTTTCTTACAGGTTTTTTTTTTAACTCAGGAACTTTTTTGCAGTCTTCATTTGTACATTGTCCAGAACCTTCTTCATGGGAGAAGTCACATTAGAATCCAGGTCTCTGGGGCAGCTTTAACCATTCTAACATCAAGGCTAAGCTTAATCTCCATTCTTGCTTTCATTACCTGCAACAACAGTCAGAATCCCAAAGAAAGTAATGCTCGTTACACAGGTTCATAATTTCAGGACAAATGCAGCCTTTTCCCTAAATGACCCTGTGGGTGAAATTGCGTATCATCATAGAGATAAAGACTATACTCACGAGGACAGTTGTAGCGTACTATAGTACCATACTCATATGGAAAAATAAATCACAGCTGCACATCAGGCTTAATTATAGTATCTCCTAAGCCTTTTTGTTCTGCAGGGTATTTTCTCCGCAACAGACACCTGGATGATGACATCCCAGTAGGCAGCAATTTGCTTTTTATAGACCAACATGTTCTTGGGCCTGCAATTAGCTTCCTTTATGTAGCTCTCTGTACACTTCTTATGTATGTTTTACTTTCCACTTTCTTTAGGTTCCTTCCATTAGCTCTAGCAAGTGAATTACATGTTTAATAGGTCCTGCTGCAAACTGAAATATCTGCCACAGAATTGTATTTAAAGAAAAGAAAATACACCTCTTCTCAGTGCAGAAAACTTATCTTCTGCAGTGTGTTCTGCACAAGTCAGTTTATGAACAGCAAGGTTGCTTTTCAGATCAACCCCATTCTTCCTTCAAAGTTTCTCCACCAGCCTCACCACAGTCACAGCACAACTCCACTTCCAGAAGACTGGAACATGCGACCTTCCCATTCAGACAATACAGGTCATGTCTCCTGGCCATCCCATTGGTCTGGTGCTTGTTTCCAGGAGTAGCATTTTACATCTGGTTGCAGGAAGATGCTACCTGGCAGAGTTTCTTCTCCTGCTGGAGTAAGGACTTATTTTCTATTCTTTTTCTTATATAAAAATAGATGTGGTCTTTCTGGATTTATTGCAGTTCAGTTCAAGTGTCCTGAGTGTAACAGGGTTTTGCTTGTTTCTTGAAAACTTTGAAACTTTCTTATGCATTAAGCTAGACTCTTTTCCTTCACAATTAAAAACAACACACAAAGAAATAATATAAGATTTAAGTGGTAATAGTTTAGCTTTATTTTATTTCAGCTGCTTGACTTATGTCCTTTACAGAGTAATGAGCTACTAGAAACTTAGATAATGAAAGAAACAATATATGACAGGGAATTCTGAAAGGTATCATGCCTTAGCCTGTGCACGGCCTCTTTTGCTCCATCTGTTTACTGTATTTTGTTTCTGCTCCTGGGATCCTGGCTATTTCTACTATATCTGCATGGCTCTTTTTATACTTTAGTCTTGTTCTTTCTCTTTAAAGGTCTGCTCTAAGGACTTTCTATTCTTCCTGTTGTTACTTTGCTGTGTTTGTACCTTGGTTCTTTCCTTATTGCTTTTCTTTCTTTGTGATGTAACATCATGGCCCATGTTTCTTCTCTTCATCCTGCAGGATCCTTGATTATTTCCCTTTTCTCCTCTTTTTTCTTTTTTTATACTGTTGCCTCTATCCACATTTTTTCCTAGATGCCTTTTTAACTCTCCTCTCTTTTCCTGAAGAGTACCCATTACCCCTTTCACAGCTGTCCACAGTTACCATTCTTTCCTGTTATTTCCATTCCCTTTCATCAAGGATATGTAAAAGCAATGTGGTGTTACCATTTCCATACATGGAAAAAAACCCCAATTTATTTTGAACTATAAGGAAGTTTACTGCCCGGCTCCCTGCACATTTCTCTATATCTGGACTCTTCCCTCTCCCTTCACCTGCTGTTCACATTCCTCAGCTTCGGCACTGCTTTGGCCCTCGGATTTGCCCCCGTAACCTTCTCCTGCTACAAGGCAGCGAGTCCTGGCATAGGACGCCCTCGCATGATGGGTAGTTAGCTGAAGATGTCAGAGACCATGGCAGAGGAAAACCATAAAAGGCACTTCAGAAGTCTGAAGATGAACTCTGCAGAAGGGAGAGATTTCTGTTTCTCCCCACTTCCGCTGAGGATACACCTCACCCAGCCAGCCAGGTGCTGCTATACCTGCTGTGGCCAAGGCACACTGAGCACAGGTCTCAGCTGCTTCATGCTGAGCATGGATACAAAGTTGGATGTTGCTGGTTGACTTCTTAAGAGCAGTCCACAGTAGCAGAACTGCAGATTTAGATAAAATTTTAAACAATGCTAAGTTTTGGTAGAAGAAAATGAAATTTTTCAGCCAAGCCCTGCTCCTGTCTGGCCTGGAAGGACTATAATGAAGACTTGGAAAGGCTTTTAGACTAGGAAAGGTCCTGGATGACCAGCCCAGACTTGTGTCATGTCTAAAAGAAGTCTTCCTCATCTGTTAAAAAATTTCCGTTATCCCTGGGTAGGCTGCTTCAGCGTTTCTTCACTACAACATCTGTTGATCCCCAATTACCTAGATTAAATCTAATACTGCTTAAAAAGTCCATAATCTTCCCTACAGAGGAAAAGGGATCTCTTTGTGACCTTTTGTATATCAGATCACCACTGCCCTGCCTTTTCATCCCGACAAAACGAAACCCAACCTTTGTATTTTTTTTTTTATCATGTTTTTTTAAATCATGTTTTATTGTTCTTGTTTTCCTCTGGATTCTCTCCAGGCTGTACCTTCCTTAACGTGCAGTGCCCAGAATTGTATGCAGTAGCTTAATCAAGGCCTCTCCAGTGCCAAGAGGAGGAGAATTTCATTCTTTGATGGAAAACATACCCAGAATGGAAGATGCCCTTGTTTTACATGCAACAGTATCACACCGTGGGCATCCGCTCTGTTTGAGCTGAGGTCAGAGCAGGGGGAACTACAGGCAGGCTTGCAGACTCGATGGAGCAAGTTGTTCGCGTACCTGCTAGTGATGGACACGGGGAACGTTAACAAGGGAAGGGGTCTTCATCTGTCCGATTCAGCAGAGTCAGGATGGACACGTCTGTTGGGAGTGCTAGTGGCAGGGGGTGCGCGTGTGGGGAAGTGAAATGTGGAGAAACTGGGCACAGCCAAGTGGGTGCTGGCCAGGGTGGGGTGGGGTGATTTAGTAAGTTAGGGAGGCATTTAAGTTTAGGAGGCATTTTAGTCAGTGAAGATGCTGCCTGGAAAGTGTAAACAGCTGTTTCCATAGTTCCACTGTTTTACTTCTTGGAGGTAATACAGAAGGGAAATGAAAGGGGAAGGGGAAGCGAATGTTTTGACGGGCGCTCTCCTTTCCTGGAAAAAAATAAACGAGATGCCTCAGGCAGCCTGGCTGGAAGACTTACGGGTGCAGAAGTACGAAGACGACGAAAAGTACTTCTCCAGCTACCAGAGCGTGAAAACCCGCGTCGGGACGCCGTTAAACGTCTCCCTGAACACGTCACCCGCACAGGCCGGTGCGTTTCCCATCAAACCGGGGCGAGAACTCGGGTGCCGGGCGGGAACCCGGCCCAGCGGAACGGGGTGCGCCAGCCGCACGCGCCTCCCAGCAGCTCCGGGGCGGGGGGGGCGGCGGGGTTCCCGCAGGCCGGCCGGCCGAGTGAGCGCCTTCCGCGGGCTGCCAAGCGGCGCGGCGCGGCGCGGCCCGCCCCGGCCCCGGGGGAGCCCAGAGGGCCCTGGCCGGGCGGGGCCGGGCCGGGCGGGGCCGGGGGCGGGGCCGGGGCGCCCCCTCCGGCGGGCACGTTGCGGCAGGCGCCGCCGCAGCTGTCACTGTCAGGGAGCCGGCGAACCGGGATCCCGGCTCCGCGGAGGGGGAATCCCCCAGCCTCGCCCCCGCAGCCAATCGGCGGGCGGCATGCAAATCAGGGCCGCGCCGGGCCAGTGGGAAGGGAGCGGGGCGGGGAGGCGGCGCCCCGTTGGACGGCGGGGAGGGCGGCGGGGGCCAATGAGGCAGCGAGGCGGGCGGGGCGCGCCTCGGGGGCGGGGACATGCAAATTTGGTTTGAAAAGAGGGCGGGAAATCCGAGTTTCGCGGGAGGCCCTTGGCGCGTAACCCGTCTCCTTTCCCTTCATTCATTGTCAGCAGCCGCCGCTTCCTGGAGCCATTTTCCAGCCGGCCCCACACAGCGGGAGCGGCCCCGCTCCATCCGCCGCATCTGCCCGCCCCGCCGCCTCCGTCCCCCCCCGGCGCCCCGCATCCTGCAGCCGGGGCCCCCTCGGCACCCGCAGCCCCCAGTATTTTGCGCGGGGCCTCGGCATCGAGGAGGAAAGGAGCTGGGAAGGCCGGGGGGGGAGGGACGGGGGGAGGAGGAGACGCGGCTGCGGGGACAGACCCGGAGGGAAGGATGAGAAGGGGACTCCAGCCGCCGGCCCCGGCAGCGCCGCCGCCCGCACCGTCCACGGACTCCAGAGCAGCCCCCGCCGCCTTCCCGGCCCGCTTTGCCGCCGGCACCTTCATCCAGATCCGCAGCACCGGCGCGGCGGCGGGGGCGCCCTGTGTTGTCTCCTCCGCCGCCGCCGCTTCCCAGGCTCCCGGTGCCTTTGCCCCGGCGGCGGATGGGGGCCAGCCCGCTGGCAGCTCGCTGTACTGCACCCCCCACGGACCCGCCGGCAGGACGGCGCTGCTGCAGCCCGCTCTCGGCGGAGGCGGAGGCCGCCCCCCGGTAATTTTGTTTTTCCCCCGTCCCCGCGGGAGGGTGAAGGGGACGGTGGGGGATCAGTGCCAGGCAGGCCCTCTCCCCGCCGCCGTCCGGGCCCGGGGGCGGGCGGGGGGGGAAGGGCAGGAAAGGCGGAGGCAGCGCTTTGTTGCAATAAACTTTCCTGCCTCCTTCCCCCCCCCCCCCCCCCTTCCCCCCCGCTGCCGGGTCTTATTTAAAAGGAAAAAAAAGAAAAAAAAAAAAAGGCGAGAGGAAAAAAGAAAAGGAGGGGTTTAAAAAAAAAATATCCCCCGCCACGTCCCGCCACACGGGTGCAAAGAGCGAGAAGCCGGCGGTGGGGAAGGGCCCTGCTTCCCCCGGGGCGGGGGGCCGGGCCGGGCCGTGCCCCGCCGGTGTCTCCGCTTCACCCCCGGAGCCGCCGGTGACGTCTGGCACACGTGCGCGGAGGCCGCGGCTGTGACTGGGAGCCGGGGCGGGCGGGGAGGGGGACGCCGCTTCCTCCTCCTCCTCCTCCTCCTCCCTCTGGCCTGGGACAGCCCGACCGCCGGCCGGCCGCCCCCGGCCCCCGTCGCTCTCGGAAATGCCCCTGCAGCAGGTCAGTGACTCGTGGGGCGGCGGCGCGCACCGACACCCCCTCCCCCCCCCCCGCCTTAAAATTTCCGCTCCCGTTTTAAAATTTTCCGCCTCCCCCTCCAAAAAAAAAAAATAAAATCCGTCTCTCCCCCCCCACTCGTGGGGTTTTCTTTGTCCTTGCTGTTTTCGGGTGCGCGCTTGGCCCTCGTGGGTGCCGCCGAGTTGTGGCGGGTGCGGGGCATCCCCGCCGGGCGGGGGTCGTGGACGCCGTGGGGGCTCACCTTCCCGCCGGAGGCAGGTGAGCCCCCCCGGTTTCCACGACCCCCGCCCGGCGGCGTGGGATCGTTAAACTCCCTCTCACCTCCTTCCCTCCCGCCCCGGTGCGCCCCTACTCGGGCAAAACGGGTTTTAGCACCCCCATCACCACCCCCCAGCCTCCCCTCCTCGGCATCCAGTCGGTGATGGTCCAGGTACCGGATGCTGCTCTAATTCCGAAATACTTTTACAAGAGCTTGGGAGCCGCGTTTGTGTCTTCGTGCAGCTGGGAGACCGGGAGGACGGTAGGAGTTGCCTTTCGCGTGGGCTTTTGCAGGTGTTGGTTGCTGAGGTAGTGATGGAAGTTTCAAGGCTCGTCAGAACCTATCCAAAGCTTTTTTTATTTTTTTTTAAATAAGCATCTTCGCTGTAAAAGTTAATTGATTTTTTTTGGTGCTCCTGGTCTTCAGCATATCCTAACGCTGCTCGGTGTCAAGCAGACTGGTTCAAGCCGCTTTGTAAATATTTGGCTGTCCTATGCAGAGGTTTGATTCCTGGAAGGTGGTGTTAAGTGAATACAAAGAGAAGTATACGTTACGGGATTGTTCGGGAAGAATAATTGTATGGTTTTTTTCAGCTTTGTGGGTGGGATGTTGGCAATGTAGGGAACTCCTAAAATTTCACCTTAATGGGTGCTACCTGTATGAATTTAGTGCGTTTTTTTTGGTATAGCGTTCACCTCTCTAACAGGAGGAACTCCTGGTCATAAAAACCTAGGAAGGCTTCTTTCCACCTTAAAGGTTGCTGCCTGCAAGAAAGTCCCCATGGAAGTTGTGAGTCTGTTGTATACCCTCAGCCACTGTGTTTACTTTAGGGAGAGGGGTGGGATGGCGGAGGAAGAGAGGGATCAGGTCACTGGTGTATACCTGCTCTGGCTGGCACCCTCCCAGGGTGATAAGCCATCTGTGGCACGTGCCAGGAAAGGGGCTGTGCATTCTGCTCTGCCCTGACAGCCATGCTCAAGCGTGTGCCCCTCTTGGAGCTGCGCTGGTTTGCCGCAGGCCCATCTTTCGTTAAGTAAGGCTGAAGTGCCCTAGTGCTCTGCCTCGTCTTTCTGCTCCACAAACTGCTTGGTGGGGAGACCATCCAGCCCTTCCGCAGTTCTCCGACTCCCACCTGGTTTTCCCCAAAACTCGCAGAGGCGTTTCTGGGACTGGGAGGCAAGGGTATTTTCCCAGTTGGCTCCTAGCTGAGCATTTTTTAGAAAGTGGTATTGGAAACTGGTTAGAGGAGTGAGAAAATGCTGGGTAGTTGAGGCAGTGAGCTCAGGCGAGTAGCACCAATATAAATTTAGCGCTTGATTAGTTGAGTTGCAAGTAGTGCATGGAGTCCGAGACCCCCAGCTGAAAACAAGGCCCTGCTATGCAAAAGACTGTAGGGATAAGTCTAGAATTTGGCCAGCACACCTGTGCTATGGTTAGGGTTATGAAAATGCTGTAGCTTTGCAGATGTAACTGCACTGGCAACCCACCCGTCACTTCCAAATATAAACTGGTATGACTGGAAAAGAGTCGGTACAGCAGTATAGTTTAGGCTGTTCAGGGAGGTGTTTGACTATATCAGCAAATTAAAAAGTTTAATTTGCCGAAGTAAGCTGCTTCCCCCCTGGGAATTCATTAGTTACTTATCTGTGTTTGTCTAAGTGTAACCCTGCTGGACAAGCCTTGAAAGGTGGCCTAGACCATAACAACAGGTGGCTCCAGCACCAGGACGATGAGAGTTTGTACACTCTTCCATCTCCCAAGTGGGTGTCTTGATACTGTCCAAAACCAGTTCCTTGCTCTGTTGCTGCCTGTTGTGGCAGCTCCTGCAGCCAAGGGTTGCTAACTGGGCTTTTGTACCCTGGGGAGCCCAGGCTCGGCGAGGCTCTGACCAGGCTGCCTGCCCTTTCAACTTGAGGAGCTTTTTCACCATTCCTGTGGAGTTAACAGAAAGTGTTACTGGGCATATCTAAAGCCCTCCTATGGCTTAAACGCAAGTGGTAATGAAGAATTAACCCTTGCAAAGTTACCTTCAGCTTGCGCTCCTGGGGAAGGCCTGAGCCTCTGGAGACAGGGGTCAGTGCTGCTGCAAGGGGAAGGCGATTCTGCGTCCTCCTGTGTCCTGCCGGGCGCTGGTGCCATTTCCCTTCTTCCATTCTGGAATCTCAGGCTTCCCAGGATGGAAAATTAACCCTGACCAAAACAAATAAATAAAAGTTTTTCTGCTGGGCAGGCAGGTTGAACCAGCTAATGGAGAGTTTGGTGAGTGCCAGGGACCATCAAGGGAAGGTGGTGGCCAGGGAGAGGGCACAGGAGTAGTGACGCTGTGCCATTTTGGTGGCAGTGAGCTTATGAATCAACTGGGCTCCTTATGTATACGTGGAGAAATTCATGTTTGATGAGGTACCCCAAAAGCATTCTTGCTGGTGTTGCCTTCTCGCTTGGTGTGAGAAAGTCAGTACCATTTGCAAATCCCAGTACTTAAAAATGGGACTGCTATAAAAGCAAGCTGCTCAAAATGTTTCTAATTCAAATAGTGGAGAATTTCTTACTGTCTTTGGGTTATAAAGATAAGCCTTTAAGAACAGGGCCATTTTCTTAGCCATGAGAAAATGCTTAAATGGAGACACCACCCACATGTTAAGTCCTTTTTAAAAGGGGCTAAATCCTCTTAACAAGAATATCTTTAGAGAACTCCTGTGGCCTTTAGATGACATGAGCTGTGGAGAGGCTGGTTCGGCATACTTCAGAAGGGGGCGGGAGGATTTACATTTCCAAACTGAATACTTAGCACCTCTCTCATTTTTCTGGTGGTTTAGAAAGCACCTCTTCCTCCCTCCTTCTCAGCAAGCCACAGCTGGAAAGGGAGAAAAATGGGGTAATGCACAGTCTCCTA
Organism: Athene noctua; assembly: GCF_965140245.1. Lineage (NCBI taxonomy): Eukaryota > Metazoa > Chordata > Aves > Strigiformes > Strigidae > Athene > Athene noctua. The sequence goes on from NC_134038.1 coordinate 100,634,375, forward strand.
GGTGTTGGGTAAAGGAACAGGCCAAAAAAGACATAAATACTGAACAAGGATCTAAGGTATGGGAGGAAAAACCTGTAAGTTGCGTAAAGGAAGTGGGTGGTTAACTAGGAGATTTTCTTTATTTTGCAGGAATAAAAAGGTCTGTCTGTGAAGACACAGGTGTCTTCATATTCAGACCCATTTTTGCATTTCTTTGCCTGGTAGTTTGTGTTATTAGGAATGAATGCTAGCATGAGTCTGGGGTCTTTGCTTTTTGAAGAGCAGTTGAGGGAGTTTCTTTGCTTTAAATCCATCTCCTCCAGCAACAGACTGCTTCTGAGCCCAAGGAAGTACCACAGTGTCCTTTGGCACAGCTGTCTGAGGAGAGTTCAGATGTATAAATCCTGATTGCCCTAACTGTGCCAACAAGCATCTAGTGGAAAGCAGGCATCCTAATAAAAAACATACAGAAATAGCCTGTAGCTTGCTGTGCTTGCTGACGGTGTCTTTGCTCTCCTCATGCAGAGTCCAGCTATGCTGGTGTGGCTCCATCTGTACCAGAACTACTGCAGTATGGTAGCCCCACGATGATAAGGACTTCTGGCAGGCTTCCATGAGCAGCTGAGCACTCAAAGGCTTTACTGTTGCTGGAAGGAGCAGGCTTTCTTCTCCCTCACCGTCTCTTCTGTAGCATCTCCTTTATCCTGCCTGTGGCCCACCAGTGGTCTTCCCTCACCTCTGGTGCTTAGGGACCATCCAGCTGCACTGGTGGGTTGGTTTTCTGCTACTTTAACAAGGTAAAAGAACTAGATCTGATGAGCATTAGTTCTGGCATTGTGGTAGGTATTGGCCATATGTGGTCCAAGATAGGATGAGTGAGATGAAGGAAGGAGACAGGAGCTTTCCCATGGTTTTGTGTTGAGGTATTAAACTGGCTCACCGATCCTCAGTTTTCAGAAGTTGGTCTTGCCTGTTTTCACCATGAAGGTATCTTCCTTGTGCCACCAGTCTGCTTGCCAAAGGCTGGATATGGGTCACTTTATGGCCAGTTTATTCTTCTGTAGAGACTGCCTCAACTGATTGAGCAATTCAAGGCATTTTCTTTCCCCTGATTTTTATCCCAGGTATGTTAGTGGTACTCTCTTAATTTTTAGAGTGTGCTCATTTGTGAGTACGTCCAGGCATTTTAAGAAAAAATAAAATCTTTAAATTTAGGAATGGCTGTATTTTGTGAGATGAAAGGTTCTCCCACTACTTCTCTGACTATGATTACGGCAAATGTTTGAGGAAGAAACACAAGAAGAGGGCTTGCACAGGACAGCTCTTCTATTTGCTTTGAGAGAGTGCTTCCTCAGTCAGAGGTTACAGTGAGTTTTATAGCTACCAGTGGCCTGTGACTTCTGTCTAAGCCCTGTCTGAATCTAGTTGTGGTTCTGATCTTAGGTAGCAGCAAGTTCTATCTATGATGTAGTATCTTCTACGAAAGAAACAAATAATTTTCTTTGTTTCTGCCTTTTTCTTATTTTTTTTCATTTTGAACTTGCTATCTGTAGTGTTGTTGGACGATACTAGATATTGTGGTAGGGGAAAATGATTTTCTCATATGTGTTTCTGTATAGTTTGACACATTATCTTCTGTCCTCAGGTGTCTTCTTCAAGCTGAAGAGTGCTAGACCACTTAAATTTCTCCTGATAGGAAAGCCATTAATGTTAAAGTAAAGGTGTCCTTTGATAAAAGAACCACCTGGGTGTGAAAACAAGCATGCCTGTTGGTTGTGAGTTTCCACTTGTGAAGCTTTTGGAGACTGGCAGCTTTGAAAGATGCTTTGAAGATGGTAGACCCAGGCCTGCAGGCCTAGCAGGAGCCAGAGACCCTTTCGGAGCCAGGTTGTTTCACAAGGTCTTAGCCTGGACCTGGTGCGGGAAACAGGAGGTGTGGAGCAGAGGGGATGAATGTGCCCAGCTACTGTGGGAATGACTCACTACAAAGCATAGGCTGCAAAAAGTAAAATGAGGTAGCGCTGTTTCTGTTCGGAGCCCCTGTCCTGTGGAGGCCAGTAGGTTCAGTGGGGCTGTGGGAGGGGAATCCAGGCCACTCCTCCTGTCCAGAGCACCGAGAGGGGGATTGGGTGAGAATTGAAGGTGAGCTTTTCTTAGTAGCTACAGGTATGACACCTTTCAACCCCTCATGCTTCACTTCTGATGGTGTGTGCTGGGCTGATGGCCATGGCCCTGGTGGCAGGGCTGGTCGTGGTGCTGCTGTGGAGCGGTGGGTGGGTGGCTTAGGCTTTAATCCTGGCTTGTGGAGGAGCTGTCTGCTAAGAATGGGTTGGAGACTGGCTTTGTTTCAGATGGGCTTATTGCACTGATGGTGGTAAGGTAGATCCAGCCCTGCCCAGAGCGAGGCCTCAGCAGATGGAAAGCTCTTCTTAGTGTAACTAAATCTCCAGGTTTTACAGCCTCTGCAAATAATCTCATTTACAGCTGGCAGCACTGAGTGTGTATATATGGTGGCAACTCTCATCCTTACGAATGACTAAGTTAGACTTCAGGCTTTTGTTTTGGCTGGCAGAGTTAATCACTTCCTGCATTATTTTTCAAGAGCAAAATTGTATTTGCTGCGATGGGGAGAAGAAACCCCCTTCACGTGCCCAGGGGCAGTAGTGTGTGGTGGGAGGGGGGCTGCTGTTGAAGTATTTGGACTAGGTTTCAATTTCAGTTCTGTTTGAAGACAGATTTGGCAAAATTGCCCAAATTATCACATCTTTATAAAAGGGAACTATTTCACTTCTGTTTTCCTCAAGTAAGTTGGTCCAAAACCACACTTGGAAGTGCTATGCCTGGCATAGGTGTCTCTTCAAGTACTATGCTGTCTGCTTGGATGGTGCAACTATTTGCTGGATCTCATGGCATTTGTGGAGTTCTTAATGCCTTGTGGGCTCAAGGTGAACTGTGGTAAATGTTTCTGTCTGCAAGCCCTGCAAAGGGAGAAGACAAGAGTTTGACTAGGTGTTGACAAAGCTGGAGCATACTGAAAATGGCCTCTGCTGTGTTGTAGGAGTATACTACTTCATGCGTTTTAGTCTTTCTTCTATACGTATATGAATGTGTATGCACGTCATCTTTTATACATCTCAAATGTGTTGGTAATTGTTTGCAAACTGAACTTGCCTGAGGTTAATGGCATGTGTTGTGTCTCTCTTGTCCTACTTACGAATGTAAACAGTTGTTGACCTGTTACAGTGTGAAAACTAACACACTAACTCTATCAGTGCTGCATGTGCATGCCCTGCAGCTTTCAGACTGCTGTACCGAGGTCTTTTGCTTAGTACCAAGCTAGGAAGGAAAGGTGAAGCACTGAAGATCACCTTTTCAGAATCAGCCAGGCATCTCTTCTGTGACTGTGTTGAGTTAGGGAGGCAAGTATGGCTTTTGTTCATTCCACAGGGATGTCAATGACGATCTCTAGAAGTAAAACCTGTATCCTGTTTTGTCACTTCGTTTAGGTAGGAGACTTAGTTTGATCACCTGAATCTACTTTCAAGATTTCATCCAACTTGTATGTGGCTGCATCTAGGCCCAGAAGTGATCACTACGTAAGGCTGATGGCATTTTCAAATGTCCTACTGCCAGGATCTAGGAGATGCTTTTTGGAAGGATGCTTGGTGCTTCCTGTGATGTTCAGTTGCAGTACTTCAGATGTTGGGTCCTTGGTATCTTGACCTTTATATAAACAAGTTACTGTTAAAAGTAGAAGCTGCTATTATTTTGACTTTCATTTCTATATCTTTACAACAGAATTTTATAGTCTCATCACATAGACATTGCAAGCCACTAGTTGTTTGCAAAGATGTGTAAAAACTTGTAGAAAATATCTAAACAACTATTTTTGGTAAAAATAAATTGTACCAGGAAACTAGGTAACAAGAGGTGTCTGCTTAGCCTTGGCTCCTTCAACTCCAGTGTTCCTACTCCGAGTTGTGGTATGTGTGTGTTGGTTAATGTATGCATAGATTCTAGAAGTAATTTTAATTAACTTATTAAAAGACTTTCTCTTTACAGTGCTATTCTGTTGGGATTTTTTTGTGTGTGGTAGTGTGGTTTTTTTTGGTTGTACAGCTGTTGGTTCAAAGGTTGTTGTATATTGCATAACGTAGTGCTAGAAAGTGGGGGTGGAAAGAAACTCATTGGCAAATGTCCTTCCTTGTTCATTAAGGTGACTTAGAAGTCTCTGGTTTAGGTCTCAATGGTGGCTGTCACCATGAAGTGCAAGAATCAAATTTTTATATATTGTCAGGCTTATAGATTTACTCTACTAGTCGTCTCTATATATGACATTCTCTTAATTTTGGTTCTACCTGTTAAATAGAAAATCTTCTTAAAATTGGAGTGCAGTAACAGATGTTACTTTTTTCTGCAAGCTACCGTATCTGGACTGTAGGATTTCATGTTTTTTACACATCTTAAACTACAGATGTAATTTTAGAGTGAAGCACTTCTCCATAGAGTGAGTGTACTATGCTCTATAAAACTTAGCTTTCAAATCTGCCTTGCATGTCGTTCAGAAACAAACTGGAATGTAGACTTGCTTGCATCCCTTTCACCTAGACTCCCATTTAAAGCGGTGTCATCTGGCAAATTTCAGGTGTGGAATTAAAAAAGTAACCTCTTGGCCTGGCATTTATATTGGTACAGCCCATTTAAGTTGACAGTAGGCTTCTGGCTTTATGGATGTTACCACAGTGTGAGTAGATAAGTATGTAAAAATATAAAATTATGTGCAAAAAGGGTTTTGCCTTGTACCATAGGTGGAACGGCGGTTTCTGTGCATCAGGTTGTCTACTGTATACTGGAAAATACATGCTTTAAGGAGCAGGCCTGAAGGGTTTGCTGCATTCTCTGTCTGCTTCTATAATGGAAACTGGGCTTTCCTTCACCCTGTGCTTGGGCTTTTTTAACAGCTGCCAGTTTTAAAGTCGTTTTTCCAACCAGAGACACTAGAAATGGAATTATATGGAATTGAGTGATGCTAGTAACCTAATATTGCCTTCACTACTTGTTTTCTTGTCTTGCTAACTCTGGAATTAAATGGCAATTACCATGTATATATGCTGGTGTTATTTTGCCTTGCCAGTGTTGTGTTTTTAGACAGCGTTGGTCCCACACATTGACAGTCATTTTTTTGTCCCTGTACAGTAAGCTAGTTCACACTTTGTCTAATGTCTTCGCATAGCAGGAATTGATGTTAGTTACAGCTCTCACAGAAGGCTTTTGTATGGCAGTATCTGAAAGCTGTCTTGTTGGAGCTTTTATCAAGGCTATTGCAATGAGGCCATTATCCCTGCTCATGGTGAACATAGATATTCGCAGAAATTTTTATAATAATGCTTAGTAAGTGGCATGCTGGTAAAGAGTGACAATGCTGAAGTGGTACAGAAATAATACCCGAGGTGGCAGCCATGCCGTGGTGGAGTGTTATCTGGCCTTGCAGACTGGGAACAGGGTGGAAGAGAACCCTGCACCGGGCAGACGGAGGGTGGTGATCAGGGCTATCGCAAGCATGAATAATCCTGGCTGTCGGCTCAGCAGAATAAAGTTCTACTTTTCATGGTAAGACTTTTATCGAGCAGCTCCAAGTAACCCAGATCCAAAATGCTGTATAATGGTTCTGCACCTCCTTTTTTTTTTTTTTCTGCACGGTATCTGTCACCTAAAAATGTTTCTTGAGAGTTATGTAAAACTGAGTTGGAGTTGGGTGAGAGGAAGCCGAAACTTCACAACTCTGCTGTAGTAGTCTTTTTAAGCACAAACCTCTTGAGCCAGTAGAAAAGACAACTTACTACTTGAGGTGGGGGCAGGGAGGACTTCAAAAATTATAATAGCATTTTCACTGGCTGCTTTGTCTTGACACTGGGTATTTCACTGAGTTGATTGTTTTTTTGCCCCTCAGGAATTGGGGGTTAGAAAAAGCTCTTTTGTAGAAGACATTGTCCCGAAAGCATAAGCAAGTTGCTCGTTTTCCTTCTCTGGTTCTTAATCATAAGAGCTGCCTTTGATGATTTTTTTCCCACCTCAAATTAGCAGTTTATTTATAACATGCTAATGTTCTGCATGCCCGTTGGTATTAATGTTCTGTCGTGCTGAGCTGAGAATTGTTCTCTAGAAAACTGACACTGTGAAGATGACATAAATGAACATGGGAAATTGCGTATGAAAATTCAGGTGGCTTTTGGTATGACTTTGGTTCACACTTCTTTCTATAAAATCACTTAAGTTTCCTTGCTGATTTCACCTGTTAGTCACATTTGTGGTGCTGGTTTTTATTTGTTACTTAAAGAAAAATGCATGCCATTGACTTTTGGCATCCTTGCTACCCTTTCATTTCTGTTGGCATACTTCTCCATGATAGTCTTCTGCACACTGCTGCCAGCTACTGCCTTGGATTGCAGGCAGGGGAGTGAGGAACTTGAGGGGGTATTTCCCCCTTCTCAAGGCCCTTGCAACAACCATTTCACAACTGAGAGCCTGCAAGGCCCCTGCAGGAAGATTTTTCCAGATCTAGGGGTTAGCAGTATCCCTCCCAGTGGTCCTCTGCTTCAGCTGCTCTACAGAAAGACTGGGGAGCGTTCAAAGACCAGACCATGTGACACAGGGTGTCTTGTGCATGGAGGAAATGGTAAAATAAAAACACATCCCATGAGTTGCTGTACTTGAAGCCATGTGCTTTGTAGGTATTTACAGGAAAAGTGGTAAAGAATGGTGCAAGATCATTTGGAGGCCTCCACCATTGTTGGCTGGTGACCTGTTCCCTAAAGATGCTCTTCATGTTGCTGCTGGCCTTGGGTTGCTGAAGTCCTTCCCTTTTCTCTTCTTGGTTACATCATGCTTTTGCTGAATATGTGATAAGTGAATGTAACAGTAGTGAACAAGTTGCATGCTATTAGCTAGATATTAAGGTTAGGTACAGTCTTCTGTGGACAGAAATAAGTTAATACTTAGAAGGTTTCTTTTGTGGTTTTTTGGGAGGTGTCAGAAATCCGCTTTGCTGTGAAGGGGAATGGTTAGGGGATTCCAGAGACTGGCATATTTAAATTTAAAAAAAAAAAAAAAGAGAAAAGCAAGCTTGTAGGCAGGCAAATACCCCTTATTCAGAGAAAGCCATATGTTCAGGATACTATCCTTAGTGTGATTTATTTGCTTCAGAATTAGGAAAGAGGGTTGCTAGGAAGAAGAAGATGCATTTGATTCTTCCACCTTAAAGAATTTTATAAGGGCAATTACTGTCTCCCTCCTTTCTTCCTCCTTCCTAGTCCTGGAGAATAATCAATTTAGCAATAAGTCAGAGCAAGCAAAAATGTGATTGTTCTCATCTGCAATGCAGACACTATGACAGACTCTCTCTTTAAGGCCAAAATCAGGTATTTCTGCCTCAGTGAATCAGGAGTTATCAAGTCATTCACTGTTCAGTAAGAAAGGATCAGAATTTCAGCCTTTTTATTTTCCCCTTCAGTTTTGCCTAGTTTTTGTTTAATACCCTTTAGCTCTTTCAACGTCCTCAGTGCCATTTTGAACACTTCCCTACTTCCTCCAAGCAGTGAAGCAGCACCAGTTGTGCCAGACAGACATTGTATCTGTTGCTAGTACTTCCTTTGAAGTGGAGAAATGTTGCTTTCCCAGCCATTTGAAGAGCTTGGTCGCCTCAGCATGTGAAGAGCAGCCCTCAAACTCTGCTTGTCTGGCAGTTGAGAAGGGAGGAATCTCCTTCAGACCTTGCAGGGAGAAAACTCTAGGCATCTGTGAGATGCTATAGTATATCTGGCTAAAAATATCAGATACTTGAGCTTGCCTATTGACTTGTTTGATGGCAATGCCTCATTGAAATGGAACAAGCCAATAGATTGGAATGGCTTTACACTTGGACTTTGTGTGATAGTGCAATGACACAACAGGGGTGGCATAAAGATCCCTGTAAATGTACTTGCCCAGCAGGGCTGCCCCAGCTCTTTGCGTGGTTGTGCAAGCATGGCATGCAGAAAAGACTAGGGACAGCCTGCCTGCCAGCAGCTGTAATGGTCCTGGAAGGTTTGCTTTCCTCCTGAAAAGCTGGTGTCAGATACCGTGTCTAAATTCAGCCCCGGACCCTTTGGTTATTGTTGCACAAACTGTGCAAAAATTTATTGTTCTTCTGCTGTGAAGTTATGCCAAACACCTTCTTTAAGTAATTCCCCTCTCCCTGCGTGCCAGAGATGGTGCTTTTTGTCCTCTTTGTTGCTCTGCCTCATGTTTGTGTGCCCCTCCATGACTGCATGGGCATGAGCCCCAGCATGAAGCAGGTGCAGGGATCTTCTCAGCTAGAACCTTTTTAGATACTCTCATCTTGAAATAAGAGTGTGGGAAGGTACACGGTCTGCTCTTCTCTGAGGAAGAATGTGTAATGTAACTTGGTGTATTAGTCTGAACTGAGGTGGGTGCACGGGTCAGGACTGATGCTGTGGCACACTTAGGTGGAGATCTTTATGCACATGTTACTACAAGTCTAGCAATTTGTGCACCTGCACCCCATGCATGTAAAACCGGAATTTTTTGGATAGTAATATTGGTCAGGGCCATGACTACTTGCTTTCTTGTTCTTGTGTGTAACTGTGTGGAGAAAATTCAGCTTTCACTTAGCTTCCTATTGCTTTCAGAGGTGGAGTTGAAACTGAATTTCTTAGGTCTGCTTTGACTACCATCACATGGTTGTGGTATCCCAACCTGATTTTTCTTTTCAGAAAAAGGGTCCAAAACTGCGCGTGTTTCACTCCGTCCATTTTGGGTGGCACTGATCCTTTTTAAAGACAAATTTAGGAGCTTCTCTTGTGAGAAGCTACACTTGCAGATACTCCAAGTATCTGCTGGTGGGTTTGTGGAGATTGTGTTGTCTTCAGACTTGCTTTCTGAGGGGACAAACTGCTAGTCCTGCCACCAGATCAGCCAGCTGCGTGTAGCATCTTGACTATGGCTGAGACTGGATTATTGATCTCAGTGATGTGAACTTCAGATTGCAAAGGAACTGATGAAGGCTTTTGATTGTTCAAACAAAAAGACAGGACATATACATATACAGCCTTGGGGCTTGTGAGGGCTGAGCAGGGGTCCTTTTCATGAGCAGTGGAATGAGGTGTGTGCTGGGGATCTTAAGGAGCTGGGCTTTTGCTTTTCTGGTTTAACTAGCTACTTGTATCTCCCCTGGCACAGTGAAATTGTGTCAGTTGCTTTACTAAGCATTTTTATCCAGATTACTAATTTTGACAAAATGTTTTGTTTTTTTTTAAGTTTGGTATCGGTATCTTTAAGAAGGCAGGCCAGTGATGTGATTTGGGTAAGAACCTTTTACAGTTGCAATATGGAATTCTTTCACCTTAATGAGAGAAGGCAGTGGTTTGAGCATACGCCAGTATGCCTTTCCAGAGCTGTGATACTGCTGAACCACAGTGGAAATCTGGAACCATAACGACACAGCTTATAGGAAGCTTGACTCCCTGCATTTAACCACAAATGTGGTCAATCTTAGGAGAGGCAATAACGGAGAGGAAGAAAGGTGGTAGCATTTGATTAGCTTTGTTCTCCTTGTTTTCTGCAGTGCATCTGATGGATACAGCTCCAGCTGTGAGAAGAGTGATAATATTGCTGACTGATGGTTCCAATTTCTTCCTTGTTACACTTTGAAGATAATCTTTTAGGGTAGATATAACAAGACTTGCTTTCAGCATATTAAATTTAGTAGTCACATACTATTATTAAACGGTTGTGCTGCTTTGTAAACTGCTCAGTATTTCTGAAGACAATACATATAGAAGAGGATTAAATACCATGTCAAGATCCTTCAGGTCATCACTAGCTTCATCTGGGGACTGAAACACAAAGCCATCCAGTCGTGACAAGTACCTGCTGTGGGTGAGTGAGGGAGAGAGGTCTTCCTGTTGCTCCTCATCATTGTGCCCCAAACTAACATGTTAGATTTGTTTGGTTCAGCAGCACAGGAATGGCTGTTCGTCTTGGAGACGAAAATACCCTCCTGCTTCCTATCTGCATGTTCTCAGAAATGAAATGTAATCCTCTCATAATCAGGGTAACCTTAATTACCTGCTGGGGTAGGAAGGAAAAGACAAATTGGGAATAGGGTCTGTGCTACTAGGAGTGCTTGCTGTGAGGGGATTTCCTGGAACCATCCTGGGAGATGCTTTGGGGATGTGGTTTCACATCCAGCTTACAGTTGATCCGAGTCGGTGCCACCATGAGCAGGGTCATGCTGCCCTCCCTCCCTGCTCACGAGGTCCCACCGCCTCCCTGCATCGGCACCCGCCCTCGTATGGCCCCGCACTTGGCCGGGCCAGGGACCTGCTCCAGCTGAAAGTTAACACTGGGCGAGCGATTAGTTTTCAGCCCGGCGAGCTCCCCAGCCCAGCTGGCAGCGTGTCTGGGGTGGAGGCGGCCGGCGGGGGCTGCCTGCCTTGGCAGCAGGGTCCCGAGGTGCACCCTTGGCTGCAAATGCCCGCGGGCCGGGCGTGCTCCCCACGCGTGGGATGCCTCGCTTGGCGTGACAGCAGACCGAGAGCAAGAGCCTCGCTGTGTGTGCGACCTTAGCATCTAGAAGTGGGGTGGAGTTGTGCGTAATGAAAACCTAACAGATGGCTCTCTAAAGAAATAGGCAGCTTTTGTGCTGTTACTTACTGCTTGGGTTACTGACCGCGTGCAGCTGCTGGTGCCTTGCCGGCAGCACCCAAAGGCTGGAGGGAACTTGCATGCTCTCCCCATCTCCAGCTTTCAGCTTTGAAAGGCTTGGGGGCAGTTTACGGCTTTTGTGAGCACGCGGAGGAGTAACCGTGGCTGCAAATGTTCTCAATTTGCAGAGGAAAATCCACAGTTGCTTAAACTGAGAATCTGCATTTTCTCAGCGCTGTGTTTGCACTGTGCCTTGTACATTCGGCTTCCAAGTCCCTGACCAAGGCTCCCAGGCTACATGTAATTTAATTACAGTCTGATGGCTGGCATTGAAGTAGTTGAAGATATAAATGTAATTTGTGCCTAAAAGTTATGTATGTAGTGAGCTTGTAATACTGGAGACTTTCTCCAAAATCGCTATCGGGAAATACCTCCTGAGGGAAGACTGGCTATGCTGCTTTGACAGATAGAGTTGCTCTAAGCAGGGCTTTAACATGACTGGTTTTTAACAGCTGAAAGTAAAGGCGTTGTGTCTTGCACAAGAGGTCACAGAAACTCTGGAGATAGCAATTGGTATGGCTTTTACTGCTAATAGCTGCAGCTACAGCTAAGGGGCTTATCTTGCATGGGTTATGAACATGGGAAGGCTCATAGAGCTTCTGGTCACATGAGTGGTAGTGAACACGAGTCATGCAGAGCTCATCAAGGAAGGTTGAGCTTCATGACTGCACTCATAGCATAGTCTCCTTTCTGCCCCTCAAGTGGAGAGATGAAGCCAGCCTGCATGGTGGCAAGAGCACCCAGAGCTCTGCTTATTCTATACTGCTGCAGAATTTGGCCCTTGTGACCAAAATACACGGCTGAATTTTGGCTTCAGCTTAAAAGGAGGTGTATCATTTTGGTTGTAAGGAAACCTTCATGTACAACCTCAACTACTGTGGTACTAAGTAACTTTGGAGACACCCTGTAATTAATAAGGCTGCAAAATAAGAGTTATCACTTTAATCTGTTACTAATTTAAAACATAACTATTTCATTATTGATTACTTCAGCAAAAAACTTCAGATGTGTTTATCTCGCCATCCTCTGACATGCTGCCCGCTGTCAGAAGCCTCAGCTCTCCCCACAGCAGCTGCCAAAATTTCCATCTTTTTCCCAGTACTTTCTTTAGCACCATTGTGCATTGAAGCATTTGCAGGATGGTAAAATGTGAAAGCTGTGTAGCATTCCAATTCAGTTTGGAATTCAGTTTTTTACACAGGGAACGCTGTAACTCTGCCGTATTTACTTTCTTGTATTTAATTCAATAAAATGTATTTACCTGAAGCGGACAGAAAATTTCCAGTTTGCTGTGGAAAGCATAGGGCCACGCTGCAGAACTTGTTCCAAGTTACGCTGAGTGTGAGGGCTTCTTGCCAGTGCAAAATGCTCAGTGCAAAGGGAAGTTGGGAATAAGAAGACTCTCGCTGCTATCATCAACAGGCGCCTGTTGAAAGGGTGGAGGTTATGGATGTCAAAACAAGACAACAGATTTTTGGGTTTTTTGAGTTTTATACTTCCAAGACAAACTGATGACTGGCAAAGCAGGTTTCTTACAAGACTGTCTTTAAAATGCTTTTGTTTTATCTTGGGTAAGAACTTGCAGTCTCAGATACTGAAATGTAGAGAAGTTTTTTTAGGTGATCTTGACTTTACAGTTTGATATAATTTGGAATTAGAGTTGGGAAAACAAATAGTGTAGAAAATGAGGATTGATTTTTTTTTTTTATTTTTTTCTATTTTTTTTTAAATTTTCTTAAGAATCTACCACATTGCTTTTTAGCAATGAAGGAAATCTACAGGCTGGTGGAGGCTTCCTGTGGCTGCCCTGAGTTCTCTTACCATTCCTCCTGCTGCTAAGAGAATAAAGCTGTTGTCCTTCCTATCCATGTACCTTTGAGAAAGGCCATCATACACAGGCTATTTTTGATCCTATTCCCTTCCATAATTATATGTAGCTTTTAGAAATCTGTCTGGATGGAAAGATCCTGTGTGCTTTGGAAGGTCTCATTTGATCTAAATTTAAGGATGTCTCATGTCCAGTTGTGAAACTTGTTATTTTAGTTTGCCCTACCTACAGCTTTTACTAAAACAAGAGGAAAAGGATGAAGAGACTGAAAAGTGTGTGTAAGAGGAGGGACAGATGACTTATAAGTGGGACTGCATTTGATAATGAGAAGGATCAAGGTGTACTGATCTTAAGAGAAAGCTATGGTTTTTGTGAAGAAGGCACAGTTCAATCATATGGTCATTTATCTTCTGAACAGATTAAGGTACATTTGTAGAAGAACTCATAAGCCTGAATTGAGTAGGTAATTTTGAAGAGAGAAGAAATCTATTTAAAGAAAGGAATTTTTAGTGCAGCCTTTAATAGGTGATATTTTAGTGCTAGATTCCACTGGAAGACTTCTCCAGGCTTCTGGAAAATCCCATTTAGCTGTCCATTGCCTACGGGATAGTTCTAATAACCGCACAGTTATACAACAAGGCAGGTAGCAGAAACAGAAAGAGGGGAAGGCAGCAGTGCAAGAAGCCAAATGGGCTTTCTCTGAACTGTAGGCTGCAGTGAATAGAAATTAAAGCTTATGAATAGACACCTGAGTTTCTGCTTTCATCCTAGATGCCATCTCTCTTAGCTCTGCTAATGTTCTGTTCTTCCAGTCTCATTCTGGCATCCATAAAATTTCCCTAAAACTTGGTATGTTCAGCAGTCTTGAAATAACCTTTTCTGTAGGGTTTAAGTAGTGTGCAATTATAAGCATGGAGTTCTGTATGCAACACGGCAAAAAGTGCTTATGGTGTTTTTTAAAATGTTTACTAGCAGTATCCAACAACTAGCTCTTCCCACTTTCACCCTTATTCTTTTCCTGCCTTTCTTCTCCACCAACCAAAAGCTAAAAGATGACAGTGTAGCTGTCAGACATGTGAATGAAGCCGATAGAAAAGGCATTTAACTTTGTAAAGCATTTTGATTTAAAAAAAAGTAACTGTTGGTATGGCTTTGGATTAAAAATTGGCTAAGTGGCAGTAAAAGGGTCCTTTTGATTGGTTCCATGAGTATTTGCACTAATCCCAACACTATGGTGTGCTTTCATCATTGTCCCATAAGTAAACAAAAAAACCTGTTAATGATAGTAATTGCTAGCAGAACAGTAAATGATAATGGAACTCTCACAACTTGCTCTGTAGGCACATTCAAACACACTGCGTCTTTAATACAGCCAAAGGCTAAGTTGTATGCCAGAGAACAGGGAATGCAAGCTATGCTTTATGAAAGAGGGCCTGTATCGTGAAAAGCAGCACTTCTGAGAAGTCTGTAGTGGACAAGCAACTGTGCACCAGCTTTCAGTACAATGTCAAGGAGCGATGGCACTGAGGCTTGTGTCTTGGCATGTACAAAAATGGAAATGGGAGAGGGGAGACTTTTGCCTTGGTGAACGGTTTTGGTGCAGCTGATACTTAAAATAACATTCATAATTCAGTGCTAGTACTTTTAAGGGGAAAATGTTGAATATAGAAGATGGTGTTAAACAGGGCAGCAAAAATTATTTGAGGTCTGAAGAAAATGCCCTACAGTGCAACTTACTTTGCTTATGGAATTAATATTAAGGGGTGACTTGACTGTTACACAAGATACTGATTTGGGAGGGATGATTGAGATAGCTGATGGTTGTGCTGCCATCCAGAAGGATCTTGACAGGCTGGAGAAATGGGTTGTCAGGAACTTCATTAAGTTCAGCAAAGGGAAGTGCAAAGTTTTGCCTCTGGGTAGGGGTAATTCCAGGCATGGGGATGGGCTGGGAAAACCTGATGGAAAGCAGCTCTGAAGAAAACACAAGGCCTTGGGGTTCTGATGGACCAGCAATGCACCCTTATGGCAAAGGCAACTGATGACCTCCTGGGCTGCATTAGGCATTGCATTACCAGCAGGTTTGAGGAAGATGATCTTTCCCCTCTGCTCAGCCTTGGTGAGACACATCTGACATGGTGGGTCCAGTTCTGGGCTCCCCAGTACAAGGGAGACATAGACTGGAGCAGGTCCAGTGAAGGGCTACGAAGGTGGTTAAGGTCTCAGCATCTGACACACAAGGAAAAGCTGAGAGACCTGGGACTGTTGAGCCTGGAGGAGAGACGGTATATAAACACCTGATAGGAGATAGTGAAGAAGATGGATTCAGGCTTTTCTCAGTGGTGGCCAATGACAGGACAAATTGAAATGCAAGAAATTCCATTCCACTGTAAAGATTTTACAGTGAGGATGATCAAATGCTGGAGGTTTTTAGGTTGTGGAGTCTCCTTCATTGGAGATATTAAAAACCCAACTGGACACAGCCCTATGCATTCTGCTCTAGTTGCCCCTGGTTTGAGCACTGGGGGTGGTCTAGATGATCTCCAGAGGTACTTTCCCACTTTAGCCACTGTGAGGTGATTCTGATGTTGAAGGACTTCTTAAACAGTTGAACTTGAGCACATTGAGAACTTAGTACTGAAAGCTGAAACAATGTAAACTCCAACTGGAAATTAGAATTTTGAAGGGAAAACAATCATGAGTTAATACCTGCAGGTTTTGACAGAGTGAATGTTTTGCTCTCTAATTTCTCTGCAGGTATGCTCCATAACTTTGTCTTTGAACAGCCTTGAGGTCAGCTTTTTGGTGGGAGCAACTGTGTGTGTGGTTCTTCCTGATAGGTGCTTGCTCACTTAACTTTCTCATGAGATTCTAAAATTGCATGGCAATCTCTTCCTATCCTTGTCTACAAGATAGCTTAAAGTTACTAACAGTATAGCAACTAGGGGATATCTTCTGGTCTGTGATAGGTAGGAGGTCATATTAGAAAGTCAAATTCTTTGATCAAAGGGTGGGTTAGAGAGAATATGCAAATTCATTTAATTTTAAAATTTGAGACTTCAAGGTAGTTTAAGTTTTTCTGGAGAAGTCATCTCAAGGTATTTAGTGTAGGGAGTACATAGTAAAGAAGACAAAGTGGAATGGACAGATTGTGTCTGGTGTGGGTCAGTTTTGTTAGAGTCAAGTCCTTGCTTGACTCTGACCTGAGATGTTCTGCTTTACCAGAGCCAATAATACACTTCATAATCTGAGAAGGAACAGCAACTCCTGTTCCCCTGAAAATTTATTCCTTGTGATGACACATCTGGTTTGGATGTTGTCTTGTGAATTGGGCTGTCACATCAGCATTTTAGATTGTCCTATCCATGGCATGGCAGAATTTAACCAGATACGAAAAAGAAAATTTAGTCTACCAGCACTCATTCACTTTTCTTATGAACTGTTGTCGTCTTGTCTTGGTTTTATTCCCTCTCTGTCACTGGGAATAAGTAAAACTTGCTATTTGAACCAAACAATTTGTCTTCATTTTGCCAGCACTCCCAGGTTGTTCTGCTCCTTGGTGTGGCTGATAGAGTGATAAAATGCTGCCGAGGTAGGATGTGCATCATAGTGAAAGCTCGGTGGATTAACTGTTCTTTGTGACATGACATAGAATTTAAAACATTAAAAAACCTGCTATCTTTGTGCTTTCAACCACGTAAGATGTATGCTGCTAAACTGACTGGTGCAATAAGAGCATATGCAACAGCTGCCTACCTTGACGTGGGGAGGGAAGAAACAATCTATTTCTAGAGTTTAGCAACCTAGGCTAGGTGAAAATCAAGTTCAGTTTGTAGTCAAAGAAATGTGCTGTGAACAAACCTTCTGATGGCAATACTGGCTCCTGATCCAGGATAAAGGAGATGGTCAGCCACAGCTGGGATTTCTAAGTCCCTGTTGTTTGTGATTCTTTCTATTGCTCTCTTCTTACATGCTTTTGCCTATTTCTGTGACTTTCTGCTGATTTGGACCCTCCTTTCCGACTGCTTCTAGGAATAGTTGCTTTTGGATATGTAAACTGTTTCCTGTTTCTTGGGCACTTGTTATTTATTTCTGTTACTCTGAGGCTTGCTATGTGGAGGAGGTTATTGTATTAACTTCTTCAAGGTTACTTGAGGATTTTTTTTTTAATGTGATACTAGTAATTTCATTTTCAAAACTGTACCTAATTAACTTGCAAGTGACAAATTGATCTCTTTGTGCAAAGTCAGCATTATAGTTACTTGTAGGTGCAGAAATAACTTCTCAGGGTTACTCTGTTTGGACAATGTTGGGACTTACTTAAAGTGAACTAAAACCCCCACAGTTTACATAATGTACAGAACTATCCTGTATTAAATGAAATACTTAGGAACGATGCTATTTGTCATCGTCTGACTCTATAAGTGTAAATCATTGCCGATCATCTGGGTCTGGTTGTCTCCTGAACTTTTTTTTGTCAACTTTCACAATGTCCTTTGGAATCTATATAGTATTTCCATTTCCCTAAATGGAATCAAAGTACATTTATTACTTTTGGGGAATCCAGTTGCATGTTTTTATACTTGTATGGAACTCGGTTAAGGAAGTACTTCCCCTAACTAATTACATGAGTTGAACAAGTAGTTAGATGTAAAAACCATCTTGCCTCAGGCAGAGAATTAAAAATAAGGAGTCAAGATTGGTGTCAACTTTTTTTAAGAAAGGATTCTCCTCCTTTGGGGGCAAGAATACCCAATGCTAATGCTCATGTGCACCTGAGTATTTAAAAATTACTCCCTTCTAGTTTGTAGCTCTCTGCTATAGTTTCTGAGGTGTTTGCATGTGAATCCTCTTTGTCATCAATTTTTGAAAGAATGTACAAGTTAATTGGTTCCTGGTGAATCACCTGTCAGTAAGTAAAGTGATGCAGTCCCTTGGCAGTGCACTGGTACAACTTGGTACAGGTATTCTGCATGGAGTGCAGGAAGGTTTGGGGTGCCAGGGTGGGAAATCTTGAACCACAGACCTGTACAGACAAGAAAACTTGCACTGCAGAAACTTCATTGGTGTAATTTCACAGATTCCATCCTTGTAGGTGTACTGTATCCAAGGAAAACTAAGCTCGCGATGCAGTGGCTTAGGCTGGCAATTTAGTGAGCAAACTGTGATGCAAGCCCAATCTTGCATTGCTTCAGTACACCTACACTGAGATAGCACTGGTGTGGCTTTGTGAGTGCTCCTCCTTCTCCTCCCTTTTGACTTTGTAAGTATCAAGTCTTATTAATTATATCTTTCTAGAGAGTTTTATAACTCTGTTCTATATGTTTTCTAAGTAAGGAGTAACTCTCCTCCTGATTCCTATGTCAGTGTATATATACCCAGTATACTACTACTGTAGTTTTAACCTGTGTATCTCATGCTTCATGGCATTTACTGGAATTTCCTCCAAGGAAGTTAATTCTATCCTATTCTCCAGCTCCCTTAATGTCCTTCCTTTCCCCTCCCAGCGCTTATTTGTTTAGTAGACAATTTGGCAGGCAACTGACAGTGTTTGAAATTTTTTTCTTTTTTAAGTAGCTGTGCTAATTTCTATACATAGAGTGGAAGCCACTCAGTGGAACTAATCCAATCACAATCTTATTTTGAAGTTAATGACTTTTAAAAGAGTACTTTTTAAAAAAGGCCTTAAATAAAAAAGACAAAATAATCTGTAGAATATATTTTGAGACTGACTGCTTTATGGCAATTTTTCTTTGGGATCAACCTTAAAATGATATGCAAGTTTTATTTCCCTTGGTCCAGTTCAGTTTTAGCCTTACTGATCAGGAGGCTGAAAGTCTCCTGAAGGGCTGAAACACTGCAAGCAGCTCTGCAGCCACATGAAGAAGTGGTGCCCTATCACACACTGTGTGATATCACTTTCTTGCTTGGCTTTGATCTTGATGGGTGATGTTAAAATTGGACCCGTGTCATCATAGTTGTTACCTATAGATGCGATACAGAGAAGTCTCTTATGCAGCTGGCCTGTCATAACTGCCTGCTCCCTGTGGCGCCCCCCCCCCATCAGTTTGAAGGTTCAGCGTCAGGCCTGTTTTATTATGACAGTCTTGTTTTCTTCAAAGGATGTCTGTGGTGAGAAATTACTGATGTGAACTGCAACTGAAAAGCCCTGAGCTGTGCTCTGGAGGCAGCAGCTTTGCTGAAGCAGTATCTTTGGGAATGGGGGTGGGCAAATAGCTGTCAGTTTTGACATCAGTTTGTAGGACCAGGCTGGGCTAGACTTGCCACCATGGCCCTGGCCATGCTTCCCAGGGAATGGGAGGGAAGCTGTCTTGCTGCACCCAGCTGCCACAAAAACCTGCAGCCAGGATTCTGCCCCTGCTCAGATGCTGGTTGGTCTGTCTGTGCTTCTGCGTGTGAGGCTTGACTCTTTGTCAGTACGTCTTCGGAAATTTTTGTCTCCAGAGCTCCCACCTTAACCAGGCAGGTGCAGCTCAGCCTCCAGCAGCCCTTTGGATGAGGGAGAAGCTGTTGCGTGGAGCCGTTTTCAGGACTGCCTGGAGACACGTGTGCTTCTCACCTTGGGCAGTTTAGCAGTTGAGTTGAAAACTGGGTGCAGTTTCCTGAGAATAACTTTTCATATTTCAACATGAAGTGGTAACTGGAGCCTTCAAGCGTAGTACAGTGCAAAGCCATTACTTCCAGTAAGAAGTAATTGTTTCATATTTGGTGGAAAAAATTGCAATAGAAAGATCTTAGATGATTCATTTCCTATGCAGCATAGGTGTAATTCCGTTGGTTTGAGGCCTGAAACTTGGCTTATGCTTTGGTTGATTTCTTGCACAACTGTTGTAATGTCCTTCCCTTTCTAGTGCAAAGAAAATACGAACTACTGCATCAGTGTAGGAGAACAAGATAAGCTGCACATTTTAGCAGTGGCTACTATACTGAGCTCAAGCCTGATGGGGCGTAGGGTGATCCCATGGTATCCGGGTAGACCGATGAGCAGAAAATGGGTTGCCTGCTTGCCTCAGTGCCTCAGTTGCATTGATGGTGGTCACTCTGAGATACTCTGACCTTCTGGCAGGTCAGCTCTCTACAGGATATCAGGATGAAAATCAACGGGAATTAGTATTTTTAGATTATAATCCTCCTTCAGAAAAAATGACCTGCCATAGGTCTAGGAAGAAACCACCATTTTTCATTGCTATGTTTTGCTACTGTCTTGGTTTGGTTCAGATCATTGTGTGTCATTTAAAAGTGGTTGAAAATGTTCTGTTCATACAGAACTGAGATAAGTGTGAACCACCACAGTGGGGTGAGGCGCAGGGCATCAATGCAGAGCGCCTCTCATGGGAGCGAGCTATCCGCACTATAACTGTTGAGCATACCTGAAAGCTAATGTATTCCTTTCAGTGGGTGTTAAAAATGGCTTTGTATGATGTTCTGCAGTAATGACTGGGAGGCAGTCACGCTTGCCTTGCTTCTTTCTGCGTATTCATCTGAGAAGGGAAAGCCATCGTTGGGTTCTTCTGGCTTGGATCCTACTTTAAAACAAGAATCTGCCACTGAAAATTGGACACCCACATTTTAACTTTTTTGAGCTAAATATAAGTCTTACCATTTGATATTTAAGTGCTTACAGTTCATGGCTTCCTTGACATTCCTGATACTTCTGAGGGAAATAGGATGGTTTAGTTAGCCTTGAAAGAAACTTCACCAGAGTAACACTATCAGCTCTTGGGGTCAAATGCCTAATGAGGAGGGGCTGCAGATGATCAGAACATAGTTTAATTTGATAGCTGTGAGGTGCCTCTTAATGAATTGTAAACCTGATTAAGACATACAAAAGGGATTTTCTTTTAATATTTTTCTACAATAAAAACAAGCAATTTGACTGTAGCTGAATGAGTAATTTCAATATAGGAGCTAGAGAAGAATTTCCCTTAGTCAAAACTATAATAAGCTGATACTTGATAAGCTGAAAAATAAAACGATAGTTTAGGAAACACAAATTGGCATAGTGGAAAGGATTCCCCCCCCCCCCCCCCCCCCCCCCCTCTTTATAATACAGCTGCCATTTTCTAAGAAGAAAGTTTGGGGCTTTTGTGTTGTAGTAGGTTGATCGGGAGGATTCTTTAAGCTGTATTTTCATTTGCTTTAAAATGCTTCTTTAAATGTTACTTTAAATACCAGCTGCTTATCACTTAATAATCCTGACTAATAAGTAGCGATATTTCAGACTCCTGTTCTTCTTTGTGTTGATTTTTCAATATATTCAAGGTGCTATTTTTGTGTATCTTTTTGTATACTTTTACCTTGGTCTCATGAATGGGCTATGTGTAAAACTTCATCCTGAGGTCATGTTTTCATTAAAGTGCCATTCCTGGTCTTGTTCCTCTGTATAGGGTAGTATGGGAATGCATACTTTTGACAGAGAAGTAATATTTTTGGAAAGAGTTGAGAGGACTTTTAGAACTCCCCTTTTAAGGAAATACTCAGTTTATTGTCTTTCATGTGCAAGTAGTTTAATTCCCAACTATTTATTTATCTTCCTATTCTTTTCTTAAACCCCCTTTTAATGGTTTTATACTGTCAGAATTAACTACTGAAACCATGGTTTCAGTACAAATCATTGGTTTCTGCATGTAGGCCACTTTCCTTTTCTTCATGGAAAACTGAAATCCCTCTCCCTTCCAGGAGTTTGAACTGCAAATTTGTCTCCTCATTGCTCAACAGAAATAGGTATGAAATGAGGAGTCAACTCTAGGAGTCCGAAGGCAGGAACTCTGATAGTCCTCTTGTATCTTTTTGTTGACCTTAGGTGTTTATTTGCTTGTGAGCTGATCAGCAAAACTCAGCCCCATTCTTGCTGGGAGCTCCTCTGCTTTTCTCTCTGCATCTCTCCCAAATCATTTTTAGGTCTCTTGGTGTTAGCTGTAGTGTTTGCTGTGCCCTCAGCTGGGTGCAGCCCTCTGGCAATCACTCAGGACTCTCCACATACCAGAGTTTGTTCATTTGAGCATGTTCAAAATGCAGAGTCTGTGTCATTTCGTTCAGTGGAGAAATTTCCCTAGTGTATGAATATTTCTGTGCATTCAGCCCTTCAGCCCAAGGTGGTTTTGTTTTTTGTTTTTTTTTTCTATGCTTCTTTTGTATTTCTTCTTCATCAAACTCCAGCTTAATTTACCTTTTCATGTGAGATGTTTGCTTTCTTCTCTGCAGCTCCTGACCTCTGGAACAGCTTTGTAGAGTTCATGTCTCAGAATCTCAGCTTTTAAATTGTATTTTTAAGTGACTGTTTAATTTTGAAAATGTGGAAGAAAGCCTGTGGAAAGTGAATGGGGATTGGTAAAGCATCTGTGCTATGGCTTCCTCGCTGTGGTCAAAATTTATCTGTGCCCTCTGGATAGGCTTGCATCCCCTCCCCAGTAATATCAGCATTGTGGTGACACACAGAAAAGCTGCCATTTTATCTGCCCCTAGCAATTGTAATATCTTCTAGAGTCTATGCCAGGCTTAGTCATCTGCCCTTGCTTAACTTGCCCAGCTTAGTGCTTGCTGAGAGACACAGCTGAGCACTAAGACGCATTTCTCTGGCTTGCTGCTTAGTTCACCATCAGCTATCACTTAATACACACAATTGCTTCCATGCTATGCCTGGTCATTTCCAATCTTCCTATTTTTCATGCCTGGTCAACCCTAATCTGGAGTTTCTTTCCAGCTCTTCATCCCGGTTTTTTTGAGTGAAGTGAAATTTTATCTTCTGTCACCATCTCAGCAGGCTTTGTCCCAGGTTACTTTCACTCTCATTCTCAGTTAAACTTTTGTCCCTTTGTATTTAAATCAGACTGCTGCGGTTCTAATATACCCTGAATGCCTGTTAGGGGAGCAGGGGACTTAGATGTGTCCTGTCCTAGACAGGACCTCCCAGGAGATGGTATGTGTGTAGCCTTGGGCAGGCCCAAGGGCTATGGCACTTGAAGTATGAAATGGAATTTGGCTCTTGATGCTTGTAATGAAAGCATACTGACTGCACTTTTCCAAATGCTTCTAAGTTTGTGATTTTGAGGGAGTAGAATATGTCCAACTCAGATCATCCTTCTGTCAAATTTTACTTGCCTGCTAAAGCTTACTGGTTGCAGGAATATTTCAGACAAAGGGTTTTCAAAAGATAGCACAGGTAATGTAATTTTTCTTAGGTCTCTCTCTTGCAAACAGTGCAACTGTCTTGTATCCAGTAATAAAGCTGAGACAACTAGCAGGAAAATTTCAATGTGCATAGTTTGGCGAAGTTATGCTCCATGGTTTTATCATTGGAAAGAATTAGAGGATGTTTTACTGCTTCTTCCCTCAAATGTAGAAATATAATCCTTGTAGAAAATGAGGCTCTTGTTTGACATGGTGCAGTCTTCAAAAACTGATGCTGGCTGTCTCCCACCATGGCACTTCCCCCTCTGCTGTCTTGGCAAAGCCCTGTGCTGGCTGTTACCTAATGCTTAGCACTGTTATGCTCTTACAAAGTAACACTCTGACTTTTTTTTTAAATTGGTGCCAGTTTCTTTCCCCAAGAACTGAAGCCACTTGCCCCAAGGGGCATGGGGGATGTCCCAGTGCTCCCGCTCAGCAGTGCTCAGCGTGGACATGTCACCCACAAGGGATATCCAGGCAGAAAATAATTTCTGTTTTGGAGGACTAGGTTTCTGCTGGTTATCAGCCCTTGAGCTCACTCCCTGCGGGGCCTGATGAGGACTCATTGGTCCCGTGCTGCCTGCACTAGGGCAGCAGGCAGAGCACAGGGTTGGAGGGAGGATGAGGGAGAAGAGTGATAGCAGTGACCTGTTAGACCCAGGTAAAGGTGTAGTCAAAACAACCCATTAAGGGGTATGAACTGTAGTTTCCTGTTTACACCTTTTCCATCTGTATTTTTTCCAATTCATTTTTCTAGTCTTCTGTAAGCATATCTGCCTCCAACCTCTTTTTTAAAAGTTAATTGCTGAGATTGAGTATTGTAAAGTAAATTGCATCAGGTCCTGCCTACTTGAAAACACTTAGCTTATCCTAGGAGTTTTCTAAACTATTTTCCTCTAGAGGCAAGTGTTCTTATGAAGACATTCTTGTGGGTTTGCCTCTGATATTAATTGTGGTAGCTATCTTGGTTTCTTTTTTTTTTTTTTAAAAAAAAAGGGATCAAATCTAAAAGGGCATAAATAATACATAGGAGTCAAGGTACCACCTGTTTTTAGTGGTCTGCACTGAACAGTGGATCTGTAGTTGTATCTAAATCAGGAATTGCTCATAGTATTGGCAGAGAAAATTGAGTCAAAACAGTTGATGTCACATTTCTTATGTCTTCACCGAGGGGTTAGGTAGGTGTCTGGTTCAGCTCAATAGGATGCTTTCCTGTTTGTGGCTTTACCTGTCCCATTGCCCCATGTGTTTTGTGATCCTTTCACATTCCCTCTGAGGTATCTGACTTTTGTTTATCACACTCAGGTTTCACATAGGTGGGAAGTTCTTAATCCATATGCTTTCTATCTTTCCCTGTCATTGGGATGCTTTGTGCTGGTGTCCTTTGGCTTGCTGCTTCTTAGCAGGTTGCACATACTTTGTCAGAAGATTCTGCATGCCATGATTGATCAAACAATGCAAGTAAAGACAAATGATACAAATTTGTACAAATAGCACAAATAATGAATATAGTGCTGGAGCAGAAATATATTATGCAAGTCAAGAGTGTTTTTTTTTAAAAGCACTATGAATAATTTTGGAGATGGGAGAGAGAAACTGTGATTCACCTAGGATCTCTAGTGCAAAGAAAAGGCACTAGAAAATCTTTGGTCTGTAAATCAGGGAAGAAGAAATTAAGAGAATATACCACTTCAGTCCTGCATTTTATCAGTTTGTAAAACAGGAAGGGGAAGAGTGCACTTGCTGAGTGACGTGTAACATCTGGCCAGAAATTAAACATTCCCTAGGGTTTGCTCAAATTGCCTTCACCAAGCAATCTTAAACTTCACCAAGCTCTCTTAAACACCCCCAGCATGCATGGAGGGGCTTGTGTGCTGTGCGTGGCTAAAGGATGCTGTTTGTGTTTTCCCACGACCAAATCTGATTATTTGAAGTTTGCAGGAGAAAGTTGTAAGTGTTTAACCAGAAATGCAGGGGCAAAATACTGGTTTTCGTGTCTTGCAAACAAGTTGAGACAAAAAGGTTTGATGTGTAGCCCAAACCAAAGTTTCTCTTCTGATGGAGAGAGCTGCTGCAAATCTCTGGATTTTAAGTCTTTAGCATTTCCCCTCCTTCTCACACCTGGTTTTGAGATTCTCTTTTATCTTTAATTGTATCCCTTTGGCCTAGTCTTCCCACGCCCTGAATTGTTCCCTTTTCACCCCTCCTTCCTTTTCTCTTATAGTTCTCAGGGTGGAAAAACACTTACTTTAAAAAAAGTGTGAAATGTATTTCTCCCTGTGGAATAGCTGTAATCTTAATTTAATCCAATTAAGTTGGCTAAACATATTAGCTGGATGCTTTTGTTAACAGTTGACCTTTTTAGAATCTGTGTCCTTGGATTACAGAGCTGATGTCTCATGGAGAGGAGCAGAGGTGTTTCATGGCATTAGAAGCTGCCACCAACGGGCTGCTGGGAGCCCGGTGCCTGCGTTGGTTAGAAGGATGCAGTTAGTTCAGATTTGTTCTGTGACCAATGAATTAGCGCCTTGCTCCTCCTCACAAAATACAGAGAACAGTGGCTTGGGTGCTCTGTGCACACTGTTACACCTCAGGCTTATGAGTTTCATGTGCTTTAACTCACTGTTTAGTAAGTTTGAGGTTTGCAGACGGAGTCCAGTACAAAGATGTTGGTTAGCTATCCTTAAATAAATGCATATAAATTAATTTATTTAGAGCCTTCTGTTGATCACAGACACCAAGTAAAACATATAAGCTAAATTCACAATATAGAAAGACCTGTCTACAACTCCATAGAGAATGTATCATTTTAACTTGTTTCACTGAGGAGCAGAAAATGATCCAAGCCTTTGGGGCAAATCTGAAGAGCAAGCAAATAAAGTATTCTGAATTATTCTACCTAACTGAATAAACAATGTTATTTGGAAATAGTTATTTGGCTAAATTTCATTAGATGTAAAACTTCTTTTTCTTCTTTTTCTCTGTCTTCCTAGGTAATGTTCTTTCAATTGTTAGGATAACGAGTATCCTCAGATTTGATTTCAGTAACCTGAGTAACATGGCAGGGTATAGAATTGTTTCCAAAGATAGTAGATTGTGTTTCTGTCTAGGAACAAAATTCATATTGGTGGTGGGTTTCATTGCAGTTTGTGTTGCATAGTTTTAAGTTTCATTCATTATTTTTATTACTCAAGATGTACACAGCTTTCCTTTGACCTGAATGCAACATTTAGCTAGTTTTCAGGCATTGTCTTTCCAATACTACTTTTGCTCCATCGTGCTTTTATGTAGGCAGCTTTAATACAAATGTGCTAGTTAATGTGAAATAAATGCAGGGGTTGTGCTTTCAATGAGGACAAAAATTGTTGAGAAGCAGAGGAGAACAGTTGTCCAGTGCTGCTCTTGATATCATGTATTTCATTGATGGAAAGTTTATATTAGTGGAAGTTACTGGTCCTCTCAAAGCCATCCTTTCAAATGGTGAAGGAAGAATGTAACTTGCACTAATACTACCTGTGCACAAACTTAAATGGATATAAGGAATTCTTCAAAAGAAGTGTAGGTTTGTGGGTGCATACGTATGCATGAGAGATTCTTTGGTTTACTTAATTGAGTTGAGAACTTTTCAGTTAAGGGTAGAAGTCTTTCATGGTTATTGAAGAAGGTCCAGACTAGACTTGAAGTAGATCATACAACAGTCACCCAGCTTTTCAAATTTTAAAAAACTGCTGAATTTTCAAATGAAAACTCCATCAATTCTCTTGTGATGACTGTGGGGTATGAACCTGTATTGATACCTTGCTGTGAAAAGTTCACTGCTGTCTACCTTTCCTATAGACCCAATATTATGTTTGATAAAGTGAAATACTCTTCTTAACAAACCATCAATTAAAAAAAACACCCATTTTTTTAACAGGCAAAGCGAAGGTTGGAGCTAGGAGAAAGCGGCCACCAGTATCTTGCTGAAGGATTAAAGACTCCAAAGGGGAAAGGAAGAGCTGCGACAAGAAGTCCAGACAGCCCAAAAAGTAAGGGAACCTGTGACATGCTGTATGGCACAGAGTTTTTAATTTTACTAGCTTGACATCAGAGTGAACCAGTACAACAGGCTGCATTACCTAGCTAAAAGAATGTGTTTATTACTATCCTCACCTGGTTGTACATGCAACATACTCAAACCCACAGCCAGGCAGTGGACAGGTTTTCAGAGTGCATGGGTTGGTGCAGAGCTGCTGAGAGGCTGCAGAGTCTCCTGGCTGCCAGGTCTTTCGCTTTGCTTGCTAGGCAGCTTCTCCGTACAGGTCCTCCTCTTCAGCCAAGGATGCCAAGCTGGGAACACTTAGGAGAGGTGGATGCTAGGAATGAAGGGAATGATGGGATCAAACACACAATTATTAGGCAAGGCTAATAATCAGGCCACCCTCCTCTTTCCCTGCTAAAGTCGCAACAGTTGATTGGCAGAGCTTCTTCCCCCAGGCAGGGATCTGCAAAGAGCAGTAGCTGTGCCTCAGCAGCATTGCACACTAAATGCTTTTTGTGGGCTCTGAGCTGCTTTCTCTCCCTGCAATATGACTATATTATTACTGCTGCTGCTTAGTTGCTGCAAGTATTAATTTTTTGCACATCTGTATTGCCTCAAGCAGTAGGTTTCATGCAACACAACCTGGGGGTTGAAGCCTTGCCATATTGTTTGGGGGATTACAGCAGGAGAATTAGGCTTGCTGAGGGAGGGGAGCAGGGAAAGGGGGAGAACTGGGGCAACAGTGGCAGTGATGGGAGCAAGAGATGTGAATGTATATTTACTTGTCCCACCTCACCAGTCTAAGTGCTTGTTTCTATTTATTGAGGCAGATAAGAAATGTGAAACTAGCTGAAGATACGAACTTAAAATGGACAAGTTAAACCACCACAGTTGTCTTAATTAAACTAAACTTCATTAAGCTAAATGAAGTCCCTTTTAAATTGAAGTGTGTTTTTACGGAAGTTCAATACCATTTGGGGCATAGAATGCAGCTGCAGTGTTGGTAAGGTTGTACAGGGAACTTCTTGGTGCATGACCAGGAGTCCATGCTGTTTTAGGTGGGGGTCAAGTAGCCTTTTGCCCTTATCACTCTGATCCTCTTATTCTTTTCTAAACCCCAAAGGAAAAACAAGCAGAAACCATCCTGCTCTAAATTTACAAGGTCACCTAAGTGATGTGAATATTCCTCCATTTCCCCATGCAGAGAAGCCCTGAACCTACCAAAGAATGAGATACAGTTAGCTGGTTCTCTTTGCAAACAGGCAATGACTTGGTTTTCATTGAAAGCCACTATATTCTTCAGAATATTTCAGAGTAGTCTAACAGTTTGCTTATAGGTAGGATTTCAGTTTTGACTGACTTCTGCAATTAAATGTGGGACCTGAACCTCGAAAACATGAAAATGACCACCAGATCAGCCTAAGATCTGTCCTGCATAATACTTGAAGCCAGTGAAAGGTTGGAGATGTACCAGCCCAACAGACTTCCAGTAGTGGTTGGCTCATTTCCCTTGACGCAAAGGCATTGAACACTTAGATCAGATTAATTTCTAATTCTAAGTATTTAAACTCTTAAAAGCACATCTATTAAGTATATAGATGCTGCATTTGTGCATGAAAACACTGAGTAGTCTAGTAAGATCCAGGCTGTTTGCTGACTTCTAACTTGGAGGAAGTGGACACTCTTGCCCAGTTTGAGCATTGTTTGATTATGGAGAAATCATGGTTATAAATTGTATCTTACATCGGTCTCCTCTAATTCACTTGAGTTTTCTGTAAGATGTGGAGTATGGTGCTGATGGAATCTGTCATTGTGTTCACCCACTGAAGTACACCCAAGTCCTGCTTAATTGCATGTGAAACACTTATCTTACAGTAGGGGAAAATCAAACCCTGATGAAAGCTGGCTATCAGCCTGATGAAGGAGAGTCATAGGGGAATTTTTGGTATTGCTGCCAGGATAAATAGATACTAAAAATACTATTAAGAATTCACATAGTGAAAGCCTAAGTAGAATATTGCTATATGTATCTGTCAGACTAATGGAAATATTTGCATTTTAAAAAAGCATGTATTTGCTCATGTACCTGTGACTTTTGGAAAAGTACATCTTGAAATACAAATAAATACCCAGTGGTAAATTGTGTCTTAATGCAGAGGTTTGAGAGATTTCTTCAGTAAAAATGAAAGAAATATCTGTAATACACATCCTAGAAATTCTGGATGCTGCTTTTGGAACCAAAATGAGAAAAACTGATTTGTCTGGGGTTCGGTTGTTTTTTTTTTTTTATTTCCAAGCTCCAAAATCTCCTTCAGAAAAGACTCGGTATGATACGTCACTTGGCCTTCTTACAAAGAAGTTCATTCAGTTGCTGAGCCAATCTCCTGATGGGGTCTTAGATTTGAACAGAGCGGCAGAGGTCCTCAAGGTGCAAAAAAGGAGGATTTACGATATCACCAATGTACTGGAAGGCATCCATCTCATTAAGAAAAAATCCAAAAACAACATTCAGTGGATGTGAGTATTCATTATCCTTTTTCCATTCCTCCTCACTGATTTCAGAGCAGCAGTATTTTTCTTCTCCCACCTTCCATTCTAACACTTCACTCCAAGCAATCATCCAAAATGCCTTCCATCAGGATAAAGCTTTCTTTTTCTGTTAAGACAGGTTTTGAGTGTAGAAATAGCATTTGTCGGGGAAATTAGAAACCAGTATTTTGTCTGAATACTGATTTAACTCATTTGCTTCTGCAAGAGGAGTAAGTTTTAAAGTACACATCTCTACCTACTGCCTTCCTCAGTCTTTTATAGGATGTGTTTAGAGGGGAGGGGAGCTAGAAGCAAGATTTTGGAAGTGCTTAGAAATATTCAACTTTTCCATCTTGGTAGCAGTTCCAAAATGTGTTGTCATTCAAATTACACTTTGCAGAAAAAGCATCTTCTAATGTTGACTTGCTATGGGCAGGTTTAGGAAGAAGGGGCTAAGAACTTGATCTGCAGTGTAAAACCCCGCCTCTTCCCTTTCCCACAGCATAGGGTCAAGTTTTACAAATGCTGAAAGGGTGTCTGTTGTCTTTACATCCATAGGGGGTGCAGTCTATCAGAGGACGGTGGCATGCTGGCACAGCGTCAGGGCCTTACGAAGGAGGTGACCGAACTGACTCAGGAAGAGAAGAAACTGGATGAGCTAATCCAAAGCTGCACCCTGGACCTCAAGCTGCTAACGGAGGACTCAGAGAATCAGAGATATCCTTTTTCCCAAAACCTCGGAGGTGGTCAGTTTCTTTGCTGTGCCCTGTAATACTCGGAGAATTCCTCTCTATATTATGATACACAGCATCAGAAATTTCAAGAAGTTGGCTAATGGGTGTTAATGTAGTTCTATAAAAAAAGTTACTTAAGCCACTTGCACCTGTAATGCTTCTGGAATGTAAAAAAAAAAAAAAAGTGGCATATACAGGAGCCCATTAACATCTGTGTTCACATAGAGTAGAACCAAGAATCTAGCTGATTGAGTGACAACATCCAACAACCTGGTGCTTTTTCGACTCTTGAGCCTAGAGCAAACCCTGGTTTTATGTGTGCAGAAATTACAAAGGCATGCAAAGACTTCGCAATGGTAACAGAGGTGTGTGTGTACTCTTACTTTTTTTTTTTTTGCTTTGAACTGATGTGTATATAAATTACAGGCATGGGGAGGAAAATAAAGTTGGGAGACAGTCTGAAACTTGCAACAAATTTTCAGATTCCTCTGGTTAGAGAATCTATAATAGAATATCATAGATAAATGTTTTATGGGCTCTCAAAATATTTTAGACTGAATTATTTAATGTAATGGTAATGCTCAATTGCATAAGATTTATATGACAGTTGGTATTTTGGCTGTTAATAGCCCTTGTAATTAACCAATTCTCATTTTCAGTAGATTTCCCACCTGTTAGCAACAGAAGAAAGCATTTTATTAAATGCTGATGTGGAAACATTACTTTATGTAGTTCTTAAAGAGCATCTAATAAAATGGACTTATTCTCTGTTCTGAGGGATAGGAAATAACTACGATAGTGTCAGTAAAAAGTATGTGAAGTATGTAAATATTGTTTTGACTAGCTTTCATACACATTTGAGATGTAAGCAAAGATCACCAAGTGGCACCAAGGGAGTAGAGTCAGTACTGCCTTCAGCTAAGAGCTTGATCCTTGAAGAGATTTAAGCAAGACAAAACTGATCATTATGATTCTGTTTCTCTAGTGCTGATTCTTGCTGATCCCTGCCCTGCCGTTGCTGGCTCCCATGGGGATGTATAAGGAGGGATCAGCATTAGCAGCATGTTGGCCTTATTATACTTTTGGATTTAGGAGAGCGTATTCCCCAAATCCTTTTGTGACACTAAGTTTACTGATTATACTGGTGATTATTGAGGAAGGAATGAAGAAGTGTGAAACCCGGGACTGACTCTGAGTTCATCCCAGTACTGCGTTTCCCTCACTTTACTGAAGTCTGACCTGCTGAATACTCACAGAGATGAGAAGCTTCTTCCTTTGCTTAATTGATGAAGGCACAACTTCTGCTTTTGAAGGCTTTTTTTTTTCTTCATCAAGATTAGATAGCTGCTTCCTTGTTTCCCTTATAAATAGAATCAGAAAGTAATTGATTGCTACCTTGAATGTTTTGGGATATGCCCAGCAAGAGGAGCCTTTAGCTACAGCAATAAAGATTGTTGTTGTTTTATCTGAAAACCATGCAATCTTTTCCTTTGTTCATATAGCAATGCTATTAGCAATAGCCACTGTTGCTGTAATTTGTATTCTGCCTTTGCAAACCTTACTAAACAAGCGTTAAAAGCCTTGATAAAAGCCATTTGTGTGTGAAAGCTGACCTGTTGTTTTACCTCTTGACCTGTTTGGTCCAAGTTAGGTGTGAAATACATTGGTGTTTTGAGCCTAGGCAGTCTGTCTTGCATGTTACTACATGGTAACAGTGTGCAATTACCAAAATTGTTTGCACTTACACCCCCAAAAAGTATAATAATAAATCAGAATTTTTATTTCTGTAGTATCAACATTAGGCTACATACCTCACTAGAAAACTAAAGATCTGGAATCGGTTGCATGTGATTGTGGCTGTTTCATGGGTTTTTTTTGCAACCAAAAGCACTGCGACACCTTGGTTACGTGTGTCTGTGAGGAGCCACCATGAAGTAACCCACTAAAACACTCCTGTTGATTTGGACAAATTCATACTGAACAGCAAAATATTCATATTAATTCAGTGCTTATGCAGAAATTGACCTTCTGCACTGTCAAGTTGTTTAAAGTAAATTAAACAGGTTTTTGAAATCATTTAATATATTTATATATTAATTTATGTTTTATAAATGTTATGCGTTTATACATGTTGTAGAGATGTTTACAAAAAACCCTCAAATGAAAACTGAAATTATGTTTGTTGGTAACTTCAAAGATACATTGTGTATGCACATCTATAACATGCACCTGTAAATTCGTTTACATTTTTTCTGTGACTTCTAGTTCTCTGCATTTTGCTAGCAAGTGTGTAAAAAATTTTGCTTTGCACAGTCTGTGAGTATTTTCAGGTTGTGGAGCTTTAGCTTGGGTAGCTTTATGCGTATAAAGGAGAGGAGAGAGAAGCGCTCAGCATGGAGAATCCCTTTTGTCACTCGGTAGTGGCCCCAGCTGTTATATCTAAGAGAAGTTCTCACAGAGTTTCACTACGATCTCCACCAGTGTAGAAAACAGAAGACTTTGAGCTAAGAGTGAAGTAGCCATGAGAAAATGGAAAAATAAATCAAAGACTTCTGCCTCTTCTAAACAGTCGAATATGTTGTAACCTGGGTTGGAAAATTCCTTAACAGTGATTACATTAGCTTACGTGACATATCAAGATATTCGAAAAATTAGTGGCCTTAAAGACCAAACTGTTATAGTTGTGAAAGCTCCTCCAGAAACAAGACTTGAAGTGCCTGACCCAGTGGAGGTAAGGACAACCGGCTGTTTCTTGCTAGGTTACGTATCGATTTGCTATAGATGGAGCAAGTGTGTTGTGAATCTTACTGTGGTACCTGATGCCCAAGTAGGATTTATTGGCATACAGTCCTATATTCATCTGTTTTACAAACTTTAAAGATGTGGGGGTTTTTTTGTTAGATAGCAAGAGGAAACTTCAAAAATAAGTCTACATAGGGCAATCATTATTTGTTGCTTTTTTTTCTCTCAATTCCAGCTTTCCTTCAGAGTAATCCACACTATTTACAAATACTCTCTTTTGCCCTACTTTATGTAAAGAAGAGCTCTTCCTTGACAGTTGAAATTTCCTGTTTGTAACCACGTAAAATCTTGCTCTTAAGATATTCAGGTCTTTTTAAGTTTATGTAGTTTCAAAGTTCATGGCTAACTCAGTGCCTTAAACAACTTGATGCTTACCGATAGCCTAATTTATTGAGATAGATTTTCATGTAGGATTTTCTGTTCTGAAGTATTACAGTTATCGTGGAAACTTATGTTTTACTCCTAGAATCCATTCTTGCCCTTCATTCTTCCATCATCATTTTTGCTTCATTGACACTGATTTTACTCATCTGTGTAAAACTTTTTATATTCTGCTAGTGTACTTTTTGTTTGCTATCATGAAGTCTGTAGGGCGTAGGGATGTCCTTTCCTATTTTATTATAAGTACTTCTCTTTCTGAAGATGTCTGTGTTCATCTCTTTCCTTCTTCTGTTGTTCTTTTCTATGCAAGCCACAGTCTCTGAGTGCTGACTTTTGTATGAGAGATGTCTGGCTCATTCTTTTTTCCCCTTTTTCCTTTTCCTTATCTCGGGTAGATGTCTAGGGTAATGTAGCTGCTTCCTTTACCTATGTCACAATTGCAGAGAAAAATGCTTCAGGTGGCTTTTCTTTGATGGTATCCTCAGGGAGTAGCTTTACTTTTCTTCATTCCTCTCATGATTTATGAACCACATGGTTCAGTTGCTCCTGGAATTTTATTTCTTGGTAGCAATCGTGTAGTGCTTGACAATTCCCAGTTGTTATGACAGACCCAAGTATGTTGGACAAACAAATAATTTGCACAAGTCACTGCTTTAGAGCTTCAAAAAGTGTACCTAATTTCTTCATTCATGGAACAATTAGAGATAGGGTAACTCCCCAACTGCTCTGTGTTGTGTTCATACCTCTGCATTATTCTTTCATCAATACCAGTGGGTGGGTTCCAGTGAGCCCAGGGCTTCCTGCATTCTCTGTCACTTCTTTTCCTGAGATTAGTCTTCGTGGGCTTAGGCCCATTATGGTTTCCATCCTTTTTATTTTTTTTCTATCTTTGTCCTTAATTTTCTGTTTGAACCTAGGTGCAGGTTTTGGAAGAATAAATCATTTTGCTGCAATGAAGAAGGGATATCTTTTATCAGTATCCATAAATATATACTGTTACTGTTGCTTGCTTTCCTGTTTCTTTCCCTTTGGTGTAATGCTTTGATTTTTTAATTCAGTGAAATCAA
This sequence comes from Athene noctua, assembly GCF_965140245.1. NCBI lineage: Eukaryota > Metazoa > Chordata > Aves > Strigiformes > Strigidae > Athene > Athene noctua. The sequence goes on from NC_134038.1 coordinate 100,668,671, forward strand.
GCAGGTAGAGGTGCGCACAATCACTAAAACTAGCACCTAGACCGCCCTTATCCCCTCTACCCAATTTACAATTTAATTTTCAGCTTCAGGCAATAAAGTCCTCTTCCTTTCTCTCATTTGCAGTTACATTTCAGTGGTTTTTTGCGTACCTCAGTCACTCAACAGTACCTTCTCCAATTCTTTCTCTTCCCATCTCCTTTTTTCTAATTACAGCATTGCCCTAAGTAGTCTTAACTGTTTTCTCTGCCCTGGGGAATCCCTGTTCAGTTGTTGTTGTTCTCTGTATTTGTAAACACTGTCTATTATGTTACATAACTGTGAGAACGCAAGTAATATGAGAAATTTTTTATCCAAGGGAACAATAAAATATATTTGAAACAAGTCTGCAAAGAGGTATAGAATGCCTGCGTTCATGCTTTTTAAAACTATTAATGCAATACAGCTGGAGTGGGTTTATTTGTAACCAGAGTAATTTATGATTTTTCCATCATAACACAAAGATCAACTTTGCAGATTTTCTATGTCTATATATGTCACCTTTTTTTATTGCATCAGTGTGCAAAAGTTAAGAAAATAACTTATTGTGACAAATTAAGAGTTCCTGTTATTCAGAACCACCATCAAAATTGCTGCCTTAAGGGGGCAGAAGGACTTATATAAACAAGTTTTGGTGAAGAAAATGGCATCTGTTTTTCTTTTTTTGTTATTTGGAAAAACTTCCATGATAAACAGGTGCACTTACATATAGCTATTTGAGTTCAGTGAAAGTGCTGAAGGTGTGTGGGGGAGTGGGAAAGATGTTTTGGTGTCCTTTTAAAGCAGAAACATTTACACAAATGCATCTGGTAATATTGTTACGAATAATAATAAAACCTCTGACTTCCATCAAAACCCTCCAGGTTATTGTGGTTGTAAGAAATTGTTAGGAGTCCAATCCTTTATGCCTCTGGTTACAATACCACACATAAAATGGTAGGCTTCTGAGATTTGTGCTACATACCGTGGGAAAAGCTTTTATGTTTTCTTCTAGTCTGCAATACATCAGCCAAGCCTTTAACATCTTCCAAAAAATGCATGGGGGATTTCAGGTTCTCTTGATTAATAAAAAATGTGTTCAAATGCTCACATGCTAATAAGAGTTTACTCTGTATTGTCAATATTCTGTTGTGTTCATTGGTATAACACCTTAATGATGTTTGTTTTGTTAGCAGAGTGCATTGATACATTTATCCAGTACTCAAGGACCTATTGAAGTTTATCTGTGCCCAGAGGAAAACGATGCCCTCAGTCCAATGAAAACCTATAGTCAAGATCACAATGGAAACATTTCCAAAACCATTTCCAAAGGTAAAATTGTTTCTTTGTAATACTAATGCCCTTCCTTCACGTTCTTGTTCAAGATTTCATTTTGAACTTTGGTTATCCAGCTCTTACTTTTTGGCTTTATTTTTCTAAGAAGTGAAAAGCTAAGGTATTGATTTTTCTGGCTTATATTTAGTGGGAAATATGTTTTCCTCTGCATCAGTTGTTTAAAATAAGTTTCCTCTTTGCATATCATATGTAAACAAAGCTTATGCAATATTGAAGAAAGAAACAATTTTGTTCCTTTTGTGTTTTCAGATAGAACAGTAGCAGCAAAGATTGGCCTCAACACAAGAGGCAGAAATTTCTGTGTATGGGTATATGCGGCTACACAGTGTTACCGATGACATGTGTTGCCTAGAAAGTTTTCCCTTTGACTATGAATTCCACTGAAAAATGGACATCTCTCACTATACTTAATTGAATTTTATTTCACACACCACACCACCCCCCAGTAGCTGTTCAAACCTTATAAAATAATATTTTGGTAGAAAAGTTGGTGGTGATAGCAACATGAGCATTTTTGAGAAGCCCTTTGTAACACATCAAAAACGATCTGGAAATTATATGGAGGCCATTTTTTGTTGAAATGATGCTTTATGAAAGGCCCTTTTTGCAGTGGCTACTTTGATCTGTGTCTGATCTTTCTAATGAGATTAAATGTCATCTTTTACTTTTTCCTCTCCTTTCTCTTACAGAAGTGGCTTCTGCTAACTCAGGACAAGGTGACTGCTCAGTAAATATGGCAACAATCTCTCCATTGGCTTCCCCAGCCAACCTTCTACAGCAGACCGAGGACCAAATTCCCTCAAACTTTGAAGGACCATTTGTGAATTTGCTGCCTCCTCTGCTTCAGGAAGATTATTTGCTGAGCCTTGGGGATGAAGAAGGCATCAGTGACCTCTTTGATGCTTATGATTTAGAGAAGCTTCCTTCATTGATGGATGAATTTATATACAGCTGATTCCCTTAAATGCTGTCCGTATCGAAATCATGTTTTTAATGGCATCAAAAAACCTGCCGTCATTCAGTTGTCCCCTAATTACTATAAAATAGCATTATTAAGTAACTAGGCTCTTGAACAGTACTGATGTTTTAATTAAATACTCCCTAAAATACTATAAAACAAGTGAAGGCTTTTACAGCAAGGCCTTCTCCTTGACCCTGAGCTCCAGCGCCTTGTGAGTCAGCAAGTGCAAGCAGGTGACCATAAACGTTTTCTCTTCACACTCCCCCAGTCTCTGCTTACCATGACAAAGTGGGCTTATGGAGAAGGGCTCGATGAACTGGTTTAGTCCTAAGTAACAGTTTTATAATAGTATTTCAGGTCGTGCCTTCTGCAGAGAATGCATGTCTTTTGAGTGTCACAACATGGATTGTACCTGCAGTGAACATAAATATGAAGTAAAGCAAAAGTGTGAAATGGGATTCTTCAGCTACTTGTGGGAATGTTTAAATTGCTGTCATAATGCTCACTTTGAGCTGTGTATATGTCTCATTATGAGGTCAAATACTTATGTCCTTAAAAGCTTTTAATAAAATACACTGTAAATGTAGTGTATATTGCAAATATGGAAAAGTATAAAGTTCTGCCACTTCTTGTAGTAATCACAGATTTTTAAAAATGCTTGTGTGTGTGTGTGTGTGTGTGAAAGTAGTTTTTGTTTGGTTGTTTTTTTAAACTAGAACGAAGATGCACAGTTCAATTTTACTGCCCCCAGTGTGCATTAGAACTGGTACATAAATTTTTGTGGTACTAAGTGGGGCTTTGTGTTAAGTGCCTACTAGAGATGCACTGTGGGTTTTTCCCTCTATGGAAAACACTTATGTCAGGCTTTGTTTGCTCAATATATCATATTTATCTCGGTGGGTTAGCTTCCTCTGCTTACAGCTTTTTATAATTCTCTTCGCCAGCAAAATGGAACTAATTTTTTTCCAAAGTACATAACTGTAAGTACCACATCAACCGAATTGCATTTATTTTTTGAAGATCTTTGGTAGTATAGTATAGTACCAATATTTATTTTTTTGAACGTGAGAGGAATTCTAAGAAGTCTTAAATAATTTTTTTTTGAGTGTAAAATATGTTGCCATGTTCTGGGCTAAATTAATGTAATGTTGATTAGATGATGCCCATATAATCCTTTTGTTTGCATTACTGTTGTGCTTATCTGACATACTCAGAAAATTAGTACTATTTGTACTGTAGTAGAATATTATGTATGCAGGTTTTCTGGTACCATTGAGTTGCTGCTATGAAAGCTCACACATGAAAAGGCAAGAAGTCACAGTACTAATAAGGAAACTGTATGACTGTGTGAGTTTTGGAATATAACAAATGTATAAAGGGCAACACATAAAGAACTGTTAAACAGTGTTAAGTGTGTGTTTATATGTACAAATGTGTGCATAGATCATTCAGCAGTTGTATTTAAGTTGATATATGTTCTCAACTCACACTTTAGTTATCTAGCAGTTTTGTACAATAGAATTAATTTGTAAACACTGCCAGAATATTTTCTAGCTGGTTTGTAATTTTTTAAGAGTTTTTTTAGATGTGGATCTGTAAATAAAATTGTAGTATTTAAAGTTTTTGTCTTGTGGAAGAGGAAAGTAAAAGTTGTGTGAGCCTGATTTGCGAGACAAAGGGGCACTTTTGCGGGGGAAGAGAAAATGAAGACTAACGTAGACCATCTTTTTTGTACAAATTAAACAAATTGTCCCAATGTGTGTGGGCAAAATACTAATCTAATTTAGCTTTGCATTGTATGCTAGTTTAAAAACCCCTCTGTAAAATACTGTAAAAAAAAAAAAAAAAAAACAAACAAAAAAATACCCCAAAAAAGCTTTTATGCGAGTTTTGTAAATAGATTTATTAAAGGATGACCTGTTCTCTAGCTGTGATCTTACCACTTCAAATGGATGTAATTTGAATAAATTTTGTATGGTAATGAATCAATAAAAAGGATTTTTTAAAGAGTTTAGATTTGTATACAGCTAATTCTTCTTACTCTCGGTGCCTATCATGCTGCTTCTTGGAACCTAGCTGTTACTATTTTCATTGTTAGTGTTCATACTCATTTCACATCAGATATGTTTCAATCCTGTTTTTTTTTAATTATGCTAACAACAAATTTAGTGGGGTTTTTTTTTTGTGCCAGAGTGAAACAAGAATGAGACATGTAAAGAGACATAGTAGGAGATCCAGAGCTTGGGATAACACAGGTTTATTTTCACTTGTTACCCCATATGAATTAGGAACAGACTTCTTGTGAACTTCATAGAAATGGGGTTATCCTAGGATTAAATAGCATGAAAGCAACTGTTGAGGATCTGTTTAACCTTCCTACTGATACATCTCCAGAAATCTCCTAATAGTAGCTTTGGAGACAAGTTCTGTTTACTTGAGTCATCTCTAGCAGTCTCTTGCATGTGACATGCATTTACAAACTTGCACTCCCTTTCTGGTCTTGGCACCTCTCTGGATGTACGACCTTCAATTACTAAAAGGAAAAAACCCACAACAAACGAACAGGATAGTAAAATCACAGTAATATGGTTGTTTGCTTAAATGTTACACTTCTGAGCAAGTCATCTGTGTCTTGTCACCTCCCCTGCGCACAAGAATGTTACCAGTTTATCTCTTAGTGCACCTGTCCATTCTGTACTTTCTGCACACAGCAGTACTGGAAGGAAGATGACAGGGAAGATCCTCTCTTCTTCTATATTCCCAATAAATAATAAAGGAGAGCTAGAGGACTGTGTTCTCTGATCTCCCTTTGAAGCAGAAATGACAATGTGTCCCCTCTCTGTCCTACCTGTCATAGCTCCCTGGCCTTTTCTCGGTTTCTCTGTTCTACTGCTCCCATAAGCACTTTTTTATTTGCCCCTAGACTCTGCTACTGCTTGCCAGGTTTCATGTCATTTTCTCTCCTCTTCCGTCTGCTTTCTGTATCTGCTTTGTAAACTTTGGATGTGCTGACCTGCAGGAGAAAAAAACCAGCTAGGTAAAGAAGTTAATTTTGCTCCCCTGAGCTAGCACAGTATACTTCAACATTATCCAGCATACAAATACTAGTTTCAGGGTGGGTTTATCAGGGCCTGTATGTGCTGCGAGCAGATGGAAAGGGATTCTGAGAAATCTGTCAATACTGGCCTGAATGACAGGTGACTACGCACTCCTATACACAGAGGAGTTTAAAAAAAAGGGTTCCTGCCCTTGCACCCACAGTGGGAACTTGTCCATCTACAAATAACAGACATTATTGCTTTCTATTCTTTTTGACTTAGATCTGGAAGAGTAAATTACACCACTGATACACACATGGCCATTTTTGTTGTAGAAAGTAAGTATAAAAGATATGTAAGGTAGTTTTTGTATCATGAGACATTGTTACATGTTTAGAAGAACCAAATTTTGCAGCATATGCCAATTTTTCTGTATGTAACACAGTTAATGTATAATGCCGTTAGTGTTCTTGGAGCCAAAAATTCTCAAGATTACATGAACCAATAGCCTGTATATCAAAGTTAGTGGAATTGTATTAACAAAATCATAAACAAGTTGAATTAATTTCCCTGTTTTGCTTTTCTTGCTGTGGCAAGATCTGCCTCTCTACAGCTAAGCAAAGATCCACAGAATGCTTTGCCTTTATCAGGTTTGGGAGTTTCTTCACCCACTTTTTTCTTTCTAAAACTTGACAGGGAGAAAGTGTCATATCTAACAGAACGGGTTGCTATCAATTGAGTGGTGCTGAATGTTGCTGACAAATGACCAGACAGATTCTCCTAAATTGCAGGAATAGAGGATGAAATCTAATTTCTTGTGTCTAAGTTTAGGACTCCATGTTCTTCCTGCAAGCCTTCCCACTTACTTTTCCACCCAGAATTGCATGCTATTTATGAGAGAATAAGGTTGTCCTGTAAAAATCGGGCCCTCGCTTTCCCAGCTGTTTCCCTTCCCTAAGGATATTAGTTGAGATGCTCTAAAACAACTAAGGATGTATCTTCTACTGACTGTAAGCTAAAACTGAGGTTTGTATTTTATTTTCCTCATAGCTTTTGTATTTTCCAACCACCTACTCCTTCAAAACCTGTGATGACTTAAGATGGTAACCCAGCCTGAGGCCAGTCTCTTCAAGCCTACCACCCCTGGAGAGTTGGAAGTGAGGAAAGCAGGCAACTTGGAAAGGACATGTTCTGAAGCTGGAGCATGTACATTGCCAATCTCCACAAGGCCTGTACTGGCACTTGTACTGCCAGCTCCTCTTAAAAACTCTTAAAAAGCAGTTCTCCCAAGTGGGTATAGATAAGCTCTCTTCCTGAGGTCAGGACGTGGTAGTGAATCATGTGCTTCCCTTCCTACCTGCTGCACTACCAGTAGTCTGCGTGCAGCTTTGTTATTACGAATATGCTATAAAGCAATTTAGATTTGTGAGCTTCAAAAGCACTCAAAGGTGCCTTCCATGTTGTGGCTACCTCCTAGGACTGAACAGGACTGTGCCAGCACAAGGGCTGCTTGATATTATGAATTCTTGGCAGCGGGACAAGGTAAGGACTCTGCCGGATCATGCTGAAACTGATCAGCATGGCCTATTTATGTCACTAGGTATGGGACTCAGGGGTTATTCCTGCCTGGGAGCTGTTCTTGGAGCTCACTGCTCCCCTTAACAAGTAGTAGTCAGTCTTGCCCATCTGGAAATTTTTGGATGTGTCTTGCAGGCTATCTGTGCTTTGCTCCTTCAGTCAACCATAAAACAGTGTTGATGTCTGCCCAGTTCTGCGTAACCAGAGAGGTAACACTTGGCTAGTTAAGATAACTATGGGGGTAGTGCAGTGCAGTGCTCCCAGAATAGAGAAGTTTAACTCGCGGACTGAAGGTGAAATACTTGGAATACGGGAAACTGAAAAGAATGACTGACCTTATCAGGAAGCAGTTAAAAGACTGATTCATAATATAGATATGACATTACTTACTGACATACTAAGGACTACTTACACCATTGAGGAGGATGTCTGAAACAGATTAATGCAACCACTGATTTTAAAATGTTTTCCTCCATCAAAATGCTGCAAAAATAATGCATCACTGTCTCACTGAGAGTACCTCTCAAAAGTACTTGTGTACTTAAACAAAGACCAATCACAAAGGCAAATGTATCTTAAGCTGTAATAATGACTCTATCCTGAGGCCAGGGTGATATTAATAGTGCTCCGTCCTGCCTGGAATGATTTGTTCTTAAAAAACTGATTTAAATGAAGTGCTTGTTTCTTTCTGTCCCATTCTCCTCTCCAAATCTCTCCTGTTACTTCATGCTCATTGTTATCCTTTTTTTGCCTGTGAACATTGTCAGATAAGCGTGACATAAAATCAGCATCAGTTTTTAAGAAAAAGGAGAGGGAGGGGAAGTGATATTCATAAGTAGAAGCTGCCAACTTTTATCTGCTAGCAGACCATTAGGCCTATTATGGAATACACTCAGGGCTTTCATTCACTTTCCCTTCAGTTCAGGTGAGACTGTAATCTGCTATCTGGAGAATAAAATAATGATTTGAAAGGCTCCTTCTAAAGAGAGTAACTTAATGCAATTACAAGAAACAGTGATTTTTATATTCCAAAGCTGGCTATCTCAAAACAAAATATGTTAAAGATAAAATAATCTTTTCAGGTCAACTGTGTACATTAAAAACAAAGCAATAATATTATGCTCACCCTCTATAACAGTTTGATCAACAAGTAAACTACATGCTTAATAATCTGCTTAGACCCCTAGCTTTAGCTATCCAAGTTTAAACGTCCAGACTACTGTCTTCCAAAAATATTAGTCAGAAAAGTTGCCAATAGCCCCTAAACTGGAGGAAAACAATGCCAGAAACCCTAGCCACCTCATGAAATAGTTTGACCAATGTCTTCCAGACTAAACAAAAGTTGCTACTAGCACTGCATTTTGAGGTAAGTAATGAATAAAGATCAAAAGGTGTTGTGGCCACAGAGGAACGAATAGCTCATCATTAATTTGCATCAGACACATCAGACACCAGCTGTTTTAACTGGATACGTATTGCCGGACTTAATTTTCAGTTAAAATAAAGGCGAGTCTCCAAGGATTCGGGAACCTCGCGCAGAGGACGTGCGGCCTTGGCGCTCAGCTGATGCCCCGGCACCGGTTATGCGCAGTTCTAACACAGCCACGGCGCACTGCTGGAGGAAATTCCCTTTTCACCTCTACGGCTTCCCCTTCAGGCTGCCAATGCCCGACGTTGCCGCCGCCTGCCCGCTGGATGCCGCGGGTCCCGGCTCCGCGGCCCCACGGCCACCCTTCCTTCCCTCCGCGGCCCGGCCGCGAAACGCCGCTCGAGCGCTCCGCCGAAGCAGCGGGGCTCTGCCCAGGGCCGCCGCCGGGGCACCCTCCTATGTCTGAGGGCGGCGAGCAGGCCTCCCTCACGGCTCCGCGCCCGGCGGCCGCCCCGGCCCCTTACAGCTTCCAGGGGGTGAAGGCAGGGCCGGGCCGCGCCCCGCTGCCCCCCCAGTTTTTCCCGGAGCGGAGGACGGGCCGCCGCTCCCCGCCTCCCCGCTGTGAGGGCCGGGGCTGGCCGTGTGAGGAGCCGTCCGGGTAGGCCTCAAGCTTCGCTCTCGCCCCACGTACGGCGGTCCACCGGCGAAAGGAGCGGCAGCGCCGGCCCAGCCCTCAGACATCGCGGCGGGACCGGGCTGGCGGTGACCGTGACCGTGACGGTGTCGCGTCGCCCCGCCCCGCCCCGCCGGGCCGTGCAGCCGCGCGCTCTCTCGCGAGGCCGCGCCGCCGCGCTGCCCGCACTATTTTGGCCGCTGCCGCGCGCCGTTACGACGCTGCTGCGCGCGCGGAGGCTTGAGGCGGGGCGCGGCGGCCGTGATGGCGGAGCCCAGCTGAGGCGGCGGTGAGTGTCGGGGGTCGCCGCTGAGCACACCCCCCCTTCCCCCCTTACTCGTCCCCTTTCCCTGACCGGTTGTGGCTGTAATGGCCGAGTTCTCCTCCTCCTCCTTCTCCTCCTCCTCCTCGCCCGGCTCTGCCCGTGTCGCGCCCGTGCGATGCTGCCGTCCTCTGTGGGGCCTCCCCTGGGCTCCGCGTTAAAGTCGGGAGGGGGAGGTGACCGCTGTGGCGGGAGTCCCCCCGAGGTCTAGGGGGCCGAGGTGCTGCTCGGGGGTCGGGTGCCGTCAGCGGGATGGAAGCCCGGTGTGGGGCCGAGCTCGGCTGGGCTCTGAGGCATCCGTGCTCTCGGCCGGGCCAGGCGGCGGCCCCGCTGCGCACCAGCCTGCCGCTTGCCACCGGGCACCGAACAAGCTTGTCCTGGGGCCCTGAGCTGGGCGGCGGGCTCGTTCTATTTTATATTAACGCTACAGTTTTCTACTACTCTGTAAGACTGGGGATAAAAGCCCGGGGCTTTATCGGAGACACCTGTTGGTAAATAGAGGAAAAAGCAACCCTCTTCCACTTGGACGGGAGTTTTCCCGTTGGAAAGAAGTACTTTCTTGCTATGTGCAAGAAGATCAAGGAGGGATGATCGAAATAGACCAGGGCAAGGGAAGTTCTGTTTGTGTCAAGACATTAAAACGTTTTTATTCCCTAGCGTTCATTTTTTAAATGGAATTGTCAAGTTCTGTAGGTACAGCGTGACAGTACAAGAAAACTACGTTCGCTTATTGTTTTATTTTTGCCACTTATTTTAGTCAATCTCTTGGAGTAGCTGCCCATTCGAATCTGCATTTATTTATTTGCTTGTGAAGAAGAGATCTCATGCACGTCAATGGAACTAGTGCAGATATCAAGTAATCTGTTAAAAAACTTTACTGTGGTTGTAATTTAAAAAAAATAGTGAATGTCTTTAGCTAAAACTTACTGTTAATCTCTTTTTCCTTTTTTATTCAAAATCTTAAACTTCTGACTGAAGACAGAAATCTGGAGGTCTGAAAGAAATCAGACTTTGACAAAAAAGCACTATAGAAAAACAACAAAAAGATTAGTGCCTCTGCTTGGGGAAAATGTGGCTGTTCTGCTTTGTCAACCAGTCATCATGTGTATGCAGCCGTAACAAGGTCAACCTGAGCAAGAAACATCTTTCTGCAAAGGGAATGTTTATTGGACAATAACAAGCTCATGGTTTTCTGTCTGCTAGTTCTGCTTGTTCATGCCGTGTCTTCTTCCTTTTCCCCCCCCCAGGATTATTATCTGAGAGGATTTAAACCTTGCTTTTAAAAAGGTATGAGTTTTATTTTGCCTGTATTCTTTCTTTTGTGGGCCACTGAAACAAACTAAGCTTATTTGTTTTGCCAGCTGCTCCATTATATCAGATGTTTTTCTGGAAGAGAGGAAAAAACAAATGCAAAAGTTTTTTTCCTCTCCCTGTAATGAGTTGTTAACTTTGCCTATTTGTAGATACTGTTAGTGGTATAAAGTAGTGTAAGGGATGTCACGTCCCCCCAGTATTCTTTATTGCTAGACTTTTCATAGCCTTTTATTTTTGTTTATCCTTTGCTGTGTTTTTTTATAGATCATGGGATTTTTGATCTAAAAGAATGCTAAATGCTTAAATACCTTTGTCAGACACATCCTCTTTGTGATATCATTATATTCCTTTTTAACTTAAAAGGCAGATGTGTAATGGTTCAGGTTATATGAAGATTTATTCTGAAGTATATTTTGCAAGATTGGCTGAAGGACTTATACTGGGGAAATGCACAGGTGTTTAACTCTTATTTTCCTCAAGAATTCAGTTGCAACATCCGAAAGCATTTTATATGCCAGTAGCCTGAATTTTCTGTTCCTGAAATCTAGTTTTAAAGAAATTAAAGCCTTGTTTGTTTTGTTCTTTACTGTCAGTTAGGAAAGGGGTGTATTTTCCCTGTAAACTCTGTGAAATGCCCTTGTGTGATTTCCTCAGTAAACTGTTTAGACATGCACAGAACCTAGTTTCCAATGGTAAATCGGACTTCATTCTGGTTAAGAGTTACACACAGCACTGTGTGAGGTGTGTAATTAATGCAGTAACTTTTTTATAGGCTTCTTTAGCAAATAACTTTTTTCCTTTGCTGAAAACTGATCTGGATCTTGAGAGCTGCTGGGACATGAAAAGAGCATATATATTTACTTTCTTGTAGAAAATATGATTAGATTTTAATGATCATGTATGATTCTAGTATATTATATGAGCCTGATGTTAATCTAGCTATTTTATATTAGTTATGTATAGTTGTTAAATATCTTGTACCTGAGGACAGGAATTTTTATGTTGTTGTCTTGATGAATGAAGTGATTCAAACAAAAGGCCTGTGGGATCAGGAATTCTGGGAATAGTTTGGTTTGTTTTCAAAAGAACTATGAAGACATATCGAAATACTGTGCAGCTGTTTTCAGCACACAAAGAGCCAGAATAGCCTCTGAAGCAGGTGCTTGAATCTTCTTTCATTCTACTGTGATGTGAGAGGAAGCGTATCTGTCACATAACATGAACTCATTATTTCACTGTGATGCCTGACATGATTAAGAATACTTGTGTCTTGGATATGTCATGTCAGAGGAGCTGCAGGGTTTTTGAATTAGAAAGTGATAAGGTACAGGTTATTTAAAAAAAAAACCAAAACCTATATGGTTTGTAGCTTTGTCCTTGCCTGTGTTTGAGACCTCGGGGGAAGAGGGCATCAGGAAGTACCTCTGGATAGTTGATTGTTTTTATGTGCTCAGTATCCTTCATACGTATGATACATTGCAGGTGTATATATAGGAATGTATGTGACTTTTTTTGTATGAAAACATATTCAGTAGATACTAGACCTTTGATTTTTATTCAAATGTTTGCTAATATCAATCTTCTCTAAAGCTTCTAGAAGATGCCTGCTGCCTGTGATTCAGTGCTTGAAGATATTGAAGATATTGTGTCAGCAGAAGATTTGAAACCACATGATCGACAGTTTGTAAGAAAGAATGTTTTTCCAAAAGCACGAAAACGCAATTCACAAAAAAATATTCAGACAGATGATGATCCCCCAAGTGACAGGTAAATTCTTCCGTCAATGCTATCTTGTTGCTTTTCTCATATCTTATGTGCACTGTCAGCTTCTAAAAATAACATGGAAATTCTCATTATCTCATAAAGCAAAATCTGAATACAAGACCAAAAAAGTAAAATAGTCTTCATAGAATGTAGTGGTAACGAATAATAAATCCTAGGTAAACTTTCTTTAGAAATTAGTTATGACTGAGATAGCGATTAATGGAGTAATCAAGTTGGAGAAATTGTTCCTGTTACTTAAGCTTTTACGTGTAAAGCATTTCGGAAAAATTGTATGCTTCACCCTAGTTGAAGCACCCTATCCTTCAAAATGCAGTCCTGGAGTATCTTTTTGACATCTGGAAAGAGAAATAAAAACAAAATTCTGAGAATCACAAAAGGTTTGAGGTTGGAAGGGACCTCTGGAGGTCATCTTGTCCAATGCCCCCTGCACAAGGACGGCCACCTAGAACCAGTTGGCCAGGAGCATGCCTAGATAGTTTTTGAAGATCTCTAAAGTGGGAGATACCACCACCTCTCTGGGCAACCTGTGCCATCCCTGTCAGCCTCACAGTGAAAAGGTGTTTCCTGATATTCAGAGGGAGCCTCCTGTGTGTCAGTCTGTGCCTGCTGCCTCTGGTCCTGTCACTGGGCACCACTGAAAAGAGCCTGGCTCTGTCCTTTTTGCACTCTCCCTTCAGGTATTTATATACATTGATAAGGTCTTCCTGAGCCTTCTCCAGTCTGAACAGCCCCAGCTCTCTCAGCCTTTCCTCTTATGAGTGATGCTCCAGTCCTTTAATCATCTTTGTGGCACTTTGTTGAACTGCCTCCAGTATGCCCATATCTCTCTTGTGCGTGCATCCCATCAGGACCCAGAGACTTAGGTATGTCCAGTTTGCTGAAGTAATTCCTGACCTGATCCTCTTCCATCAAGGGTACATCTTTTCTTCAGTCTTTCCATGTAGTTCTGGAACCTGGGGTTTCCAAAGGCTGTACTTTTTGTATGTACATCCTGCAAGTGATAATAATAAAACTTCTTTTGAACTTAACTGCTTTATTTCAATGGAAGTAGTATGCAATCACTACAGAATGTGTCTTTGCATTTTTCCTTCTGCTGCAGTGCAATTGATTAAAGTATAGGTGAACTCAGTTATTGATTCTAGTTTCTGTAGCCATTTAGAGATCTGGAGTTTGGTTTGTTGAGGTTTTTTTTTTTCCTAATAATTTCAAGCTAGTAGAGGAAATTTTCCCACATTATAAAGTGAAAATAAAGTATGTCTGGAATGCATAGGAAATTCAATTTTGTTTTTTTGTTAGTGTTCAAAGGAGATTTTATAAATGTAACAGTACACCTTTTATTTGAAGCCCCATAAAGGTGCATTGACCACAGGAGTGTGTGGACAGCTGAACTGGTGGTCTATACACTAGCAGTCCATTCTCCTAAGTATTCAGGTACTATATATTATCTAACAGACTGTATTTTAGTGGTTTTGACCCAAGAAAGCCCATTGAATATATTGTGTTTAGACAGTAGGAAGTCTAAATACACTGTATGTAAGCAACACATGTTGTGCATGTCTACTTAATGATCATTAATTTTCCATCAAATTTCTATTTTTAGCAAGGGGGGAAGTATCTTTAAAAAAAGAAGTATGGAGAGAGGAAAAAAAAAAACTTGTGGGCAGGGCGAAGGATTTTATTCCAGGATGTGTGTTGTTCTTATACTGGCATCTTTAGCTTATTGGTGCAGTTATCCCAGGACTTTCAATGAGAGCTTCTTGCAGAATTTTTTTGTTGTTCTTTAAACCATTTTGTGTGCTAGCTCCCTGGTGCACATTGGCCATGCTGCTTCTGTAGCTCAGAAAGGTTGGGGAATGAACTTTCAGTTGTGAGTGTGGCTGGTAGAAGGCTTAAGTTAAGAATATAAAGATGGCTTGTATGGAGGTGGCATGGATGAAAATATTTCACATGGTTATGATTTAATAGCAGTTTAAAGTTTATTAATGGTGTGAGGCAGATCAAGGTTGAATTTTAGCAGCACTTGATCACTGAGTAATTTAAAGATTAACAAGGTGATTTGGTAGAATGTTATGGTAAAAACAGTGATGCATTTACAGATTCGAGAGTGACAAGGTTCATGCTAATTTACTACAAGGTGTTTTAAGTCAAAGGATATATGTATGTACATATATATATAAACACAAAACATACACACAGAGTGTGGAAGTATTCAGATACCCCGTAAAGTATATAAACATCCACATTCATGAAGGCAAATGTCCATATTTAAGCACATAGATAGGTAAAGAGGTGGATTGAAGAGACTAGTTTATTGTTAAAATTTCCCTTGTCTTGAGGGATGCCCAACACATAAGTATTTATCAGTGGTCAATAATTGAGATTCAAGAAGTCTGACTTCACCTTGGCCTTCCATCACCTTTGTCGGTGAGAGGCGTCCCAGCTCAGGGCAGGTGCTGGTCACAGCCTGCTGCGATCCAGGAGAGCTCAAAGGGTCTTGCTTGGAATCGCTATTTATAGGGTCCGAGATAACTGACTTTCATTGGGTATTTTTTCATTTCTAGCCAAATGGGATGATGGCATATTCTGGTATTTTCTATCAATTGTACAAGCCCAGAACTTGTTAAATCTTGGAGTTCTGGTATCATCCCCTTTTGGGCCACAACTCAAGTAGAGATGTACTAGACTATCAGGTGGTATCTATTGTTCTTAAATGATAAGAGGTGGGGGGTTGAAACCAATTGGGCTAAGGGGATGCCTTAATGCTCTGGTCTATCCCAATTTCTCAACTGGCCTTTCCCAGTTCATTTTGAATAGGTGTGTGTGATAGGGTAGATGGGAATCGGGTGCCTTAAGGGAGTGCCTGAAAGCTCCGGTCCACTGTGTTTCCCTGTTCATCTTGGGTTGGCTTGTGACCTGCGGGGGAAATTGCCCTAAGGCTCAAGGAGGAGGTGGGGAGTTGTACCACTGCAAGAGGGAACTGCAATCAATAGGTGACACAATATCAAAGGGTTGCAGTTTAGTTCTAACAGTTTGTTTGCTGGTGGCCTAATTTCAGTGTGGTTGCTTGAAGGTCACTTGTTAAATGATATAATTTTCAGAAAGTTAGATTGTTGTGGTTTTTTTTTTTTTTTTTTTAACATAACTGCAGTGTTCTGAATCTCCTCTTATCCTTCAGCTCTTGTACTTTCTCCATTCTAAAACTTTTCTTGCTCTTCGTGGTGGATTGACCCTGGCCAACAGCTGGGCCGCTTGCTTATCCCTCCTCCTGGTAGGGTGGGGGGGAGAACTGGAAGAGCAAAAGCGAGAAAGCTTGTGGGTTGAGATAAAGACAGTTTAAGTGAAGGATAGAGTAGGGAAAACCCCCCAAGTCATGCAAAGGCAATCACTTGCAGCCTCCCAGAAGCAGACGGATGCCCAGCCAGTCTCTGAGCAATGGCTGGTTTTGGAAGACCAAACCCCCAGTTTTTGTTGCTGAGCATAATGTCATCTGGTATGACATCATGCTCATCCTTTTGGTCAGTTTGGGTCAGCTATACTGTACATGTTCCCTCCCAACCTGTTGACCATCTCCAGCCTGTCTGTGGTGGGGTGGAGCATGGTGGAAAACAGAAGGTTTTGATGCTTTGCAAGCACTGTTCAACAAAAGCGAAAATGTAGGTGTTATCAATGCTGCTTTAGTCACAAATACGGAACCACAAAACCATACGGGTTGTGGTGGAGAAAGTTAACTATCCCAGCCAGACCTAATACCTACTACAATAAAATAACATAATTATGATGTTTTTCCACAGCTGATTTGGAGTTGGTTTGTGTTGCTTATTTTATATTTGGAGCATTACGATTGAGTCTGTTCAGTGGGCTTAAAGGCAAAGCTTTTTCATTTTTAACATGCCTTTTTCATTCATTTTTACTTAACAGCATTATTCCTGGTGTTCAGAAGATCTGGATTCGTACATGGGGATGTTCTCACAATAATTCAGATGGTGAATATATGGCTGGACAGCTGGCTGCATATGGATACAAAATTACAGGTAACAATATCAGACAAGTCGCATAATTCAGGTTTTTTGTGGAGAATGTTTAGAGCTGTCAGGCTGTCATCAAATGTTTTTAGACTTAATTACACTTTTTTGAATTTCCCTTTGATCTCTTTCTGATTTGAAGGTGAGGAGGTAAAGTGCTTTCCTGGCATTAAGCAGAATGATTACAAGATGAGTGCTTTCAGAATGGTTAGGTTTTCCTGACAGGGCAGCCATCTGATAGATATCATGCAGTGCTTTTTGTGGGCATCTTGTTTGCTAAACTTAATTGAAAAGTTTTCATGAGAGTAGAAGCGCAAGATCTTAGTTCTTGGGCAGAATCTAGCTGGTTATCTGTAATTGGTGGAACCCAAGTGAGAGAGAGGAAGTAAGTAAGTGTGTGTGTGTGAAGGAAGCATAGTGATGTGTGTGTTTGCTGCTGAAGCAGAGGTGAACTACTCCATATGAGTGAGCCTTTGTTTTGGGAGGGATGATCAGTATAATGGAGGTGGAGTGATACAGGATTTTATCTTGTACATTCAAGAGAACTGAAAATGCTATTTCTCCTTTCATTACAAATACTTCAGAACACTCCTAGTCATCTTGTTCTGCCTCCCCAACCCTAAACAAAAAACCCAAACTTAGGGTTGTACTGGCCACATTTCATCTTTTTAAAGCAAAATGTGTTGAAAGAAAAGCCGTAGAAAGCTGAAAACTTAGATTGATGTCATGTTTCAATGGAGAATTATTATCTGCGTACTTTTGTGTACCTTATGACGTCAAAATAAAAAATACATTTTATTAATTAATTCAAGTTTTGATTTGTCTTGCATTTAATCTTGTGTCTTACTTGTACTGAAAGACTGAAAAGTTGTCTTTCCTGACATTTTGCTAGAAGTATTTTATTCCTGATACTGGAAAATGATTGTTTCTTTTCTTGAACATTTCATGATATCATCCAACAGCTACATCTCATTTTTGGTTTTTGCAGTTGATCATTCTGTATTTATCTAATTAGAAACTACATACTGAATAATTTGAGTGCTGAACTATTTTAGGGAACCCTGGTGATTAATTAATAGTGTAACTCTGGAGGGGGTATGCTCTTTTCACAGACAAGTGGAGTGCTGCTCCAAAAGCCTTATTTATACAGCTGTTTGTGTAAAACTACAAATGAGTTCTCAATTTTGCCTTGTTATGGCTTTCTTAAATTTAACTTCTTTTTACCTTTTTTTCCTCTAAAGCATAGCATTCCAGAAGCTACTTTGGCTTGTAAAGATTTGTATGACTGTCCTGTGCTTTTGGAATTTTATTGGGAGAAATGTGGGAAAGATGGAGAACAGTGAAGGAATGAACTGTCTAAAATTTTTGATACCTTTTCTTTTTAGAAAATAAAGTGTTTGTAACTTGAGTAATAAATCTACATCTAGAATTTGAAACTAAGAACAAAAAACTGAATAAAAGTTTCAGTAGCTGGGACAGGAATACCTGTAGAGTAATTCTGGTAATTGTATATGAAGTTAACTACTAGTTTCTGGTCATTTTTAAACTGATGTCTTGATTTAGTTTGTGTGTATCTATATACATATATTAAATCAAACAAACAAAAAAACGCAATGCTGAGGTGATAGGCACAAATTACCCAGTATGATTTCTTTCTTGTGAAATTAGTTAACTTCTTTTTAAGCTGATTTATTTAAGGACCTATGGAAATTTCATTTTTCAACAGAACAAAAATACTGGCTACAAATTCTCAATAAAATAGGTTTTTACAAATCTATCTATTGAATGTTCTCCTTTATAAGGTGTTGATGAAGCTGCAACTGATTGCAAGTATGGTAGCTGTATGTGAGAATATGAGGTGGTGAAGAGGGAAATTGCCTTTCTGCTTAATGTGGTGATGCTTCTGGCCACAAGTGTGCATGAAAGTACTCTCTTCCTGTGTGGATTGCTGATAATGTCTTTCAGTTTCACAGTGGGACTAATCTGTTTAATGTCTTTAATGGACTAGGAAGATGGGATGTTACATACCTTCAGCACGTTTGTAGACTATGCCAAACTGGGGGAAGTGGTTCAGAGGGACCTGAATAGACTAGGAAAAGGGCTAACAGTAATCATATGACATTTAGCAAAGGGAAGTGCAAAATCCTAGGGTTGGCGTAACCCTGGCTAGTGGTAAAGGTAGGAGTGGGCAGACTGACTAGAAAGCAGCTTTACAGAAATTTGGCATTGAGGTAGATTGAGCAGAAGTCAGCAATGTGCTCTTGTAGTAAAAAAGGCAAACATCCTGAGCTGTGTTAGCAAGAGTGTAGCCAGCAGGTCTGGGAAAGTGATCCTTCAGCTCTGTGTGGTACTTGTGAGATGGTGTTTGGGCTGCTGTGTCCAGTGATCCAGCTTGGGCCCAGTCTTGGTGTCCCCAGGAAAAGAGAGAGGTTGATGTAGTGGAGTCCAGTGAAGTGCCACCAAGATGATTTGGGAGCACATGGTATATGAGGAGACACTAGGAAGACTGGGTTTCTTCAGCCTTGAGAAGGCTCATGGAAGATCCTAGTTGCAGACAGAAGTAGGAGGATACAGAGAAAATGGAAGTCAGTCGCTTGTCAAAGGTGTGCAGTGAGACAAAAGACAACAGAGTCTTGTTCTTGACAAAGTGGCAGTTAAGATTTTTTTAGGATCTGGTGCATAACTTACTGCTCATGCTGTCTATCTTTCTGTAGAGGAAATACCAATATAGAAAGTTTCCCACCATTTCTTGAGTATCTCTCATCAATCCCTTTTTAAGAAAGCTTGTTGGATTTTTTTATAGTAAGTCATCTGGAAAGTTCAGCTAGAATGTCAAGGAGGTATTTAATCTCTTTTTGCCATATACAGTGAAGTAGTTAGGAGTAGTAAGTATTGCTTAACATAATCCAAACTTCAAACATTTATTGAACTAAATATTGCTTACACTAATGCAAAAAATGAAAAAAAAAAAAAAGTTTTGCAAGAGATATTTTCTAAATCAGTGCATCTGTTGCTAGAATTTGTTAGTTTAATGTAAAACTATTATAAAATTGAGGAAAAGATAAAAATACTCTCTAAGGTGAAAGATTGTTGTCACACCATTCTGCACAGCTATTACTTGAAAGTGTTTTGATCAGCCTGTTTCCTACATGTTCCTAAGCTTTTGATTCAACACCACTTACTTAAGAGATGCTGGAATAAAGTTCTGGTTCTAAGAAATGTGAGCTTCACTTGCAGTTGTTGCTTCATTATAAGGGAAATGGTCAAGTACTGTTTCTAGTGTCTTCTATCTCATTGCAAGACTGGGGGGGAAAAAAGACTATCAGACTTCCTCGCTAACTAGAAGTTGTAACAATGCAACCTGCCTTAAGTTGACTTAGTTGAAAATGAACGTTGCTTTAATGGTGTCTTCTAATTATAGAAATTAATTTTTATGACTTATTGCAAAAATCTTACGCTATTCCTTATCCTTGTTGATTGCATGGATTTCTACCCTGTTTTTCATTTGAACTGTTCAGGAGATGCAGAAGTCATTTTAATTCTTTATTTTTCCCTTGCCTTTCATCTGTTTCAATAATGTTCCTTCTGTACAAGCAGCCTTTGTTGCTTTCAGGAGTGGCTATATCCAAAGGTGAAAACTGACGGTTGTGATACAGTTTTTCACAGCAAAGACTATCTCTGGGGGGAGAGCACAGTGTGAATTGTCAATATACAGATATTTCAATAAAAGCAATGCTGATTTAAAAATCAGGAACTGCATCAGCTTTAAAAAAAGGCAAAGGGAAACCAGCAGAAGACCTGAACCTATTTTTGTATTTGCCTTTACAATGTGAAGGTAGGCAGTATTCAGAACAAATCTCGCATACCATTCTGTGGGAACACAAAGCTCCTTTGTTAGTCTGAGCCACACAGAAATGTGTGGACCAGCTGCTATCAGTGTGGGGCTGTACCACCGCACTTGTCCCTGTTCTGAAAACAGTGTAGCTGACGGTGGCTTTACAGGTTCTAAAACTGGTTTTAGTTTCTTGGCAGCATGACTCTCTGTATAGTTAGATATGCCTGCAGACCTACTAGAGGGTTCCTTTTGAGATTGACCCCGGAGTAAGAAACTCTCACCTGTGAAAAAGGGGAAGTGGGCGAGCTGGGAGCTCAAATACTGGGAGTCAGATGTTTGTTTGGGAAGGGAATTCAGAATGTGTGCCACTTAATAGCACTTTCTCTCTGAAAAATGGGAGCCAAACATGAATAGTCAGACTCAGAAGGAATTGACTTCTGAGGTGGGTAGTTGTATTAGCATTTGTTGGCATATGTAGGTTTCTGGTTCTGTGGAATAAATGATTTTTGGCCCAGCCTTCTGGAATGCATTTTGATGGATCAAGTAGTTAGGTATGCTTGTTATTTTGTGATAACTGCTTTTGGCTTCAGGTCCAAAGCATCCCCTCAGTCATTGTAAAACATGCGGGGGGAGACATTACTAGTGACTTGCAAATACCAGAAGAATGAACAGTAACTTTTCTTTTTATAGAGGAAGCAAAACCTGTTATTGAACATTCAGTGAAGCTAAACCAGTAAGAGCTTATCTGCACTACACTACTTTTTTTTTTTTTTTCTTTAGAAATAGATGCTAACGTGGAACTCTTTCTTCCTGCAGCATGGGATTCTAGAAGCAAAAAGGGGTGGAGTTGTTTAGTTGCTAGTTCAGAGGGCTTGGCTTTGATTTAGCATATAGAAACTAGGTTATATTATAGACCCTTAGCTTTACTTGGGCACTTTGAGATTAGTCTTTCTTCAGGTACCCATTTCACTGCCTTGTCCAATTTTTCTGCAAGTTTGTTGGATGGAAAGATGTTATACTTTTCCTGGGTTCCTTCCTGTGCCTCTTAAAGAGCTCACTCCATTACTGTGATTAATGGTATTTGTTGGCAGGACTTGGTGAGATTTGCCAATTGTTATTGAAGCTTAATGTTTATAGTCCATGTTATGTGGCTTACAACTCTGAAATTCACTGTACAGAGAATTTATGTATTTCTCTAAAGCAAATCTCAAATAATATTTTTGAAATAGTGCTAAAGAAATTCTCTCGGTTTTATTGCCTATTCTTCATGTTAATTTTCTAAACACTTGTCAGTTTTGTTTACCAGTGGATATAGCTGAGGTATCCTTAAGACTGTCCATCTGCAAATCAAACAGCAAATTTGAGTAGACAAAAGAAGGAAAAAGGCAAGGAAGAACAAATGCTTTGATGTACTTAAAACCTCATGTTGAAAAGAAGACAGATGTAAAAGGAAACATACTTAGTCTGCTGTTGAAAAAGCAGATGAGGTGCTACAACTGATAGACTTCCACATTCAAAGGCATTGCCTCGTGTTTCATTGTGTTGCATAAACCGTGCTTGCTTAGACTTTGGCTATCTCCATACAGATACAGCAAAGCATGCTGCAGCATCTGTTTTATTCATCCAAGTGGAGAATAAAGAAAATGACTAAGACTGTACAGGTATTGACTCATGATTTCTGAATCACAATTCAGACTCTGGTGCTTTGTTTTAATTGTCATTTTAAAAGTACTTTTCTACTGCACAATAAAATTTTGTTTATTTTGTTGTCCTAAAATAGAGATCTCTTAAACAGGTTACTTTATTCTATATATTTGTTAACTTAAAATAAGCTCTCTGCAGCCTGTGTAGTGCTTGATGTAGTATTTTGACTAAGGTTTCCGCTGGTTTCCGGTGTGTGCTTTTAGTTGCTCAGAATCAGCAGTTGGTCTTTCCATTTTTCTCTCTCCACCCTGCTGATAATGCTTCTCTGTTGCTTCATAAATATAATATAAACCAAACGGTGGTTATTACCATGTAATTTTGGGGTTCTGTGAGCCATCCTCATTGTGAGGTATTTTTAGTATTCTTTTTTAAGATAAAAGACAGATATTTATTAGTTGTTCAGTAAGTGCTTGATAATTTAGCACTTAACTTGAATCAGAGAATTCAAGTTTAGTCTTTGCTTTTAGCAAAATGGTACTTTTCAAATGGTTGTGATTGCAGTGCCAATTTAGAGAAAAAAAGATGCTTTACAACTTTTTTTTTTGGGGGGAAGGTTTTTTCTGGTGATGAGAGGGTGTTTCTGTTTTCTCTGACAACACTGCAGTCATGAAACAGTCGTTCTCTGAAGCAGCTGGGCAATGGAGAAAAGTGGACCGAGGTGTAAATCCTGTGGTGTGTTGTACCCTTGCTGAAGAATTCCCATTGTCTACAATTTGTAGAATCACAATCCTGTATTTTTGCATTGCTTGATAACCTTACACACCTGTATAACTAGTCCTGCAACAGATTTCATTTTCAGATTCAAACATTGATAATCTGGATGTAAAAGCTTTTGACTGTTGAAACGGAGAGGCAGTAAATGAACTTATTTCTGTACCTGTTAAAACAAGATAATTTTCTTAACAGTTCCAGTGATACAGTCTCCTCCTTTCAGAATGTCTAAGTTGCTGCTTGTCACAAGTTTGCTTCATGTTTTGGTTCTTGGTGCTCTGTCCTGAAAACTGTGCTCTGTTGCGCACAGTTAGTATGTGAATGCTTGGAATGTCTCTCTGGTGGTTTTTATGTTTAGTCTTGTTTTTTTGCTGCTGCTGAAATTGTTACAGTTGGATATATCAACAACCATCTTCCAAGGAGCTATAAGAGCTCTTGTCATCTGTATAGAATCTGACACTTTTGAGGTGAGATGGCTAAGAGGGTGAGGAAGGAGAGAGGATGAAACAGGACATAGAGGGGGGGGCTGAAAAAGGTGGTATTCATGGGATGGAACAGATGTATTTGCACAAATGTAGATGATTAAGATTTCACACTTCTTTGGGAGGAATACAGGTATTCCCAGTGCAGCCTGAAGCCTATAAGGAAATGAGTGGGATGCTGGGTCTGGATATGGTGGGGGTGCTTTCCTGCAGTGTGGAATTAACACAACATCATGCCGTGACTCATCTGCAGCAGTGTGTGCTCCCCAGGTCTCTGTAAACTAATGTAGAATTGTGGTTTTGGCAGCTGTGTATTACTGTATTACTGCTCCTGTGTTCCCTGTAAAATTTCCGAGTCCGTGTGTGGTTGGAGTTCCATTACTTACCACTTCTGACTTGTAGCACAGTGCAAGATATACGACCTCTTTGCGGTGAGTTTTTCCTGCCTCAGCTTCCTCAGCATCAGCTTCTTACTCCCGTCAGGCAACGTTCTGTTAAGTGGGTTATCTAGCTTTGAGTCTCCATTACAGGATAGAACACCTCTAATTCTCAAACTGGGAAATGTTTTCTCTGTTCATGGGGGAACTAGAAACAACTAGTGTGTGTTTTCCCCTCGTAATGGCTTCCTGTATCACTGCCATTAGAGCTTGATCCAACGAGTGTGTACCGTTTTCTTTATTCCACTTAAAATCACCTATTTTACAGTCCATCTAAGAATTGATTTATTTTAGTGGTTTTATTTCACAGTTACAGAGCTGGCAACTGAAAGCTGGGAGCAGGCCTAAAAGCCTAAATAAATCCTACCTGCACAGTATCTTCAGAGACACTTGTAGAGAGCCTGCATAGATATATTTAAGCATGCATACATGTGTAGGGTTAATTCTAGTGGCAAAGCAATTGGCTGCATACTCTTGTGGTTCTGCAGTAGGGTTTAGTCCTGGCAATTCTGAATTTCATGTAATGCAGGAGGATGTGAAAAGGATTGAACCTGAAGGGTAAATTTCAACTTCTGGTAAGGTGCATCCTCCTATCTGGAATATGTCCCTGTAGTAGATGGATAAGCAATCAGGAAATGAAGCATAAATAGCAGTGCTGAAGTGAGTTTGTCATAGACATACAGGTGATGTAGAGCTTTGTAGAGTGCTCTATGGCGACATTAGTTTCACATACCTCATGGTTCTTTGTGCTACAAGTAATAACTTATAGATTTATGAAAGCTAGTGGGAGAACAGATCAGATTTTTAAAACCCAAAGAGAATTTTGACCATGTACTCTGATGTAGGAGCTAGATCCTATTTTGATCAGGAACACCTGAAGAAGTCCTGCTTGTTGCCCTGAGTGACAGGAGTAGTGGAGGAGGCTTAATGTTTGCTGCAGGCTCTTGCTATCATTTGGCTACAGTTTCATTTGCTAGGAAAGATGAAGCTTAGCTTTGAGTTCTTTGGTTTTGAGAAATTGCTGGTTAGGACAGAGCTCTCTGAACTTGCCAAGGTCAGCCTTTACTGTGCAACTTTGCATTAAGATGCTTTTAATATATTTTGGGAATCTTTTTTTGACAGTTGCAGTGTGTGTGCCTGTTTTATGTTACTTTACAGAGGGAGAACAAGCCTAAGTGAGTTAGATTCTGGCTTGCGTGCTGAAAAGAATTTCAAATGAGCACAGCTGATCTTGAACTGTGCTGTCTCCAAACAGAGCATTAACCTATATTCTGTCAGGCCTGAGGGTGTGTCAGGAGACAAGACTTCCATGTGATTGTGGAGGCTGGTGGGAGACAGTAGGAATTCACCAAACATTGGAGACACAAATTGGTTTTGGTGCTTTTCATTATTGATGGGAACAAATAAAGTACTTATTTCTCTCTCTCTTTTATTTTCTTTCCTTTCCCTCCTGCCTAACAGATCTGATTGTAATTTCTGTGTCCTTCTTGTGGCCAACTTGGATTATGTTTGGGGAAGCTTGGTATGTGTTTTGGTGGCTCCCAGGTGTTAAAACCAGATCCTGTCACTGAGCAAACAAGTAACAATGCATATAGGTATTTGTTACCTCTCCCAGAGTCCCATCCCGTCCATGGAGTGTATCTGCTGCTGTCTTAGATTGCCCGTGCTTTTCATTTATGCCTTTTTCCTCTTTTTTTAATGATACAGCATTGTGTCTTCCTGGGCCTGGTTGGCATGAGCCAGTGCAGACGTACCTTTCTGACTTCCTTCTGTCAATGTTTTACAGTTATACAGTAGTCACACGAAAAAAAAAAAAACCCAAACCAAAAAAACCCCAAACAAATCCCAAGACCAGCAAACCATGATAATGGTAATGTACGAAGTGGTTTAGACTTGTGTCAGCCGAAGGCAGTTGGCAGCCGGCGCGGAGGGGCCGAGGCTGAGTGCTGTTGCCGGCAGGAGCCGGGGGGTGGCAGCGTTGCCTAAATAGTGCCGGGCCGGGGGAGCAGTTTCCACACCCATACCCCCCACCCCACCCCCCCCCAGTCAGCCTTCTCGTTGCTGTTGAGCTGTGCTACTGATTTAATTTAGGGATACTGGATTATTATTCAGATTTGAAGTGCAGTCATGTGCGTTTAATTCAGTCGGCTTTAATTTAAATTATTTGCTGTCATTCTGATCTTATGTCCATTTAGTTGGCATCTTTGCTGTTGAATATTAGGAGGGTCTCCATTTCTTCTACTTTGTCTTAAGAGTTACCATTTTTTAGCTTAAGTCAGATTTTGCGTTGGACTCATTAGTTCTCCTTCGAAAGAGTCTCTGTTAGCGGTTTGAGATTCATCAAGTATAATTGCTGAATTCACCTTTTTGAAAAATGTTCCATTTGGAAGCCCCTTTCTGCTTCATATTTGGTCTGGGGAGCTTGGTTTAATTTGCATAAGGACTTGTTTTTGAAACATTAACTGAGAATTTTGTTTATAATGATCAACATTATCCCCTGCATATTTTAATTATGGAATGATTTTAAATATTTGTTTTAATAATCTTATGTAGACTGTCTAGGAGCATGTATTACACCAAGACACTGAAAATTATAAGGACTTCTGAACAAATGCTGTCTGTTGAAATGTATGACTACAGCATAAGTGAAACAATGAGTTTAGCTAATAGTGTAAGGTCAGATGGTGTTCAGGTTGGACATTAGTAATTAATTGTCACAGTTTATTAAGGCTAGCATTTCAGATAGATGGTAACTATTGTCATTAGTGCAGCGCTATTCCTAATTTTCCAAAACTAGGTTTTTCATTTCTTTGAGCAAATTCTAAGCAATGTACATGATCTGATTTAATGTGTTTTTTGAGGGAAAGTGCCGCTTGTTGTGAATTAACATGCTGAGTTGAACGTGAGGCCTAGCTACATACTTAGTATGTGAATTTTGTATAGTTAACTTAAGGTTTGTGCAGATATCTTTTTTTTTTTTTTAATTTGCCATTGGTAAGCATGTATAATTTTCTTTAGTTTGTCTTCAGGAAGTTTAGAGTTGTATAAAGTTTTAATTTTTTTCAGATAAATATTTTTTAAATGTAGTTGTGCTAAATCTTTCACTGTGATGCTTAAAATAATGGAGATAAGCAAGTTATGAAAGGGAAGTCTGTCCCTTGTACATGTTGGGTGCAGTAGGGCTGCATACTGGGAAGTGTCTGAGTTTGCAGGGAAGGATCTACATGGAATGGCGTTGTGCTGCAGTCAGAAGCAAAGGAGCAGACTTGCACGCTGTTTGAATCCTCCTGGCAGTGAATATAGAATAACCATTGGATCTTCAGTCCTGCTGTTCTCTGTGGCATTGCTACACACAGAAGCCTATTTTGAAATGAAGCATCTTCTTAATGTTTCACAGAAACTGAGTAATTTTGTCTCAGCAACACTATGGACAGATCCTTTCACCTGAAGAGATCAGCTGCTCTGTATCTCAGAGGTGCAGAGAAATTACTTTATTGCATTATAAAGCTGTGTTTTAGTATTTTTCATAGTCATAACCTATTAATACAGTTCTTAGGAAATTTCAGCCTCATCCAGGCCAGTTTCTGTAATTTGAAATAAAAACAAAAATGCTTGTGGGAACTGGGATAGATGCTGTGACCAAACAGCCTAGCACCCATGGGGACCTGAAGCTGATTTGGCTGGTCCAAGTCTTTACAACAGTCATGCTTAGCTGGGGTACGATGTGGCTGCAGAAATGCACATTCATGAAGCTTGTATGCGCTTCCATGACTCTTGTAGCATTTATGTGCTACCAGTTGGAGTTAGCACATACAGTGTTGGGCCTGAGTTCATCTCATTAAGCAGAAGACACTAGCGTTTGTCACATGCAGCAGATCCCTGGCTTTGGAATTCACTTACATAAAGAAACTAAGCAGAAAAGCAGAAACTTTGTCTTGGATGACTATAAATAGGCTTTGAGTTAATCGTGCCAAAACGGAATTGCTGTTGATTGGTACAAGACACTGGTGTACAGAGAAGTGAGTTTTTTGGCTTGCAGTTTAATAGAAGACAGATCACTTGGCTGCTGATTTTATTAGACATTTTGGACCCTCAGTTTTTGTTGGCCAGACTTTAAGGGTAAACGTGTGCTTGTTTGTAATTGATTCCCAAAGTGATAGTTGACTTTTAAAATTCTGTTATTTGTTTATTGGTTGGCATTTTTCTGTTTGTATTTATTTGGCTTTGAAAAAATCACTTACCATTGGTAAATGTTAATCTTGCTTTCTAAATACAAAGATGTAGACCATCAGGTGATGGCAAATTTGAGCATCCACTATTTGTTTAACTAGAAGTTTGAGTCTTATGGTTGGTAGTGATGAGTGGAGAATATCCACTGAATGCACTTTGGAAGTTTACTAGCTAGAAAATAAAATATTAAGAAGTTCAAGTCTGAGACAGTCATGTTAATACATTCTCAGGAGTTTCAAATATTCTCTGTGTAACGTTGCAGTAGAATAAGAAAAACCCTAACAGAATTTTTTGTTGAAGGTGAAAAATGTCAATTTTAAAGTGTAGGGGGTTTTGTTTAAAAAACCTGAAACCCAGAAAACATACAGGAGGAAGGATGAATTTATCCACAAACTATTTTGCTGTGACACTTGTCTTTTTTTTTTTTACAAAAAAAGTTTGTTGGAAAACTAACTTTTCTGAATTGTCTTTGAGTCTATCCATGATTTTCCAAATATAAACACAGTAGATCAGAAAAGCAGATTTTCTTCTGTAGGTGGCCAACAGTTCATTTACAGCTGTAGCTTTTCAGTGCTGTCAGTGGTTCCTCACTTTAATGAGACAGAAGTATATTTAAACAGTGACTGTGAGCTTCACCTCTGCTGTTCAGTGAGTTGGAGAAATCCTCATAGTTTACCAGCACCTCAGTGTGACACTGCTCACCTGCTGGCAGGCAGTAGGGCACTGGGTGCAGGGAGAGCAGTTTATTTCTGGGGTGTAAAGTGTTGCAGAGGAGGACAGGAGAGGAATTTTAAGTAAAATTGTTTTCCCTGACCTCCTGTAGGGAGCAGATTGTAAGTTTTTTCTCATGACTGGCAGAGCCTCCCCTTAGACTGCTGCAGTCTGCCATAGATCATAGGCTGAAAGGCACCTGCCCAGTTGAGCTTGTCCTCCCAGGGCTGGGCTTTTCACCAACATTTGTTTTAGCTGGCTGTCAAGCCTCCAATGGTGTAGAATTCATAAGTCCTTTTGGGTGATTAACTGCCTTTCTGGTTGAAAAGTGTTTCCGAATGTGTAACCTAAGTTTTTTAGCACAGTTCAAGCCCATAGCTGCCTGTGTTTTCTTTAGTGGGTATGGAGAACATCTGATTCTTTTCTTCTTCGTAGCAACCTTTCACATACTTGAATGGTGTCATCACTTCTCCCCATAGGCGTCTCGTGTCTAGGCTGAATAGACTTAATTCCTAAAAGCTTCTCTCATAGGTCCTGTTCTCTAGATTTCTGACCCTTCTTGTTCTTCTCCTCTGGACATTATCCAGTTTATTTGCATCAATCTTCAAGTGCATTATTAGTGTGTTTATCTAGTGTGTACAATTCTGAGAAATGGGTAGTAGGTGGGTTTTTGATGCCTTATTCAAAACATGGTTTATGAAACCTTCAAATTTGGGTCCCAGGACAGCTGAAATCTAGATCAAAGTCTATTAGAGAATAACTCTGTTGTAATTGACATAATTTTTTAAAAAATGAGAAATACTGAAATACACTTATGTAGGAAAATATTTATGGGAGATGGTTTTAGATTAAAACTGTTAAAGATGGGGAAGTTGAAGTCTTGGTGCTAGCTTGTACACTATCCTGAACAGAATGCCTTATTTCTCTGCATCCATTTTTAATGTATCTGAACTGAACACTGCTTATTTATAGAGCTTCACAGTTTTAAAGGATTTGCTCTTGTGGCTTGTTTAAGGACACTGCTGGTGTTTGTAATGGCAGTTTTGTAACTTTTTAAAAATAATATAAAATTGAATTGCTAAGCCAAAGATTGACATCACACTTCTGTTGTTTGCCTTTATTTTTTCCGCTGTAATGTCAAAAATACTCTGGCACCATTTGTTTTATTTTTTTGTCCATTTTAGTCTAAAACCAGATTAGTTCCTTGGTTTGATTTACTGCAAAGTTGGACAAATCTTTGGAAGTATCTATGCACATGTATTAAGACATTGCGAAAGAAAGAGGGCAGAGCACTAATAGGACTGACTGCTCAAGAGATGGCTCATCTTTCATTTAGCACTAGGGCTTACTTATGCTGAGTTAAAGTATGTGCTTGTGAAACTAGAGCCTTAGACTTGGAATGCTTTATTTTAGTGTTTTGTACCACGATCGATTTCTGCAGTTATTGTGTGCAACTTGAGCTGGTAAAGAATCCATTGTCATGCCAATCTTTTGGGCCTTAAACTATCTTTTCTTTGTGTTCTTCAGCATGTTAGAAAACTTGAACTTAGTGGTGTATGTAACTTCAGATGTTTCAACGTTTTGAGTCATGACAAGCAGAGAAGTCTTGGTCATTTAAATTTAGTGAAGAAAAAGCTTTAGAGAAACATTAGATCTGAATTTAACTTTGGTATCAGACTTGTTATATGAGCAGGGCTCCATTATAATAAGGGTTCTGCTAATGATTACTTGCCTTCTCCAGAATATTTTTAGAAAGCTTTTTTTGCAGAAGTAATAAGGTATGAAAGAAAGGTGTTTTAAAACTGTTTCCCTCTCTTTTATGAGGCCAGAGTTTAGGTCAAGGGGAAGAGAATTGTAGCAGTTGGTGTAGATTCAATGTGTTTCAACTTGAGGTTTGCTTATAGCAATTATATGGGTCACATCACTAGTGTCTTTGAATTTACTTAAAGGAGTAAGGACTTAATGAACTACTTATTTAATGTGTCAAACTTAGTATTGTAGTATCTGCTGTACAGTAAGTCACTGCTAGATGGCACTGTGTAACTGTGCTGTCACCAAAATTATTTTTGAACCTTATTTTTGAGAACCGTTTAAATTAACATTTAGGTTAAAAATGGCATTTTATTGAATTTTATTTTCAATTTAGTCACTTAATTGATCCCACTACAAGTGATCTCTTGGCTCAGGGACTTACTTTGCATTGTTTGAGAGAACTCCAAAGTTCAGAGGCAGCCCTAAGCAAGTGAGGTAAAATTTTACTGCATTTCCCACACAGTTTTATTAATAATGCAGAAGCATTGCATACATTAGGCTTGTGTAAATATCCTAGAA
Source organism: Athene noctua (assembly GCF_965140245.1). NCBI lineage: Eukaryota > Metazoa > Chordata > Aves > Strigiformes > Strigidae > Athene > Athene noctua. The sequence continues at coordinate 100,699,545 of NC_134038.1, forward strand.
GATTATTCAGAAAAAATGAGATCCATTGTCAGGTTGAATATGGTCACAAAGGAAATGAAGCAGTGATTAGTATAAAAGTCTTTTGAGATTAGAGGGATTTGTATGATTTTTCTTAATTGATCATCATCCATGTGTGTTCATGCTAGTTACACAAATGCTTTAGTTTCAGAATCTTAGCTAGGAAAGCTTAAAATTGTTGTAACTTTTTTTTCTCTCTGTAAAATTGGATTTTTGGATTTGGAGTCACTGTGCCATATTATTGTAAGCATAGTAGTTGTTCATTCATGGAAAAGATCATATCCAAATAAAGCGATGGGTGTGACACTAAGACGCTTGCAGTGTGATGCAGCCGGGGTTCTCGGTGTCCAATCAGGACGGCCTAAGGTTTTTTCATAATGATCAGCGTTAGCAAGTGGTTTTCACTGTGCGGGAAGTACGATATACTAATCAGTCCATTTCCCTTACTGTAGTGGTTAAAAACATTTTAGAAATTTTGGCAAGGCAGATTTTCATGATTCTCAGGTACGTACATTAGGAAAGTTTGCATCTCTTAAAGATTTGGATTCTTCCAAAGAAAGAAGAAAGTTTGCTTCAGCTGCAGCTTGTGCTATGTGTCACTAAAACCCCCAAAACTCCAAAGGGTCTGTGAAGTGCAAAAATGGCATTTGTGTTACCAGACTGCATGTTTTTTGTGTGCATGTATGAATTTTTTTTGAATCCTTAAGTTTATTTTACTTATTTTTTGGGGAAGGGGGAACAGATGTAGTTGCTGAATGCTGTAGTTGTCTCTCAGTGTAATGATTATGTGGATTTGTTTAATCATTGGGGTATATTCTTCATTTACTTCCTGAGGTCTTGATGGTTACTGTCTCTGCTGGTTACTGTCTCTGCTCACACCTGTACTAGTGTATCAGTGATTATTTGCATTGTGTGTATACAACATTTCTAGTTTGACTTGCCTTCCTGGTGCTAACTGAAATCACTTGATGATTTTGTACTTGGAGTTCCAGGTGTGCTATCTAGCACAGACTAAAGACAAAATGGAAGATCTGGCATAACACTTGATTCTTTAAAAAAAAAAAAAAAAAAAAAAAAAAAAAAAAATTAGCAGATACTGGCACAGGGACTTCTCTTATAGGAAGATTCTGAGGAAATACTGAGCAATTACTTTTGCTTTCTTTAGCTGTAAAACTTTAGTAAAACCGATTTTTTTCATTGAATTTTTTGGGGAACCTCCTATGTATTGAAGAAGTGTTCTTACAAAGACTGTATACCAGAAGGAAGTGGGAAATGGTTTCTAGCCATATATAATTTTCAAGATACTGAAATGACAGCAATCTGAATTAGTTTGTTATGTGAGACTGGACAGCAAAAGTGAGATGTTTATATCTGTGAAGAATGGAAAAGCAAAGATGATCTGTTGTCTTAGGTGAAAGTTTCCTCAGTTTAGAAAAAATACATAGCTGTAGTATATGTATATAGCTTATACCTACTGATCCCTGATCATGATGCAGTGATTCTAAAGTAGTTAAGTTTCAGTTTAAAATGTGAAAGAATTAGTTTAATATAACTCTCTTTCTTATTTTGCAGGTTTTCACAGCCTTTGGTTTGAAGCAGTAAGGCAGCTTCTAGGATGAATTAGTAACATGTAATTGGTTCAAGTTGAGATCTTTCCTCCTCTATCTATTAATTTGGTTCTGCAAGAAAATGCTTTAATAATGAAAATAATGTTTTTGTATGAACTGATTTAGAGGTTCTTATTCCTTTGGGAGAACAACCTGTCAAAGGATGATTTTTTTCTTTAAGACTTGTACCCAAATTGTGATATGAGAAGGCACTGGTAATTTCAGGGGTCTGCCTTAACCATACTTACTGTTAATGGACACTCAAAGAAGGAAAACTAATACGAACTGGAAACGGTTATTTTAGCTTCATGGAAAAAAAGTTAAACTTGTGTGAACTAGGGTTGGGTTTGTTGGTTTTGTGAGATTCAAGACACTGAGAAATGCCTGCTAATCAGCAGCTTGTCCCTGGAAAGCTTTGTTTTAAGCTTTCATATATATTTTTTCCTTTTTGTTAATACAGTCTAGCGTTTTGTAAAAGCAGTTCCATTCCCATTAACACCTACCTACTTCAGGTACCAGAAACTAAATCAAGAATATACTTTGATATATAGAAAGTGTGGAACTAGTTAACGTCTTGCTAACATCAAGGGGTGTGTGTGACTTAAACTGTGGTATTTATACCAAGTTGTACCCAATCATGTTAGACACATTTCAGTATGGAAAACACGTGCCATCTATGTTGCAAACCATATTCTCAATAATCGGATTCCTAAAATGAAAGATTTAAAGTCTGATAAATGAGGTGGATTTAAGATGTGTTTTAAATGGAACTACTCATATATCTTTCTGTATGCTAAACCTGTTTTTTTTAACCTCTATGGAGTCTACTGATTTTTGGCATTACTTTCTCTAGCATTGTTTCACAAATGTTTTCATAGTTATCCCTTGAAAATAGAATAGTGTCTTCAGAAGTGTCACTCTAGAATAAACAATGAGAGACTTCTTAGGCAAAAAAAACCCCCTAACCAAACTACTGTTAAAATGGGACTTTCCGTCCTTGTTTGAAGGTATATTTTAGCTGCTACATGAAAGTGATGGTAAGCAAAGGACTACCTCGGGAATGCTGAAATATCTGTCAAAAAGTGTTTTTATCATACACCTTTAGATATATAGTTTAGGTTCCCAAGTTAAGTTTAATTAGCTAAGTGAAAAGAGACTTGCTTTCCTGAAACACCGCCCGGAGGTAAGGAGTAAGTAGTGTTGGCTTTTTTCCTTTATACAGGGAATTCTGCTCCTAACGCAGACACCCAAGAGAGATGCATTGTCATTGGTATGAATACCATTGTTCTTTCCACCTTAGTTATTAACACAGTAAGACCAGGTCTGTTTGTTTAATATTTTTTTTAACCTTCCCTCAGATTGCATAAAACCCCTCAATGTTTAGTCAGCTTTACAGTTCTTCAGGGGTTTTGTGTGTATAGGTGAGTATGTGAAGTGTGTTAATAAGTTACAATGGAAAGTCACATGGTCAGGCTAACAATATAATTTCAAGTTCAGCTGAACTTTCAAGATTTGTATTTCTTGTTAGCTGAGATTGTATTTGTTGGGAAAGCTCAGGATTTTGTTTCAGGTTTAGTGCTTCTACAGTGTACTTAGTTAATCATGAATTAGTTGATTAAAAATGGTCTTTGTTTCAGTTCTAACAAGTGTAATTGCCATGACTTTGACATGCCTCGTGTGGTAATTTTATTTTTGTATTCATAGATACCATTAAAACAGAGAAGCAGCTACACTGCTCTTTTACACATCCTATAAACTTCATTGCTGCAGAGCTGTCTGTGCTTCTGATAATAGATAGTAACTGACTTAATGGACTGTCTTGCCAGCTGCTGTTAAAATACTGTCTTTGTCTGTAAAGACAGAGATTCAGTCCAGTTCTGTAATAATAGTTATACACCAAGTAATATTTTATATGCTAGAAAACAAAATGAAAGTTGCAAGAAATGCTTGGTGGGATGACACAAATATCATATCCTGTGATCCTGTGTGGTGGAGTTGTGAACAAGTTTCTGTTAAACGGGTACTCTGTTTTGCTGAATTCAGTCCAGGATGTCAAAATTCGCAAATGCTTTCTTTTTGTGTCTTGTGAAAAGAATAGTTCTATTAAAATTTTTCCCCTAATCTGATAAATTTTAAATATTCGTAATGATGTCTCTGTATGTTAGAAGGTATATTGACAGGATGTTTTAGTACTGTCAATGAATATACGAAGATGAATAATGTGCTGTTTTGTAACAAAAGTCCAATGCAACATGAGTTAACCATTATATTTAGATTTTTCTTACTATTTTGCAGTGGATGTTTCTCAATATGAACTAAGATTACTTAAAATAGAAGTGCATGATAAGATTATATGTTACTAGGAGAAGGATGCAAGTGAAATATACTTAGATATGTTTTTTAGCTTTGCAGTACACAAACTAACATTGTAAGTAGCTGAGCTGGTTTAGTTAAAATGAAGTGTAATGGTGTATTCCCACACATGAGAGAAACAAGACATCGTACCCAAGGAAACAAAATGCTCCTTTACTTCTGTGTATGCTTGCAAAGACTCATTTCTCTGTGTGCTGAAAATTTCAGACATCTGAAAATAAACAGCAGTTGTAGGAAAAGCTTAAACTCGGGTGTCATTTATCACTGTTTATAACGTTTGGGTTTATAATTCTAAAGCAACACCTGTTATCAAGGTGCCATCCAATATCGTTTGTCTAGCATGTACCTTTCAAACTTGTACTCCAGGAAGCTCATTAAATATAATAAATTCTATGTGGGATGCAACATTCTTCATATCTGCCCTTGGCTAGAATGTGCATCAGTTTGATCTTAATTTACTGGCCGGTAAAGGGGTGAAAGAGGTCTAAGGGTGTCTGCTATGGCTGGCTTTCAAGAGAGAAGGGGTTAGGCCATATTTTAAATTTCCCTTCATAGGGCCTCAGTATGAGTGCAGAGAGGTGGTTTCTCAGGCATGGAGAAAGAATATTTTTGGAGGTGTCATCATTTTGATGCTCCCTGTGGGAAAGTTTAGTACCTCTATGGGGATAATAATAAAAAAAGAAGATTATTTTCTTGCTATCAGTAGTAGAATACTTCTTCACTTTATCCCTGGTCTCTTTCAAATCTGAAGAAGAAAAAGGACATACTTGTCTTCTGAGTTAAAAGACCAATATCACCCTTTTCTTGAAAAGGTATTTAATGCAATTATCAGTTACACTTGAACCGAATGCAGTCACTGTTGAAAAGTGTGTTTTAAATGTCCATTTTGGGGTTCTTGTGTATTTCCCTATCCACGTCATTTGCTGTGGTTGCCATAAAGTTCAGGCTCTTGCTTACAGTCAACCTGGTGGTCCCATCATCATCTTATTCAGCAGTAGGAATGAGGTGCTAGGAATGAGGGTAGTAGGTGGACTGTGTGTGGTGTGCAGCTTTATAGATGGCTAGTGCTGTCTTTTGTTCTGTAAGAAGTTCTATGACTGAAGTACTTCTTGCTTTGTAAAATGTCAGGTTATATCTGGGCTTCAGTCTAGTACATATTGACTACAAATGTAAAAACCCACCCCCAAAAGTACAATATAAAAATATTAACTTAAAAAAACCAAGCCACACTCAAGTTCATGTTTACCCTACAACTGTAACTAATCAATGTCTTGTCAGGTAATCTGGGCTGAGGCTACCTTGACTTTGTTTACACTGTTCAGATGTATCGCTATGAAAGGCACTCAGTTTCTGAAGTTACCAGAGATAAATATCTAATAGGGAAGGAGCTTAGTTTAACTTTTTTCATTACTTCAAAATAATCTCACAATTAGATATTAAAGAAGTGTTTTGGTACCTTTCTTAGTATCTAACCCTGAGTTGTGAAATCTTTGGTAGTCTGCCTTGAAAATGTGTTGGTAGGAAGAAAAAGTAGAAGTTGTTCAGAAAGGGACATAATTGGTGATTTACATGAAGGGCAGTTCAGTTTTCTTCAGACTCTAGTAAAGGTGGTCTAAGTGTTTCGATTGCAGTGATGTTGCTGTATAGGAGCTGTTCAGAATAGATAGCTTATTGTGAGCTTTTTAATATAGATTCTAATTAGTGTGCTACTTCTACCACCTGCTGAAGATCTTGGAATGTCTGCTGACCTGAAATGAATGCATGTGTTCGGTATTAATACTGCATGTCTGGATTCAGACAGCAATCTTTCATTTTGACATACACGTAGTCAAAGTAAATTAATGTTTAAAATGTGAATACTTGAAGTTCAGCCAGAGTGTGCATTCATAATTACCTTCAGAAGTGTATAGTGTTTTTTTATTCCTTGTTTGCAGTATGTACAGGTAAAATTTGTGATATTAGTAGGTAAGTTAATTATGTTGAATTGTTTTCCTTCTACTCGTGAGCAGTATTCATTAAATGCCTCTAAACCAGTTCGATTATAGGGTTCAGATTTTGCATGGTTCAGTGTGCACTGTGTTACTCATGTATCTCAAGCAATTGATTTCAACTTTTTATTTTCTTGTTGAGTATATACATGCAATTAGTCTTAGAAATTATTTTGTTACAGGAAGATGTAAGTTACTGTAGATTTTGTGGTCAGCCAGAAAAATGCTTTTCTATCTCAGAAGAAATGTTTCCTAATGAACAGCATCATGATCTTTCAGAGATTTGATTCTGACCACATTATCCCCTCCCTTAATTTAAGCTATTTAGTCTTAAAGCTCCCAGAAGATAATTAGTCAAAATACTGCCATTCAGTCCAACCTTGTTCACACTACAGCAAAATTACTTTAACTTTTATATTTAAAATATAGCATAGTCCTACAGACAGCTGCAGCTCAAGCAACATATTTGTATAGTAATTTTTGTTTGATTGTAAGTCAAGTTCAAGCATTGAAATACTGTTCATTCAGGATAAAGAAACTTTAAAATATTGTAATACTGAGGTTCATACATCTGTCTGCAGTAATGACAATTATTGGCAAGAAATCTCAGTGATAAATACTTCTGATACACTGCTGTGTCAATTACTTTTTGCAATAACATGGTAACAGAAAATCTTCCCAGTGATTCTTTACTTTTTGCTTGTTAAAAAAGTAACAGATAACCCTGATGCTTAATGGAGGTCATGTTCACTGATTATAAGACTGAAAAGCCTATTCGTACATCATCTATCTCATTTCTGATGTTGAGACTGTTATGAATCTAGGCCTAAAGCTGTTTACCTGTAGAGCTGTGTTCAGCTCCTTAGTAGTTCAGATAAGGGGACAGTGTTTTTAAATCTGAAACTTACCGAGGACATCAATTTGTAAAAATTAAACAAACAAGCAGAAGACCAACCCATCCCCCCCAAACCATCCCAATCTATATAGAATTATAAAAATGTTTGTTTTGGTGTAACTGCGTCTGCATGTGGATTGTGTTTGAATTTGGAAGAGGTGTTATCCTGATACTGTTTTCTGTTGGTAAGTGTCTTAGTAGATTCACAGAAGAAAAGTAAATGCTGATAACCTCTATTTGAGCTCTGCATGGGAAATTTTGCTCTTAACCAGTGAAGAATCAACTTTTTTTTTTTCTTCATTTGAACTCATGATTGACTGCTGGCTAAACAAGGAATGGACAAATAGATTTCTCATACTTCTTAATCTTTCCTTCATTAGATAACTTTCTAGTCTGACTTCAGGTTTTACTGTCTGATTGTAGAATTTCTTGAGTATGAAGATTTGTTATCAAATGATCTGTTTCAGTCATCTACTGTGTCCTATTTATAGTGTTTGTAGGTTCATCTTGATACCTTCCTTCCAGAAATATTCTCCCTGTCTCCCTGATTTTACAGCTGGAGATGCGTATGTGTGATAGTGCCAGGTATTTTCGAGTAACGTCCTTTTCATTGTATTATGCTTTGAAATATTTTTTTTAAACTGTAATTTTTAGGTCTTCGGGTAAAAAGCTAGCTGCATTTCTGATCTGTTGGCCTAGGTTGTTGTCAGGAGGTTTTCTTAAATTCTTACAATCTTTTTTGCTATGTTACTTGTGCAAGTAAAATAAAAAAATAGCTAGGGATTAGGCTGTTGGTATGAGTACTCCCATTATGCTGTTTTATGTTCTTCTGTCTGTATCCACATCTTATTAGACAGCTTTTTCTGTGGGATTTTTTTCTAATAAAGACCAGAATCACAGACTGAAAATGTGAATTGAGGAAAGGATGCTGCAGTTATCTGGAGGAATAATACTCAAGGTTTAACTGTTTCTCATCTCAGCAATTAGGTAATTCAGGTCTTCAGCTTAATATGGTGTAAATCAGCAGAAATTACTGTTTTTAAACCACTTTGGTGCCTGCTGTCCCTCAACTCCTGGTGTAAAACAAACATTGCATTTAAACAGAGGTTTTTCTTTTGTATGACAACTTTATGAACAGAAATGCATGTAAGGTGTGAAGTGTTAAGGAATATTTTATGATTCTTATTCTTAAACTTAATACAGCTGTCTTCTGTGGTGTTTTTCCTTCCTGTTCCTCCTAAGCATCAGATAGTGATCATCACAAATATGTAACTACCGGTGTCTGCCTACAGAGTAAAATTTTGTACAGTAATAACTCAGGGTTCTCTTCAGCAAATGTTACTGTGCCTTTTGCTATGGTCTGACAGGCATGACCTACATTTAAGGAAGCCCTCTGGGTCTGATTCATTACTGTCGACTTGCAGATGCTTCTTCATAGATGGTTAGTTGAGATGCTTTTGCCAACCTCTAGGTTTTTTTGCAAACTTTTCGTATATTGGCTTTGCAAATTCATGTTGTCCAGGACTAAGAGCCTGACTTGCTTAATAGAATTTATGTGGAGCTTAGTTTTAAGCATCTCTCTGCCTTTCTAATAGCAATATTGAGAGTGTTTTGATTTTTATGTCATTGAGCTTCAGGTTGCTTTGGGGAGTTAGATGAAAGTCAGTGTATATTTACATATGAAGTGTCCAGTCTCTATTCTGAATTCTGTTTGAGAGTCTTTTCAATAGTCTGTTGGAAATGGTTTTGAGTATAATTTAAAGGCATTTCCCAAGCCAATGGAGGTATATTTTTAATAATAGAGGAGAATGCCTTATATTTTCTCCTTTATTAGTAGGAGGCTGGTTGCTGTAGCTGTCATAACTTTTAAAGGTAGTAATGATCTTTAAATTAACCAGTACTGCTTGTGTTTGAAATGCTAATCCAACAGACTATATGTTTTGTACAATTATTAATACTCTATGTTGCTTAGTAGTTAAGAGGTTAAGCAGTTCACAGGAGAAGGGGGGGGAAAACAAAAGCAGTTTGTGTTTTGTCAATTTTCAACTTGAGATATCAGTAAATCTTTGCAGCAGCCTTCCTTATCAGTTGTTTGCACAAAAAAAAAGTGGAATGGGGAGCTGCAGAAAACCTGTTAGAGTTGTGTCTGAGGCGACCATCTGCTGTGGTTCCCAGTGTTGTCAGTGTGATAAGGGATAAGCTGAGTAAACAGAGGTACCACAAAAAAAGGCAGGCCCCGTTCAGGGAGGCATATGTATGATTTGGGTTGATAATGGCCTTAGAAAGTCAGGGAACTTGGAATACGAGTCTGTTAAGCAGAGGAGTGATGTATTTAATCTGAAACTCCAGATGTAGTTTATTAGCATGAGTTTGCCTTTGGACTAACTTTTGTAGCTTTCTTCTGCTTTATTGGAGCTTCTACAAACAGAAAATGTGTGATTTGCGATTTATGTAATACTGACACTTTTCCTGATGTTCTAGAAACCTTCACTAGTTGTTTGAATTGATGCTTAATCAGCAAAAATTAGATAAATGTTTGAAGAATGACTGGCATTGATAGTAAGTGTTTGATTTTTTGGGGATGAGATAGCCAGGTGCTCACTTGGCAGAATAAGTGGGACCATATGAGCAGAAATGGTCACAGAAAATTGGTAACTCTTCACCTGGCCACTGGTGTCCCTAGCAGATCTTAATTTGATTTGTATATCTCAGACCTTTGGAGAAAAATGTGAAATGGAAACAGACTGCCCCTTGAAGTAGCGAGGGCTTTCCTGAGCCTCTTGGTAGTCAGTCTTTGGATGCTCATTACAGTAGGGTGGGGTGCAGGTGTGTTTTGATGGCAGCTTGTCCTCCTGCAGTGTAGAGCATGCTGTGTGTATCGAAGAACTTTAGATCTGTTTGGACTAAGGCAGACATCTGTTACTAAAGCTCCTATAAGTAGCTGTTCCAGTTTAAATTTCTGTATTAAGGTCACTGATGTGTCTGGTTTTATGGTGGCTGAAGTGCTGGAAAATGGGGAGTAGGTTTGCTTTAAAAATGAGCTTCTCACTAATCAGTTTCTGTCTACTTATGATAGTGGTTTAGGGAAAAATATATGCACAACCTGGAATTTTTTTAGTTAATGTTATGAGGCTTCTGCTGCTAAGATTCCTGCAGCCATCTGTAACAGCTGCTAGGGATGAACTCTTCGGGAAGATAGCGTGTAGAATAATGTTCTGAGGGAAAAAGAGTATGACAAGCTGCCTACTACTTGTCCAGGGCTGTCTCCGTTTCCATCACACAAACTCTCCCCTCTAGTAGCTATATTGAGAAGGTAATGATTTCTTTGTAGGTGATGATGTGTGGAAACTGAAGAGGTGCCAATATCTTCGCCTTGCTAACTGTTGGAATGTGATATGCCGTATTTGGGGAGACTTAGTGTGGGTGGATGTTGGCCAGCAGGTATGTGGTATTTCTCCTTTGGGGAGGAGTAGTTGCTGTGAACTGTTACCTTCGTGAGGGTGTTGGTGCCTGGAGTTTGAGGTGCAGAGGTTTGAAACAGGCTGGAAGCTGGCGTCTGTATGTAGAAAGAGAAAGGAGGTGGGGGCTCTCAAACCTTTATGGAAAATAGGGGAATTGTCAAATAAAAAAAATAGTGTTTGAGCTTGGCTGACTTATAGATCAGTTTAGTTTCTGGTAGCTATATAAGATGCAAGTATTTATATTGTTTATTAGTGAGCCAGTAACAGTATAAATATAGTATTTTGCTAACTTTGGGACCTGGCAGCAGGTTTACAATATCCCTGTTTAAAATATATATGCTGCTTTCTTTGAATGCTCACAAACCTTTCTGTGCTGGGTTTGACTGATGTCCATGCTGCACATGCAAGTAAATATTGTCAGTATTTGGTAAGATTTATGTGTAAACTCTTCTTCATGGTGCCCAATGACAGAACAAGAGGCAACGAGCACAACTGAAACACAAGAAACTTTGTATAAACATAAGAAAAGACTTTTTTTTTTTTAATAGTGAGGTTGATCAAATGCTATAACAAGTCTGTTGAGGTGTGAAGTCTCCATCCTTGAAGACATTTAAAACCCAACTGGCCACAGCCCTGAGCATCCTGCTATAGCTGCCTCTGCTTTGAGGATGGGGCTTAGACTTAGATGATCTCCAGAGGTCCCTTCCCACCTCAGCCACTCTGTAATTCTGCAAAAAACTTCAAGCTTCAGAAGCTATTCTAGATTACGAAGAGGAAGATATTGGGGAGAGGAAAAAAGACTTTTTTCTTGTTATGTGAAGTCAGCTGAGTTGCTGGCTGTTTTTCTTCTGCTTCTTGCCAAAATTTTTGGTGGTATTTCTTTCTATATTGTTTTTCTGTCTGTGGGTCTGCACTCTGGTTACTACAATTTGATAAGATGTCTTTACCTCTCTAGTGGAGGAGGGGGGAAGGTTTTCTTGCACTTGTGGGAAGTGGGGGAAGGCAGAGGAGATTTTCACATCACTTTCCTTTGTCCCATTGAAAGTCTTTGTAACTCATTTTTTAGATAGTTCTTACAAAGGTGAATTCTGTACTAATCTACTGCTGCTGTCTTTTATCACTTTTTAATAAAACTGCCCAGGTCCCAGTAATACTAAGGGGAAATGTAATTCTGTTACCATTTCCTATAATGGAAACTACAATCAGAATTTAAGAAATGATAGATGGATTGGAAGAGTTGCTTCAGCTTTTTCACTCTTTGAGTTCAAGCTCATATATTGTGTGTGAAATACTATTGAGGAATGACTAAGAACTCAAAGTGAGCATACAGTGCTTCTTAAAAATAAATTTTCAAGGCCTCTGAATATGACATTTTCTCTTTATTAAACAAATTGATGTTTCTTTTACACTGTTTTCAGATTGTGAAGGTTTTCCTGATTTCCCGACAGCATTTTTCCTTCTTGGTATAGGGACCTTCACTTTTTATTGTCAAGGCTTGTTTATACTTACTATTGATTTTCATCTTGATGAAATATTATACTTTGCAGAAAGTTTCATATGTAAGATTCTGCACACAGGACTTTGAAATTAATGGGACACTTGCTAGCTGGTAGAAGTTGTTGGCTTTTCTTGAATGTTGCAAGAAAAAGATATAAAGAGCTTGTCTTTGTTGTAGAGGATGTGTAGGAAATAGCTCACTGCTGTTCTTATCCCTGTAAAAAGAGTAAGGTTAGATTAGGTGCAGAGAATGTGACCCAGAGAGTTTAAGTGGGTACCTCTTCATCATCTGAATGAGGTGAATTATGTGGATGTATTTCTACGTTTTTCTTAAAATGCTGACTCAACATATTTTCTTCCTCATCAGCAAACATCTGGTATGATGCAAATAACCCATTTGACTTAGGATATAAAAAATGTGATTTAAATTATTGAGATTCTGCTTAACTACATGTAAATACTTATAAATAAATTTGTGATTTTAATGTTTTAATAATTCTTATACAATTAGATGGATAAAAAGCATCTGCAAGCTGAATTAACAATGGAGTTATTTTACAGGTTGTGTGGAGTTATTTACACAGGTTGTGCCTGTGTCATCTACTGCATATGTTTCTTAATGCTTTCTTCTGCTATACTTTTACTGTCACTTAGTACTTCCTTATTTACTTGAAATTCCATGGATTCTGTTTCATATAGATATGACAACAGTATTTCAAATCTGTCCTCCTCTTGGTCTCCAGCATTAAAACATTAAGTGCCAGAGGAAAGTGTTGTGGGTCAGATGCAGTTTTTTGTTCGTTTTTGTTTTTTTTTAATCTGGTTCGCTATGGACTCTTAAGCTTTTATAGTGGGTTTGAAAGTCTGCTTACCTGTAATAGTGTATGTTAGATGCTTGTTTCTTCTTAAACACATTTGTCCTAATTATGTTGTATTCTTTCCGTGTTTTGAAACAAAATATTGGAAGCTAATGTATTAGCCAAAACCTGCAGTCAAGCTTCTGTCTGCTTTTTCTCACTCAATGCAATGAAGTTAACCTTTCCAGGCATTATTTAATGTGTGGGAGACCTTTAGTTTCAGTGTTGAATTCAGCTGTTTGTTCTTTTCCATGATTTCTGCAGTTCTGAGACTTGCTGCTTCAACAAATAAAACTAATTAAAATTTGAAGAGTGTGGTTTTTGCTTTTATAACTGATTAATCTAGTTTCCATTGAAAATAGTTTTCAAATAAAAGGTACCTGTCAGCCTGCTGTATAATTGAAATATTCTGGCAATATAAGTTGTCTTAAAGATGAATCATGTGTGGGGAAGGACCGCATGTCCTTGCCTGATTTGACTGGTGAAGAAATGTACAAACTGAGGGGAATGCAGACTGATGGAGAAATTATCTTTAGCATGGCTCCTATTTTTTATAATATTCTTTTCCCTTTTAAGTCCTCTTTTATTTGTACTGACTTTAAAAATTGGTTTTTGAAAGATACCACAAAATGTTATTAATTGGCTTTCATAAATTGAAGGAACAATTTTAAAGGAGTGATTATTATCAAACTGAAAAGTCCTTTTATCTCCAATTTTGTTTCAAAATCGGTTTAGGTTACTCAACTACTATATGGTGACATAAGTAGCGTTTTGAAAGCTTTGGCAATAGAAAAACAAAAGTGATCAAATAGTGAAAATGTACAGTCATAGACTTTTCTTCACTGCTGTTGCAAATCATGGCCTTCTGATTTCTGTTGTTGGTGGATGGAAGGGAGGAGGTGATTGGCACATGGATCCTTCCTTTGCGGTAGCACAGCTCTGGTTTTCAGTACGATGTGAGGTGCAGTGTGGACTGCTGAAGCGAGTGTTCAGGATTTAAGGGAGCTGATTCGGTGTTGTCATGGTGCAGTGGCAGTGTAGGGGAGCCGACAGCTCGTGACCACGGCGCAGTGATGGGGCTGGGCATCGCCTGTGGGAGGTTGCTTGAGTGTTACCTGTTGCTGTGCTTCACAGCTCCCTGGCCTTACGGGCAACCTGTTTGTGTATCAGCCCCTGAAAAGCTAGGAAGAAGTACTTATTCTTAAACATCGGTCCTGTATCTTCAGCCTTCTTGGAACACCAAGAAAATATCTTGGAATCACATATTTGTTCTACAATATAGGTCTCTGCTTCTGTGTTCTGAGGTAGATAGATCAACAGAGCACGTAAGGTCCCAGACCTAGGTTCAAACACATGGAAGCCGTTTTGTTAGTCCTTTTAAGGCTCAAAATAGATTTTCCCACTTGCTTGTCTTTAACTTAGAAATTATAGATGAGCCTCGGAATACATTGCTGAGGAATCTGGAAAATCAGTTATTTTCTTGAGGGTTTTTTTTGTGTGTGTCTTAACTAAAAAGCAGTATAGAGAACATGATTAATCCTTTATCCACAGTCTACCACAGTGGGCAGTTTCCTAAAACAAAATTTAGCGATGTTTGACTAGAAATTTTAGTTTATGTTTCCTAAAGATGAAAGAGGCAAAGAGGGATTATTTTTAAATGTTCCTTGCTTCTGCAGGAATGGGAGGGTGAGTTTGGTAGCCGCTGTTCACAGTTGAAAGTAGAGGACAGCTCTGTACTGGTTGTCAGTTCGTGAGTAGACTTTTTGTAGGGGGTGCCTGTGGGGAGACAGCTACCTCCATGTGGAGGAGAGGTGGTCAGACCCTTTACATGAGCATTGGCATATATCTGAATTTGGGGAACAGGAGGAAGCAGGGGGGGGATGAAAGTGGCTGTGGTGAAGGAATGGAAGAGCAGGATCTGCTGCCTTGTTTATGTACCTCAGAGTGCCCCAGTGCTGTCAGCCTCAGCAGCTCTTGCACCAGTGCAGTTCTGCCAGCACACAAGAACTTCACTTGAACTGGGAGCTGCATGATGCCAAAGCCGTAGCTTTAGATACTGCTGTTTCAGAATGTACTAGTTCTTAAATAGTGTGGCATAACTAATTTGTTCACGTTTTGAATGATACAGGATTTTAACAGTAATGACAGCATTGTGGTCTGGATCCTTCATTTCATGCCATATGTCACACTTGTAATTTAATTCTGAAAAGTGCTTGCATAATGATTTAAAAGTGCTTTAAGTACTTGACAGCACATCATCAGTGGGGGAGAAGTCAGTTACTGTCTGTGTGAATTCCCTTCTAGCCCTTTTGACTAGATTATTCAGCACCTTGTTTTAAAGACAGATGACATGCAAGTGTCTTCTGAAAGTCAATTGTATAACTTGAAATTAGAAAGTAGTACATAAGTATTAATGTGATAGTACCAGACAGAACACTGCCATGCATGACACAGCGTGAAAGACTTGTGCCTCCGGTGTAACTCACCTTGCCACAGGGCCTGTGCAGTGTCTCAACTCCATGGTTCATCCCCCTCAGATGCATCCAGTCTCACAATCTATAATCCCTACAGCCTCAGATGAGCTCTGAAGGCCAACACAGAAAAAGCTCAGTGAGTTTTTGGACACTGACTTGGACTCTCTCAAGTTTACCAGCCATGCTGGGAAGGCTGGGGTGGTGACAACTGTTAAGTAAATGTAGTCTTCCTTTCTTTGTCTCCATGAATGATAAATAGAAGGCAAGAAAAAAATTTTCAGTGATCTAATGAAGGTATTTCTTTCAGTCATGAAGCTGTAGATTGCATAGAGCTAAGTTTGCAGAGACTTATTTAGGCATTTTTTTGAAAGGTAAGGTATACACACATCTTGCACAGTTTTGTTTCTAACTTTGGAAGATATCTGCCTCGGGTCTTTCATCTGTATAGTATGAGCTCAGATGTAAAACAAACAAAAACCCAAACAGAAAACCCACCCAAATGTACAGTTATTGGAATCTGCACTGGTAGGTTGGGATTTGAGATCTTGATGGTACTGGCAGTAGTACTGGCAGATGGTACTTTTTGTAGGAGCTGAGCACTGTTTTAAGAGGGGAGAATTCAGTTATAGAGCTTTTACTTGTGGATTTATATATAATAGATGACAAGTGTCTTCTGAAATTGCACAATTTTTATCAATTATGCACCAAACATTAGATTATGCCGCAGGATTTGTTTCTTTCTAGTTAATGCCTTAGGCATCTTAGTGGGGAGTCTGTCTTTAGCAATGCCATGCAAAGGAGAAAATGTATTTTTTAAAAATGTATAATAAATTTTCTTGTTTGAAAAATGCTATTGCTTAAATAATGAAGCAGCATGGGGGAACTTAATATTTTGGAGAGTTCATTTTTAAGTGCATGTTGTCTGAACTTTGTTTTTTGAATAGCTAAATAATGAATGGCTCTAAAATCAGATGATGATTGGTGTGATGAAAATTTCATTCTTGTAGTTTCCCGTTCTGAAAGCATATTCTATTTAAGTTGTGTGAATCTTGAACATATTTTCTAAGGTTTAATCAAATAAATCTTGAGATCTTTGCTACTGAAAAATCTGTTTTGCTAATACACTTAACAGTTCAGGAAAAAATAATATTTCTAGTTTTTGAGTTGCATCAAACTATCAAAGTGATTTATTACTGAAGAAATTCTGCCTATCCTCTGAATTTTGAAGCAAGTATTTACTGTTTTCTGGAGATGTGCTGCTTGGGGTTTTCCATGGCTCGATGGGTTTTCTTTCTTTGTCAAGTAAGAGGATAGATGTTTTCATTGCTAAATAGCCAATATTCTCAGAAATTTTGGATGTTAACTGTTTATATTATGAATTTTACTGTGATATGCTGTCTGTCCAGTGGTTGCCATTAAACAGTTTTATATTGCTGTATCAAATAATTTGAATTCTAAAATAATTCATTTTGTGTATCTTTAAAAATTCCACTGTTTATCATAAGTAGATGTTCTTTGTTTGCTATTATTCACCATTTTTTTGGTTATTAAACAGAACTATTGTTTATCTGCAGGATTTCTCCTGCAAGGTATGCTAAGCATAAGAGAGTTTTACTTGATTTGTTTTCTTCCGGATTAATAAGCCCTGTGGTAACAGAATAAAATATGTCTTCTCTTCATAGTTAAGGCATCCAAACAGAAAGTAGTAACAACAGGAGAATAGTTGGCCCCCCTGCCTGCCATCTGTGATAGCCAGCTGCTGGATTGCAGTGCTTTGTGTTGGAGGAAAGTCATGTGTCTGACTTGTTTTGAGAGGAAAAGCTGGCATTGGGAACGTTGCTCTCCAGGAACCTGCAGCCTGCCTTGGTGCCCTTCTGTGGGGCAGATGTCTTCTCATTTAACATTCAGAATGTGAGGAGTTAAATACGTGGTGTTTACATTGACCTGTAGAGAGGGGGCAGATTGTCCAGTGAGGGATGCTGTAAGGAAGTAGCACTTTCCATCTGTATCCCCTTGGTTCTAGTGTTAAGAAGCAGATGAGTGGCTGTCACTCATCCACATGTAAAGGCTTTTCCGTGTGTGTGTAGAGCTCCTGGGTGGCATGTGGAGACCAACACTTGAATTCTTGTTTCTTTGGGCAAGGTGGTCCAACAGTGGCCTTCAGGACTGTCCACCTGACCTGCTGCCTTGCCTGAGCAGAGCTTTGCTTTTCTGTTCTTGCCAGAGCTCTCTGCTTTGTCAGTGTGTGACGAGCAAGTAAGAGCACTAAAGTAGTCGCCTGCCAAAGGTGGCTTGGATGTCATCGTGTTACTTCCCATGGCATGGAGTAAAAAGAAGAGAAGGGTGGGGTGGGGTGGAAAAATCATATGTGATCCATTGGCTTTCTATGAAGACGGAATCCTCTGCTGAGGTGCAGTAATCAATAGCTGGAGGCAGTAATATCTCAACTTGTTCTAGGCAAATTTTCAAGAGAGTGAAGGTCTAGGGTTGGGGGTTTTTTTTGTTTGTTTGAAACAACTGTTACTGTTGATGGATGGTTTCCTTAGTATATTCAGACAGAAGTTGCATAGGCAACATGACAGGGCTTGCTTCAAAGAAAGTTATGAGATTGTTGGGGAGCACAGAAGGAGGTGAGACAGGAGGAGCATGCTGAAGAGGAGTGTTCTGATCAAGAGTCTGAAAACACTTTTGTGTGGAATATGCTTGTTTTGAAAGATGGTGGAAGAGCAAAGCTTTCTTGAAAGTTCTTTATATATATATAATCACAGAATCATCTAGGTTGGAAAGGACCCTGGAGATCATCTAGCCCAACCGTTCGCCTCGCACTGTTCCCACCTACAGCATATTCTTAAGCTCTAAATCGACCCTACTTTTGAACATCTTCAGGGATGGGGACTCCACCACCTCCCTGGGCAGCCCATTCCAACACCTAACAACCCCTTCTGGAAAGAAATGCTTCCTAATATCCAGTTTGAACTTTCCCTGGTGCAACTTGAGGCCTTTACCTCTTGTCCTGTTGCTTTCTACTAGGCTAGAGATTCATCCCCAGCTCTCTGCAGCCTCCTTTCAGGTAGCTGTAGAGGGCGATGAGGTCTCCCCTCAGCCTCCTCTTCTCCACACTAAACACCCCCAGTTCCCTCAGCCGCTCCCCGTACGACCTGTGCTCCAGACCCTGCACCAGCTCCGTTGCCCTTCTCTGGACACGCTCGAGTCATTCAATGTCCTTTTTGTAGTGAGGGGCCCAAAACTGAACACAGGAATCGAGGGGCGACCTCACCAGTGCCGAGTACAGGGGTCAGATCCCTTCCCTGTCCCTGCTGGCCACGCTATTGCTGACACAAGCCAGGATGCCATTGGCCTTCTTGGCCCCCTGGGCACACTGCTGGCTCCTGTTCAGCCGGCTGTCAATCAGCACCCCCAGGTCCCTCTCTGACTGGCAGCTCTCCAGCCACTCCTCCCCAAGCCTGTAGCGCTGCTGGGGGTTGTTGTGGCCCAAGGGCAGCCCCTGGCATTTGGCCTTATGGAAACTCCTCCAGTTGGCCTCAGCCCATGGCTCCAGCCTGTCCAGGTCTCTCTGCAGAGCCTCCCTACCCTCGAGCAGATCAACACTCCCACCCAATTGGGTGTCACCTGCAAACTGACTGAGGGTGCACTCGATCCCCTCGTCCAGATCATCAGTAAAGATGTTAAACAGGAGTGGCCCCAAAACCCAGCCCTGGGGGACACCACTTGTGACCAGTCGCCAACTGGATTTAACTCCGTTCACCACAACTCTCTGGGCCCGGTTGTCCAGACAGTTTTTTACCCAGCGAAGTGTGCGATTGTCTAAACCTCGAGCAGTCATTTTTGCCAGGAGAATGCTGTGGGAAACGGTGTCAAAAGCCTTGCTAAAGTCAAGGTAAATTACATACACAGCCTTTCCCTCATCCAATAAGCAGGTCGCTCTGTATCACAAGAACCAGGATTATCAAAGCTAAAAAGCTAGCTTTTCCTTCTCTTTAATAAAATAAATAGGTTTATTATTATGGTGATTTGTGTAGTCATTTACATGTATAGTTTCACTGTATTTTGTTATTTTCTGCTAGTGCATGTGACTCTTGGTGAGAAATGACTGTCTTTGCAGTGCTTTTGTTGGCCTATGACTGCTTTTTAATTTGAAATGGTCCCTATTGAAGTGGTGGTGTGAGCAGTACTTTGAGTTACTGGGCAGACACAGCTAATGAAGGGAGCTGTGGAAAAAAAAGAAAGTGGTTTGATGTAGAGAATGGACGGTGAGAAAATGCTCAAAAATTAGGATTTTGCTTCATGCTATTGCAGAAACATTGGAAGAAATATGACTTTTTATACAATTGTGTTGCGACTGTTGTGTCAGGCAGCTAAGATAAAAACAGAAAAAGGTAAGGCATAAAATACAATGCTTTTGTATGCGCTGTAAACTTAGTTCCTGAAATGCATTGCTGGAAGTATCTTCAGGGCTAAAGAATCAGGAATGAATTCTGTGTTCATAAATAACGAAGTATTTTTCCACCTCACAAATTAGGTGAGGCATCATTACCTATGGGTCTTGAAGCAGCTTCTTTTCTAAATCACTTGCTGTTTCTGACATCTTCTTCTGATTTTAAGTTGTGCTTCTCCACTGCAGTAAAATAGAAGACAAGTGGCTTTACATAACTGTGCTTTAACCTTGAATCCTTACTGTCTTACTTTTCAAACGAAGCTGATATTCAAAGCAGCAGTTATCCTAAAGATAACATTAAATGTTTGCAAGTGTTGAAGTGGTGACATGTTCTGTGGCTAGTGCTGTTGAAGGACTGTAACGGTTAAGATTTTGCTACTATTTCTGTGGTTGCATGAACTTCAGCATGTTAGTTAGTTTACTTTTTTTATCAGAAGCTACTGTTCACAATTAAAATAATTTAAAGGAGAACTGAATTAATTTTTAACGCTTTATTCTGACTGAAATGTTCCATTACTTCAAGTGTTACAACTTGGAGAGAAATGTAGGCTTTGGTCAAAGGAGGAGAATGTCCATTCTTCTTCAATGAAGTATTAATTTTAAGGTTTTTTTATGTGTTTTTGACCCTTTTTCAGCTTCATCAAGCTGCTAGTCCCAAATTAATAGCACATTAAGATTGGAATGGGAGATAGTGAGGTGCATAGTTCCAGTTAGGAATGACGTAGAAAAATAAAGTTTTTATTCAAAATAACGTAGTAACTTGAAACATTTCCATTACATTCACTGAGAATTTTTTAAACATTCTGTATTGATTATAACATAAAAGGGGAAAAAGTTCTATTTAGAAACCATTAAAAGTGTAGTTTGAAACACTGTAAGGATATTTCTTGCTTTTTTGCTAAGTGATATTTAATGAAATTTTAAGTGTTTCAGTGGCTATATTTTTTTTCAAATGGAAGATAGATTTTCTGTTGAGCTTCAGTATTGATGTGTTTTGAAATTTGTTATCACTGAATTCAAAATGAAACAATTTGAAACTGAAGTAGGGTGTTTTTTTTTTTTTTTTACATAACAGTGCCATGAGGTAAACAGTTTGCTAGTGCAGACTTGATAGAAATTAATTTGAATGCCTTATCCTGCCAGCTGATTGACGAGGTGGCTCTTGTACCTGAAGGTCTGCTAGAGTTGCTGTGCTTTAATGACTTACCATTTGAAGCTGAGCTGTAGTAATGTGCCTGCATGTTTGCCTGCAGCAAACATATTTAAAACACCGACTTGAACTGTAATGGCACACTGGCTAGGGAATGCGTCCTTGTTACCTGTTGGTGTACAGTTTTACCGCCAGTAATCTACTTTTGTGTATCAGTTATTCTTTGTAAATAGCGTTGAAGGTGAGATGGCACCTTCAGTAAATCGGTTATCATGGGAGAGGGTGTATAGTAAGTTTGAAGTGCAGGTTTGAGATTGCCTTTTGACATTAAGTTACAACAGATGTTGGATTTATTCCAAATCCTTAATAAGAGAGCAGAGTTACAGTTTCCACTTGGCAAGTAACCAGCCTAAAGAAAAAGGCTTCTATTCATGCTGTTATAATGGAAACTATTCTCTTTACCTTAGTCTTCCACAAATGCAGCTCATTTAGTGGATAAAAATATCTCCTCATATTCATAGATTTCAGTCTCCTGGTTATTCATAGCTAGACTGATTTGTTGCAGTTTCAGAGGTCTTGGGCAAGACAGGCAGATTTATACAATAGTGAGAAAGCCTTCTTTGAGGCTTGACTGATACCTCTTTGTGAAGTAAAAGGAGCTGAAGTGAAGAGAAACCTGGTAGTGGACTTAGCAAATCATTTGTCATTTAAGCAAGAGTATAAACTTAATCTTGCAGCATCACCTGCTGTACTTGGCTAACAGGGACAGCTACAGGGTGGCAGCTCTCATGCTTTTGTTATGACTTCTGGGCTGCTCGGTTTATGCTGTTTATGCAGCAAGATAAACTATTCTTTTTGGCAACTCCATTGACAACAGTTGCTTTTGATTCTGTTTTTATTTTTAGAGGAAACTCCTTTGAACTAGGCTTGCTTGGTGCACCAGGATTTTTGTAAGAATATCATTGCTTCTTCAATAGGTGATGTAGCAGTGGTTAATGGAGAAGTAGATCTTTTCTTATGATGTGAGCAGCAGGTAGAGATGTAGACATTCTTCAAGCATGTTTTCCTTTATACATCTCATGTCTTTTCCCAAGTCAGAAAAATATTCATATAGAGGTGAGGTGTAGGTGGATCTAAGGGTATATTGAAAATTTTGGTTTTGATGGCACTATTTAGGCTTTGCTATTGAGACATGACCAAATTTTATGTGATTAGTGTGAAGGTCAGTAGGGTATTGATCTCTGGGCCTACTGGCTATCAAAAATAAAGAATAAAAGAAGTTCAAAACTTTGTTAGTAAATGACTTAGATTTATCTTGAGTGGAGGCTGGGTCTCAAAGTTCCTCAGTAGCAGAAATGAAAAAAGCAAAAACACAAGCCAAACCCGAACAAAACAAAAAGCCCCTAAACCAGAAAATTTAAGCATACTTCAAGTGTGTTCATGGTAAAGCAAGAAAAAACGTTAACGGTATTCCTAATTAGTTGATACTAAACAGTAGGTATGCAGACAAACAAAAGTATCTCCATGTAGTATCCTGAAAAAAACCCGTAAATTTGCTCATTTCTATATTGGAACAGCACACATTAGCAGGAATGAGATCAATAAAGATGAGATATAGTTCTGAATTACAGCCTTCTAACAATAGCAGTTAAGCAAAATTCAGTGAAGAATGACCCTCTGAGCCATCAGTTACAAGAGTTAAGTATCATATTTTATTGCAAACTTTACAGTCCAGTGCATTTTTGCAGAGGCTGATAGTAGCTTCAGCACTGAAACTTCACAATACCATAGTTGATACTAGCTTTCATGATCTTTACACC
The DNA here is from genome assembly GCF_965140245.1 of Athene noctua. NCBI lineage: Eukaryota > Metazoa > Chordata > Aves > Strigiformes > Strigidae > Athene > Athene noctua. The sequence continues at coordinate 100,722,141 of NC_134038.1, forward strand.
AGTGACTAAAAGTAAGTTATTTTAAAAACAATGATACACTTGTAACCTACATTATTTATAAATGCATTGCATTGCCTGCATAGCACATCTTGGGAAAATGCAAGTCAGTAATGCCAGATATCTCATGTCATGGAAGAAAACAAATGTGAAATGAATTTGCATGTAAGAAACCATTAATAGAAAATACATTACTTCAGTATTAACTTGTAAAAAACGATCTAAATGATTTATATACAAATCTTTTTTGTTTCTGAGTTTTCATCACCTCACATATTTTAAGCTTTATTATTTGGTTTGTTTTGTTAGATGTTAAACATACATGTTCTCTCTTTCTAACTTTTTAATAACGTTAGAAGGCAATTGTAGTATTCCTCTGAAGCAGGAGATGAAAATGAGATGCAACAAGTGTAAGGGAAAACTAGTAAAGTAACTGTATGATTCTGATTCTTTTCCCCCACTACTGAAAGCTAGTTAAAAGAAGTCCACCATTCTCTTATTCACAGTGTGATTTTTAAAAAAAAAAAAAATTTTCCCGCTTTTGGTGAGAATATGTTATTGCATGTAAAGTTTCATTAAACACTTCTGCTTCAGTATAGTTCTGTCCTTTTTCAATATCTACTGAAGAAGTCTTAGTTACAAATTTGTAGTTGCTTAAAACAGAAACAGTTTTTTCATATTTGTTAACATATGGGGACTATGATACCAAGTGCCTGATAAAAACTATAAATAGATTTAATTTACCTAAAAAATCATGACATTTGAAAAAATTGTTCATTCTCTGATATTTCAGTAACTCTGCAATGCTACGTGGTGCCACAGTAAGCCTACTAATTGGAGGCTTGCATGGAATTTTAGGAACGTATTTTTTCTTGCACTGTCTTGTAATGATGTACTTCTTACTGCACTGTGTACTCAAGTTGCATTGTTTGCAAGGACTTCAGGAGGTGATGTTATACGTGCTTCATTTTTAGAAAAATGTGTTCAGTAAAAACAGTCTAAGAAACCTTTCAATTCCATCATTAGTACACTCTTGTGGAGGAAGCATCCTATCTTAGCGTTTCAGTTTGACCCAGCCCATGCAAACTTATGTTCATATGCAAACAGTCTGTGTGTTATATAAATATGACCTCCTTTGTTGTTGTTTGATGTTTCTCAAAGCATTTTTTTTAGAATTTGCCTAATCGCTTGACTCAATGTTTTGTATTGTCAGGAGTGCAGATGTTATGGATATGAAAAATACTACAGTGCGCACAAAACACAAAAAGGTAGTGTGACAGGCAGTGTTCCCAGCTTAAAATCTTTCATAGATATTTGCATGCATTTTGAATATTGAATATTCCCAGGTTAAAATCTTTCACAGGTATTTGCATGGATTTTGCATAGTGGAGCATTCATGTGCTTATTAGCCCCACACTATACTTGCAGTTAAGAAATTTGCATATGATTTGCTTTCTGTTCAGTGAAATAAGCTTAACACAGAATTCACTGTATTAACTCTTTTTATGCATGACCTATTACTGGGTGGAAGGCGCTTGGAAAAAAAAAATCTGGTACTACTTAGCATTTTGTAACAAATACAATATTTAAAAGGGGAATACGAGTATGAAGGATTTCTGTCAATAGGACCTTTCAGTAACACATGAATGTGCTGGGTGGCATGTTTCCAGATCTAGTGTTATTTGCACCCCACAAAGGACTTTAAATTTAAGCTTATTCTTCATAGCAGATGCAGAAAAGGAGGTATAGGGGATAGATTGTTTGCCTGTGGGGGTTTTGTGGGTTTTTTTCCTTCTCAGTTCTTTTATTCATTTGTTGCCACTTTGATGACTAGTAGTATGAGCTGTCGATTTGTTGTGTTCCTGACAGTAAATTGCCATGTGTTCAGAATATTTCCTAGAATAATAATTTTGGCTTCTTTCTGAAGCATAATCAATATTAATTGTTCTTTCAGATCTACAGGCTTGAATTGAGATTACTCAAATCCTTGAAAAGTTAATAAAATCCTACACTTTATCAAAGACTAGAGGGAAATAATTGTACTCAAAGCCTGACTGTCAGTAGCCACTAACAAATTTTACTGTGAGGTGGTCTGTAGTTCCACAGCATGTGTGTAAAAAATCTCACCTCTATGTGTCAAAGCTATCCAACTGTGCGTGTATGACTAGTTATCTTTTTGAATTGGAATTGCTTTCAGTAAATTTTAAGTTGTGGTAACTTTATTACTTTGGTAATTCAAAGTACTCTTGCTAAACAATAGCTATTTTATCTATTAGCACATTCATATATGACAATCAACCTTCTTCTTTTAACATTTTATAGGTATTAATGCCCTCATGTGCGTCATCATGGCATTGGAAAGTAATTTCCACTGCTTTGACTGCTTGTCTTTAGCATGATCAGAGCAGGTCAATGTAAGGTGCTGTGCAAAGATAAACTTGGTTGTAATTTCTGCTCCCAGAAATGAAAATACTCACACAATGGTTTATGAAATAAAATTGGCACCCTGCTAGTTTTATGTCACCACTCAGTATCAAATGTCTTTTCAGCACAGCCTGATAGTTTTCTTCATCTGTAAAATGGAAGAATAGAAAAACTGATCTAAGGTAGAAGCAAGCATTCAGTGGTCTGAGAAGTCCAGAACATCAGATTTGCACTGCAAGATGTGTTTGAATATGGATAACAGCAGACCAGTGCTGAGGAAAAAGAACCTGCATATCTTCTTTCTTCATCCTTAAAACTTGGAGGTGGTTTCATTTGTGTCACTCGGTGTTGCATTTTGGTCACTAAATACTGCACTGCGCAGGCTGCAACACAGGTGTGAGCAGCCACCGTTGTGTTCCTCTTGAGTGCCTCAACTGGGCCAACGCAGATGTGCTGCACGGAGCAGTTCAGTACCAAAACAGTTATCTTTTTGCCTGGAGCTTTTTTTTTTTTTTTTTTTTTTTTAAAATCCCAGTTGGTTATCTAGCTAATTTTGTAGCTACAAACAGTTGTATCATACCAGTGAGATGATCGTATGAGGAAGAGGGGAAGGCAGCTAGAGATTGGATTGCTATTAAAGTGGAGCTTTGTAAATCTGTGCCATAGGTCTGTTCCCTGTGTTAATTGACTATAACTTGTGTCTGTATGCCAGAACTGGCCTGCCACTGTGCTACTAGGACAAGACTGAAGAACTTCTGTAATTAAAGAAATTGCTGTTTTTTCAGTGTTTTACTGCTCTTGGTGATGACTTCATATTTCTTTAGCTTAACACACTGCACTAGGCAGAACAATAAACTGTGTTTGTAAGCCTGAGTTTTGCCAGTGATTTGCATGTTTTGTCTTTGAAAGCATACTTGAAGTTCATAAGGCTAAGTTCAAAGAAAGTAACTTCTACTTTTTTCACAAACTGATCTTGGAATATTCTAAACTCACTTTCCCTATTTAGGTGATTAACAGGGAAAAAACCCAACTTTTTTATTACATTAATTGATGTCAATGCTGTATGAAATTCAGAAATTCAAAGTAGATCTGATTATGCAGGAAAAAGTATATTATGTAGTCTATTGGTGTACCTTGAAGGGAAAAATGTGTTTTGAAACTTATTTCAAAACAGATAAATATGCATTTTCTCCAATAAATATTCTTTAACTTTTGTATCTAAAAGTCACTGTTAATGATTTCAAAATCAGGTTTCATATCTCCATTACAAATGTTTTGGGAATAAATTTGGAATTTAACTACTGAGATTTAAGAATTACTTTTGTACATATTGATAGCCATTTTTAGTGATTGGGTAGCAGTGTTTCTGATCACGTGAAGACAGTATGTATAAAAGATGTAATTTGAAAGGGGTGTTTAAAAATGTTTCATTGTCTTGACTGTACTAAAAATAATAGCAACAGTGAATGAGAAAGCTGACCAAAAATCATCAAAAGCCTTCCCCCCCTCCCCTTTATACTGATTTCCTAAACTGATTCCTGTTAGTAGCCATGGCCAGGCTGCTTTGCTTTCCATTCTATGAGCATGGGAGAAGTGCCATACCCAGAAGAGCTGGTTTCTATGCATTTGGTGGAACTATTTGCTTAGTTTGGGACAGTTAAATTTACATAGTGGTGCCATAGAAGGCAGAATTTTAAAACAGTAGGATTATCATAAACATAAAACTCTGTCTTTTATAATGAGGGTATTTTGAATAGACCTTGGCTTATATTTCTTCTCAGGTGCCTGTACACTTAGCGTTTAAAGCCTCTGGACATCAGAGGTACCGTTTTGGGAACTGGTTCATGCTTCCTTACATATGCTGTCATCTTGGCGTTCTTCAACTCATTCTGCACTGGTGCACAGTGTCAACAGAAGATGATGACTGAAGGACCCTCTTCCATGTGCTTCCTTGTCTGAATACTGTCCTAGGAATCAAAAATTGTTGTCTCACCTCTTAGAAAACGTGGAAGTCTCTCTTTTTATCCTCTCTTTATCCTCTAGCGCTGTGTAAGGTTTTAAATCTGCTGGAAGAGAAGCTGAGCAGGGTTTTAAAGTTAATCACGTAGGTGAATTAATCTTTGCCACATAGACCAAATGTATTGTGTATTTCACTGTTACAGCTCTTGTCTCTTGTAGAGTGAAAAAGATACAAATAATCATCTCCTGTTTCGTGCTGTGGCTGAACATAGCTTTGTGAGCATTACAAACACCTTGGTCTACCGAAGAGTATCTGGTTTTCGGCCAACAGCTCTGGTGCAAGAGCAAGGAAAGCTTAAGTTGTGTTTGTAGCTAGTTTTTTGTTTTAAAATATTTGGCTGTTTGGAATCTGTTTTACAGCCATCCAGACTGTGGGCCGTCCAGACTGTGCCCTTGAAGGCTGTCTCTATAAGCTGTGTAAGTCAGAGCCCTATGACTGAGATTACTTTTTTCTGTGGTGCTTAGCATCTGCTCCTTGAGATTAAGTAGCTGTTCCATTTTTCATTATAGATATATGATTGCAACTATCTTTTAATCAGTGCTGTAGCTTTTAAGGCCTGTTTTACATTGTGGAGATGTAATTGAAAGCATTATTTGAGTATTGCTCTAACCAGTCACACTTACAACCCTCTAATGTATAGGTTAATTTCGAAGTGAATGGCTTCTTAATTTCAAAATGTATAGCTGCTTAAGTGATTTTTAAGGTATGATTTAAGTTAGCACAACTTCATCTGGTCAAATGAGTTTCTGCAACTTTAAATGTTTTACTGTTGGCTATGGTTGGGCCACCTCATTTCTTTCTACATCTGCTTTCTGGGATCTAGGGGTCCTTTGCCACAGTACCCTTACCCCCTGAGGGTATCCTGGGATGCATTAGACAAAGTGTTGCCAGCACATTGAGGGAGGTGATCCTTCCCCTCTGCTCAGCCTTGGTGAGGCCACACCTGGAGTGCTGTGTCTAGTGCTGGGCTCCCCAGTAGAAGAGAGATGGACATACTGGAGGCAGTCCAGCAAAGGACCATAAAGGTGGTTAAGGGACTGGAGCACCTCTCCTGTGAGGAGAGGCTGAGAGAGCTGGGGCTGTTCAGCCTGCAGAAAAGAAGGCTCAAGGGAATCTGATCAGTGTTTATTAAATACCTGAAGGGATAGTGTGAAGAAGATGGAGGTAGGCTTTTCTCAGTAGTGCACAGTGACAGACCAGGAGGCCGTGGGCACAGACTGACATGCAGGAGTTTCCTTCTGAACATCAGGAAACACTTCTTTTGCTGTCAAGGTGACTGAGCACTGACACAGGTTGCCCAGAGAAGTGGTGGAGTCTCCATTCCTGGGAGACACTCAAAAGCCATCTGGTTGTGATCCTAGGCAATTGGCTCTAGGTGGCTCTACTTGAGTGAAGGGGTTGGACCAGATGACCTCCAGAGTTCCATTCCAACCTCAGCCCTCTGTTGATTTTTTTAGCCATGGGGGAAGTTCCTGTGCTTCTACTTTCATGCATTGCTTCATACCATGGAATTCAGATTGGAGGATGTGTTTATGCTGTATCAAAGTAACCACTTTAAGCCAGTCCAAGTGTTGTGTGCGAAACGAGCTCCCGGCGAGTCCTGCTATGGGGTGGCTAGACTTTTCAAGCATCTGAAGTAGTTGTTTTAATCATAGTTCAGAGGTCTGTACAACCCTGTGTTTATAGTCTTACCTAGAGTTGTACAAGACCTAGTCGGGTTCATTGTGGGCTCTGGTCATGCTTGTCATGAAAGCAATTTTCTCTGACTCTTTTAGCAGTGTATTAAAATAAACTGAAAATAGTTCCACAACACTTGTTGAAAACATCCTACAGCAGATACATTCAACAGCAAAAAGTAAATATTTCAGTAAAACTTCCCATTTTGTCTTTTCCTTTCAAGTCTTGGCACTGATCAGTAATTTTTATTAGGTTCCCCCCTACTGCAAACTTAGTTTTTGATTCTTTTCTGTAGTGATGTTTTAAGTATGCTTTAAAAACCTACATGTTTCCATCAACTGATTTGAAGTGTGCATTTTGCAGTCCTTGTGCTATTTTGGAGCAGTTCATGCTACTGCAGCATTTACCAGCCAGTGACAGTCTTTTCATTTCCTATACTGCTCAGTTTTTCCCTGACGTACAGTTGTTGGTTCCTTAACCCCTTAAATGTTCTCACTGGCAGAATGCTGTCATGTCTGGATAAAATGGCGATATTTTTAATGGGGTGCATGTGGAAGCATTTGTGTATGTTTTTTCCCCAAAAATCTTAGTCAGCAAGGAGGCTCTTAACTACCTACCAAGTGTTTTGATGTATTGTTAGTGTGCTAAGCCTGCCCTGGGATCTTTGATAAGTGTCTAAACCAGGAATGCACTATCAATGTGTGATGGCTATGGGAAAGAAAGAAGATTGAAGAGTATTTATTTAGCAAGAGGCAACTTGAATTTCAGTATTCAATGTAGTGTTGGTCTGAATCTGAGAGTATGTTTTTGCAGTATGCTGTAGAGTTAGTATGCACTTACGTGATACAAGCTCAGTATATGTAACTTAGAAATCTTTTAATTTAAACCTGAGGATATGTTTCTTGCCTTATATTCATCAGCTGTCCTGTTTGTTGGGGACAGAAAGGCAAATACTTGTTCTGGAATTCAAGAACCTATTTGTGTTGTCAGAAGCAATATCCAGTCGAATTGTAATGTGTTACATGCCTTGGGTGTTCTTGACTTCTGTGACATAATATTCCCTGATGTGTTAGAACCTGATGTAATAATGTCAGATATGTGGGGGGCAGGAGACATTATCTGGAGCAAATACCAGCCTGTTCTTGATGTTTGTGATCTGGTTCATTAATCAACCGAACTGCATAGTCATAGTTCAGCAACACTGTCATCTTAAATATTAATTTCAAATGACAGAAAAGCAATGAGAATAAGGTTTTAACATCATGTCTGAGACAATTCCAGGTAATAGTAGCTAACCACTGGTTTTAATCTAACCATATTTTGTACGTTTTTAAAGACTGCTGTATCTTCTTAGGATGCTTTCTCACTTGTGTTCACCCCCACCAGATTAAACTACTTCTTTTGTGAGGAGTCTTGGTGGCTGTTCCTATTTTATTTTGTTTCCAACATGGTTAATCCTTTTGAAGTGCTGACAGTAGATTTGGAAAGTACACTCCCTAGAAGTCTTTATAGTCTTTACAACATTCATGGGTAATGCTGATATTGTTCTATTAGATAGTCCAGTGTAGTTGAAGAAGTAGATGTGCTTATGGATGCATAGACGTAAGATGTGAAATAGAAAAAGCTGGCTGGCTTCAAAGGTAAATACAGGTTGATAACTGTTGCACAGTCATGTGAGTCTTCTGTCTTCATCCCTGAAGGACGACAGCTGGTACTTAGGGTGTGGACAGATAAGGATGATAAAATGGTTAACTCTGGGGGAAGGAGACAAACTTTAGCTTGTTATTCGTAGGCGATGATTTGAACTTCTTGTGCAGAGTGAAAGGTCCACTTTTGGGTTGGGGGAGCGGTAGCTGATATGGCTTCCAAAGCTGATGAGTTGTCTCACTTGGGTGATTACAAGGTGTAGTGGGATGGCTGGTTTGGCTTTTCTGGTCTGTGCAAGGGTACACGGTTAAGTAGGCATTGCTGGCTAATGGCTCCATTTTAAATGTCTGGAAATACTGCTGGACGTTAGGTAGCTCAGGGTGCTGACAAAGTCGTTTTAGGGCTTTTTGGAAGAGTCTCCTTGTCCATGGGGTTGCTAGGAGTCCTTAGTTCTTAAAGATTTGTCAGAAACTTGCTTGCTTCCTGAGAGAATTCCTATGAAGTCTGTGCTACTTCGAGTATGTTTTTAGTAAGCTATATCTTGCCGTTTCTCCATGTAATAGTCCCCCATATAAGGTGGTATTTATATTTGTGAAACCCATATGCTTTATATTAGCTTGTGTTTATTCAATTTCTTGAGTGGTCTGGTGGGCAAAGAGTTTCCTGTTTGCTTGTAGATCTTTCTGTACCTCTTATTGTACCCTCAATGGCAGGACTATTTTTTCAAATACGTGTCTATTAATTCCTTAAGTCAAATTCACTGCTGGTCTTGCATGATGTAAACACTGCCACTTTCAATTTTTCATCATTAGTTTTTAACTTAAGTGAGAATGCATTTCTTGCAAGATTCCTAGCATGTATTTGTAGTGTAGCTCTGCAAAGTATTTATGGTAGTGCTTTGTGTTAGGGGCCTGGAAACACTGAAGTTGACACTGCATGTTTGGATGCACTTTGAGCAAAACCAGCGTACTGAAAAACAGCAGATGCATGTATTTTCAATCTTTACAGACTTATTTAATGCATCACAAAAGAATACAACAAAACCCCTGAAAACAATACTTTGGCTCATGACTGTCTCCGTTGTGGCAATACGTGCATTAAAAAATGAGGAATTTAAGGACTTTGTCTAGAGTTTTTATTTTAAATGTGTTGACAGTTTATTCTAATTAAAAAAAAGAACCAAACCCAAACAACCCTACAGCTTATATTGGAATTTACCTCAGCTGACGTGTTGGTTATTTGTACTTATATTAATTAATTTTTTCCATATATGGGCGACAAATATCAAGTAATTGCTGAGTAGTATTACTTCTGCTATTAAAATTCCTTTAATATTTTCATGCATGGTAGAAAGACCTTGGATTTGCAATTGCCAAATAAATAGGGAAACAGAAAGCAACTGGAAGACTTTGGTACCGTATTATTTTTAGTCTATTATTAAAATGAAGTACTAAACATTCATGAATAGTGACTTCTTAAAGAACTGATACACACTTTTTTCAAAGGCATTGGTGTTCAGTATGCACCTGCTTGAAAGAGGCATAATAATTTTTCCTATTTGAGGTAGTCATTCTAATAGTGTATATTAAACTTGCTTCTGTAGTACAATAGAGATCACTTAAATGCATATGTTGAAACTGAAATCTTCCTGTGAAACTGACGGTGTGATGTACAGAATGTCTGCATTTGACAGATCTTATGGGTTTCAGTTTCCTAGCAAATTACTCAACTCTTTATACTTTGTAGAAGATTCCTGTATGTCAGTGGAAGAGGAATGTTATGCTTGGCTTTTACTTGCTTTAGTAAATGGATTTAAGCAATTACATTCTACCACGTAACTATTTATTTCACTAATCATCTGTTTCAAATGGATTGGTCAGTAAGCATGCCTGTTTATATATTCTAGTGGCACTTTTTTTAGTCATGAATTTTGTACAGGTTTTATTGTGGATAGTAATATGTTGAAAGAAGTGCACTTTCCTGGGGTTTTATTGTGTGCTTCCTAAACATGGTCTTGAGCTGAGCCTTCCTTCCTTCCTAATCTGACAGGGGCCCTGTGAAAATTCAGAAGCTGTTGGTATCATCTTTGATGTATTTTTGACACACAGTTGCTGCCCATACTTAACTTTAAATCTTCAGCCTGAGTGTAATGATGAAAGATCTGTACCTTTTTAGTGCATGCTTTAACTTTTTGAGTAGTTTAAGCTTTGCAATAATTCATTGAAGTTACGGCCTGCTGGAAAGAACAGACTTCAATAAACTTCCTCAAACAGCTAAATCTTTTGATTAGCCATTAAATGCTTAGAAATAATGTTTAAAAATGGAGAAGTAGTTAATCTGTAGTAATTACTGATAGGAATTCAAAAAATGCTGTGTGTTCAAAGTGAAAGAAAAGTGTGTCAGCTGTTTATCTTATGACACCTAGTAAGACTCTAATTTTTATTTTTAAGGAAGAAAGTATATATTATACTGTACAAAGAGAGTCTAAAGGGTCTAATCATTTATTTGTCATAAGTGCTGAATACTGCTTTTGAAAGTAAGCTTAATGCTGGTTCTCAAGTTCCTCAGCAAAAATTGAGAATGTTATAAGAATCTTGACTCAGGAGCTGCAAACGTTTGATGGAGTTGTGTTTTTTTGGTGTGTTGTTTTTTTTTTTCCACAGTGTTCAAAAAATTGGTTTCTTCACTCTGCTGTAGAATGATCGTGTTTCTACTTCATAACATGGGCTAACTTGTGAATAATTAATGTGCTTTTGGTCAGGACATTTTTCAGGAAATTATGCCTGTTACCTTGTGGGTGTTTCAACTGTGTGTGCAATTTAAAATCTAATACAGCAACTGTAGTAATTTTTCTGATGATCCTGTACTGATTGAGAATTTAAGAAGTACAGAATGTGAGAAAGATACATGACTCAGCATGAAGAATACGACTAAAATTCAGTTAATTTTAAACCAAAACTGTGCACTATAAAGAGTATTTGTAGTGCTGTGAAAACGGACCTGCTGCAGATCATTCCCTGTTTGTAGGAAAAGTAAAAGAAAAATCATACTCAGTTTGGATCCAGTGGGGGTAAAAGCTATATTTTAAATTTATTTTCTTACAAGTAAAGCAGAGGTTAAGGCAATGTTGTTGTTCAGAAAACAGCACTATTGGGTGATTCTGAAATAAGGGGTTACATGGGTCTGGCATCTTCAGTGTCAAATTGGGATTTGCTTTCATTGTCTGGATCGGGCTCCCCAGTCTCCCTGACGGCAGCCAGGCTGCGTGGATAGTCCCAGGTTGTGCGGGGCTTCTGGATTCGAGGGCAGATGGTGGCTTTACCTGCTGTCTGGGGATGCTGGCAGGACAGAGTGCCAGTAGGCTGGAGAGTCCATAAGAACTGAAGTTGCCCCATCTGGGGTGGTCTCAGAGCTGCAGAAGTTTGGGGCTTATCCCAGGGCTCCCAAGATCTGAGTTTTGGACATGAAGCTTGGACTAGAAGATCTCAAAGTCTGCTGACACTCTTAGCTGGAAGTGGGTTTTCTTGCTGAGGGATGCAGGGAACCCTGGCATGTTTGTGCGGTTGTGGACCTTGAAAGTACCTGGGCTTTCAGGTGGGGGGCCTGATAAAAGAGCTTTGGAGTTGCAGATACAGAACTTCTGCAGTGAAGTGGATGCTTTCTGAGGTTTAGAGCTAGTAAGTGTTGGCAAAATTTATCTGTTCAAAACCATTTCCAGTACTGTGTGTTTAGCGCCAGATGATTAATGGAAAATACATTGCATGTGTTTGCAGGGCCCAGTGATGATTAATAGTTACTAAAAGCCTGTAACAGTGCTGTGGTGTCTATTTTGTGAATATACTATTAATGTAAGTTTGAATACAGATATTTTTTATTTTTTTTTCCTGTAATCCATGCTTGGTGGTATCTAGGGAATTTCAAACAAACTTTACCTTTTTTTGTGATAAAAGGTCTATTACCTTTTATACAAAACATTGAGATTATATCCAGGATGTAGGAAATGCTGTATTTTTCAAAAGGAAAAAGTACAGTTGGAAATTGTCATGGTGTAGTAGTGCATTTAGTGATTTTATTTCCTGAATTTTCTTAGTCATTCTGTATATGGCTTTTGTTCCTTCTCCATTACAGTTGCCTCTTCCCCACTACCATAGACATATGTACACTCTTTCCCTCATGGCATCAGTTTTAACTGTGGAGGTCAGTGCTTATACTGTTTGGTTTGTGAAATACAGTACCAAAAGTGACTTCATAAACATCTACTAATGGAAGAGTGCAGTTAACGTTTTAAAGTACCATCAGACACTTCTCTCTGTGTGGGTATTAGTCAATTGTCCATATGCTGCATGTAGCTCACTCCAGCCTCTGTGATTCACCAGCTGAAAGAGGAGGAGCGTTCTCTTAACTGTATGTATCTGAAAGGATCACGGTGTTTCCCAGAGTATGTGCTGTCGGATGAAATGCTATGGTAATTGTAAAGGTTTTTTTAACATAACACTATTCTTACAAATTTTGGGTTAAACCAAAATAAAGGATGAGGTTTCTCATCTCCTGGCATTTAGAAGACATTTAGTTTACTCATGTACCTACATTGTCTCTGCTCTTACCTCGAAGAAGTAGCTGCTGGATATTTGGAGTACTTGTAACTTTACAGTAATAAGTTATTTTCAGTAAGAGAAGGGCCACTGGAGCAGTAGCCAGGGTGCCATATATGTTGACATACATACTAGACATTAAAAAGGAATTTTGCTCTATAGAGCTTATGTATATAGAGCTTAACTTCAATCCAATTTGCAGCCTTAATGGCTAAATGCCTGTCTTGGCAGAGCTTTAAAGGGATGGTAGCGGAGCACTGGTGTGACTGAGGAAGAGGGGGTGAAAATGTGACCTTAACATTGTTGTCTCATGGTGACTTTGTTTTTCTGGTTTTGTAAGTAGAACAGTAGTAAACACTTTCATCGGAGTTTAGAGCAGGACCCTCAGTTAAATGCGAGGGGTTAAACACTTCGAGGTGGTTAACTTCTGTGCTTTATACAGGTTGAACGTGTAGATGAACCTGAAATGGTAGATGAGGCACTTTAAAAGACAGGAAGCTGTCTGCTCTGCCTGTGCTTGCGAGAGAACTTGACGGTTCCATGTTTGTAGCTGGGACTCTGTGAGGCATGATCCGTGCTGTGTTAGGCTGCATTACCAGCTGTATTACAATTTAGATAGATCCTGACTGCTAAGCTGCGCTGATGAGCCTAGAGCTGAGTCAATGCTTGTAGTTCTCTATCTTACTGGACAGATCCTGACAAGGTGTCACTCACAGATTTTTTTTTATTATTTTTTTTTTTTCTCCTTATCTGGAGAGGCCTAGTAATGCATTTGCAGGTTGTACTGTTTTCTTAGGGTTATGGTTTGAAGGCCAGTTGAAATAAAGACTAGTTACAAAGCAATACCATATAACTTTATGAATTGAAGGTAGGAAGTCTTATAATTTTTCCGCGTAGTCATATATGCCCTCGTGTCCTCTGTTGGCACTGTACCACTTCCCTTGATATCTGCCAATGTTTTAGTCATTTCTATTAGGCCTTGCTCTTCTAAAACATTGAAAAGACAACAGAAAAAGCTAATGTCTTCTCCTACAAGAAATGATCACTACTCTTTAGCAAAGGGTGGTTAATGACCATAAGCATTTTTACCTTCATATATTAAAAGTATAAAAAAAATATTGTTTGCTTTTGGGTTTCGGCTTTTTTTTGGTTTAAGGTTTACCACTAGGGTTCACCAAAAGCTTTCAAAAAAAGTAATGTCCATATAAAGCAGCTGAGTGGATAATGTGCCAGAGTGGGGTGAGTTGTGTGACTTGTAGGAACTTGATATGCTATTTTTAAAATTAATCTTTGAAAGCAAAGAAAAGGTACATTAGAGAACATGTGCTAAATTAAAATAGCTGTAAAGACAGTGAAGTAGTTAAATATACAAAGGAACATAGTGATCATGGCAAATACCAGTTTAAACTTCAGTCATCAACATGGATAAAGAGGAATTTGCATAAAAATCCCTCTCACAATAGAAAATGTAAAATAAATTTTGAGTAACTACTGGCCTTGAAATCTTAAATGTAAGGAAGTGAAGTATCTTCAATCTGTTAAAAGGAGAAAGGTGAAAACTACTTCTGAAATATCTTGGCTACTTTGAGCTGTCTAGTGAAATGTAGATTTTCTGCTTTTACTCCTAATGTTGCTTTTGAAGTGGTAAAGACAGTAAACCCAGATAAAATCAAGACACTCCGATTGTGGAACCTGGGACAGGGGAGGAGAAGACAACCCCAAAAATTTCCAACTCCTTATGTCATTGGCCAGTGGAGCTCTTCCAGCAGATCTCCTGCCTTTTCCTTGAAGGAAAAGGAGAACCTCTAGACAGCACCGTGTGCTCTGAAAATGCAGCTCACTGCTGTAATACATCAACAGCACTTCTTGTGACAATGCTTGGAATCTTGAGATGTTGCTTCCAAGTAAGATGGGAAAGTGGATCCTCACATACACCCACCTTCTCTTGTTTGTTGAAGTGACTTCCTTTTTATTTTTGGGGCCTACTGCTCCACCAAATAATACATGCATGGTATCTCAAACTACTGTTCAACTGGTTTGTGCTTGATGAAATTGGACCACTCTGAGACTGTAAAGCCACAATTCTTTATGCAAAACTGGCATACTTGAACTTCTGGCACTTGTAAATGCTGTTGGAAGTTTCAAAATATGCTTGTCTTGTATGCAGCCTTATTAGTACTGGTAGAATATCTTCTGTTTGACTGGTTTTGGTTTTATTTTTGTACAAATGATAGGAACCTAACAAAACTGGCACTCTCATAAGAATATTAATTACAACTGCAATTAAGATTGGGAAGAGGAAGGACAGAAATCATGTGTGAGGCTGTAATGGATGTCTCTGTATTGGTAGAGACGTATTTAACCTCTTTAAGGAACTGCTTTGAGTGACCACTGTGTCGTTTCACTGACGGCCTCACCTGTTCATTTCATTAGATGCTGTTAGTTCAGATGCACAGGCAAGTAAACTGTGGGAGAAATGGTCTGAATGGATACTGAGACTGCAGAGGGGTGCGTAATTCCTGTGGTAGCTGCGTGGGCTGTTGTGTCTGTTCAGTACAAGTCGGGGCATGGAGTAAGGGCGGGAGGAGCAGGTGGGGCTGGGATGCATGTTCGCACATCTGCCTATGCTTTGTTTTTCTTTCCCAGTGCATCGTTGCTCTTCTCTCCTGTGAATAGATGTCTTTACTATTCTGGATAAATGGTCAGAGAAGTAGAACAGCTACTTTGTCCTAAAGGTTTGTGGACAAGGCATAACTGAAACCTGTTGGTGGGGTTTTGTGAATAAGTTTGCACTGCTGATTGCTGTGTTGCATCTATCAGTTGTGTGTGTAAAGAGTGAACTTTAATTTCTGCTGTGCTCAGTCTGGAGCTTTCACAAGCACTAAATTCTGTTGATAATCTGGACTGGGGATGATGGCTGGGAATTAACCATGGTAAAGGCTTATCTGGCTGCTGGGTATGGTACCTTAAGCCCCTATCTCCTGCTTTTCAGAAAACTGATAAAGTACCAAATAGATGAGGTGTGGAGGTAGTTCTGAGAAAGTCAATAAATAGCTGGAAGCTACAGTTTAATAAGTGTTTGGACATATCTGGCTCAAATAGCTTATATATTCTAACTCTTTTAAAAGTGATAGATGGAACCTAAATCCATATTCCCTGTGGCATTAGGTATCAGGAGAAATAAGTGGAAGCAAGGCATTTGAAATCAATAAATTGCTTCTAGGTACAACTTAATGCAGACAGAATTTAGAGAAAAAAGATTGAGAAACAGATACAGGAGTAAAATTTAGCTGTAATTTGCAGACTACAGCAAAACTCTAGTCCTGGCTCTTGTGAAAATGAATGGAGGTTAGGAAGTTATGGAAGTGAGGAAGTTCAGTGCCATGGGCAAACTTTTACAGAATAGGTGTACTGACAAAGTAATAAATCTGTGGAGTAAAGCTGCTCTCCAGATTAATGGTCTGCATTTACAGTATCATTTAAGACATTTAATTACTCAAGATCTATATAATGTTACACTTGAAACGAAGCAAAGATTCTTCTTCATTTGCTTGGGAATTTTGCTGTATTTGAGAATCTTCTACATTGCTGCTTTGGGCTTCTTTTTGTTGAATGTGCTTGAGGCTTGCATGGGCTAGAAGTGTGAGAGGCTTCACCAAGTAGGTAATTCAGGGGATACCATTGCATTTTATAAAGGCTTTTGGTTTCTTCTGCTGTGCCTAGGCCAGCAGGTTACCTGGGTGAACAATAGGACTGAAGCAAACCTCAATTTATACTTTCTTATTTCTCCCCCACAGACATAGTGAGGGAGAGTCATTAACATTTCATTAGCTCTGCAGAGAGAAGGATTTATTTAAGTGAGGCTTGTCAGAGTGTTATACCTAAGGGAGATTAAAATGATCTTCATCGGGCAGATTCCAGTTATTCTTTCTTGATTCTGAAATATTTATTACTGTTTACAGCAAATTCATATGGAATCATATAACTTATACAGAAAACCATAAATTTTTCATTTTTCATTCACCTGTAGCTTTGCTGTCAGCATATGAAATTAGCTGCTTATGTTCAACTACAGTGGGTTTTTGTACCTTAAAAAGCATCACAGTATGTGATACTATAAAATAAACAGTTTAGGTAACATTGCTGAGTTGCATTTTTGTCTCTTGCAGGTTTCAACATCATCAGTTTCACTTACATTTTATCAGTTGTTTAGAAACTCTGATCTATAAAACAATCAAATTCTTCTAATCACTTTCACTACATAAGGCTTCTTCTGAGACTATAGATAAAGCAAGTGGAGATTTTTAGTGTTGTACCAAAAATGAGAAGGTGAGACCTGTGAAAGCTAGGGATTCATCTGGAGCTTACATATCAACTGTCATCCTTCTAAGGTAGTAGTTAGATTTCAGTAAATGCTCTAAGACAGTTTGTAACGAATCTGCAAGAGTTGTGTTTGAGCACTTATGGGGAGTTCATAGAACTATTGTAATGTGGTTTTGTTGTGTTTTTACCTTGTCCCATAGAAAGTATTCAATCTGGTGTTCAGTGTTTTCTGTTGATTTGCTATGCTGCCCAAATTACTGAAGAGCTTGGGTTCTGAGGATGCCTTAAAAGCTGTTGTCAAAAACTTACTGGATATCACTGATCTGGCCTGTAAATGATGTAGACTGAAATAGCTTTTGCTGTGAAAATAGGCAATGGCTTTGTGTTTAGTAACAGACCTGAAGTCAGGGACAACTTGGCTAAGATCTTGACTTATTTGCATAGACAATCCTGTGTGGCTTGTTCAAGTTATAGAAACTCTGAAACTACTTGTCTACATTTATAAGATGAAAAGGAATTGGTGTAGGGCTGGGTGCATATTTAATATGTGGGTGTTGAAGGTAAATCAGTTAATAATTGCAATGTGTTTTGAAACTTCAGTTGCACAGTATTGTGCAAGACTTCTTTTGTTGATGGTTGAGTTCAGACTGTTAGTGACTAAGATAGAAACAATCAGTCTGTATTTGCTCATTTGAATAACTCTTGTGTTTTGCGTATGAAGCTGTATGTAGGGAGTACAAAGAACAGAAAAGCACTGAATCATACTGCGTGTGCTATTTCTGGAAGATCAAGCAAGCTTAAGACTTAGAGAAGGACGAGTTTCTGGAATTTTTCCAAATTCTGTCAACAAAACAAATTCTACCCGTGTTAATCATCAGAATGAGTCATTAGAGTTATCTGTATGTTGTTGTAGTGTAGTCTGGCTAAAACAGGCTACCTGACCTTGTTTCTGATGTAGTGAAACTTTGAGAAATTGATAAATCACTCATTAATACTCTTCATATTGAAATTACTTTACTGAAGACTTAATGATCAGTGTAAGTGAAAGGAGCTGTTTACTCTTGCAATGCATCGAGATTACACTCGTGCTCAAGAGCAGGATGAACTGCCCACCTTTAGAACATCGTGCTACGGCACCTGCATCTGCTGGTGCCCAGAATAATTTGTGCCTTAACATTGGTGGTGCTGTGCTGAACAGACACTGGCCGTGCCTAGGCTTTCTGACAGCATACCTCTTTAGTTGTCATTGACAGTTCTCTCTTGTTTTAAGGTCTTGTTTTGTTCAAGAAATAGTTGTGTGATCCACTTTTCTCAAAGTAGCAAAGTCTTTATTTTGAAGGAATGAGCTAAAATGCAGGCTGTCTTTTCTACCTTTGGCATATGACATCATGTGCAGAGACATTTTTGACTCTTTGATATCAACAAAGAGACATGGAAAATAGGTAGCCTATAAGCTCATGTTACGTTGGAAGAAGCTTCATTTAGAATGTGTGATGGATCTATACATGTAAATGGGGTACCATTCCTTTAAGATGTCTATCTAGGGGCTGTTTGACAAGTGGAACTGTAGAATATAGAATAAAATCAGCACAAATTCAAATGTTTTTGGCACCGCAGCACTTGTACCCAGTGTTGAAGACAGATGTATCTGAACTGAATATTTTGCTCTAATCAATAAACATAGCAAACAAGTAAGGTGTGGAAATGTTAGTCCCTTTCTTGATTGGAAGAACTGTGACATGTTCAGTGGCTGCAGATGTGTTGGTAGCTGTGGGGTTAGGAACGTTAACATTCAAATAGGGGAAAAAAATGAAATTATTGAAATTACCTATGAGTACTGCAATTTTAGAATGCAGTGACCTTCTGCTCTTCAAAAATGAACATTTCTAGGTTTAGCCTTCTTAAACCTAAATCTTTTTACAACCTCAGGTATCCTTAGGTGCCTTAATGCATGGAAAATTTAGTGATCCAGAGAAGATGAACAAAATAGCAAAGTAATTGTCAATTCCTGTTGTCTGTGCTGGATAAACAGGCAGAAAAATCATCTGGACATTGCAGGAGTTGAAATGAAATTTATAATCTAAGTGGACTCCTGACATTATTACAAGGTATACTTAAAATATACTTAACTCTTCTGTTCATGACTCTGTGCAGCTTGTGTGTTGGTGCAGGTGGATGGGCTGAAGCTTTCCTACCCAGCTCTGTGCATCTTGGTGCTGCAGTGCAGACCCTGGGCTGCTCCAGCAGGAGTACAGCTAGGGTAGCCTTTAAGTCTGATATAAGTGTGTAGGAAGTAGGAGAGGAAGGTGACTTGCTCCAAGGGTCATCTAGGACTTGGGCTGCAGCCTGTGCTGTGTTTAGAGCAGAGATGGAAGGTATTTAGAGAATGGATGACTCACTTCAGAATTCCAATGTAAATAAAATTGTGTGCTACTGATGGTCACACAGTAGGAGGGGAATATAAAGTTTATCATAGTTGATGTTTTGAAGCGGTATTTGTTCTTTTGTGAGTCTTTTCTGTGCTGTGTTCTGTGTTCAGTACAGCTGTGCTAGGCCTGAAGGATTCTGTCAATGTGCATCTTCTGAAACACAGATTATTTTGTCTGCACTATTTACAAATATATTAATGTTAGCTCAAGTGTTCAGCTATTGTATTTTTTCAAGTTCTAGTTAAAAGATATTTTCTGAGTAACCCCAAAGTTGTCATTGGTTTTAGTGATAGCAGCAGACTCTGTAAGCTGTTCTGCTGGCCTTGGCTAACTCCAGCCACAACCTTACTATATTTTGAAGTTTGTTGTTTGGAGTGATATTGCAAGGTTCCTGGTCATGAATAGATTAAATGGGACACGTAGTGGTAGTTCAGTAGTTTGTCCCAGTAGCTGCATGCTAACACCTAAACAACTGAAGAGAGGTGTGTTACATTACACTTATTTGGGAATGGGCTTTCAGGGGTGACTGGAAATATAGCAGCATTTTTTTAGATAAGTCACAGAAGGAAACAGAAGTATGTATGCGTAAATAAATTGAGTTGCTTGTCTATCATGCTGAAATGAAGTGAGGCAAGGATTTAACAGGTAGTGCTTTGGATCCAGTAAGTAGACTTATTGGTTGTTTTTTGGGTTTGGGTTTTTTGTTTTTTTTTTTCATGTCCTCTTAATTGTACTAGCTAGGTCTTATGTGTTCAGACATTCTCAGTTCTTACTCATTTGATATCTTTAGTGGACATTCCCTGTGCATCTCTATTTTGGTGCTGGTCAGACAGAAATGTCCTTTGATAATGGACGCAGCATCCTGATCTGGAAGGCTTTGTAAAACGTGTCTGTAGTCCAGCCATAGCTGCTCTTGAGATGTCTACACACTTAAACATGAATTTACTAAAAATATTCAATTTCTTGAAAACAGAAAAGGTTACTTGCACAATTAGCTCAGTAATGGAAATGTTAATGGAGAATAAAAATAGCAACTTTGCATATTTGAAGTTTAAATTAGGGCAAGAGGCATGATGGGTGCTTTTTTTTTTTTTTGTAAATGAAGACCTGTCTGCATTACCTGATTTGATAAGCAGCCTGTCTTTTCTTGTGGAGCTTTAAATAATATATGCAGGGTTAACCATGTATTTTCATTAACTGTGGATGGAGTAATTTGTTGACCAGATCATCTCAGAAATTCAATGAGAAGACAGAAGTCATGTTGCAATCAAATTATATTTTACATCCTAATACTGATGATCAGGCACGAGTGGGACTATTTTGAAAGACATTTGCAATCTGCATAAGTTAGTACTTTGAGTGTGCATTTGAGTGTTTTGTATTATTGGTAAATACATGGTAGGTATTTGGAGGTGAGGACTGCTGATGTGGCTCAGATTTCAAACAGATGCCATTTGGAAGTTCCTAACTTTGGTCTTGATTTGTAGTTGTAGCTGAGGGAGCAGACAAAGTGAAAGTGCTTGCTTGCTTGGAATCTTTTCTGTAAGAGGTCATATGAAAGTTGGTAGTTAACTATATCTGATACGAATTATTGAGAACTAGCAAATGGTAACTATTTTGTGTGCTGGAAAGCAAAGAAAAAAATACTTCCTTTCTCATGCTTTTGACCTCTTTGTGTATTTTTCCTGTCAAGCAAAGCCTGCTGTCGAGAAACAAATAATCAAATTTGATGGCCTCGGAGGGAGATGTACCTTCCTTCTGCACTGATGACCCACAGCATTTCTGAACTAATATTTGTGAAGGATTCTTTCCCAGTACTTACTGATGTCCCTTGATACCCAGTGGCCCAAGAAATCATTAAATTAACCAGCACCTAATTTCAGTAACCCAGGGCGTAAGAGTGGGTTTCTGTGACACAGGGATGTTGAAAGAAAATAAGAGGTTTGGTAACTTTATTCCAGTCAAGATGCTGGATGGATGACTGTTGTAATTGGCTGTGAGATGTCCTCATGCTTAGATTTTTGTGTCTTTTGGGGGGAAATGATTCACATGGAGTACAGTTGCGAGAACATGTTCCAGATAACTTGGGTGTTACTGGGTCTGGCTCCAGAGCAGAAAATGCCAAGCAGGGCATCAAGGGAAGGGGGCAGAGCTGTTTTGGAAATGAGAATACACAGGAGAAAGCACTGATGGGGAGGTCTGCAAATAGGAACAGAGGCGAGAATGCAGCACATGAAAACAAAGAAACTGGAGGTATAGCTGTTGTGCAAGACAGAAGTAAAGGAAAATCAGAAAGGGAGAGAAGGAAGATTCGCAGAGAGACCTTAGAAACAGGACAAGGAGAGCTGGAGGAGAAGTCCATGGGAGAGCTTTCTGTGACTGTAGAGAAAGATGATCTTTCAGATTGAAGTTAGACAGATTGATGCACAGGATTTAAAAGAATGTCATACAAATTAAGAGTCACACTTGAGCAAGTACTGCTGGGCAAATCCGGTAGTGGTTTCAGTGTAGAGAGGAGTGATGTGCTGAAGAAAGTAAAGGGCTATTTTTCTAGGGCTTTGCTATCTGTTTCTTCTACTTCAGTGCTTTGTGTGTGTTTTGATTTTTTTTAAAAATTTTTTTTAAGGAGACATGGTTTGGGGGGATTGGAAGAAAACAAAGTTTTGGAAAAAGAATTGAAAGAAAAAACCACTTAAGTTAAAACACCAGGGCAAAACCAAGTCAATTGTATAATTTTCAACTGATAGTATTACTACAGTCTTCTTAAGAAGTTCTGCTGATTTATGATTTCTAAAATGATAACAAACTCAGAAATGCTAGCTAGAAATAATTGTAAATATTGTTTTCCTCTGTAGGTGTATTGATGTTCCAGACTCTTGCCATTTTATCCTCTTAGTATTGCATAATGCAGCCAATTCATGTTTTCCAGAGCTTCCCAATTAAGTTAAGTGTTCAGAAGTTTCCATGACCTTTAGGTTTCTTTGTACTCTATGTTGTTTTGCAGAGAGTATGATAGACTTTGTGGTTTACTTCCAGTGTAGTCTTTCTTTTATGGAAAAGATGTCACAATGCAAAAAGGCCATGGTTTTGAGTTGTGTTTTTGAGCATTTAATACAATGCTGATTTGACGGAACTTTTTTTTTTTCTAAAAATGTCTTAACGTACAGGAAACTATTTAAGTAGCTCATCAAAAAATGGTCAACAGCAAGATACGATTTAAAAAGTTACTATTAGGCTGAATATATATAAAAAAAAAAAAGTTCAAGAAAGAAGGTCCCCTTAGACAGGTTTGTTGCAGGATATAGAAAAGGGCACCTATAGTTCATATTCAGTACAGTAATTGATGTTTGCTGTGCTTATGTTTCTTGCTTCAGTTTTGCCTGTCACAGTACGTATGACTTGTTGGAAAACCTTCTGTAAAGGTTACATTGTCCTCTTCAGTCAGATCTGTGAGAGTTCCCAAACACAAGCCTCTGTTCTTCACTGAATTTTTTTGGTTTCTCCAAAACCTTATGGTCTGATGGGGGTTTCTGAGGATGATGGGCATCAACCTGCTCAATGAATGAATGCCAGCTTCACGGTGACATTACAAGGTGGAGGCTTGAGTTGGAAAAGGTGGCACGTGGATACCTTTGAAGGAAGGGTGCATGGGCTGCCTTAGTAGGCCCAGCACTACATTCACGTACTGTTTACCATCCAGGCTGAAATACTTAATTTCTGTCTTCCTGGAGCATAAAGAGAAACCTCAGGTCTGTCTGCCCCTGCCCATGTGGGTGTGTATTTAAAAGCCTGAGCTTATTTGTCAGAGCTATTTTGCTCTTTCTTTGGGCGCACACTGAACACTAGCAACTGTTCATGTCAGAACACTAATTAATATACATATATATGTGTAGATATACATAGAGCCAGTTCCTCCAATCCCCCTGTCCCGAATAAAGAGCCCTTACCCCTGGTGTTGCTTAATACTTAGCAATTATGAAGCCTCAGGGTCTTGTTTACACATGCCAACTCTGATCTGGTGTTTTGGTCCATGTTTGTTTCAGCATGTCTGTCAAGGCCTTGCATTTAGTGTAAATACATCAAAAGTTCTGGTAGCAAAACGTGACCATTGACAAGTTGCCCCCACAGTGTTGTAAACGTGCTATTTTCCTGCAACCTGATATAAAAATGCCCTGTTGGTAATGAAATTTTTTGTACTGAAATTTGCTTGAGAAAATACAATAGGTCATGGTGAACCTACACCAGTGCGTAGAATTCTTTTACATATGAACAGTGCAGTAAAGAACTAAGAAAATTCAGCTATCAGCTTCAAGAATTGTGGTATGCTCTCTTATTAATAAATACATATAGCTCATAAATGTGTATATATTTAGGTATATACATAAATATTGTATGTAAAAATATCTGTATGACAGTTAATAAGAAAAAAGATTTAAAAAAATACAGAAACAGAAAACCTAATATGATAAAATAATACTATTGCTGTAGGGAGTGGACAGGCCTCTGCTACACTTCTGTTTTTCTTAAATGATTTTTAGAGGTTTACATTGATGAGACTCCTTTTCCCAAAACTGCTCAAAAGATTCTATCCTGCAGAAGCTTTTATTTGTCACCCTCTGTTCTGCAGAGGGTGAAACCTGTGGAGGAATGAATTTGAATATATATGGGGATCTTTTCTGTGTGTAAAACAGTTGTCCCTCAGACTCCCAATCTAGCTAGTGTATTAATAGCCTTGAGTCCAAATTGCTGTATGAAATGATTCCTGTTGGGTTAGTGTGTAAGGTCATTCTAACTTAAATGTGTTCGATTTTCTAGTGCTGTTTTGGCGAGGGGTTTTGTTTTAGCTTTAGGGAGAAGTATTGCCACAGTGAGGCTCTTCCATCACATGTGGAGGCCATGGTACAAGCAGGAACTGAAATCAAGCCCAAAATTGGTGTTCTCTGCTCTGAATAAAGACTTCCCTTGAAAGTTGTTCTGCTTCACAGTGTTGTATGACTGCTACTGAAACTCTTTTCTGTTAAATGTATTCCACGTCTCCTGTCTGACTTAAAATGTTGGCCTCTTGTTATTTAGTCATCCCCCCGCCCTGGTTCTCAGGTGGGTGTGTTGTAGGTGTGGAGCTGAATTTATAAATATGTTATGCAGCTGAAAAGAATAAGAAGTATAAAGTTTTGTCAGTGTTTTTGGAAAACTGTTTTAAAAATGCGTTTATTTTCATACTTGGTGAACTTGACTAGGCCAAGAGTTCACTGTCTTTCTGGTTTTGAAACTGTACCTTTTTTCCTTTTTCTATATCATCATTTCTATATCACTCCTCATAAATTTTTAATCTGTATTTATCTTTCTAACAGTAATGTATGTTCATTACTCTGAAAACATTTTTATGCAGCCTGGGTTGGAGGAGGGATTCTTTGTCTCCTTTTTGTTTTGACTTCTGTATAGACTAAAATTGAACTTGGTCCTCTTTCCCAACCTGTCAAGACAGGGTCAGATCTTGGTACACTTGCTTTAGGTTTAAAATAGCTAAAGATTTGAATGTTATTTTTGATGACTCCTTTGTAGCCTTTCCCTGTCAAAGAAGGGGCCAGTGTTTGATGCAAGTTATCATCAACGAAGATTAGAAAACTTCTGAATGTTTTAATTTATTTAAGTATGTCCTTTGGTTACTATTTTATGTGTTGTTTGCATTTTACCTACTTACTAGGTTAAGTGACTGATAGTTAATTGTAAAGGATCATTTCTTTGGAGAAAATGGCTGTGAGATGGAAAGATTCACTTTTAGCATTTACTGAAAAGTATGTGTGTGGGGGGAAAAGGATAGTCACGCCTCTGAATATGTTCATGATGAGTGCATATGTAAACATGCTTAAATCTTTGCAAGCTTTCTTCTGTTTCAGCAGGGTATCAATTCAATTAAGGCATCCTGAAAATGATGTTTTAGCTTTATTTGTTGTTCATTGGCTTATGTTATTTAAAGATACCTCAGTCATTTCAATACTCAGGATGTACTGAACAGTAGTAGTAGCAAGAGTGACATACATTTCCTGAACCAAACTGACACAAGCTATTCTGATGAATGCTGGAGCACTTGCATATTTGAGGTGAATTATCTCAAACCCCATGAAGTTCAACAAGGCCAAGTACATGGTCCTGCACATGGGCTGAGACAATCCCATGCTCAAATACAGGCTGGGTGATGAGTGGATTGAGAGCAACCCTGAGGAGTTGTAGTGGATGGAAAACTGACTATGAACCAGCAACATGCACTCACAGCCCAGAAAGCCAATGGTAGCCCAGGCTGCACCAAGAGAAGTGTGGCCAGTAGGTCGAGGGAGGCAATTCTCCTCTACTCTGCTCTCATGAGACCCCACCTGCAGTGCTGTGTCCAGCTCAGGTGCCCTCAGTATAAGAAGGACATGGACCTGTTGAGCAGGTTCAGAGGAGGCCCATGAAGATTATCAGGGGGCTGGAGCACTTCCCCTGTAAGGACAGGCTGAGAGAGTTGGGGTGGTTCAGCCTGGAGAAGAGAAGGCTCGGGGGAGACCTGGGATCCTTCCAGTACTTAAAGGGGGCTACAGGACAGATGGGGAGACAGGCTCTTTATCAGGGAGTGTAGGGATAGGATGAGGACTAAGGGTTTTAAACTGAAAGAGGATAGATTTAGATTAGATATAAGGAAGAAATTCTTTTCTGCGAGGGTGGTGAGACACTGGCACAGGTTGCCCAGAGAAGTTGTGGCTGCACCCTCCCTGGCAGTGTTCAAGGCCACGTTGGACGGGGCTTGGAGCAACCTGGTCTAGTGGAAGGTGTCCCTGCCCATGGCAGGGGGGTTGGAACTAGATAATTTGTAAGGTCCCTTCCAATGCAAATCATTTTATGATTCTATGATCTTTATTCTTTTATTTGAGAAAAAACCCCTCTAACTTCACAAGAAAAATAACCATGCTAGTAATTATGTACTATAGGTTGTGTTTTACAGAATTATAGTTTATATATGTGCTTCTGCAGATTATTCTGGGATTCGGTTCTGTTAATACATTTAGACTTCAGTACATTGTGAGCATGCAGAAAGGTTTGGTTCTTGAAGAAAATTATATACTTCACTGAATGGAGGCAGAGATTTGTTGAGTGAATTATCTTTTGTCTGAAAATTGCTGAACTATAATTATACCATAACTAAGATATAATCTAAACTAGAAATATTCATGTTTCTTTCCAAATTAGCTATGTTGACTTTTCTCTTTAGTAGATTCATGTTTTGTAAGTTCTGATTTGTTTCTTTTGTAGTATTCATTCACAGTAGAGCTAAAGCAGGGGTTTTGTTTTGTTAGTGACACCTGCTTTTGTTGACCACTTAATTTAAAAAGCACCTTTATGCATTTTGGTGGGTGTGTTTTTTGTGGTTTTTTTTTTTTTTTTTTTTTTTTTTTTTTTTTTTTTTAATTTGTATAGGCCAAATCTTTCCGGGAAGTATGCATTTTTGGGAGTGACAACTGTTTTTTCTTAACTTTGTGTTCCATAGTGTGCACCCTAGTGGCGTCTCAGTTAGTAAATGAGATAACTGCTCATTCTTTATTTGCAAAAAAAAAAAAAAAAAAAAAAAATTAAAATAGAAATGCTCATGTATGTTTTTGTTTTTGAAAACATAAACCAAACAATGAACGAATGAGAAACCTCTTCCAAGAGTGTGTTTTAAATGTTGAATATAAAGTTATTTTGCAGATAGTCAGTTTACTGATAATGGATAAGTTTGATCTTTTTGTTATATGATACAAAGTAGAAGTTGACAGGTTGGATAATTCTTAACACAGATTTGTATCTTTCTGTCTTCTAGACAATTCTGCTGAAGCTGATTTATGGTTGCTGAACAGTTGTACAGTAAAAAATCCTGCTGAGGACCACTTCAGAAACTCAATCAAGTAAGTTGTTTCCCTAAGAAGATACTGAATTATCAGTTAATATTATATGTTTTAATTTTAAAGGCTTCATATTTTCAATCTGGAAGTAATTTCGTGTTTTAGAGCAAGAAGTGTGCTGAGTTTGAGTGTTAGAGTGAATTCTCTAGACTGGTTTGTCAGGTGCAGCTTTTTTTTTTTATAATTAGCTATAACTTGCAAGTGATTATCAATACACTTAGGAGAACTGGTGACCTATTTAGATAGTGACTCCTATTTCACTTTTCAAGACAATGTTGTAATATTCTTCTGAAGAGTTGAGTATTTGTTTTTTCAAAAATATGTATTGTTAGGGTGGCTGTTTTTTCCTCTAATTTTACATAATCAGGCCCTTTAAAAGGGTGTCAGATACATGCTTAAAACTATTTCACTATATGTTTTCTTAAAAGGTGAACTGAATAGCCTGTAGTAAAAGTCTTGTGAAGAACATGTTTTATTTGTAACATTTCCATGATGCTGAAAAATATGACATGGTAGTGACTTCTGCCTCTGACTTCTGCAGAGGTATAGTTGTGATGAGAATTGCTGGAAAACCTGTACACTTACAGCTGTCATTGCCCAGTATAAATAAATACTGTGTCATGTTTCTTGTAGATTTTACCTTTAGTAAACAAGTATGACTATTTAGGCAGTCATTTTAGTGTGGTTGCACTGTGGATGCACTGTGTATTGAAATCCATTTTGGTTACACAAATATAGTTTTTAGTAAGCAGTTGTCATTCTCAGGAAGATAGGAGAGAGAATCTGGATATAAACTATCTGCTTGCAGTGTTGGATTTACTAACAGTATCCCAGGGCTGTAACCTGGAACAAATTGTTTGTCTGCAGTAGGTGGCACAGCAGAAGCTTCCTCCACCCCTCAGAGGGATTTGCTTCCTGACTGATGGTGTTGCACTTGGTGATGAGACTGGCTTTTTGGCTTTTTTTAATTTTGCCAAAAAAAAAGTTGTTCCCAGAATACTTCCAGTTAGTGTGTGTTGGCCAACAGAACTGATGACAAGATCTTTTCCAGTTCAGTTGTGGCCATCTTTCTATTTTATTAATCTTATGCCAGAATTGATGTGGTATGGTGTGTGTCCTTTAACCAGTAGAACAGAGTTGGTTAAGAAAGAGGGTCTAACTAAAAGCAAATGACCAAAAAATATTTCTTTGAACTTCATTTTTTTCTGTTGCCGCTCTATTAGTGACCCTGAGGTTATTTGTAGCCTGGGTTTATTCCTTTTTTTTTCCTTACTTCTCCCTATGCTCATTCTGTTCTGACACACAGATACTCTGGTTGTTCTCCATTTCTTCTCTTTGCTGAGAGTCACTCCTTTCCGGTAGCTTGCATGGTTAGTTCTCTACTCTCAGATCCTGGCAGTTCCTAATTATGGAGAAGGACAACTTTTGTTACTGTTTCTGACCATTTTTTATAATGTTCATTAAATGTAGGGGAGAGAACCATATGTGGGTGCTCTTTCATGAGATCTGTAATTGAAAGATTAAACATCATCCGTCTCAGAAAACAGTAACTGCTGCCATATTTGGGTTTTGCAATAGTGGGGAAGGCTTGTATCTCTAAAGAACACAACTTCTCCCAAATACATCTTGAATTTGTTGCAGCAACAAATCCAATGCATGAAGTTTGGTGATACAAAACCAACTGTCATTATATACTATCTTAACAGCTTGTTGGTAGCTATGGAGATCTTTGTTTTTCTCAGTTGAGTAACAAATTAAACATTTAGTATGTAGATTGTCAAAGCAAATACACTTTGAGTGGAAAAAATAATACAGTAAGATTCTTCTTTTGAACTAAAAAAATGCAGGCTGAAAGTCTTATATAGGATTATGAATGTCACGTGGAAGAAGTATTTCAGTTTTGTTTATTCTCTGCCCTCTGCAACAGTTTGTGTATCTTTCCTTGCATATATGAGTTCAAAATGCGCTGATTCAGACCAGTGGTAGTGTGTTCATGCTGGTGGTTGAAGAATGAGAAGCTGATGCCTCACTGATACTGTGTGCCAAAGGATGTGTCAGAACACAAGAAGTCCTGTAGGTTCAAACTTTTTTGATCTGATGTTCTTCTAAAAACAAAACCACTCCAAACTCTCTTAACCTTCACAGTGGATGTGCAGATGTGTATATAGCTAATACAAGCCACCTGACAAGTTTAATATCCATGCCTTTTTGTATAGCTGTTAGAAGTGGTCTGCTGCTCTTTGATATCAATAAAGTTGAAGCCACTGAGCCAGGGTGGCAGTACGGAGAGTAAAGAGTTGCTTAAAGACCATTAACTTATGGATGGGAATTGAGAGCTTTTAGTGTGTGGATTTTATTCTCCGTTGGTTAATCATAAAATAAGATTCAAGGCAGAGTTAGGCAATAGTAATAAAGAATTCCTACTAAAATTAAGTAGGTGGAGTTTAAAAAAAATACTTAAAATCCTTCAACAAATGAAGGTTAATTGAAGGAAGTAGTAGGAAATGAAGAGAATAAACTAAAGCAGTTAGTTTTCATAAACTTGCTTGCTGGAAGTTAAGGTGACTGTGCGTAAAGCAAAAGCTAGGCAAAGAAAAAGAATCCCTTGAACATGTAAAAATAAGAAAAAGAAGGAAGAAACTAATATTGAGAAGCAATGAGGCAAAGAACACCTCAGAGAAACGGTCTTGCAGAGAAATGGTCACTGTTCATTATGGGGGGGGCTCAGTTATGTTGCAGTAACTCTGTTCTTCTGGTTTGATACTTTGCTAAATCTCACAGAATGTGCCATTATCCCCAGCCCTAGCTTTCCAGAATTCACAAGTTCATGTAACCCTGTGATTGAAAACACTTGTGATGGAAGATTTTCTACTAGCTGGTTTTGGCAGGATCCTACCTTAGCATAGGAGGAGCAGGAGATGGCCTGTTGTTTAAATGGCTCCAATTTGCAGCTGTTAGGAAATGAGAATACATGTTGCTTGGCACAGGGAAGTGAGACTGTGGAGTACAGGGGGGAGAGGGATCCAAGGACACAGGAGCTAGTATGGGTGTATGGTATTACTTGTGCAGTTGATAAGCAATCACCACATAATGGTATATGTGGACAAGAATGAATTATGTCCCTTTGTATCCCTATGTTGTAACAGTGTGGTATAGATAGTACTACATATACAGAATCACAGAATGGCTGAGGTTGTTGGGCGGCCTCTGGAGATTGTCTTGTTCAACCCTGCTCAAAGCAGGGACAACTAGAGACAGGTGGCTGAGGGCTGTGTGCAGGCAGGTTTTGAGTGTCTTCAAGAGACTGCACAAATGCTCTGGGCAACCCGTTCCAGTGTTTGACCATCCTTATAGTAAAAAACCCGTTGTCCTGTCACTGGGCACCACTGTGAAACACCAGGCTCTGTTGCCCCCTTGCTTTCCCATCCCCTTCCCCATCAGGTGTTTATATACACTGATGGAATTCCCCTGATCCTTCTCTTCTCCAGGCTGAACAGTCCCAGCTTTCTCAGCCTCTATTTGTATGTCAGATGTCCCAGACCTTTGATTACTTACATGTCCCTTCCCTGGACCCCTTACAGTTTGTTCTCTCACCTGTACTGGGGAACCCAGCACTGGAGCCAGTGCTCCAGATGTCTCACCAGGGCTAATCAGCAGGGAAGAATCACCTTCCTCCATCTGCTGGTGATGCAATGCCTAATGTAGCCCAGGAGGTTGTTGGTGGTCTTTGCCGCAAGAGCACATTGCTGGCTTGTGGTCAGTTTGGTGTTTACCAGCATCCCCAAGGCCTTTCCTGCCAAGCTGCTTTCCAGCTGGTCAGCCACTGCCTGTCCTGGTGCACAGGGCTGGTTTTTTCCCAGGGGTAGGACTTCACACTCTAAACCCCTTCATTTTCATTAATACTGATATTAAAATAAAGAAAATAATTAGTTTGCATTAGCTCAGTGTTTATAGTGAGTGATCTACTTGTCCTCATAAAGATGTGACTATTCTTGGCTATGTTGTGTAAGCTTCTAGAGATAAAATCCTGCAATAGGATTTCTGAAAGAAAGGAAAGTGCTTTTTTTCTGTCAAGGGCTTGTATTTTGGTTGGTGATGGATATATCTATTGTGCTTTTGTAAAGTAGCTGTTGGGCATTCCTGGGAATTAGCTTTTGGAAAGATCCAGGAGTGTTGAATCCCTCTGATTTTTTTTTTTTTTTTTCTAGTGGTATTGAACTCTTGCTAAAGCAGTGGGTTCCTTTGGCAGGGAAAGCACGCCATGAAAAATACCTCCTCTACCCTGGCCTGTTCTTGCAGTCTTAAGTGTCTGTGGATGGCTGCAATCCCAGATAGGGTGTTAGTTTATTGGTCCTTGATCTTGTGCTTCTTAATTGGCCTGTGCACACTGTTTTAAGCAGAAGGATTTTTTAAATTTTAATTTAAAGTTCAGAAGACCTTGACAAACCTAAACCACAACCATTTGTATCCTTGCTATGCTATTTATACAGAAAGTGCCCCCCCCCAACATTGTTCAAGATGTCATGTTGAACAGAGTGACTGTGATGCTTTTAAAGCCTGTAATGCTTTAAAATTATGTAGTACCTCAAATAGAGTTTTATGGAATCAAATGCCTTGAGGTGAGTTGGATTCGAGGACTTTTACCTTAACTGGAGGTAGTTTATGTCTGCTAATACAAATGGTTCTGTCAGTGCTGTGGTTTTTTTATCCTGTAGCTCAGTTAATCAGAAATTAAAGGTATTTTATGGAATGGGATATGTTTTCCCTTTCACATGATTTCTTTTAATAGTGGCAGATATTTTCTTTCTCCAGTTAGTAGTCAGATACAATTTGGAGAATGCATTCCTGCACTAAAGGCAACAAAGTGCTTGGGGTACTTTATTGACAGAGTTTATCCTTGTAGGACAGCTCTGACTTGAATTCCTCACCCTGTCCTGTGATCTAAGTTGGCTTTACCCTTGAGATGGACAGAGCTAGGATATTATTCTGAAGTCCTGTAGGATAGTATATAATAACATTAAATTTAATTAAAGTTTAAAATATTTTCTTACAACATTTTGTCAAGTCGACTTTATTTTGCCTTAGAATTTAGAATGAAATAATTTAAAAGTCAGTCTCATCCTATTTTTTTACTGATGTTTTGATATGATACTTTTTGCTTTGGACCTGATCGTATGCCAGTGTGACCAACTTAAATGAGTTAAGTGTATATGTATATAGTTATCTTATAAACAGTATAATAAAGAATAAGTAAAATATCATTAATAACCTTGCAGAGAGACGTCACAGTATTTATTTTTGGGCATGTTGGATAGTTCTGTGATGGTTCACTTCAGTATCCCTCCTTAGTCTGTTGTTTTTTTCCCAGTGGTAGAAGGTTGTCAGCTAACATTTTCTGCTATCATTTATTTTATTTAAAAGTTTTCTTAAAACTTAGCTGTTAGCAGCAGCAAGAATAAGCATTCAGTAAGCAAGCTGCTAAACTTCTGTAAACCACAATAAATCTGTTAAGGCTGTTTTGATGAAGAGAGTTAAGCATAAGAGCAGGTTCTATAGGAGCTCACTTCCTTTAAAATAAGGTTAATTTGCTGTTTGGTCTCATGATTCATTGATTTCTGTGTGCTCTTGTTACTCTTGACTGTTATATCTCAGATATCTAACTCCCTTTTCCCGATGACCTCCTAAAATACAGGGACTGTTGTATGTTTTTCCTGAACACTGTTAAGTTACTTGTGTGTTCAGTGACTTCGGCTTTTCCTAATGAGTTCTCTTGCTGGTTCAAGTATTATGGATTCTGGGGTCTTTCTTACAGAAATAGCCGGAATGATGTCATTTGGGAAGTACTATGTGGTTATGCTGTCGAGGTGTTTGTGGCTTTTCTCATATATGGAATAAGTTTGACCACTATAATTGTCTTTGTTACTATATATAATTAATTTATAACATTAACACGTATTTCCTTTGTGTATGTTGCTGCATTCACTTTAAGGCATACTCCAGTGTGGATTCAGCCTCTTTCTTTCTGATAGCTATGAGTTGTGACATAAATGTAAAGGCTTTTAGCACTGAAGCAGCACCATGTGGCTTCCAGTTCTGTTCTTGCTTCAGCTTTCACCAATTCATGAATAAACACTATGTGTGGGATCTCACTTTTATGCTAGAAGGAGCATAAAAACCTGCAGAATTTGTTGAAATGGTAGTTTAACAGGACTTTGATCTTAGACCATGAAAATTGTTTAAGGCTCTCAGGTCTAAGTGGACTAAGTTGAAGAGTAAAAGGCATGACTACCTCTGGATGCCACAGAATTTCTATTCAACGAATGCAAATGTGTTGATGTTAAGTACAGGAAGAGATTATTCTTTAGGAAATAAAAAAGCTCGTTCAGAGATAAGAGATCAGAATATCTTCCTGCTGCTTGCCATCCTTGCAATTGAAAATAACTCTGGAAGAATGTTTTTTTATTTCTTTGATAATGTTTGCAAATGTAATTCATATGATGCATTTTGTAAATCAAGCAAAACCAAAAATTGCACACTGAATTAGAACAGTGTTACCACTTTCTTTAAAGCAGCATTAAGCCTTTTGCTTTTACTAATACATTTCCAGTGTAAAAGTAGACTGTGGTTTACACTTGTTTATGCTGTTCATACAGTGAAGTTTAACCTGTGAAGCACCTCTGGAAGATGAAACATAAATATTTCAAAGCTCTTTATTTTATGGATCCTATTAGCATAAGGTGATCACTTCCATTGCATTTGAGATGAGTGTCATAGCCTTGCTGTTTATTGCATTTTACAGTAGTAGTATGTTGCCATGACTTCAGTGTTTGTGTCAGAGTACCTTAGGTAAGGAGTACTGAGGACTGTAGCTAGGAGTACTGCTATTTTCCACTCTTCTTGTATTGAAGAAATCTGGGAAGAGCTGATTCTCTGAAGTAAAAATGGCTGTGGAACAAGCTCCATTGGGTGGGAGGAAACTTGGCACTTGAGTTCTGTAAGAGAAGTTGCCAATCCTTTCTCAGACCCTCTAAATTAGTCCAGATAATGTTGATGAAAATCTCACTATTTTGCCATGATGAAAGGCTCACATGCTCACAGATTGAGGAAATGCTTGTATTCAAGATACATGCTGTATTTGCTGTGCAAGAGAAATATCTTCCCCAGATAACAGGAGTAACTTAGTTTTGAATGGAGGCTATAAATCTATTAATTAGAATTTTTAATCACAGGGTTTTTTTCTAAGAACAACCGGAAAGTTTATGTGACTGCTGCACTTGTGCTTAATCAGAGCCTCTATTGAGATAGATTTATGCACAATGCTTGCATTTTTGCAGTCATGGGAGATCTGTAAAGATCTCTGCAATCACAACCATTAACCAAAATTAATTTTAAAATTAGTTTTGTAGCATAACATAGCTCATTGTGTTTAATAAAAAAAATATTTTTTTAAAAAGCACTCTAATCTTTGATGTAAAGTGTACAAATTAACTAGTGGAAAACACTGGTCTTGTGTTTGGATGATTTTTTTTTTTTTTTGAGGTTTGGTGTTTTTCTGGCAAAAAATTCTAGAACGATTTTCTACTTCAGCGTTTAAGATTTTCTTTTGTATAGCTATGCTCATCCATACTTTTATACAAAACACTTCAATGAAAATTTTTCTGTTAGCTTTACTAGTTAAGGTTTCTTGGTTCGAGCAATACCAGTTTCACTGTTATGTAGTTGGTTAAGCTTTACTGTGGAGCATAGCATTGTGCTCTCTGGCTTCCAAATGTCACTGAAGGATTTTATATGCTTAGAACAAAAATTTTATTGAACTGGAAGTCTTAATTTAAAAACTTACCAATCAGCTAAGTTTTTTTTCTTCTTTTTAAACTGAATTGAATAGTCATCCATGATTTTATTTTCTTAGATTGATGGAA
Organism: Athene noctua; assembly: GCF_965140245.1. Taxonomy (NCBI): domain Eukaryota; kingdom Metazoa; phylum Chordata; class Aves; order Strigiformes; family Strigidae; genus Athene; species Athene noctua. The sequence continues at coordinate 100,757,085 of NC_134038.1, forward strand.
GACATAGCTGTTGGTGAAGGATTCTGTGATATAAATGATGTTTGTTAGTGGAAGGTTTTGCTGCATTTGAGTGCATTCCTTTTCTTGCATCCACCTCTGCCATAAAAGAGAATGTTAAAAGCTGCTTGACATGAAGTTATAAAATGCAGAGAAAAAGCAGACCATATAGAACCTAGTGTTTTCCATTGTATATTGTTTAGAAGATAAAAGGATTATGGACTGCTTGTGATTACATGTGTTACGTGGCCACATTTTACAGACATTTGCAAAAGCCTGAGTTATAAACTTGTGTGCACTTTAATATTTAACAAGGTAAAAAAAAATATAGGACAAGAACAGTGCCTGCTAAAGTCAACTTACTATTCTGGAAATCTTTTTGTCTTCGGTATGAACACGTTTAGGACTGTTTAAAGTACTTCATGATATTGATGCTTTGAAGGGTTAGTGCAGTGGCTTTAGTCCTACACTGCTTAAGTATTGGATGATTTAGGGGGCTAATTAGCTTTTAGAGTCTCTTTAATCCTTGAGCCAGATCATTAGGGACTGATGTATATTTGATTGCCATTTTAAAGAAAAAATTACCAGGACATGAAAGGCCAACTCTGTTTCATGACTTCATATATTTATATTTGAATTTTTTGATTGGGCTGTAGTTTCAGGTTTCCAGCTATGTAAGCTCCTGGAGCACTGGTGGTTTACAAGCAATGTTTACAGACATTGAAAATCAGTTAAGTTCATTGCTAAACATGCAAAATACGCTCTTCTTTGCAAACAAATGCAAATCTGTTACACTTCAGTGATAAGGGTAAACAAGGAAGGCTTCTGCTTTGGAAAGTACAGCTCCCTTGGTAGTTTTATGGAGTAACACTTTCACCTTTCTCCTCATCAGCCAAAATGGGGATACAGCTATATTCAGTCTTTTTTTCAGCATTTTAGAGCAAGAACCTGTATGTGTGTGCAACCATGTGAAACCTGTTTTAAGAAAATGAGCAACGCTAAAAAGGCGATTTCATTCTCTAGACTGCATTGCTGATCTTTAGTTGAAAGACAAAACATTCTTCTTCCTCTTTCTCTCAGACTTGGTCAAATTGCATAATTTTAGGAAACCTGTCCAATCAGATTTTATAAAATTTGAAAAAGTAAGTATCGGGCTTTCTCAGTGTTTCTCTTGCTGTTCTGCCATATGTTTGCTTCGATGTTGCGTGTTCTGCTGGGCTCTTAGTGCTGGCTGTCCCCTCTTTGCCCAGACCTGGGTCAGATACAATAGAAGTGATCAGGAAGATAGAAGCACTGTTTTGGGCTAGAAGTTTCAGGTTTGTTTTGTTACTTTATCAAGAGGTTTTTTGAGGGATGGGAGAAATTTGGACAAAACAGTGCTTGGCTTCACATTATGGGTATTTGCATGAAAAACATGTTAAAACCTAGTTGAAAACATCTTGTCTGTTTTAGCAGGATGAGGACAGTGATTTCACGGAAGGAGACCTCATTCTGAATACACTAGTGCTAAATTTCTAACGCATTGGTTAAAGTTTTTTCCTTGGTTAAAGTCCCACTTAAGATTAGAAAATTAATCTCTAGTTTGTCCATACTAGTCAGTGTTTTCTGTTTGTTTGCAGTTAAAACAATAGCCTACTAAATAAAGATTTTTAAAATCTAATTTGGGTTATGGTGTGGAAGAGAATAAAATCCACCTCTATGTATGTGAATTTAAGGAATGTGAATTGTGGAATGGAATTGCAGAATATTAACAGTTTGTAATTCAGCATGGCTGGAGGTGGAAAGTGCTTCTACTGGATTTGCTGAAGCTAAGAGCTGGCAGCGATTTGTGAAGAACTTGTGGTTTACATGGTGGTGAGATGGTGGACAACTACTGGAGACGGAGGCAGTCTGAGACATTGTAGTGTGCTTTTTTATGACTTCAAATAGTAGGCTAGGTGCACTTTCTTTTCCTTGGAAAAATATTTGTGATTTATTCAAGCAGACTATTACCAGTAGTGGACTACTTCAGCTGAACTTTGATTGCAATTAATTTGGGGGTGTATGGTCAAGGTTCTTGCTGCCTCTCCCACCTGACATTCATCTTCTTTCTGTTGGAGGATTTCTTTTGTCTTTCTCTTGGGAAGTAACTGAATTAATTGCTCCGGCACTAAAAAGGTAGTGAGAGGCTAAGATGTTCTAAATTTGCTTCAAATATGTAATAGCATTACTGAGAGAGGATGTAATATTAGTTGAGGTCCAGAGAAACGGTGTGGGACAGGATCAGGACAGCACTCTGGTTCGGTTTGCTTTGCCTGCATACAGAAGGTACAGTTACAAAAAGTAGAAAAGGCTTTAGAATGTTTTGGTTTCTTTTTGTTGCTTTTTAGAGTGTGCTCTCTAATAGATCAGAATATTTTAAACAAGCTGCTGAAGACAAGAACAGTAAATTGATTCTGCTTCCCGTTTAAAAAGGATTTTTGGTTCCAGCAAGACTAACCTTTTACTTTTCAATGGGACAGGTGTTAGGCTAAATTGAAAATAAAACTTCCCATGCTAAGTGGTCACTGCTGGTTTAAAAGTTTCATAATGGAAGTCCTAGTAAGAAGCAGAGATTGAGACTTCTCTTGAAAACAGGAAAAAAAGAAGAGATATTTTGCCCACACATATATAAAAATGTATTATGAATATTAGTGATAAGAGTATGATTCAGTAATATGAAGAGGAACTCTTGTTAGTTGGTTTTAAGATGGGTTACATGAGCTTTACAGGATCAGTGTTTTGCATATTATGTGACCTCTGATGTTACCAGGTGTTTCGTTTTACCATTTCAGGGCAGATGAATTGAGCAGAAAATGGTAATGCCTTGAGTGCTGGAAGCAGGTGGTTGATAGCTTTGAATATTTATCTAATTATCTGCATGTTGGCTGTTGTCCTAGCAGGCCTGACTTTTCCTAGGGAGGGATCATAGAAAAGCATGCAGAAACTTGCTGTAGCAGGATTAATGCGGAAGTCAACATGATCTAAACTTGTCCTTACTGACAAGTGTGGTTTTTATTTGTTTTTGGTTCAAAAGACTATCTACTAATACTTAACGTGTGTTTGTCCTAAAACAGAGAATGCTTGCTTGTCTGGGTGAGCTTGAGTGGAAAAAGCATCCTCATACTTCTGAAAGGGTGTTGCCACATCATTACATTAGGCCACTAACTTAGGAAGGGCAAAAATCATGTTGGGGATTTTTCTGTGTTGTCTGTATTCAGCAGAGCTCTTGCTTTTGTTTTGTTGTAGTTTGTGTCTCTGTCTAATGCACATCTGTCACATCTGTAAAGACTGTGATGGTATACTGAGATTTTATTTTGGTATATTTAGTCAAGGCAAGCTGAGTTATTGCCAATGCAGTACAGCAGTTTATGTTTGGCATTGAATACCTCAGCTGCTATCTTGACCCTCGGTGCGCTGTTATTGTGAGGAACATGGATATGGGCAGCTATTTCTTTTCAATTTAACTGTTTAGCCAACACTTCCTCTTACCTGTAAACTTTTTTAATTTTTGTGAAGAAACAGCAGAAGCATAGGCCAATAGCAAGAAACAGTTGACTGCAGAATTGTTTCACTCCAAGTGTGTGTTTGAATTTGAAATTTTCCTAGGAGATGATGTCTGATAACTGCTTTTAACAGGAGAATTTTTTTCATGTATTGGTTTTGCAGCCTACAGGAAGTGGAAGCTGACCCTCTTTAGTGCCTCCAGCTGACAACATAGCACAAATACTAGCCAACAAACTTATTTACTCCAAATAAGAAAAAACCCGTTGTTTTTCTTGGGTGTGTTGTAGTTTATTAGCATGATCTCAAGGGAAATGTAGTAGTAAAAATGCAGAGGCTCCTTTTTTACATAAGGAAAGTGTTAAATAAAATTGTCAAATATAAAGCAAAACTCATTGTAGAAGCAATTTGTGAATATCTCTTATCATAATGGGTAGCATAGATTTTTCTCATAAAAATTTAATATGCCTGCAATTTTTATTTTGTCTTCTCCCTGTGCTTTTTTTAATGGAAAAAATACCCTTGAAGTAGCCCATTTCTGTAATAGACTTCTAGTTTGTATGCATTTACATTATAACAGTTGTGAGATAAGAAATTTTTCTCTGTGGAGTTGTTGATTGATACCTGTAACTCAAAAAAAGATGGAGAATCAGAAATATTATTTAGAGTCAGAAAAGATGCATCCATGGATGTATCTTAAGTATGATGAAAATTTCTTTCATATGATTTCAGAAAATAAATACCATGTTTAACTCAAATCCAAGTTGTATAAGTCCTTATACAAGGAAAGAAGCAGAAAATAGAATTTTTACTTCAGATTGTCGTTAGCTTCAGGTGCTGTTGCTTTGAGATTTAATATCCGAACTTGAAATCATTCTTTCAGAGATTTTTCTCTTTTCGTATTTTATTTCTTGCTATTAGTAGGACGTCTCTTGTCCAATATCAGCTCAACAGGTTTTCCAGTTTAATTATATGAATTCTGATGGACTGAACCAGCAAAGACCTTTTACATGGGAAGCTCCTTCAAGATAAAGACCACAGAATTGAAGGATTTGTGAAATGCAAATTGAAATTGCTCAACTTTTTCATGAGGAATGGAAGCTATGGTTATTTTGTTTCTGTACATATGAAAGTTATATGGCCTCTTGTCACCCTACTGCACATAATTTCATTTGAGGTCTGTGGATTTGACTGTATATGTATGCATGCATGTTAACATATGTATACTCAAACCTTCTAGAAAACAGGTTAAATACGTGCTTTTGCACAGGCTTCGTTTTGACCATCCTTCTATGGTTCAGCAGAGTGGCTTTTGATTTAGTCTTGACCTAAAATAAATCAAATGTATGGTAAAGCTGGGGCTTCAGAATGTAATAACTTTGCAGGATTCATTACGTATTGAGATGCTGAAATTTAAATGTTGATAAATACTGTCTCAGTTTGGACGGTATAAAATGATGTGGGTTGAGGTGCTCATTGCTAACACACAAATGCAGGCAGCAGTTCAAGACAAGCTTGATTAACCTCGCAGGCAGTGGTGTGGAACACTTGGTTTTGTTACAGTGTTTGGTAATTCATGAATATCCCTTGAAATGGAGATTGGATGAGGGGCTGAGGGGAAAAAAATCAACATAATTTCTAAATGATTTTGCAATGAGAAGAGAATTTCTAGTATTTTCTGTGAAAATACTGTGCAGTCATGAAGACAGCAGCTCTCAACATAACTTGGATACAGATCTCTGAGGATCCAGAGGATGAGGAGATGACATTTCTAGTGGTCCTGGCCTATTGTAGACATTAAGAAAGAACCCCCCAAATTTGTCAGTCTTTCTGTGTGTCTTTTTTTTTTAACAATGTAGAAATTGAAATGGCAGCTCAGTTCTTACTGGCTTTATTTCTTTGTTCCACTAACTGTGTGTTCCACTAAATGTGCTCATGAGGAAGGGGATTATTTGCTTTGTATTTGAAATACATTGGTTTTCAGTGTTAATAGCATAATATGAATTAAATATTGTTAAAATGTCTTGAGCAACATGTTTTTAAGTCAACAGTTCATAGTTTTTACAGCAAGCTGTGCATGTTCTTCAGTTTGTGGTTTCCATTTCTGTTTCACAAAAGATACCAGTTAAGCATGTTTGTTGCAAAATTTTTAAGCTGTTGTGAAATGATGCTCAACATTTTACGATTATTGGAGGAAGGACGTTTAATTAGAATAAGCCAGGTATTGCGCACTCTGTCATTCTTTACTGATGCTGTGGTTGAGATGCAGTATGTCCTGGTTGAATTTCTTGTGACTATTGCTCAGAAACCACATGCTAAGCTGACGTTGTCATAGGCTAAGAAAATTGTCAGGGAGTATGTTTTTATTGAGGAGATGGACTGTAACTGACTTCTTCTAACATCCTAAATTATATTACTTACATAATGAGGTGTCCATCTGGAGTCCATTGCTTGGTGCAATAGTTCCATGTGAAGAGAGGAAAATAAATCAAGTTGCCCCATTTCTCTTCTCTTTCCCCTGCTCCCTGCTGTAAATGTCCTGGTGGCAGAGCTGCTGCCAGCTTCACCCCCTGCCAAAGACATGGCATAGCTTTGTGGCTTCAGAAGCAAATGGCAGGTGGCAGGATAGAGGGTGCAGCTTTATTTTGTCTTTTCAAAACAGACTTCAAGTAACTTTAGTTGTGACTGATGCTATGTGTCCTTTCCTGCCTTTATCTTCCCAGATAGGGACAAGCTACTGAAGTAACATGGCTATGGTACTCTTCTGTTAACCTTAACAGATGTTTGAAATAGAATTAGGAAATCATTACAGTAGCATACGATTGTTTTGTTTACTTCTCCAGTGATGCTTTTCTCCATATTTTTTTCTTGGATTCCAATTTTAATGTTTACAATAGGGAGAGACAAACCTTTTCAATATGACAATTTTTTTCCTGCTTTGCCTGATTTGAATGATGATGGGAAGCTTCTAGTATGTTTTAATGAGGTTATCTTTTTCTCAGCACTGAGATCTGAAGTTGCACAGTAGGATGTTTTGTCAGTGACTCCCAGTAAATTTGGATTTTATTGTTGTTGGGTTTTTTTGGTTGGCTTTGTTTTTCTTACGGAAACTTACCTATTGCAGTGATGCGAACACACTGAGCCATTGACCTGACCATCCTTATTCAACTGCACAGGGATTCAGTTTCTATTTCTCTGCAAGACTAGGCAGAGGTTGGTTTTTGTTTTTTTTCTTTAAAAACTATGTTTATTCACTTTGTACTGTAGGAGTATGTATGCTGCCTTTAGATGTTAAAACCCTCATCTTAACCATGGACTGGAGCTTGTATGTGTAAGAATTATAGACGGAAAATTAAATATTTATATGTGAATGCATATGGAAGAGGGGCATGGCTAATCAATATTACAAGCTGATCTGTTAGAGTTGGAACATTTTTCTCTCAGTGTTTGCTTTTAAGAGATAGGAGAGATTGCTTCTGAACTGGAACCTAAAATCCAAGTTGAGAATATTTGCAGAACCTCTCATTAGATGAGAAATTCCACTTTATCTTTGACTAATACACTGGACCCTCTGCAGGAGTTAATAGTGTGGTATTGTAGCAATAGTGCAGCCAAACTTAATGAAAGACCTTATGGGGAAAGTGATTATATTTTGAAAAAACTCATACCATTTCAGAGCTGTGTACTCACAAGCAGTAAGACACGTCCGTGTGTTGTGTCCAGCAATCAGGTGCCGTGACGTATGTGTTGCAGTGGTAGTAGTTGTGGGATGATGTGAGGAACATGTCTTTCATTCTTAGGTTGGCTTTTCATGTGCCTTTTGTGTTCTGAGTGTACCTAACAGCTTAGAATCTTTGTTGGGTGGGGTTTTTGTTTTTGTTTTCCCTGTGCCGTGCCTGCAAGTGTTAGGGTTTTGCTCAGCCTGCTTCTGTCTGCTTATTTCGAGTATCTTCAAGCTCCAGCAATTCTCTTCATCATCTCTTAGTGGCTCAAGTTTTTATCTTGGTGTGGGTGTAGCCTGTACCTTATTCTAGGCTGCCACTTGTTTTCCTGCCACTGTGTCCTGAGAAGCTGCATACAGGGGTGCTGTGATCTTGATCACCTCTTAATTCATGTGCTATCAACATGTGCCTTTTTATGTCCCTCCTTGTGCTGCATCTTCTGATACTTCCACACTTGTTTAGCCCCATTCATTCACTGCTAATACCATTAATAACATTGTTATTATAAATCTCAACAACAGACTGCAGTAAAAAGATGCTTGGCTAAGAATGGTTGTGTTTTAATATTGTTTAATTGAGTTTTTCATTATGACATTTGAAACTCGAGTGTTTAATTCTTGTAAATATGTATTTTTGTTAATTAAATAGGCATTTTATATAACATGCACTGCTGAGGTAGAAAAAATTCACCAAATAGAAATCAATTAATTCGCTGCGGTTACCTAGTCAGGACCCTTGTTGTTTGTGCAATATCTCACTTTTTGAAATCAACTGTGATTGATGCACCAAGTTCCTGGAATTGAGGCGAGAAGAGAGCTTTCTTTCACTTGAGTTGGTACTGACTGAAGGCATGTATCTTGCAAAACACACTGCTCAGATCAGAGCTCTGTACATCACTTGTAACTTTTTTGAAGAGTCGATAGAAGGTTACATTCTGTCTTCCCCGTCATCCTGCTTACCTTTAATGACAGACTACTGCTGCTGCCATGAGATGAATTTCAGAATAACAATCTGGTATTTTTTCATTCTTTTCAAAAATGTCAACAAGCAAAACTTGTTATTTTTGTTTGGGAGTAATGAGTAATGCCTTCAATCAAATCCCGTTGGGTTTGCCTCTGAGGCATGTGTTGTTAAACTTAGTTTTCCATCTTTTCCAGGTAACACATAGCAACCCAAGGAAAAAAAAAAATAAAATGTAACCTTCATTTTTGCTGGAATTTTGAAGTTTCATTGCCTGTTTTTACTTGAAATACTGTGTCTGCTGAAAACTGTCATAGTGCCAACATTAAAGGCACCTCTGGGACTTCTGTGAGGTCCCATGCTGATCTGGGATCACTCAGTGCTATCTCCTCTCCTGCCCAGGCATGGGTTTAAGCATCTATCCTATTTTTCTAAGCTCTGGTTCAAATCAGCATCAGCAGGACTACTTGCCAGGATGTCCCTGCAGGTGGGGGAAAAAAAAAAGAAGTGTTATTGACTGGGCTTGGTGAACTTGAGTTACAGCAGCAGTGAAGATAAGGGTTCTTGTGTTTGTACATCTCAGTAACTCTTCAAGAACTCTGAGACAGCTGTTGAAATAAAGCAGCTGTCTGCAGTTAAAACAGCTCTCCATGCCCACAGATGAACAGCTTCACTTCTGCTTCTGGACCTCTTACTGAGCTCTTTCAAGGCCATGCTGTCTGCCAAACTGTATAACTTGTCCTTGTGATTGAAAGGAGAGCTGAGAACATATAAAGTTCAAAGGCAGCCATACTTATATGATATTCATTGTTAAATACCCTAACGTTGTTTCTAATACGTTGTTTCCTACGATTCCTAAGGCTTTACAAGATGAATACCTGGGTTTTAGGAAGGTTTAGGTTAAATCTGGAATGTGGGGAATTTGTATTATAGATGGAAGGCAAGAGAATGTTCAAAAATAGCTTAGGACCATTGCTTTCTCTACTGTGTTTAAACAAAGTGCTTTAAATTCCTGAAACTGTTTAAATGTTTCCTAAACTTAAAACAAACATGTTTGTTTCTAGTTTTTGATAGTTGATATAATTACCTTAAATTATTTTGTTTATAGATATTAGCATCCATGCAGGTTGAGAAGTTAAATAAGTATCACTGGAACATACAGGTGGGGATCTTTATCAGTCATTCCTAAAATCTTTTGTCTGTTTTCCTTATCTGAGTCAGTTACGTTCTGAGCAGTCCCCCACAGCCGGGCAACAGCTAACACAAATAGTCCCTCTTCATCTTTGTGGATTATTCAAATTCCCTGTTGCTATTGCATGGGCAGAAAATGATAGTTCATGTAGTTTAAGTAGCCTTGTTTATTCATTGCTTTACTCTGCACATAAGTATGGGCTGGTTGTGATGATCTGTGCATTTGTAGTATCCATAGTTGTCTATAGAGATGTACAGCATTTAGCAGTTGGGGGAAAAAAACCCCAAACCCAAACAAAAAACCAACCAACAAACTACCCCTTCTTCTGGACCTGTAATATGGCAGTTAATAAATACTCTAAATCAAGTGCTGAAGCTTTTTATATTGCTTAAAAAATATTTTTACATGTGCATATATAACATATTAAATATGTATACCCTCATGTGTTTGTATATATACACATCAGTGTTCCCGATTATGTGTAGCTTTATACGACCCGAGGATGCTGTTATAGATGTCTCTTTGAGAGCAAAATCTTACCTTGTTTACCAAAAGTGGTATCATTAGGAAGGATTAAGGAATTAAATTCTTAAGCAAAGTGGTCTGTCTCCCGCTCCTGCTTCCTTATGGATCCGGGGTGAGCTTTATACTGGAGAAATTATATGATTGTAACTCTGATTGTAGCCAGTATGAAACATAATGTATTCTCTTGAATGTGGTCTTCCCCTACTATAATGAGTCATTAGAGAGTAACTTCCCATTCTGCTAGATTTACCTGGTGGCCTTACAAAATGAGATATTGGGATGATAAGAGCCACAGCAGTAAGAAACATGGGTAGCTTTGTCAGTGGTTATGATTATCTCTTTGTTATGGCAGATTCCAGAGAAAGTCATGCATGAGCATAAATTTCAGGTTAGTTTAATACTCAAAATATTTTCCCATAAACATATGTGTGATTTCTGTCGTTAGAGGTCGAGAGAACCTGTCGAGAGAAATTCTCAAATTTGCATCTTGGCTTAATTCTTAATTGAAAATATATTCAAAATATGGTAGGAATACTGGTAAGGTGTACAGAAAGTCCACTGGGAAGTACAACACTATGCCCTAATGTGGAATCAGAGTTGCTACTTTTGTGTTGATCTAATCTTTGTTATTATTAATGTTTGAAAACCACTAATGAAACTTACTGATATTTGAACTGCCTCCATTCTGTTTGCTCACTTATGAAAAGGAATCTCAAATACTTTACAGATGTTTCTTTAGTAGACTGGAAGAAAGACACTGAAACATCCCCATTCAGTCATTTCTAGAGAGGCCTGCTAAACTAGATGCAAGCTTACTTCCTGATCTCAGGATGTAGATTGCTGATATATTTAACAACTTCATTTCCAGAGTTTGCAACTCAACTCTGATCTCAAGGTAAAATATCCTCAAAAGGTACAAATTTAATAAACTGTCTGCTCCTTAACTTATAAGTTCCCAAGACTGTTAGTAATTCAGAAACAGGCAAAACCAGTCTTAAACTGTCTTGTTGGATTAAAAGCAGATATTATTTCTGGTTTGTGGAAGGTGAAGCAAGTACCTTGTTTTATCAATGTTTAGCTTGTGCCTAGGTGATAGATGTCAGGTGATCTCAGGGAATAGATTTATGTGGGAAATGGGAGGTCTCGGTTGCCTGCAATGTTATTTGCTGGCACCAAGTTACTTTATGTAAAAAGCAACTATTTTAAAAGAAATACTAAAGAGATGCAGTAGTATCTTCTGTGACACTAATTATTTAGAAAAGTATTAGATTTTCTTTCAATGCTCATGTTGTTTGCTCCCTCTTGTTAGAAATGGCACTTTTTTTTTTTTCAAATTTTTCATGTGCAGTAGGCTTAGAGGATGACAGACTTCTACTTTTGCATGGAATGTGATAAATCTATAAACCTCTGTGCAGTTCTTTGAAGATCAGTTTCTTCGTTCAGACATGATGGATATCAGAATAAGAACTGATTACTACTCTTGATATATTGGTGAAAGACTTTTTTTATTTAAGTATGTAATCACAAATGCTTCTAACTGGGAGCAGGTGATTGTATTTTTATTTTTTTCTTGTAAATGTTTCCATAAAATGTGTTCAGAGACAAGTTTTTACCAGTAAATGATCTCAAGCTAAATATTTAACAGATTAAAAAAAAAATTGTGTAGACAAACATTTTAATAAAAATGTTTATTTTCTATTTGTATTTCATGCCTTCTGTTGTGTCATAGGAGAGCTATTTAAGCAGTTTAAAAGCCAGCATATAAAAATACAGAAAAACAGGAGAGTAAATTTGGAATAGGAATGTTAATGGCTGCTTTGTTAGATACAAAATGACTGAGGGGGAGAGAAAAAAAACAAACACCCTAAGTAATTGTGTTTTATTCTTGGTGTTTTACTGTAACACCACCATTTTGCCTGGAGTCTGTTGAACTGATGTCTTAGTCAAGTTAAGTTAGCCCCTAGCACATCAAAGCCATCTCTTAAACCATTCTGATGGTTTAAGAAGTTGCTGCTGCTATGCTGGATGTTATTGCACCTACGGCAGAATTAGCAGGAGAAATTTTTAAAGTTTTCTTCAATTCTTGCAAGCAATTCTTTAGTCTTCCATAAAATCCAATAAAGGGAATGGAAGTTTGTAGAGTGAAGGACTCTAAGGTCACTTGGTAGGCTTCGTAGCTTGAGTTCTGCCTGTCTAATTTCAAACTTAAAGCTTTGGTTAGTCTGCACAGCCTTCACTGTGTTGCTCAGTGACCATTCCTTCCTCTTGTGGCTGCAGGTGTTCAGCTATAAAGAGTACTACTGAATCTGCAAAATCAAATACTCTGAAGTGAAGATCAAAATGAGTAACACCTATGCAGCCTCGTCTTTTTTTTTTTTTTCTTTTTTTTTTTCCCGTATGACAGTTCTTATTGAATGATTACATGGTGGTGTTTGCAGAAGGTTACTGCCATATTCAGTTCTGTGATAAAATTTCCATTCCATGTTCTGAGGTGCTATTTATTGGTATTTAATACTTACTAAAACTTGCAAACTCTTGTCAGAGGGCAGGTTTTTTTAATTTCCTTATGTTTTTTCTGTGCTTCCTGTCACTGTAAAATGCAGATGCTTTGCACAAATGGTTTGATTTATTTTCACAGTATTGTTTGTGGTCAGAGCTCCATGGTATTCCTTTTTCTATAGTGCATGGAGATTTAGCAAGTGGGAACAGAGTGAAATGTATCCCTTAATTTGGTTATCTGACATGTGACTCCCAAAGATATGATGCTTTTGACCCTTTAGCTGTAGCTGTGACCTTCTGTGCTCAGTACCTGTTGGTGACAGCTACTTCTACAAGTCAGACAGGCACCACCGACAGTAGGGTGGTCCCAAAGGAGTATAGGTGCAATATAGAAGCATGAATGAGTTCTGGACCAGAAACATCCTTCAGAAGTGGGTTGTTGTTGGGTTGTGGTTTGTGGGGGTTTTTTGTTATTGTTGGAGATTTTTTTTTAGGATAATCAAGTATCTTCACTACAAGACCATGTTTTTTTCTTTCTGGAGTCCACTAGATAGTGTAATATCCAGCTTTTGCCATGACTGTTAGAAAGGTCATGAAAATTACAGTTGCCCTTATTACACAAACAGGGGAAACGAAACTCTTTCCATCCAACACTGGATGAGATGGCAGTCCTGGGGAAATATATGAGCCTGTAGGTGTTAGAAATGCACTGTGAACAGACTGTAAGTAGGAAGTATCGATGTGTAGGGGCAGCCTCACTTCTGGCATTTTTACGTTTTGACTGTTTGACTTTGCAACCTAAATAATGTTTTTTTGACCACAGTTTTATATGCATAATTTTCTAGGTTAGAAAGCAGACCAACAACATCTTGTTACAAGACACTGCATGCTGTATTGCTGTACCCTCTTTCCCAGGCTGCTGTTTCCCGCAGTGCCCTTTTCTGGTTCCCCTCTACTTTGTGTGTTTGTGCAATTCCTCTGTTTGAACAGTCCTGATTCACTGAAAGCAGAGGAGGGAGAGGCTCCCTGCTCTCTGTTTTTGTAGTTGGGATGCAGTCTGCTGCATCCTGACATTGTGTTTGGAGGGGAAGTTGTCCTCCCTGGACACGCTTGGTGCAGTCAGAGGCTCTGAAAGATGTGGTTAAAATTGGTGCCTTCTAAGCTAATGCACCTGCAGTTTTTCAGAGGCCTGTAAGTTGGCCAAATCTGAGCATTTTTTTCATTGTGTTTGCAGAAGGCGTGTCTGTCATGAAAACCTACTCTGTTGTCCATTTTGAAAATTGGCTATCAACAAAAGTCTTCCTACCTGTTTAAAACTCTTTGGCAAAACACTGTAGATCATTGTACTGGGTCTTCAGTCATCTTCTTGGAAGAGAGCTATGGTTTCTGGAGAGTTATGATTTCATGCTGGAGTTTGCAGAACTGATTAGATACTCTGGGAACTTCAGCTGGCTGGAAGGGAGTGGTTTTGAGCTGAAAAATAAGGTATTGGCCAGCTGTTAGAATAGACTTTTTACAAGCAATTTAAGAAATACAGCAGCTGAGTAGTACCTGACTTCAGGTTGGCAATCCTAAAATTCTTTTTAAAAGACAACTAATAAAACAGTTATATGTCTGTGAGGAAGAATGTTGAAGTACATAGCACTGCATGTTCAGTGATTTTGTCAAATGAAAACAAAACTAGTCCTAAATGATTCAGGCTCAAAACCAACATGACCTGAAGGATAAATTACTGAAACGATTAAATCTTCTGCAACTGGTTTTTGAATGGTTGGTGTATGCTTAACTAATGTGATGAGCTCCAAGCTTATTTAGGTGGATTGCAGGAGGTGTGCCCAGGAGGGAGAAGCAGTTAGGTGTGAAGCCTATGCTGCTCTGCTGGGTATTGGTTTTTCAGCAGAGGTAAGGCCAAGAGGTGCGGGGATGTCAGAGTCCCTCCGGCAGTCTCTCCTGCCCCAGAGAGCTGTGAACCCAGCTGCTTGGCAGGTGGTGGAGGGAAGTAATCCGGGTTGTGTGCTTTCCTGCAGATGGAGGTAGAGTTACCAGATATGCTTTGTTTACCGAATGTTAATGGTTTCTGAAGGAAATAACTCTGTGCCTTCTGGAGCAGAGTTTTGTAACTGAGTGGAATAGTTAAAGCTCAACAGATTGCATTTTTAAGTGCTGTGTGGGTTATGGCTAATTAATAGGCCAGCTAACTCACATTGCTCAGGAACAACTATAGCCACAGTGACTTGAAGTGCACATGCAGATGTTTTTTTTTTTTTTTTTTTTTGTGGTCCTTGTAGATTATAAAATGGTTAAAGAAAGCATGATGGGTTCTAGTTCTACCCTGTTGTTTTAAGTCTGAAATCCAGAAATGCTCACAATGTCATTGATGCAACTTTGCAAATGGAACTGGTAAGTATGGCTCAGGTTTTAATCAGAAAAATTAACTACTACTAGATAGACTTATCTTTGTAGTTGTAAGGACACCATTTAATATGTTTTGGTCTTTTTCTGCTTCAGTTGCATGTTGGTATGGAAGGCTCACTGAGCTCAAACAATGAAAGAAAATCTGTCTCACCTTTCACAAGTTAAAGTTTAAACAGTGAGGGTTAACTATCTACAGACTGGGAGAGAAAAAAATGTTTCTTAGCTTTGCACCTGTCAACTGCTGCAAATAATTGCTGTTCTAAAGCAAAAAAACCTAAAACACAAGCTGTACAGCAGCTGCCAAGCCCAGTGTATTTGGTATATGCAGGTACCTGGGCTGAGTGAGTTGAGGGAGATGGAGCTTTTGGTGTGCAAAGTTGAAATACATTTTGTTGTGTGGAAATCATGGGATATAGGTGTGGTGTTTGTACTGGAGGCAATAGCCGAAGCAGTCACGAGAGGAGTTTGCAGTCAGGCAGGAGGCAGCGAAAGCCTTGCTGTAACTTGAGTTGAGTATGACTCCAAGTGTTTTCTCCAACCATCTCAGCTGGTCTCGTAACAGACAGTCTCTCCCCTCACAGACCCTCCCTTGGTTATATCTTCAGGTCAGTGGTGTAGCCTCCCCCCACAGTAATGAGCCATGTTAGGAAAATTGTGTGCTTTCTCCACTCTCATGTGAGGAATGAGCGAACGACGTACTAGCATTTTCTTGTAGACATGAATTTGCCCCCCCTTGTTTTGCTGACGTTCATTAGCCATATGGCGCTTCATATTACTAGAAATACATTACTGAGCACTTAAAAATTGAGAAAAAAAAAATGCAGACACTGGATTTTCAATGCTGCTTGTGGTTTAGTTCAGCCCTAATTAAGTTTTTTAAAGATGATAAGTTTTTTGTTTTTTACAGAAGCTTCTGTGTCGGTTGGAGAACAAAAAATTATAGTAACCCATTAATACTGAAAGACAACCTAAAACTTAGAATGATAGGATTGATAATAATTTACATGGGGTGGGACTGAAAGCTGAATTACCCTCAGGAATCCTTGGTTAAGGCATATGTTTTCAGCAGCTTAAACTTTATCCTGATAATTCATTTTGATATTAAGCTTCTCATGTAACTAATTTTAGATTTCCTTGGTCAATACAGGTAATTCTAGTATGCTTGTATTTTTCATTATTTAAAGGAACAAAAAGTGAAATTGTCTGATAAATCTGTTGTACTTGCTCATACTAAACAGTGCAGTGGTAAACTGCATCAAGGTTTAGCAGGGAAATAAGCTGTTTGTCCCCCTACCTCCACTAGGGTTTGCCTTTTTTTGTACGGAGAACTACAGTATTTTTTTGTAAGTAATGAAACCTGATCTGTTTAGGTGATCTGAGAACACCTGGACCCCTAAAGTGAAGTGGCCTAATAAATACTAGCTCTCCATGTGGTGTTTCTTACTGTGTCTTGGAAAGCCTATCTTCTAGAATGGGCAAAAAAAGGAAACTGGGTTTTGACTGTTGGGACAGGACTTGAGGAAAAGGGAAGCTGTGCTCTCCAAATGGTTTATAGCTGTAAATGACCCAACTGTAGGTGATTTGGGAACAAGGCAAATGTTGAACACTCTGAAATCACCAGTAGTCTACATAGGTGCCTGGCTATGGTTTTGTCTGGTAGGCTTCTTGGGGCGTCTTTCATGGAGTAGTTCATCCTTGAAGCTAGCATAACTTTTAAAACTTAGGATACTGATAGAATTATGTGAGCCGTTGAGAATGAAATCTGTACTTCTGTACCAATTTGATTTTGTATAATCAATGTCTAAAAAATTTAAATTTATCTGATTTGTGAGGAAGGAAAGTATTATCAGTTTTGTTTTAGAAGAAGCAAGGAATTAAGAGAAGTGACAGAAGTCCCATAGGAGGTTGGTGGCAGAACTCGGAAGTCAACCTAGCTTAGTAAGAGTCCCACTGCAGTGCTTAATCCAGCAGCACTAAGTTGTTGGGTTTTTTTACTTTTCTGTATGCCAGAGCTTGCAGCTGAATCCAGTCATGTTTTTAAGACTCTGATTTGTATTGTTTATTCTTATTTTAAAAGAAAAACAAAAACATGGGAGAATTTTCTTTGTCTTTGCTAACGTGTATTGAAAGATCTTGTATTTGCTTCATGCTAAGAAAAAGCCACTGTCTTTTTACTGCAGGTTACTTGGCTAGTATTCGTTATCATGTTAATCTTGCGCATGTTGTTAAACTGGTAGTTAAACTGATACAAAAGCTGTATGTTTACATATCTAGAAGAGCAAAGAAACTTTGTGCAGTTACTGGTCTTTGAAATCGTTTGTCCCTGTGGCTGCTGGCTTTTACATCCTCTGTTTCTCCTTGCTGTTTTAAGTCAGTTTGCTGTCTTTTCTTCACAGGGTAATCTCTGTAGGTTGGGGATGCTGTGTTTCAATGTGTTCGTGCAATTAAGGACTGTAGAGCCCTGCTCTGCATTGTTGCTGTTGTTCAGTGTCTCAATGCAGTAAAGAGAGGTGTGAAGCAGTTTCACTCTTACTTTTCTCATCATCTTTAGTTGACATTTATTATTGTTATGTTAGAGAACTCAAACATGGGTTAAAATTTTACCCCTTCTCCATAGATTTAATATTTCAGTGTTAAGCAGTTTATCTAGGTCTATGACCATACTTTGTTAGATACAGGTGAAGATTTTTTTCTTAGTCCTTGTTCTAGGACCACATGGTCCGTGTGCACCATTCCTGTGTTACAGTAATAACAGGGCAGCCTTGCCTGTATACTGACACTCTCACTGCACCAACTCACAATTTTTGGTTACGCAGATAATAAATATCAATTGAAGATGATGAATTTTGTATCTGTGGTATTGAGGACTTCACATCTGGCTCTTTGCTACTTGTTTTTTAGACAGAGAATCTCACATACTAATCAGCTGGTCTTAATCTTTCATACTTGTAACAGTGTAGGACCTTCCAACTCTGTGTGCTTAGGCAAAGGTGTACTACATACTGTAAATCTTCCTCTGTTTGCTAGTTTTTAATTAATAGTGACAGCCTGGTCTTAAGTGGTTCTCTGAAGGTGCATGGTCATAATGCATGTATCACATGTATCAGTGGGGCTTCTTGCGTGTTGATACTAGTTGACATTTTTTTGTCATTATTGTGGGTGATGGGGTGAAGAGCATCCTTACCAGGTTTGCAGATGACACCAAGGGGAAGAGAGTGTTCAGTGGCACAGCAGCCTGTGTTTAGGTGGGACCTCAGCAAGCTGGAGGACTGGGCCAACAGAACCTACTGAGGTTCAGTGAAGGCATGTGTACCTTGAATAGAACAGCCCCATGTAATAGTGTAGGCTGGGAACTGGTAGTCTGGGGAGCAGCTTGGGGTGTGTGTGTTTGTGTCTGTGTTTTTTAACAGAAGATAAACTTGCTGGGCACCAGATTGAGTCAGCAATGCAACAATAAAGGCCAGTGGCTTGGCTGCATTAGCAAAAACGTAGCCAGCAAACTGATGGAAAAGCTCTATTTAGGAGAATTGAGCTGGAAAACTGTGCCCAGTTTGGGATTCCTGAAGACAAAATAGGTATTAATAAGCTGGAGGGAATCTATCAAATAGCTGCTGAGATGACTGGAAGGCTGGAGATGAGATCTCATTGCTGTCTTCAACTGCCTAATTTGTGGCTACAGAGAAAATGGAACCCAAGTTTTCTCAGAGGAGCCCAGTGATAGGACAGGACGCAATAGTTTGGCATCAAGATCTTGGTGTAGTGATGGGAACAATGGGAGTAATGATTTTATTATAGATCTGAACAGGGTATAAAGAAAAAATGTTCATGGCAAGAGGGGATAAGCAGCAGGAACAGGTTGCCCAGAGAGACTGGTATCCATCTTTGGTGAGTCTCCATCCTCTGATATGCTCAAAACTCAATTGGGCAACTTTGGGTTTCGTATGGAAATTTTAAGTTAGCCTAGCTTTAAACAGATGTTGGAAATAGATGAGAAGTTAAGGGCAACTCTGGAGATCCTGTCTGACTGGAGTTTTTCTATGGTTCTATACAGCTGCCTGGTTGATGAAGGGTTTTTGAAGACATCTTTTTATATGACTGTATTAATCTCTCTTATGCCAAAGCACATATAGCAAAAATTGTTTTTTGAGGCCAGGGAACTGTGCCAGGCTATCTCTGGAGTGTATGTGTATGTCATTTTAAGCCATTTTTTTGGGGAAGAGCTTAATTGACTGTGAACACAGGAGAGGGATTTTTGTTTTCTTTCGGCTTCTCTAATGTCAAAGAGCAGAGCCAGTAAGAGCTGGTTTGGAAGACAATGCTTTTACAAATAGAAATGCTCTCAGTGACAAACTACTTGTTTGCTTCAGCTAGTCTGGAGCACTGCTGTTCCCTTGTTTGTTTTTGTTGAAAAGTCCTGATACTTGTAAATATTGTCTTTGTCCTTTTATTAGGAAAAGAGGGTAGCAGGATAGAAGCATATACACTTTCAAATGCTCTCATTATTCATTAAAACTGAAGTGCTGTGTTTATAGTACTGGCTAGGAGGTACAACAGTAAAATTGAAAAAAGTTAAGAAAAAAAAAAAAAGAGGGAGCAGGATCAGTAAACAAAATAATTAACTGTTTACAGACGTTTTCTTCCTAGAAGTACAATTTCTAAAATCAAATTACCTAATCCTTAAAGCAGAAATTTCAGAGAATAATTTGTCCATTTACTGTTTTGAGACTTTTGCATCTTGAATGTCTTAAATGCTTTCCATCCCGGTTTTGGGAAGAGACAGTAGATGGACTAGATGATCATTGTAGGTCTCTTCCAACTGAACTATTCCAAAATATTCAATACATCTTTAACCCTTTATAAGCTTGTTTCTGCCACTGTGGCTATAGAATTTGTTTCCTTAAATGTTAACAGGAATGAAAGCTCTTAGTCCATGAAGTTGGTGGGTTTTATGATATGCATTCTTTTATCTTCTCTGATAAAGTATTGTGCCATCCTGTCTTTCAGTGTTGTCTTAAGGCAAGCTTCTGTGTGTCTGGAATATAATCAGCTATTGGTACTAAATAATTTGTTACAGACTGATGTCAAAGTAGGGGCTTACTCAAGAACATCTTTGATAGTATGTCTGTTCCCCCTCTGATCTTCGGTACTTAAAATAAGGCTTAAAAGGAGGAAAGTTGGTGTGTGTTTGTGTATCCAGCCTTCAAGGATAGGTGGCTTATCTGATCTGACATGCACTTAATGATTTAAATGCAGTGGGTGTCTTGACAAGCTTGACCTGAGGCCTCCCACCTTCATTTCCTTGTAAGCACCACCAGACTGCAGCTGTGCCCAGACTGCACTTTGGAGTGAGCAACATGTATGCCCCTGGGAGAAGCAGGGATAGAAGTCATTTGACAAGGGTAGAGACTATGTGAGATGGTACCGTTTTCCCTGTCCCAACTAAAAATTGATAAAGTTATTACCGTATTTCTCTCTCCCCCCCCCCCCCCCCCCCCCCCCCCCCCCCAGTACCTTTGTGCATAAAAATGCTTTGCTATAACATTTCTGGGCATTTGTACAACTTACTGAAGCATAGCTACAGGATACAGTTTAAAAAAAAGTCTTGCTCTTTTCAGGATCAAATAAAAATATTTGTGTGCACTTCAAGCTACAGTCGAGGCAAGCAGTTTTAAGCCCTGTGTCTTGTAAGCAAGTGTCCTCCTGTTTTTGCTGAACTAGTGCATGTCTAGCCTTACAGCTGCAAGTGATAAAAGGCAATGTTGGGCTGAATCTGCACAGGTGTGCAAACACAATGTTTGCTTACTTTGTTTGCTGCAATCTGAATCCTTCACTCCTCAGAGTATTTGTTTTTTCCGGAAAACTACATCGTAGTGTAAAGTATATAACACCACAGTAAATATCACATAATAGTTCTGATCACTGAAAGAATAAGGGGTGGGGGTTTTGGGTTTTTTTTGGTTTGCTTGGGATTTTTTTGCGCCAGGAACACTGACTGTGGCTAACAGACTGCTATACCACCTCAATATAGGACTGACAAAACCTACACTGAATAAACATTTGTGCATATGCAATTTCCAGTGGAATTCTGTCTTGCTATCATCATCTTGACTACTGGTCTTGGGGAAAAATGACCCTTGCTACAGTTTAAGAAATGCAAGAATTGCATTGATCACTCCTACAGCTAAGGCTTGTTAACTGTTACAGGCTGGCTCTGGTCAGTGTGTAAATACATAGTAGTTAAGTGTTGCTATTAGCCTCATAGAGGCTGTACCATTCTGTTTTTCATCAAGTATGTGATAACAAGTGGAACTGGGATGAGCTTGTTACTACCCATAGGTGTGAGCAGCTATCTGTCCCCTCTGTCCTAGGACCTCAGTGTTACAAGAGTGAGCACTGAAAGTTCACAAAGGCAGTGACCCCTCAAAGCATCTTCCTTTCCTCGGTCTTAGCTCTTCCTTGCCTAACTCCCCGAATGAGGGTTGTGGAGGAAAAACTGTGTCTTCTGCACAGGTTCATAGTTGGGACTGCATAAATATGGCCTTTTTGTTTCCACATTCCCCTTGCAGCCCTTGTTTTATAAACTCTCCTATACAATTTCTCCCAGTTACCAGGGGTTTTTGTATAAGTAACAATCCTAGATGTACTCATGCAACATGGAGACATTAAATTCTTGACAAGAAAAAACAACTGGGCATCCACTTTTTTTTTCTTGAAGAAAGATAGGTGCTATTTGAGTTGAAATAAGTACAGACTTTTTTTGGACTTGGCTTGTGTATCCAACAGAGGAGTGTGGTAATGTCTTAATGTAGCAAACACTTTATAATGGTCAATTTTATTACACTACATTGCTAAATATGCTCTAGTGTGGGTCTGGATACCAAAACTGGGATACAAACTTCTTATTAAAATAACAATTGAAATGTATATAAATATTTTATCTAGAACAGGTGAGGAATTGAAGAATATAATGTGGTTTAGTACAGAGATTCATTATTTCAGCTGTACTCATCCATTATAAATTTCTATCAAATATCAAGGAGATTATGAAACTGTTTTAAATTACCCTTCTGAGCTGATGCCTCTTCTACTGAGGTAGGTAGCTACTACAGTAAGAGGAACAGAAATTGCAGTAGGAAAGCAACAGAGTGAAGACATCAAAACTCTAATACAAAATGCTGGTAACAAAATTATTTTTCTAATACCATGTAATTTTACATATTGTTGCTGCCTCTGCATATGAAACATGTTTTGACTGCTCTTAGATTAGTAATGTTGTTTTAGGGGGGGGGGAAAAAAAAACCCTAATTATTTTTAGGGGTGTAAAAGAGTTCAAGCTTCTGCCTCTGCTTTTCCATCCTTTCTCACTTTCTCCTAGGTAGTAAGATTTTTAGTTCATGGTCTCTTCACTTCTGCAAGTGGTGATGCCTTTTATTTAAAACTAAATTAAAAATCAAGATAAGACCCCAAACCAGACAGTACATTTTAACTGAGGATTCAGATTATTTTAGGCATTAGAGTTTGCATATCAGACTTTTGTCATATCAGTTCAGGAATCATAGAATGGTTTGGGTTGGGAGGGACCTTAAAGATCACCTAGTTCTAACCCCCCTGCCATGGGCAGCGACACCTTCCACTAGACCAGGTTGCTCCAAGCCCCGACCAACCTGGTCTTGGACACTTACAGGAAGGGGTCATCCACAACGTCTCTGGGTAAGCTGTTCCAGTGTCTCACCACCCTCACAATAAAGAATTTCTTCCTTATATCTGATCTAAATCTACCTTCTTTCAGTTTAAAACCATTACCCCTTGTCCTATCACTACACTCCCTAACAGAGTCCCTACCCATCTTTTCTCTATTGGAAGGCCTCTATAAGGTCTCCCCAGAGCCTTGTCTTCTCCAGGCTGAACAACCCCAACTCTGCCAGCCTGTCCTCACAGGGAAGGTGCTCCAGCCCCCTGATCATCTTCATGGGCCTCCTCTGGACCTGCTCTAACAGTGTTACATTATCAAAAATACTACAAGCATAGTCTTAACCTTTGCAGAATAGGTTCAAAATTCTATTTCAGATTTGAAAATAATGTCAGTATGAGACTGGAAGATGTTTTTTCTGAGTTCCTGTCTGAGAACTCCTGGAAGGAGAAGGGGAGAGTGTGGAAGTGTGGCTGTGGCAGCCTCTGTGCTGTCCTTGTCCCCCTCAAATGACCTGGCTGAGAGTATTACAATACACATTTCAGGTGCAAGTCTATTGTAATTACCAATGAAAAATGCATGGAAGCAGTTGAGTTGGTTTTTTTTTTTGTGGTTAGTTCTCTCTCTCTGTTTATTAAGATTAGCATAATTGTAACAGCTGAATGTTTTGCATCACTTCAGGAGAACCAAGTAATCTTCCTTTATAGCACACAGCAAAGCATTATAAACCAGAAAACTCCTTTCCCATTTAATATTAAAAGTAGCTGATACATGGTTTCATTGAATGCAGACAGATAAACCATTGAGCAGGTAAAAGTAGTTAAATACATTTAAAATATGAGGCATAGGTTACACTTTATAGCTTTTCTCTAGAAGCAGTGTTCCCCAAATTTCTTTTAAGCAGTTGTTCCCTAAGTTTCTTTTCTGAAATGGCAAACGTTGGATTTTCTCCCAGAGCAGCCCAGTGTTGGCTCCAGCTGTCAGATTGGGCTGAGGACGTGTGGGGAGCAGGCAGCAGGGCTCCTGCAGCTGATCCCATGTCCCTTTCTTTGGGAGGTGGGGCCCTGGCTTAGGCGAGCGGCTGTCAGGGCTTCCTGGGTTAGTTGCTGTTATATAAAGAAGTAACTGAAAGATGGTCTGACTAGCAATAGTCCCATGTCCGTTTGTCATAAAATGTTTGAGCCATCTGTTGCTAGAAAAACTACCCCAGTCTACCACCTGGTGTTTCACTGAGCCTAGGGATTTATTCCAGATAAGCACTGGTTTCCTTACTAAATATTGAAAGGGGGGAAAAAATGTAGAACGGGGAAAAGGATGTGATAGTTTTTCTCTGTTATACTTAGTGCTGAATAGTAACATTTGGATCATTGTCTCCTTCCACAGTTTGTGTGTCACTAAAACCCATTTTCTTTTCATTTTGAAAATCGAGGATGAAGAGTAACATTAAACAGATACAATACTACACAGGGATTGTTATAAAGTTCTGAGCAGTGCATGATTTAATTTGGAGTTGTGGATGGCCACCTGCTGTACTTTTGTTCTTGTGGCAATCTGGCAAGTGGCTGTGCTGGTTTGGTGCTTTTATTTGTCGGGTATGTTAGGAACTGTCCAGGAGAGCTGCAGACTGCCTGGACTGGCACAAGCTGGTGGAGCGCTTGGCTACTAGCCCCTTGAATGCAAAAAACCCCAAAACCCCAAATTCCTAAGTTTGGGGTGGTTTTTTTATTTCAGTAATCACAAAATGCATCACTGTGCTACTACCACATACAGGTACATTATAGCTTCATCATTCCCTTTTGCTAATCCTTAAAATAAAAACTGCACTACTTTGGGGTAATGTAATTCCCAGTGCTGTGCCAGCACCTGCTGCCTGTACCCTCTGGAGCTGTATTGTTGGGGTCACAGGGAGCTGCAGATGTAGTCAGCTTGTTTTGAGGTGCTGGGAGTGGGCTCAGCTGAGGGCAAGACATGTTTCTTGACGTGAGGTTTGTTTTGTGGGTTTTTTTTGTGTTGTGTGTGGGTTTTTTTGTGTGTGGTGTGTTTTTTTTTTTTTTTTTTTATAACTCAGTGTATTTATGATATGTCCTTCAGAGAAAGCAAGCAACACTGTGCTCTCCATCTAGTCATTTCGATAACAAACCCAGCCTAAATCTGGCAGCTGCAGTCTGCTGGTGTAACCCTCAGCTTCCTCCCACTTTATTCTTTCACAGGCAGGTTTCAGTGTCCCCAGTAATGTGGGAGGTGAATGTGGGAATTATTTAAAAGTTAATAGGTCTGTAATTTTTTTACCATTCTGTTTTTTCATCTAATTAGTTTGGGGTGGTTTTTTTGATGTTGAGTGCTGGTTAGAAGGCCAAAGGATGGATGGGAAGAAGCACCTGGTTGTGTAATTTGCTGAAAACTTTATCTTAAAACATTCATTGTAGAATAGCTTGTGGGTTTTTTGTAGAATGTTATCTTTAAATTTATATAAGAATGGGGAAAGCATTTACTGCAAAATAGGCACTGAAGGAAGAGTATACACACCTAAAATCCTTTTATTGCAATAAGTAACATAATTAGTTTCAAACTAATGTTTTGGTTTTGAAATATGTTGGCAGTATTTTGTATCCTGTAATAATTTGAAATGAGTCTTCTTCATTTAGTTGTCTTTTAGGGTACAGAAACAATGTAATTTTTGCCTATGGAGGCTAATATTCTTTTCCTAGGAAATGCAGTCTGAAACAACGAGGACGAGAGTACGATGCACACATACTCCCATTGCCATTTGAAAACTTATTGCCACTTGCCTGTTGTGATTTTTGAAAGTGTGTTATTCACAGACTTCTGTAATTTTAAAAGCAGCAGCAAACCAGTGTTGTGTGGTTTGTTTGGGGTTTTTTGTTTGTTTGTTTTTAATAGGAATTATTGCTTACAGGGACCAAAATTAGATACTCAAAAAAAAAAAAAAAATCATGTTGAGCAACTATCAAAAATGCATTCCTGTGTGTCAGCTTGTTAACTGACAAATGATGGCCCCTTGTATTCTTATTTCTAACATTATTTTACACATAGTGGAATCTGCTTAACTTGTCGGTTCTGTCTGCACTGAACTGGTAGGCATCTAAGTAGCTTTCAGCTCTCATGTGGATATGGACTGTATGAACAAATAATGTTTTAGACTTGCATAGGGTGTCAAAACGTTTCATAAATTGCCTGGTAGAAGTTTGGAAGTACCACATTTTTAGTTAAATCAGATGTTGCCCCTCGCCTGTGTTCCTGCTGTGTACCCAGTTTTCTAGCTTTGGTAAGCCGTGGGTGAAGTAAGTAGTTGTGAGAATGGGCTTTTGACACTTCAGTGCCAGTGGTGTTACAGCTATTTCTGCAGTAGAAATAATGTACCTTGAATTATAACAGCTCATCACCTACAATGTAAATCACTCTGGATGTCTTTTGTAACACAAGATGGTGTAGCCAGCAGTATGTCAGCTTGTTTCAAGACGAGTTGACTTACAAACTGGAAGCAGTCAGCTGCAGCAAAATCCTGCCCTGCTTCTCAAGATATGTGGAGTGTATTGATGGTATGGCTGGGCTGCTTCCAGTACCTGCTGTAGGCCCTTCAAAGCTAGGTCACCTTGCTTTTTATAATCTGTCTGATATCATGACCTCTGGCAGACCCTGTGTTTTAAAGAATGATGAGTTTCACACTAGGAACTTGAGTGCACTGAAAGAAGCTAAATACTGTTGAGGAAATAAATACTAACTGAACTCTGTTTCTCACAGCTTGCACTCAGCAGTTTGCCTTAAAATGAAAACGGACAATATGTTCAAACAAGAAAAAAAGTTTTTGTGGTGGTAGTTTTGGTTTTGTTTTGTAAACCATGAGTATGGTTAGGTGCAGTAGAAGCATAGTATGGGTAGGATACTAAAACTTTAAGATGTAGGCAGTTAACATTTCTGTTTGCAGAAAAAATGATACTTTTCTTAAATTACTTGTTAAAAAACCCCCTGTGTACTAAGGATTATTTAAGTTGGAGAAATCTGTTAAATGCATTTGAATTGCACTGGGTTGGATATGGAAAAATGTGCTTTACTTTGTTTATATTTGTTGTTATCAATTTATAGTCATTTTGATAACACAGGCCCATGCCTGACTAGTGCTGAACTGTAACTGTAGTTTAAAAATGTTTAGCTGATTATTTTGAGGAAAAAGAAATAATTGTGAAAACTCTTCCTTTGGATTGGTACTGACATCTCAGAAATGCTTGAGTAAAGTGAAATCCGCACTGCAGTTAAATCCAGAGTCTTTGCTGGAGCAGTACATATATGAAGACTGTATGCTTAATATATGCTCATTATCTTTCAGGACAACTTGCCATTGAAAGTCCATGGTCAGTTTATCTAAAACACACTGGGAAAAGTACAAGCAACATGTCTGGGCTCAGCTAAATGTTTTGGTGTCTAAACATTGTTAATAAGCTTCATGGAGTGCTTCCCATGCATGGACTCAGGAAGGAGAGCATTTTTGTCTGTTTTCTGGGTGCTCCTCAGAGTTTTTCCTCGGGTAGTTGTGAGTTTTCGATCTCAGACCCATTGAGCTTGAGGCCTGGCCTCGGGGATACAAGTTTGCCAAGCTGGCTGGAGCCAGACAATTAAGAACTCCTCCTTTGCTGTCTTAGCATTTTTGGTATTTTCTCTGGAAAAGAGAATGCCTCTGACACTATGTTATTTCCTAAAAGGTTTCTTTGATTTAACCTTGTAAAGTTAAATCAGTCATGTGAGGCAGGTAAAATGAAGGCCATGTTATTTAAAAGCAAACTCACTCCCTCTTAAAGGCAAAGAGTTTTGTTTGCCCCTCACACTATCAGAAACGGCATATTAAGGGAGATTGGTTTACTCATCACTTTGAATGTTTGCCAGTCATCGTTCTGAGACCGAGGGTTTTTGCGACACTTGGGCAGTGAAAGTCTGAATGTGGTTCATTTTATGTTAAGGAGTTTTTTGGCTCCAATAGCTCCAGTGTTGTAACACACTTAAAGGGAAAGCTTTGTCCACTGAAGTGGAAAAAGTTGTAGCCAGTCTGTCTCTTGTTTCCCACTATGCGAGGCTGGCTAAATTTTGACAACAGGATGATGGTCTGGGTTTTGGAACATGGTTTTGGTTTTACTGCTTGAGTGACTTTGAACAAGTCACTCTTTTTGGGGTCGTAAAATTGTGATGAAGGAGGATATTCACCTTGTGGATATGAGGTTAGAAAAATTGGACAAAAGAAAGGATTTATGATGCTTGGATGAAAGCTGATATGTAAAATGCAAAGCAGCATTATTCTGAGCCTTTTTTTTTTATTATTTTAAAGCACGCAATGGGATAGTCAACTCTAGCATATCATGACACTCTGAAACATTTGTCTGCTAGGTATACTTACCAAACTAGCTTCCATGTATATTCAATGATAGTGCAGTGTAGCCTTCTGGTAGGGGTCTTAGTGAGCCAGAAGGGTATCAGGTTATTCCCAGATATCGTGACTTGTCAAGGGATGTTTCAAGAGATGTTTTTTTATTTTTAACAAGGAATGTATTAACTCTTACTGTGCAGCAGTTAACTCTTTTACAGACAGAGAAATTCATTAAACTTAACAGCATGCTGTAGGTAGTTGAGAAGATAATTATAGCCGCTTGCTTGGGAACAGAGCAAATAGCCTTCAGAAGGTGGGCTTTTCAGGCACTGACTTGATTATATTTCCACTTGCCTCTGGCATAGTTTCTAGCAGATTTATGTTTTCTATTATCATGCCAGAAAACAGCCTTTGAAATACGCGATTTCATGTTAGCTTAGCGCTCTCCCCATCTGTCCCACTGTTCAAATTTGAATTTATTAACTCTTCCAAAATAAAGTTAATAGCTTCCATTAGTATGCTTGTATTCTCTAATGTTGAACTATCAAACTGGGCAGAGAAAGTCAAGATCAGTGAATTTTTTTTTTTTGTATCAATATAATCTATGTGTATTCTTTGTATGTGTAGCTAAATCTAGTGAAAGTTGCAGCTACAATGATGACTCTGCATCAAAACTTTCACTGCGAACATCTACACACATTTTAAATTATGATTTCTGTGCTTTTTTCCTCACTAATACTAATAACATTTAGCAGATTGTGAAGTTTTAGCTAGAGCTTCAGACAAACTTATAAGAAGGCCAAATCAACTGATTTTAAGATTTCAGCTTGGGTGTTACTGCATTGTGTAAATGCAGACACATCCAGAAGGTCACCGGTGGATATGTAGCTGGAAATGGAAGCTGACTGTTGATCTGTTGGTCACCCTTCCATTTTTCAAGCCAGAATTGCCTATGGTTAAGAAATGCATTCTTTCTTGTTCCACCTATGATCTCCCTCAGTCTCATGTATGTTGCTTGGTGGGTCTCCTATTTATTTGCTCAGCTGAACTGTGTGAAATGAAGACAGAAGAACATGCTTTATAGAAGTAACATAAAAGACCTCATTTTTTTTTTTTTTTTTTTTTTGGTCATCTGCTTTCTCCTTAATGATAAGGTACAAACTCTAGAAATGCAGATATCTAGAAGCCAGCTTTTCAAATCTGCAAGACAATTTAAGCACTTAGAAATTTCCAGTTAGGTACAGGTTTTTACAGGGGTGATGAGTAATTATGCTCTTCACCTGAATTTTTATTTGTGGGTTTGTTTTCATGCAACACAGATAATTAACATGATCCATTTGAAAATGGTCACTGATGGTGTGACTTTCAGCAGCTGGCACCACTGGAAATTTCAGTTTTGCGTATGCACCAGTAATGCTTTGACTTAATGCAATGATGATCATAGCTTCTATCATTCTTAATTGCTTATGATAAATTATAATTAACAGTTTTGGCCACTTTTGAGTGAGAATAAAGAGAAGGCAGGAGGCAAATGTATGAGAGAAAGAGGTTAGCATTTGGATTAAAATTCTGCATTTCTCTAAGTTTAAAACAATCAAAAACCTGGCTGCTGATGGGGTCAAAAGGAAGTAACTCTGGCCATTCTTTCTTTGAGTTGTAACTACTTACTGTTCCCCCTTCAGTATAATTCCTCATTAGGCATCTGTTCATAGTCCCTACTTGTTTGTATTTGGCTCTGAGCCTCATCGTTTTCTTGGAGTGGAGTACTGACAGCTATAGCTCAGGGGTTGGGCAGGGGCAGAAAGGCAACCCCCAGCACAAAATCCACCAAGAGATATTGTTGTCTTGTGATCAAGCATGGAAGTAAATATATTGCTTTGTTCAACAGCAGAAAGCACTTAGGCTGTACTGTTCTTTTGGTTGGCAAAATACAGCACAGGTAGAGAAAATCAAAAAGCTGGAGTGAAGGAAAGTAAGTAGTAAGGCAGGGGGATCTGGGCTTTTAGACGGTGTGCTTCATGGGAAACAGTAATGAATTGCAGGAATGAAATACACTGCTTTTGCCTTGCGCTACATGTGGCATTAGAACAGGAATACTTTGGGCAGTCCCTTTATTCAATACTTAAAGGAAAAATGCGTTTTTCCTCAATTAATAACTTGCACAGTGTGCTTATATTTTGATATACATATATAGAGAGTAATTGTTTGTAAGATATTTTTTGCATTCATTGGAGGGCTTAATATTATTTTTCTGGCAGCACTGCTTTTATGTAGCAAACAAAATTTCTGTGAAATATTAGTACCCTAATACATACATGAGAAATCCCACTGTTTAGTTCATGAGAATTATCTCTTATCACACACTTTTGTTCTTTTTCTTAGTTTGATATGTAACTTGGAAAAACACTCTCTGTTGATTGAAATTACTTGCAGTATTAAAACAGTGATAAGTAATTGCTGACAGATCCAGACCAGATAATGACTTAGTGAAACACAAACATCCTAAATGAAAATGTTTTAAATCAGGCTGAGAGCATATGATACACAAATCTGAAATAACATGGACATGGTCTTAAAATCTTTTTGATGGTAATTGTAATTCTGCATAGTGTAATCTTAAAAAATATTAAGTCCTTTGTATCGATTGAACTGTGGAATTTAGAGCACTTGTTATTCTGAGTCTCATGTATGTGTTCTGAGAATGGTGTCAAGTTTGGGGGCTTATTTACATACAGTTATCACAGAGCAGCCTGAATGAATGCATGAGATACAGCCTGGTTTTGTTGATTTGCACTGAGGATGACTGTCCTGCTCTTCAGGAAATAATGTTTTGCAACTTTTTAACTTGACATTACTAAACACCACAGTGATAATAAATCAGTAATAATCCATTGCATACCTATGAGTGTTGTAGTGTTTTAATATATCTCTGTAGATTATTTTATGTACAGTTTTTGAAATATATTGTTTCTTCCAATACTTTACTTGAGATAGAGAAGACTTGTGATTTTTTTTTTTTTTTTTTCTCCTTGTGTACTTTTGAAACAGTATAGCAACTGCTTCTTCTGGCTTTTGGCATTAAGCTGAAATCTTATGATGGCACTCTGTAAGGGGGGGAAACCAGCTTCAAGTTCGTTTGGGAGAGCATTTAGGAAGCCATTGTGTACAGCACTGTAATTCAGTTGTCGAGTCATGCCAGGTTGTCAACCTGGAAGGAATGGGTTCCAGTCGCACCTGTGAGACTTGAAGGCAGGATGACAGATCTTACAGGCACTGGCAAATCACTGAACATTCCCTGTAATCTATTTACCACCCCCATACCTTGCCCTTCCTTGCCATCCTTCTTTACATCTCTTCTGCTCTACTGTTCCTGTATCACCTGCTACTTCTGCCTTGTACTGGCTCACCCCAGTGCCCTCTGTTTTCCCTTTCTTGGCTTGGCACACCTAATACAGAGTACTGAAGATCCTTTTAAAAATATCTCATTCTTTGTACCTGGTGCGCTAACAGCAATGGTAAGTTCAATTAGCCTTCTAGCTGCAAAAGCAATTCAGAATTAAACCAGTAGAATGGTGAACTTCCAGCAAAAGTGCCTGAACTAGTCTTTAAAGCGTTCTTTGGAAATGTTTATGCAATCTCGGCTGCTGGGAATGGGGAACAAAGAGAAAAGACAATCCCGAATGAGTCACTTGACATGCTAAAGTCTTTTAAAATATGGATTTTTAATGAAAAATGGTTGAATGAGAGGTCCCCTCTGAGGGATAAATTAAGTAGACTCTTACTTTTTACTTGTTACATCATCTTTATTGAAGTCAGCATAACAAATAACTTTGAGTTATTAAATGAGAAATGCTTGAGATGGTCTTTCATCCAGCTACCAGCACATATTTGTGTGCTACAGTGATATATTTTGTTTTATATCAGTAATCCTTGATTAATTTAGAGCAATAACTTCTTTGGATGGAAGATCAGGATTTTTTGCTTCTCCCTCCTTTTCTTCCTTCAGTGTAGAAGTGGATGAAATGTTTCAAGGGTCGGAATGGAGATCAGATATGTTAACAGAGAATACTGTTAACTGATGTAGATTAAAGGATCCACAGTAGAGACTTTGGGTATAATAATTCTTCTTTTACTGCCCCTTCAGCCCACTTCAGTCTCTATCTAGATATACGCTGCTCTAAGAAGTGGATAATAACCAACTAGATAGGTATGAGAGATTTAGTATTTAAAAGAGCACTTGAAAATTTAAGTGAATGGTATTGTGTATTACCTAGATGTACTCTATTTCTGCTGGAAAATGAATATTTTAATGGTTTTAATGTTCACCTCCTCCACAATTTAAGAATGTTGAGGGTATAAAATACACTGTTACAGAAGGTATTCGGTAGCTACAATAGCTATATCCCTGTAGATGGATCCTGTACACAGAATTATAAAGGCCTTCATTTGTAGTGCTTGCTCACTGAGGGTTTTTTGTTTGTCAGTCCTTTTTGAAGCTACCGATGAGTACTTAAGACTCTATTTTAAGGGGAAGGAGAAGCAACGCAATTCAAATAAAGTAGGTGCCCTTAATTGGAACAAGAAGAGTTCAAGGTCTCTTAAATTTGTCTAAAACTTAAGATAATAAATCAGATCATAGTGTGTTCAACATAAGAATGTACTAAACATGCAAATATATACTGACATGACCTCATATTTTGTTTTAACAGTTGAGGTTGATCTCAACTTTTTTTTCTCCCTGAGGCTGACTCATCTATACAGTACTGTTGAGTGGCTGAGTGATAGCAGTTATGTTTTCACATAAGATTTTACAAAGTACTCTTCTACTCCCATGTTGTAAGTTTAATCTTGGTTTATCTGTAGTCTGATAAACAAGTTCTTAGCTCACATGTACTTGCAGGTCTGAGCTAGCAAGCAGCATTCCAGAAGCTGTCCACTCTGCAGCCAGGGTATGAGGTTGCCCCCCTCCATGTTACTACTGTGAATTGCCAAACTGCTTAACATGGACACATCCACCTTGTTGTGAGGCAAGGAATTCTGACATGGCTTATGTGAATTATTTAACTGAGACCCCATCAGTCAGAGCCCACAGAAAACTTCTCCTTTGAGGCCTCAGTTCTAAAGCAAATTGACATAAATTAGTTTATACAACAGTGCAATCCTAATGTATCACAGGTCTTGGGAAAAAAGAACATAAATGATGAAAATTTGCATTTGGAGTAATAAAATTATTCCTGGTTGTTTAAAATATCTTTCTGGAAAACTAGAAATTATTTCAGCTTCTACTATATGTCTTGCAGTATTACGCAGGTATGTAGCATACTGTACTTTTTCAAAAGTAGGTAACGTTTGTGTGAAGTTACTCCCCCCCACCCCCCTTTTCACTGCTTACACTCATGAAAGTGTGTGTGCACATAATAAATACCACAAAAGGAAGAGTTCTAGTATCTGGTACTTTTTATAACTACAACTTTATATATGTCGTGAATTGTCCTTTAATGGGGTGCTATCTTCATGCTTCCCTAGATTTCTCAGAGCTCAGTTTAATTCTTAGGTAGTGAGCAATACTCATTAGTGAATCTTTTTTTTCTTTGGCACTAAGGAGCTTTTGTTTTGATAATGAAGTCTTCTGATAGCAGATTTCAAGATCAAATATTGACCTTCATAACCAAAGTTCAGCATCATCTGATGTCTGTCACAAGTCTTTAGCCTATTCAGCACATTCAATTTATTGTAAATACTGCTTTGGTAGAAACAAGGCCAAATTTTCCGGAGTTGCATATATACAAGAGTTAGATTTCTGTATTTTATATGGACTGTTTTTTCAGCTTTAACTTCTCCTGCTTTTGAGATAAGTTCACTCTGTCAGAAATCTTTGTGGAATTAAGGATGTCTGAAATACTGCATCAACAACCCCAGGTTTCGAGGAATGGCATGAACTAATGTTCAGACAGTTGATTGCCCTCCTCTAGGAGAGGTTGTCAATATTTTTTTTTTTTTTTTTTTTAAGAATACTGAGTCATAAATGTTGAGTTGGCCATTTGAGTATGTTAAACTATTAATCGAAACTGTGGTTTGGGATAACAGAAGTAACAAAAAAGATGAATCTTTTCTGTTGGGGCTTACTTACCTGTGATAATTTCAAGTTTAGTGCATTTTTTTTAAAAGGAGGTAATGAGAAGCTTTGCTGCTCTGCTACTTCTAGTTGCTACAGGTGGTGCTTAAAAAGTCTTGTTACTGTACAGTGCTGTGTGTGTTTCATGTGAAATGGTATAGTGTCTTCTGAGTATATTCTAAACAGTGCTTGTTAGATGTGCATTGGAAGTAGCTGGAAATATTTAACCAGTTACTTTCTTGGGCATATAATTTTTAAGGCAAAAATCAGATTTTTCTTGCAAAGTAAATGACTTGTTAAATAGCTGGAAAACAGCAACTGAACTACCAGTCTGTAATTGCATTATTTTGTTCTTTACTCGGAACACTTTTTTTTTGACCTTGGACAAACAGTAGTTTCCTCAGCTTCTTAAGGGAGAGATTTTCTCCTGTCTTCAAGTAAAGCCATGATCTGTGGTGATTTTATGAGGATTTCTTAAATTCATACCATATGACCATATAGTTCTTTTTCTGAATTTGTGAAGACCCTCTCAATTTTTCATGCCATTATAGCAAACAGTAGTGATTTTCAGTAAAACCTGGAAGCTCCCCATCCCTCCCCTGCTTCCCTTCCCACCATCAGTGGTGAGGAGTCCTTGTTGATAGTAATTTCTACTTCACTCTTCCAGGAAGCCTGCCTGTAAATAGAGTTGTATCTTGCTCTCCCCCATTGATTAGCTTTTACTGGGAATGCAAACAAACGGGTTTTGCTATTTTTATATGCAACAGATGGGCAACTTCTGCAGGAGTGAGATTTGCTTGACAAATGGAAGTTCAGTGTAACAAGGTGCCTTCCTACGCAACCGCTTGTCCCTCTGACCTGTTTGGACTGTTTGTCTGGTTTCTGAACTGAACAGTCATTTTCAGAAAACTTTAACATCACATTTAAGTGTATCTTAAATATTTTTACCATAAACATTGTTCTACCCAAAATGAGATGATACTTATTTTTGAACTGACTGTGTTGGGTAAAGATGAAATCATAAATGGGTTTCAAACTGATAGTTTGATAAAGATTAGTGACTGTATGAATCTGATTCTCTTCAGGGGGTATTGTCTCAGCAAATAATGTGTTTAGCATTCAGAAAGAACTAAAGAAACAGGTAAAATTATCTGAGATGAAGAATTTAGACTAAGTTGAGATGGGTTTGGGAACAGTTTCTTAGCTAGTCCACAATTCTGTAATCAAGAAGGGTGGAGAATATGGACTCAAGGTCTAATCGGGTGATATTAAGGCAGCTTTTTTTAGATATACATAGGAAATGGGGAGAAAAAAGTGGAAAATTATATTAAATGAGGGTTACATAATCTAGACTTCTGGCAAAGAGGACTAATGGTATTATGATAGTATCTATTGTGGAGGGTCCTAAGAATAAGGGGAAGTACATTAGAACTAAAGAGAGATCCTACTGATTTTGAAGTGGCAATAGGGATGTATATTTATTATACAACCTTAGTATATTCTATATGTACTTACACAAAACATAGAAATCTGCTACCTCTTTTAAATGCCATAGGCCATTGTAATAAATGATGGATGTTAAATTTAACAAATCTTGGAATGCTGAGAAAATTCTATCAGGCCAGGAGAATGCTAATATTGGGTTAATACTAAAACAATAACAAAAAAATATAATGCTCTAGTCTGTTGATTTAATCAGAAGGTCTCTTTATCCTAGAGAGAACTGTATGCTAGTCAGAAGATATGAGAGTGTAATTTACAGTCCATAGCAGAAACTTGTTGATAATTACAGAAAAAGCATCCGGTGTTGCTTGAGCTTTTACAGAACTGTCAGAATGGTATTTATGCTCTTTCTGAAATACTGTCTGATGGTCATGTGGCAGGTGGAGTGCTGCATTTATAGAAGGAAGGGTATGTATAGCTGGGGAGTGTCAGAGCAACAGGAAAAGAGAATACAGGCTTTCAGACAGTTCCCAAGCACTTTCTGTGGTACAATTAGGAACTGAAGTGTGTATTGTATGGATTGGATAAAAACTGGAAGAAGATGGCTGTATAGATACCAACTATAGTCCATAGCCTCAGCAGTGATTTCTCTAAATTAGCACCATATGACTTTCTTTTGTAGTTACATACAGCAAATACTATTCTCAGGGAACTGATGGCATCTTGAACAGTTTCTTTTCAAGTTATGCATCCCTTTTATGTCCAACTTTGCAGAAAGAAAGTTCCTAACAAAAATCAAAACATTTTGGGTTGTATTAGTCAATATTAAATCCAATAGATACATTGCAGATTCTCTACTATCAGGGTGTGGAATACCAATAGAGTGGGAATAGTTTGTAACATATCAGTTAAACTGCACAATAGATTGAAAATGTTGAGAACATCACTGCCTATTTTGATGTCAAGGTCATGTGCACACAGTTAGGATATAGAACATGAAATGAAGGAGTTGGCTTTTTAAAATTTATAACTTCTGAGAGTTATGTGCAAACTCTCAAATTATTCATGTACTTTTAGAGCTTAAGCATTCCTATTGAGTATTATAACTCATTGTGAACACCACATGTGCTCTGGTTTTGTGCTTTAAAATTGATAAAGCTAATGTATGAATGCTAAAATATTGATCTGCTTACTTTTTCTTCTGGATTACTTCTTAAAGCAAAAGTTGCTAGAGGCACGGTTTGAGATAAGTTTGCTGCAGCAAATATTTTTTTTCTATTTTTGTGTTTTCTAGTTTGGCATCTGTATTATTGACATTGTGATTTTTCTAATATTGAAGATATTTCCAACTGGGTAGAAACACAGTTTATCCATCTCAGTGTTGTTTTAGAAACAACAATTTCCACAGAGAGGGAAATACTTTAGAAAATAAGTATAATAGTACAGTATCTCTTTACCTAACCTTGCTTTATACATAGGGTCTTGTCTGAGCCTGCCTATTTCCTGTTAGAGGGAGGATGCTCTTGCATATAACATCTGATGATAACTTTTTCAGAAAGAGGCAAATACTGACAGAAATTATAGAGTAAGTGGGTTTTCTGTAAATTGATATATATTGTGAATAGAGGCGGAAAGTAGGAGTAATTTTTGGTACACTCATGGGAGTAGGGAGGCAGAGTGTAGCTATAACATTTTCAGGAGAGTGCATCAGGAGTGAAGGCTCTCAAGTCTTCTGAAGGTCATCAGAGTAGATCTGGCCTTCAGTTGACCCATGATTAGGGCACAGAACAGGGTAAGAGCTTTAATTTAAAAAACAGAAACAAAACCCAAAACCAAAAATCACAAAAAACCTCCCCAAAAATGGGCAATTGAGCAGTGCAGCACTGTCTAGCTCTATGGAAAGGAGATTATTAAAACCAGGTAAGCAACCCAAGATGTTTGCTCTGTGGTGTTTTATACTGCTAAATCTAAGATGCCTTAAAAAAAAATTTCATCAGGTTGAACTGCTGGTAATAGCAATGCAGAACTTACCTTTTTTTCTTCTGTAATTCTATAGTGTTGTGTTGGTTTAAGCCCTGCCGGGACCGGAGACCACATTGCTGTTGTCCCTCTCCCACCCTCAGACACAAGTAGGGCACAAACTCCAGGTTAAAATAAGAAGAAATTTAATACAACAGTGTGATAAACAATCTGAACAACAACAGTAGCAATGATAACAACAATAAACAGCAGTAACAGTAAGTAAGACAAAAGATATACAGAGAGATATTGCAGTGGTTACGGAACAAGCCCGCCGTGTGCTTCCCGTCACCAAAGCCACAAGGGAAAAAGTTCCCGCGCTCCTGCACCCGGACCTGACATCAGCATGGTATGAATAACCTGGCTGGAGACCCCTTCCCCCTCTCCCTCTGCTGGGGAAACCTAACCCTATCCTAGCTGAACCAGGACAGGTGTATCTTGAAATAAGTATGCATGTAACATATTTAAGTACTATCCCTTATTGGAGAATTTAACCTACCTTCTGCTGATATAGGTAGACCTGTATCGTACACGTACAGAGACTTGTATTATCTTAAATAAGGTTAACACACACTTTGCTCGTCTGAGAGTTAGAGAAACCTGGAGTGTGTTGTCTGATAGCAAGAAGTGTGAAAAGTTGATGAATGGGGCTCAGATTTTGGAAGGAGCTCAGGGAATGCGGTGCTTAATTTCCCCATTTGAGCTTTATTTAAAAGAAAGTTCTAACTCCTTATAGCACCTGTTTAAAAACAAACTTCTACTTGGTGACAGGGGAAGATCTTGTGTGTAGACTGTTCAGAATAAAGGCTCAATCACTGTGAGAATTACCTATTTAACACTTTGAATATTTGTATATAGGCTATTGTAGGAAAAAATGACAATGTTTATTAGCGAAGCAGAATTTCAAAGAAAACATGATAAACCTAGTGCAATCAAAGTCTGAAAAATGTACTTGAGTAGCTGGAAATTTGGAAGAAAAAGATGGAAAATCTTTTAGACCAAATTTCAGAGGTTTAAGTTGTGCAGTTAGCACTTTTCCCATCCTCTCAAATTCTGCAGTGTTTGAGAAATGTAGAAGAGAATTTCTTTGAAACTCCTGGTAGGAGCAGATGGATTTCTCTTCCAGAGTTTCATAACAAGATGATAATTTCCAGTGAGATTCAGTAGAATTCTGAGCTGCAGTAAGTGGGCTTAATGCAGAGCATTGCATTATCTAGTATTGTTTCCTGGTGTCAGGTATCTTGAGGTCTGCAGAGATGTATATTGTATTAAAAATAGAAACTAATTAAAAATAGCAAGTGGTTGCATAGGAAATGCTGTTTAAGCAATTAATATTGCTTAGAGGTATTTAAAGATTGATGATGTTATTACTAACTCCTTGAAACCTGAAAGTTAAAAATTTTCGCATTTAACATGTGGCTGAAGTCCAGGGAGAGCATTTTAACACTGAGGGCCTTTTTCATTAATCTGTTATACAAAGGAAGTTTGGGAGCCCCCAGAACATAGAGCCAGAATCTGCCTCCATTTCTGTGGGTGATCACTCATCAGAAACAGGACTGAGGAAAACGTTAGTGATCATTACAGAAACTATTTGTAAAGCACCTAGCTCACTTTGCATAGGACTTGCAAAATAACCTTTTCATTACTCTCATGATAGATTATTGTCTTAAAGCCACTGGTCAGTAGCATACTGCAGTGAGGTCTTTCTCCTGACATTTCCTGATAACTGGGGTGGGAGATCAAACTGGTAAATCGTGGTGAAATGTTCTATGTTGTTTACTATGCTCACATAGTTCTGTTGGTGATTATATGCTGCATACTTAGTACTGGGTAGTATTAGAGCCTGCTTATTCTTCAAAATAGAATATTCCTTCTATGTGTATGTACAGCTAAAGAGGTGCCATAAAGATGGTGGTATTGGGCTGTGAGAATTAAAGTTTATGGGAAATTTGGATGAAAAAAAGGAAATAAAACTTTGGGAGTAAAGTAGTTGTCATGTGCATAGTCAAGCCACTTTGGATTGTATTTGTTAGAAGTGTTTATAATTCAGACATAAGAACTAATGTTTGTTGCTTGAATCCTTTAAATTGTTCTGACGTTTCAGATATGCATGTGACCTAAAACTTTCATGACCCCATGCATTTGTTGTTATCCCTATGAAATGCCCGATGCTGTATTAAACTTACAGAATATTATCTGTTGTGAAAACTAGTAGAATAAGTCTTGGTTATTTTAGGAAACATTCTTAGGCTTTCATATTCATTCTAATATGCTTAGAGAGATTACTCCTTCAGCTCTGATATAAGTTACAATTTTTAGTTCTTTAAATAAAACATTTTAAACTAGATTTAGATGTCTAAACTGGTATTAATTCCTCAGAGCTACTTCTAGGGCTTGTCTCTTTCTCTTCCTTTTCTCAGCACCCTCCCTGCAAAATGTTTCCCAACCATACACATCAAAAAAGCATAAACCAGAATGGAAAAAAGTGTGCTGCACAAATTGTTAGTGACAAGCAGATGTAGCTGTTCTGATCAGTCCCACTTCACAGTGGGAGTGCACTAAAGCCATCTTACACTGCTTGATGCACTTTTGAGCTTCCTGCTTTCTAATAGCCTTTCCTCCCTTCCCATGCCTAAGCATCAGTGACAACAACCGAGTGGAGAATTTTTCCAGCAGTGTACAGGCAAAAGCAAAGTGCAGTTGTTGTTCAAGTCACCTGGGAATTTCATTTTTGTTTTGTTTTTGATAATATGATTAAAAATGCCTGAGTAGACAGGCAAAGACAAAATCATATTTCTTCTTTTCAGAAGTAGGTTTAGCTTCTTAAATAATCGTCATATACTTTTGAACCTATACATGTAACCACAGACTCAAATGTGGGCTGTGTGGTGAGGACTCGAATATGAACCAACTCTCATGAGTTGCTCTTGGTTGTGAATAAGACAAATGTGACCAGGAGGTTGAGGGAAGGCATTTATACTTCTTTACTTGGTGGGACTTCACCTAG
This sequence comes from Athene noctua, assembly GCF_965140245.1. Lineage (NCBI taxonomy): Eukaryota > Metazoa > Chordata > Aves > Strigiformes > Strigidae > Athene > Athene noctua. The sequence goes on from NC_134038.1 coordinate 100,797,565, forward strand.
ATGACTGTGTTTTGGGTGTAGTGCCGGCAACTGAGAGATGCAAGGAGGCTGGAGCAGGTCAGTTGGAGAACTACTAAAATGGTCATGCGTCCAGTACATAGGAGGATAGTGGATAATCTGATAGTAGTCTGTAATTACTTGAAAGGCAACTGTAAAAATTACGGAACCAAGCTTTTCTTGCTTGGACTAGAAGACATAACAAGTGACAGCAACTTTTCCAGCCTTGGCTGGGTAACCATGTCAGTAGTCCACCTGTGAACAGGAGGTTAGGCTAGATGACCTCTAGAAATCCTTTCCAACCTACGTTTCCCTGATTCTATAAAAATGAGGTTAAACAGAGAATGTAAGAAATAGTATACTGTATAGTTTGCTTCTATTGCTATTCAGATATCATGATCGTGAATAGGAATAAAATAAAACAGTTCTCATCTCTTTAGATTATGAAGAGCTTACTGGGCTTTACTGGAAGAGTTTAATGCATCAAAATAAGCGAACAAAAAAGAGTAAAAGGTTAATAAAATCACGATACAGTGCAATTTGGACAGAATGAATGTTCTAGTATTTAGGAGCTAAACCTCCTTTTTTGTTTCTGCTCTGTTCTTTGTGGCTTGTTTCTGTTTCATCATGCCATGCTATAGTCCTTATCTATTGTAGATTTCCTGACAAAAACTAGGCACAGTGTGACTGCTCACATAGTGCTTCCATAAGGGAAGAAATACACGCAGGTTACGGTTTTGAAAAATTACTTAATTGAATTTTGTTCCCTCTTCTTTGTTGGATAGCTTCTGACAGTCTTATGTGCACATATGATGAAAACTATATTTAGTTATATCTCAAAGATTTTTGTTTTTTTCTTTTGTGTACTAGTGGTAGCTACCTCATTTTGAGTAACAACCAACCTTAATGGTTAGACTTTTGGCTGCCTTTCAGGTCTGTGGCTTTTCTTCCTCAGCTGCCCTGACAGTGTCCAAGAGAAAATGAGTTGATTCTTAGCTTCTTTGTTATCCTTGACTTCTTATCAGTATATGCCATGTCAGACACAGCACAGAAACCTTCAGGGGTTTTGTTCTTATGACTCAGTAGAACAATACTGTCGGTACCACGTACTCCTTTGTGTGTTTAGTCCATGTAAATTCTGCACCCTGGTTTTGGATCTTAATTTTCCTTACCCGATGGAAAAATTTCCTGGTTTGTTATATTTATGAAAAAAAAAAAAAGAGTAAAAAAAAGAATCAAAGTACTCATAATAGCTTCTAGAACAGCGACGTTTCTTGATCCTTTTTTAATTTTATAGGTAGTCTGTTACCAAGAAGCATACTACACCTCTGGGGAAAATTGGATTATTTAATTTTCATCCAACACTAATTTCATTTTTTTAGCCACTGTATCAACAAGGTTTTATATTACAGCCACTGGCCATGCGTGCATATAACTTGAAGCCTGCTGGGAATTTGAGCCTGCGAGGAAGTGTAGTATTTCAGAAATTAATTAGAATAATAGTATGCCCTAAACTGCACTTCTCTTATGTTTAAGAAGATCGATAGAACTAAGAGTGGGAAGATTGGGAGGGTGAAGTAGAATAAATGGTCCGATAACAAAACAGAAAGGAGGGATATGCCACAAAAATTACAATAGGCTATTATAGTTTCTACAGGAATATATGTAGAAACAACAGAGCAATAGAGTAAGAGTCAAGTGGATTATATAAAAGTTCACTGTAATGAGTTTGATTTCCATTTCTTTCATCTGTCAGAAGTTTAATCTCCCTTTCCAAATGAATTTACAGGAGATTTCCTTTTACGGGTTCAAAGACAGGTATATCTGATAAAACAGTTCATCTATATATGCAAAAATAAATTCACAGTAGAATTGAATTTTCAAGTTTGAAGGGGAAGATTGAAGTCTGTTTCTGAGTAGTAGAAAGTAGGAACTAGAAGTCTGTTTTAAAGTAGTAGAAAGAATGCAAAAATGCTTGCACTTGAAGGAGATAGTGGAAGAAGGTAAAGAGAAAGGACAAAATTGCTGCTCTAGGTTTGGAGCTATTTCTGCTTCTTGAAAACTCTCACAACTGTGATTTACCTAGATCCTGGCTGAAGAAAAGCTAGCATGAAACTGGAGATGTAGAAAGATAGTGAAATATTTTTAGAAGCTTACTACAACCTGTCATGTACGTACTAAAAGACATAAACATTCAAGGATATGCAGAAACTGGTAATTGTTTTTAAAAGGCAATTCCAGCTTTTGCCACCTGCAGCACATTCCTGGCAGTGTGGCTATGAGCAGCCTCTTCTTTTTCAAGGCTGGGTTGGCAGAACTTCAATATATCTGGTACTCTGTGCATTGAAGAAGTTCAGAGTTAGTTACTCGTGCTGTCAACAGAGAGCTAAAGATCAGAAGTCAAAGGGGGGGGCGGGGGGGTGGGGGTGGGAAGCAGCCAGTGATGTGGATGGCTGAAGTTCTGTGACGTTTGCTGGTACCTTAAGCTTCATGTATGCAGTTTAAAGTACTAGTAATAGAAGATTTAATCATTTCTCCTTCCTTCAATCCCACAAATAGATAAAAGAAACAAAATATTAATTATGGAATACATTGTTGTCTTTGATATTATTTTTGTGATACACTTAAAAGTTGCAGGTATTACCAGAAGATCAATCAACGTACTGAACTCAATTGTAAATTTGCATTGGTCACAAATGGAGACATATTCTAGTCTAGTGTGTCTGTTTAGGACTGAGAATTCAAGGAATAAGATGGGGGTTTTTTTTTTTTCAGATTTTACTGAAGTATGTTAAAGGTTTTGAATGGAGGATCAGCCTACAACAGGAAGACAACCTTATCTAAGACAGTAATTAAGCATTTGCATAATGGTCATCTTAAGTAATTTAACTTCAGTCGGTAGGTAAGAATCTAAGGAGTTGTGAATATTTTATTTGAAGACTAGAGTATGTTTACCTTTTTTAGTTGTCTACATGCATTGATCAAGATAGCCTAGAAAAAAAAATCAGTTGTCAGTTATGATACATGTTTCACTGTTTCCTGACAAGAGTATAGGGATGCTGCCTGGCTGTGTACAGATAGGGTCAGGAAGGCCAAGGCACAGCTGGAGCTGAACTTGGCATGGAATACAAAGAATAATAATAAGGACTTCTACAGGTATGTCAGCGAGAAAAGGAGGGTTGAAGAAGGCGTACTCCCCCTGATAAACATGACTGGCAAACTGGTAACAATAGATGGAGAAGTCTGAGGTACTCAACAACTTTTTGCCTCAGTCTTCACTGGCAACCTGTCTTCCCACACGAGTGGATGGATTGCAAGACAGGGACTGGGAGAGCAAAGTCCCTCCCATTGTAAGAGAAGATCAGGTTTGAGACCATCTGAGGAACCTGAACATCAGGTATGGGACCTGATGAGATGCATCCAAGAGTCCTGAGGGAATTGGCTGATGTCGTTGTCAAGCCACTCTCCATGATATTTGAAAAGTTTTGAAGTCAGATGAAGTCCCTGGTGACTGGATAAAGGACAATATTGTACCCATTTTTAAAAAGGGTAGAAAGGCGGACCCTGTGAACTGCCAACCTGTCAGTGTCACCTCTGTGCCTGGAAAGATAGTGGAACAGATCCTCCTTGAAGCTTTGCTAAGTCACATGGAGTGCAGGGAGGTGATTCAAGACAGCCAGCATTGCTTCACCAAGGGCAAGTCTTGCCTGACCAACCTAGTGGCCTTCTATGATGGAGTGACTATGTCAGTGAACAAAGGGAGAGCTATTGATGTCATCTATCTGGACATCTGTAAGAACTTTGACATGGTACCCCATGTCATCCTTCTTTCTGAATTGGAGAGAGATGGATATGATGGATAGACTGTTCGGTGGATGAGGAATTAGGTGGTTGCATCCAGATGGTAGTGGTCAATGGCTCAGTGACCAGATGGAGACTGGTGACAAGTGGGTCCCTCAGGGGCCCATATTAGGGCCAGTACTGTTTGATATCTTCATCGGTCACATAAACAGTGGGATCAAATGCACCCTCAGCAAGTTTGCAGACGACATCAAGTTGAGTGGTGCAGTTGATGTGCTGGGGGGAAGGGGTGCTATTCAGAGGGACTTGGCCAAGCTTGGGAAGTGGGCCCAAGTGAACTTCATGAGGTTCAGCAACGCCAAGTGCAAGGTCCTGCACCTGGGTCGGGGCAACCTCTGTTATCAATACAGGCTGGGGGATGAAGGGATTGAGAACAGCCCTGCGGAGGACTTGGGGATAGTGGTGGATGAAACACTGCAGGTGACCCAGCAGTGTGCACTTGCAGCCAAGAAACCAACCATATCCTGGGCTGCATCAAGAGAAGTGTGGCCAGCAGGTTGAGGGAGGTGATTGTCCCCCTCTATTCTGCTCTTGTGAGACCCCACCTGCAGTGCTGTGTCCAGCTCTGGGGACCCCAGCATAAGAAGAACATCGACCTGTTGGAGCAAGTCCAGAGGAGGGCCACAAAAATGATCAGAGCGATGGAACACCTGCTCAGTGAGGAAAGGCTGGGAGAATCGGGGTTGTTCAGCCTGGAGAAGAGACAACTTAGGGAAGATGTTATTCTGGCCTTTCAGTACTTAAAGGGACCTTATAAGAAAGGTGGGGACAGGCTTTTTAGTGGGGCTTGTTGCGATTGGACAAGAGGTAATGGTTTTAAACTGAAAGAGGGTAGGTTTAGAGTAGATGTAAGAAAGCAATTTTTTACCATGAGGGTGGTGAAACACTGGAACAGGTTGCCCAGAGAGGTGCTAGATGCCCCATCCCTGGAAACATTCAATGTCAGGTTGGATGGGTCTCTGAGCAACCTGATCTAGTTGAAGATGTCCCTGCTCATTGCAGGGGCTTGGACTAGATGACCTTTAAAAGTTCCTTCCAACTCAAACTATTCTATGACCATAAGAAAACAGTGAAGAAGCTCAGGAACATAGTGCATCCTGCCAATTATGTGCTTAAAAACAAAACTCATAGAATCCAAAGTCTGTAGAGCAACAAAGACAAATACATTACCATTTTATCTGAAGAAGAATGGTAGGAGCCTAAACAGTGGCAAAATATTGCAGAAAAAAAATATTTCTCAACATTTTATCAATATCTTCTACAAATCATATACATCACCTGTGTTAGCTAGTGAAGGTTTTATGTTGTCTGAGTCTTCACAGACTGTAGTGTTCACTTGATTAGAGATGGAGGGATGTTTGAACTGGCAAGTTGGTGTGTTGGTGCCTGGTCTGATCCCCATTTGTAGATTGCTAGGTCCCAGGCTGTTAAACAGTCTTAAGAGGACAAACGCTGTTGCAAACAGAGAAGGATGTAGCAAAATGTATATGCCTTACTGTGTGTTTATATTGCTGATAATACCCATGGGTGAGTATACTTTTGCAGAGTGAGCTGAAGCACCTTAGTTTCCCTTCCACTCAGAAATATTCTTTGGGATAATGTTTTTCTTCACTAGAGAGGTAATTATTTTTTTCTCCCTGCATATCTTTAATTTACCTTCCATTCCTAGAAATAACTTGCCATATAGTTAGTGTACTCTTTCCACTACAAAGTGCATTGGACGGGGAGAATCTCATTAGGTTTTTGGGTACACTGAAGGAGGAAAAAAATAAGGTGATAGAAATAGGAACAAACTTTGAAGCTAGCACCTAAATCACAGAGCTTTCTAGACAAAACTTCTTAAATTTGGTCTCTTAAGTCACTCTCCTGTGCACTCCAAATAAAGTAAGAAAATTTAAGTGAGACTAGGGCAAGAAATACAACCTCCAAAGCCTCTATCCGATTCCTGCTTAAAAAAAATTTAAACCTATTCTTCCACAGGTCAGCAAGCAGGTCTAGAATTGAGTTGTGGGAAAAACTTGCCCAAGAGTTCTTATCATTTGGATGGAAGGGTTTTAACTTGAATAGCAGTAGGCCAAAAGCTATGGCATCTGATCAGGAGTTTATGTCTAAGAATACAGTGTCAGGAGCAGGGCAAACTCCTCCTCGTTTGAAACTTTTAACTGAATTGCTAGTCTTTTTTGTTGTATGGCAAGGTCCCTCAATCTGTTTAATTAACAGGAAAATAAATGACTTTTTAGCAAGTAAAAGTGTTCACCACCAGCCAAAATGAATTTTCTGAGGACCAGATTGTCATTAATTATACTTTTGTTTTTAAAACAATTCTGTTGTTGTAAGGTTGATAACTTTCAGTTATACATTTTACAGATTTGCTTTGAAGTTGTGGTATACTGATTTTCTTTATCATCTGAAGGGATAGCAGCTGGCCTGTAACCAGTCTTGTCTAGCCTGCCCAAAGGCCATTCTGGTAGATCTCTGTTTTTGGGGAAGGATCTTCCCCTCTGATGTTGGTCAATTCAGCCTTGCTTGGGGCTACAGAAATTACCAGCCAGGGCCAAGGTGAAATTTAGGATTTATTCCATCATCCCATCCTCTTCCTGAATACATCCTGGTCTGATTTTTTCAATTTGATAGCATCTTTGCAGGAAGAGAAGACCACCATCACCGCTAAAAAAAAGTTTGAGTAATCACTGCTCAGGAATAACTGTTTCATCTTTAATTGCTGCCTGTAAAGTTACATTTACAGAAAATTCGAGTAAAACTCACATGAAAATCTGATGGGGTCTAGAGTTTTAAATGATACTACCTTTTGTATACAAACATGCAGTCACTTCACTTGCATGACAAGTAGCTGGATGAAAACAAGTTTCCGTGCAAATCAAGATGTTAGAATTTATGTAATAAGCCATGTTGGGAAAAATTCCTTGTAGTTTGGAAGCAGCTGGTAACCCATCATTTTGCAGTGTGATGAATGCATGCGTGCCTGCCGTAAAAGCCTGGATGGATATGTTGTACTTGTGAAAAGCACAAGTTTGAGTAGTGCATTTTTTTGAGAACCATAAAGAAATGACAAGTGTAATGCATGTTAATGCAAATACTGTGAATATCCAAATGTAGATAAAATACACTTTTTCTTCCTCAGGTACGTCCTCTCAGAAATTTAGGGAACAATTTGATGTGAACAATTAGCATGTGAATCTTGGGGTTATTCTCAGAGCTGACATTTCACCTTCTATGACAAGCTGTCTTGGATAAGTATATGTTTATGCTCTTTTTAAAATTTCTTTTTGCTTGGAGCACATCTTTACAACCTCAGTTTGCAGCCCCTCATGGAGGAAGCATTTATGTCTTTTTGAAGTACTTTCAGAAAAGACATGTTGCTTTTGTCAGGAGAAACATATTTTATTTTTCCTCTGGAGTATTTACATGTTATCTCATGGTTTTTGCTGAAGAAAACAAGTTCATAGGATGCAACATGGTAACCAGAGTGCTGCTTCACTAGAGATTGGTTTTCAAAGAGCAATTTCGTGAACTCCAGTAATTATCATAAGTAAATAAACTTTACATCTTCACATGCCTCACAAGGAAAATGTGGTAATTCTTTGGGGGCTGTGGAGGTCTACAAGGAGACTGACAGGCCTAAGTAGACTCCAGTGGTTCTGTTCTAATTAATAAAGTTGACAAGTTTTCCTTGGGTTTTCCAGATGCCTTTGACTATGGGGCTGTCCCTAACCTGGAAAGACCAACATGCGTGAGTTTCTTACATCCTTTTTAGTTTTTATTCACACATGCTGCTCAGCATATTGCAACCTCAGAGGTTTCATGAGACTTGCCAAGGTCACCATAGATGAAACAAGGAGTTCCCACGTCCTACTCATTTTCTGTTTCCTTCCCAGCAGTTTTTCCCTTGACCTCTGTTTTTTCTCTACTGCAGCCTTTCTCCCATGAGCTAACTAAAATGGTAAAAAAACCCTAAACTCAGATCAATAGGTTTCTCCTGTATCAGTTAAATGGGGCCCTAGAAGGGTCCAGTGAGCTGAAGAGCTTGTAGCAGAGAAGGAGTGATACCAGATGGGTTGAAATGAGAAGGAGGAGGGGTTGGACTTAGAGAATGTTAAGAGCAGCAATAGCAAGCAGGGAGGATGGGGAGCAAGCCTCTGGGTAGTAAGGAGATAGTAGATTGGCTCAAAGCCTGTAAAGCCACAGTTTAAGTTACCATTTGTAATATTTCAAACAGAAAATAGCTCTGTGATTTTATGGATTTTTAGGAATGTATTGCAGATGCTCTACAGGCACCATCTTTTCATTCCAGGGATGTTGCACTCTCTTTAAAACTTCTGGCTTCTTACTGATTAATTCAGCAGATGACACAGTTGGAAGATCTTTCACACACTTAAATGTTTAGCCAACAGCATTTCTTCTTCCCCAGAGACATCACAACGTAATTTCTACAGCCTGGGAAGAGGTATCCCCCCAGTTTTACTTTTTATAATGTTTGGCCGTCTGATCTCATCATATACCTAGCTGATACTGTATTCAGCTAGAGCTTCCTTAGCAGAACTTTTTCACGTATAGTAATGTTTCTTCAGGCATTTCTAGTCACAAACCTCCTATTGATTTATGGTTTTACACCTTTCTTAAATACTTGATAAAGGGGTATTGTGGATTTTGTGTATTAGAAGGCCATAAGAACAGCATGAGTAGACTACACTGGTGCATTGCATGATTTGATTTTACTATACATATCTTAATGTGAAAGTTGCCAGGTTTCTGCTGGTACAACAATGGGGAGGGGAGTAATGTGGTAGAAATAGCTCATTGATATAAAAACTTAACTTGGGTGCATGATCAGTTGTCATCTGCCTAGTAGGATTCAGGTTGAAATACTTACATTTTCATTTCGGATAGCAAAGATACTTCCTGTTGTACTTCAGCATTAGAAGTAGTTCCTTCTAATGTTTTATGAACATATCCCAACTATTATCAATGCAAAGCTTAACAAGCTTTCTGTAAAGCACTTTTGCCCCTAATTTATTGCATTTGATGAAAATTCCACTTTTGTTTCTTCTCTCACTTGTATTTGACTGTTACTTAGTCCTGCTGCTGCAGGCAGCCTTCTGCTCTTTATTTAAATGCCTATTCATTATTTCATTCCACCAGCAATGGGTTTTTGAGGAAAAATTTGGAGGAAAAGTAATATTTGGTTTCACATATCTGATACCAGAGCAACACTTTACAAATTGCATGTTTCATGTCTGTAGTTTGCCAGCTTTGCTCCCTGCAGAACAGACTGCTTTTGATAATCAGATGCCTGCCATGTCTTCCTGTGCAGTTGGGATACCTTGGTGAGTAGTAATGGTAGCTCTCTGAAAGTGAAGAGTGATTCACTTAAGAGTTCACAATTTATAAAAGTCTGGTGGGCAGCTCTGCTTATGGCAAGGGAAGTGAGTAGGGGAGCGGTGGTGATATGACTTCTCTCATTGCTCTCTGGGAAAGAGCAAGTTAGCAGTTAGTTTCCATGACATAGATTATCTTCCATTGAATTTAGCCCATCTTCTCTGTGTTCACTTTTTTCTTACGTGTGCGGTCTCTTTTTTTTTTTTTTTTTTTTTTTTTTTTTTTAAAAAAAATCTCCTTACTTTCCTTAGATTTGAACCTCAGGAAAAGGTCCCTATTTTTTTCCGGTGGTGATTCCACCTGAGTAGCTGTTGAGACATGAAGAAATGGTAACAATGTGCTGTACTGCTGCCACGGTATCCAGCAGTGTTGATGTACACACAGTGCTGATGTAGCAAAGGCTTTATGGAGGGCCTTTTGGGAGGATGTGGGGCATTTTAAAAATCTTTTTCATGTTACTAACCAAATTTTCTTGGAGCTCTAAAAATAAAAAGTAGGGGAACCATGCAAAAACATAAAATTGTGAGCAGAATATTCCAGTTGGGGCAGGTTCCTAACAACATAAATAGAAGTGCATGTAAGCAAAGCAGAAGTTTCTCCCCATCCTAGTTATGTTGCCAAATTTGCTTTGTAAAAAGCAGAATACACTGAACATATTTATTAACTCTGACAGTACAGTTAGAGTTGCAATGGCTCTATCTATGCAGTGGAGTTGCAGTGGAGTATAATCTATGATTTCACTACAGATCTTTCATGAGTCCTCTACTGTAGATAGTACTTTTTTTCATGCCCCTGTTGTTTCTCACTTGTTTTTTGTTCCCCCGCCTCTGCTGCTGCCACCATTACTTAGGAAGTTAGCTTGAATAATTCCTTTTTTTAAAAAAGAATTGCTCTAATTAAATTTCTATTCAAATGTATATCTTGCAAGTAGTTTTTAGAAAAGAGTGTATTTTAGAAAAGAGTGTAGAAAATGTTTCCTGAGTCAATTAAATGGAAAGTTCAAGGTAAGGTTCATGTAATTGAAAAATATAAAGGGTGTCTAAAAGGGAAGATGTATTTATTCATGCCACCTACTAGATTCCATGAGGTATTATTCTCATTACTATTCATGTTTTTGAAGGATAAAGGCTTTTCTAAATACAGTCGCTATGCTAACTAGAATTCTGAAGAATAATTCTTGTATGCTTTTGTTAATATCAGGAGGACTCATTAAACAATATTAAAAGGAGGTGACAAAGTAGTACTGGAATTCATATTTTGAGAAGTGGTTTCTTGAAAATGAAGCAAAAATTTTTGTAATTTTCTTAGTCTTTTTCATTTATGGTGAGTTTCATGGACTGTACAGTGTATTATGGATGTAATGAATATTGACTATGATTGAAAACTTAGTTCTGACATTTCCACTTAATTGCATATTAAAGCAAAAAAATCTCAGTGTACAAAATTCTTTATTCTGTAGAGACCTGTACAACTTTAAAAGAGTTAAATGAAGGCAGTGCTTATAATGAATACTCAGTTTAACTTTTTTCCCCCTAGCCCCAGTTATAGTCCCAGAAGATATGGCAAAATGTTAAAGCTGTGAAATAACATTAAAATGCCATTTAATGTGTCAAGGGAAACTTTGTTTATTTTTTTTTCCTCAGATAAAAAGACTTGAATAAAAGCTTTTTCTTCTGTAGTACTCACAGGTTTTCAAGTAGATGGAGAGGGCTGTTGCTAGCAGCAGATTATACCAGATGCAGAGTTGCCTAGGGATGTGTGCTTTGTTTGCTGCAGAGGGGTCTTATTGTCTTGCCTTGAGGCATTAGGTTGAGTCTGTTAGACTATGTAAGTAGTGATTTTTTTTTTTTTTTAATCCTTTGAGTGAGTGGAGTGTCACATGGTGCTGTGTGACATTTTAAGGTAATTTGTGAAGTAGGATTTTTTGTTTGTTTGTTTTGTTTATTTTTATTTGGATATGTAGAAGTAGGTGACCTCTGCTGAAGTTTTGCAAAACCCTTAAATATTTACCACTGAAAGAAGGATTGCAGATTTCAGAGACATGTTGCTAAGTTCCCTGCTTAAGGAATATATTAAATTAGCATTTCATCATAGTTCTTTGGCCACAGAAATATTACCAAGGAAGAGATTAAAGGATTTGCATTTATATAATACCCATTAGTGTACAGGTAGAGGGCCAGTGAGACTCTGTATGATTAATGTCTGAAGATTTCCTAAAAGTTCCACTAGAAGAAAAAAGAATATTTTATAGAGACTTGCAGCATTTATATTACATATGAGGTAATAGGTGTAATACACTTTCCAGTTATCTCACACTTGTCTGTGTACAGGGTATTTAATTCTTTCCTTCAAAATTCCTCATTTTAGTGCAGCAGCCAACACAAGGTTTTTGGCAATATGGCTTGTGATCTCCTCTAATATTACAGTTTGTGTGTTCTTGTAAGATTTCATTTGAACTATACTTTGTAAATAAATTTGTCCATATTATGCATATGAAGTGAAAATTGTGAGGAGAGGAACTGTGTGTGGTACCGGTCTGGGTTTTTTTTTTCCTTCATTAAATTTGCATTTGCTGGAGATCTCCAGATACTCAGTGTAGCATCCTTGTGCTTGTTGAACATTACTTTCTTTAGGGCGTTCAGCTTGGAGACAGCTCAAGCAAGCTGAAGAATATAAAATTGTCTAAGCAATTGTGGGTTTTGGATAGGATAATTTTTCTGAAAATTGTTATGACATGTCTTAGCCTGTTCCAACATAACAGTAAACACTTTATGAATCCATATATTACTGGAGAAAATGTGGATTTACAAGGTTCCAGTTTGACAGAAGTCTGCCAGGAGGTTGTGATACAGCATGCAACTGTGAAAGATAGTTCTTAGAGCAATACATAATATGTCAGACCTAGCAAATCTGCTAAAATTATTCAGTGCTTCTTTACTGTTTTGCACATTATAATGCAGTAGTCATGTTGGGTTAATGTGTTAATGGATGATCTTCAAATTTTAATGAACATAAGCAGGTTTTGCATCTCACTGTTTTGTATGCAGCCAATAGTTTTGTTCAGGGCTTCCTGTAGCTTCCAGATTCAGTGATGGCTTGATATTCAGTGTTGAATTCAAAGTAAGTCAAAATATTACTAACAAAATGAACAGTGTTAACCATTTAATCTTAGTGTTTTGGCTTCCTACTTGATGCTAAGGTAGCATCAAAGCTAAAGAATTATGTAAGTTAATATCCAGACAAATGTTTTTCTGCCAAAGGCAAGCAGTTAAATTTGAAAATGCTCAATATGATTTAAAGTAAGCATTCACTTAAACATTTTTAAGTGAACATCAGAAGACTGATGTAACTGGTCTTTTCTGGCTGGTACTACATAAATGCTTATGCTCTGAGCTAGCCGTTCCTATCTACATAGGCTGTCCGTTGTGTTCTGTGTCACTTTTTTGGAATTGTGCTTAATATCTTTGTCCCATCTTTCTTGACCAGATTCTCTGCTATCATTGTGGCAAATGAAGGTTGACTGAACTTGAATAGGGCTTTCAGGTTGTATTTTTTTCCAGGATACACAGTGATAATGGTCTCTGTAGATGCTTTACAAACTGAGCCATGTGTGCTGTAGCCTGATAGCTTTGTATAGGGTTCTTTTTGGTGTATAGGTTTGTTTGCTTTCTGAGGTTCAAACCACTGTAAGTTGCTTCTGATTTGGGAATGTTTTCATAGTGGTTGCTTTTCTGTATCACATGCACAACTTTGAAGTTGAAACTGATCAGTTTTGGAAATATTAACACTCTGTCCTTCTTTAGGAAAGCCCAAGAAGGGAAGAAGAAAGTGGTTCTAGCAGGCTGTGTGCCACAAGCCCAACCTCGGCAGGACTACCTGAAAGGCCTGAGTATTATAGGGGTATGTATCTTTTTCAATTAGAACCAAAGGTTTTCATAAATGTTTTCAGTAGGTCAATGTCAATATAAAAATTTTGTTGCCTTTCTTGTGGAAAAGGCATCAGAGAAGCTTCGTACCTGCCTCTGTTAGTCTTTTTGCAGTATACAGCACTTAAGGCTTCTTTCATCCAGGGTGATTTGATTTGGTTGTGACATGAGGGGAGAAGGAAAGGCATGCTGTTGGTGGAACTGAGTTCCAGTGTCCTTTGCAGCTTGAAAATATCCAGACTTCATCCAGGTTGATGATATTTTAAAAAATATCATAGTTTATTTGCTTTAAGACAAAACAATACACCCTTTCTTAAAATCAGTAGAAGTGTAAAAGACTAGAGAATATAAATTACATGGACAAAGCTGAGGGTTTGGTAGTTGTTTTTTTATTTCACACTATGAAGCAGAATGGCAAATAGAGATGAATATTGTATTTAAATTTGAGGCAGTCTGAAGAGTTAAATACACCAGTGACAGTTGTTAAACAGTTACCAAACTTTACCTTGAGAAGGTAAACAGAGAGCTTTTGACTTCAGTTAATAAAGTGCTTTTAGTATCCTTTGGGATGAAGTCCTACTGTGTAATTGAATCACTTTTGTAAAATAGTCATGATAATCCAGGAGTTGAAGCACAAGGTAGTAAAGATTCTTCATTGTTCAAACCTTCAGATTAAAAGTGGATGAAATGGTAAAAGGTGTGTTTGAGTTGAAGCACTGCCATTGTATTCAGTGTGTGAGAATTGCAGTAGAGTTGTCCTGAATTGTTAAGCCAGAGCAGATGACTGTGTGGCATTTTTTCTGTGTTAGAGGTCAACATGTTCCACTTAAGTGTCATGAATTCAGGTTGAAAAGAAGATTTTACAGGAACATCAACAACAAAAATGTTCCCAAGCTTTCTCTTTCATTAGAAGATCATACAAGATGCAGTTTTCAAAGTAATTTAGAAGTAAAATAATAGTTTGGAATTAGGGAGAAGATGGCTTCATTAACTGATTTATTGGAATTCTTTATAAAGATGGACTTTGTGCTATTTGATTTTTTAATTGGTTACTGCTGTCACTCTTCTGTTTGTGTTTCGGGTTTTTTTTTTTTTTTTTTTCCCCCAGCTGCCATTCTTAGCTTTGTTAATGCCTATAAATTAACTTAGTGCCCAGAAATTATATTCAGGGGCTGTAAAATGTCACACTATTCTGTATAGATGATATTGCATTAATAGTTACAGTTTAAAGGAAGAAACAAACTTTTCATTCCACTCTGTGGTCTTACTTTACACAAATATATGCAAGAGAAGTGTGGTGCTCTGTCATCTCTAAGACTCTGACTAATTAAGTGCAACTTAGCTGTGCAGCAGGATAGGAAAAACAAAAAATAAATGTTGAATGGATTTCCTCTTGGCTCAGAGGCAACATGGTTTTGTGATCTGTAATTGGTTGTTATAGTGAATATAATGATATCTACGCATATAAAGGCGGGGGGGGAAGTGAGTCACTATCCTTTGACCAAGACTGTAATTTGATGTTTCAGTTTTGGTGAATTTAACTTAGGGAACTTGGTGGATCTGAAGTGTGATTTTTTTTTTCTTTTTTTTTTTTTTTTTTTAAAAAAAATCATTATTTTTCTGTTTCCCTTTTTGTTAAACTTTCCTTTTTAAGTAACATGTAATTTCTGAAAATGACTTTCTTCTTTTGATCTTCATTTTGGCACCTAGAACCAGTATTTACTGAAAAATATTTATAGTTTTGTATTTATTACAGAAACATTTCTGTTAGGAGTTGATTAGGCTCTTAATGCAGTTGTTCCCACGTACTTCTGAATTGGACCTGAAAATACTGAAATGCGATCTTTGCAGTGAGGACACCGTCTTCTGTCTGTCCTTGCTGTTGTAGAATTTACTGTGTTTTAAGTAATAGATGTATCGGCTCAGAAAAGTATTAAACATCAGGCATAGCTAATAACAGAAGCAAAGCTAAGAGCAAATATTGTTTTCAGTTTGTGTAATTAAGATTTTCTTCTCATCTTACAAAGTGTGTGAGGGGGTGACTAAAGGATAAGAATTGTTATCTTACTATTGCAAAATATATTTGAAAAGCATTTTTGACAGAAATGAGAAATAGAAAATGTTCTGTTGGCAGTAGGATATTGATTCTGCTTTAAATTTTAAGCATTAAGAATACAAGTTTGGAAATCTTGCTTTACCACCAGGCTGGTCTCATCTTCAGCTTGGTTGAGAGATAGAGCTGATTTATTGTTGCTTATGTAAGCTCTGCTATTTACTTTTTTTTAAAGAACAGTGTTGTCTTAGAATGTGGTTATTTACCAGCAATTGTAACTCCCTTGGGGCAGCTTTCTGAAGGCAGAGTGTGTCAGAGGGCTCTTCTGCTCATCTTGTTATGATGGAGGAGGAAGTTGCGATGTAACTAGCAGAGAAATTCTTATAACTCAGGGCTTATTTTGATCTGCATTTGAGAAATACAGGACTGAACTTCCACTGCTTGTTGTTTATGATTTGTTCTTCCTTCCCCTCTACCCAAATCAACTTCATATCCCTGTTATAATTTGTGATGCTACTGTGCTTTTGTGTTTCTTTAAAGTCATAGCCACTTTTTAAAAATAACATGGGTTGGGGCATTGCCATAGGCTGTATGTAAGGCAAACCATAAAATAACATGGCAAGATACAAGAGCTCTTTTCTGGAAGGGGAAGCTCTAGGTAGTAATAAACTTGCAAGTGTGAAAAGTACACGAAACAGATAATGATGCATTACACAGGTTCACAGCCATTTACACTCAGATGGTTTCTAAAGCTTACTCCTTTGTTTGGAGTACCCACTTCAAACTGAAGTGCACATATGGTATTGCGAGGAGAAATCAACCTTGTAGTTATAATTGTCCCTCACTTTTCATTGTAATTTGCTAATAAGTGACTTTGCTGATTGTTTTGAGGGAATACAGGGGAAGGGAAAGGAGGAACAAAGGGTAAGGAAAGGTTTAGCAGACAGGTTGTGTTTTGGAACTCATTATTGGATGTAGTGTTCCCTTGCTTTGTGAGTTGCATACAAGGGCATGCAAAACCCATGTTACCAGTGATGAGGTTGAACCATTGGAATGGGATGAGGTGTTTTGTTTCTTTGGCACTTGTCTGGAGTTTTAAGGTATTTGATGTCCAAACAATGCTATGTTTTGGAATCCTGACCAGTTTGCTGAGGGTTCATAGGTCTTCAGATGCTTCACAAGCCCTGTTTATCTTTACTTTGAAATCGTCAGACTTACTGGACATACTGAAAGCCTAAGGCCTAATGCACATATGTAGCCTGTTAAAAGCATACAGTATCTCTGCAGAAGAGAAGTGAATCTCTTCTCTTCCTGAATGAGAATATCAACCTCTGTTCTTCATCCTTCCCCATCTTTTGCGAAGTAACATCTAGCATCGAAGACCTGTTGTTTTCTGCCGTACACCCATTTCCCAAGGGAAAAATTTCAGCCCATTCTTTCATCTGCAAAAAATATATTAAGTGTTGCCAAGGCTGTAATAGCCCCTCTGCTGCTATTACAGACCTGCACTACTCTGAGTCAGAAGGTGCAGGTCTTGTGCATGGTAGAGTTACTTCAGGCTCTTCGGCCAAGTTGAGCCTGAAGCCACTGCTTCCAGGAGAAACATGTAACCATGAAAACCTCTCTGTAGGGGCTCCCTGCCTTCCCCTGACATCCAAATAACCCTTTTCTGTGGCTGTTCTACTCTATTAGGCAAGCTTTAGGTAATTTTTTTAATACCCAGTTTGAAACTGTGGAGTGTGAGCAGTGGAGGTGCTGAACACTCCCAGTAGCAGCATGTAACACTAGGAGCACTACTTTAAAATAGATGGTTCAGTATGAAAAATGCTAAGTACATTACAAAAAAATAAGCACTTGACTTCTCAGGCTGTATATAATAGGTATACACTTTTAAATTTAATGTGCCTTAGGTCTCCATTTATAAAACCCTTTAGTGAGCAGAGCTTTAACAATGCCATTGTGAAAGAAAATCAGTGTAGCCTTACCAAGATGCCAATGCCTGGACACCCCTACTTCTTTGATTTCCTAAATGAGGATGATACATTGTATGATATTTTTGATGCTTAGTTCATACAAGTTTCAGTGATGTTTGCAAAACAGGGATAACGATACTTCTCTACCTTGCAGTGTTTGTTCAGATCAGATTGCATTAAAGGTTGCAAGCATCTCTGCCACCCTTAAACTGGAGCCTTGCTTAAATGCAAGTATCCAATGATATTGTCTTCATGAAAGACAAATTTGATGGAATTTTATTTTGAATTATTTGAAATAGCAGAACTTCTTGGAAAATGTGCTGAAAGCCCGGGAACAGGTACACACTGTTTTTCTATAACTTATGGCCAATAATGATATCGGGCAAAATTCAGGCTCAGTCAGTATCTCTCAGCTGGTTGGCTTTTGAATTGCCATGCTGATACTCAGATATGACGTGTGAACCTGGAAAGCTGGAAAAGAATTGCAGTTAAGCGCATGCTTTTAAACTGAAAATTGGATATGGAAATAGAAACTGTTAATTTCCAGAGCAGTTTTATACTGTCCTGTGAATCGAAAGGTGTAGAAATTAACGTACTTAAGAATTATACTTCAGCTGTGTCAGTGTTTAGCAATGAAAATCAATTGTTTATGTGCTTTTCTGGGGAAAAGCCTTCTTCCCTTTAAAGTTTTTGAAGAGCTTGCTCTCAGAATACCTTCCTAAACCAGAATATTGCCCTTTACTATGGTCAGTGTTGTCAGCAAAGGTTTTAAACACAGATGTTATCCCTCTGAAGCCAAAGTGGCTAGTCACATGCCTTTTGAAGTTATGTATTAAGGCTGGGATTTATTCTGCCTAAGTGCTGTAATTTGAGAGTCTGTTTTGCTCAGCTCCCTTTATGGTCAATGAAGATAATTATCTCTAAGATAAGTTAGATTTCTAGTAGAACTGAAGTGACTTCTTAAGCCATGTATTTGCCTTTTACTAGCTTTGGAGAGGGGATAGGCTGAGCAGGCTTTTAACATCCAACATCTGAGAGAGCTGCCTAAGCAAGGTGAGATGAAACTGAGAGTTGGTGAACTGGAATTAAAATCTATTAAGATTAAGAATAGCAGGTTGTAATTACCGAAGATAATTTTATCTGTAGTAACCAATCTGTTTCTTATCTGTGTGAATGAAAATCAAAGATGGGTAGGATATTTTTCTAGATGAGAAAAAAAGATTGTTTTACTTAATGTAGTTATGTAGATATATGTATGTTCACTCCCAGGGTGTTCATAAGCAGCTGGTTGCTGATGGTGTTTGCTTCAGCAGTAGCCTCATGCTGTGCAAGCAAGCTGCTTTCCTGGCCTGTATTGTGGGTACCCTGCCCTCAGTTTCTCTCAACCATTAGCTAAAGTTGGGTTTTTTTGTTCTGTGGTGTTTTTTCAATAAATGCTTCCAGTCTTCAATATTTCTGGCCTTTGTCCCTTCTTCACTGGCTTCAAAAATTTTTTTTTTTTTTTTGATAGTTGCTTTCTGATACTTGATGGGCCTACATGCTGCTTGTGTTACGTCTGAGAAATTTCTCTTTGGAGAACTCAGTCACTGTGCCAAGGGAAAGGCAGTTGGGGGAGGCTCTGGGAGTAATTTCTTGAGAGCACTGTTAGTGTCCTGTCAACATCACAGAAGCTTTAACCTTCAGACCTTCTGTGGTAGAAAGACATTTCCTTCCGTCCTGAAAGGAAGCAGGCAGTGGGGAGCAGCTGCATTTACTCTGGGGGTGGGTCCCTGAGAGGGCTGGTTGTGACAGACATAGCTGCCATTTTTAACCAGTGGTATAATAATTGTCAGTAGCTGTGAGAGCTGAGACTCATCAGAGGGTGAAACCACAAATTTCTTCATCAAAAGACAGTCACTGGTGGCAAGTGTCAAAGATCTCAGATCTGGTTAGTTTTTATGTGCTGCTGATTCTACCAGGTTAATTCCATTCCCTCAGCAGAAACAACAGCAGACAGGTGATGTGGATCCCTTGTGACCACTTACAAGAAATAGCATGTCAGACACAGGAATTATTCTGTGATGTTACAATTTGGAGACGACAGAGAGTGTGATGTACTCTACACTCACACATGTTGAGGTATCACTGCACTAAGAATCAAAAGATAATTTGAGGGAAACTGATGATTTGAATGTCAAGATGCTTCCCAACTCCAACAGTGATTTTTTCATCACCTGGTAAGCACTCTCTTCAGAGATGGAGAAAGTTCAAGTCATAATAAAAGGAGATATATTCTGAAGGAATTGAAATGCTCACTTTGTAGGATTTAATCCACTTCAGGTGGGATCAGGATAACCATTATCTAACAGGCAGTGGCATAACTCTAGAAAGCACAAGCACTGTGACAGCTGGCAAAGGGCTGTGTACCCCTGATGTAAATATGCTTCCTGCAACTGACTCCATCTAAAATGATCTTTGGTCTGTATTAAGAAGAGAGAAAATTGATACCATTTCTTTTATCCTATAGACTGCCAGGAAGCCTTACAGCATCCCCACCTTTTTTCAATACATAGTTCGGCCAGGTCGTTCCTCAGCTTCTTCAGTGGTACAGCTTGAACTAAACAGCTTTTCTATGGTGCCTTAGATGCACATGTAGCAGACTCCATTAAAAGGCAATCTGTGTCCTCCAGAAAATATTGGATGTTACGAATTGCTTGTATTCACAACCACCCTCTGTTTTCTTGTCATGGCCACAGGCACAGGGAGAAGTTTGGAAAAGACCATTAAGATGTTGGATATCTTCACTAAGAACTGGTTGCTTTTATGAAGTTTAGCACTTTTTATGAGGCTTAGTTGTAAGAGACATCTGAAGAGCATCTCTCCTGTTTTGTATTGGTCCTGTCACTTCAGAAAGAGTTTGGTCCCAACATTTTTATCCACAAAATGCTTCTGTCTGTATTTCAGTGGATACATTAAACTGAAAGTGTATTTATTTCACTGTAAATTTTGTATGAGGTTTTGTCTTCCCAAATGACAACTCAGGGTCTTTGCAGAGGTCTTGGTGCTTCCCTGAAGAGAATGTTAGGAAGTTTCTCTTACTTTCATGATAGGTTCATGGATGTACTTTTCTAGATATCTTTCTATGGTCTGAGGCTCACTGACTTCTACAGAGTACAAAATCTCAGGGTAAATGTGCAACCTGTCACTTAACAGCGTATTAAAAGTATTCAGAGTTTATAGGAGCTCTCTTAGAGGTTGTTTTTTTTCCCAGAGTCCATCTACTGCAAAACAGTTTCAGGATGTTAATACTGGTTCTGAGATGACGTGGATCATGTCTGAGAGCTTGGAAGAATTTGCATGACCATCCTCAACATACATGGCTGCATGCACAGATCACCTGGTGTGAGACTGCGGACACGGCATGTTGCAAGCATGTCTTTGGGCTGTTTATGCCTAGCAGTCACCTGTTGAATGTGATTGTGACAGTACAAAGGGAACGGGGGAACTTTCTCTGACAAATGGACCATGTGTGTGCATTACTAATAAGCCTCTTGCTAATTACTGGTGCTTACTTGAAGAGCTTAGGGCTTCTGTGTCAGTGGAGTGCTGGGGCATCCTGAGAAGCACATCATTCAAAATGACTGGCTCGCAATTATGTGTTCAGGAGTGACCTGTGACCTGCAGCTTCAGCCCCAGAATGGATTGCCTAATGTCTTCCTTGTGTGTGTATGCATGTGATTGCTGAGCTGTACTTAGGCTTAGCTCTGATCCCACCAGGAAGGCTCAAAGATTTTTCCTGGTCTTTGTTTCAATTCAGGCTTCATGCTTTGATACAACTCTTTTCTTTTTCGTTGCTTTTGACCAGCTGGTTTCTGCTTTGGCTACTCCTTCATTCCATGGGCCTTGCCTGTGCCCTTTTCCTGTATCCATCTCAACCCAGATTTCTGCATCAGCCCTGATTTATTGTGGTTGTTTGGGATTTTATTTTTTTTGTGTGTAGTCCTGCTCAGCTGCCTGCTCCAGTCTGCCATTAACTTTTGTTCTATCGAAGTCTTAATGGAGAACCATTCATAATGGACAGTAAGTCCACCATGTACACGCTTAGACTAGAAACAAGATCTCACAAGATCCATGGAGCCAAGTGTGGTGCACTAACTACATCCAGCAGTAATGTCCTGAAGGTCTGGTTTATTGAGACTCATTGCAAAGAAATGTTGAGGAAGGGTGTCTTTTCCCTTCATACACCACTAAGAACTTTTAAATCTCTGTGCTTCATGGCATTCCTGATGCCTGCTAGAGATATTTGGTTTCTGCTCAAGAAGGTTTACAGATGCCTTTGATACCTTTCCAGAAAAGAATTATCTGTAAGTTTAGTGAGATGTGGAGAAAAGAATCCTGCAGGCCTTTGTATACCCAAGAAAACTTAATGACACTGTGATTTTTTTTTTTTTCCTTTCCCCCTGCCCCCTTTTCAAACAAGAATCATCTAAACCTCTCCTTGTTCTCACTCCAGATTCATCTTAGTTTTACTAAAATGCTTTTATCTTCATAAATGCAGATTGGAAGCATTCCGTATTTTTTTCTTGAGCACTTGGGGCTTTAGCCAAGCAATTTCCAATAATTTCAAATGAAAAATACTTAATGTGGGAAATAACACATAAGGCAGAATAAACATCCATTTCTAGTCACAGGTCTCATCTCTCAGACTTACAATTTTAATTACTTACATGAACTGTCTTCTTGACAGACATTCAGAATAATTAAATTTATCCAATAAAATGAAAATACAAAGTAGTGGCTGGTTTTTTTCCAGTGTCTTGATCTAACAGGAAGTTTGGAGCCAATCAAAAATTCCCCGGATATACTATACAGAAAGTCATCATAGGTTGTTCAGGTTATGAACTAACCAGATTTCTCTTGCTTTGAAACGATTGTGAACTTAAACACTTCAGTATTGCATATATAGCAGTGATATTTTAGGCAATGTATTTGGCACAGACTCTGTTCTCTGTCTGTATTGTAAATGTGTAAATTGTAAATGCGTACACTTGTTTTCAATTTGCATTTTTTAGTTTATTTTTTAAAAATTAAGTAGAAAGTCTATATGTAAGTATCTTAGGTTATAATTTTTTAACTTTTATCTAAAAAGGGTATGTATGCAAGTATGTAAATACTTGTGTTCCACACAACTGCTTTTGTGTGCTTTCAAGTAGGTTGCTAAATATTGATGTATGTCTGTAATATGAATGCTTGTAATCCAGAAAAGGGTTTAAATCTATATCTTTTAATAAGTTTATTAGAATGCCAGTATTAATGATACTTTAATTTCTAGACTTCATTATTATATTGTATTCAGAAATCTGAAATGACAGATTTGTGTATTTCAAAAGGTTTTAAAAAAATAAATTACTTTTACATTGACTTTATCCAACACCCAGACAAGGAAAGGAACAGACTCCCACTCACTTCAGTTGGGATTTCTAGATCAGACACCAACTACAGATGAGCTTTTGTTTTAGCTGCTATTAGGCTGATTGGAAAATGAATGTGAAATAGAGATGATTGTGCAGACATGGGTTTACAGGCAATGACAGATTCAGTGGTTTAAGGGCACAGAGACTTCATGGCTTCGATGCAGCGGATCCATGTTCCAGGCTTCTTGTTGCAGACCAGGTTCTGCTCTTGAAGCCTCTGCAACTTTTGCTTTTCTGCTTGTTTTTGAAACAAAGCAGAAAAGAAACTCCAAGGAAATGACTGCAGAAATCATACTAAATCTAGTTCACATAATGTACAGCTTAGAGAATCAGTATTTAAAAAGGAATATTGTGCAAAAACTTTAATTTAAATGTGCAAAGATAGGCTTCCCTGCATTGTATGTAAACATCTATGTGCATATATAGTAGACATTACATATAATAGGCAGTTTGGATGAAAGTTGTAGAAAGAACCTCAACTTCAAGAATTTCTGAGTGTTTCATTTTGCAATGCTAATGCTGATTCCTTCTACTTAATATATCAAAATCTCTCTATTATATTGGCCTTTAACTTTAATTAAAGAATAATATATCTAATAAGAAATAATTCAGCGAGCTATCACATTATGACTGAATTTTGGCAAGTGTAACACTAAAATATGAATTTGTTGTAATGGTCACTAACTTACTCTGTCTTGTGAAAGGCACGGGGATTTTCCTTCTGTTTCCAAAAACTGCCTGCAGTAAGTCCACAACAATGTCTTGTTCCCTTAAACTTGACCATAGTATTTTTAATTTCTTCTCATATTCCAGTACCTTTCCCCGCAGTGCTTCCTTGGTTTTCTTCCCTATAGTCTGCCCTCACAATATCCTCAGTTTGTTCTCTGCCATCTACTATTTTGGTGTTGAGGCTGGGGAGAGGGAACACTGAGGGGCTGTTTGAGCCACCCAGGTGTTGACTGCCTGGGTAACCACTGCCTTTCACAGACCATAAACACAAGTTAAGGCCTGAACTCTTTTTTAACATCCCTCTTTTCTAGCCAGCTTGTGATTTTTGCCAAATTTACAGGAACTGGTTATTTTGAGGACAAAATTTAGTTTCAGTTAGGTGGTGAGTTTTAAAGTTACTTTTGCAGCTGAATCAAGATGCACAGAAGAGAATTGACTAAAACACAGGCCTGAACTCTTTCTTCCCCATTAATCTAGACGAAAACAATTTTGAAATAAGAGTTTATATAAAGTATGTCCAGTTGCTGACTACTTAGATATTGACCTTCTGACTTTTTTTAGGTTCAGCAGATAGATCGTGTAGTAGAAGTTGTGGAGGAAACTATTAAAGGTAAGCATCACACCTGAAATAATTGCAGCTAGTCTGAAAGATGTAAGCCATAGCTAGCAGAAGTGCCGCTGATATGTTCTTTATCAGCCTAATGCTTGCTTTCTCTTATAGTTAAATGTTTAGGCAGTGTATACTTTGCCGTATAGGCTTTGTGTAAGTGGTAATTTCAGAGATCTTTTCTGGCAAGAGCTCTGTGGCCTGTTGGATTCATAGGTAAATGATCCAGGGGAGACTTCAAGAAATCATTTAAGTTGCATCAATGTAGGTGGGTGTAGAGTATTGTTTAAAGTTTCTCCATTATCTTAATTCATTGCTCTATCTACTTCCTTACGTTTAGTCCTCCTGTGTTTTCTTCTTTTCAGATGTCTTAGCTTAATTCCCTGAACTTTCCTTAGCAGGACAGATAAATTATCTGCTGGTTTAATGTTCTTTTGTAACTGTGTTCCTTGTTCTCTCTGTGTTCATGTCTGTGTACACTCAGTACTTTGCAGTGAAGGAGGGAAAAGACAGTATTGTTTCTGCAGCCTGACTAGTAAACATTTGCTATTAAATAAATATATTTGTCTGGGTCTTTCTGGGTTACCCAAGTTTGTCTCCATTACTTATCAGGCCATAAAAATTACTGTTCCATGAAGCTTTAAATTACAAGGTTTAGTTTAATTTAGTTAATTTCAATATAAACAAGTGTCTAGTCCACAAGACCTGGCCTGTAACTTTAATGCTGGGGTGTGTTTTTGAAGTACAGGATGAAAATGTAGAAACAATGCAAAATTTTAAAATTAAAAAAAAAAGCTTCTGTCAAGACATTGTGTAGTGTGGTTTAAGGCTTCTAGAGTTTGTGGTTTGAAGACCTTAATTTCTTGTTGCTTTGAATGCTTTCAAAAATGAAACCTGTACTCTTATATATTACCAACCAAAACTTTTCCCAGTTTGTCCTTATAGCATCTATTTAGTATGACTTACTATATACAGTATGACCCACTGTACCATACAAACAAAGAAATGTATTCAGTGTATTTGTTATCAAATAAGCCAAACTATTTTCCAGAAACATTATGGTGCTCATGACAATGTGTTGGAAATGGGGATGCTTCGTGACTTTTACAACAGCACAGTATTATATATCTCTGTC
This sequence comes from Athene noctua, assembly GCF_965140245.1. Taxonomy (NCBI): domain Eukaryota; kingdom Metazoa; phylum Chordata; class Aves; order Strigiformes; family Strigidae; genus Athene; species Athene noctua. The sequence continues at coordinate 100,822,696 of NC_134038.1, forward strand.
TGATTTTCCTGAATTTTATTTATTCTTAAGGGAGTAAGATGATAACCTGGGTCAGCATGCCCTCCCTTTACAAGAAGAGGCTTTGTAGTATTTATACTGACTCCAGACATTACTGCTTTTTAATAACACTGTTACTTTGATTACTGTGACTGAATATTATATGACTAGAAAGAAGACAAACAATATAGTAGCAGTTATTAGAAACATGCTTTTCATTGAATTAATTTTAAGATTGCATTTTACATATTGATATAATTCTGGAAAATAACATTCATAGACATGTTAATGAAGATTTAAACTTTAAAAAGTATGAATTTGGGGAAAGATTTTGGTTCATTTCTAACTTACTAGAAATGCTTTGAATAAAAAAGAGTAAGTGGGCTGCTGAATTCTGTACATAGTGCCAGTTCTTTCCGGGCTTTCTCAAAAGATAATGGAGCACAGGATTTCTGAAGTTTTATTGTGGAAAAAATGAACAAAATGGCTCTCCAGTGCAAGAGAGACATGGACATACTGGAGAGAGCCCAACGAAGGGCCACAGAGATGGTTAAGAGACTAAGACCATCTGTCCTCAGAGGAGAACCTGAGAGAGCTGAGGCTGTTCAGCTTGGAGAAAATAAGGCTTAGGGGGATCTCATCAATGTATATAAATACCTGAAGGGAGAATACAAGGAGGACGGAGCCAGGCTCTTTTCAGTGGTGCCCAGTGACAGGACCAGAGGCAGCGGGCACAGACTGACACACAGGAGGTCCCCTCTGAGCATCAGGGAACACTTTTTTTTCTTTTTTTACTGAGAGGGTGACTGAGCATTGACACAGGTTGTCCAGAGAGGTGGTGGAGTCTCCATCCCTGGAGATACGCAGAAGATGTATGGTCATGATCCTGGGCAGCTGGCTCTAGATGGCCCTGCTTGAGCATTGAACCAGATGACCTCCAGAGTTTCCTTCTAACTGTAACCCTTCTGTGAAAATAGACTTTCAATTGAAAAGAGAATCAAAAAATTGACTGGGGTCATAGCATATGATAACAGCTTATCTTTGCTAAAGCCAACCATAGAAATAGGAGGTTTTACTTATATTTTTTTCATTAAAATTTGTTTAAAGATAATGCATTAATTTATGTATTTGGAAATCATATTCCACTAATGGAGAATAAGATGAAGTTCTTTCTCACTGTGTTTTATGAAAGATTCTAACCATGAACTTCCATTATCCAAGTGAAGTAAAATACTGTAGATAATAGGACTGGTGGTTAAGAATATTTTATATTGTAGAGTAGATGCACAATAGATGCTTAAATTCATGTATGTAAAACCAAATTAAATGTAACCCTCTGTCTTTATAAGTCTACACCATTAGTAACAACTTCTGAAGCCACAAATGGGTTCTGGAGATGGTGTAGGACAGAATACAAATTCTGAATTCGGAGCCAGCTTAGATTAGTAAATTTTAAGTTGCATATCTGTCATAGTTGTATGATGCAATTTTCTTCACCTCTTCTACAAAAAGAAAATCAAAAGGTTGCACTCTTGTAGTGTGGCTATGTATATATTGAGAGTTTAAAAAATATTGAAAGCTTAAAAAAAATGTTTCAAATGAATATTTAAATTGATTAAGTTTAAACTGCATAGTGTCGCCACTCTGTAGGGCATCTGTCTATAGATTGGTTGACCTAACAGTTGTCTGGATTTTCTGTCCACGTTACAAGGTGGTTATCCTAGTTGCCTGTTTCCAGTCTAAAAGTCTAGCTTTCCTTGGGTTCCCCTTTCTTTGTTGCTTGGATTTTGCAGTGCACAGTTTACAAAAAGGGAAACTTTGTAAAAAAGAATTTGCCTTCTCCGCCCCTCCCCCCCCCCCTTTTTTTTTTTTTCAAATAGTTTTCTTTCTAGTTTTCCAAGAAAGTGGCTTCCCTGTTGGATTTGTTTGAAAGCTTACTGTACTCCCAAAGAAAATTACTTTCTTGGAATTATTTAGAACTCTTTATACAAAATATGGAGGGATTTCTTCTAGATTTGTTTCTCAGTCTTAAAAGCATTCTCAGGAAACCCTCTTCAGATCAGTGTCATTCTGCTGGTTCAAGAGATGGTTTCAAGAAGTAGATCTTTATGGTGGTCTTTACCTCATTTGTTTGAAAACAGCATAATTACCAGTTCCCAACTCTCCATTGAGATAATTCTTATAAACACTTTTTATGTGACTTTATCTTTTTATCCTCCTTCACCAGAAAATGGAAAAGAAGGATGTTCATGTATGTTATTGCCCTAATAGTCAAGAGAGAGAGAGAATATTTAAGAGACCCTATGATTTCTCTTTTTTATATCACCCTTTTATCATGAGTCTCATGGAACTTCGAAATTTCCTATTTATCAGGTAAACTGTCATTTACGGAAGTGATTGCTAATTATTCAGTATTTGTATGCAGGTCATGTCTGATTAATATTTATACTGTGTCCCAAGATGTATTTTAACTAGGGGCATCTTCAGGTACTTTTACTATTGTATTGTTACTTATAATTTGAAACCTCTGTACTGCCTGCTAGGAGCTAGACAAATTAATTTGATCTCAGCCTCAGAATTAAGTTTCTCAAAGGGACAGCTACAATCATGTACATTACCCAGATTATAAGACTGAATTACAGCAATTTTTACTTCATTGGGGCACCCCTTTCCACTCATGTGCTTAGCTTCCTGGCAGCATATTAAGAGGACATAGTATTTTAGGAAAGTATTGCTAAGGAGTTGCAGTGTCTGTGAGCTAGGAGAAAACAGGGTTATAATTGATGATGTATGTTCCATCATAACGTAAAATACAGATTTTTAAAGCTTTTGGACTGATCAGTCCCTATATCATGTCCCAATAAGATGAAGATTTGTCTTTGGGAACCACTGAATGTCTTTATGGTGATTGCTCAAGTCAGTATTTTATGAACCACTTTAAAATCTGTCTTTAAAAAACCCCATACATTGTGTATATACAAGCTTGGATATAAACAGTTTACAGTAGGCTAGATAATATATTTATTCTGTAATTTGAAGGAGAAATGTTAACTGCTTATTGTAGAAATCCTTATTTTCTTAGTTTTGAATTTAGGTTTTCAGAGATTTGCATCTTTCCCCCCCCTTTCTAGACATGGTAGCTCTCAAATCCCATTTTGTTACAGCTTTCTGGGAGAGGGAGGTATGGAGCAAGAGTACTGTCTGCTTTTAGCTTAGGCCTTATGGAGGTGGGAGACACAGGTTGAATTGAGTTTAGTCTATATTGTGTATCTGCTGCTTTCACAACACATAGTTTTACAATGGGTCGTTAGACTTCATTATAAAAAACAAGTTAAGGAAATTACTTTAGGGTTGAGCCTTTTATACCTCACATAACCTTTGTTGATTTTGGTCATGTTGACCTGTCTGGTGAAGTTGCCCATCCATTTCCAGTTTAATCATTAACTAATATTTACTAAACTATTACATTGTCCTAATGTGGTTAGTAATTATGAATCGCTGATAGTTGCTGTGTCAGTCTGTATGAAAATGAGCAGATAAATGGTCCTTATGTATAGGCTAAAGAGTAGAATTTATACTGGAATGCCTATCTTAGCGTGAGTATTCATTTGAATGTCAGCATATTAAATGTATTTGTATGTTCTGTTTGATTTCCCTATAAACTGCTGATAACAGTAGATAAAATACTCTATTTTTTTCAGTTTCTGTGGTTGTGGGAAGAGTAGCTTTGACTTAAGAAGTTGATGACAAGCCAAATGAATAAAAATCGGAGGAGGCAGGAGTTCCTTTTTGAGGAAAAGTATAATTTGGCTCCCAGTCAGGAAACTGACGTTTGTGCCAAAGTGCAGCTTGAGGAGGGTCATAGGGAGGGTAGTGGCCTCACTAAGTCTCTGTTTCTGTTTGTACATCCTTTGAAAGGACATAGCAAGGGGGGACAGTTTTGGATGGGTTATTTTATTTATTTCACTGTGTGGTGGGTTGACCTTGGCTGGCTGCCAGACCCTCACCCAGCCGTACTCTTGCTCCCTCTCCTCAACAGGACAGGGGATAAAATAAGATGGAATAGCTCATGAGTCACAATAAGGACAGGGAGATAGCTTACCATTTACCATCACAGGCAAAACAGACGACTTGGGGAAAAAATAATTTATTTTATTGCCAATTAAAAATAGTGAGATGGTGAGAGACAGAAAACTAAAACTACCTTCTTTCCACCCCTCCTTCTTCCCAGGCTCAGCTTTACTCTTTTCTCCCAGATTCCTCCTTTTGAGTGGTGCAGGGGGACAGGGACATGCAGTTGGCCCATAACAGCTTTTCTCTGCCACTCCTGCCTCTCCATGCTGTCCCCCTGCTCCAGCCTGGGGCCTTGCTGCAGACTGCAATTGTCCAAGAACTGCTCCCGTGTGGGTCCTTTCCCTGGGGGTGCAGTCTTTCAGGAACAGGCTGCTCCAGCATGGGTCCTCCACAGGCTATGTGCAGTTCATGCCAGAAACCCTGTTCCTACTTGGGCTCCAGCTTCCTTAGGGTGCATCCACCTGCTCTGGCATGGTCCTCCACAGGCTTCAGGGAGACAACCTACTTCACCGTGGTCTTCTGCAGGGGAATCTCTGCTGGGGTGCCTGAGCACCTCCCCCCCCGACCCTTCTTGCACCTTGGTTCTCAGGCCTGTTTCTTACACTTTTCTTGTCACTGCCAGGCATTGTTCTGCCCTTGCTTACCCAGACTTTTCCAGAGGCCCCCACCGGTGGCGTGGGGGCTCACCTGTGTCCTGTGGTGGGTCTGTTGGAGCTGTCTGTGTTGGGCATGGGGCAGCCCCAATCTCTCCTCACAGAGGCTGTCCTGCAGCTCCCCCACTGCCAGTTCCTCATTGCAGGCACCCTGTGAACACTTGCTACGCCCATAACAATATTTCTGGGTAGTAGAATTGCCTTTTAAACTGAGATTATCGAAAGGTAAAGGTACTACCAGCAAAAGTTCTGTAAAGGGCCATCTTTATTTGACAGACTAAACAAAGAGGGAGGTGGTGTGTGTGTTGAAATTGTGTTTTCAATAGGCAGTATACAGAACTGCAGCTTGTCTGTAACTTGATGAAATAACTGGTTAAAAGATTCAGCATCACCCATTTGTATGTATTAATCCTGAGGTTAACAGCATAATCTGGTAAATGTCACCCTCTGCCCCTTTTCTTATGTCACTGGATTGGAAATTTTACAGCTATTCCTAAACAATTACAGATTTTTGTTGTCACCTGAGAAAATGGCTTTATGTGTGGAAAGAGTGTCATTACGAACACCAGTAGCATTATTTTTTCTTCTGTTAACTTGAGAAGTACTTTGACAACAAGCATTGACTTATGACATGAAGGTATCCCATCTTACAGTTTTTAAATGGAGAGGTAGTCATTCAGCCGAATGCTTCAATGAGAGCATTGGGTTGCATTTTGATTGCCTGTTTCCAACTGCTTAGGAAAAGTGTAATGTACTGAAGGAATGAATTCAAAACAGTAGTACCATTTATCTGTGCCAGTATCAATTCTGGGAGTTTAGCTTTCTGTGCTGAAATTTAAAGGAAACGGTAGAGCACAATGAGGAATATACAGTAATTATGGAGAAACTACTTCTGCAAAGACAGATTTTAATTGCTTTGGTAAAACATAAATAATCGTGTGGCTTCACATAAAAAAACTTAGCTGCTGAGGCAAGAGATTTCTATTGACATCAGTTGGTTTCTGTTCTTATGCCAAAGTTTACTGCTGTTTTTGCTGTGCCAATTCAAATGGTTTTGGGTATGCAGTGACTATTAGGTGTGTGAGACTATCCACGATCTTAGGTGGGGTTTGTAATTATTTTTCTCAATGTAGTTATTGATTCGGTTTAGAAAGTTGTTAGAACTGATTATCCTTCTTATGGGCGATATAGTGCTGCAGAAGAAGAAAGCAAGCAATGGGGGGAAAGATTGAAAATGTTAGTAGCAAAATTGTGATTGCTCATTGTTAAATGAGCCTATGATGTGCATGCAAAAGACGCCTTTTCTTTGAGACCCATATGTGCACTTTCCCACACCTTCAGTGAAGGACAGTCTTGCAACATCCCTGTTTTCTGTCCTATTCTTATCAGTTAGACTCAGCTGGTTTTAGCTCTGTTAAAGAATCTTCATGGCTGGTAAATGCAGAGTACCTTGTTCAAGCCAGTACCATTTAATTATCTATAGGACGAGTATAAGTAGATTACAAAGGAGTAGAGATGAAAATAAAAGGTTGCTTTTGCATACAGTGATAGGTTCAGCTCAGCGTTTCATGGCCAAGGCTAAATTTGTTCTATTCAACCTGCACACCCCAAAACATTAGGCAGGTTACTTGTACTGCTGCAGCTAGCCCTGACAATCCACCCTTCAGCATTTCCCTTCACAGAACACAGCCCATTTCATCTGATTCACAATTTCTTTTCCTTGAAAGTTTCTATACAAAGTCTCCTGAGGTTTTGAGCAGCAAGGGTTTGATCCTAATCAAATGCATTTCTTCACAGAGAGGTGAGGACAGAGGGTCAGGGGAACGCTTCCTGTAGTTGATTCTTTGTATCCTTCTGAGCTGTCATTGTAGCCAGTATTTTGAGTTCACAGCAGATTTAACGTTTAGTCACTTTTTCAGGAGGACAATAACATCACATGATCTCAGAATAAGTAGGGTGAAGCTACTGAATCTTGAAAAAACCCAAAAGTGCTTTAATAGGGCGTTTCAAGTGCTTTTGTTATGAGAGGGGAAAGTACTGTGGTTATGTCAAAAATGTTCTTGAATATTTATATTCTTAATTTAACTCTATGAAATTTTTATTTGAACAGTAATTCCTTATTAATAGTTATCTCCTTTTCTGGTTTACTTGTTGCACTCTACTGTTTTAGTGCTTATAGATATTGTTATTATTGAATGATACATTGGAGAAATACCAAGAATAAAGAGATACTGTAAGTTTAATTGAGAGAAAGCTGTGTGTGGATTTTGGCAATCTAGGCCACCTGCAGAGCTTTTTTTTCTGAGGTTTGTGAAGTGCCTCACTCTATTTAATCTTGGTTTTGCAATTACATAAAATGAATTTTAAAAAGCTCTTGTCTTCACCTGTGTGAGACTCATGGTCTGGAGTCTTCTGAAAGAGAATTTTTGGATGCTAATTCCCAGTGCAGGGCTTAGTAGATGTATATATTACAAGTTAGTAACGTACGTGCTGTTATGTGTAGTAATACCTGCACATTTCTCTGAAGCTTTCTTGAGTTGGCATAGGGTTGAAGTAAATCTTTTTGTGAAAGACTTGTGAATTATAGAGACTGGGTCAAATATACCGCCTGCTATCAGCAACCTGATGGGATTGGTTGCCTGCCCTGGGGCATGCTTTTTCCTCTGGTGCTGTGACACACAGGGGAAGATAGGTAATTCTGACAGCATTAGTCTGAATTATTCCCTGCCTTGTAATGGACCCAGTTCCTGCCTAACATCACTTGAAGAAGGACTTTGACTGTTATGTAACATCCCTATCTTCACTGATCTAGAGAATGAATAATTTGTATTAGTTGCTTGGCCAGGAGCAGGGCATGTATCTTCCAGTTAGGTTTGACTTTTCTTTGCTCCCTGTATTTACTTGAGCCAGGAAATCCCATGGATGACACTCAGGGATGCCTTCACTATGTAGCTAGCATGCTGCTGGCCAGCTGGGGTTGGTTTGGGTGGGAGCATTCACACAGCAAAACCCTAAACCGATTAGCATCGTTGTTTCTGCACTTGTGTGTGTCTGGCAGAATGTGATTGCTCTGAGGAGCTTGGGGATTCCTTTGCAGTCAGTCATGTCTGTTGTGGGATGGCTTGTTTGTGCTGCAGGGCAGGGAGAAGAGATGGGAGAGCTTGGGATCTGCCCTTGCTACATATGGGCTTTTGCCATCAGAGGTAGACCAGGCCTCAGGCTCTGAGCCTGCCTGTGCACTGTAAGCTCATCAGGGCTGAGTTTAAATCACCACCAAATTGAAGAGTTTTGGGCTCAAATATGAGAAACAGTCCAGGTTAGCTGTGGACTCTGTTAGGCAATTTGTGTTGCATCCTTATATTTCAGATGCTATTTTTTCTGTTAGTCTGGCCAGAAGATCTGAAATCACTTGTTTAGAAGGTTGTTTTTTACCCAGTAGTTACAGAGTTAGAAGAACATAACCCTGGAAATAAATCCAATATCAAAATTTTGTAATAGCTCCTGATTTGCCTCTTCTGCCTTTATACAATTTTTTTAAAAATTTAATCTTCCTAGGCTCTCTTTTCAATATGTTCTTGACTGGTTTTGTTACCTTCATGTAAGTTTTGAAAATTTTTGTCACCTTTTATATTTACTTGATACTCCTCTCAGTCTTTATCACTGTTCTTTGGTTCTTCTTTACACCTCTTCCTTATGTGTTTCTTTGGAGAAGTGTACTACTTTGTTTTCCTTTCATATGGCTTTGCCTTCCTTGGCTAACTGTTCCCATGTGCCGTTTTTTCCAGTGTTAGCCTTAAGGAAGGGAACCTCCGTGTTCATTAAGAAGTGAATAATGGTGGGAGGAAACATGTGCAAGAGTACATGAAATAGTGCTTAGTCGTTTTCCCTGAAGATGCTGGAGAAGATCAGACAGGTTGGTCAGAGACAGCTGGGAAATATAGAACAGTACATTGGCAGCCTTGTAGTGAGGAAAAAAGTCTTTCAGGAAATGGTGAATAACCTCTAAGTATAATGATGTAACTGGGAAAGGGAAAGAATGGCTGACAGAACAAGCTGAAAACAATAGAAATTGTTGGTGCCAAGGCTGGGGTTTCCTGCATCTTTGAGGATTTTCTTTAGACTCATGTTTTTGGACTGCTTGAGATACCTGCACTGAACTTTGAAGCGAACAGCTAAGAAATACTGCTCTGTGCATGGCTGGGAGTTGTGTCTCAGTGGCATGCTGTGTAGCTCCAGTGGGGTGTGCAGAGATGGGGAGGGACCCTCAGTGGATGCCCTCATCCATCTTTCAAGCAGATATTATTTCCCAGCAGCTACTAAAGGGTACCATCCTAAAGACTGAGTGAAGCTGACTGTTTTTTGAAATAGAAAGGTCTATTAATATCGGATAGGTATTTGCAACACTGATGGTCAGTTTTTAAAGTTAACTAAAGATGTTTAAGCCAGGTCACTTCACTCTCACTATCCTTGATCAAAATAGCAAACTACCAGTCCAGTTTGAATCTGTTTGTTTTAATATTGTTAACATGCTTCTGTAGGTCTAGGTCACAGGGGTCTGACAGTAGCCTGAGGTTCACAGCATGTTTAATGTTGTTACAAGCTTATGGCAAAGAAATTCCATTTCCTGTTCCCTGCATATATTTGTAATTCAAGATCAGGCATTCTCTATCACAGTCCCAAAGCACATACATCTACTATTAAATGTATATGTATATGCCATTAATACTATGTTAGTTTTTGTATCCTTTTTAATAAGTGAAAATATATACCTTCAAAATATTTTCATTCTGTACACTGGTTTATCAAACTGACACATTTAAAAGCCCCTTTTTAGACTAACAATAGGATTTAATATCATGATTAATTCGTTCCAACCTCATTCTCTCTGCAAACAATGCCAAGTAATGTGAATTCAGTCTACTGTCTTATATGTAAAGATGAGTTTAATTTTAAACAGTTCAGAAAAACAGAGAGCTCTGAATCATTTCAAGTTGTTTCTAGCTTGATTTTATTTATGCTTGATGTAAGTGATTCTGCTGTATAAATTTCCTCACTGGACTTGGTTAGTAGTATTGTTGTTTTGTAATCTGCATTAATGATCTATTAATTAGTGAAAAACTGCTCCAAAGCATGACCCTAAGTAGCTAATTAACCTTTTCAGAATTTTTTTTTTTAATAGAATTTTATCTACTAGTAGACTATGTGGAAGTAGATAATTTATCTTTACGGCAGAAGGAGTTTATAGGACTAGAATGTTTAGGCTCCGAAATATAACCCAACTAGATCTGTTTGTCATTAAGCTGTGTTTCAAAGCTTGCCTCTTCTAGTGAGCCATCAAAAAAAGGAGTGGTTCTTGTTTGCTATCTGAGATGAAGCACTCATTGTTATGGAAGTGGAAGTGTGATTAACTCAGTTTTCAAAAATGTACCAAAGGAAAAAAGAAACAAAACAAACGAACCAAAAAAGACTTTTTAAATTTGGGACACCTGTTTTGCTTTGTTAAGTTGTAATCTAACCTGCAAAGTCAAAGAAAAGGTAATTTAGTCAGATAAAATGCTTTAGAAGTAAAACTTGATTGCACTGTTTTGCCCCATTCTAAGCTTTGAAAGGATGTAATAAATGAGATTTAAAATTACTACTTTTTCTATTATGCTTGATGTTCTTGTGGGCTTTAATAATGCTTATTAGTCAATTAAAAAATAAAAATGTTGCTTAGCTTTTTCCTTATTGAAGCTGACAAAATATTTATTTTTAAGTTTTCTTGAAATAAGTATGGGGAAAAAAAGATCTACAGCATGTGAAAAAAGTATGATTCAGTGTTTATCGAGTAGTTTTATTAATAGCAACAATGCTGTAAACAGATGCTTTAGTCATTACTTAAAATGAAACAAAATAGTCCTTGTATGGAGTAGGGGAAAAAGGATTTAAGGTCACAATTACTTCAACTGAGCTTTTTTTTTTTTTTTTTTTTTTTTTTTTTTTAAGTTAAATTAAGTGTGCCTGCAGCACAAATCCCTGTAGTTGGATATGCATGTGCTGCTTGCTTTCTGGAGGCATTAAACTCTGCTAAAACTCATCTCCCAATACTGCTTTTTTATCCTCTGGTGCCTGTACTGAAAAGTACAGGGATGTTAGTTATCATTTTGAGTACCACCCAGGTTTTGCAAGCCTCATATTAACTTCAACTTCAGTGTCATTCATTAGGAATATGAGAAAAATGGTGGCCATATTTCCTGTAAAAAGAAGCTGCCATATTTGATTGCCAGGCCATAGATTTCCTGAGCTCAGGCGCAGCATTGGGGTGGGCGTTTACGTTCAGTAGACCATGTAGGAGGTCATCACAGAGCTGGGGGTTTCTTTCATGAGTTAAGAAAGTCTCTGAAGGTAAGAGAGGCTATAAATGAGTTATATATGTGCAAGTGTCCTAAGATGTTTTTTTTCCTCATGTATTTTTCGTAACCTGCCTGTCATCTGGAAGACAAGATCTGTAAGAAGGTTCAAGCAGAACTTTCGGTTAACAAGATTTTCTAGACTACTATACTGCTTGTTGGGTTTTTTTCTGTTCTCCTAAGAAAACATTGATTATAAAGTTGTGCCTCTGCACAGGTCTGTCATAATTTCCATTTCCCTCCCTCTTTACTAGTTTTTAGTTTTTAGAAATTAGACAAATTTCAAACATATTTATGGTAAGTTTTGTAGTCTAATGGATACACTTCTTCCATAAGTTCCATGGGAAAGTTTGCCTCTTTGATTAATGCAGTATGAGAAAGGGAGAGAATGAGCTAAATCCTTATTAGAGAGCACTAATTCACAGGGCTTTTGGTGTGAGGGTACGCCTTCAGAGGAGAATCAAGCTTCACCGATTCTGCACTCTGAGATATTACTGCGGAGGCAGGTTGTTTCTGTGCTTTGTTTTGTTTTTTAAATTTCAGAATGGTGGTTTGACCCCAGTTCTAAATGTGTGCATTTTAAATTTTGGGTATCTTGTTGTTATGTTGTTAAGCTTGATTGTTTTAATAATACTATAAATTATTCTACAGTATTTTCAGCCATAAATCCAAATACAGTTTTAATACAATAATGTAAATGAATATTTTTTAAAATAAACTGGTTTATTCCAAATAAACCACGGTATTAGGAAATACAAAAGGAATGTTCTCTGCTCATAATTTAATTTTTATGCCCACTGTAATGCAATCACTTTTGTTATACAAGTAAATAAAATGTTGCTATGCTTGCAACTCCTTAATGAAGCATTAGATTGGAAAGTAACTGATTGTATTGTGAGACAAAGATATTGCTGTTATTTTAATGAAAAGGGAGGACTGAATAATTTAGAAGACATTAATATCACAAGTACTATATTACTAAATTCACAGCAGGATCTAATGAAATTTTTTTCAAATGCAACTGTAGAAATAATGCCTTTTAATTCCTGTTGACATTATGATGTCTTCTTTTAGTATTAACCATTATAATATCAGGCCAGTCCTGCTCACTTCTTCATTAGATCACACTTTTGATTGAGAATTTTTATGTATCTTAAAAAACCTGAGAAAGATTGTATGCCAGAAGTAGTTTATTTCTAGGCTGTTGTTGCTGTATCACAGAAATAAGTATGCCACATTATTCAAAAATTATTTGACACCTCAAAACAGGTAGTGGAAGAAGACTTTAACTGATAGATGAATTTGTTTTCTAAACAGCTGTTGATGGTGTAAGTTAGAAGATGAGGTTGAACACGGTTTTTAATTGATCTGAACTGATTATCTGCTTTGCTGTGCTGGATGTAGCTTAGCTAGTACTTAATAATTTCATGCTTCCCTTTCCCTGCCCTCCCTTTTTAAGGAAAGTTTTTTTTTCTTTTTGGAAATACTTGACAGACTGTAGCTGTAGTTTCATGTACTACCAAAGAGTTTTCCAACTTAAGCAGATATGTGCTTTTTCTATTTCCTCCATTCCAAGTAGTGGTTACTTTCCCACTTTTTGTGGGTATCTAGTATTAGCTTTCCCTTGTTGTCCGTTATCTACCTGTTCTAGGCTTTGTGGAATAAATGATACAAGTCTTGTGTTTATAACTTGGTCATGTATTACACCACCTGTCTCAATAATATACAGTTAATTGTTTTTATTCTTCATTGTTAGATCTTGCTTCTGAATATTAGTGAATATGTGTCATTTGTGCTCTTTAAATATAGGACTGGACATGGTGTGACCAATTACTGTGTAGGCAGTTGGTGATAGATAGTATTTATTATTTAACTCTCTGAATATTACAGGTTTCAGGAAAGGAGCTGTGAGACAGTTTTCTGATATGCAGCCTCCTTGGTGTGGGAGGAATATGCATAAATCTTGGTAGTCAGTTTATCCATGAACATGTTTTCAGGATATGCTTCACAGCACTTTCCCTCAGACTTAAACAGTCAGCTAGCTTTGACTGAAATGTGTTGGTTCTCCATATAATAAGCTAAAAAATAATTAGTTGCTTATTACCTACTAATTCAGGCTTGAATGAAATTTTGGGGAAAAATATTTTAGTTGTGCCATATAACTTATTTAAATATTGCTATGTTGATACTGGCTCAAGAATCTGAAAATGAAACTGCTTAGATCATTTAAATTTAATAAACCAGAAAATGCACATGTGACAAGATAATTGGATGAAATAACTTGTTCATTTTAACATGATTTATTTTACCTGTCTGTATATTTTTAAATGCTCCAGCTGGTGAGAATACATTATTACATGATGTTCTCATTTTCAATCTTGAATTATAAACACTATTTCTGAAGAGCAAATCAAAACAAATATGATGGTACTTGTGCTTTGTATTGACTACACTTTTGTGCTTCATTTGAAGGTCATTCTGTGAGACTGTTGGGTCAGAAAAAGGATAATGGAAAACGTTTGGGGGGAGCACGACTGGATTTGCCAAAGATTAGGAAGAATCCACTGATAGAAATAATTTCCATCAATACAGGGTAAGAATCTTCCAAACTTACAAGACATTCAGTACTTCCAAGGAATTCAATTTATCTATTTCTGCAGGTATTCATATACCTTCTGGGGTATTACTCCTAAGTTATACAGAAGGAGGCAGGATGACCACTTTTAAATAGTAAAAGATTTTAAATGGCATTCTTTCTGGAAAATAAATCCCTGCTTATTTGCATACAAGACTACTTCTTCTCCAGGGCTGCATACAATCATGCAATCCTCTTTGTAAGTGTATCTAACTCTTTCTCAAAAGAAAAAACTCTTAAGAAAATTGGAGAAAAAAAAGTAGTTAGAGGGGTTTTTTCCTGTGTTCTTTTGATTTCTAAGGTGGCAGTCCTGGAAACTTACTAAGTTACAATCCTTAGTAACATACTAAGATCTGTAAATGCCATTAATATCTGTAAACACCTGATTGTCTTCCCAGACATCAATGGATAAATAAAATATAATTTTTTGCTTCTTGCCCCTCTTATATGTTTGTATAGAGTTATGATGCTTGTATTTCAGCCTTTTCTTTGAATAAGCTACCATCTGCCTATCAAGCAACTCTGGATGCCCATTTATCCATAAGACTACAAGCATTTTTCTGTTCTGTATTTCTGCTTTGAGGAATTCTATTTTAATCTTCTTTCCCTTGATGCTTTCCTTTTCTCAGCTTCACTTGGTTATCTCCCATTTGGTCAGTTTCCTAAATAAGACCAAAACAAAACAAACCAAAAAAACCTCCACACAAGTCTTCTGATTTTCCCATCTTCTCCAGCTTATGTAGTAATTTCCCAGGTGGTAAAATATAAAATGCATTGCCCTAGGCATCCCAGGTAGGTGTGAACTTACTGTCTAGAGAAAAAATGTGGTAGATCTTAGCTCTGTTTGTTTTGAGTTTAGTCTAGCATTTTCATAAACGTTTCATGAAAGAGTTTTGCTACTATCCTCCTTCTTACTTCCTTGTCTTTAAGTAATCTTGCCTTCATAATTTGCTGTAAAACCTAGTGTGCTTATTTAGGTCAGAATACCAGCTCAAGGCTTAGTGTGGTTACTTTTTCTTCCTCTGACTTAAGGTAAATGTAGGGGTGATATTTTATCATATTACTGAATTATAATACCTTGTTAAACTGCAGTTTAACGCACTTACTGTTTTTGAAGTCTGGATATGAGCTCTTTTTGTGCCGTTGCTTTTAAGTGATAAAAATTTTTTTCCCTTACTGTCTTTCCTGTTGAAGTCTTGTTTGTGCCCATGTGATCAAAATCTTTTTCATGATTAAAAATAAGAAATTCTTTTGTTTGTTGTGTCTAAGTTTCAGATGGTATAACTTTTTCTCTTCTATTAATATTTATCACAATCTAATGTTATAATATCTTTTTAGTTGTAAATATTGTCAGGGATGTAAACTAATTGAGCCATGGTCTTGTTTACGTGTCTTGATTTGTAGTAGTGCATTTAAGATGGTCAATGTATTACTATTTCTAATACAAGGTTATTGCTAGCCTAATTCTAGAGGCTAATACAAGAAGGGTACTGTACAGTATATACACTTGGCATTAGGTGGCTGATAAGAGTAACAACCCTTAGAACAATTTTTTTTTAATATATTTTGAACATATGTATATTCCTATTGGGTTTTTAAAAAATTATTTCCCAGGTCGATCAAACTGAAGACAGTTAACATATCCGTAAGGTGTTACCTTTGGAAAACCTTTTATTTAGAACCTGAGAGTTTGCAAACATTAATTACTGTACTTTAGTAGTTCTTGCTGTTCTCAGGTCACTAGAATATGTATTTTATATCAGGATAATCTAAAAAATAATAGAAACCAGAAAAATAAATTTACTTAATGGAGAATAAGGTCAAATGTGACTTGGTAAGACCAGAGCATTCCGAAAACCTCAAACAAACAAGCCAGTTGCAAAAGACATCTAAATTAATTTATGTCCCAGTCTGTTATATCGAGTGTTGAAGGAATCCTGTCTGTCTTGAAATACAGGTTTTCCTATCCTTTTCTTCCCCTTCCCCAACCTCTCCACTTGTGTTTTGCTGCTGACTTTTTTTGAAGTGTAGCTTTAGAAAGGCAGCAGTACTCAGTGGTTTCTGACAGTATAAAAATATAATCAGTGAAGAACAGGAGACAGTACATGTTACTCACTGTGAATTGACTGTGTTCATTTTATTATCTTTGCCTTTGTTGTCTGGCTATGGCAGTTTTTAGTACCGACACCACATTTGATCTGAGCTGTATTTCTCTGTGTAAAGATGGGAGAAAACTTTGAAGATTAGTTTTTGATACAGTGCTCTTTACTGAGAGATGAATTTGGATCAGACTAGAAGCTCTTAAAATAGTAAGAAATACTTAGTTAAAAATAGTGATTTCCTTTTTGGAAACACATTTGTCTGATGCTGTTGAGCGATAGTGTCTGGGAGCAGCATGAGCAGGGCTACTCTGTGAGGGAGGATGAGAAGGGACCCAAAGCTGTCACCAGCACAGACAGTGCCCACACCAATGGGACACCCTGTGCTGTGGTGCCTGAGCACTGTGGGCAAAGCTGAGGACTGGTAGTAGGATCTATCAGCTGTTCCAGACGTGGCAAATCATCAACCAGGGCCTGAGTCTACCCAGGGGTTCCAGTCAGGATCAAAAGGAAATGAGCTGGAGATACAATGAAGGTCTGAGGTCCATCCTCGTGATAAGCATGGGGCTGGAGGCAGGCATGGTATTTAAGCTCAAGCCAGGACTGGGGACACAGTCTTGAGCTTAACTGGGGCTCTTGGCCCAGAGTGGGCTGGTGGAGACAACAGCTGAGGCTAGTCAGGTCAGTTAGTGCCTGATGGTGCCCACAGAGGGCTGTGACTGGTGGTGGTATATTACATTAACATGTGGAGTCTTAATGAACTCTTGGCCTCTTCTTTAATTCTGTGGGTAAAGAAAAGGCTTGTTGAGGCATGTGTATCCCTCAGCCCCAAAGCGCCGGTGTTTTTGACAGCTCACACTAACCTCTTTCCCTCTTCAGCAGTGTGAATACCTTTATGTACATGGACACCTGCCAGCTGGAACTATTCTTCTGAGCATTCAGTAGGACCACTTTATTTTCAGGAGTCTTCAAACGTGCTGATTGCTAAGATATCTGTCATTCTCATGCAGCTGTGTCTGAGAATGTGGGTGCGATTGGAACGCAACACTGTAGAATAAGATTTGTTTCTTAAGACTGAGTCAAATACTCTTCAGTAATTTTGACTTGAGGCTTCTTGTTATTGATTCCTTATCTCAAACATGGAGGAGGAAAAAATTCCTATCCTGAAGGTTTCTGTCGTTGTATAACTGAACTTATTCCCTGCTTGCCCATGCACAAATGCATGCTTACATATGCACATGTATCTCTGTGTTTGGTTTCCTCAGACTGCTGCTGTACATGAGCCTCCTCAGCTGTTCCTTTGAAGGAATCAAGTCTCTCCTCTCAAGGGACAAACATACTGTATTTCCATTACAGTGTGTAGTCTTTAATAATAATAATTATAATAGTTTAAAGCAAACCAAATCCCCATTAGGTATGGAATATCTGTGAAGATAAGTGCTGCTTCTGTCCATTGTTGAGCCAGTTTAGAGTTTTCAGCTAGTGGCACATTTGTCCCTAAAATGGTGTGGCTGGTTAGAGAAGAATAAACACACTTTATACAGGGGACTGAAAACCAAAAGGAACATAGCAGTGTGGATGCATGCATTAGACCATCTTGGGAGCTAAGGTCTGGTGAACTCATGTTAAATTTGCAGTATGAACATACCCAAAGGGCCAAGTCTCTGTCCAAGTTTTCCTGTTCTCCCTCATCTGAAGAGCACTACATGAATCCCATATTATCTCATTCTCTTGTTACTTTTATAGATTCCCCTACTAAGCTACTGAGAAGACAGGGAGATGTTGAAGATTCAGCCTACAAAATGAGCATCTGGGTTTGAGTGTAGTTCTGAGGGAGTATAGAACCACAGTTGTACCAAGAGGACAGTGTAATTCAGTGGAAGCACCAGCAGCTTCTCAATCTGCACATCTGTGTGTGTTTCCTTCTGGAAGAAGGGCTTTTAAAAGCATTATTAAAATGAAAAGTAAATTAAAATCACCCATCCAACCAAGCCCAATAGATTATTCCTGTAGTGCTAGAGCATCTTACAGAAGATCCTCATGTTACTTCATCTCAGAAAGAGATATAGTCATAACTACTTTTGAGTCTCTAAATGCTAATTAAGGCATAACACTTCAAACTTAGTACTCTCAAAGTTGCAGAAATGCTGGTGGTCTTCTCACGGGAGTCCTTGCTAGCAAATCTCTGTTGAGAGTGAACATACACAGTAATGCTTAGGACTTTCTTTAAAAGTCCTTGATGCTTCTTGGTAATTTTGTAGAGTTTTTTTAAGCTATGCTTTGAAATTCTGTAGTGGTGGTCATTCAGAATGTTTCTAAGCTGCTGAGGGATCTGAATCTACCAGAAGAGGTGTTTTTTTTTAAAAAAATAATAATTAAAAAAAATAGTTCTATGTACAGTACTTTGTTTTATGAATCAAGTAACTGTTTTTTTTCCATCGTGGGAAAAAAAAAAAGTTACTATTGTCAATCCTGATGTTTCTAGGCAGGAATATTTCCCTGGTTATGAATTGTGAAAGGTTAAAATTCTATTCTTTCACCATTTCCTGTCTAAACAGCTTTTTCAGTTTTATGATGAATTAGGGAATATGAGCATTTAATTTTCTTGTAGTTGCATTTTAATTTTATATGAGACCACTTAATAGTCTTTCTATATATTACATTCCAGCAGTTGTTTAGGATCAAGTGTATAAATACCCTGGAGTTGTTGTAGGTAATTCTCTTTGTTTTGTGGTTTGTTGTTTGTTTTGTTTTGTTTTGTTTTTAAATTGTGCCAAAAAAAGGGACATAAACTTAAATGCTTTCAACTCTCTCTTTTTTTTTTTTTTTTTTAATGTAGATATCTAAAATATTTGACTTAGTTAACTTCTGTCACGTTCTAAAACTTCATAGCAGTAGATGGTTTTCTCCTTCCTTACTTTTGGTTAATAATCAGGTATGTGTGAGGTGTTACATTACAAAAAAATGTAAAATAATGCTGGTGAGAGGTCTGGAAAGTCTTTGGTGGTATGCATGGATTCATTTGGCCATAGGCATCATCATTGAATCAGTATATATTTCAGGTTACTTTCAGCATTAAAAGCAGATCATACTCTGTCTCTTAGCTGCAGTTGACTGAAATGTCTCATGAACAAGAAACATCAGTGGCTTTCCCCATAGGGCAGTACATAAGGAGGCAGTGACACCATCTCAGAAATGAGGGGTTTACAAACACAAAGATCAGGAAGAGAAGCACATGGCTCTATTTGTCCCCTTTGATAGAGGGGTAGTCACTGCTTCAGAACAGTTTCATGTCAGTATGCTGACAGATGTGGAGAGTCCAGTATTTATTCCTTTACCAGCATAAGATACTCCAGTGAGAGACTGAGGTCATTGGGATCATTAGAGGATACAGCTATTTTCAGTGAAATATGCATCTAGTTATTTAATCTGAAAATATTGCAGTGAGTCCAGTATAAACCAGGTTCAGGTATGGAAGCAGAGGCCCAGGGCCCATGACATAGGACTGAACCCTGTTGAATGCAGAGTTCAGAGATTGATCTGATACAGTTTAGGGTCTGTCTTTTTCTGGTTTTGTTTTACCTGATTGGCTCTTGTGTAACTACGGTGGCTTGGGCTTGTAGTACTGGTTCTGCAATATTCTCCTGCTGCTGTACCATTTCACAGTGCTGCTTCTCCAGAAGTCAGGTCTCTTCCCCTCATGTTACAATACTACTTTCCGCTTTCACATGAGACCTGTGTACCACAGAGTGACTGCAGATTCGGGCTATAATTAGGCACTGGAGCTCCCTGTAAGAAAGGGAAATGTGGTCATATAGATGTGGATTATAAAGCAGCACTCTGTGCTGATTATCTGCATATTTACCATGGTCTAGCCTGTCTGAAGAGTGATTTAAAATGAGTATTTAGCCAGGTAGTGTAGAGATCAGCTAGGATGCACTAGAATTTTTCTAGTTCTGGTAGCAAGTTACTATTTAGTAAGGCTGTAAAAAGAGGCCCTAATTGTGACTGTTAAATCCCTGAGCTCTTGCAGTGGCCTGTGTTGCCTGTCCAGATTTTTGGCTAATTGAACTGGCTGAGCTAGATATCTACCTTTTTTTGGCATTCAGTAAATGTCATCTGCACCTATGTGTCCACCTATCACTGTGTGTTTCCATTATCTCTGACTCCTTTTTAACTGGGGTGAGTTTTCTAGAGGTGCCATCTTGAAACCATATCAAAATATCTTTGATTGCTCAAGAAAGGATGTTGTGTCTTAAGTCTGAGAGCCATTGCCCTCCTGTCTTGAAGTTAGTGGAATGTTTCAGTAATAATCTCATCAGTTCAGCAGAAGAACTGCTATTGCTTTGGGTTTCTGTGTTTACTGATGTGAACGCAAGTCTATTCTCTAGTACAATGTTATCTCTAGATAAAAATATATAGGGAGATGGAAAATTGAAATCTTTCTGGTATGTGAAAAATTGGATTACCTACTGTTTGACAGTGATAGACTTGGGGGTTTTTGGCAACTGCTTATATACTTTTGTCTATCCAACTATGCCACAATGTTGCCAATGTTTCCATATTGCTGTCCCCATCTTGAATGAATAGTGAGTCTGAATTACAAATCTGTTCATATTTTGTGTCAATTTTTGACTGAATACTTAAGAGGGTGAGTTCCATGTCTTCAATTTACTTGATGTAGTTTGTTTGTTAATAACATACAGATTTTCTATATTTTAATGTTTAACTTTTCAAGATGCTCATGTAAGTGACACTGCAGTTGAAAAGATTTTGATTTTAGAATACAAGATCAATACATGTTTTGATTTGCATTTAATATGCTTGGAAAGACAAAATAGTATTTATTCTGATTATAATAATATGGTTATATAATATTATCACATATCTACTTTTACTTGAATTCAAAATAAATGCTTAGAGCAAACTCCCCAGGGAATATGAAGTGATCCAATTACTTTGACCCTACCTTAGCTTATAATATTTAAATGGACTTCATAACTGTTTAGCCCAAACATCTATGATGTGCCAGAGCCCATCATACCAGTTACCCTCAGAAAGCAGAGAAGGTATAAAATGTGGGAAGATAGTGTGTTTTTGAAGGAAAGCTTTGCATTAGGCTTTTTGTTTATATTTTAATCAATATTTGCATGTACATATATTTAGGTTCTGGCTATACTATATACTGAGCATGTATTTCAACCATGCATATACCAGAGATCAAGCTGTTCTGCTTTGGCACACTTCGTGAAATATAGAAAATGATAGATGACACAGTTGTGTGCATCTATATGGAAGACATTTTAATTATAAAATCTGAAAAGCTGGTATTCTAAAGCTTGCAGAAACCACACTGGTGTAACAGAGGGAGAAGGAAAAACAGTTGTTTACAACAGAAAGTTTTAACAGTCTACTTTTTTGCCTAAGGTCTCTTTCCACTGCAATTTACTGTAACTCACATCCAAGGTCATTATTTCCTAATTAGTTATTTAAATAGCATATTGGTAACATTCTCTGAGAGATTGCTTTTTCAGATTTTGCTAGTTTCTTTCAATTATAATAATTCACATTTGAAGAATGGAAATTAAATCTATAACTGTGTACTACATAATCTGTAGGTGTACGTGCTAAAAATTTTACTGAGAACATGGCAAAAAATGTATTTCTTATCAATAGAGGTGATAAGTTGGTGTGGCTGACATTCTTAGCAACTGTTGTGGTTGTAGTCATTGCTGTTCTCTGTGTGTGTCTGTCTTGTCTGTGTCCCCATTGCTGAGAATGTGCCTGCTCACCTATACTTCCTCATGCAGGGTAAATGAGAAGTATTGCATTTTACTAATTATCTTCCTTGAGTAGAAAAGTAATTTAAGAAAGCAGAAAAGAAAGTAGTTGGATTGGGACCAGGAAGGAACTATTTCCTCCCTCCTGAGTAGCTTGATTGCTGTCTTCCCCTAAACATCAGAGGTTGCTACAGCTGATTCTGTAGAGTAGACTTGTACCTCCTTCAGTGCCAAAACCCCCCAGTCTCTAGAGTCGATTAATGGGAACTGCTTATTGAAATCAACAGCTGAGGGAGGGCAGGAGGAGTTGCCCCTTTGGCTATATTAGTATAATAAATTCCCTTCTGCTGGGAAGGTAAAAGCTGTTGATGTCTTCAGTTTCTCTTACTGTTGCACATGGTTGTTCTGCCATTTGTGCTGATCTGTATTAAACAAGATTGCTTTGAGTAGTCAATATGTTATAGATGTTTTGCAGATTCTTCTAGAATAAATGTCTGCTACCATGCTAACCTGAAAGGATGACCTTGAATTCAAAATGATCCCTCACAAAAAGATGTTTATACACGGAAGGTTTATTACATACCTGTATTCAGTATATAATTTGAGTATAAAGTTTTCACTGTTTGCCTGAAAGAAGGGTTTTTTTCCTTTTATGCTTTATGACTGTTGTCTTTCAGCTTTGTACACATCATGATTTCTGCTGCTGTTACTTTCTTTATGATACTACTTCTTCCCTGTTTTTAGAGTTTTAACTGCTTCAACTCACTTCTTTGAACTTCAATTCTACCCATGGGATTTTAAGTACAAGAACTTGTGAAACTCTTCAACTACAACTTCTGAATTTCTCTAATGTCATGCTCTCTTAAGTCAACGACAAAGTAATCCTTTACTTCTTTACTTTCCCTATAGGGATTAGAGCATGATCCCCTACCAAGAGTAATTTTGAGAGAAAAAAATATTTTAAGTTCAAAGGGTCTTTAAACATTTTTTTCACTAGTACATCAAATACCTGCAGTTGTGACATCATTTGTGGTATGACTTGAAGACTAGTATTTGTCTTTCAGATTATATTTTTCTTTGCTGTTGTTAAATGCTGTTTGAATGGATCTAGGACAGGCATGTTTTTCATGAATAGCATACGTTGTGTCCTATTCCAAGAAATGTTCAGCCAATCCTTCATTAAGTTTACTGACAAATGATACCTAAGAATTATTCCACTAAATAGTTGTTTCTTTGGCATGATTCTACCAGTCAAAATGACAGAGAATGGCAATTCCATACTATCTGCTAATACTATCAGCTGTTATTATGATGATGGATTCTACACCTGTTCCTTCACTGGTGCAATCTGATGACATGTCAGAGTAAATGGCATCTAATCTGCATCATCTGCTTGGCTCTTTATGTAGTCCAATCATATGTTCTTCTCATGCTGTGAGTTTTGTTCAGTGGAGTCAGAAGGTACCTGTTGGTTAAATTCTTTGACATAGGCAAAAATCACTAGGACACGTTGTATATACCAAGTGTTACTGGCCTTGAATTCTTGCTGTGCAGTGTTTTGTGTACATGTTACTTCCTGAGCTCTCAGTTTTTGAGAAATGAGAAATACTGTTTGTACACATAAATTCTACAACCATTTTTTTCTGGGTCATGGAAGCTTCCTTTTTTGAGTCTACTGAATGACTTCTGAATTGAGTTAGAAGAAAATAATTTGTTTTGATTGTTTCCATTTTTGCAAGTTTGCCTCCCTGAGGTTATTTCCTCTCAGCCTCACAAATTTTAACTTTTTCTGCATATAGTGCCATCATGAGTTTAAAATTTGCATCAAACCTTTTCCATATACATGTTGATACATTTCCTTCTGCTCTTGTACTTCTCATCTTCCGAAAGTGCTATTTCACAGTTCACTTTAATATTCAGGAAGACGCATAAAAGTTGCCAGAAATCACTGTGCAATTCTCTAAACTCCAGTACACCACACGACTTGCAATTCAGAAAAACAGCAGCAATCACATGCTCCAACTGCGTCATCTTATTAAAAATCTGGGCAGCTTCAGGCATATTTGTGCTCCTTCGTCACTAGGTGGCTTCCCACACTGCACAGTTCTGTTACTGTGTTAACCCAAGAGGAGGATCACCAGAATTGAACACAATCCCTAATTTTCAAGTTGAAGTATGTGGGGAAGAGGTTGTGGGGGGAGAAACATGCTTGATTTCATTTTGTGTAACTATTTCCTGCAGTTTCAGACAGTTCCTTTCAATGCTACATTCCTGATTAATTTGAAGAATGATTTAGAAAATGAGATGGTTTAACATATTGGAATCTGATTACAGGTTAGCATACAATATTTAAGGTGACTTCCTGCCTGCCTTTTTGGCAGATGCTTACGTATAGAAGTGGTTTTGGATCACACAACAAGCTATGTGGTCTAGTGTGCTTGAATCAGAATAGATCATTTTGACATTGTTTGCAGTTTCATATATCCATAATTCTGACATCAATATGCTTTCTGAGGTTGGAGATAAAGTTCTCCTTGTTCACAAGAGCATTCATTCGCGTCCCTTAACGCCCACATGTGTATTTCCTAAGGGAAATCTGGACAGAATCCTGAGAAACATTTTATTCGTTTCTCAGATTACAGTAAATACGGAGAAATAACTTCATATGTCATACTTATAATTGATATTGTGTGGCCTTTAGTCCCAGCTTTTCACATTGAAAAAACTCCAAAACTAGAAAAACAAGACAAGCACTAGAGAAGCCATTGTTTTGAAAAAATACTGTATTGCTGAATGTTAGTTTGAGAAATGTCTGTGCTTTTACATACTCATAATTCTGGGGGGTTTAAGGGCCTTTTTTAGTGTCATACAACTTCAGTGTTAAAGCTAGGTGCCCATGTCTTTGCTGCTCATCAGCAGAATCAGAAAACTTTTAGTTCCCTAAAAATAATAACCTCTTTTGCTAGTGTTGGTATGACTTCTTAAATGTGACTAAAAATGAAGAAGACTTGTCAAAGGGTCTTACTGAAGTGTCTCTTGTACCCTTCTAGGTAAGGTGGAATTTTTTTTGGAGACATGATAGAGAAATGTGTTAAGGGATGTGTGAAAAGAAAAATCAGAATTGGGAAACATTTTGTGCTTGAATTTGTTCTTAGATTTGACCTAGAGATAGTTTTAATTGAAAAATAGTTTGAGTAATATGGGTGGGTTCCAAAAAATATATATTTTGCATTATCCATCAAAGTATATGAAGGCATGTTTTTATGGTATTCTCATCGACTTCTCTGAATTTGTAAGACTTGAAAAATAGGGAGGAATAGGACATTTGAAGGTACTTTTAAAAAAACCCTAAGAAACAATAACTGAAAAATTAAGATTGTGCTTGACAGGTAATATAGGTGGCACAAAATCCAATGTAACGTGTTCAAAGATGATTAATATTATTTTAAGTGTTTTGTATGTGATAGTATCTTTCTTTCTATGCCTTCTTTATAGGGGAAGAAAAAACCTGAAACTTAACACTCTCTAATTTTGATATTTATGCTGAAGTTCAAATAAAATGAGTTTTTAACTGGCTACCTTATAAGGACCTTAGTTTATTTAAATAATTTATGTCTCTGTTATAAATGCGGTGTATATTCTTTTATATGTTTGTATAGCAAATACATTTTGAAATATGGATTTTCGGTGTGAATTGAAATTTTTCTCATTGAAAATTGAAAAATTTTTTGTTAATGTTACTGAAAAGTCTCACAATTTGCACATTTTTCTGCATTATTATTCTTGACTCATTCTTGAAGTGTGATATAATTTTTAAAAAATCAGATTCCTAATTGTAAAAAACAAGTTACACTGAATTAAGTAATAGTTTTATTGGTGCTTCAAATACTAAACCAAAAAAAGTAAAATGCTTAGAGTGGATTTCTGTGCTTCTTCTTCTGCTTTTAGTACAAGATGCATGTAAGAAGAGTTAGCGCTTATACGAAGAATAAATAAGTTTAAAAGAGGTACTTGAGGGGTCCCCTACCCTCAGTTAGGGAATTTAGGCAATAAAATTTTAAATCTTTGTGGACATACAACTTTCTCCAGCAGGGCGGCTTAGTAAAAACCTGTTGAAATATTTGCTTTAAATTTTCTTTTGACTAGTTGTCTTAGTTTCTATTTCACAAAGTCCAATCTTATCCAATAAGTCAAATATATGTTTACTAAGTATCTGCTTGTTGAGATGAGATTGAGCTCTTGAGTTTCTGATCTCTTCAGGATCAAAATATTCCTTGGCAAGCTACTGCTTTAGGACCTGAGGGTATTCAATAGATCCCCCAAACGGCTGAGGTGTTTCTGCACTCCTGTGCTGCAGAGCACCATGCAGTACACCTTCACTAAATGGGGAGAGGGGAAAAAAACCCGAAAGTAATGACAAACAAAAGGTAATTCCTTCCTCTGTCAACTGGATACCAATTATTTGATGGCATGGAGAGCCATGTCTGTTTCAGGTTTTTATCTAGAAGATGACTTCTTTTCGAGTAGAATACAAATACAGAAGTGAAGATCTGAGAAGTGACTGGAGACAGTTCCACCTGACTGATTCATGGTTGTATTTGGAATTAAGTGAACTAGATTAATTCACTGACTAGAGAAGGTATTTTACATGTAAATCATCTTTACAGAGATTAGCCATTAGTTCCCTTATTTGAGTTGTCATCCTTGTTTTTCTTAAGTCCAGACTCAACTGAGAGAAGAAAAAAGAACTATTGATAGTAAAATAAGATCTTAGATGCATGTTTAGACTGTAACAAAAACCAGTTGTATTTTTTTTTTTTCCAGTGTGCTAATACCTGTTATGCTCTGAAGAGTGTGGAATGAGGCTTGTAGAAATGTTCTGTATTCCCTTCTGCTCTGATGCTTAGTAATAGCATAAGATGTGCTGAAGGCTTCAGTCAAATGAGCACTGAGTACTGTGTCTAGAAAATGAAGATCAGGTATTTCTGTGTCTCCTATGAAGTGTGTCGATAGCCTATAAAACTCCCAAAAGTAAAAGCTGCCATCAGTATCTCAAGTACTGTTCCTGAAGTGTTTCATAAGTCTGATGGAGGTCCTGACTTACTACATAAAACATCTTTACAAACATGCAAGATCTATATGGATCGAGTTTAAATATGACAGTTAATAGTCAACAGTATAGTATTAGCTCATGTATATCATCATGTCAAGGAGACAGGTCCTTAAACCTCTGTTTAATCTGTTCTTTTTCCTTTGGCTTTATTTCCATGTTTAGGGACTCGTATAGCAAGAATATGAATCCAGATGAAATATCCTTGGCAACGTGTGCTCATGTGATGAAAAGTGGAACTGTGTGTATGTGATTCCTGTTATTTTTTTTTTTTTTTGAAGACACAACTGCAAGTCGGAAAGCTGGTGCCTTCCTGTTTGCTTATCATTGCCAAGGAGTTGAGAAACGAGGCTGTCCTGTTGTTGGGATTGTGTCAGTGTTACTCAAAACAGGATTTATCCTTACAGATGGAGTTTAATTGTCTGACTTTTTTGAATTATAGAGAAATTTTCTCTGCAACTGCTATATCTGGTTTTGATTTCAGGTGAAAGAATGGTTACTCTTGAAGGAGTGGTAGTAAGAAGTGAAAACTCAATTTTTTTCATTTTTAGTCATGATTAGTTACAGTGGTTTACTCTTTTTTAGAGTTACTGTTGGTTGCCATTTTTTATGGACATTTTCAGTCTATACGTCAGGAATGAGTGGGGACTTGAAGTCTTTACTCTGTATCTTGAATACATTGAATGAAGTGGAGGAGTGTGCTACTAGGAATATGGTTAACACCTTTGCCTCTGAAACCTAATATCACCTACTGACATGGTCTTAGGTGTTTAAGTAAAGCACAAAACTCACTGTGAGATTTGCCTAAAATACGAAACACTATTGCGTGTATCTCGTTACTTTCTGTTTAAAAAGTGCAAACCACATTTTTAAGGCTTATTTTCACAAACAAAAGTACATGATAAACATGAGCCAGCAGTGTGCCCTTGTGGCTCTGGGGGGTCTTCTCAATGTGTTTAAGTACCTGTTGTGGAGGGGTAAAGAGGACAGAGCCAGGCTCTTCTCCGTGATGCCCAGGGACAGGACAAGAATTAATGTACACAAATGGAAATACAAGAAATTTTAATGTAAGAAAAAACTTTTTTACAGACGTGATCGAACACTGGAACAGGTTGCCAAGAGAAGGTGTAGAGTCTCCATCCGTGGTGATTCTCAGAAGCCATCTGGTCATGATCCTGGGCAGTTGGCCCTAGGTGGCCCTACTTGCTTATGGGGGTTGGACCAGATGACCTCCATAGTTCCCTTCCAACCTCAACCCTGTGTTGATTTTTAGCCATGGGGGAAGCTCTTGTGCTGCTGCTTTCATGTACTGCTTCATACCATGGAATTGAGACTGGAGAATATGTTTATACTATATCAAAGTAAGCAACTTAAAGCAGTCCAAGTGTTGTGTGCTGAACGAGCTCCTGGCAAGTCCTGCTATGAGGTGGCTAGACTTTCAAGTGAGGGCTTGGACTAGATAATCTCCAGAGGTCCCTTCCCACCTCACTCACTCTGATTGTGATATGTAAATAAATATAAACAGCAACAGAAACACCCACAAGGATTTAGCTACAAACACTATGCATGTTAGTACAGTTGTTTAGTACTGGTGGAGACCTTCACTCCAGACATAAGTGTTGTGGTTTGACACTTCAAAAAAATAATACCCTAAACGAAGGGCTCCCCATCCCATGCAGAATACATCCCCATTTCCTGACCTAACATAATTTCCTGTGCAATCCTGTAGGCCTGTTCAGCCTCAGGAAAGAGGAATTCTGTTTCCAAACACATTGCCTGCGAGACAGAGTCAGATATTCCCAGTGGAAATATATACCCCAACCTTCTGTCTCTGTAACTTAGCTTGTTGAATTTCATCAGCTTGATTTACAAGAAGACTTCAGTACTTTTTAGAAAAGAAAAAAAATCTTTTTCTGATTTCCTCTTGCAAAACATAAGGCTTTTATTTTTCCTAAAGTAACCATGTAGAATTTTGGGTTTACAGTTTATCTTCAAGGCACTGGATGAGAAGTAGGATTTTGGCCTCTTTTTTTTTTTTTTTTTTCCCTTTTTTTTTTTTTTTTTTTTCTTTTTTAGTAATTTTGTTGATCTGTGTGTGTACTTTGTGAAAAGGAGCTATTTAAGCAAAGGTCAAGTACAAAATTGTCACTCATCACATGCTTATCTAGCTTATTTTTAAACTAATACACAAGTGTCTGAGTATCACATGGTCTTTCTTGCATTTCAGTCTGGTGCCAGACTTGGTGTCTTTTCTGTTTTTAAGAGAGAAATGTCTAGTGGTTTTTGTTTTCAGTATGTTTATGAGTCATGTATATCATATAATGTTGCTTTGCTTCTAAAGTTTAATCATTTTGCAGAAGGTAGATGGAGTCTCCACATTTTAACTTGGTATTAGGCTGAAAACTGCAGCTGGGGCATGTTTACTGAAGGGTTTGTTTAGTCATTCACATTCCTGTGTTCCAACAGTTTGTTTTAGATCATTTGTTAAAGAGCTTAAAGAACAACAATTCCTTTTACTATTGGTGTAGAGGTTTTTTTCTGCAAGCTAGGGTTTTTTAATTTTTATTTTCCCATTCCAAAACTATACATTTCTTTCTTTTCTAAATAGCAGGTATGGGTAAAATAGTATACTGATTTAATATCATTACTTAAATACATACTGAAACTTTTGTCTTTTGTTTTAGGAATAATTCTTTAGCTCAAAAGTTACTATATTTTATTTTACTTGTGTTTTTCATTTACCACTTAGGTGAGGAATAGTGTAAATGGAAGTTTGAAGTAGTAGAGGGAAAATGTTATTACAGGTTAAACTCTGTATGTAACTATCCACATCTTTAGGAAAGTTCAGTTGTATAGTTCAGCACTGTTTAAAGAATTAACTTACAACTCTTAATTCACAATAATATAGTGATGTCTGTTCACCAAGCACACTATAAACATTTAAATAACCTTTGAATTCTGACTAAAGGGTTGATAGTGATGTCTTCACTAGGGTTATTAATTTTGCTTGAACAAAGACGTAAACTAACGTGCTTATTGGCTTGTATCTGCAGTTTGTAGGGAAATAGGTTTGCAAGGCAAAGTCTTGCTGTATCTGCAGCTGATCTCAGAAGTGTTTCTTGGACATGTTCAAATCCTAATCTAGCAATTTTTTGCGGAAAACAGGCCATGTACTCAAAGTTTAGAAATATATGTGTGTGTATATGAAAGCACCAAAGTAACGTAGAACTTATACTGAGTGTTGTTTAGTTCCTGTCCTTTTTTGTATAGGTTCCCTTCTCATGTAGATGTTCTGCTAATGCACCAGCCCTTGCATCAGTACTGAAAGCCAAGCTAGTGCTGACACTTTACACCAGCTAATATCTAACCTACGCATTCTTTGTGAGTCAGACAGCTGCTGAACTCATTGCAGAGGCTATCATGGGAATTCTAATCATTACACTTAAACTAGACCCTATTCCTGTATTACCAGTTCATTCTAGCAGCTTTATGTACTTTAGAACTGTTGTTTCTTTGAGTGGAAGTACAGTGAGGAGGCAAAGCTTGTAGTATTAATGTCAAATATGGGAGTGAAGTCATACATCAACTAATGGTCAACTAAAAAGAACAGAAATTTTATGGGATGCTATAAAAATATTTTGAAAAATGGAAGTAGGTATGAAGTGATGGTACTTCTGGAAGGCGTTTTTTTAGACTGTGTGTTTCTGTGATGGCAAAAGGGACAGTCAAGGATTGTGTTTTACTATGGTATCTTTGTTATTCTTTGACAGTTATCTTCTTTTCTGAACATAACTGTGGATGAGAATTCATTTCGTTGTCCCTTGTTATCTATAAATACAATTAGTTTAAACATAATCTGTATCTAAATTGTCTTAATCAAAAATGCCATCTATTGGGGGGGGTAGAATTGCTGGATGAGATAAGCGTATAAGTATATAATTAATGCAGGTAAAACAAGCATATTTTAAGTAGGATATTTTTCTTAACACTTGTAGCTAAGAACTTTTGTTTAAACATACATTATTCAAAAAAAGTTCCAAAAATGTTTGTGGTTGGAGAAATGCCCTCAACCTAGCAACTGAATTTCAAATTCTACAAAAATAAGGATATTCCTGCTGTGAAATGGTGTATATGATGCCGTGCTCTCTGATACGTTGTACAAAAGCAGTGCTGAAACACAACCAGCCAAAGTAGACCTGTGTGTTTGTTGTATATTTCTGTTAAGGCGAAATGCATCTTTGTGAGATTTCTCTGTCTCACAGCTATTAAAAGACTAGGAATGAGATTTTTCAGTGCTAACTGGTTTTGTTTCTTTAGCTGTATTTCAGATTTCCTGGGTGTTTGTGTTTATTACAAAGCCATTTTGCTTTTAGGATATTCAGCTGCATAGGCTGGTTCAGTTACAATACCTTCTGCAAATTAAGACTTGGTATTCCTTATGATTGTAATAAAATGAATTTAATACATAATGCTTACAAGGCTTATGTGGGAAGATATTCTTGGCAAAGCAACAGGTGCCTGATTTGTGTATATTCTTTTAAATAGCACTTACTGCTAATTATGTCTCATAAAGGTAATATTGCTATACCTAACTCTACTTAGAATTCTGTTATCTACTGTCCTGCTTCTTTCTTTAGGAGTATCTGGGGTTTATCTTAAGAATATGTTGAATACTTTATGAATATTGTTGAATATTATATGTTGAATTATTTTCTTATGCAGTCAATATATGGATAGAAGTCATGCTTTCTTTTGAAATGAAGTTATTAAAATAATACCATAAATATTAAAAAAATACAGTAGCTTTTTTATGTTAGTCTAGATCAGCTGAATGGCTTTATTTTCCAAAGGGAATAATGCTCTTCTGAAAAGTGAAGCATAAAGAGAGACCTATCTCTTTTGATTCTAGTAGGACTAGAAACTTGGATTCTACAGTTTGTATAAACTGATTTAGACATGAGCACACATAAAAACTTATTGCACATCTGTTCATTGAGGGACTTTTCTTTGTTGTTTCTACAGTATGTTCAGGGTGGTACCCCCCCCCCCCCCCCATCAATTTCTTTTGTGTGTGATGCAGCTGTGTTTGCAGAAGAGAGTTGAAGATTCTTAATTGATTTCAAGTTAAGTGAATTCACAAGTTTAAATGTGGCCAGACATAATTCATAATAAAACTGACATATTTTACCTTTTTTTGATAAGACTTGTTTGTGATTTGTGTTGATTTGAACATTTCAAAAGAATATGGAGACACACAAATATACTTCACTCAGGGGACTAAATTACGGGCTTTGTCCAGTTACTGTCTGTATC
Organism: Athene noctua; assembly: GCF_965140245.1. Taxonomy (NCBI): domain Eukaryota; kingdom Metazoa; phylum Chordata; class Aves; order Strigiformes; family Strigidae; genus Athene; species Athene noctua. Next base: position 100,854,746 of record NC_134038.1, read on the forward strand.
ACTCTAAAGGTTAAAGGCATATTGATTAGTGTTGCATGTAAGTGAAGGATGTCAGGAAACAAAGTGCAATTTTAAATGGCAGTTCACAACTCCATGGACATGGAAGGATGCCCATGTACCCACTTTCTCAGTGTCCAGTGTATGGATACAGTGCCCCTTCCCCCTATTCATTTATCCTGTGGAGGAACATGGGGAAAGTGGAAAACATAATTTGCGTAGAAATTATTTCCTCTGTTGCCGTCTCTAAAATCAGGGAGTTTTAATTGTTTGGGTTTTTTTGGTTTTCATCGTTTGCTTGGGAATATTTTGTTTGTAACTGGCTACTGGCTATCTGCTCAAAAAAATCTGCCATACTTGTTTCTTTGTTAATGTTGGCCCTTAAAGCGCTGTGGTGTACTTATGGACAGCCTGTGAATATCACTTTAGTATCACACTCTAAATGTATTTAATAACAAATGGAATGAAAATTATTAAAAGTTAATACTGTTTGTGGTATCTTTCATTTAATGTTCTTCCCTAGTTCTCCTTGTGAAGGCTGGACTTGATCCTTCTCTTCATTGATTTCTCATCTGGCTTTTCTTACCCCTGTAAAGTTGAATCTAACATTCCTGAAGTGTTCAAAGCACGCTGAGCTTCTTGTCTGTGGGTCTCTTACACGTATGTGTGTGCACACTCATCCATGTGGATAGACCTAATCCCGGAGCAGAGGAAGTCTTTGGGCTCTAGAAAGGAATAGTGTTCTTGTTGGGTTCCAGTATCTCAGAGATATGAGGTTACTCTGGTGCAGCCTGTTCCAGTACTTGACAACTATCATGGTAAAATGAAAGTTCTTTGGTCTAATTACAGTTTCTTGTATTACAACTTGTGTGCATTGCTTCTAATCCTATGACCTTGAACTTCCAAAACCAGCCTGGCTGTGTCTTCTCTGTATGCTCCCATCAGCTGTTTGTAGATGGCAGTAAGATCTCATCCGAACAATGAGTAAGTCAGTTCTCTCAGTGTCTCCTTGTATGCCATGTCCCTGAGCCGCCTAATCATATTGATGTCTTTCCTGTCTACTCGTTTGTTACTTTATGTCAATGTCTGCCTTGTTCCAGGCAGCTCAAAACTGAACACAGCACTAAAGATGCATTTTTGCCTTCTTAACAGTCAAGGGCATGCTGCTGACTCATGTTCAGTTTGTTAGACCCCAATGTCTTCCTCCACAAAGCTGTTTTCTATCCAGTTAATTTCCTCCTTACCTGCACTTTCGCCTGGGGCTACTCTATCCTGGATTTTGGGCTTCTTACTTGCCGTTGTCGAACCTCATGAGGTTCCTGTTGGCCCATTTCTCCAGGCTGTTGATATTCCTTTGCATAGCAGCCCTGCCCTCTGGCATGTAAGCTGCTCCCCCCCACCTCCATCTTGGGATTTGCTGCAGATGCATTACATCTTATGTCCTTAATAAATTCAGGAAATAATAGTGACCACAGCATCAGTCCCCGAGGAACACCAACATTAACCAGCCACCCGTTAGACTTTGTGCTGCTGACCACAGCCCAGCAGTCCAGTTTTTAACCCACCTTGTTGTCTACTTCTTCTGTCTGTATCACAACACTTTGGTTTTGAGGATTCTATAGGAGACTCTGGCAAAGGCCTGCCTAAAATCAAGGTATGTGACATCCCCAGCCCTCCCATTCCCACAGGGTCAGTCACCTCTATGGAGAAGGCAAGGTCAGGTCATGTCTTTTTCTTCAGATAACGCAGCCTCACAAGGAAAATGTAATTTTAACCTGTGTTTATAAAAGCAAACAAGCCTCTTGTAGTATGATGTCATCTTCGTGAAAGCGCTTCTGCAGGGAAATTGTTGGGTGATACTTATTGAACAAAAGGTTCATGTTCTTTGCTAGGTTGTCTTGCTGGCTCTGTTCAACAGCCTGCGCAAAACAGCCATCATCCAAAAGGTTGGGTCTTTTTAAGAACATGGTTAAAGTTGAAAACCTGTTTCAAGTTACCCATTGCTGATAATGTTGTAGCCAGATGTAGCTGTGGAAATAGAAGGAAAATTTCCATTTAAGTGTTGACTAAGTCCTGTAAACAACTGAATTACTGAGCTACTTTGTGTTTTGTCTGTCCAATCCTTTTTATTGTTAAGTCTTGCTTTTGATGACTGGAGCTGCTTCTTGTGTATTTTCCAGCCTGTAATGTCTAGAAGACTGTTTAGATCCTGAATCCCCAAGGGGTTCTGTGGCCTGTTTTTAATGCTCTGATTTGTGCATTTAAGTGCTTTAGTCATGGTCTTTCTGATTCTCTTCTTAAATTATTGTCTGCAACTACCTTGAGTTGAAATGGAGGTGACCAGAAAAAAAAAAAAATATATCTTTTTCATCAATTTAAGTTTGACCAGATAAAAACGAGTTGTATTTATGCTTTAAAAAGCAAGCAAGCTAGCAAGTTATGCTTTCTGTCAGAGCTGGCAGCATCTGAACTGGAAGAGTTTCAGATTCATCACAGACTTGAGTGGTTAAAGAGGAAGTCAAAGCATACAAGCACCAGCCAGCTAGCTTGGAAGAAGGGCAGACCATTCCAGTCACTAGGACATGAGGACACTACAGGAGAGTTACAAGCATAATGGTAGCTCAATACAGGACAACAGGAAAAAGTTAAGAAAACAGCAGGAAAAAAAGTAAAAGAGAAGCAAAGAGCTGAGGAATCATTAGAAGGGGAGAATTTTAGAGAAGTAAAGAAGATGGAGAAGTTGAGGATCATTAGTTTAGTAACAAAAGGCTACTGATTCCTGTTTTTCTGCACTATCACTATGCTTTAAAATTCTGCAAAATATATTTGAATATATTTAAACAATAACATAAAATAATGTAAATAAAATAATTTAGCAATGTTAGTTTACCTAATTATTCAAATTTGTTTCTGTAATTACTCAAAAGTAAGTACTTAACTTGCATTTTCTTAAGAGGTACATGGGCAGAAAGGAAGATATGTCTGTGAAGATAATCTGACTGACTCAGCTCTATAGCTGTGTAAAGGAGATCAATTAGGTTTTGAAAATCCCCTTGGAGACTTTTTAAAGGCAATCAGAAAGCCCCTAGTTTAAATTCCTATTTTTAAAACAAATCAGGCATTGATTCTTATAAGAATAACTGTAAATCAGTGCATTAAATTGCTTGGAAAATCTCAGACAGATTTAGGATTGGGCAATTTTGTTGAAATGTGTGGTCTTCTTTCATTTTAATTTGACAAAGTAATAGCTAATGAAGAGTATGTACTTGAAGCATGTATGTCTCTTTGCTGCTGCACATACACTTTTTTTTTTCAGCAAGACTAACCGAATTTATCACAAGGCAAAGATGACATTTAAGAGCAACAACATCGTACTAATTGTAGATAGTGCTTAGATCCTTGTCCACATTGGAGCTTTTAATATTTCTACTGCTGCCACAACCAGTAGGATGTTTTGGCGCAGAAAGTTTTGTGTAGACACAATCATTGGGAAGGAATTCTTTCTAGATTGTAAGTGGTGAGTTTGTTTTTATTATGTGCTTATTTCCATTATTTTACCCAGACAATTCAGATCCACTTTCCCACAGACATTTTACAAATACTTTTTTGGAAATTGGTCTGATGGCAATCTCAGATAAAGTCTAAATTAAGCCTGGTAGTTTCAGGGCTGCTGAAATGTAACTTTTTTTTTTCTTCCCCCAGGATGTTTTGACCAGTACAAAAACAATACCTTTTATCCCAAGAATCTGTGTGATACCTGCTGTATGTTACAGAATTAACTGCAGCCTAATGTTTCCTGTGAGATTTCACCACTCTAAAAGGGTCTGTCCCAAAAGCCATTCAGGAAGTATAAACAATAGCTCTTATCACAGGCAGTGGTCTACTTTTCAACCATGTTTTCTCTGTGGGTGATTCAGGAGCTGGTAAAGTTGTGAAGATGCATGGTAAATGAAGTGGATTGCTTATAGAAAGACACTTGACTCCCCTTACCCTTCTGCTTCTCATGAAGATCTGCTGCAATGCTACATTTCTGAAACAAGAAGTTTAAATGTACTTCCGTCCTGTCCTCCCCTGTAGAAATCACTATTTTAATTTAATCCTTAATATTGTGTTTAAAAAATGTTGAAAGCTGAATTTTTTAAAGCTTATGAAGTTGTTCATTATTAACCCCATGAGGTTTTGCAGCATGCTCTGTATAAGTTATGTCACCTGCTCCTAGTTGAGTTCTTAAAATAAGATTATACTATTTGATGCTTTAAATACTAAGGCATTTGTCAAGTCACAGCTCTCTAAAACTTTATAAATTAAAGCAAGCCTCCAAGAATCCTGTCCTCAGAAGTCATTTTCCAATCACTGCTGTTCATTAGGAGGGATGTGAGAGTAATAGTTGCTTATGCATGCTGAAATAGTGATGTTAGGGTGTTCTGCCACTGCATCTCTGGGAGTAGCTGTGAGCAGATTTCTAAGTATCTTTTCTGTCTAAGGTTTTTCTGACATAACTGTTTAACACCTTCATTACTGCTATTTGATTGAGCCTAGGAGTAATCACTTTCCAAATGTTGTTGCTCTTTATGAAGTGTTGAAAGAATTGATTACTTTCAGTTACAATGATATGGCATTTTCTGCTCTGTGCAACCACAGAACCTAATTTATCTACCTGTGCTATTTCAACTGAGTCACTTTCTTGATATTAATGATTGTCATTATCTGCCCCCAAAGTTGTGGTCTGTGTAACCAAGCAGCTATTTGGAATCACTTCTAAAATAACATAGTCTCTATGAATCATAGTGCTTTATTTTGAACAGCAGAGAAAAAAATCATTCCAGTAAGCATCTAGCAATGCACCATTTTGGATCAGGATGGGGAACGCATCCCGTGCAGCTTAGCAATGGAATGTTCTACCCTGTAATATCAATTTAGAATGCTTGAATTAATTAATTCAAAGAATTGCAGAACTGTGTGGGCAGAAAAATTAAACAAGTAATTCTTTAGACAAACATTAGAAAGTACCCTTGATACATTTGATTTTGCTGATGTGAAATCATTGGCCTTAAAGTGAGCAAGTTGAATATATGATGATACAGCTATATAGCTGTGACCTTTGAATCACCTGCACTTAACTGCAGGAATTCAGTTTCACAAAATGCAAATATTTAAAGTACAAAATTATATCATATTACAGTTTATCAAACTAACTGAGCTGCTTTCGCTCCAAATTCCTTTTGATTATTAACTAGGGAGACATTACCAAATAAAACGCTGGCTTCTGAGGTTTTTGGAAGAACAAAATTATAATGCACTTTGTTCTCATTTTGCTGAGCATCAAATGGGTTGCAGAATTAAAAAACAGCATCCCATAGTAGCATCCTACTTTGTGAAAAAATGTGTGCAATCCCATACACTGTATAATGTTTCTTGAAAGGTGGTCGTATTTTTTTCAAAAATATTTTTGAGAGGCTTTTTCTTTCTTAAATTGGCATCGACCTTTCAGAGCAGTTTCTAAAATAGCTACAAAATGTATTTCATAGAAGTCCTGGTTTTATCATACAGAAAAAATTGTGACATTGAGTGCATCTGTGTAGCATAGCCCCTGTGGCTGGTGTCCAAGCTCAGTCTGAACAAGCTAGGATACTAGAAACTGTATTTCTGTAATAATGTGGTTTGCTGATTGGGGTAATTAGCCTTGATGAGAAATAGCTTGCCACTGTTCAAAAGTATTTTAAATCCTGAATCTTTTTAAAGTGAAAACAACCACCCATGCCCCAGATTTTTACAGGAAAATATCTTCCCTGTCATAGTGGGTTGAAAAGCTTTATCATATTAGGCATGTTTGTTTGTTTTTTTTCTGTAAACTACTTTTTTTCCTGATCCATTGCAGTTAAGTTTGACAGAATTTAGAAATTTTGGTACTACGAAGTAGCATTTATGGAGGCAAAGCACTAAGAAATATTAGTGGCATTTAACTCCATAAATACAGTATGGTATTTAACTATAAATGTTGTATAAATGCTGCTGTTAGGTTTATAAAATTTTATATCCTAAGAAGAAAAATATTTGTAAAATTTTACTAGCTCTTGTTTAGTAAGTTGTGACTAGTATCCATCTCCTTTTCACCTGCTGAGAGTATATATTTCTGGTATTTCTTTTGCTCAGTCAAGCCTGCAAAGGGACTTTTCTCTTTATGCACACTACAGAGCATTTTTATCATAATTACATTTAATAGAAACTCTAAAGATATCCTACAAAACCCTAAATCTCTTCTGTAAATTGTGTTTTGAAACAAGCAAACCATACTTCCCTTTCAGGAACACCACAGTTTACTAATACAAAATATTCTTGGGCTGGAATTATTGAGGCCTGCTGAGGAAGTCTGATGGTAGGTGCAGAGAAATGGTGTGAGTGGCTGTAGTGAGCAGTCTTTCTATATTTGTACTGATGTGATGTTCCAGTGATGTTAGGGGCACTGCACCATTGGCAGAATTTTTGTTGGGGGGTTTTTTGGTGGGTTTTTTTGTTTATAATAGGGCAAGCTTTATAAAGTCTTGAATTTGTATAACTTGTTAGAACTTATAAGGACAGATATTAGTGTTTAGACTGAGTTGTGATTAATGATATTTTACTTAATTTCTGCAAGTTTCTAATTTGGGAGAAGACCACTTTAGGACTGGGTTTTGGTTGGGGTTTTCTGTTAGTCTGGTTTTTGGGGGTTGTGTGGGGTTTTTTGTTTTTTGTTTTAACAGCTCATTAGGTTGATACCAAGCAAGAATTTACTGGATTATTCAGGAAATTAAGGGGGCAATACCACCCCCTTCCTCAAAATTAATCACCTGCAGAGCAGCAGGGATCTTTTGTCATGTGACACTGTTGCAGCTATTCAGCTCTCCCGTCTTGCTCACAGATGTCTGGTCTTGGTCAATCACATTAAATATGAGTGACTAGCATGCTAATGGGACATCACAGTCTGTAATTGAGCTGTTTTCTGATCCTTGAATGAAAGATGTTTTATACTTTTCATATCTGAGGGCAGAATCCTGTCTTCACTAAACTTAGTGGCATGAATCCCATTAAGAGGAACCAGGATTTTGCTTATCATGTTTGTACTCTCATTCTCATCTGCTGCTGAAATCCACTGATTAGTCCCACTGAACGAAGTCTTTATTTATGTGCTGTGTCATGAGTATTCTTACTCATAATTAGCTCCATCTTGTAAGGGCTAGACTTTCATGTTAAGTATGTGTTTTGTGAGGAATATTTCTGTTTTGAAAATGAAGAGTCTGCTTAATCTAATGCACAACATGAGCACATACTAGCTAAACAGTGTGAAGACCACTGTTTCCTATGTCTATATCAAAATTTCAGTCATTTGACCAAAATGTTGATGGTGATCAATTTGGTAACGTGTTCAAGAAGTGTTTTAATTAGCCACATGGTAGTAGGTTATCTGGGGATAATATTTCACCTTGCTGTGAAATAGTTCTGTGTATTGGGCAGATAGCTGATTAAAGGTTAATAATTCAAAGGACCTTAATCAATTTAGTACGTTGTAAAATTAGGACTTAATGGGTTTTTTTGTTCTGGAATCACTCAAAATTTATCCAAAACATGTTGGTAATTACAAATGCAATGACCCATTAATAATTGTTTATATAAATGTCTGTAATTGTGCAAAAAAGCTTTGACCTGTATTAATACAAACTAACATTTACAAATCAACTTTAAATGCTTGAAGAAGACTTCGAGTTTAACACAAAACAAAATACTCTTTTGCAGCTACTAGCATGTTGGCTTCTCAGTCCCATATATTTGAGCTTTAGCTGCGATAAAAGCTGATTTTTAAGGAGAGCTTTACCTACTGGGCTGGTTTTAGAGGATCCACTTGCTGGTGAATGCCACTTAGTAAGAGGCAATGCTGATTCTCAAAGTTCCCAGCAGCCTTTTTCCACTTGATTGTCTGTGGTCTGAGTATATGGCAGCATAGATGTATGAATAATTTGTTATGCTAGAAACTTGGTGTAGAGGCTGGTTTACTGCTACAGTTACTTTATTAAACTTATGGTTATAAATATAAATAAATATATATATAAATTTATATTTTCAGGAATAGATAATTCTTAAATCTGTGAAAAGTGGTTAGTTCAGCATTGTGAAAAGTATTTGAGATCTGCATCCTTTTGTTGATCAGCTGTAGCCCAAAAGATTTTTTTTTTCCCCAAATTGGAATTAACAAATATGGTACAAATATTATTTTAAAGTTTTGTCTTTTTTGGTTTGCTTTCTAAAATTGATATTTTTCTATGTTACATTGAAGTCTGTCTCATTTTGGTTTTGTTATATAATCTGGAAGTACCAAAAAGCTCTACCAAACCCAAATTATTTAGGGATCCCTCAGTATTTTTATTTCATAGTAGAAATTATGCAGTAGAACTGCTGCAGAAAACTTGAAAAAAAGTAATAAGGCTCTTAGAAGCAATCCTACATAATATTGTGAATATCTGGAGACTAATTTCCCCTTCTTGCTTCATGCTGCTTGCTGCACATTTCAATTCTCTCTTATTGCAATTCCAAAGAAAAACTTGCTGCTACCATCTTTTTTCAGGTAGACTAGGATTTAGTTTAAAGATTATCTGCCCAGAAAGCAACTCTGAAGGTGCAGGAGCAGCTTCCACCTGCACTACTGAAAGCTGTGTGATGGGTGCTGACTTTCAGTGCTCCTGCTGGGTTCCTCAGCTGCTGCAATGCAGTAACCAGCATCTTGCGGTGGTGATCTTTCTTTGCTGGCTGGTAACTGTAACATGGGCTTTGACCGGATTGCCTGTGAGATGCCCTTGTAAAGGTATAGGAGTTTGTCTGCAGTATTTTGCCATCCCAACATTTTCATTTAGCTCTTTGCAGACATGAGTGTGGGGTGCTGGCAGTGAGGGTCTGCGAGGCCCTCTGAGAGGAGAGGCTGGGGCTGAGGTTGAACTCTTTGTTTTCCACTATTTGGCTGTCAGCCCCCACTGACATGCCATGCCAGGTTACCAAGGTCAAGTTTAGTGTTGCTTTTTAGGACGTGAAAATATGCGTCACCAATTCATAATGCTATTTTTGTGTAGCTGTGTGGAGGAAGGCTGGTTTAGCTTAGTGAATGATGTAAAAGGGGAAGGAGTGTGACAGTGGGATGACTGGATGGGAACCTGCTTAGAAATGAAGTCTTGGGTTGAATGGAGAGTTGTGCTTTAAAAACAAACAAAAAGAAACAAGAAAAGAAAGGAAGAAGAAGAAGAAGAAGAGGAAGTCATGCCTTCCAACCCTGGAAGAACTGAAGGAGTTTGAAAGTGTCACGGATTGGAAGCAGGAAGAGAAATGAGTACCCCCTGGGCTGTGAGAGAAAGCCCTCTGTGGCATGCTTTAGGTGGCCAGTGACCTAGTAGAAACCGTCTTAGTTTGCTAAATAGGTTACACAGAGAAGGTATAAATCAATTATTTGCTTACACTCTGTTGATTTCAAATGCTACTCTTTCAAACATGCTTTAGATCTTCACAATGAAAGGCTTTTGATTTGCAGAAGAAAGGTGAGATACATAAAAATTATTTCACATCTGATGAATAAGCTGTCTTTGGGTGGGAGTGAATCGCTTATGTGGAACAGGTTGTAAAGGTTCAGATTTGGGTCTTTTCTGTTTTTAATAGGAGATTGTATATTTCACTGAATGGCAGCTTGATTTCATATATATTTTTTGTTCTCATTGCTGCAGTTAAGTAGTATCTTTTAGTTTTCTAATCTAAAATGGATGCTAAAATCTGATGTTTGGGTCTGATAGGCAGGAAAAAATAATATAAGACTATGTACAATTTACATCATCTAGCCTAGGACAGAGAATCACAAACGATCTAGATGTCTTCTGGCCGAAAGTAAGACTGTTGGTGGAGCATGTTTCAGGGCCAAGGTGATGTGCAGGTGCAGGAGAGCACCTGAGAAAATGTTCTGTGCAGTGTTCTGCACTTCCTGATCCACTGCTTGTGCAAGGTATAAGTAGCGTGTGAGGGGAATGTTTGTGAAGGAAAACATGTAGCATTGGCAAAGCAGTAGTTACCTAGTCATGGAGCTGCCAGACATTGTAGTAGAAGACAAGATATCTGCAAGTTGTAAGCACAGTCTTCTAGCTGGTGACTTTGTTGGAACCCACCTGGTGCTGTCTTTGCCTTTGCGTTATTGTTTTGAAAGTTTTATAGTAATACTCCTGTAGTTAGACTGTTATTATTTTCTGGCATACAAATGCTTTGTTATATTGAAGCTGTGGCTTTTTTATTGTGAAAATAGACAGAATTTAAGATATTCTAGTACCCATGTACAAGAGAAATATTTGTATTTGGGTTTTTCATTTTTGTGGGTTTTTTAGAGGTTTAAATGCTCTAACCTATAAAAAGCTGTAGGTCAATACCAGCTTTATAGGATTGGGGGGGGGGGGGGGGGGGGGGGCAAGAAAATTGCAACAATCTACTTTTCACATTCTGCTCATTACATTCATGGCACTATCAGGATCCAAAGGCTAATCCAAGAAAAACATACAATGAGTGGTAGTTTTTGTTTGGTTTGATCTTTCCATCCTTTTAGTTTGAATTAGTGTGCCTTTACTATATTGTCAGGTAAATTAAAAGCATTTCCATTATTCCTTCAGTTTCTCATGGGAGTTTTTCGTTAGCTCCTCAAACTTTTGTGCCGTGCTGTCTTTCTAGTTGGTGATTCTGTCTTCATTATGTTATTTGTTTTCTTTATACAAGACAAATGAAAGAAGGAAAACTTAAATGTGTTCTCAAGAATACACACTATTTTTAAAATCTGCTTCTGGTCTTTCAGGACTTTTTCCCTTTATTTCCTTGTTCAGGTTGGACTTTTTATGTAATAGTGGGATTGGAGGCCTTGGAGATTCATCTTTAGCAATGAGCAATTATTAACCGTATGATAGCTTAATTCCCGCTTTTGGATTTTGCATGTGGTTTCCTCTGATCTTTTTTCAACCTTTTATACAGATGTGAAAGCTACTAAAGAAGGTAGGAGGACAAAACACTTTTCAAACTGCTTTATTGATTTTTAAAACAGAGTATAGCTCTTTTTTGGTCATAGATATAAAAGTTCATTTTTCCAGATGTACTTACTAAATAAAGCTGTGCATCTAAAAGCTTTATTGGTGAGAAACTTAGTATTTTTATTTTCTAAACAGGTGTCTCAACGCATGTACCTATTGCAAAACTAAGCATGCCAGAGGAGATCTAGCAAGTTATCCAATTGAAGAACTAGTGAACCGAGCCAAACAGTCTTTTCAAGGTAAGGAGTTTTATCCCTTCAGTAAATGTCAGCCTCTGAAGTGTACTAGGTCTTATTTTTGACACATAATGATTGAGATAGGGTATGGCTTCATTATGGTATTGATATTCTTAATAGACATAACTGTGTCTGGTGGTGCCTTTGCAGTAGAAAGCCATGCTTTCATTATGTTGTGTGCCACTATTTACACAATGTAGTCCTACCATAAGGAGGGTTTAATTTTTATTTTCACCTTGTCCAAATGAAGTTCTGTGCAAACAATTTTTCATGATGATGAGGAAACAGCAATATTTGGTCATCTTACTCTATCTCTGGTTTCTTAAAGAAGACAGTAACTTTTTTCATTCAGCAATAAAAGTAAATTTCATGAACCTCCCTAGCCTGTTTAAGGATACATTGTTTTTTCTGGTAATAGATTTCCTGGAGGAGTTCTGGGATGTTTGAGAGCCATACAAAGCTTATCAGCTTTTAAGTTCAACAGGATATATGTAGTGTTACATGGATCCAATCAAACATCAAAAGTCTTTCCTGCAGTACAGTAGTCTGTGCCAGTATCTGTCTAAAACGCTTGTACATCTGGTAATTACAATAGATTTATTGCATCTTATTATTTGTTCTTTATATCTAAATTTTGCGTGTGTTTCAAAAATACAGATTTCCAAATAATGCAGAATTCATATCTCATTCAATCTGTTAAGGCACAGGTGTTGTTTTTTGTCTGTGTGCCATGTTGAAGGATTAAATGTATACTAAAAAAATACTGAGGTAATTCAGATGTAGCATCTCCTTCCATCTTTGTATCAAATAACTCTGAATCAAAAGTAGAGCAAGTACAACATGTGATGTCAGATCCTCTGTGCATGTACAAACAGTACATGCATTGGGTTTCACTTGTGGCTCTGAGTGTTGCAGCTGTTCTAGTATGAAGTACATCTCCAGAGATTCAACATGTTTTTAAATCCATCCTTATTTAAGGATCCTTAATGAACCTTATTTAAGTCAGTGATGAACTTCTGGCTATTCCTATCAGTAATATGCAAGGCAGAGTCCTTTCCCTAATCAAAGTCCATGTTCACAAATTCTAAAGTTCTATGTTATCCACGCAAAGTTCTCACTTAGTATTGTAAATGCCTTTTTCTTTTTTTTTTTGTTAAAAGCCAAGCTCCTCTCTTTTCTTCTGTGAAGCTTATCTGTAATTGCCACAAAATTTCTCCTATTTCTTAGGTTGTACAATTAATGCTGTTGTTGCTGTAAATTGGATTGTCTGTTATGATAGACAGGAATCCTGTCATGTCTCAGATTTCTTGTTTTAGTTGGACAAGTGTCTAAAACTGTATGCATGTTATGAAATGGTCAGTAACTCAAATACAAGATGAGTAAATACACTTTATATTTTGGTAGATAAGCAGTTCAGGAAACATGATTCAGAAAGCTAGAAGTTTTCAGTAGTACAAGACAGGTGATTTTGAAATTGATAAGTAGTCACTGTGCAGGAGGAAAGCTGCCATTTGGTGGTTATGGTTATTATGTAGTAATTACCAGACCCAAGTAAATGCCTGGTGATAGCAAGACATGTAGGTAGAAGAGGAACACTACTTTCTTTACGTTTTATCCAGGTGTAACTCTGAAGTACTTTTATATTCTGAGTAGCATAAGAGTAGTAGTATTCTGATAGCACTCTATAGTTGTTGAAATGTTCTAAAGAAACTTTGAACAAGGAAGGAGGAATATGGTGAAGAGATGGGTAATAGAGTAAGGATTATGGTCCTACTTTGGTTAACTATTTAATTTTTATTTAGATTTATTGTATGTATGGAAAGAAAAAACATTCAGATTTTTCTGTCCTGTTATAGTTGTATTTCCATACCATGAAGTCCACATTAAATTAACATAAAGATGTATTTGCTTGATATAACAAGAAAGAAAACTCAAGTTATGTTTGTCTTTGCAGACAATAAATGTGAAATTTTGGAAAGTATTTTGAACTTCAAGTATTTGTACATTTGGATTGAAAAATCAGTAATTTAATTCATCTGTTTTACTGTGGCCTTTATTATAAATATTGACTCTTTCAAAATGACTTGATTTCTAATGGAAAAACTTGCCCTTAAGCTATTGTTTTGAAATTTCTTGAAGAAATGCTGTGACGTGTTTCACAGCAGGCATCTCCAGGGAGTTCTATTCTTATTTGGCCTTACACTAGTACCTTTGTTAGAGGACATAATGAAAGAAGCAAGTACCAAGTTGTAAAATGACAGGCTTTGCCTCCAGCTTTCATGTACTTAGAAACAGGCATGAAATAGTCAGATACTTATGGAGACTCCATACTTACGTATAGAGAATTTATTACTGCCAGCTTGCTGCAGCTGGGCTGTAGCAACTTCATCAATCCAATGAAAGACTTAAGCAATTCAAAGTAATTATTAAAGTTCTTGCTGAGTTACTGAGCCACAGTCTCTTCAACAATCACTTCTGTTTTCTCAGAAGATGTGTTGCTGAAGCTCTAGAGAAAAGCACAGAGAGGTACAGATGTGTAATGAAAAGATTTTCCACTTGAAATTATTCTTGAGAGAACTGAGGTGTCTTAGAAGAACAGCAGCAAAACAGTATGTGATGTTTTTGTGTAACTGCATGATCAAGTCCTATAAGAGAGACTGATGTCGTTTCCAGTGTTTTGTATGTATATATTCTTACTGTACACAACTTGATAAGCCTCAAAGGTGAGGTGTTTCAATTGTGGAATACACTGAAAATGGATTAAAAGAGGTGTAATTAAGGATGTTTTGTTACAAGTCCTTAAATCTCAGTGCAAAAAAGCTCTCCCAAATGCTTCATTCAGGTGATTACACTTTGGTAAGGTTGCAGTTGGCATCTAGAAACAGCATTTTTAGCAACAGTATGTTGCCAGAACAGGCTTTAATGTTGTGATCAGTTACTCCCAATTTTTCTTCAGTCACTTCTGTAACTGCAACCTCTGGGTAGGATGTCTCTATATAGGAAGTATTTCCAAGCTGTATTATGTGCTGCACTACTTGACTGCAAGACATTTCAAGTAGTCGGGTGGACCAGTCTTAGACTGCTAGTAATATGGTACATAATAATATGACATCTGTGTGACAGTAGCTGTTAGGTGGTGCCTGACAGTCATCACTCTTCGGTGTTTGTCTCCAAGATGACTTCTGAAGATTTTGAAACTCTTAGGCTTTTTAGTCAAAGTTTAGCTCTGTGACTTTATATAGCTGCTGTTTTTTTGAGAATTTTGCATACTTTGTGTACATAAGTAGGTATTTATTTGAATGTATTTTAGGGTCTAAACCTTTATCTTTTTGTTCAGTTTTGTAAAAACAAAATTTAATACTCTGCTGAGAGTGGTAACTAGATGACAGCAGATGCCAAAGCTGTAATAATTTACATGCATGTTCAGATTATTTGTATAAGCATAAACTTGATCTAAATCAACTGATTAATAAGATGGCTGAAATCATCATGATTGAACAAATATCAGCCTATATCTTGTACTTTACCAACCTTCTTTTTTGTATTGTATTTTGATATCTTAAATTCAATATCATGTGCACAAAAACGAAGTGTATTGCAGGTTTCTAGTACATGCTGCATACTTTCATAATGGATTGGACTAAGTGTTAAGGTGAACTGAAATTGAGTTTGTTTGCGTACTTTATATAGGTTTGTCCCTTGTCTGACCTCCATAGTAATTTTGAAGTTATGACTGACATCAACTTCATTAATTCACAAAAATTCTTTAACAAAATAATCTATCTGAACTTGGAAGTAGACTATTGAGGTTTCAACTTGAACGCTTTTTCTGTAAATTTCAACTTTTAGTAAGTACTTGTATAATTTTTTTTACATGGACAGCCTTGTCAGATCACATTATATAGCAGGCTTCTATAAGACAGCTTGTAAAAGAAAAAGTATTGCAAAATACAGTATAGTGGTCTTTGAGTAGAAAACAAATGTCTGCTCTAAGGTTGTTTATGCAAAAACGTTTTCTACAGCTGATAGTATAGCACTTTCTTTGTGTCATCAACATAGTGGTATGTTTTTTTTGCAAAATTTTCTATACCGGATATGTAAGGAATTGCAGTTATGAGAGCACCCTTTCTTTCCTTCCCACAGCCACTTTATGTATAACAATGTTTTTGCTTAGCATATGTAGTGGAAAGGCTGGGGTGGCTGCCATTGGTGAACATGTTCCAAGGAGACACAAAACAAGACTGAGCTTTAAATGTTGTGTGCAGTGGTGTCCTGGGATAGATTTCGCTATATTACCAGACTTTAAATTGAATTTTTTTTTTTTAATTGGATTTTAGAGACCATAAAAAGATAAATAACTGGTAATGCTACCTGGTGATTTGTAAACCCTACATATTGTGAGAGGCTTTCTGGTCAAAGATAGTACATTGTCTTGCAAATAGCTTTTGCTGGTTCATCAAACTAAGTTAAAAAGTTGAATAGTTTTATTAAATTAGCTGTTATTTCGTTCTAGTTTAGAATTAAAATCTTCTGCATATACCAGTACAAAATACACTTCTTTAGCATTGTATGCCTGTTGCAAATGGCAGGGAATGTATTGCTATTAAAATATACACTGTATAATTACTACTATATAAGCTCATTGTATGTTAGCAACCAGGGAGCTCAACGGAAAGTCAAGTCCTGTTGGAAAACATTGTTCTTGTATCCTCAAGCTATGTGGAACAATTGCTTCTGGATGAATAGTTGCAGTGACAAAATATCGCTTATTTTTATTCCACTATTTGTGTGATGGTTCACTGGCATGCATGATGTTGAACTCTGAATGATGCTTCTGTTAAGGAAATCTTGGACCAAATATAGTATTACAAAGCAGAGGAGATATCTAAACAAAGATTCTGAGTCTTGACTTTCATTAGTTGTCTTTAGCAATTATCCCTAAGCTTGTAGATATTGAAGTGTTGAGAGTTGAAAGAAGATTAAATATTTCTCTATCTACAAGTATTACTGTAAACAGATGTTTATACATAATTATAAGAACTGATTTTATACAGTGTGACTGGTTTCCAGAACTTTTCATATCACTGTGAGCTTTGCTAGGGATCTTTGGTTTTAGTAGTTCTGATGAGGTGCTGTCAAGACATTCTGCTTTCCCAATTGGTAACTTTTTCTTCCTGTACAACTGCCAGTAAGCTCTCTGTATGTTTTCAAAGCAGTTGCTGTTCATTAAAGGACAAACATTAAGTATCGTCAGTGTTTTTAGTTTCCCATTACTTGACAAAAGCAGTACCAAATTAGGATGCTTAGGCTGCATCTTCTCTATAGTGGATTTGGTCTTCAGACACGTTGAGAGGGACCAAGTGCCCAGTCACCCAGATGGAGACCTGGGCTGTGTACTCAGGGTCCTTCTTGGGGCAAAACTAAGACTCTAGAGAGAGTCATTGATGTTTATGCATGTCTTGCCTTGCTGTGAGGTAAACACTGACTCTGAGCCTGGACACACACCCAGGAGTGAATTAGCTGTTTTAGTAGTTTCAACATGGCCTTTGTTAATGATCCTAAGTGTGCCCCAAGAAACTTCCTTAACTAATCTTAATTCCTTGCTCTCTAATATTTTTGCCCTCCTAGTGTCAGTGTTGTGTCAAATAAGTATATGTATCTATTATACCCACACTGATGTTTTTCTTCTGTAGCCTAGCAGCATTATCAGAAGTCAAGCATTTCTTTGTACTGAATTTTACTCAGCAGTTTCTGCAACAGTCATGAAAGAAAGCTGACTCTTCTTCCATAGGAGCCATGTGGTGAACAGACTTTGAGAAACCTGTGGATAACAAATTCAGTACAAAAAAAAGTGCTCTGGTGTTACCCCTTGATGTCTGGGTTTCCATTGTTCATATAAACTAAAATCTTGGAATGTGCAAACTGATAATTGATTTTGTGAATATCAATTAATTTCTCTTGGAGTTATGCTTGGAAACTCTCTGAAATTGAGTCTGTTTGGCTCAAACACAGTTAAAGACTGACTCTGTTGTAATGATAGATTGGGGTGTTCTTTGTGTGGGAAAGAAAAGGAGAGAAAAACTCATTATATGTATGTTGTTAAATACCAAGAAAAACTAAACTACATCATGTTAATGGCAGACAACTAATCAACTAGTTGAGTTAGAGGGACAATGTCTTTTGGAAGTGTTGTTTTGTTGGTTTTGAGGGTTTTTTTTTATTAATTTGTCTTTTGAAAAGATTGGTAAATCTGCCTCATACAGAACTGAAATGTTTGCTTGGTTGTTCTCAGAATAAACAGGTTTGTTTCATTTTGGACTGAATTACATATTTAGATTAGCTTGAATGTTTGGTTTGGTTTTCAGAGTACCCTTTGGCTTTCAAAATATAGGTCAAGTTTGAAATCAAACATAACATTTGTGAGCGGGGTGAGTTTTTCTTTTTTTTTTTTTTTTTTTAAACAGAGTGGTTTACTGTGGAAAATGTTCACACTGAAACATTTCACTTTAATTCCATGTGAAATATTTCACCATTTAAAAATTTTGTTAAATTTTTAAAACTTTCTTCCATTTTGAAATTTTCCCCAAAAGCTGAAAGCTAAACTTTAGCAAGTGTCTGTTACTCTTCTGCAAAAACAACTTTAGAAAAGCACATTTTTTAGTATTATTTACCAGTCATTGCCCGAGGCAGCATAACAAAAAGTTGTGTGTAAAATTAAGAAAGTTAAGCTCAAGGTATTTCTCCATGCTGTTTCCTCTATAGCAAAAAGGAACCAGAGATAAAGGAAGGTTTTAACTGTAAATGCAGACCATATCTTTTTTTTCTGCTTTAGCCACACTAAAGAAAGCTTGAGAGTGAAGAAGCAAAGGTTAGTTTGCTTTAAAGACCTCCAAAAGGGCTTGTAAAAGCCTAACAAAATTTTATCGTAAGGTGAATGTAATGAAGAAACATGAAACTTTGGTGCTGGTTGGCTGTTTCTTGAGTTCTCCCATACTTAAGTCACACTATGCATTACCCCATAAAAACCTCAGAAGGAAAAAAAACCCATACTAAATATCTGATGGTGTGTTGAAGTTGTAGCATATATTGGCTTCTACTTGCTTTCTTTTATTCAGCAAGACTGACCTTTTACGAGTATGATGTCTATGCCTGTTATAATTGTTTTTAAACTGTCTTATGGAATATTTTTCAATCAGAATAGACAAATTCTTAAAATGCTGAATTTTTGACAGGAATATATTGAATTCAACAACAAAGTTTTGTAGAAAAAGCTGATTGTGTTCCATTGAGCATTGTGTAACATAATGCTTGTCTTTTCCAAAACACTTTTGCCTCTGTATTTTCTAATTTACAGAATCAAAATCGTCTGACGCATAGATCATAACATGTAAGACAGGAAAATTTCGTGTGGAATTATTTTCTAACAAACATTCTTTACCCTTAAAGAAACCCAAACCTCATGCTATTTTTCAAATTCTTAACCAACTGAATTTTTGGGAGAGCAGAGTTATCCATATCACAGATAATCTTGGTTCATACCCAGCTTTGCTGTGCATGGTGTTTTATTATGTTGTTTGTTGTTGTTTTATTTTGGGGGGAAGGAGGAGAACGGTGACAGTGTTTTTCTAAGATAAACCTCTTCTGTCAGCCTTTCTACTGGCTTCTAGGAAGAGTGGGCTTTATTCTAATATTGTTTCTGAAGTATAATTTGAAGTTGCGTTCCAGGGGGCTTGAGCTGCTGTATTTGAGACAATTTGATAAACAACTTTTCTTTATTCTTTTGTGCTTTTTGGCTATAGCTAAAGAGCTAGGTTTTTGTTGTTATTAAGTTTATTAAAATTCTTTCTGTATTGTCTTTTGTGTCTTATGAATGTTTTAAGTTTTTCCTGCTGACTTTGCTAATGCACAGAATACTTAGGCCAAGATAAATATTTTGGTACCAGTCTGTCATTTCTTAAGAGTTATATGGGATAGTGTAATGAATTATTTTTTCATGGCCCCATATAATCTTTCCTAATGATCCTGAAGGAAAAAGATATAATTACGTTCAGTCAGTAGTGATTAGAAACAATATCGTCAGGTATGTAAAAACTGCTGTGTAACAGATATTTAAACACACATAACCAACATCATACAGCAAAGAGATATTTAAAAGGATAAAAAGATGTTGTTTCAGTAGTAAATTACAATATTGTAGATACTTTAAAGCTTAATTTCAGTAAGAAAATTAGAAGTTTAGTGAGCTTTCCTCTTGGCTGAGGAAGAAATTCCCTATCATCTTTTTGGTATGTGGGGGTTTTTTTATACAGTCAGGTTTACCAACATGTTACAATTGTTTCTGTTGTCTTCATCATGTCTTATTGCACAAAAGGTTCCTTTGCATAGTTTTTTGTTTTACTTGAGAAATGCAGTGGCAATTACACAAAATGGTTGGTGTCTAGCTTTTTTCCTCATTGTTCTCTCCTGCTTCCTTCAGAGGGGAAGTGGAGAGGGAGGTGCTGATCTCTTCTCCCTGGGATTCAGTACCAGGACACATGACAATGGCTCAAAGCTGCATCCCTCGGGGACCTTCGGACTTGACAGGAGGAAACATTTCTTCACCTTTTGAGAGGGTGCTCAAAGCCTGGAACAGGCTTCCTGGAGAGCTGGTCGATGTATTTGGACAACGCCCTTAATGACGGGCTTTAACTTTTGGTCAACTGTGAAGTGGTCAGGTTGTTGGACTTGATCCTTGTTGTAGGTCCTATACTGCTCTGCTCTGCTCTACTCTACTCTACTCCTCCTTCTTTCCCTACCAGTACGTGCTGAGGAAATCTTTGATTTCTTCCCAGCCCTGTGCTAGCAGAAGAGATTGAATGGGTAACCACGTCCCAGCCTAGGCCCTGGCTCTGTCACTTTGTGGGAATGAGACATGTACCATCTGTTGGGGGTGAGAGCTGTGGATCATTTTGAGATCGTTTGACCACCTGAACAAATTTGCAAAAAGCATGTGGGAACTGTTTTTGAAAGTCTTATGTGCTTATCCAGTTGAGCTGGGTTTCTACAGGATGGCAAAAAACCCATCTGTGACACTAGCAAGGCTCAAAGATCAAGCCCTCAGTCTGAAGCTGGAAGTGCTCCAGAACTAAATGGTTGCAAATTGTTTTGAGGTGAGTAATACCTATCTCATTTCTCCGTGGATTTGATTTTTTTTCTCCTTGTACTCATTTTTGGAATTGTCTGAGCCCAAATGTCCCTTGGAATGTCTCAGCCCAAAAGTGCCTTGGAAAAACGTGCTAAAACAAAAAGAGCCAGAGAACAGCAGTAGTCCATCAGAGTGAGGGTCCGTCTGGCCCAATACTCGGTCTCCCAAGTGGCCAACCGTAAATGTCTAAAGGAGAGTACATGAGCTGTGTGTAATCTACTGCCATGGTCCTGGGGGTGCTCACAGGCCTCATTGGGTGGGACCAGCCTTCCCTGGGACCCCCACCCCTACCGTCTCCTGCCAAGGGCCCAGGGGACATGGTGTCTCAGCTCAGCCCGGGGACTTCAGTCCCTGCCTGGGCGATGCTGTAGGTGTGCCCATCTCTGCCCCTGTCTCCTGGGTGGGCCTGGGACCTGTTCTGCTGAGAGCAGCTCTCCTGGACGGACCCCTGAGACCCAGGTCAGAGCTGGCCATGCAGAACTATAGGTGTGATATAGCATGACTGTTCTTTTCTGTTTCCTGTGTGTACCATCAGTTGAATAATGATGAGACTGTTATTTGCCTGAAATGCCAGGGGGTTTTCAGCTCCAAAAATACTTTCAAGGACATAAATCAGAAAGGTTATAAGTAGAAACAGGAATTTTTTTTAAATTTTTACGTTATTTTTCTGAATCCATTTCAGAGCCGATGCTCACAAGCATTATCACAACATGCATGTGTAGCTAGGAGCAGGCTCACTCATTCTTCAGTTTAACTCATAAAAAACATCCCTTGTAGTCTTGGCAAAGACAGGTCACAGAGATACAGAAAGTAGCTGCCAGAATACAGGCCAAGCAGCTTCCTGTTTTCTGAAGAGTGGGAACTTGAAAAATGAGGTTCAGGACCAACCACACACAAAAGAGGAAGAGGGGTGTGGTACCGTGGGGTATTTTCAAAAGTAGGACACATTGATGACAAGGATCATTTTTGTCTCACAAAACTTGCTCCACTGTGCTTCTTGGCCAGTGATGCATGAAGAACACTCTGGTGCCTGCCCCACACTTGTATTGCAGGCAGGGAGAGCTGGAAAGTGGCAGCTCCGGGTGGTGCAGCAAGCCTGGAGCCCTTCCAAGCACAGGCTGTTTTGCACAGGCAGGAATCCCTGGGGAAACGGAGCCAAGGGAAGAGCAGAGCTCACTCCTGCTATAAACTTGTGATGGGAAAGAGAGCCTAAGAGAGCCAGGGCACAAGTTGTGCCTTGGGGCAAGTATCCTTCCCAAAATACTGGGACCCCTGGCAACATCTCTGCATCTCATTCCTTACAGCTGCTGCCCCTGGCTCTGCAGGGGATGAGTATGGTGAGCTCTGCAGTGCTCCTTGAGAAAGCATTCCCTTGGTCTTGCTGCTGCTGTCCAGCTGAAGAGGTCTGATAGCCTTGGGCACCTCCAGGTGTTGCTGGTTCTTCTCATCTCCAGATCCTTGTCCAGCTTCTGGTCTTCCTCTCTTAGCCCCCTCCAAGTAATTTCACTGGCTCCTCAAGGATTTCCTCTTGGATGTTTACAGGCTGTCCTCAAGCCAGCTCTGGAGCAGCACATGGAGAATGCCACCTTTTATACTTCCCCAGGGCACTGTGCTGTGTTGCCAGGTGGTGGCACTGTGACATGATAGGGGTAATGGGGCCCCCATGTGCAGCACCCTCTTGCAGCACCCCAAAGGGTGCTGGGCCCTTCGAAGGGGAAGTGGAGGGGGAGGTGCTGATCACTTCTCCCTGGGATCCAGTGCCAAGACACGTGAGAATGGGTCAGAGCTGAACCAAGGGGAGGGTTAGACTGGACATTTGGAAGCATTTCTATACTGAGATGCCCCATGCTGGTCAGCATTGAAGAGGCATTTGGACAACACCCTTAATGACAGGCTTTAACTTTTGGTCAGGCAGTGGAACTTGATCATTGTTATAGGTCCCTTCCAACCCAACTCTTCTATTCTAGCTTACTGCATTCTGAATGTATGCATTAGAATACCTGAGCAGAGATCTGCATTAGTTCCTTTTATGTGTGGGAAAATATTCATCTTACTGCATAGTTACGGAAATTTGTAGGCAAGTTTGCTTCAAGACGTAAAGTTATATATATTCCATTAGATGACTGAGCTGAACTTTTTCATCTGGTCCGACCACAGTAGTTTCTCTTCCTGTCCCCTCCAGAATTTCTCAAAACTGCATTACAGCAGTGAGTTTCATCCCATTTCAGATACATTTTTACATTAATGCACCTTTTATTTACACCTTTTTAAAAAATTTCTCTTTTGTATTTGCTCATTAGTCCTGAAAGATGACAGTACATTTACATTCCTGTTTGCTGTATGGTGATTGAGTTTCCAATTCCACATATTCCTGCACCTAGCTTTAGTGAAGGCATAATTTCCTCCATTTCATTATGACCTTTGATTAGTGTTAAAATGGATTTGTGTGGGTTTTAAAAATTCCATTTTTAAAAAATATTGTTTCTCTGCATGTTTTTATCTTGTCTTGCATGTTTTTACTTGGTCTTTTGCAGTCAGAGTTGAAGTCTCCTTCTGAGATGGCCAGATGTGAACTGACTTTGTTGTAAAAACATGTAGCCACTCTTGTGTATTTATAGTGTATTATATATGTAGTCAGTCCACTGCTGTCAGAATGCTGCAAACCTATTGCCTGTGATAGGTGGTAGACTCATGCTAATAATTA
This sequence comes from Athene noctua, assembly GCF_965140245.1. Taxonomy (NCBI): domain Eukaryota; kingdom Metazoa; phylum Chordata; class Aves; order Strigiformes; family Strigidae; genus Athene; species Athene noctua. The sequence continues at coordinate 100,877,936 of NC_134038.1, forward strand.
CGGTGCTTTCAAGATCTCTTGCCAAAGGCTGATCACTCTGCAGTGCACTTGCAGTATGTTTGATGTTGTCATCAAAATATTAAACATACTGATCATCTCTGTGCCCTGTGGCCAGAACAGATTCTGGGATTCACAACATGCCACTGTTTTTCACAGAAATGCTAAGAATCAGCAGAAGGCTCAGATTTAATTTAAAATATTAATATTTTCATTAAGGGTGTAGATCATGGCATCTTCTAATTTTATAGTTGCCAAGAACTTTCAGTAATATAATCTTGCCTCCATTTCATTATAACTGTCAAACTTTAATTGATACTTCTAGAGAAAATCATCTAACTATTTGCAAGAATTATGTTAGGGAAAAGATGTTATTCTAGAGAAGTTTAGAAACAAGAAAATCTTCTTACTGAGAAATTATGGAGGCCTTCATGCCTCAGTGTGGTAGATGCTTTGCTTCAGGTCACTTAAAACTTTCTGCTTGGTTCAAACAGGTTTTGTGGAGATTCAGTGGATATTGACTGTGTAGATTTCATAGGCAATGCCTTCTTCCAGTGCTGGCAGAGGTTTTAAGTCCAATCAGTCTGTCTGATTGTCCATGCTGCACCTTCATATAACAAATATGCCGTAACAGTTAATTTGCCAAAAAATCATGTTCATGACACATTTAGTATACAAATGAATCGCACTATATTTTGCAAGTATGCAATGTAATGTGCAAAACTGTAACTGGGCCCTTCCTTTGCAAGGAAAACCACTTGCGCACTGTTTACTGTCGGTATAATTGGGATTCTATTGTTTAAATACGAAGTACCTTTTTTAAAAAAAAAAAATAAAAAATTAAGTGGTCCTAAAGAGCTTATAATGTTGTGATGTAAACAACTGGAGAGAAATACAGTAAAATAATACACGATTGCATGTGTGATTGGTCATCGCATTTACTACCAAGACCTTGTCCAGGGTCTTGTATGATATGATGACAAAACTTTGTTGTCTAGGAGAGACTGCAGGAAGAATATGAAGAAACAAGGAATGGCCATTAATTTATGGAGGAGCTATCCCCCTACAATTTTCAAAAATTTATGTTCCCCTAAACTTTTCATCAAGAGTCAAAGTCTGTATATGCTGGCTTGTGTTTCTGAAAGTAGTAATTTCTTCTCTACAGGGATTATTATAATAAATTTGAATAGCTCTAAATGGATTCCTTGGATGCTTTGGAATGTCGTTCATGTCATGGTTGTCTGTTCCAAAATATAAAGCCCATTATATAATGCTGTAATATGAAATAAAATGCATATTTTTTTTTGAAAATTGAGACAATTGTTTTAGGATGCTGCCTTCTCTGTAAGTTGTTGTCAGAGGTGCATAGGCACTATCCAGAGAGTAACTTGCCAGATATATTGATGATGTTGCCAAAATTTCTCATAGCATGACCAGATTACCTTTTTGTCTCCATCAAACCTAGTGTTGTAATGTTGCTTTTCTATGAAGTGTTTCTGACTGTGCATGGGTGGTTGTAGCTTAGTGTTGGAAAGAATAATATAAAATGTATGTGAATGCTTGTTTTGCATGCTTGACTAAGACTCCTGCAGACAAGACTCCACTAATCTCTTAGCTTTGGCAGTTTAAAGAACCAGAGAAGTCTGTTTAACGAAGGTTGTAATTTTTTTTTTTCTTTAACAGAAAAAAAGCAGCAAGTTTTGCTTCCATTTGCTCTGTCTTCTCATTCCTTTTTATTGTCCTACTCAGATATTTGCATTTGTGCTGTTTAAATCCTTGAATGACAAGTGATCTGTTTAATTTTGCAGTTTTATGAAAAAAGGTGCATTTTATTTTTGTTTGAAATAAAAGTTTAATACAGAAGAGCCAGAGCAGATATGTGTGCTATTAAAAATGCTACTTGATCTTCAGCCTTAGGCTATAGTTTCAGCTGTACTTTAAGCAAACACTGCAACTGAAAGAAGTGTTTCTTTGCTGTCTTCCCCCCACCCTGCCTTTCTGTTTTTTCATCCTTTTGTCAGGCCCTTTGGTTTCTTGCTGGGAGTGAGTTCCATGTATGAAGCAGGGTGGGGAACTGACCTGGGATAAAACTGAATGTTGGTCATTGACCCCACTTCTCTCCCTATTGCCTCCCCTCCAACCAAAGCCAGCCACACCTCATTTTAATTTGGAATGGTTCTCCAGTCTAACTTACTTCAGGACCACATAAACCTTGTAGTGTAGGGAATAAGCAACTGAGGACAATGGAAGGTGGGATTGATTCTCTCATCAGCACTGTTGGCTTATGCTGCTTGAAAACTGTGAGAGAAACTGGACTGAGACACTGATCAGATCTTGGTTTTGGGTAAAGGCTGCAGAGCTGTGCATGTATCCTCTCATGAGCCTTACCTTCCTGCACATACTTTTGTATTTAGAGATGGTGAAGTCTGTCATTCTAGTTTCCATGAAATTTTGGGTTTTTTCAGAATATAATTTTGTTGTGTTTTAAAATAAAATGTCCTGCAAAACAGAAAGCTGGAAGGAGGCTATTCATGTGTTTTTGGAAACATCAATGAGTAACTAGTAAGTGACAGAGTTTCAATCGTCCAAGATACTAATGTTGTAGAAGTACCACAGTTCTGCAGAGTCCCAAGGGTATTAGACCTTTACAGAAAGGGTCTGGAGGGATGTCATGAAAACTGGATGTAGCAGTCTGCCCAAGCGTGCTCTCATCACTGAGCTGCTCTGTCCCAGGTAAGCTTATCTAGCTTGTGGGAGAAGACATGGCCATACAAAACTTCACCTCATGTTGGACACACTGGGATGTCTTCTCTCATCTTCTGAGGGCATGAGATACCTTTTCCATCTTAACTCTTTCCTTCAAAAACTTGCTAGGAGATCCACAGATTTTTGAGCCCCATGTGCACTGTGACACTAGTGTCTCCTAGCATTTTAGTGAGGAGGCAAGAGAAGGGGTACTTGCTAAGGGTCACCTCCAACCTTTCCAAACTCAAAAGCAGATGTCTTCAGATACTGTGGGAAGGAGAGGAGAGAGACTTACAACACACTTAGCAAGACTAGGTTGGATTGCTCAAGGCAGATGATGGCAGGCACAAGACTACTCTTTAGGGGTAGTTTCATCATTTGGATATTATTCTATATTGCATATATTAGGTACAGTGATACCATGATAGTAGCTCATTGTTGATAATGAAGGCTTTGAGGAAAATTGTGATTCCTATTGTGATGTTAAAATGTTTGCTAAAGATAGGAGTGCTCCTTTATGTTCCCAGACAGTGAATGGGGCTGGAGTTTGGAAACATCCAGATTCCAGTATGCTAACACTTCAGAGTTCCCCAGGCTGCTCTCAAAAGCTAAATGTTCTTGAGGCATATGTGTCCTTGTGGAAGCAGTAGCTGGGCAGCCTGAAGAGCTGCTTAGCACAGGAGATTTGGTGGGAGAAACTCTTCATGTCAAGATGTCCCAAACCAGCAGATCTGGAATCCTTGCTCAAGTTTTTCATCTATCAGGTTATAGGAGGAATTGAGAGGTACATACAGCCCAACTACTGGTTCAGGCTTATGGACTCTGACAGTGGGACTTTGCGAAGGTGATATTCTGAAAGAGGCTTGGCTGCAGTGAACTAACTTACTGGCAGCTTTGGACTATGTATCTTATTTGACCTACTCTACTTGTTGATAAAAACTATCTAAAACTATTACTTTTTCACTGTGCTTGCTTAACAGTACAAAAATACATATCTTTTAAAAGCCAAAGTAATTTATGGATTTTTGGAAACAATTCATTGTTTTCTTCATCAGCTATTGAATTAGGTGTCAGTCTGCTAAGCAATATGATCTTGTAAGCCTTTGAAAATTATATCGTCCTTTTCAAATAGCAAAATTATCCATACCTTTTGTTCATCCATCTTGAAACAGACTTCCTCAGAAATATAAAGTTTCTTCTTTCATTCTGTATTTTCACTATGTTATTAGGAAGGCTTAAAAATCACACTGTTTCAGGGGGTTCATACAACAAGGCATTGTTAAACTTGCTGCAAAATTGTCAAGAAAAAGAACTGATGATCTCTATTTGTTAAAAAATAAGTGGAACTGTCAGTTCCTGGTTGGTGCCTGTAAATGCTGTGGTAGTGGAATACTGGAAGGAAAACTGAAGTTCAAATGCAAGTCACTTGGGTCTTTCTGAAAAATTAATTTGAAACATAAAGGGATCGTGTCCACGTTCTTTGTGAATATACACTCTAGCTGCAGTTGTCTTGTTGCTGTTTAGTACTGTTAGTAATTTTACAATTATAAACAGCACCTTAAAGTTACTTTTGAATTGTGCTATTAAATATTGTCTTGTAAGAATATAAATTCTTAGAGGAAATGTAATTACTATGTGTACCTGTATCTTTTTGGAAATAGGTAAGCACGAAGGTTGATGTTGTGTTAAAAATCACACAAATGAAAATTGTGGGTAGCTATGGTTTTATTAGAACTCACCCTATTGCCAATATATTTCCCTTGTAGTTTTTCACTCTGAGCTTGTGATTAGACTATAGATGTCTTTTGAAGTGGTGTCAGCCAGTTTTGTGTCACTTCCATTTTTGTTGTGAATTGGAATGCCTTGGAAGTGTAATTCACTGTTTAGACCTGGTGAGGAAAGGACTAAAAAGCTTGTACTATGTACATTTGGCAGTGAAATAGATTATGATTCTCCATGCTTTTTAACAGAATGTTTGGCTGGCTTAGGACTTAGAGCTATTACATCTGATGTTTGCTTTAAAATGTTTACAGGTTTTGGTTTTTTAAAAATCCTTCCTTATTTTATACCAAAGTAGTGTATGTTATTTTCTTGACATGCTTATTCAGTGGAACAGCAGCAAAGAAAATCTGGATAGCATTGCTTATTTGTTCATTTTATTTATAAATATCTTTTTGTTAAGTTTGCATTATTTGAAATGGGGTGTAAAACATGAAGTTTAGTAATGCCACAGCCATTGGCATTACACAGTTGAAGACTTTACCAGACAGATTAAGTTGGTTTTGTGTGTATGTACTGTTGAATTTAAAAGTTCAATTTAAAACACAATGTATCTTTTAAAAATGATCTTACTTTCAAGGGGAAGAAAAATTGTATCTTAAACTTTGTTTGAAAAGAAAAGTTTTAGTTTATGTTGTTTCTTAGCCACAAGGGTATTGGAGGTTTTTCACTAGTTTTCTCTCTCCTTGTAAATATTTTTTCAGCTATGGGAACTTACTGTGTTTCTTTGTTGATAATACTTGTTTTGCTCATGTATTTACTGCTGGCTTTGTAAAATCTCGACTAGAAATATTTTCAAAGCATTAGAAGAGTTTTATCACAGCCAACCTTACGTATTATGTAGCAGTTAGCTACTTGGAGTTTTCCATTGCTCCTGTGAAAATACCATGAGCAATTCCTACTATAAAACAGATATGGTGACCAGAATCCAAATTGTTAATTCAACAATTCAGATGCACTGTGTTGCACCAGCCACCTGCCAAGTACAGTATAGGTCATCATTCACATCCAAAGGTAATTTATCAGCAATGATTGATTTTATCATTTTATCACAGCAATGAATCATTTTATCATTTGGTAAGCAGTCTCCTTGTGGATAGTTTGGCCTTCTGGAGGAGCAAGCGTTAGTTATACTGTGTCACTGAAACATCCGACTCAGAAGAACACTCAAGATACTGTCTTCTCCTAACTTTTATTTCTTTACTGTGAGGATGTGAAGGAGAGCACTAATTCTTGGAGAATGGGAATTGTAACAGAACTAGAATCTCTCAGCATGAAGTATGCACACTACCTGTCTGAGTTACTCTTTGTGGGTTAAATGTGTCATGTCATGCACACCCCACTACCCCTTCCACTGCAAGGTGATCAGCGTGCCAACTACTTCTCAAACTGAAGAGTAATGTTAGAAATCTCATCTCATGCAAGCTATCAAGGCATTAACTGAAAGTAGCAAAGGCTAGGTCCAGAACAAATTAGAATGGGATTCTTAATCTCATTGTGATTCAAGCTGAAAAACTGCCTAGCATGGGACATAGTGGAAGTTTACATGCTTGGAAGAGATAGGACAGATGCATGGAAGAAGAGTCCGTTTTCTTTAAATAGAAACAAATCTTATAGGGAGTGTTGCAATTTGCTGAGTATTCAGCAAATAGTTTATGCTGCCTGTATTTCTACTCTCCATAAAGCATCCTTAATGGAGACTCCCCTTAAGGAGAAGGCACTAGACTAAACTGACCAGTGGTCTTACTCATGGCTATTCTTAAGCTCTATTTCAACAAATATCTAATTTTCTCTGTTTTACTTTATCTAAAGTGTGCATTTTCTTTTTAGTATTGCTCTCTAACACCTTTTGTAAGGGTTTAGGTTGGGTTTTGCAGTGTTGGTGCCTCTTATGTTGTGCAATAATTGTCTCAAGTCCATGTTATCTCCATATCTAATGCTACTATAAGATCAAAACTTTTAAAGTTTGTTTAATAGGAAACAAAGAGTTGATTTGATCAAGTCTGAATTAACTTTCTTCCAAAGTCCTTTAAAAGTGCTAAGTGATGAAATGAAAAAGGCACAGTTTACAGAAGCAAGAGACTTCAACATCAAATAACTCAACTCACGGCATATGTCAAGTGTAAGCAATCTGTAAGTTATAAAAATAAATTCTCTAATCTTTCATGCTGTATCTTCTGAAGGCATAGTGAGAGCAAAACTCTGGGTGGTGATGAGCCCAGTTGTGACAGTGAGAAAATGCTGAAAGAATGCTAAATGCATCTTATAAAAAAAGTAAATTTACCTACTTGGTCCCAGAGATTTAATTGATCTCTCTCATGGTTAGCTATTGTCCCTTCTTTTTTTACCTTTCTTTGAGTATTTACTATTATGGTAAGACAAAAGTCAATACCAGTTAAAGTATTTTTGAAGTCAGCTTTAGACATAATGCTACAGTGACTGTGATTTCTCATGAAATAACAGGTAGAAGAAAACATTACTTTCATGCTACCCTGGCATTATTCATAGCATTTAATACAAAGTCAGACTGGCCAGTCAACACTTTCTTTAAACAAAATACGTTATTTAGCTTTTAGCAGCCTTCCGAGGGAAGCTAGTTATATTACATGGATTATAGATATAGAGCATTACTGGCTCTTTTCGTTGGACAAGGCATGGCTGCAGTTTTTCTTGTCTTAAAACTTTGTTACATGAACAAGTGTCTGATGTTCAAAAATTTAATCTTGTTATTAAATTGTTATGGAAGTGATAATTTAGGTATAATTTGCACCTCTACATTTTAGAGAGCTCTGTGGCCTCTCTATTCTAAATCCAAGGCAAACAGATCTTACAATGCATGTTGTAAGAGTTTCATACAACTTGCTAAGTTCAGATGTTAGAGAGATGGCTTTTATATGCAGCTTGGTTGTATGTGGAAATAGATTAGGAGTAATCACATTGAATGATGCAGAAACAATTTTTCTGCAATATTGCCCCATGGAAATAAGAGCTGTGATTTGTACGGATATGTGGGACTCCTGATGTGCACACCAGGGTGTCTTGATAGCTTAAATATATGCCTTTTTTAATGCTGTGTACATCGTGTTAAAATACTGAAATCTGAAATTCAAATATTACTCGTAAGCTAGGTGAAAGAGCTGTCGGTGAGGTTTCAGGATACTCTGGAACCTTTAGGAAGATACCTGCTTTGCCTGTGAAGACTGTTTATTTCTGCTTTAATTTAGGGTAACAGTATTTGTGACCTGTTAGTGGTTTGTTCTCATGTACAGGCCCAATGCCCCAAAGAAAAAAAGGAAAAATAACACTCTTGTTCCTAGTTTATTTGTAAACCAGGTCAGATACCCTTGATTAGCTCTCAGCTGGAGCATAATTTAAATCCTGACAGACTGAACCTAAACAGCAGGCTTTTTTCAGATCAGCCAAAAGATAGGGAGACAAAAATAAAAGCTATTTCCAGTTCACAAGCAGTACAACAGTGCTGAATAAATCTGCAACTGTTAATGAATAGCTATTTCAAATATTTACAGGAGCCAAAAGAAAAGAAGATTGGCATCCAAGGCAGCTGTGCCCAGGGAGAGCTATTAAAAATAAACATGATAAATGATGTTCAAGTGCTCGTATAGCTGTCAAATATCAGAAGTACTCAAAAGTGGAAAGTGTTTATACTCTGGCCATGCTGCTAGGCATTCTGGACAGGCATTTTTTTTCGGAAATTTTTCACAAACCCAACATTTATCAGATCAAAAGGGGAGAGAGGATCTAATGTAAAATATTCAAGAACCTTGAATTTTTTGCTACATTAAAGTACACAAATGCTTTGTAGGTGAAAATCAAATTGCTTTATACATTCAATTATTTCCACACTGAACTAATTTCTTTAGTCTTGATTCCTAATACAAAAATGTGATGAGAGTTTATGTTCATAATGAAATCCATTACTTTTATGATTCTTTCAATCTTTTATATTAGTGGATGATAGTGGTGAAGGTGTATGATTTTTGCATTGATTTTGTACAAAACTTCTCAAAAGTATTTTTATGTCAATTTTCAGTTTTGTGTTTAATGTATGTCAGTTGATTGCAAACTTTTTAGCAGAGATGCTTTATTTTTGTACTTCACTGTGAAGCTAGTTTGCTGTCAGTGGTGAATCCCTTCTCCCCAGTCCCCCAGCCCTGCCCCCCCCAAGAAAAAACAAAAGTGCCTTATATATTGGAGATATACCAAGTGCAAAAGACAGGAGGAAAATGTCATTGTTTATAGAATACTATAGTAGAAATTTAGTTTGTTGTACATGAATATTGCTTTCTTCCCTCTTCTTTTTTTTTTTTTTCTTCTTTCAAAAATGAATTAGAAAGAATGATGCTAAAATACTAATCTAATTTGTTTTAGAAGTAAGTTCAGGTCCTGTGTTTGAGGACTAAGCAAATGTGTAGTACATGTAAAGAGAGTATTTCCATAGAAATGTTGCAGGAGTCCCATGTGTTACAGTTACATGGATTGCTGGTTTGCTTGTGCATGAACTCCAGTCCTTTAGCACTGAAACACTGTGAAATTGGTATGAGCTCAGCTGTCTGAGTCTGTCATGGAGAACAACCTAAAGAGTGTCAGTTTTATATTTGGTGTCTTGAGCTTTTGAAGCAATTCTTAAATGTATGCTGATGTCACAATGAAGAGGAAGAAGAAATTTGAAAGCATCTCTTTTGTTAACTTGTACATATCTTTATTGTTATTGAAATGGCTTAGTGCTTTCCTCAGAAAGTAAGTTATGGCAAAATCTGCCAGATCCACTTCTTATCAGATTGTGGTGAGGTATGAAGTTCAGTGATGATGGAAAAACTTGAGTAAGGATGGGACCTCCCCAAACCTGAAGGCATTCCAAGCCTGAAAGCTTGCCTCTTTTTTCCAGTTCTATCTTTTCATGTGATGTTAGATATTGTCTTTCAATATACCATTGCCTAACACTATAGTTTCCTGAAATGATTAAACGAGACAGCAAATTCTATACAGGCTTCTGTAATATGGGTGCTTTGTATGTCACTGGGCATTGATTTGAAAGTTATCACAATGTTAGATATTGAAATGATAGTAGCTGCCATGGCACAACATGCTTTCAGTCATCTTTAGTTAAGCATGCCTGTTGCCTAGTTTCCTAAATGGATATCTCATGATAGTACACTACTATTATTGTTTCAGGTTTATAATGCTGTGCTGCATAGGGTGCAACACCTGAGTCACTTTAGAAAATAATGTGTACTTTTGTATGTATCTTACATGAAATGTGATGGTTGTGCCATGCAAACCAGTCCTCAGAAATCTGTAAGAAATTTTTTGTAAATGTTAAAGGTGAAGTCGGAGTTGTCTGTGTCACCCTTGAAAAGTCCATGTGGTTGTAGTAAGCACTTCTCCTCCTCTACCTAAGTGATACTGCCCAGCTTGGAGCAGGACAGGCATTTGGTTTGGATTTTCCTCCTTCTGGATGTGAAACAAGGCATTCTTTCTTAACTAGATTTTTTGAAAGCTTGTTCTGCGGGCAAGTCATCAAAATCTAGACTGCTTAACCTTCTGTATGTGGTAAAAACCCCACAACTTCCCAAATTATTTAAGAAAAGAAAGAGGTAATGGCAAAGGCAAGGAAGCTATTTGGAAGGCTTGATAGTATGTGTGTATCAAAATAAAATTTGCTATATAAAGATAAAACATATTATTTTTAATCTGTATGAATACTCCGCAGAGCAGGAAAATCCAGTTTCTCCAGCCTTCATTTTTTTCAGACCCCTTTTCGATTGCACAATAGGAACTCATTACAGAGTATGGCTTTTCATTGGTTTTGGAGAAATAATAAGCTGACATACTTCCTGAACAAGAACTGAACATTAGTAGTAACACTTTTTAAAAAATTTAATTTTTAACCTGTAGAGTCTCACTGGAAGAAATAAGGTACTTGTAGCATTCATTTAACAGAGATCTATCTACTGCAAGTAGTATGTAATACTCTCCAAATAGCACTTCTTACAAATAAAGCTTGCCTTTATGTCTTTAAACTAAAATTTGTGTGGACTGCATTTAATCACACAAGCTAATGTTATATTACGATGTGATTCTTCTTCAGCTGTGCTGAGTACTGTTATTTAAACACTGATGAACAGAATTTTGAGTAGAACGCATTTTATTATAGCAGAGCTTAATAAGTAGAGCTTCTGCTTATAGGATATGAAAGAGAAGAGGTTAATAGAGAGTTCAAGAAAGTTCGGTTTGCATTACCAGTAGAGAAGACATTCTTGCTCAAACTCAGGGTTTTTGAAAGACCTTCATGTTAATCTGTGAAGGTATACTTGATGTTCTCTGGAAACACATGTACTTGTGGACTACTTTAGCTAATTACTGAAAATGAATACATTTTCCACTAAACCTCATAAATGTAAAGTGCATTCAACTACTGGAAGGGTATAGCAGATTTTTCTTCCTCTTTTAGTGCTTTTCAGTTTCTGTGAGTAGATTTTTCTGCCTTCTGTACAAGGAGGAACATTCTTGGGTGTAGAAAGGAGAGAGGGATTCAAATGGTATGTCCAGACAAAATTTACTCACAATATCATAAAAGTTATTTGAGTGTGTCTGCTGCAGCATGCCACCACCATACACCATACTGAGGGCAGCGTACAGCATCGAGGCTGCTCTGCCACATCTGCAGCAGGCAGACTGCATCTGTCTAAGCTGACTTCAGTAAAATTACCCAGAGGATTTGTGTAAAAGTAATTATTGTTGTCCTGCCCCAGATCTTCTGCTACCTGTGAAGAGGGGAAGGATACTCTCCATTATTTTATAGTTTCCCAGGAGCATTTCTTTTTCATTCTTTGTAAATATGCTAGTAGCTGTATCTGCACATATTTTTCCCAGGCTGCAGCAATGAGACAGAATAATAGTGTTGCAGAAAACCCTTAGTATCCTGAGCAGAAGCAGAGAAGCTAATTAAACTAGCATTAATTTTGCTGTTGCCCCTCCTTCAAAAATCCCTGAGGGAGGAGTGGTAGCTAGATGGACCTGAAGATGCGAGGAGATGAAACTTCAACCACTCCACTTCCACTGTTACGTGTTAAGTTCTTTGCAAACATAGGGATAGAAATTTTCTTTGAGCTTTAATCAACCAGTTATCAGTGTTTGTTTATCCATGAATGTTTGAATAAGGAGGAGTAAACAAAGGGCTTTTCTTAATGCTTTGTTAGAGCACAATATTTCTGAAGATGGATTAATAAAACTTAATTTATATCTTATATATATTAAGTACAGTGTTTGGTCCTTTAAATATTCCAAGCAGTAAAACTGCCATAAAAGAAATAACATTTTTGCATTTCCAGTATTGTGGCAAAAAATATCTTCACAGCAAATAATAAAATGGAAGTTCTATGAAGGATTTTAAAGTTGCTTTCATGCTTGATTATTATAAACTGCACTATCCTTCACTGTAACTTAATTTCAAAAGTATCTGAGTATAGACTAGGTATTGTAATGTTAAAATTTCTGTGACATGGATAATTTTACAGGTTACAGAAATTTTATTTAGACGTAATAAAGTTAGAGCGGTGAAGTTTGTCTTTTCTGTCTCAGCCCCTTCTCCTCTTTATAAAGAATTGCAACCCTTGCTTTATAAAGATTTGTGTTCAATCCTTATGTGTATTTTAATGTCTTTTTTGGTATTTAATTATTTTAATTTGCATATTGTGTTCGCATAGTCTCCTCAAGTTAATTGTTTCATTTCTCCAGCTGTTCTTAAATAGCCATTGTGCTGATCAAGCACTTAACTTCAGTATGTCCTTGATAAAATTAATGAAAGCATCTGTAGAAGCAGCAACAGCAGCTGCAGTGCCTTATGGAAGCCAACTTCTGCTTAACATTCTGATAAAAGAAATAGTTTTGTACTTGTGCAGGAAGCTAATGCTGGCTGGCTTACTTCTAGCATAAAAAGAGTTGCACCTGCCACGGCTAGACCAAGCACTGAGGCTTGCTGATTACATGTTCTTGTTAGTGTCATTGTTATTGGTAAAATGGGAGTGATGTCATCCTTATCAAACCCTACTGGCACCCTACAGAGTGACAAATAATTTGCCCACTGCTGTTTATCAGCATGGGCCTTGTTTTAGAAGTGACGAGAGTGCTGAATTTTCACAGTTGAATGCTGTACAACTGCAGAGGTGTATGAAAATGAAATGGATTGATACTTGTAATCAGTGTGCATAGTGATGGTTAAGGTGTAATGAAACATAAGTGCACATTTAGGGTAATTATATCGCTACCAGGTGGGGCCCTGGGGCTTTGCATGTATGGAAACCGCTTGAGGTGATAGATATGGAGGAAGAACTGCAGCACCATCTGCTTTTTTCTGATTTCCTCATTAATTCTTCTATCCCCCAAACCTGGACTGCACAGGCTTTGAACAGCACTTGGACTGTACAGTATCTCCTCTCCTAGCTGGGTATAGCCCCAAACACTGGAGTGGATGTGATGCAAAAACAGCAGCTCTTGTGAGTAGAATATATTAGTATACCCTTCTAGAGCTCAGAGACATATGTTGCATACTTCTCTTTTTAATCTTCTCTCAAAATGGCCTGTAGTAAAATCTGCTCTTGCTATATTTTAAGGCAATAACTAATATTTTAAGTTTAATATTTAACATTTTCTGCATGCATTGGTTGTATATACTTATATGTGTATGTCTTAAATGGGTATATACTTATATGTGTATGTCTTAAATGGGTATATACTTATATGTGTATGTCTTAAATGAGTAATGAAAAATACTAAGAATTCCTCCAGACAGGCATCTGTATTTTCTCTTTACTTCGGTGGAAATCTGTAAGCCTTAAGCTACTTGCATTTCTTCGAAGTAATGGGAACAAATGGTTGATAGATGAAAACACTGCAAGTATCTCTTGCTCCTTGGAATCACTGTGCAAACTAAAGAACGAGAACTGCATATTGTCATTCATTTGTGGTAATTACTATGAGAAATGGGAATGTATATTTTCAAATTTAAAAAGGGAATAGGAGCCTCCAAGGACGCTGTTCACACAAGCACAACAAATGTCCCGGATGTGGTAGATATGCCATGTGTGCAGTTTGGTTGCACATCTCATGTTAGGGTAGGCTCAGTGTATCTCAGATGCCTTGTATTCATCTGCACTTGTTGATAGCTGATCTGTCTATGTGCATTTACTTCTCTGGGAGTATGCTACAAAGAGCAGTGTTTTCAAAGCACTTTCTGGACTGTTGGCCATAGTCAAATGGTATTATTGTGAAATGGTTTGTAATTTATATAGCTTTTTTGTTATAATTTCTCTTTTATACATCTTTGACATTTTTATTAATCTCAGTTTTTCCCAGCTGAATGTAGGTCACTAAATAATTTGCACTGTTTGTTCCCTAATAAAAAAAGAACATTGCTGAATCTGACTTTTTTTTTTTTTAACTAGTGTGTGCCAGGGTCAACCTCATACTTGATTTAACTGCAGAGAAGTCAGTGGGAGTAATAAGTTGGATAAATTTCACTTAACTTTTACTAAAGCATCCAAGTTTTAACTGAAGCCTGCCCTGTTATAGTATTAAAAAAAATTATTTGAGATATATCTAGGTATAAAAAATAATTCTGTATAACTGAGGTGGCTCCTGGTAGCTATCTGATCTGTGTTTTTTGGTAACTTAGGCTATGGAAGTTAATGCTGATTTATGGAAGCTAATGCTTGTTTAGGGAGGTAAGCACCAAAAAAAGTCACATTTTAAACTGATTAGTGAGAAAAATTATGCAAATTTTTAAAATACATGTGTGTGCAAGTACAACGATAACCTGTGCCGCATATGCAGATAACATAAAAGTTTAACCCCTATAAATTTTGAATGAGAAAAGTATTTATGGATGGCAAAGACATTCAATTTTCTCAGCTTGACAAAAGCCAGTCAATTCTCAACATTATTAAGACCTTTATGTCACTTCTAATTTTTAGAAATAATTTGTTGTCAGTCCTTTATCAGAGGAATGCACCAATATCTCCTGGCCTGGTGGATAAATTACCTCAGGAGCCTGTGACCTGAAAAGCTGTACAACTCTTGGGTGTGCTGCTCTTAATATACTTGAAGTAGTTCTTTTGATTAGAATACTGGAGTATTGTGTTTACCTCATCGATCTTACCAAGGTGGGACGTTTTGTAACACGCAAGGAACATTGGATTTTAATTTTTTTTTTTTTTTAATTTAATTTTTGCTCCTACTACCACATATATTTGGGTTTTTTCTCTGTTTGGGATGTGCGGTCCAAGATGACTCTCATGATCATGTTTCTTTCTGTGACAGCAACCAAAAGACAGACACACAGTTTCTATGAATTAGTCATTTAAATGGGCATTGGAGCTGGTGATATTGTAATGTACAAGTGTGTACTGCATATGCTCAGAAAACTCTGGAGTCCATCTACCAACTTAGTTTATCTACGCTGTTGTGCTGTTGATGATCACAACTTCAGGAACTGGGAACAATGGTGGCATTTTAACTGTCCCCACAAGCTACCCTTAGAATATTAGATTTCAATGCCTGATGTGGACTGTGTTCTGTTAGGTTTTCTTCCTTCTGTCTGACTGTTTCATACCCAAGGAGAAAGGCCAAGTGTATTCTGTTTAGGACCTTCAGCTTACAAGTAGCTTGATTTAGGGGTGGGGAGCGAAACTGCATTTTTTTTAATCAAGATACTGAAATGTAAAAGAGTTTTGTTTTGATTTTGGTAGCAAGCTTTACTAGTGAAGTGCTTACTACTAGACAAGAAATATCTTAAGTGTTTCTGTCCTAAATCATGGGAAGTTCAGTTTTATTCTATCAGTTTGGGACAGAGGGGTGAAAAATAGCAGCACATTTTTCTTAGACAAGACCTTAGTTTGCAAGATTTTAGTATGTATGGTGTTTGTCTTTTAAACACAGTTTCTGTATCTATCTCAATCCTCTCTGACATACTTGCCTAGATAGACATGTCTCTCTCTTGAGAAAAAGAGCTTGTTTTGTCCTTGCGGGCATAAGCCTCTGGTACTGTTGGCCTTCTCTTTGCTTGTGATACGAGGTGGCAACTGTCAGTAGCAGTAGCGTTTCCAAGTTAAATGGAAGCAGCAGCTCTCAGACTTCAGGGATCTCTCTTTCTCTTCTCCATCCTCCATGCTATGTCTTTAAAGATCAAGATGAATCCTTTAATTCTATAACAGCTGCTGAAAGAGCCAACAAAATCAAACAAACTAACTGAAACAAAAGCATAGCTTCAGAAGAGAGTTGGTTCTAGGCAAGCTTCTAGTTAGAACTGTAGTGGCTTTCACTCATATAATTGTATTCTTAGGACAAAGTCAGCTGTTATATTGAAAACTTCCAACATAAGAAATTTAACTTGCATACAACAAAAGAAAGTGATTTATTTTTGCCTAGAATCTGTAGGTCATCAGAAGTGAAATAGCCATTACTGTGCAGCTTCTCTGTGTGAATAATGGCTTGATTGCTATAAATACTTGGTGGAGCTAGTAGAAAAAGTATAATAAATTTATTTGTTTTTCTGATAATACATTTACATTTTTCTATCTTCAGTAGACTAATTGTATGAATAGTACAGATAAACCTCATGAAATGATCTGACAATAAAAAGTGAAACCGTTGTTGTCTGCTTTCGAGGAGAAAGAAGTACTTCAAAGGTGATGTTAAATCTGAGACATAGGGCTCTCAAGTTTGGAGCTAGACACAAAACCAAGATGAACTGTTGTCATATGTTGTTCTTTAAGCCTCCTATTAGGAGCGCAGTCTTCAGCAAAATGTGAAAGGTTATGATGCAGTTGCCAAGTTAGTGGGAGGCAAGATGGGTGTGGGAAGAGGGGAAGGAATGGTCAATGGTAAGTGCATCATGAAGACAGAATATCCTTAATTGCTTGAGTCCTTGAACACTACATGAACTTGTATTCACTGTTTTTATTTTGGAATTCTGTACTGAGATGTTTGGTATTTTGGCAGGAAAGAAGGGTAGGTCTTATCTATGTCTGCCTGGTTTTCGGGATCTTGGCAGTATGAAAAGTGCTTAGTTCACAATAAAACAGTGATCTTTTAATTGTGACTTACTGTGTTTTTATTGAATTGCATTTGTTGAATGTATTTCTGTAACAGGACAGGTAAAAAAATGTATGCCTGAATAGATACAAAATTTTATTCCATTTTCTCCCTATACCTTTTTGAATAAGCACTTTCAAGTTCTTCTGTTTTGTTGACACCTGTCATGATGTCAGAGCTCACTCTTGTACTTTAGATCAACAGTTCATTTTAAAAAATGATACTAGCAATCAATTTTAATAATAGATTTTAATCCACAACTCTCAAATTCTGACATGGCAAGGTGTGTGTGACTCTTAGCATGCTAGAATTGCTTGTGGATTAGACTAGATTTATTTATTAATTCTGAACATGTTCTATGTGAATGTAATGTAATTAGTTGAGATGGGTTAGTAATATATGAACTATGGAGGATGGGAAATTTTAAACCAGAAGAGGGCAGCAATGCTATAAAAAAATAATTTTGGCTCAGTTATATTTCTTTTTCTGTTTTGCCAGTAAGTCACATGCATGTGCTCTGCTGATGTCTTGGACAGACTTTAAGATAAGTAGCATGAAAAAAGTCTGTTAATACCATTGCAGTGGTTATTATTTCAGTGATGACTTTGAACAGCTTCTTCCTGCCAAAAGGTATTAACCTGAAGAAGTACATGTAGAGGACCTGCTGACTTTTTTTCTTTAACGTATATGTCTAGCATGAAAAATGGTTTTATGATGTTGTGGTGATTTATGATTTTACTGTGTCTGTCCTTAAATGATTCAGCATAGAATCTTTCATTGTCACTTCTTTAATTGTCACAGTCATACTCTTTTTAGGGAATTGAATATCAAGCTGAGTACTTCTTTATTTACATGTTGTAAGCAATAAGTTATGCTGGCCAAATATATTGTTGTGTTTTAATAACTTTACTGTCATCAGAATGTGACTGTAGAAACACTAGTGTATTGCACAAATGTGCCAGAGTATATAAAGCAGTACTAAATACTTGTGTGTAAACTGCAGTGGTGGGGACCATAGTAAACGTGAGGTAGTCCCTAGATATGCAGGACTAAAACTTAGCTGATTCTTTCTGATGATGCGTCAGTTGTAGGAAAATAGTGGCGTCTTTTTGGAATATGTTCTAAGAGGTAGTGTTAGGGGAGAGGAATAGTTTCAGAGTATTTTCCATACCTACAGGAAAGTAGGTCCGAGGAAGGTGATGTCCCACATATTCTTATTATAGAACAGAGCTACTCCTCGGCACTCGAAAGTGCTGATACAGTTCTGTAAGTGAGGGGGAAGAAGAGATAGACAAACAAGTCTGCGTTGCTTATTTTGGTGCTGAGACAACATCTGAAGAATAACTGCAGCTATTTTTAAGGCATTAGCAATGTATGGGTACTAAGAGTTGTGGAAGTGTACATCTTGTGTACAATTAGATTTGTGGAAATGTAAGATTTGCACCTTCTTTTTTTCTCAGTGCTGGTTCAGATAGGAAAGAAATAACCAAAAACTGTTCAAGGGTCCACACTGTTCTGTAGTCTGAGAGAATAAACACAAATGTTTGCATGCTACAAAAGAACGGGAATACACAGAGGGTGTTGCTTCACCATCTGGGGAAAAATTAGCATTTCATTTGTATTAGCTGCTTCTGTTCTGGTTTTAGAAGCTGACTCACTGTCTGAACACACTAGAGGGCTTCTCCTAATATGTTAATTTTAAACTAGCCAGTGTGCTGATTAGTATCCTTGATAGTTTCCTGAATGTGGTGCAGAATGCATGCTAACGTGCCATTCTTAAATAGCACCTTAAGTCCAAGTTGCTGTTTTGGGTATGCCCGTTGGAAAAAGAAGTACAAACTTCTAGCCTTCTGTTCTTTGGGTACATAGAGTTATCTATGCTGCTTCCTGGCTAGACATGTGTTAGTCCTGCGTCAATCTTGACTAAGACATGACTAAGGGGAAATTTAGAAATCAAGAAATCTTTGAAGATGTTAAGATGACAGCATTGTTTAAGAGTACCTGAGCTGTGTTACATGTGTCACAGCCATTCATGATTAGTTATCAGGAATTTCTGGTTCCAGATTTCCGGTGCAGACAAGGCTGTAAAAGGCAGAAATATGTGCTAGTATGGCACAAAAGCTCTTCCCAGTGGGAACTACCCCCCCATCCCCACCCCAGCTTCCCACTAAAGATGAAATCATTTAATATTAACTATAATGTATGCACAGTAAGACAAGCTGGGCACTAATACAAGGAACTGTTGAGTGGCTGAAGTCTCATATAT
Organism: Athene noctua; assembly: GCF_965140245.1. NCBI lineage: Eukaryota > Metazoa > Chordata > Aves > Strigiformes > Strigidae > Athene > Athene noctua. The sequence goes on from NC_134038.1 coordinate 100,896,834, forward strand.
TACTACATGCCAAAGGCATGGATTCTTTTTAAAAGACATATCCGTAAGTATTGTCTTGTAGCTTTTAATTAAATCCTGCAAAATCCTAGCAAGACTTAAACATTTCTGCTGTTCTCTGAATCTTGCTCTTCCACTGAAGATAGTGGTTTGGGTTTTTTTTAATCTAAATACAGAGGTGCAAGTTGGAATTCTTGCCATTAAATTCATCTGGAAATGCAACATAATGTCAGTAGGCTTCATCTGATTCTGTGGGCTTCAGTTTTAAAGATGCATTTATTTGACCTTAGATGTGCAATTAGGTAGCTTTGAGTTGATGTGCCTAAGTGTATCTTGCAGAGTTTTTAAAACTTTTTGGTGAACTGACAGAAAATGGCACAAGAAAATGGGATTTCAAACACCTTGGGAGTAATTTTCCATAGTTTCAGTTTTAAAATGAGATAGTTTGTTCCACAGAAGAAGATAATTGCTTCCTATCTTCCCTTAGTATACTAAGCACTTAGGTTATATACCCAAGATGTGGAGTTAAGAACTGAAGACCAGTCTCCACTGACTACATAGGGAAATAATCTCCTTATTTAAACACCTAAATGAGATACTCAACATCAGTGTGAATACACCTGCTTTCCCCAAAGTAGTCAGAAAATTCCCTAGCATAGTTTATAGATGAAAGTATACATAAGACTACCTTTATAGCATCCTGCCAAAATTCAAGTGACACCTGACCTGATGTCACATTGTCTTATGTAGAATCTGGGAGAATTTTATTTTCTAGAATCACAGAAGAGTTGAGGCTGGAAGGTACCTCTGGAGGTCCTGCTCCCACACCCCTGCTCAAGCAGGGCCAGATTTGTAAAGGTCTTTCTGTGAAGGGATTTTTTTTTTTTTTTTAATTGTTCATTGGTCTAATTAACAGGTGTCCTAGCTTTTTGCTTTCAGTGCAGGCTGCAAAGCATGTTAACTTTTTCAGTCATAAGAGGTACCTGGTATGATACACCTCCCCACACCCCCAGCCAACTTACTGCTGTAAATGTATGAATTACAGTTTATTTGATATTAAGTGGGAAGTGTTCCTCTGTATTACATTATGATATAATGTTAAGAAAAGAGTATTTGTTACTACTATGTAAAATGCATAAATGTAAACCAAATTTACATAATTGCATTTCTACAAACTTCCTTTTTCTAATTGGGTTACTGAATGCAGTATTTGGGTTTAATTGCAAGATTACTTTTGGATTTCTTTTCAAATATTTTATGTCTTGTGTTCATACTTTCCATACGAAATGTTGCTGGACATTTTGACCATCTTTTCCTGCTTTCACTGTAGTAATGGGTAAATTTCAGTTTATAATTTAAAGCACTCTGTGGCAAATATAATCTGGTTTTAGTCTGATTAGAATGTGCCCTCTCAACTGCTTTTGGTTACTTAATCGTTCACAGTTATTCATGTAATTGTTATGACCATGCTGCATGTAATGTATTTAAGTGCTGAATCAAAATTAACAAGCCAACTATTGTTACTGATTACACTGTTTGGACTAAGATATGTTCTTGAACTAGATAGGTGTCATATTTTTAACACCATGTTGTAAAAGCTCTCCTTGTGTTCTGGGTGGTTTTGTGTAGGGTTTGATTAATAGTGTTCTCCCTACAGTAAAAGTTTTTGTGTGCTTAAGTGAGGTTTATTTACTGTTTAGTTTTTCCTGTGTTCTTGTGCTTCCATGTTTTTCTCTTGCCTTTTTTTTTCCCTCCTCTGGAATATCAATTATGGAGTGATTTACTTGTGCCTTTTGTGTAAGGGACTAACTGAAATGGGTACATTTTATAATTAATATACCTGAGAAATTGGTCAAATCCACTGCAGGGTGGGCTGGGTTTAGCATCTCTGTCTTTACCACTTTGCCCAGCTGTTTCTCAAAGGATGTGTGCTGCCCAGCCTCAAGGTGTAAGCAGTTATTGTTCCCTCTTCTGTAAAACTCATAGGTAGTTCTGAGGATGAAGGTGATTTTTAGTAGCTTCATTGTTAGGGTGTGTTTCCTGCTAAAACTGCCAGCCTTTTCTCCTTTTCCCTCTGATGATAGAAGTGTGAGATACTAGATCAAAGGACCTTGGGTTCTGTTTCTTAATCTGGAGAAACTTGCTCTGTGATTCCCCTGTGGAAAAAGAGGGCTTTGTTCCAGTTACCTGCATGAGAAATAAGATCATGGTCTTTCAGGCAAACAAAAATATTCAGAGCTATGTGTGAAATCAGTTTAGTTCATTAAATGACATATATTGAAAACATCATCCCATGGATGTTTTACCTGTGAAAGAGGAAAAAAGACTGTCAGCTGTATACATTAAGGACTTTTGATCATGGTTATCTGGAAAATGTTTGAAAGTATCATTGGCTCTAACACAGAAGTGCCAGTAATACTTCATATAAAAAGAACTGTTTGGACAGCCAGTGCATTAAAGGGGCACCAAAGTGTGTGATGTGGATGGATTTGAATGAGGAATGGTGGCATCTTCAGCCCTCGGTTGCATCTAAATTATTATTATTTTTCCTTAAGGTCTTGTTCCAAAAATTGTGCTCTCTGGGCACTTAGGACATAGTAAAGCCAAAAATCTTCCATGCTTTTTAAGATAAAGCTGAAGGAAATAGGAAATGCATGAGCACCAGTAGCTGGCTTTTCTTCTTCTTTTTTTTTTTTTTTGGGGGGTGGGGTGGGGGGGTGGTCTGTCCCCTGTCCAACCAGAGCGATCCTCTTGTGTTTCCGAGGAGGCACTGAGGGGCCATGGTGGGCTGGTAATTCCAGTGTCCCAATGGCTAGGGAAGAGTGTGGGGAGCGGCCCCCGCCAGTGGTGTGAGGGGGGGTTGAGCCCCATCCCAAATCCAGCAGCAGGACCCGGTGTAGCCGCCTGCCTTCCTTCAGCAGGGTGTCCCAGGCTGCCGCCCCCGCTGGCCTGTGCGCCTGCCATGCCAAGGGCAGCATGGTGGGTGCTCAGAGGGGCCGAGCCGTGCGGCGCGGGTGGCGGGGCCTGCTGCCAGGAGCCCGCGGAGGTGCTGGGTGCTGCCTTGTGGCCTGAGCAGGGGCGGAGGCGGCAGGTGCAGGGCTGTGTGAGCCTTTTGTCCTGCACCTGCTGCACATCAGGTAAGTATAAACAGCTGTCGGACGTAAACCGGGATTATCCGGTAGGTGGGCCTGGACCTGGCCCAAATATCTGCTTGCTTTTTTTTTTCTCCTCCTCCTTGTACAGCTTGGCTTTGTTAGCTGTTTTGAACCACAGTTTACAGTGCAGGCAGGCAGTAGGGGGGAAGGGTGCTGGCAGCGTCGACCCAGACTGGAAATGTTCACGCCAACACGTGCGACAGGACTTAAACCTGGAGCTCTCGCGTTTTGCAGGGTTGCTAGGCATTGTGCTTGCTCTAAGGTAGCTGGAAGTTGCACCACATATAAGTTTCCAGATAAGCAGACAGCCTGTTGTTTAACTTAGAAAACATTAACTTCTTTGTGTGGCTTGCAGCCGTGTAGCAATAAGTTGAAGGGTAAAGAGAATAGAATAGAAAGTAATACTGATTTATTGTTTTTAGAAAGAACTACGATCACTGTGTTATCAATACTGAATTACAGAAAGAGACTTTCTTGCTGTTACCTTCCTTTATGAAACAGAAGTACATTAATGATAAACATTTACAGTGGAAAATTTAAGATACAAATATAACACCGCACTATGTGTACTAAGCATAGGAAATACCACTGTAGGTCAGTACTGTGGCATAGTAAATGTTTACTTTTAAAGGGCACCCTCTTTTTACAACTTTTTTTTTTTTAAGACATAGTACACGTTTATATATCAATAGTACTGTTTAGGGAAGAGTCAAGTGAAGAGGGCAGATAAACTCATTGTAGAAATTATGCTTCAGCTTTCAAACTTACATTTCTTTATCATTGGGACTCTAGGTTTTTGTATATCATTAATATGGTAAAGGAGCTATAACTGTAATTAGCTACAGTTGAGAATAAATGCAAGTCAAAACAAACTGTCTTTTTCTTGAGCTTCCTTCAACTTCTGAGAGCACTGTAAACGGAGAATTTTAAAGTAACTAGCAATGAATGTCCTAGGTTATTAAACCTCTGTGGTGTCTTTGTAACGATCTCCTTCAGAATATGCATAAAATCTGAGAGAGACCGATTCTGGGTAGAGTAAATGCTAGTGGCAGATGCAAGTAAAGAACCTAGACAGATCAGAACAGTAATCTGGAAGAGCCAACAGCTATCCTAAATTTTGAGACAGAAGTTCTTGAAATTAGAGTATGGACTATCAAAATGTTGTCACTGCTGAAATAAAGTTGGAACCCTGAAAATTGGATTTGGTCTTACAATACGCATTGAATAGCCTAATGGGATGGAAAAGAGTGCTCTAGTTAACTCTCAAAGTGGATAGTCTTGTTTGTAGGCCTATTGGAAATAGATCTGAACATTCAGTGTATAGTAAAAATGTTTTAGGATGTTTGAGAGATTCAAATAGATGAAAGAAACAGCTGCTCTTACATTGATTTTTACTCTAGGAAACAGTCATGATAGGGAGAGAGTCCCCAGAGGACCTGGAAAAACTAGAAAGGGAAGAATAAGGAAGTTAAACTTTCCATTTGGGGTTATTTTGTCAGTTTAAGTAGAAAAGGAAGAGGGACTGGTTCAAGTTAAAATTGATTTTTATTCACATAAAGTCAGGTGCATGCCAAGATAGGTTGTAATTTCTGAGGGGGGGAAAAAATAAGTGGATTTTTTTTATACAAAGAAGCTACATATATGCAGGCCCAGAAAATGTTGCATTTACAAAGAGTAAAATATTAAGCAGATTAAAGTAGTTAAAAATTGCTTCTTATGAAAATCATTAAGCAGCTTAAAAAAGCAAAACAAAACAAAAAAATGATCTGATACTCATGAGAGATATCAGAGTAGCAGCTGGGGACTGGTGTCTCTCTTTAAGCATGGATTCAGCATGGCATGAGGCAGACTATTTCTGGTCTGATTGTATCCTTCTGTCCTCACCTGCAGAGACCACCTGGGAATAGAGATAGTTCGGTCTCCTGACCTTTTCAGGTCTTAGTGCACTGGCTGGAACGACTCCAGTTCTAGATCACTAAATCTTAAATCAGCAGTTCTAGTTGCCCTTTTGATGCCTTTAACACTAACAGGATTTGGTCACAGATTCTCAGTGCCTTATTGACAGTCCTCAAGTTCTAGTATTCAGAAGAAAATGAAACTATTAAGAGGCAGTAGTCATGCATAGTGCTTTCCTGGAAACTTGCGGACCTGTCTGTGTAAAAGAAAAACGCACCGATAAGTGAAGCTAGTGGGAAAATTCAGCAGCTTGAGTTACAATCATGTTTCAGATTTTCTGCTTAAGGGATATCTGTTTTACTTTTGAATGATCTTGTTTTCATTGGGTTTCCATATGCAGTGAAAGACCTTAATTTTCCTTTGACTTGTTTATGAAGAAATACCCTTTGGCTCTGTCTGTGTTTGTTGGTTCCTCGAGATGAACTGAAACAAGTTGTTCTGTAACAATGGATGTTTCACATATTCAGAGTATAGTAACAAGCAGACACTGTCTGGCAATATAAGGTAGGAGAAACATCTAAAATTAAGGTAATGACATTTTATTACATCTCATTCTGTATACATTAATGACCTTAAAGATTGAAAATTAAAGTTAATTTTAGGCAACTCCCTATGCCACGTGAGTTGTCAAGGTTTATTGTGACCAGGATGGTATTTTGTTCATCATTGTTTGCAATCTGTTGTGTCCTGTTGCTTTAAAAAAATGTACATTAAAATGTGGAAGTGTAATATATTCAAGCACTTGCAGGTGCAATAAATACATGTGATGCCAAAACCAAGTAACTTGTATATTCGAGAGGAAGACAGTTGCTTTCAAATACAGTAGTAAGACTGATTATGGTGCCATGTGCTTACTTGAATTGTTTCTTTTCAAGCATCTGCTCCCTTACTGAAAATGTATTTTTGAACACCTGCAGAGCACAAGCATTTCTCACTTCCTTCCCGTATAATGGCGTTGTATTTGCTAATGGCTCAGAATGCAGCACACCCCCAGGGAGAAGAGGAAGGCACGTTTTGTTTTTTTATCACTGTGAGCTCTGCTGTTTCAAGGAGCATACTGTGATAATCTCCCTGTGCCAATGCTAAAACTTATTGTGAGGTGTTTGTTGGGGGTAGCTACAGGGTTTAGCATCTAAAACAATCCATTTGTAGGTGCAAATTTATTTTATCCGAACTTTAAAAATGTATTAAGCTACCCAAGGATCCTGCACGATGTAAAACACAGGGAGTTGTTCGAATATATACTGAAGTTCCATGGTATCCATGTGTCCTAAAACCTGAAGGAAGAAATAAATAAGCCCCCTAGCAGAAAGAAATGGAAATGATCTACAGTTAATTCCGTAACTGCTGGAAAAAAATATGGCAGATCAGCTCTCTTCCTTTTTGTCTTAGCAGCCATGTAAATAGGTTTTACTGCTCATAAGATCAGTTGTGAATAACTGGTGTAGGTCAGATGGCAAAAAATGTACCTGTTTGGTTTACAGTGTGATACAAAGTTATTAGCAAGTTTCTTGATGGTTTGTTGTTTTGTTTCGCTTTTCTTGTCCAGACAGCTTGCTTTTTTTTTTTTTTTTTTTTTTTTTTTGGCTATCGAACCTTAGGCTTAAGAATATAGTTTCTTTGGTAGTTGTGTGGGATTTTCTTCTCCAGTTTCATCAGACTTTCTCTGACACTATATTATTTGCTACCACTGCAGGTGGTACGGTACAGACCATTTTATTCTGGTGTCATTGGTATGCCAGTGGGAAGCTTCTTTACCATATAGCTTTTCATAGTGACTGAAGAATGTAGTAAAAGCAACTGTGATTTGCAGAAACATGTTTGTTAGTACTTTCACCAATGCTTACCTTGCTTAAAAAGTCTTAACAACTAAATAGAAGTATTTAGATTTTATACAGTGAGCTTCATGTCAAAAACATTTTAAAAGTATTTAGATCTAAAATAATGGCTATCCAGTATTTTTCTCCCAAGTTTTCTTATGAGAAGGTATTTATTAATACTATTTATTTGCAATTGATGCATTTGGAAAAGAGAATATAGAAACAGTAGAAAAAAGTAGAGTGTATAGGACTTAAGTTCCATCGTCTGTTTTCTATCATAGAGTAGGCTTTGTAATGGCTAATAGTTTTTCAGTGTGCTATTTTAATCTCCAGAGACAGTCTGTCTTTAGGTTCCTTTTAGTTTTAAAGGTTTTATTGTGTCCTTTGGACTGATATTATAAGTCCTTGTCAGTCCCCTGTTTACACTGTTAAAAACAAACAGAAAAACCTACACATCTTTGGCTGCACGAAAAAGCAGGAACCTGTTGATACACACTTACAAATGTAATTTTGATGGAAACAACAATACAAAGCTTCAGTATAAACCACTCATTACTGTTGAAGACTTCAGTGCTGCATGATTCTTTTAGATGTGTCTTGACACGAGTGTACATATTAGAGTAAATAATAATTTAAGACCTTACAAGCATAAGAAAAGCACAGCATATATAATATCTAGTTCTTTCCGTTTCCCATATTATAAACTTCATGTAATTCATATGTTCAGCTTTAATATTAAATGTACTATTTTAACATTTCTGTTTCCATAAGGGGTTGATGTAGCAATTTTCTTTGTGGTTCTTCATAAATATATTAGCTTTACATCTGTGAATAGACTAGAAATTTACTGTAGGATGAACAGATGTAGGATTCAAACTGTACTGTTGAAGCTAAATTGAATTAACTTACGGTTGCCTTGGACTGACTGCTCACAAATGAAAATTACAGCTGATGAGGTAACTCTGTATGTCTGAGTCCTGGCAGAGCACATACACTTTTGATTGCATTTACATATATGCTGCATAGATAAATGAGGTTTGGTTTTTTTCATTGTGAATTTTGATTAATACCATTTCTATAGAAAGTGTGTACTGATATTTTGTAAACTCTTAGAATTGCAAATACTAATGGCATTTAGTACTTTCCAATTAACATCAAGAATTTTCCAAAAAGCTTTATAATGTTGTAGCCTTCCCTAATGGTTTAAAATAGTAAAATCCTGATTTCTTGGAAGTAACTACAATTTTTATAAGAGTATATGGAACTAGTGACAGAAGCATTATATCTTTCATGGCAATTAAGTACTCAAACATGGATCTATGGCTACTTTCTGCAGGAGTGTTTATTTTCATATGTCAGATTCTGCTTAGTAGGCAACAATTTCATAAGCCCACCTCTTTCTTTCCTTCTTTTTGTGCAGTCTTCCAGGACTTTCTGGAGCTGTGCACAATGCTTGGTAGTTGTACTATTGTCCAGTTTACTGGTTTTGCACTTTAAATTGCAATTTTCAGAAGCTTCTTCCATTCTGTATTTTCCTTTTCAGGCAAGTTTTCTTCTCTGTTTCTGAGTAGCAGAAGGAGGGCTTCTATTGGAGTGCTGTGAGTCTGCTTAAGGATTCCCTGGCTCAGAAGTACGTTTCTTGCCCCTTCTCAATTCCAGAGGTTTCTTTTAAAGTTTCAAGAAAATACAACACTGCTGGCTGTAGAGCTCTCTGAGCATTTTTGTGAGCTTCTCCTTCAAGACTTCTTGAAATGACTGCTTTTTCTGTAGCTTTCTGTTTCCACCTATATAAAATGCCTTATCTTAATCTGGTAATTATTCACTCCACTAGAATTAAAAATGCTTGAGGGGTAAGTATAAAAGCCTTCTTCATACAGATCTGCTGAGCTGTTAGCTTTTTCTGAAATAAGTATTTCTGTAATTCTGCCATATTTTTATGTAAGGTATGTCAGACATTAATCTCATTCAGTAAGAACCTTCTTCAAGACTGGATATTGCCATGCTGCTTTTCATATTGTTTTGACTGCTTATGTTGCACAGAATTCCTTTAATCAGTGTTTAGCTGTTAAACCCAATGTGCTTTTGCCATGTTGGTTCAGCATTTTCAAAGGACTCTGTAAAAAAAACCAAAACCCTTACGATTGTATAGGGCATTCCCCTCTTCCCACTGCACCTTAATGTATGTCATCAGCCATGTGGACCTGTATTCCTTCCATCTGAAAGGAAGAGTGGAAAATCAATGAAACTGGATGTTGTTGTCCATATTTACTTTCATCTGATCTTTAAGCTGGCAGTTTGTGTCTCAGTTTTGATAGGCAAAGAAAAAAATGTGCAGTCAGATGCATAATTAAACTAACATTTTCACTTACCTTTCAGGCCTCTGTTATTTGCTTATACCATTTATGCACCTTCAGTATAGAGAAAACAGCTTAGCTGTGTCTAGTAACAAGTGAACACTTAATGATGTGGCCTCCAGAGACATTTAGATGCATGTTTACATGCAACTGCTTTTTAATTTTTCTGAAGATCAGGTTATTGAGTACCTTTAGAGATCAGTCATGGTGCAGGATTGACAAGCTCCTTTTAATAGTCCCATAATAAAAATCTTTTCCATGTAGAAGAAAAATATTATGCTAAGATTAATTCTTGTCAAAATATAGTTTCCACATAGATTTAATACTAGGGTAGCATTGAGACTTCTAATGGCCATATATTTCAAATAGGGAAATTTCATTTAATATTGAGTCATTAACCATGCCCTGGTTTACTTAACCTGGATTTTTATTTGCTAAAGCTTGGAACAGGGAGAAACCAGTTATGATAGAAATCTTTCATTTGCCTTTTTTTATAACGAGAAATTCTTATGCATATCAATGTGCATTCTAGTATTAAGAAAATACATTTTTGCGAATTTAAAAAGTATTTCTTTGTTTTGGTTTTTTTTTTTTTTTCAGGGGGATGAGTATTTTGTGAGGTGCTATAAATACTTAACAGGCAATATAGAGTTAACATACAGATTTTTGAAAAGTGGCTTCTGTTTGGTTTCTACTCTCCCAATCTATCACCCATTTACTTCAAAGCCTTCATTAAAATACAGATATATAAAGAGTAACTGGATTTCTAGCCATTTCTTAACATGCAGATGTTAAGACTTACAAGGTGAGGTTTGCTTTGTCAGTTCACTGTAGGCATATAAGGATTCTGGACCAGTTTTTTCAGAATTGGCTTCTTGGTCTAAAATTCTGATGATCACCTAATTTGGGTAAAACACTTCAGGAAAAGTCTTGACTTTTGGTAAAAGATCGAAACTTTGCATGTCACACCCAAGCCTATGCACTTTGTTGAAAATGTGCATTCCGAGTTGTAATTCCTATCATTTGTTTTTTAAGTTTAGTTGTGCTTTCCAGAAGCTACTGTTGACATTCCAGGTTTCTGCTGAGCAGTGTGGTGTTCCCCCTTTAGAAAACTGTGGCCAGTTTCTTTCTAAAATGTGACAGATTCTCATACTGCTAAGAAAATGCTGGACCATATTCTGCTTTTCAGCTTAGAAAAATAACTTTCAAGAGAAATCTGTTTTCTCTGTAGAACATATAGACTTACTTAAAAATAGAGTGTGTGTGTGTGTGTGTGTGTGTGTTGGGGTTTTTTTCCCGAGTCAATTGGACAGTTAATCCCAGAAGACGATTTTTCCTGAGAATAAATAATTACCAAACTATTACAGTAGAAGCTATTTTGAAATCTTAATTATAGTGTTGATTATATTCAATTTACAGGCTTTTGGACATGACAAAATGAAGTCTGTAGGTTTTTTAGACACTGAAAGTTAGATGTATAATTCGTCTGTTAGTGTAATTATTAAAACAGTATTTCCTTTTCCTTGCTGATCAGTGCTAAAAGCAGAAATTTCTGTTTTCAGATGAAATTATGATAACATTTGTGATACAGTATTTTTAATGTTGTCAGTGCCACTGGAAAGAAACAATTTTTGGTGGAGATTATTTTCTGGACTGGAAAGTTGTGTGGCTTTGTGCTTTATTATTTTTATAGGGTGGAGAAGTTTCCCTGGTCTGTTTCTGAAAGAGAAAAAAAAAAGAAAGATCAAAGTGAAATGGTCTGACATTTTTCCTGAGAAAAGACCACCCTACAGTTTGATAGGTTTTATGTTTTTCTCTTGCTTGATGATTGATGCTTCTCTGGCACACTGACGTGTGTCTCGGGAGTATGAAAATGAGGGGAGGATGGTGCTAATATTACATATCATTTGAAAGGACATTGTGTAGTCATTTCAACGCGTTTTATTTTTATGTCCATTGTTTACCATATTTTTCTGAAGTGTGGAAAACTCTCATGTTCCACTGAGAGAATATTCTCCCTGCATGTTTCTTGTTGAGTTGAAACAACTTGTCTAGTTAGTTCTTCATCTATCATTCTAAAATACTTCTTTTTTGCTACAGCAGCGGTATCTGCTCCCTACTGTCATGTAGACCTCTGAGGAATTGTTTAACGTATCTAACGTGACTCTTCACTGCTAGAAGCTATTTGTATGTGTTATGAAATGTAAATCATTTTAGTATAACAAAGTTAAGGAAAATGAGGTATTGGGGTAGAAGTTTCAGAACCATCTGTAATGACTTACCAGCTTACACCATTAATAATTAAAAAGTATGTAAGTGCTACAGTGCCTCAAAATGTTGCCATGTCCTTTGAAACTTTGGCTTTATTCTTCTAAAGTTCAAAAAGTATCAGGCAATATCTCTCCTTCTAACTACATTAGTAAAAACTGTGGGTTTTGCTGTAGATCTGTGAGGTTCTTTAAGTGTCCATACTTCCTGACTGTTGGGAGTGCTAGCGGTTCAAATTTGTAAATCCCAGTAATGCAAACTAATCGAAAGGCACCTGTAGTAACATTGATATTTAACTAAAAGCAGTGTTTTAGGGAGAATTAATGTTTGCAATACATACATCTGAAGGGTTTTCTGTAGTTCTGCTAATTCCCTATCTCAGAAAGCTGATGGATTTTCATGGACATGGCTGAATGATGAAACGACCAGACAAAAGAGGCAGAGAAACTACAAAGAAAGCTTGATGGGGACAAGGAGGAAGGAGAGTTCTGTTAGACAGCTTTAGTTTAGTTGTGTTAGTTCAGCTTTAGTGAAAGGAGGAGATGAAAATAATTGAAACTCAAGACTCTGTTTTGCTTTAGAAGAAAGCAAGAAGCATCTACTTACTACAATTGCTTCTAAATAAAAGGAAACCACCAGAGGGAGATACAGGGTAAAAGTAAGGTCACTTTTCCAAGTGAGTGGTAAATTGAAAACATTAAAAAGGAGGGGGGAGGGGAGACTGTTTGCTCACAACTAGTTTAAAATTTATCAGGGAGAAACCAACAAGTTATTCATTGGCAACTTTATTAATAAAGAATTTTATTATTTTTTCTAAAGTTCGTGTATTTCAGTTGAATTTATTGATGATTATTCCCAAGTCTCTTGGGAAATTTATTAGCATCGCTTTCATTTACAGAATATATCATTTCATAGTACTAAGTATTGTGAATTTATAGGTCTGTTGAGGAGCTCCACTACTCCACAAATCAGATAAAACATTTCTGTACTGGATGTTGACCTAAAGTGAAAAGATAGACTTTAATTCATAAGTCAGAAAAATTTAGTAGACACCTTATGTTATTCAGGCCAGAAATGGTTTCAGAATATATGTATTTTTCCAGTTACTCTGAGATAGGTGTAATACATTTTGGATATTGCAAGTACCAACAGGTGCTCTTGCCTTTAATATTCTTGGTATTTTACTGTCTTGTTCTTCACTACCGTTTTTAATTTTCACCAATATTGGTGATTTTTCATAAATAAGCATTCATTTGAGATTTGTTGACTTTTTTGAGTTCACAACTTCTTAGAAGACAGGTGCACCATCTTCAGCATAGCACTATACACTTGGGTGCATTTTGTCCTCAGATTCACCACCGAATCTCTTTTTTCTGACTTCTTATAAAAGGGAGAATTCACACTTTATCCTAGGACATAATGATTGTAAATGCTCTGGACTGACAGAATTATGTAAAGGGCGCAGTCATGGTCTAGACTCAGTTGTGGTGTCTATGTCCTTCTAACAGAAACAATGTCCACCTGTTTTCCTCTAACTTGCCATAAAATTAACTGCAACTTAGTGTTTAAACATTACTTCTTCTGTAACTCATTGTCTACAGGCACCGCATAAAGTAGTGATTATTGAGCACCACTTCTTTAACAGGCCTCTGGTCCCAGCTGTGGGGATGCTAAACTTTGTGCTTCCACTGTCAGTCTTCATCTCACTCAAAGTAGAAGATTTTCCACCAGCTAGAGAACGAAACTACTTTTCAGTCATTTGGGACCTTTGTTTGGGTTGTCTATTAATTTTTGTAAATAATATAATGACAATTCTCTAAAATGTCGCTTTATATATGTCGCTTTATATATGTCAAGAAAGAAAAGTTAAGTATTTAGGCATTTTTTTAAAAAGCATAATTTGATCCTTTCTGGAACTTAAAACTATTAACTGTTTTACAAATATAACATATAAATTATATTATTTGTTATTAAAAATGTGGGTTTTTTTGATTTGTCAGTACGTTGGTAGTTGTAGCTAGATACTTAGTATCAGCTTGCAGGAAACTCATCCCAAGTGAGTGTAGCTAGATAGTTTTGCTGGACCAGATCATTAGATTTAGATAGCAAGGCTGCTCTTCCAAAGAGAAGACATTAAGGAGAAAAAAAAACATGTTAACAAGGTAATGAAATGAGGAGTTGTATCTGTTGTAAAATTAATGAGTTTTCTGGATTTTCTTGTCAGCAATGCAAATTAAGCCACTGCTATCTAATATTGTAATCTGTTCATGAAAGCAGTAATTTCCTAGTTCATGGACTTCTTTAAATATTTTGAATTAATTGCAGTGAAGATGATAAAGAGCAGTTGCCCTTATAAGTAGGAGCATCTCTATAGATCTTAATTTTTATGATCTGCTTCATGGGTCTGAAGAACTGAAGAACATTTTTACTCTCCAGGGTCAACAGTAAATTCAGATTTAGTACTCTGAGCCACTCTAAAACACCAGAATCATAACCCTTGTTAATCTGTGACTTTTGCATTCCTCCTATTCTGTCTCCTCTCAAATTTTCTACATGCTGAATTACTCTTTTTTTTTTTAGCTCTCCTTCTTCCAAAGATTAATAGGACTCCCCCCCTTTCTCCCTTCTCCTTTTATGGACCAACAACCCATCAGAATGTACTTGTGATTACAAATGGGAGGAACAGACCTTTCCAGTTGTTTCATATTGGCTGGGCCCAAAGAGTTGTGGTGAACGGACTTAAATCCAGTTGGCAGCCGGTCACGAGTGGTGTCCCCCAGAGCTGGGTTTTGGGGCCACTCCTGTTTAACATCTTTATTGATGATCTAGATGAGGGGATCGAGTGCACCCTCAGTCAGTTTGCAGGTGACACCAAGTTGGGTGGGAGTGTTGATGTGCTCGAGGGTAGGGAGGCTCTGCAGAGAGACCTGGACAGGCTGGAGCCATGGGCTGAGGCCAACTGGAGGAGTTTCCATAAGGCCAAATGCCGGGGGCTGCCCTTGGGCCACAACAACCCCCAGCAGCGCTACAGGCTTGGGGAGGAGTGGCTGGAGAGCTGCCAGTCAGAGAGGGACCTGGGGGTGTTGACTGACAGCCGGCTGAACAGGAGCCAGCAGTGTGCCCAGGGGGCCAAGAAGGCCAGTGGCATCCTGGCTTGTGTCAGCAATAGCGTGGCCAGCAGGGACAGGGAAGGGATCTGACCCCTGTACTCGGCACTGGTGAGGCCGCACCTCGATTCCTGTGTTCAGTTTTGGGCCCCTCACTACAAAAAGGACATTGAATGACTCGAGCGTGTCCAGAGAAGGGCAACGGAGCTGGTGCAGGGTCTGGAGCACAGGTCGTATGGGGAGCGGCTGAGGGAACTGGGGGTGTTTAGTCTGGAGAAGAGGAGGCTGAGGGGAGACCTCATCGTCCTCTACAGCTGCCTGAGAGGAGGCTGCAGAGAGCTGGGGATGAGCCTCTTTAACCAAGTAACAAGCAATAGGACAAAAGGGAATGGCCTCAATTTGCACCAGGGAAGGTTTAGACTGGATATTAGGAAGCATTTCTTTCCAGAAGGGGTTGTTAGGCGTTAGAATGGGCTGCCCAGGGAGGTGGTGGAGTCCCCATCCCTGGAGGTATTTAAGAGTCGGGTCCACATAGCGCTGAGGCACGTGGTGTAGTCAAAAATGGTCAGATCGTCCAGTCCAGCGTTAACTTAACACTTCAAGTCTTTTCCAACCTTGATGACTCTGTGATTCTGTATTGCTCTGTATTGTATTAGAATATACTGCTGCTTCTGGCTGAAGTGAAATTTGGAAAGGGATTTAAAGTGCTATCTTGGTTATCATCTTGGGCCCTGTCACATGTTCATCTGTGTCCCAGCAACTGCTGTCTATAAAAGATATGTATCATCATACATATATGTACATGCATATACATTGTATATAGAGATGTATGTGTAAGGGAAGCAGGAGTCATTCTCAAAGTATGTTTAGTAGGATTTTTTTGTTTGGTTTTGTGTCCTTGAACCAAGTGTCATGATCCACCTATTTTCCAAGACTCTGATTTGCATACTGTACAGAAAATATGTTTGGTGTCATTATCTCAGTACGTGAGTGTTTTTTAAAAGCAGGCATGTGTCCAGAGAGTGGGGAAGAGTAAAGCAAATTCTTGTGAAATTTTGAGAATTTTTGAGGATATGAAAGGTATCGAGATTTAGAAGTATATCTAAATTTTATCATTAATTATAATTCATGTTTAGATCTTGACAGTTGCGTTGGGAAGAACTGCATTTGTCAGTGCTTAGGTATCATCTTGATCTGTCACTTTTTTAAAATAAAATTTGGTTAATATTTATAGAGCATTTATGTTTTGAGTTTTAAATACAAGAAAAGGAGCCTCTTCTCATATTGTAGACAAGCAGTAATCAAAATAGTAAAAAAAAAAAAAAAATTACATCTGATAGAACAATTTGTTATCCTAAAATTCATATGCTTTAAAATTCTTTGTTTATTCAAAAAAAAGCATGTAAGATTACTATAAAAATTAGGACTGTAATTACAGTGTTTTACTACTGTATGAGTGTCTGTATTGGTATTTTCACAGAATTATGAGGTGGTGGATTTGACTGATTTTCAAAACAGTTAATGAATATATATGTCACACGAACATATATAAAAATGTCAGGATTGTTTTTTTCAGTGAATTCCAGTATTTGTGTCTTCATAGTGTTAAGCCTTATCTAAATTTACATTTTCATTTAGAATTATGAATTGGTTTTATACATGGCCAGTGGCTTTTTTTGCCTTCTACCAAGGGCAGTTTTCTATGTTTTGTTTTCTACAAAAGAACTGTTTTTTTACAGAAGCAAATGCTTGTTATTTACTGATAAACCAACACTCTCTTTCATGTTGGAGTGGAAAAGTACATTCTGATGTTACCTACCAGAGATGTATTTTAAAAAATTAAAAGATGTAATTTTGGGCTGAAAACATACAAATATTACTAATATTTGTGCTTTTATATTTAGGTATTTCAGATATTATAAGGAATCAACATAGTGCATGTGGTACCATAAACATAAACTTACGTCTTTTCCTGTATATATGTGTGTGTATATATATCTGTATATTAATATCAAACACAGACACACAGAGCAGGCAGCACACATTGCTAAGCTCATTGTGAATGTTTAAAGTTGGGAATTTCATAAATTACATGCAACTGCTTTTCCAGAAAGCCACAGCTGTATGTAGTGCAAAGTTGTGAAAAAATGCTAGGATGTGCTCTGTTGACAGATTTACTGATGCAGTTGTCTCAAGTGTGTATTGGTTGAGGCTGTATGTCGGGCAGCCTGCAAAGCATTTGCTATGGTTTTAGTCTAGTGTTTTTCAAAATTGGGTCATTTAATTATGCACACTTCTAAGCCCCAGCTTAAAATCTTGGGCATAGCTTTGTCTTCCCAGCTTTATCATTGTAGCTCTTTGAAGAGGCTGGGGAGGAAAGCTGCCCTGGCTTGCAAAGAAGTGATTGAGAAAAAATTCTGTATACGTCTTCTCTACAGCTGACAGGCAAATGGCTGTTGTGTGCCTGTGCACATTCACGATTAGGAACACGCTCTGTATTAAGGCTGTTGTACAAGCTTGCTATGTCTTCAATAACAGTATCATGAAATTTGCTTCCACATTCCTTTCTGATTCATTTAGCTGAAGAGCAGAAGATAAGTGTGTGTCTCTGCCTATGGTTTCTCTACCATCGTTTACTGCGTATTATATCATGTAATCCGTCAGCCAACTTTAATTTCACAAGCTATTCATTGTGTTTAAACAGTGCATTTCTTATATTAAATATTTATGGAAGTCTCTGGGAAGAATACATTAAAATGGCAGATGGAGGTCGTTTCAAGCATTTTCTTGATTGAAGGCTGGGGACCCCTGTGAATTTGAAGTCTGCTTTCAAGGAAAGTTCACAATGCCTGATTATAACCCAGGCAGGCAAGAATTCCACCAATTCCCTGCACTGTGATTTCAAAAAGCAATGGCTGCCTACAATCTTCATGCTTCAGCACCTCTCATTTTGAGATTATTTGCAAGTGCACTGAAGAATGGTGAACAAAAGCATTTACAGTTGTATTGCTTATTAATAATTCAACAGACCTGCAACTTTTGCACGTTAAGATTACTTTACTCATTGATTTTTAGCTACTAAACCTAAGTGGAGAGTACCTAGCTTTTGATGACAGTCCAATTGAGACATGTACATTCAGACTCACATCAGTAGCCGGGGATTTTAGCTAGCCAGGTATAAAAGGAGCCAGGTAAGACAGGCAAGGTGCCCCAGGTCCTCAAAGGAGAGGGCAGATGACGGTGGCTACTGTCTTGCCTCGGCTACCTGATCTTACTGCTCTGTATTGCTGTTTCTCAAAAAGATGCCATGAGCATCTCTGCTGATGTGCAAAGACTGATTTGCAAACACATTTAATTTTTAATACTTGTGAATTTCACTAGTTTATCAAGTAGCTGATGATTTTCATTCATATGAGTTGATGTCAAAATAACATTTATATATTTTTTTCTTTGTTTTTTTTAATTATCTTTGATCATGAGCTGCTTCCAGTGATGACTGCAAAACCAGAAGCTAACTTTTTTTCTTGCTAGAAGCTTCTACTCCAGCCCCTTTTCCTTTTACTCTCATGGAGACAATTTCAATACCTATGTACATGAGAAAATAAGATGATATGTTTTTTAGAAATAAAAATACACTGTAAGAGATAAAGTCTTTTATACACATTTGGATTCATATGACTAAAGGCTATTTGGCATTGTCTTTTTTGTTAGCTTTACATTTTCAAAAAATAGTTAAACTTAAAATGATAGAGAAACAATTAGGAAAGCATGCAGCAAGATAACAACTGATGACCAATTTTTAATAGTTTTATTCTGTTTATTACTTCATAAACATATGCAAATATAATATAACATTAATAGTATCTGAAAGAATAAGGTGGAATATAAATTACAGAAGTACTGGTATACTGGGAGACAGACAAAGTCCAGTGAGTTACATTAGTCACATTTAAAAAACAAAACAAAACCCCAAACTCACAACCACCAAAAAAACCCCTTTCATTAGAGGAGGCATTGTTTTAATCAAGCTTCGTGACAGTAACATGCCATTTAGGAAAGCTTTTTTGGGAAAAATATAGTAAGTAACATGTTACCATCTAGAGGAACCTACCTTTCTCTTTTGTTCTTTACTAGAATAACTGTAGTATTTTCCCATTGCAAAGTATGTTTATTTTTGTCATTTGGACTTTTTGACATTTTCCACTTAAACTGTATTTATGCTTTTGCTATTCATAAGTTCTAAAAAGTTAACATATGAAAAAATGTATTTTGTCATTACACATTACCTTATAAAAATCTATACACTGTGTAATATTTATTATACACTGGGAGTATTGTACCTATTACTTCATGGATCAATAAAAAGATCTTGCTGCAGAGAGTCTGTTGTCAGAACAAAAAGCATGCAAACACTGCAAAAATATCTGTACTTAAAATGTAAGCAAATGAATCAACCCTTCCAGGTTTTATATAGACAAATTAGGTATTGTTACTAGTTCTGCAACTATATATTTGGTTTCATTTTTTTTTAAATTATTCTGTCATTCTCTGTCCACGTGAATCACAGGAACAGCTGTCTACTCAGTGCAGGTTGGGTGACTTAATCATATCTCTTGACCTTAACTAATACTGATGCCAAAGAGGACGTGCTTATGACGGAGGCTTTTACTGATAACAGGGCAGTTTTTGAGTCAGTTTTACTCCCTCAGAAGTTGTTATATTTTAAGATTTGATTCAAATCTAGAAATCTTATACATTTCTCTGAGAAGTTAGGTATCTACTAGATTTACAGTTTTGCCTATCAACCATTTTTCAGTTATGTGAATGTAGATTTTTTTTGTTTTTAATTTAAGAACTTGTGGGTTTTCTTTGAATTTATTTTAAATTACATACTGGATGTTTTGAAACTTCCTGAACACATGAATAGTAAAGTTAGGTCTGAATTCAAACCTAAGAAAATAATTTCCATAGAAAATTGAGGCAGAAATTCCTTATGCTTGAAATTTCAACTTTAATTCTAGCATTGTTTGGCCATTTGTTATAATATATTCACTGTAAAAACTAGAAGCTGTGTAAATAAGTGAGTGGCAGTTGCCCCAGGCAGAAATTTTTACTGATGCAATGAGATAAAAGTAATTAAGAAACATGTAGACTGATGGGTAATTAAATCCATGGGAAGCATTTTGTAACTAATTACTACGTTCTAATCACAGATTGCTTTCTATTTGTCAAGGTAAGTGTGTATAATTACACCAATCCCGTTTTCTTTCATCTAAAATCATCCCAGTTGGATGAGTATTTTTTAAGCAAGCCCAGACCTCTTAGTTTTTGGCAGTTCTTCTTCCTTGGAATAAAACAAGAGTGGTGGTCATCTTATTGTCTGAATGCAGGTGGCACAGCTCTCTTCACTTACCAGTGATGCTCTCTGTCATGCTTGCATCATGCCATGCTCTGTGACACGTTATTCTCACTGGCTTTGCAGGTTCATACTCTGTTTAGATGCCTAATGACATCCTGATTCTGTCACTAGACCAAATCCAAGCACGAACATTTACGCATCTTAATGGCATGTCTTTGTATGCCTTAGCTTTTCAAGTGCAAATATTTTAGTACTTGAAATAGAAAGACCTCCTTTTGTTAGAGTGATATAGTTTAGATAAGGCTTTGTTAGTATGTGTTTAGAGCTCGCCTACTCTGTTTAGTTTTTTCCTAATGTGACACTTCAGTTTGACTTTACACTGGTTTATGTTTTCAGCTTGACGAAGTGTTCGAGGAAAATCTAACTCCATATCTATATTTGATTTTGCCTTAGAATATAGTATCCCCCAGTATGTCTTATCGAAGCCCAGATTTTTCTTGAATCAAGACAAAAGCATGGACTAGCTAGAATATGAAAATCATAGCCATCTTCGGAATTGCTATTCAGTACACTGTCTTTTATTATAAAATCATGGATTCATCTGTAATTAGTTAGCTTGGCATTTTCCTCTGCCTTGTTTACACCTTGACAAATGACTTGAAGTAGGTAACGTGAATAAGTATTGCCAGAGAACCACCATGAATATGCACGAAGCTTGTTCAACTTTTCTGCTGTGATGGTCAGTACTGGATGCTTTGGGAACAGTGAAAGAAGTGAGGCTCTTTCTCAGGGTGAGGCTTAGCGTAAGCCTTGCATAGCCTCCCAGCTTCTGGGGCTCTCCCATGCCAAAAATTGCAGCCTTAAAATCATGTTTAATAGCCTCTTCTTCCATAAATTTGCCTATAGACTCTTACAGTTCTGATCTCTTCAGCAGCCTGTAGCAGTGAGTTTCATCATTTCTGCAATTATTATGTACTGTGAGAAAAGTTCCTTTTAAGGAAAGTTTTACATTCTTCGTAGTATTTTAAATACTTAATAGGTGCATTCTTTAATGCAGAATGCTTTTGCAGCATATCAATTACTGAAACAAACCACACTGAAACTCAGTTCAAGGGCTTGTGCTCTTACATCAGAAATAGAAATTCACATCCTTTGGCAAAGTGCAGATCTGATTTGATTTGCGCCAACCTAGGTTTGAACTTGGAATTGTAGCTATTACAGAACTTGCCCTAGATCCTCTTTATCAACTTTGTATGTGTGATGAAAAGCACTTCGCAGCACTCGTGACAGCTGAAATTTTCGAGCCAGTAAGTGAAATGCAGCAGCTACTTCTGCTGTTGAACAGCTACTGACCTGGTCTATTAAAATTTTAAGTTAATTTAAGGGGAAGGAAACCCTGAAATGAACAGGCAAAATGAAGTTTTACTCTCAAAGCTAACAGAAGCTAGCAGGGAGCTCAAGGAGTCAGCTTCAGTCTCCTCCCTAGCCTTTTGTCCTGGCTCCTGTACTGCCCTTTCCCCTAAAATGATGCACTCTGCGACTGCTCTGTGAACATCTGGAGATCTAGTCCAGATTAAAAGTAGCCTTACAAGAATGGGAAGGGGTTAGATTTGGTCACTTGTTAATCAGTGAGTTTCTGTATCCTTTTCACTGCAGAATGGAAGGGAAGAGAAGTAGGTGGCTGGAGAAAAGTCATGAGTATTCAAGATACCATCCTTTCTTGTTTTGTTTTTGTCATTGTTTTTTTGATTTTTCCCCTGAATACATCTTTTGGTTCTTTCTAAGGGTGCTTATCTGTAGCAGTTTACATTGGTCAGTGTCTGCTGTCACATGCTCTTCCTTGCAAGTGCCTTTTTTGATTCCATTTCTTATTGAGCAGCCAAGCAGAAGGCCCTTTAAGAATGCTGTTTTTCAATAGAAAACTAATAAGAAAGAAAAAAAAAATACTTAAAAAGCTTGACTCCTCCGCTTGAAGTTTGGTTTTGTGGAAAAGTAAGATAGGAGGACATAAACATGCAGCAGCTAGGAGAGGGGGACCATTGTAGATCCAATATTGATCCTGTTAAGCTTGTTGTAGGAAGGGACCCTTAGAAGCAAAACAAGGGTTTGAAAGAAGCAGAACAGACTTGGCAATGCAAATGGACTTCATTGTCAGGCTTTGTCTGCAAAGGAGTGTTGGTTGTTGATGAAGAGGTGTCTACCCAGACCTACCTTTAGGCTGAAGCAGTACTGAAAGTTACTGTGTCATAATTGCCGTTTATAAAGGTGGCATAGAAGGAAGTGGTGAAGGAGAAATCTCACATGAAATAACTATTCCAGAGGAATGCATCTGCTGAGAGCTATCATGTGTGTGCTTTTCATTTCCGGTATCCAAACTGATGACTTAAGAGTGTGATTTTTAGAAAAGACACATTGAGTTGATGTTTATAGAGTACCCAGCACTGTTTAGACTCATCTTAATTCCTACCATGTTAGAACTAATTATGGCAAGAAGAAAACTTATCTACTGACTTTTTAGTTATAAAAACAGAAACAAGATGAAGTGCACTCTTTCAAAAAACACTTTATTTTCTTGTTTCTAAAATGCATTCATTATTTGAAATAAAAATCTGATCTCCAATGGGTGACATAGCCATGGAGTGTTTGTAATTTAGAAGAGAGCTAATCAAGTGCTCTTCGTAGCATAAGATGAATGTTATTTATTTACTGAGATCATTCAAGCATCAGCAAATAATGTTAATGTTAGAGTGTGATGTGACTCTAAAGAATTATTTTTAAAGAAATTAAGTATGACCAGGCACTGGGCACAGCTGTGCTCGTAGCTCATGTAAATGTACACAATCTAGCTTGAAATAAGCACCTTTTTTATTAGTAGTACTATAACTTCAGGTCACCAGAATATTTGTCAAGGTTTGCTAACAGGTTTCTGCTGAATTCTGTGCCATTAGTATTCTCTTCCTATAAATAACTGCCTGGGACATCTGCTTCAAGCCAGTTTATGTGGACACCTCCAAGCAAAGGCTGTAACGAGTGATGTATGTGCTAGTTTGTATTATTTCTTTAAATTAACACTTGGTTTAGAACTTGATACAGGCAGCAAACTGGTGATGCATAAGCCATCAAAAATCTTCCAGGTTTTTAGTCATCCCTAAATTGGATTGTTACTCCTGAGTTTGAGATGAGATGCATTCTTACCATTACGTGAAGTCATCCAGTCCCTCCTGCTTCATAAATCTGACTGCAAGAAGTTCATCCGGTAGTTACAGCGATAGAGAAGTTGTTTATATTTTCTCCAACTGACTTAAACAGTGCTAATTTCCTCATCCTGACTCTTGTGAAATTATGTAGAAATAACAATGATTTAATATATGTTACAAAATTGGAACATACATTTTAAGTAATGACATTGGAATGCTTGGATTAGAAACTAGTGGGCAGCCTTTGCTCTTCTGAATTATCAGATGCTTAAGGAAATTACCTTTCTCCTATGGAATAGAGAGGCAGGGATTAACACTTTGAGATGGACTTTACAAACGCCACAGAATGTCAGTTGAGTTCTTTTAGGTGTAGAAATAGTTTCAACCATTCTCAGTGTATGTTTTTTCCTGGATAGTCAAGTTCAATCCTTGTAACTCCTGTAAAATTACTGTTCTGTGGTAAGATTTCTCTGGAAACTTTGCGCTGCCTTTTATTTTTACAATATCTGTCTCTTGAAATGCCAGTGCACTTGTATTTGTTAGAATACAGTTTTTGAACAAAAGCATGTATCATTTTGCTTCTCTTTGCAATTTAAGGTGGGCTAAATAGCTCTTTTTCTGACAGGTATTTAGGTGGTCCTGTATGTTCCTGTTCCTCCTATAAAATAATTTGAACTGCAAAAATTCTTTACTGGCAGTCTGCACCTTGGCTAATTGGTGCTGAGGATGTCACTAGCCTGAGCGACCTCCCGCTGCTGGTTTCCCAAGTTACAAATCAGAATTAGCTGCTGACAGCCAGCCAAATAACTTCAGCAAATACTTAGGACAATGGGCACTGAAAGGCACCAAGTCTGTGAAGTAAGTCAGTGGTTTATAGACACTGAAGCATTCCTGAGGATCTCTTAAGCTGAGCCACATGGTGCTCAGCTAGGAAGTTGATTGATAGTTTTACAAAGAAAAAAATGTTTATGAAAGAATGCTTTTCTTACAGATTATCCTGCATTAATATATATCTGATGTGCCTGGCAATGTTTCAGCAACTGGATGTTTGCCAAGACTTGACACTCCTGCAAGACACAATACAGTTTGTGTCTAGCAGCACAGAGCTTTTTGTTTTATGATCCTCTTTTTAACAAGGCAGACACTTCCATATGAATTGTCCTCCTCCAAATCAGTAACACTTTTACATTGTGATTGTTACATGTTAAACTGTTTATCTAGGCTAAAGTGGACTCTGTTTTTGCAAGTTTTTGCTTCTTATCTAGAATTTCAGTTTTAGCATATCATTCTGTTTCAATGACTGGAATAAATGCAAAAGGTACGAGAAGGTGTCATGTGAAGTTGAAGAATAATTACAGACTCTGTACAAAAGGTACTAACCAGGATCCCAGTTCATGTATCTCAAAAATAAGCTCAGAGGTGTTCAAATACCTTTGTAAAGATCAGTTCTCCAGGATATCAATGGGAGCTGGGAGCCTGGATCCATCTGAAGATCTGTCTGTAATAATTTCAGAGTACTTGAGAAAAGTTTAATATTAAATGTCCTTACTTATTTGCAAGTGAATTTTGGGGATTCTTTTGTGTAATTCATGCTGTTAATTTTGTGTATTTTGTGTGCTGTTCTATAGAGGAAAAAAAGGCATTAATATGCTGTGGGGAGAATTATTAAATCCTTCCTCTTGATCCTGGGAGACCAGCAAAACTTAGTCATTCACAAACTGTGGCACAGAAATTGCTCAGGCTATGATTCCCTTACCTAAATCTTATAATTAAGGGCTGGAAAAAATAAATTATTTTACTTCGACTTCTGCCCAGCCTCATTAACATCACTTTTGAATTTTTTTTAAAACCAAAAAGTCATCGTATGATTCAAAATGATTTAAAAGATGTATGTGCTTTCTTTTATGAGAGAGACTTTAACAAACCAACATTGAGGCTGAATTATTTCTCATTACTAGAAGAGGGTGGTTCATTTAAATTGGGTTTAAGGTCATTGACAGGGCAGGTTGAAGGGAGGAAAGAGAGGAGATATGCATTGTGGTTAAATGTGTTGGAACAGACCTGCAAAATAAAATGGAGATTGTTAGATAGTCTCAATATTTGTTCTGCCATGCATAGAAACATACACAGAGAGAATATGCAGAAAAACTACTGCTCCAGTGGCTTGCATTCAAGCATATGGTATGATGAATTGCTTGTAGCCCTAGTGATAAAGAATATTAACAACCCAGAGACAGAGAATCATTTCACTGTCCCATACTATTGATTATGGTCACGTACTATTATTTAGGTATAAGCAGAGGTAAACTAAAGTAGTTGGACTAGTAACTGTTATTAGAAGTTGCAAATTGTGATTCTGTACTTAGGCAATGCTTGCGGTATTTATTTGAAGACCAACTCCTTAATGATGTTGTAAAGCCTGCTTTCTTAAAGTTTGGTGCCCTGTAATGCTGATATTCTTCTCCACCGATATGAACCCTACTTAATTGCTCATGGAGCCTGTGATATTCCTGCTGTGGAGGAGTTGTAGCTAATCCAGCCTGGGGGCTGGTGCCATATAAACTGAGTAGCGGCAGAGTCCTGCCTGCCTTCCCCTGAAGGGGACACCTATTTGGGCCACGCTCCTCCAGCTCGTTACTAGTGTTCATGAAACTTGTACTGGTTTTGAGATTTCTAGTTTGCTGTCAAATTTGATAGAAATTGGCAATGAGTTCAAAAGTTATGGGGATAGAATGATGTGTGTACAGTATGATCATGCAAGCCTTGTCTCCTTAGGTATCCTGATTAAAGATATATTTCTTAAGTATAAGCTTAAGGAATCTGAGCCCACATTGGAGACTTGAATAGGAGGATTCAGTTAACAGTATTGGGATCTAGTAACACAGTTCTTAGTAAATGCAAAATATAAGTTTTAAAAAATAGAAGCTCAAGCTTGTCCCTTCTTCTTGAATTCCTACAGGCAAATGTGATTGATTTAAACTAATATTTCATAAGAAAGAGTGGCATCAAAACCCTTGTTGGAATAGTAACTCTAAACCTAAATAAATGAGGGCAAACTTCATTGTAATCCTCAAGATGACTGGATATTTTGTTCAAGTGGAAGAAAGGAATGTATTTCTTTGAAATTCTTCTTTTAAGAGGTTTCAGTTTATTTTCCTGTGCCAATCTGTAGTTAATACTGTGGGGTGTTATTTAACACAGACAGTTTTTTCCCATTTCTCTGATTTCTGTTTGTGTTCATGTGTTCACACTCATTCTTAAAAGGCTTCTTTCCCGTGTCTGAACCTCAAACATTATCTGAGCTGAGATACTGCACGTATGTCTAGAGGTTCTCTGTAGGTTTCAGGAAAGTGTTTTCATCCTGTGCCTCATTTTTGGTTTTATGCTTACGTGTTTCACTGCATTCTGTGATCCTTGTTTTGCATTTACAGCATCCTTTTAATTTTCTTTTGAGGCAAAATGTTGCAATAGGTAATTGCTTTCGGTATTTTACTAGAGGGTGGAGATAGGAGAGAGAACATCTTTTTTAAAATATGGTAAACTCAAAAAGCGACTGTATTCCCATCTCTATTAACCACCTGTTTCCCTTCCTAAAAACAAAAACACGGTATTCAGCATGTTATAAGTTGCAGCCAAAGTGTTGATACTGTTGTGTAGGGACAAAAAATAGTATTATGCTATGACTTAAGAGTCACTATAAACCTTTATTAGATTATTTGGAAATTATAGCACATGACCAAAGACTAAAGCTGATATTAAAAAGGAATTGTTGGCAATCAAATCATGCAATGTAAGAAATCACATTTCTCCCATTTCTAAAACAGGGGAAGAGCAGACCTTTCATTAGGTTTCTTCTTGTTTCTAACATTGCTAAAACTTGTTTCCATATGTAGAAGTGACAAATGGCATATGTATACGCAGCATGTTTTCTCTGCAGCAGTGCAGAGTATATGATAGTATACATTTTTATTTTTCTAGTCATGCTTTGGGTTGGATATTTGATGACTTTGCATTGCATTGTATGTATTTTATTTCTTTATCCAACTTAGCAATATGCATTTTGGCATTTTTGGTAAAACTCATCTACAAAATATCCCATCTATCATTATCAGAAAATACAAACATATGCAAAAATTGACTCCTTTAACAATTGGATCATATTTCTTTCAGAAAAATGAGGAACATTTTTGAATAGCATTTGTGTTTGATTTGTGATTCCTTTAGAAAGTTTAGGTTGCGATTCATCTTCAGGGTTCGTAGAGCCGTGAAAGAAGATGATTCTTTAAGTTTCTCTGAAGGTAACTTATTTGTGGAGTTCTGAAGCCACATATCAATCGTAGATTTCGATGACTTGATTGCAGTGTTACTATTAAGTGGATTAGTCATTGATATGTTGTGCTAGTATCATTGTAAGTGTTAAAAGGCTGAATATTTTAATTTTTAATACAGTTTCTTAAGCATAGGCATGCTTAAGAAGCTGTATTAAAATAGTAGTGACAACAAAAGAAAAACGTCACGCAGTACGTTGACTCTGGCCTGAAACTTAATTACAATGAATTGTTTTCCTAGTATCACTGCCAATTGCAGCTTCTATAATCAAATCAAACAAGATCATATAATATGAATAGCACTTAGCAGTAAGAAAATCACAAGATTTTCATACTTGTTCAGAAAAGACATACCTTCTTGGCATGCTATTCAAATGATTTTTCTTCTTGTGCTTGACTCATGAAGATTTTATGTAAGACAGACTGACCTGCTGCTGCCTGGAAGAATTTTTCTCTAAACTGTTTTCCCCGAGCCCCTTGAAACATCTGGTAAGCAGCAGTCACTGGCAAGAGTACCATACCAGACGAATTGCACCACTCACCCTAACTGCTGTGGTGTTTTGTGTGTTCCTGTCCCAGTGATGTGTTCCTCTAGCACACATACACACCACAGTCAGGCTTTGGAACCTGGTCTTCCCTCCCTGCTCCTCTCCTTTCTAAAACCAAATACACATTCTCGCTTTAATCACCTATAAACTGGGTGCTTTGAGATTGTGGGTTGAATGAGCCTCCTAAAACTGAACTCTGTGAAATGGTGGAAAGTACTCCTGATGGAAAAACCATCTCAAGAAACAAAAGAACAAGTAATAACAGCACTATTCCTCAACCATGTAAACTGCTGTGCAGAGAAGTAGTATTTGAAATGCGATTACCTGGTTTGAAGGGAAATGTGATCTCCTAGTGTTAGGGATAACTCATTAAAGAAGTCTTTAAGGCAAGTGTTATTCTTCATCGTGATTTCCCTAATGATGGCTTTCTAACAGTTCATGCAGCTGAGCAGCTGTTGTAAGATTTTTGAAGTTCAATACTTTTTAAAAGTTTTTTCCTCAAATTACCTTGCTGGGTTGTGTCTTTCAGAGCTAAATATAAGATGTAGAGGTGTTGGTGTAAGGTACACATTACATAAATTTTTTAATGAACACAAAGGTAAACTTGTATAACAGTTGTAGACTTCTACTAAGTATTTAAAGAAAAACTGTTTAACAAATAGGGATATTATAAGATTATTTCAATAATTTTTTTAAAGTTTCTTTTTCCTAGTGTCATCTACTTGGTGGTTTTTTTTTAATAAGTGGAATAATAAACTTTTTCTGAGTGACTAGGCTCTTGTTTGAATTCTGGTCTTGAAAAGATTCAGTAATTACACTTTGGATATTCTTTTGTTAAAGGTTTCCAAATAAAAGCTCATCTGTCTTAATTTTGATTTAATTCATGTTCCTATATTGACATAAAATAAGTTCATCAAAAGGTAAATTATTGTTTAGAATGAGACCTTAATTGGAATTAATCTGTATGAGAAAAATACATTAATATCCTTCAAAATCCTTGAATAACTTCACTTTGACCTCCCTGTGGACATCTCCAACAGATTTTAATTGCATTCTGATTATGATATATTTCAGTGGTGTATCGCTGAATACTTAAATTAAGGTGATTACAGACCAAAGAGACTCTGGGTACTCAGTAAAAATTCAGTAGATACACTTAAACAACTTCATGATATAGCATTAGGGAAACTGTATTACTACTGCTGTACAAGCATTCTCCTTTTTGGTCAAGTAGACCCATTTAAAGTTGCAGAGAAAATACCATCCATTTGAAAAAGTATTTTAAGTAATACTAAATTATGGTTTTGACAGAAATCAGAGGATTATGATGTTATTTCTATCTGTAGACTAATTTTTAATGTATGTTTTCCTGATTATTGTTGTTCTCTTAAAAAAAAACCCAACACACTAGTTTTGAGGTTACATGGTTACTTAGTGACTTACCACTGAACTGTTCTAGCTTGTAGTCAGGTGCAGCAACAAGTTGACGTGCTTGAAGATACAGGCCATATTATTCTTAATGAATGGTGTTATCTGTGTTATTGTGAGGAGGGAACTTTAGATAAGGATTATCATCCTTGGAAACTGTATTTACGCATTACCCCTCTGTATTACTGGCTTATAGAATTGGGGTCCCCTAAGAGCATTCCATGTTTAGCTGGCTGCCTTGCCCTTGCACATGCTGACTATTTTCCCTGCTTTCTTTTATTCTATGATATAACAGCTTGCCAGATTCTTAAGCTATTTTCTCACTTTATACAAAGAATAACTGTAATTAAAATCAGTCTTTTCCTTGGAATTCAGTACTTTAACATAAAATATAACTGTATTCTGTATTGCTCTTTGAGGTTTATGTTATTATATCTTGGCTCATAACTTAGTGTGAAGCAAAGCATTTAACACTTTTGTATTTGTCACTTACGATAGTATTTTCTTATTATTCTTGGTTTTATTTGGTGATCAGAACATGTAACATTCTAAAAGACATCTGCCCTAATCCTGGGATGTGTAGCAGAGCAGAGATTATTTATTCATTCTTGTTAGTTTTTCAGTCAAAGACAGACATAAACTATCTTCTTTCTTTGATTACATCTTAAAACTTCAACATTTTAGTTGGAAGTAATTTGAGTTACGGTAATTTTCAGGTAATTTTTAAAATGTCATCTGTATATACCCAAAAATGTGGTTTGTTTCTACTCTTGCTGTTCATCTATTAAGGAAAAAAAAAAAAAAAAAAAAGGTCAGAAATATTGAATGAAATAGGGCTATAGGATTCAGCTCTCAAAAATGCAAGAAATTTGGGTGGGAGAATGCTTCTGGAGGATGAGTTTCCATGTCAAGTATCTCTAACGCACCCTGGTAGCTTGTGTGCAAACTGCTGTTGTAGAATTTTAGGATACTGTCTTTCTGAACCCAGATTCAGAGAGTTATTTTGCTTGGCTACAAACATTTTTAATGATTGAAACTTGGTACGCCACGTTACTTCCCAAGAATTAATCAGTTTCCATGAAAACATGTTGTTTAAATTAATCCAAACTCATTAGCACTACAGAGATGGATACTAAGTAAAAAGCCTCCATTAATTAGCACTGCATCCTGTAAAATATGCCTACAGCTCATGACCATTTCCTTGAATTTGTGCAGTGTGTGACCCTTTGCATCTGATACTTCATCTACAGCAGACCGATAGCCTATGTTTTGGTTTTAAAACAGCAAGCGTATGTTATAATGAGTGGCATGTTACTCTTTTTTTCTCAATGAATTCCTAAGTCATAAACAAGATTTCTTATATGCCTCATTTTAAATTCAGAGTTCAAAGCAGATTTCTCATTTGTGTTTTGACAATAGGTATAGGAATAATAAATTTTAGTTCTTCAGTTTTTAAGTTTATGGAAATTTTGCTCTTTCTCTTTACAGTAGCTAAACAGTATTTCTGCAGGGTGCTAGACTGACCCTTCTGGTGGAGGGCTGAGTACTCCCTCTCTGCTTATAGTACAAGAACAACATGAACCTATCAATAGTTCACAAAGTGTATTTGTGTGGCATAGAGCTGAGAACAATAATTCCACGCTTCAGGGACCTGCATATCTGTATTCTGTATACAGGGCTGCAGAACAACAACTCTAAACTCATGCCTGTCTGTTTTCTGAAATAGCTTTCCTTTGTGTTTAAGTCTCTTTTTGTAAAATCCATTCCCTGTGGTGCCCCAGTCCTTTATGCTTTATTTTCTTGATGTGTGTACCGTTGTCTATCATTGAACTTGCTTCTTGAATAATGTTCTTAGTTCAGCAAAGAACTAATTAACATCAGCTGATTCTGTCCCTGATCGTTAATACACGTAAGACTTTTATTCTGTTAACTTAGGCAGTAGATGTCCACCATCTCTGAAAACCAACTTAATTCTTGTAGAATGTGTGTACATAGAATAGCAAATTTCAGTTTTATCGTTTTCCACCTGGCAAGTGTAATGAGTAAGTGTAAATTTTTTTTTTTTATTTTTATTTTTTTTTTTTTTTTTAATTTGTGCAAGAGCTAACCTTCAAAACAGGCCATCGTGTAGGTAACATGCATGCCTGGACATAGGAGGGTCACAGGCGGCAGACCAGCAGAGAAAGCACAGACTTCTGTCTTAAAGAACAGTTTACTCATCCCTCAACCTGAGAAATAGGACCAACTCAAGGAATTCAACTCTGTTTTTTTCCCTCCAGTTTTTTCAAAATCCTTTCTTCCCCTTTCTCTTCAAACTGGCTACAAACCAAATTTATCATCATGATGTATGGTATCATTAATCCTTCTTGAAAGCAAGATGCATAATGCTTGCAGTGTTGGCACTGAGCAAACTTCTGCGTCCTGACTGTCTTGATGCCCTTTTGAGTCTCTCTTGTTCTAGCAGAATGATACTGGGCTCATAATAAGTTTAGCTATCATGCTGTTTGCAGCAGCAAGTGACCTATTATACCGTTCCCTTCCCCCCCTGCTTCCTTTCCCTTTTGCTAGTGCATTTTAGCTACAAAACGAGCAAGACAGTGCTGCTAGTTTATGCTCTAGCAGTAAGCGATTAGGAACAGAGGTCCCTATAGGGGTAGAATGACCTCTTTTATAAGCAAGGACAAGGGTTTGCTTTGTGATAGAGAGAAACCCCTTATACTCTCTTCGGTATTTAATGATCAGTTAGCCCTATCTGCTGCATGCTTTTGATTGGGAGTTCTCAGTTTCTAACTTTTTAAAAAATTAATACTATAGAAAGAAGGAATAATTCTAACTAAGCTTTTACTACTTCACAAGCTTTCTCATTCCTTGTTTCAAAATACTCCTCGTATCAGAATACTTTGCTTATCAATATAGTCACAGAAATACACAAAAGAAATAATATTTGATATAAATTGTAAAACTGCTAAGCCCTGCAACAATCACAGGTAGTAAGCTTCCTTTGTAAATGTCTGAATGGTGAAGCATTTGCTGCGAAAGGACTGGTTCTGGTTTTGAGAGTTTTGTGCAATGAATTTAGATAAATAAGCAAATTCTGTGAACCCATGTTTAATCAGTTTCACCTTTCAGATGCATGACTTTTGAAAAGGAAAAGCTTGAATAAGTTGTTTATGGCTTCCACTTTCATAACCACAGAAAATAAAATAGAAATCCACCATTAGTCATATGGCTATTTGATTCTTCTAACAGACTTCACATCTAAATATAAAGCGGATAGTAGAATATCCTTTCATTGAAGTTAGCTTGGTGTTGCTAAAGAGAGTAGATTGGTAGGTAGGCCAGAACTCTTCATTTCAATGTGTGGTTGGTGTGGTTGTGCTAAAATCTCCAGAGTAACCCTCAAAATTAATGTGAAAGGTGGTAATAGAAGTGTGTGCATGTGTTTTGTTGTTGGGAGAGAGGGGGAGTTTTAGTTTTTGAATCTTGTGCAAAACCTGAATGTTTTGTTATTGTAGCTTAAAGGGATTAAGAAAAGTTCTTAACTGAGCAGTCCTAATGCTTGTTTTTTTTTTTTTTACTGTGGTCCATCTCTGATTTAACTTTTTCGTTACATAAAATAACACACAAAATATGGATGCACTTCAAGGGGAGAAAACCATAAAATTTAAAAAATATATTAACACATTTTCATTCAAATAGAATCAAGATGTTTCTTGAGCTCTTTTGCATTGAAGTTCATTTAAGCTCTGATTACAATTTATATAAGTGAGATAGCATGTTTACTTTTTGGAAAGATAACTTAATCTAACTAAAATTCATGGCATGTTTCATACTTCTGAAAAAGCAATTGCCAGAAAAGCTAAGGGGGTCCAAGGCACAATTAATTTTTCTGGTTTTGAGTTTTCAAATAGAGCCCAAACTTTTTTCCATTAGTTTGCAAGATCAGGAATTTGTGGTAAGTACTTACGTCACATCTGTGGTAAATGATACTTTAAATCAAGTTCCTGTTTTGGCTTCATATAATTTGAGAATTTCATACCATGAATATATACTAATGTGTAGCATGTATATAAATACATGACAACTTTAATCATTTGTGTGTGCAAACATTTGCTCAAACATCTTGGCAAAAGAAAAAGAAAAAAATAACTCGAATTTTGTTATGGAGTATAGTAGACAATACTGCCAAACAGAATCTTCCAGAGTGTTATTGCTGAGTGTTCTACTTTTAAAATAGTAAGTTATCTGACATAGGTGGAATAATCTGAGTCAGTATAACGTGGTCTGTATGTCACTTTGTATTATTTCCCAAACACATTTGTTCTCAAAAATATGTAGACCGTAAAAGTTACTGTGTTCATTTCCTAAGCACTCTAATATATAGTGTCCTGTGGGTAGTAGAAACCACAACTTGTACTGAACTAAGCACTTGCAAAACATAGCTGCAGTTTTTGTAACTGCAGACTGACATCCAGAAGTAATAGAAGTAATCCTGCAATGAGAAGCATCCAAGTGTGCTGAGAGCACTGGCTGATGTCATTATGAGGCTTTTCTCTCTCATCATTCAAGGGACGTGACAATCAGGAGAATCTCAATGACTGGTAAAAAGGAAATGCCACCCTGCCCCTTCAGGAAGATCAAGAAGGAGTATCTAGGGAACTACAGGGCAGCTGAACCTCACTGTTTATGGGGCAAACCCTTCTGGAAGCCACGTGAAGGACAAGAGGGTGTTTGGGAACAGTTAGTGTACTTTTACCAGTGGCAAGTCATGTGACTGGTCTGTGTGACTTTTTTATGGGATATCTGGCTTTGGAGGAGAGGAAAGCTGTGGAGTGTTGACGTGGCTTGGTTTGGAGTTTCTTTGGGGAGAAGGGAGGAGTGGGTTGTTTGGGGTTTTTTGTTTGGTTTGGGGGGTTTCAGGTGGAGGGATTTCTTTGGGGTTTTCTGTTTTGGTTTGGGCTTTGTTTTTTTAACATGAATTTAGTTAGGTCTTCAGCATAGTCTCCTGTAATATTCATAGATCGGTGAGATATGGACTGGATAAGTGGATGATAAGGTGTCGGAAAGAATTGGCTGGACTGCCAGGCTGACAGGGTGGTGATCTGTGGTTTAAAGTCTAGCTGGCAGTCACTAATGGTGTTTTGTAGGGGTTGATACTGGGGCTGGCATTTCATGTCTTTATTAACAGTGTGGACAGTGAGATGGTGTGCATTTTGAGCAATTTGGGAAATTATACCAAATTGGAACAATAATTGACTGGCTGAAGGATAGGGCTAAAATTGCAAGGGACCTCAACCATCTGGAGAAATGGACTGTCCGTAACTTCGTGAAGTTCAACAAGGGCAAGTAAAATGTCCTGAATACAAGACAAAATAACACCATGCTGCAGTATGGATATGGAGAGCTGACGGACTGCAAAGCAGCTTGTAGACTTTGGAGTTTCTCTGGGCAATCTGATGAATGAGTCAGCAGTGAAACCCCTTCGCAGTTACCAGCTGTGTTGTAGCTGCTGTTAGCAAGAGTGCAGCCGCAGGCTCAGGGAAGTGACTAGTGCTTTGTATCTGGCAATCATGAGACCTCACAGAAAGAGTGCTCTGTCTAATTTTGGGCACTCCAGGACAAGGTTTACTGACATACTGGAGCAATTCAGCAAAGGGCTACTGAAATGGTTAGAAGGGTGGAGCACGTGACATATGAGAAATAGATTTGTTGAACTTTTGAAGAAAAAGGTAGGAGTATTGCTGTCTACGACTGCCTAAATGGCAGTATAGAGTGTGCAGAGCCGGATTCCCTTGTAGTCAGGCAGGTCTTGCAGAGAGAGGATGAGAGG
The DNA here is from genome assembly GCF_965140245.1 of Athene noctua. Taxonomy (NCBI): domain Eukaryota; kingdom Metazoa; phylum Chordata; class Aves; order Strigiformes; family Strigidae; genus Athene; species Athene noctua. The sequence goes on from NC_134038.1 coordinate 100,932,181, forward strand.
TACAGGACAAGTTGGAACACAGGAAATTGCAATTAGGTGCAAGGAGAAGTATTTTACCCTGAGGGTGGTCAAAAACTTAAAAAGATTACCCAAAGTGCTGTGGTATTTCTGTCCTTGGAAATATTCTAAACACAACTGCACGGGAGCCTGAGCAGTCTCGTCTTCATTGGACCCCATTTGAGCAGGAGATTGAATTACGTTACCACCTGAGGTCTGTTGCAACTGAAGCTATACTGTGATCTAACAAAAAGAAATTTTCACTGTGTGCACAGAATTGTCTTTACCTTTTGGCTTTCCTGATGACCACATAAAATAGAATTTGTTCATACTTTTAAATTCAGTCACTGTGTGTAGCAGGTCTTTATGTAATACTAATCAATGCTTGAAAGCATTTTATGCTATTGAAGAGGTATTTAAAAATTACTGATTGTTATTCTAATAGTGAAAATTCAGATAAATGTTTTTCTGGTCCTCATTTTGTAGAGCACTAATGCTGAACAGACTTTCCTGGCCACTCAACCAGCCATTGCTTCCTCTTGTGTAGTAAAGGGTTGGTGAAGCCAATCATTCTTCTGATAGTCTTTCTCTTTTAACAGGCATTTTGGGGATCTTGTAATTCCTCCAAGCATTGCATTCCAGTAGGTCACCCAATATTCATGATGCCATTCAGGTCTTGTTCTGCTATTCATGGGAAACATTAACAAGACAGGAGTGAACAATCATCTTTCACTTTCTCAAGTCTGTCCAGAAGTATAAAAAAGAAATAGACCTTTTGGAAAGTGGAAATTTTTTTGGGCATAATAAAGGTCCTCTAGAAAGACTATGAGACACTTATGTAGAGCTTTGTCCCTCAAAGTGAAAATGAGACTGCAATGGGACCAGTTTGTAAGTAGTATTGTTGTGAGCGGAGCTATAGTACTGCATTTGTCTGAATGATATATTGCTGAATCATATGCTGACCCACACTTTCCAAAGTACAGAAAAAGCAGTGATCCTTTAGATAATAACCTGACAGCTTCCCTCTTTCACCAGTGCTGTATCTAGACCTGTCTTTTTTCTTCAGTCTACTTTTTTTGTTCTCTGCTTGCCAGATATCCTGCAGTTTCTAATTATGACAGTTAGGTGTGAGTTACTTTTTGAGTCTGGGATAGGGTGTGTTTGTACAGGATTGTGTATAATTCCATTCTCTTTCTCGTCTAGAAGTCCTGTGTATGTACAGATCAAATAGGGATGTCTTGGTGAACTGGAAACTAAGCCTTCCAAACTACCATTAGCACCAGTGAGTTGCTCCCACTTTATTCTTTCAGGAGGTCCCTGCAATGGGATCTTTCATGGTGATCCATGCGTTTGAACTGACTGTCTTAAGAGGAGGCCTGGACTCTTAATGCTTGCAGAGTACTTCAGAAATATAGGAGGAATTTGATTCCTCCAAATCTTGGTTTCTGTTTAAACTTGCGTTATATTCAGGTTGATACAGTGATATGGTGTGAACACAAATGTCTTCAGTTTCTCAGTTAAGGCACTGATTCAGCAAGGTAATCTAGCATGTGAACTGCATCAAGTGTGTAAATAGTGCTTGTAAAACCCATGCTGAATAAATAAGGGGAAACTCAAATAATTGAAGAGAAAATAAATGTATGTAGGGTAAGCTCATTCTGAACAATAAGCACATTGAAAATTAATTTGATTTTTTCCAAGCCTTTCTCTCTCTCCATCTTTGGCTATGATTTTTGTTTAATTCTAAGGGTGTGATCAGGAATGGCAGGGTCAGATTGATTGTCCTCAAGTCTGCAGTCAGGTTTTGACAAACAGTTTAAGTCAGACCCCTCCTTGGCAGATGGTCTTTTAGATTTCTGTGGTGCAGTGGGAGAGGTATTTCTATGGTCTGTACAGTACTGCAGGCTGCTGTAAGAATTCACCATTGGAGAAGGAATAGCAAGGAGGTCAGGCAGTTACTGATAAGCATATGTGGGCTACTGAGGAGGTCAGAATCGGATGCCTCCCACTGGGGCAGCCTGCAAAGCATTTTGCTGCCGGAGAAGTCACTCCTGTTCACATTAGAAAATCTCACAGGAAAGAGTAGAACAAAAATAAGGGAAGGAGAAGAAAAAAATAAAGGGATTTTGTGATTGTATTTCATTTGTACAAAGGTACAGCAGGTTAAAAAGTTGGGGAATTTTATCAGGATTAGTGTCTGATTTTAACATCTCCAGATGTTTTTGTAGACTGAAGTAAATTAATTTTTCAGGTGGAGTTGATTTCCCTTCAATTTAAAAGATGTTTGCTACTGCTGAAAACAGTTTTACAATAGTGGCATGAAGACAGAGCAAAATAAAAAATGCTAGAAATTTTTTATTAAATAAATGAATCATTTAAAATGGTCTCTTAAACAGAAATGCACATATCTCCTAAAAGTGATAGCTGTAGGATTTCTTGTCTCCTTTATGACAAGGATTGTACAGGCTACTCCACAAAAGTGAAGTTAAAACCCATGTCAGATAATCTGCAACGAGTATTCTTTATTTTGAGGCGTTGGAGAAGGAATATGCTCAGAACCCCCTTCATTTACTTAGAACCTATTATTTTTCCAACATTTTTCATACTCAGTCATCTCCAATTACAGCAGAGCAGACATTAGAAGCCAGCTGCTGAGGTTACTCTTTTGTGCTGGGTAGTGATGGCAGAGTGAGAAATAAACTATGATCTGTGACCAAAGGCAGACTTGTAATTATTTGAATGTAATGATAATTGGCCTTAATACTCTAACAAATGCTCTGAGTTTGCACATCCAAACTCTGCAGTTTCGATCAATTTTCTTGTTTACAAAATCAGCTTGCTGTTATTAGCGCCAAAATTACCCAGTAACAGAATGGTGAATGATCGAGTGAAGTTCACTGCAAAAGAAAGGAAAAAAAATAAGGTACGTAATTAGACAGTAGCTTTAAATGTGTTTCTACGTAGGGCTGGAGTTTGGAGGGGAAGGGGGTTGAGTGAGAATAGGAAGTGTTGGCTCACTTTATTAGTACTGTTTGAAAGGTCTGTTGTTTTCTCCTCTTACCTGGTACAAGTTTAGACTCCTAAACTCAGGATGCAAAGGACTAGAACAAACAGCCTAACAACAGTTGACACCAAACCTCTATCACACACAGTTGTGTACAAAGTTGATTTACCTCACTTGTGTATACTTTGCACTCACAGTAGCTTTCATAGTTGAAGATCCATTTTGTCAGCCTGAAACTGGGGCATGAACTTTCTCCTAAAATACAGGTGTGGTTGTTTCTCTGTGCCCCCCCCCATATTAAGACTACATCCTTGGTGCTCTCAGCATGAATTATTCCCATTGCTTGTTGTTCAACACCCTGATCAGAGAGCAGATAAGAGAGTTATTATTCCTGTTGTTGCTGATTTACTATCACAGCTGTTTCCTCTTCTTGTGATTTAATTTGAAGTTTCAGCCCACCAGGGGGCTAATAGTCCCCACCTATACAGCTTTAAAAGCTCACTGTTGTTTTCCACAGGAATGTTATTTCCATCCCTAGTCAGTGATTTATCTTTTTTTTCCTCAACGTTCCTCTGGTAACTCTCAGGCAGTATTCCATTAGCCATTTTAATGAAAAACAAACAAACAAACAAACAAACCCCAAAACCTATGCAACTATTTAGATTGAAAGCTTAAAATTGAGAATTACTCTGTTTCGGTAGAAACTTGGCAAGTAAATTACTGTTTTACAGTGTTCTAATGGCTGTTGGAGACTGGTATAAAAAAAACCCAATAGGACATTAGTCAGCATTTAGATCCTTTATGTTTCTCTTATTTTTAAAATGTATCATATAATTTGCTTCTTTTTTCCATATCTTGGGAAAATGTAGGGCAGGCAGCAAACCCTAGAGTGTATTTCACGATGGGGTCCTGCTTGTGGTGAGATGAATTCTGAAAACATAAGCAATTGCAGTGGAATCCAAGGTGTGATTGTATACTGCTAGCAGATTCTGCATACCTCATCAGTCCTGGGGGAGCTCAGTTTGAGTGTGACTGCAAAGTTGTGACTGCAAGCTGGACAACCAAAAAGCGGTACTTCAAGAATACTTTCTGCCGGACTCCTTACAAGAACAGAATTACACATCTCTCTTACTAATTCTTGAAGCAAAACTTAAGAAGCAATGAGTTTCTTGGTTTATCTTTAATTTTTAAGTGTTCTTCGTTTTAAATAATAAATGACCTTGAAAACCTTTCTGAACAATCAGAATTAACTGATGCTCAGCAGCCTGCTGTCTGCCTTTATTATTATAGTGTGAGTTTGAGTGGCAGTCTTGGGTTTACATTTTGGTAAAACTTCTGGTTTTCTAGGTTTATCACTTTTTATGTGTTTCAAGTCTGTGTACATGTTTATGTTTTCCCATCTTAAGTATATATTTGTAATATAAACATTTACATTTTGTGATAGTTCTCTGCTGGCCCAAAAAGTGCTTTGAAGAATTATTCTTCCTTCTAGTGTTAGGATGTTTTCTTTACCGATTCGTCATCAATATTAGAAATTTAACTCTTCATTGAGTTAATGGTATCATTGGGAATCACAGGATTCTTACTCAAGGCCACCCTGGTTTTGATGGTTATTTCTTGCTTTGGGGTGGTGAGGAGGTGCATTGCATTGCACTGCAAAAAGGGTGGAAGCTGAGCAGACTGATAGAAGTGGCTATGTGAAACGTCATTGCTTTTGACTATTATTAAAGGGTGGTGCAATCTTTCCCCTCTTTGAGCAGGAGGATATTATTACCAAATATCAGTGTTCAAGGTCACTACTCTTTACAACATAAATTAAATATACTACTTCCTGAGGCCTGATTGATGGAAAATAAAGTATTAAGTGCCAGGAAGCAGGTTTTCCAACACTATCACTCAGTCATGCAGTGGTCACTAAGCTTTTCAATACAACCGAATATTGCATTGCTAGTTGTAAGATTTAAAGAATACACATTTTTAATAGTTATTCCAGAAGAAATGTTAATCACTTGCTTTTGAGGTATTTTTGTTTATTGGAAACTTACCAGTTAATAAGTTAACTACTAATAACAACCATTAATGCAGACTCTTTGCTTGGGTAATGTTGCTTGCAGTGTTTAATAAATTAGGCTCAAAAAATAGAGCACAGTACTAAACTTGACTGACTTGCTGTAGAGGCAGCACGGAATTAGTCATTGGCTGTGAATGTTAATCACTCCACAGCAATGATAATTTACAGCATTGTTGTAGCACTCTTGTGCTCATAAAATGAACTTAATAACCCACTGCTACCCATGGGATAAGCCTTCCTTCTCCTTCCCTCCCCCTTGCAATTGAATACCCAGTCTGGCTGCATAATAGCCTTGTGAAATACTGCATTAAAAAGAGTGAGCAGCTGTATGATAAAATAAACAGCTCTAAAACAGATTTGTTAATTATCTCTTTCTTTTATTCACAGAGGGTGTTTGTGAGATATGGCTGACCAGTGAAGACACAGGGGCTTATGGCAGAGACATTGGCACAGATCTCCCTACGCTTCTGTGGAAGCTGGTTGAAGCTATTCCTGAGGGAGCTATGCTGAGGCTTGGCATGACAAACCCTCCCTATATTTTAGAGCATCTGGAGGTAAGGAAGAAAAGAGAATAATTTATATGCTGGCACAGGTATTTATTGAGTGAGTAAGTACTCACTTGAACCTTGCGTAGTGTGCTTCATTTTAAGCAGTACCTTAAAAAAGTTACGGACTTCTAAGTAAATTTATAGAATTAGACTAATAGTGTTAAGTCATTTGACTGACACAACAGTTATCGAGATAATAAGACACTGAAATAATTTTTGAATTATAATGTTCCTGAGGTCTCTGACCTGTGGAACGTTATTACAGTGATGTTGCATTTGTGTGTATGTCTACTGTTTTCAAGAACTGAAGGAAAAGTCATTAGCAGGTGATGGACTATGGGATTGAATTTGTCTTTCTGGTACACCTCAGACAAATATTTCCAGAAATGCTATATGCTGGTCTCACTCAACAGTGTTTTCATTATCCTATGTCAGATGCTATTCTGAGAGTGTGCAGAGCTTCCATGATAAGAAATGGAAATTCGGAGTGTATGTCTGTGTTGAAAAAATTGTAATGAAGTAGTTCAGTGAGATTAAAAGCATCAAAGTGTACAACAGTGTGAATTTGAAAGAATATTGTGTGTATGCAGAACAGGAAGTTAAGAGTTTTGTGTCAAAGATAGGTTGGTTTGGTTGGATTCTGTCACCACATCAATCTATTGAAATTCATAGGAACTGTTTATAGAAAGAACCTAACTTTAAAGAGGAGGAAAAAGCTGGATATAGCTTGAGGTAAATTTTGTAACCATGTGCATCAACAATATCCACATAAATAGCTGGTGTCCATGCTGCTTTCCCAAAGATGTTATACAATTAATAGTTGCACTTAGGTTTTCTTAAGATGTCAAGGACAGTATTTTCTCACCAGAGTGCCATAACTGCATCTTCCCCTATTGAAGCACGTGGGCTAGAGAAATCTCACCTTGATAGGAATAAGCCATTTTTCACTTCACTTCCCAGGCTGTTATCTTATTCTTTGATTTAATATACGCTTCACTAAGATAGAGTCTTAACAACACACTGCATAGAAATCTGTAGGAAGCAGTTTGGTTGTGGTTTTTAGAGCTTTGCATTCTGTCTCGAACTCTCATATCTGTCACAAGTTTTTCTCTTTTTTTTTTTATTGTAACATTTTTCAGAATCTTGTATAAAGGCAAGTCAAGTTTTTAACAATTTTCACAGTTAGGGTCTTTGCTTTCATTTTTAACTCACATTGTTAAAAGTGTTTTGGTGTAGACTGCTGCTTTTGTCACTGTTGCTCATCTTATGAGTACTCTCAGAAGATTTTTATTTTTTTTTTAATCGCTTGCTGGAAATAAGAAACTGCTCTACTCAGCTAAGGGGTACTGTAGTAGTCTTAATTCAATATAATCTGAGCATGGTGGAAATTATATCGCTTTCCTTCAATCAGTAGCCATCTTGGTGAGCGTGAGTTTGTCACAAATCTGTGAATGGTTTTAATGGATGGTCTCTAGTCTTCCTGTTTCTAAATCTTCTAGGCAATGCTGTAAGTAGAACTCTCTTTGACCTGACTCATGTTCAGGAGAAGTACTCTAATCTCTTTAAAAACGAATCTTTACGTGTGATGGCAGAGCAAGAGGAATTCATGAAAGCCTATTAAAGATGTGTGTCTTGAATGTTGCTGTGTGGAACATGTATTATGTGTACACCAGCCTTTTTGTACAATAGCAACATATGCTGGTGCTTGTCCTCTTCAGTGTTTCATACAGTTTCCAGTTTATATGATTTTTTTTTTTTAAGGATTATTTGATCACATTTCTGTGTTTCATGTACGACCAAGAATTTCTGAGCTTGTAATTTGGTGAAATAATTTTGATGATTGGTCAAGCTAAATTTGTAAAAATTTTTTTACCTTCTGCTTTTTTGTCTAGTCCCCTCTTCCAAGCTTATCAGACTTGTATCTGAAAGATCACTAGGGAATGTTGGCAGTCTCCTGTATACATTTTCACCAGACAAAATAAACTTTTTTATGGGGAATGTGAGTTTAACTTTCCTGTTGAGGAAAAGGTAAAACTGTGATTTGTTTAAAAAACAAAATAAATGAGAAGTTGGTTAACCTTCATGTCAGTTGATTAGGATGAAATCCAGATGTAGTTCTGTTATCTGCTAAGAAAGGTATGAAGCTGTGTTACTGGTTGCAAACTTATTTCATTAAACGCTTTTAAAAAGTTCTGCATTTTATTAATTTATTTTGTTAGAAGTCACGTTACAAACTGGGATGTGGTTTGGCTTCCTTGCAAAGAAATTTTACATGGGAAAATATACTAATCGTGTCACTTCTTATATCCAATGAAAAGGAAAAAGTTGTTCCAGTCGTGTGTCTTTTAAAAAGCAGAAAATTTCAGCAATTGCATGCAACTGTTAGGCAAGGGTTTATTTCACTTTAGTAATGAACACATCTGATAAGTGGCATAGAGCAACAAGCAGTCATGTAAAAGCATAAATTAATTTTAAGATCTGGACAAAACTTCCCCAGAGACAGCTTAAAAGCAATGATTTTGATTCATTTACAGTTTTTGCCATATTTATTAGAGCTTACCTGCAGGTAAAAGGTTTGGCCAATTTTATGTGTCTCTTATTTTTAAGTAACGTCCAAAGCTAATAACAAAGTTTATATAAACATTTGTTTTCTCCAGTAACACTCTGTTGTAAGTTAAATGTTTTTAAAATACCATTTCCAGAGACACTATGTACATTTTTTTAATACCAATTTGTAGTATTGCATGAAATCCTCTATTATTAGAGCTGGTTTTGTACTTAAACACGGATTTTTATGACATTTCACAAACCATTTGTTTTCCTTTGCATAGCCATGTATTTTAATCTCAGACCAGTCAAAGCATCAGGTTAGTGGCCTGATTGTGTGCTTAGAATTCGCAGATTTCTTTTACTCTTTGCTGGAGTTTCTGCACCTTTTAGTTGTCAGAATGGGAGGATATTGGAAATAAAAAGAACGGGGATGTGCAGACTAATACCCTGAGTTGTAGATGGTACAGCTGCAGTAGAAGCAAAGAATTCCTCAGATCACAATGACAATGCTAACGTCCTCAATGAATGAGGAAGAAGTTTAAGCTATGGATAATATGATTGAGTAAAGGACTAAACGTTTAAAAATGTATCACTTAACATACAGTGAAGCCTGAACTGCAGCCTGTTCTAGCAGCCTGTGGAGTCACCCACATAGGGGAGGTATCACGAGTGTTGGGTTTTGCTTCTCTGGCCTCACACCACAGTCCATTGAAATATACCCAATTTATATTGTTTATGTTGCTTGGGTGGATCTTTAAGATGTAGCTAGACATAAGGTACTTCAGTTACATAATAGTGTCTTGATGGTTCTCAGGAAAATAGATTGTATCCACTGACTAAAATAATACAACCTTTTCATACGTGTATTTTCTCTCTATAGGTGGAATAACTTTCTCCTTCATTAAAAGATACTTAGCCCGCTTTTTGATAAGGTGCTTGATAAACTGCTTATGGATTGGAATTTATTTGGAAGTGCCAAAAACTTGATTACAGGTTCTTATTTTTTCCTTAGAAAAATAATTTCATAAACATATTCTGGTACTGTCTGCTCAGAAGGTGTACGGTGGATGGGATTATGACCAGAGATCTGTTTAAGATGTGGCTGGGCTTTGGCCCTGTGAGTCTTTTGACTCATTAGTACAGTGCTCACACTCTCAGATTCTCTGGAAATAGCAATGGAGCAACAGAAAATGCCACTTAATTCAGGAGTGTTGCATCTACCTCTGTATCTGGGAATCACTGTCTTAGTATCCACTGAGAAGTGCCAGCCAGAAGCGCTGCTGTTCTGCTGATGCTGGAGGCCAGCACAAGGAGAGGAGAGTGAGAAGGAGGAAGAGGAGGCAAAAGAGGGAGGAGAGCTTTCCTTGGGGCAGGAGTGGTGGGACTAGAGCAGAGGAGGGGGCAAAGGAAAGCTGCGGGTGCTTGTAACTGGCCTTCAGTCTCTCATGCTTAGAAAGCTTGGTAGATCTGGGGGCCTGAGCCAGTGGTCATTCAAACTCAGGTTTATTATTAATAGGTCAGTTTAAGTACTTACATGATTTAAAATACTGAGCATGTGCAGTGCTGTCATGTACTGCTGTCAGGTAGATGCCATTCTGCCCTTAAAGACATCTGGCATTTCAGGAGACGCTGTTAATCTCATGAAAATCATCATTATACTTGTGTGGTACAGTCTGACGATATAGTACTTTTAGGTTTTTATTCAATAAATATGGTGGTAATAGTACCTTATGTACTTACGGATGCATGCTCAGTTTTGTGATGAGAAGCAACCATATGTTTTCAAATGATAAAGTCTGCATTCAGTTGGGCCTTCTTATTTGTAAAGAAAGAAATATTTGGAACCATGCAGTGTTCTGTAGTTATGCAAAATATTAATCAGTTTTTGATGTGCTGCATATTGAGCTAAGGCATTAGAAAAAGAGCCTTTGTCACAATTATTCAGGGTATAATCTAAAATACTAAACTTTTCATCTGCTGTTTTCTTCAGCTGCAGATGATGTCTATCCTTACATTAGTGAGTAGTATGAAGCAGTAAGAGCAGATCAGGAAATCACAGAATCTGGTAGAGAAGCCACTATATCTACATTATCTGCATTTCTGGAGCCTTTACTTCAAAATAAATCTAATCCCCTTAACCAAACTTTCCCATTATTCATGGTCCAAAGCCATTTGAATGGCAGATGTCAGTTTGAATACCTCTGTTCCCACCAAGGGCTTGGAGCATATTCACTGTGAACCTGAAGTATGGTCACTGCTCTGATTTCCTTGGAAGCAAATTCAGTTTGCTCACCCCAAAGTCACCCTGCAGACTGAACAAACCCATGGCTGGGAAGGAAGCATGGGAAATTGTACTTTACAGTTTCAACTGCTGTTTTCAACCAGCACATTAATTCAACCATCACAGCCAATGCTAATACGACTTCTCTTGCACGAGGTTTGTTGGTATGACAGAGAAGGTTATTTGGTGTATTTTAAAAAAAAAAAACAAAAAAACCAAACCACAAAAACAACAGCCTGAAGGACCTGAGACCCTGACATTGTTTCTCTTGATTGTGGTACTAAGACTGAGAAAGAAATTGGAGTTCACCGTTTAGCTGCAAAAGACACCCTCAGTTTTCCTTGCAGGAAAAATTTGGCCAGTGGTGATAGTGCCCTCTCACAGTCTTAGCAGTCTGTTTGGATGTATACGTCATGAAAGCATGCTTATTTGAAGTTTGGTCTCAAACTGAGATTGAGATATGTGCCCCCATCCAGTGTTTGTTCTCTCTTAATATGTTGATGCCACATGGCATTGAGGAAAACTTGGGATTTTATCTATGTGGCAGGAAATTTTAGTAGACTATGGTCAGGGGAAAATGTTTTAACTCTTTTTTGTTGTTGTTGTTGTTTGTTTTTTATAAAATGTTAAAGGTTGTGGGAAGAGGTTAGTATTAGGATCCATTTTATAGTTCTAGGAAAACCTGCAATGATTGCACATGTGTACAGTTATCTTGTGTACTCTTACCCATATGTCTTTGCACAGGGCTACTGTTTGAATTACACAGACCGCCAGATAGCAAAGATGTTGTTGCCCTATAGTATCAACATGTACCAAAAGTACATAAGGTATACATCCTGCTTTAGAAGTAATTTATTCTACAATCATACAGTCATATTACGGAGTTGTTGGCTAGTCCTCTAGTGAGACAGTATTTTACATCCACTTGCAGTGACTGACGGCAAGGGAGGGTTGGGAAAAATTCATTAAAACAGCAGGGGTAGATAAACAGTGAACAGTTAGTCCAAAAAGTAAAAAATGAAGGAAATAGGCAAGTTGAAATTAATTAATGTTAGTGGCATAGTGTTTAGAAACTAATTTTTGCCTTGAATATATTTCACTTTTCCTTAGGTTTTTAACTTCGTATTCTCTTTCGATATCTGGGGCTCTGTCCAAATCAAAACAGAATGCAGATCATACAGACTGTGAAAGGGCAGAGGCTTGCATCTCAGCCTTAGCTTACCTCCCTTGCAGATTTAACACTAACTGTATTTCCAGAGTTGTCTGGGATTTTAATGCATCACTTTCTGTGAGTGATGGGATGCTTCCAAATCTGTATAAAGGAGGCAGTTCGCACCTGCCATTCCTGTAAATGCTTAATTTCACATAACTAGATGAGTAGTCATCTTTGTCACCTGTCAAAATGAGTCTGTCTCAAACCATACCATATGCCATCTGTGGGCTCTATCTCCGTTATTAATTCAGGACATTTGAGTGATACACCAACCATTGAGATGGAATCTGCATGGCGGCAGTGTCTTTAAATGCATAAGGTGTGCCAAGTGTACCACGAGTCGAACTAGTATTTCTTTGCTCTTTTGCTTTGATTTTTCATGTCAGCTCGGTGTTTATGTTCCTTAACCTCATTGAAGCTGATACCCTGCAGATGGCTTCCTCAAACGTGCCCTGACATGGCACATAGATATGTATTACAGTAAAATTACTGATTCACTTTTTTTTTTCCATATTGTTCTTTTTTCCTCTGAGTGCACTGAACATTTTTGAGCATTGTGCATAAGCTTGAGTTTTGAATAAGCTAGAGTGTAAGCTGAATTGAAATTGGTTTAAAAAGGAAATAATATGCACGCATTCTTCAACAGCAAATAAAAGGGCAGCATGATTTCAGGAATTAAAAGACCTTTAGGGCATGTATGTGCTTTGCTTCTAGTATTATTTTTGTCATTTTCATAGACTGCTGCGTTTCAAAGCGCCAATTAAAATCTGTTGATTTGACCAGAAAAAATGAAAACTGTGGCATGCATTTAAATAAATGAATAGTTAAGCCCCTGACCTCTTATTACTGTGAGTTTTGTAGTGTTTTGCACAGTCGGTGGACCGTGCAACTTTCCCTTGCTGTAATTATATAGTTCTCTCTATGCAAACTGTGTTTGTCTTGCTAGCAGTAAAATTGAAAGAACTCTCGGATACTAAGGGGAGGAGGAGAGGGGCAGTTACATCTGGACTTATAAAACAGAAGGGAGTGGGAAGGGCTGCTTACTGCTTCCTTTGGTATTATCTTAAATGCTTACTCTTCCTATGGAGGCTGTGTGTGCATCTTTGCTTTACTCTGTGTATTCAAGCTTTTTATTTTTTTAATAATAAAATACTCTGTCTCTCCTGTTCTTAAAGTGTTCTTTGTCTTTGGGATTTCCAAATACAGCACATTTCCTTGAAATTATTCCCTAAGACACAGTGTCATGGGAGCTTTTGCAGGGGTGAACTCACCTGAGAGTAAATGTATATTTCAATATTATAGGGTTAGGAAAGGAATGAATCTCTGTTGTGCTTCAAGATACATTTTGTCACAACACTTTCTCCAATTTAGAGTTTTAAGATCTCAGACGCAGCAGGTCCTAATGTCCATAAATGCTTGGTGACACATTTGCTTCCAGCTGGTGGAATATGATTCGGCTTAATGAATGTCAAAATAAGAACCCATCTTACTCTTCTTTAAGGCTTTATGCTGTATTTGTGAATCTTGGGTGTTCTCAAAAACCTTAACAATGTTATTGTATTGGGTACTTTGATGAACAATGAGGGTTCGCTTCCAGATAATGTAGAAGGGAGTATTTGTGATGCTGGGAGTAAAGCTCCTGTTCATTGTAACACTAGTAGAAAAAAATGCTTTGAGAAACATAGAGAAAGAACTGCTTTTATTTATTCAAGATTCCATTCTCCATCAAGACAGAATATTTTATGCATGCATCTAGTGCTCTGATGTATTTAATAATCTGTGCATAAAATTGCTGTTGCAAAAAGGAGTTAATATTAAGTAGTGCATTGCTCGACCAATTAAAGCTGTGCATGTTAACTGTACCTTAATTATGGTTTGTTCATATGAATGTTTCTATTGCTTGTTAGATATCACAGGAATGAAGAGTATTTAAATGCAGACAGATCCACACTCAATCTTGTGTTGAGTGTCAGGTTGTCTGTCAATTGCTTATACTATTGTCTCATCCCAGCAGACCTTTGGAGCTGTGGCTTACTTCGTTAGTGGATTAGCAGAAAGTAAAAATCACCATTAATTGAGCAGTTTGTTCAAAGAACAGGTTGCACATATATGGGAAACTGCATTTTTCCTAAATAAAGTAGGAATTTTAGCAGTTGCCATGCACTTCAAGGCATTGGGGTAGATGCTATTGGCAAATATAAAGCTTGCATAACAGACTGTGACATCTTCTTATAATATTTCTGCCTTGATTGAAAAACAAATAAGATCTCACTTTCCTAGTTATTTATATTATAACAAATAAAGTTCTACCATGTACTCTCCATGCTGTTCCGAAAGCTTCTATTTTGTTTAGATGCATAAACCCTTTTATTTTCTTTGATAGATGAGCTGTCACATTCACTGTACTTTGCAACATCATCTATATAGTCTTCAGTAAGACTGCTTGCTTCATTAGGCTTTGGCATTTGTTTAAAAAAAGTTTGATTTTTCTTTTCGAGGTGATTATTCTTTAAAAATGATAAAAGGAAATATCTGTTCTAGAAATCCTGGCTTTGGGTTTCTGTACCATGGTGAATTGAGGAAAAGACATCAAATCTTTTCTACCCAGTCTTTGAATTCAATTAGTTTAGTTATGTTAAATGTGCAAGAACTGATGAAGAATGTAAATTCTGTAATATCAATCTTGTCATTATGGTTTTGTATATTTTTACACATGAAATTTAGCTCAGCCAATGGGATATCTACAAAAGAAGGAAAGTAATAGCGCTAGCCTAAAGGTTTACGTTTTGATTAAAAACTTACGCTATTTTCCTTCCACTGCAACCTGCTAAAGCAGATACTATTTTAGGTGTTGTACTTGTTTGAAATAGAGGAAAACAATAGGGAGGCTTCCTGGCACTGCTCTGTCTCTGTGCAACTGAACTCTCTGACTTCCTTCTGAGCAGAAACCATCAATTCTTTTATATCATGTGGGATTTTAATTTTTGAGGTGGTGAACAAATACATAGTATGGGTGAAACTAGCAATCCATTTCACTCATCCAGGTTTCTGAAGACAAAAAGATAGTGTGACAGTCCTACTCGCATATTGTAAGTATGTGCTTCTCTGTGTTACTTCATTTTCAAGGTTTTATTAGCATTAAGTATGATTGAGACAGAGAGTTATTAAAGGTAGCAGTGTGCTGTTGCAATAAATCACTTTTCAGGGAACTTCCCAATATGTGTTTCTAATACGTGCTGCAATAAGGAGTATTAATTTACTTCTGGAAAAAATATTTCATTTGAGGAGTGCTTAATGATGAGAAATTAGAGAGCACCATGGAGAAAATGAAAAAGTGTGTATTTTCTTGGACATCAGAATTAATCATTTCACTAAGAATTAGCATTAGCTATTTGGTTGGCTGGCTTTAAGTCATTAAGCCATCACTGTAGCCGTTAATTAAATGTACATTTTATCTTAAAGTGAATCTGTTTATTGGAACTGGACAAACAGTGCTCTGAAGCTCCACAAAGTCTCTTTAGGATTGTAATGAAAGCTACAGCGCTAACAGTTTTCACCTTTGAAAGCACTGAACCATTTACTGTGTATTTCCAACCACACAGCTTCCATCAGTTTGTTGTTCAGTGATACACCTGCAGACTCAGATGTTGTACTTGGGCTCATGGCTCCATACAGTCTGAGTAATAAGCGGTCAGCATCTACCCAATGTAAATGGCAATGAGTGCTGAGGAAAAGGATACTATAAAGATGTAGTGAAGTTATGCAGGGAGAACATTAGGAGAGCCAAAGCACAGCTAGAGCTCAACTTGGCCACAGCTGTTAAGGATAACAAAAAATGTTTCTATAAATTCGTTAACAGCAAAAGGAGGGTTAGGGAAAATCTTCCTTCCCTACTGGATGCAGAAGGAAACATGGTAACTAAGGATGAAGAAAAGGCTGAGGTGCTCAACATCTACTTTGCCTCAGTCTTTAGCAGTGGAACTGGCTGTTCCCTGGACACCCAGCCTCAGGAGCTGGGAGACGGGGAGGGGAAGCAGACTGAGGTCAGCACAGTTGAAGAGGAGGTGGTCAGAGACCTGCTGCACCACTTGGATGCACACAAGTCTGCGGGATCGGATGGGTTACACACAAGGGTGCTCAAAGAGTGGGCAGATGTGCTCACCAAGCTGCTTTCCATGATTTACCTTGAAGTCATGGCTAACTGGGGAGGTCCCATTGGACTGGAGGGTGGCAAAAGTGACACCCATCTACAAGAAAGGCAGAAAGGACGATCCAGGAAACTATAGACCTGTCAGCTTGACCTCGGTGCCAGGGAAGGTCATGGAGCAGGGCATCTCGAGTGCCATTAGAAGTCATATAATGGACAACCAGGGGATCAGGCCCAGTCAGCGTGGGTTTATGCAAGGCAGGTCCTGCCTGACAAGCCTGATCTCCTTCTGTGACGACATGACTATTGGACGAAGGAAAAGCTGTGGATATTATCTACCTGGATTTCCAAAAAGCATTCGACAGTTCCCCATAGGATTCTCATAGAAAAACTGGCTGCCCATGGCCTGGATGAGCGAACAGTCTGCTGGGTCAAGCACTGGCTGGATGGACGGTACCAGAGCGGTGGTCGACGGAGCTGAATCCAGCTGGCGGCCGATCACAAGTGGGGTTCCTCAGGGCTCGGTGTTGGGACCATTTCTGTTCAACATCTTCACTGATGATCTTGATAAGGACACAGAGTGCATCATCAGTAAGTTTGCAGATGACATCAAGTTAAGTGGGAGTGTCGATCTGCATGAGGACAGAGAGGCTCTACAGAGAGACTTGGATAGATTGGATCGGTGGGCCGACGTTAACAGGATGGGCTTCAACGAGGCCAAGTGCCAGGTCCTGCACTTGGGCCACAACCACCCCATGCATGGCTACAGGCTTGGGGAGGTGTGGCTGGGGAGCTGTCTGGAAGAGAAGGATCTGGGGGTTCTCATTGACAAGCAGCTGAACATGAGCCGGCAGTGTGCCCAGGTGGCCAAGAAAGCCAACGGCATCCTGGCTTGTATTAGGAATAGTGTGACCAGCAGAAGTAGGGAGGTGATAGTCCCCCTGTACTCTGCACTGGTGAGGCCACACCTGGAGTATTGTGTCCAGTTTTGGGCACCTCAATACGAGAGAGATATCAAGGTGCTGGAGCGAGTGCAGAGGAGGGCAACGAAGCTGATGAAGGGACTGGGGAACAAATCCTGTGAGGAGTGATTGAAGAAGCTGGGACTGTTCAGTTTGAGGCAGAGAAGGCTGAGGGGAGACCTCATCACTCTCTACAGCTACCTGAAAGGACATTGTAGAGAGGTTGGTGCTGGTCTCTTCTCACAGGTGACTAGTGACAGAACAAGGGGGAACAGCTTTAAACTCCAACAGGGGAGGTTTAGACTGGGCATTAGGAAAAAATTTTTCTGAGAAAGAGTGGTCAGACAGTGGAATAGGCTGCCCAGGGAGGTGGTGGAGTCACCATCCCTGGATGTGCTTAAGGGTCATTTAGATGAGATGTTGGGGGATATGGTGTCGGGGCAAACTTTGTAGGGTAGGACTGATGGTTGGACTCGATGATCGCAAGGGTCTTTTCCAACCTGAATGATTCTATTATTCTCTGAAAAGACTGAGGTGCTTAATGCCTTCTTTGCCTCAGTCTTTAATAACAAGACTAGTTGTAGTGAGGGAATCCAGCTTCCTCAGCCCTAAGACAAGAGACTGGGAGAATGACCCCACACACACAATCCAGGAGGACATAGTCAGTGACCTGCTGCATCACACAGACACATACAAGTCTATGGGACCAGATGGGATACACCCAAGGGTGCTGAAGGAGCTGGCTTCCATCATTTACCAGCAGTCCTGGCTGACCAGGGAGGTCCTGACTGATTGGAAATTTGCCACTGTGACGCCCATATATAAGAAGGGTCAGAAGGATGATCCAGGAAATTACAGGCCTGTCAGCTTGACTTCGGTGCCCAGGAAGATGACGGAGCAGCTTATCCTAAACACCATCATACAACACGTGCGGGACAACGAGATGCTCAGACCCAGTCAGCATGGGTTTATGAAAGGCAGGTCCTGCCTGACAAACCTGATCTCCTACAACAGGGCTGCTTACTGGATGAGGGAAAGCCTAGGGATGTTGTCTACCTTGACTTGAGTAAGGCCTTTGACACCGTTTCCCACAGCATTCTCCTGGTGAAACTGGCTGCTCAAGGCTTGGATGGGCACACGCTTTGCTGGGTAAAAAACTGCCTGGATGGCCGGGCCCAAAGGGTTGTGGTGAACCGAGTTAAATCCAGCTGGCAGCCGGTCACGAGTGGTGTCCCCCAGGGCTGGGTTTTGGGGCTACTCCTGTTTAACATCTTTATTGATGATCTAGATGAGGGGATCGAGTGCACCTTCAGTAAATTTGCGGGTGACGCCAAGTTGGGCAGGAGTGTTGATCTGCTCGAGGGCAGGGAGGCTCTGCAGAGAGACCTGGACAGGCTGGAGCCATGGGCTGAGGCCAGCTGGAGGAGTTTCCATAAGGCCAAATGCCGGGGGCTGCCCTTGGGCCACAACAACCCCCAGCAGCGCTACAGGCTTGGGGAGGAGTGGCTGGAGAGCTGCCAGTCAGAGAGGGACCTGGGGGTGCTGATTGACAGCCGGCTGAACAGGAGCCAGCAGTGTGCCCAGGGGGCCAAGAAGGCCAGTGGCATCCTGGCTTGTGTCAGCAATAGCGTGGCCAGCAGGGACAGGGAAGGGATCTTACCCCTGTACTCGGCACTGGTGAGGCCGCCCCTCGATTCCTGTGTTCAGTTTTGGGCCCCTCACTACAAAAAGGACATTGAATGACTCGAGCGTGTCCAGAGAAGGGCAACGGAGCTGGTGCAGGGTCTGGAGCACAGGTCGTATGGGGAGCGGCTGAGGGAACTGGGGGTGTTTAGTGTGGAGAAGAGGAGGCTGAGGGGAGACCTCATCGCCCTCTACAGCTACCTGAAAGGACGCTGCAGAAAGATGGGGATGAGTCTCTTTAACTGATAGAACAAGAGGGAATGACCTCAATTTGTACCAGGGAAGGTTTAGACTAGATATTAGGAAGCATTTCTTTCCAGAATGGGTTGTTAGGCATTGGAATGGGCTGCCCAGGGCAGTGGTGGAGTCCCCATCCCTGGAGGTATTTAAGAGTCGGGTCAACGTAGTGCTTAGGGATGTGGTGTAGTTGAGAATGGTCAGTGTTAGGTTAATGGTTGGACTGGATGATCTTCAAGGTCTTTTCCAACCTAGATGATTCTGTGATTCTGTAAAGTCAGCCCTACTTTAATATTGGAAGCAGGTTGTGATAGGGATAATTTTCTTATTGTGAAGTATTTTGGCAACCCCCGTTATGATACCTGTACTGGGAATTACTGTTTTTGTCAGATAAATATAAAAGGCACTTTGGTCTGCAAAGAGGCTCTTTCTGTTCTTGGGTATACAACGTATATCCAGGTTAAGAATCATATCTTTGAGAGAAACATATGTACTTGTTAACTGAGAAGGAGAGTTCTTGATTTTTCTGTGTTCAAAAGTAAAAATCAGGTAGCTAGTATTTGGTGCTGTGTATTTCCTTGTTTGTGTACTTACTCATGGGGAGTGATGCATCAAACCTCAACTGAAGCTTTGAAATATGAAATATGGTATTGTATTGTGGCATTATCTGAGTGTCACTTTTATTGCAAGAACAGCTGTTAGCCTGTCCTAATTTTTTAAAAAGATGTGGCAAGTTTTTGAAGATATCTAGATATTTTTAGTATGGCTTGGTTTGGTTTTTAAGAGATTAGGCTTAATACGTAGCCACAAGGGAGGAAAAACTGCTTAGCTAGCTAGGGTTGTCTATTTTATGAGGTTGGAAGCAGTAGAGAGATCCCACACCTAGGAGCACAGCTGGGAACAGCTAGGACTGAGCATATGGCTCTCACGGGTAGTTTTCACATCAGCAAATCACGGCTTGCAGTCTGGTTTATATCCACTTCTAAGGGTGGCCTGAGCTAATACCACTTTTTTGTTTGGTAATGTAGAAGGCATTTTTCCCATATGACAAAACAGATTTTTGCTTTCCATCTGGCAACCCAAAGATTTGATTTTAAGGTTCAAATTACACTGACCAGAATTGTGTGGGCTTCTAACTGCTCCAGTGTGACCTCCCTTCATCCTAATGACAGGATAAAGACCTGGGCTTAACTCATGTCATATTACATGGGGTGGAGGTTGCCGCTAAGCTTGCCCATCATGTTGGCTTCATTATATCTCCCCCACTTCATATACAGATGAGGGGGAGGTATTGCCTTCCACCAGTGTCCTTGGAGAGGTTTACAATTATACATCCTACACGTTCTTAGGTTTTTACAGCCCCATTACTCATAGGGGGATGGGAAGTGGGGGAAAGGCTCCCTGTTCATTAGTTACAGCAAAACTGTTATGGGCTTTCCAGACTCGACCATACTGTGTCATCATTGCCATGCCTGCGTCACTAGATCACATCTGTTCCTGAACTGTGCTGCAGCATAGGAATTTATAAAATGGACCACAGCCACTTTATCCAGACTGTGCTGGTGGTGGCACCACTGGACTTCTGAAAGACAACAGTCAATGGACACCCTTTGTGACATATCCCAAGCTAACATCTGTCACAAGGGGAAAAAGTTTTGAGGGAGTGCCGTTTTGTCAGGTTTCCATATGGATGAGGGTTTCTTTGGGCTTCACTGCTGGCAGAGGACAAAATCCTTTTGCTAGGAAGCAAGTTACTCAGATCATCATGACTCAAACACAAGGCAGAATTAAAATAATGGATTTTTGCCTACTTTGAGTTAGGGGAAGGAATCACTGTCTGAACAGCTTGCTGGTACTGACATAAACATGCACAGATATGGACGTTTATTGTCTCTGATTCTTTATAGTTTTTGTTGGTGTCATTACAAAGACCTAACCAGAAGGAGCGATTTTCTGGTTAGGTGATTAAATTTGTGTATTGTAATTGCTAGGATAAAGTATACTGACTAGATAAAGATCTTTCTGGCAGTGTGCCTTGTGTTCTGATGTACTTCAGCTGCTAAGAACTGGTAAAAATTATTTCCTGTGTGATCAGTATCCCAAAGGATATTTCACATACGTTGTTAGATTCAAAATGTAGACTACTTTTATTTTTTGTAAAATCAGCTTATAACAGATTGTGCTACTCTTTGACCTTTTTGTTCCTACATGAAGTGTCATTTTTGTGTAGTGCTTCCCTTCATTCATAGACATGTTACTAGATTCCAGGGGATAGGGGGAAAAGGCAATCAGCTGTTTCAGTCATGATTAAAGACAGAAATTTTCTTTCACAGTCATAATTTCAAAAAGTTGTTCATTCATTGCTTCCAGATGGAAATAAAATTCTATATTGCATTTTTCCTTCTAACTGAAATATGTAATTCTATCTAGTAATGCAAAATTCTTTGTAAAAAATACCCCCCCCCCCCCCCAATTATATATATATGTTTATAAAAAAACAACAGGAAACAGATGTTAAGCTTAGAATGTTGAGACACTGTAAAGTACAATTATGCATTAGCCCATGATGTCCTTCAAGTTCTCTCTGGGATATTAACTAATAGTTTTATTAAGTGATGAAATCCAGTATTCTGTGTGCAATCTGTGGTGTGGGAAAATCTTGTCAGCATTGACTAAGTATGACTGTTCAGCACATAGCTGTAATTTAATCAAACCTCTGTGGTAAAGTACTTCAGTGTAGTTTTATGTATAAGGAGCATAAAAGGTAAGACTGGAACAATTTCACGTCTTAGCTCTGGGTTAGAATGTGATATTTATATCTGAACACTTATGCAGTTTGGAAGATTGATTTATCCACATTTCTGATGTAATCATTCAAAACTTCTGTGTAGTTCATTATTCTGTTTCCTTCTGAACTGCTCACTCAGTTTCTGGTTACAAAAGTTAAATTTAAGAATGGTACTTAAGTGGTACTTAAAAGTGAGTGACAAAGAAACAGTGGGTTATCAGGTATTTCTGTCCTCTGTTTGGTTTGTGTTAACGATTTGTGTTCTGCTAAATTCACCAAGTCAATAGTTATGATCCTGAAGTACTTGGTGGGAAATTGGTTCTGTATCTAAAGCTACACAAAATATACCACATGTGCTTTAAGCACTGAAGTCCTATTGAGTATATTTCTTTATTTTAAGGCATAGATCTGAATCAAAGGACCTACTGATACATATGGCAAGCAATTTACTTTCTAAAGAATGAAAGTACTTCGATATTGAGTGACTGATGTGCATCTTTCTAAAACAAAGTGATGCAGTGGAATAGTCAATAATGGTTTTGAGCTTAGATTCATGGCTCTTACTGCATACAGGGACCTGTAGTGACAATTGCAATGTTCAGTTAATTAATTCCAGGTATTTTGTGTCCTATTAGTACATAACCAAGGGAAATTACTTTTAAAATTACAACAGTTGTGTTCTTAATTCTGAAAGATACTGACAATAGTGATTGCAGAAGCTGCATGATTTCCTTTTTAAATGGGGGTTAACTAGAAGAAGCAGTTCTGACTAGAGTCTTGTTTAACTATGGCTGCTGAATGCTATTGGTTTAGTTCCTCTTGCAGGGAGTGTAGTTGAAAGCTCCTTCTTGGCCACATCCTGCTGAAGGAGATCAAATACAAAACCAGCAAGATTCTGCACATTACAGCAAGAGAAGCAACTAGTGGATTTGGGGCTGGTTGGGTGGTTTTTTGAGATCCTCTGCATAGGAAAACAGTTTAGATTTTAGGATTTGGTTTTCACTTTTCATACTTTGCAGCAAAATTTTCATTTTTTAAGGCAAAGAAGAGAGAAAGACAAATGAACCAAATATTTTCATGTGACTAGAGAATTTCCTCACTTGTGACTTTAAAAGCCCAAACTTTGTGGTAAAACAAGGTAGTTTTTCATTCTTTACTATGTATGGTGTCTTTAACACAGGTAAATGTAAGGTAGTTATGCTTTTTTGAAGTAGTTTGTGTTGGCCTGCAATGTGTGACTAGTTTTGTACACAGTTTAGAAGTAGCTACTATCATGGAAAGAATTGATCCCTATTTTAAGGTTAAAAAGCAACCCTTTGCAAGTATGTGTTGTTCAGTATGAATGGAAAGGGGAAAGAAAAAAATCTTAGATAAAAAATCTTAGATGTTTTTAAAAACAATATTCCCTGTGTTTGTTTTGAATAGAAATGTGGTTTTTTTCCTGTCAAATGATTCTCAGCCTTACAAAAGCTGGAATAAAATAACACTTTTGTAGCTAGAAATTCTAATAAATAGTTTATTACCTTCAAGAAGAATTCACAAAGTAATCATATATTAAAGAGGCTGTTATTCAGAAGATGCCAAATTTGAGAGGAGTGAGAAAGAAAAAAAAAAAAAAAGTCTATGTTGGAGGGTGAGTTATTTTTAAGAACCAGGCTGATTCAGAAACATGTTATGAAACTTGACTTTTATTGGTTTCTTATATCATAAATTTGTTTTTGAAGATTGAATGAAGTGCTTTGAACTAAGAGATAGGCAGAATAATAGGCTTGTGGTACATAGCTTGGGTTCCAGCCCTTTTGCCATTTTTCATATTTTAGAAACATATTTTTTTACTAATAAGAAAAAAATTACAGATGACTACTAGGATTATTCCTACAAGTATCATTTACAGTATTTTCTAAAGCTTAGAAGAGAAGGGAAGTTTCCCTAATTTTGTTACTTTATTTTACAGAACTTGCTCTGCACCTTTCATTTTGAAAATATATTCCAGCTAAACATCTAAAATTAGTAAGGGCATAGGCAAATGGTTCCATTTGAAAGGGACACATAAAATTTGTATGGATGCATAGTGGCTTTTTCTTTACTCTTTTATTCATGAAGCCAGCTACCTCCAGCTTCCACCGAGAGCCAGGTTCACTATGCACAGACCTTCTATGCATCGAATTGTATGCCCACCATTATCAGTGTAGTTATTACTGTAATGTTTAGTTTACATACCCGAGATAGTCGATATTCCACTGAATGATTAACCACTTCTTAGACATTTATGTAATAGGAACTTAGAAACTTTCAAAAGTGATTTGAGAGAGTTCAGGTTTTGGATGCATATGTTTGTCAGATAAAAGGTGTGTGTTGAGAGCATTTTTTCTTCTAGCTCTTAAAATCAGTGCTCTTAAAAGGTGAGTACCTGAAAGTTAAAAGGCACGAGGGGTGTTACCTGTTCTTTGAACAATCCAGGCCAACGTTGTAGCATGACTAATATTGCTGATTAATGATCTGGAAATAATTTGTATATAGCTGCGACTTAACAACTAAATCTGGCAGCAGTATGTGTTGTCAGACAGAATATCTATGCTGTCACAAAACCCCAGGAGAAATGGTCTGGGTGAGCCTGACTGGAGTGTACAGAATGCACATAGCAGAAGATCAGGCAGTGCAGCGCTCAATCCCAGGCCATGTCCTGTTATGCTCACTGCGTGGGGAGAAAGGGAAGGCCTTAAGCGAAAACCTGGTTATGCGTGTAATATGGTTCTTTGTCATAGTTCACATATTTTTTGCAGGGTAAAGCTTAACAGGCTGTATTGTACCGTACTGCACAGAATCTAGATGCTGTTTTGTCTCAACTTTTAAAAGTATTTAAACCTTCTTGCTAAACTGTATGTCCTTAATTGTGTAAATAATAAAAATGGAAGAAATGTGACCACCATTTTCTATTCTCCATCTCGTGCTTCATCACCCAGCCAAGCCTCCATCAGGGGTTTGGTTTGGCTTTGATTTGGGGGTTTGTTTGCATTTTGTGATTACTTTTACTTTGTTTGCTTTTTGACCTTTTGTATTTGTACAAAATGTGTAACATCCTCTGTCACTTTTCAAGCTGTCACTCTGCTTTTAGCTGCCTGCTGATTCATTCTATGCATTTTATAGCCAAACACTTTCAATTTTTGGAGTCTTACCGGAAATAATACAGGTAATGTTTCAGACCAGTATTGGAGCAGGTTTACAAATGGCCAGATATACCTTAATAGCAGATGGCCAACATTAAGGATACTCAAATTAGAGACATTCTCATATTGGTATCTGAGAACTTCTTTGACAAGAAAGCAGCTAACCCTTGTCATCTTCTGAAATTAAAAACAGCCACTGCCTGAAAGCACTTATTTTCACAATACTTTGCCTCTAAAATTTTCTCTTAATTGGATAACCAATACTATGTAGGGAAGGTCATCCCTATCTCAAAAGAAATGCCATCCCATTGCATTTTTCTTATTTTCTTTTAAAACAAAATTGCTTCCAAATATTTTCACCTGTCCCTAGTGTTTCAAACTGGGCCACTGCAACTCAGTATTGTTTGGGTTTCAAAAGTATTACTACAGATACTTACCTATATATTAATTTAAAGGAGTTTTGTGTATTGTTTTCATAATGCTTTAAAGCTTTTTTCTTTTTGAATAACTCTTAGGAAATGGCGAAGATTCTCAGTCATCCAAGAGTGTATGCTTTTCTGCATATACCGGTCCAGTCTGCCTCTGACAGTGTGCTCATGGACATGAAAAGAGAATACTGTGTGGCAGACTTCAAACAAGTGGTGGATTTCCTTAAAGAAAAGTAAGTCTGCTAATATTTGAGAAAATAACAGTGTTGGGTTTTTTGCAATGTCAAGAACATGTGGCTAAAACACAATTACTTGCAACTTCATAATTAAGGTATGAAAAAGAATGAGCTGCTTTAAGCTCTCAAAGTCTTTGAGTTTTCTTTAAGCCCCTTGATGTGGTTTGCCCCTTTGCTTGAGCTTTTATAAGCATCTTAAATCTCTGCATGACATGCTTTTAATTTGTCAATATATTCCTAATCTTTTTCAAATAATACATTCTTAAATTATTTCTTAAACTACTATATATAGACTGCTTGAAGTTGAAGTTATTGAAGTCCTCTTTAATGTGGCTTTTGAGCACTGTGTACTTTGTGCACTGGAGATGATCCAGCTCCAGCAAATGTGAGTGGGTTGTTTGTGTTGTGTTTTTTTTTTTTTTTTAAATAAGTATTTTATGTCCTGTAGCTGATGCACATTTACATCAGTATAGTAATAATCTAATCTTACTTATGGGACTGATGATTTCTAGGATAATTCAAAAATTATTTCCCTTAAAAGGAGAGCTAATGGTCAGAAATAAAAGTGTATCATAATGTGTTTACTTGTGCTGACCAGAAGATGAGTGCTACATTACCTACAAAGCTTTTGTAACTGAAAGTAATAATTTAATATCCAAGGAAGTATTTTCGTAGGTTTTAAAATGTAGTAGTGACATATTTTGATGGATATTTCTGCACTGATTGTCCTAAAAATAGGGATCTGGAGAATTATTTCTGTCACCTTGTTTGGCTACTTTCTCATTCTGCTTTTTTTTGTTTGTGTGTGTGCTTGTTTTAATGAATTAAGGGCAGTGGAGTTTGTACCTTTGACTCTTTAATTGCATTAAATACTTGTACACAAAAGAATCAGCTATTCATTTTCATGTTCATTGAAAAATACATCATTCTAGCTATGTAAAACATGTCATGCAAGAGCTGCATGGGAATTATATGTAAGAAGGAAAAGCAAATTGGTACTATTTTGCAAACTATGTGTAGTTTATAGGATACTCCTATGCATCTAGGACAACTGATGGAAATGGAGCTGCTTGTCTTCATGCAAGTTGATTGGTCATTAATTTTCCACCCTCAACAGTGCACATGAATTCTTGGCACTTAATTTTCATGTGACTATGGGTCAGTGTTAGTTTTTAATTAACAGATATATTGTATTCCCATGTATCTTAAGTGGGAATTGTGTCAGTTTATGTCTTAGTTGACTTGAAGCTGATTCATTATTCTCTTCAGTAGTTTTAGCATTGGCAGCTATTATCATAACAGCAGCTGGATTTTCGATAACCTACTATAGCTGGCACATGTTGGGGCATATGGGAATTTATTAAATCATTCAGCTCTTGCACACAGAAAAGAATGAATTACTTAATAACCAAATTTAAAACAGCTGGTCATTGAATATACAGTAATCTGTGACATACGTCTTTTTCCATGGGCTTTTTTGTAATGAACTTAACAAGGAAGAAATAATTGGTTTGATGTCTTAATTTTAAATAATAATAATCTTTATTTATCCTGCTTATTAAGAAACTACCAAATTATCTCGTAGTTCCTGTTAGAAAACAATCTCCAAATATTAAGATGGAAAATTCTCTGTACCATATGGCAGCAGGATGAGGAAGCTATGCAAAGCAGAGAAAATGTTTTGGATATTTGAACATGTTCACATCTGTAAAATGTATTTTTTTTTTTTCACTTAAGAGCATAGTGTCTTCATTTGTAGTCTCTTCTCTTATGGCAGCAGCCAGCTATTACATTCCCATACAGATATTCCCATAAAGATCTCAGTACAAAGTTTGCCAGGACTTAACAATGCTGCAGACAACTCCAGAGCCAGTATAGCTAATATTAAATATGTGTTTGAACTACTTTAATAGCCAAAAGGGATTATTTCCATCTTCCATTTATCAAAAAGGAAAAATAAAACAAAAGTAGAACCCCTTATATCTCCTTTCTCTATTGCTAGGGTCATAAAGTCATGTAGGAGCTTCCTATGCAAAATGTACAGGGTCTTAGCAGTAGATTCCAAATGGCGCTTTTGTCTCTAAAACGTGACATCTGCTTTGATAGTATCTTCACTTAAAACTCTATTAAACCAATAATTGTATAGGCTGACTTGCTGTCGAAGTAAAGCCACACATCAAGAAATTATATGGTTATCAGTTAAGCACTTAAAAACTTCAGTTCAAACACCTAAGCAAATAAAAATGAAGTACAGGAAGTGAAAAATTAAGAGAAAAAGGAAAAGAATGAGCCATCTCATCTTTTTGGTTTTGGAACCCCAAAGATACCAGAGTGATTCCTGAATCTTTCTTTTTTCAATCAGGCAAACAAAAGACTCTGGGATGTTCTTCTCCCAGAAGAAGGAGCAAATTCCTTTCCTTCCTCTGGAGAGCTGGGAGTGATTGCAGAGGTATCTCCTTCTGAGAGTGAGGATTTTTTTATATCCCGCTGTGTACAGAATGCCTTACAGAGAAGCTAGAATTCTCCAAAGTAATTACTTTTTATGTTGAAACTCACTTTTAAAATAATTCAGAAAAATACTGTTGTGCAGTTGATTGGTCAGTAGCTGATCTACAGATATTTGTGTATATAGAGATCTTTTTACTGAGGATTTATTTTAGAGAGCAATGCCGTAATGGAAATGAAGATGTGCCGATTAATTTAGAAGGTGGTCCTGTACAATTTGTACATATTCTGTAGGGACTAGGGAGTAGTGCCCTAGTCCATAGTCTTTAGGGACTAATACAGTAGTCTGGAGGGACTATTTGCAAGACTGATTCCTGCATGAGATATTAATTTCAATGTGTTTGCAACTAAATACAGGATCTTCAGAAATTGCTGCTTAGTGAATTTAATCCAGAGACCAATTTAGTCTTACATCAGAAAGTCTTTTAATTGTGGTGTCATTATATCAAAATGTGAGTTGTTTTTCAAGTGATCTCAACTTTCAAGATTCATCATAAATTATATTTCTGAAAGGTGATGTTTGTAGTTGCAAAAGGAGCAAGACTGCTTTAATTATCTCCAAGTTTTGAAACTTAATCTCTTGAAATTTACTTTTGCTGATAAAACCAAACAATTTAGAATATATTTTGGTTAAAGAAACCTGGTATCTGAATGTCATATTCCGTAATTGCTTGAATAATCAGTTGTAGGAATATATATACCCATTTAAAAATCCTTAGACTGGTAATGTTTTCCAGATTTCTTGTTTGCTGTTGTTGATACTATGTTCTCATAATATATTCTCTTACCTTTCTGGTTTGTGGAGTGATTATGTTGTTCATCAAAGTTTATATTAACCTTTCCCTGTTACCGCCACTTGATAAGAGAATTGTAGAACAAAAATCTGGATGAATAAAAAAGTAGGGAAATTGACAGCGAGGCTGAAACACTATGGCTTTCTGTTTTGGGAAACAGCATAATGCTGAGGAAAAGCTGGGTTTGTCTCCTCGTTTGTTTGTGTTCTGAGATAGAAGTGTAATATTAGTTGTGGGTGTCTGCTGCTGTTCACTTGAGATTGTCTCATAATTCATACCAGAAACTTCTGAGCTTTCCAGTATCATCTGAAAGCTGCCAGAGGGGAAAGCAGCAGATCTGTCAGGCAGAAAGTTTTGGGTTTTGCACTATTTCTCTCTTCTCCTTTAAAATCAGACCTACTAGTAAGCCTGTCCTAGCCTCTTCTACTTTTAGTGGTAATCAAGTATTGATTTTTCAGCATATGTAGATACATAATTACATGCAGTTGGAAAAAGGAAATCAAGGACCAGAAGTAAATGAGTGCAGAGGAAAATAAACCACAAGCTTGGAAGGGGATTAATCACTCGGGTGTGAACTCAAATCTTACTTGCTCGGCAATTACAGACAACTGCTGAATGTCTGAAGATACTGTCCAAGTTGAGCGAAGGTGTTATATAGTCCTTTGGGACAGCTGTCCTCAGGGAGCCTCTCTTCTTCCCTGTTGCTTTACAAGGAGTCAAGCTAACAAACGGTGGATTCAGCAGGGACTGTGTTGTGTTTCTTTTGATCTTCCCTGACTTTTGTCTCTTTTGTTGCAGTGGCAGCCTGGCTGCATCTGCTCAGATGTTTAGACAGGCTGCTTCTGGGTAAAATAGTGTGACTGGGAGCAAAGTGGATTCAGCCACTGTGTCCTCCCAACTGTGCTGCATATCCACGTTAGTCTTTGTTTTTACAGCAATATTTGAGTGTCTGAATGAAACTATTCGGTCAGCTTTCTCAATATGATTTTGTCCAGTATGTTTCAGTATGGCTGCTCTTGCCTTTCTGAGCAATTTCACAAGTAGTAATTTGTTTCCCAGGTTCAAGTCTTCTGTTGTGACCTTGTTCTTATTCTGGGCATTGTAACACATACCATAAAAGCTTATGTGGGCAATCAGCTGTTTATCATATTCTCTGTCTGTATTTCCGATGTAAACCGGTATATTGCCATCCAGAAGTCTACTTGAAAACTTCTCTGTTTCCCATAGCTATTTTTTGACAGATGAACAGGGAAGAAATACCTTCCCAAAAGCTTCTTTCTATATACTATTTTTTGGTTGATCAAGAAAATTCTGAACGCTGTAAATAATGTGTAGCTGTAAGTAATTTTCTTCTGAAAGTTGTCCATATAAGTAAGCTCCTGAATAATATTAAGTCCAGAGTGGAAGATAAATGCTTAAATGAGTCATCATCAAATTTGCAGCTATTCCAGATTTTGAAACTATCCAAGGCCTTGTGGCAGTAGTATTGTCTTTATCACATTATCGTGATGGTTATTGAAACTAGACTAGGGAAACGAATATAATAATCTTAAAATAACCATTTACTATTTTTCTATACATTTTTCTACTCACTTTAAAAACACAAGTAATTATTAGGTAGACTATAACAGCTCCCTCACTTTTTTTACAGCATGAATGTTCTTCATTTTCTTTCTGAAAATGGGCTTTTGTTTCTGAGAGACATCGTTGAGCTCATTTTGCAGATGTGCAAATCGTGGCCCTAACAAACCATGACAAGTCTTACAGATTTAGGCTTTTTTTTAATGGGTTTTAGTGCATCTGTTCTGTCAGTCTAACTACTGCAAATGCAAATGTCATCTGTTTAAAATCCTTATGATGTTTTCTGCTAAGAAATTGCTGAGTGTATTTGGTACTTATCTGTAATTTTATACCTCAGTCTCGAGACTCTTCTCTGTCTTTTCTCTGTACTTGGAGTCTGAACTAATCACTTTACCAAATGTGTCTCTTTTTTGGTGTTTTAAATGGATTGAGTGTTTGTAGAAAGTATTGAATTAGCACCAAAAACTAAAACGTGGGGATCTTTCACCAAACACACACAGCATGGTTCTCATAATTAGATCTGTTGCCACTTTGTAAATTACTAGACACCATTTTATAGCATATTCTTTCATGCAAAATGCATCAAGAATATTAGAGTTTTCTGGAATGCAGGCTTTTAGTTACTCTGTTGCTTGTACATCAGGATGGTGGCTGCCAGAAGGGCATGCTTGTTTTCCACTTTTGGTGGTCCTACATGCTTTGCAAAGTGTGACTATTGAACCCTTTCTGTAACAGTGCTCGAGTAAAACATCACTTTCTGGAAGGTGAGCTATAACCTGCATCTGAAGTTGGAGTAATGTGGAAATTGCATTAGACTTGTTCTGGTTGTTATTTGTAGAACTTTATTATAGACACTTAAAAAAAAATCTATTAATAACAAGTCAGCTGTGACTCATCTGTATTGAACAACATGAATGTCTGTCAAGTTCATTGTACAGCCTTCACTTTCTTATATGTGTGCATAGATATATTACTAAAGTCTCTGGCTGCATGACTGAAAATAAACAGCCTTGTCTGTTAATTATAGCTTGACAGAAGTCTTACGAAAACACAGAGGGTATAGCAAAAGTTTTAATGACAGCAATCTCCAGAAGTTCAGATTTTCTTTTTTTTTTAGAATCTTAAAGAGCAACAAAAACCATTTACCTTGAATTAGTGTGACTTTTTCCTCCTCGGAACACTGTTTTGTGTCTTACTGTACAACGATTTATTTACTCTAAAGAGTATACCGATAATGGTGTAATGGGTTCTCTGAACTTTTGAGGATGTTTTCATAAAAGTAGTTACTTACATTTTTTGCTTAATCATGTACCCATGAGAAGAGTTGGGAATAAAGCCTGTGGAGTATTTTTACACTAGATTCTGTGCTTAATAACTTTAATTAATATGTGAGACAAGCTTTTTTGTTACCATAAGATTTTTTTTTAAAAAACAGATACTTGATGTTTCACTGTTATGCTTATCCTTGCTTACCTCTTTCTTCCAATTGTTTCTTCCAGACAACTGAATTCAGGTTTAAATGAGATTGTAAAATGCATGGGCCTAGAACTGTTCCATAAGGAATGTGACTGAGTCAACCTAGAGGACTATAACACATGTTGTAGTATGGGTATAACTAATTAAGCGTACTACAAAAATGGGAAATATAGAACTGGGTTTAAAAAAAATGAACAAACCAAACAACTCTGATATGTGCGGTAAAATAATGCTGAAATCCCATTGGAGGTCTCTCTTCAACAGTTCACAGTGCTCATTTTCAAAATCTGTCTTTCTTAAAGAGAATCATACCTTTTTTGAGCAGTAGAATTCGAGCTTCAATGTACAACATGGTAACAGTACCCAGTGTAATAAAGGGGTATTTGTTTTTTGCATATGCATATCCTACAGCTGCAGTATGTTACCCAAATTCACAGTAAGAGTATGGCTGCAATCCGCATTTTCCTGTGGCTCACTCTGTTACCTGTACATCTGTCAGACTTGTTCATGTGCTGATCACACATGCAAATATTGAAGTCCAAATTGAGTCATGCAATGTGATGTAAAAGTGTTTCTAAAGTTACAGACTGCTTTGAAGATGAGGTGGCTGTAAATGAAACTTCAACCTATTCATTTTTTGAGAAGGTACTGTTTAGGAAACTATGATTTCAAAATTTCTATATGCTCTATTAGT
Source organism: Athene noctua (assembly GCF_965140245.1). Taxonomy (NCBI): domain Eukaryota; kingdom Metazoa; phylum Chordata; class Aves; order Strigiformes; family Strigidae; genus Athene; species Athene noctua. The sequence goes on from NC_134038.1 coordinate 100,964,543, forward strand.
TTTTGGTACGAAGTCTCTCTAGCTTCTGGAGCAGTTCAGTTCTGCATACTGTCCTGTTTAAGCAGGATGTGCATGGTGCTCCTGTTTTACAGAATTTTCGTCTAAATAATACACATATTTTTCTGGAGATAGAGGATCATTGCAGGGGAGATGGCAGGTTTCTGACTCTCCTGCTACAGTTTCACTCCTGTAGATACGTGTAGAAACTGGAGGGGGAAACCTGGGCAATAAAGTGGCCAGGATGAGCACAGCTTGCTGAGTGCGGGTTTAATGGGCACACAGGGCACTCACACTTCACATGCTTTGAGGTCACAACACTGTGACATCCTGCTTTGGCCAAAGTTTGGAGGAATAATTTTTTGAATGGTTGCTGGAGAGAGAAGATATGCCCCCTTATTAAATGTAAAAATTATTTAGTCTTATTACTATACTTGCCATAAAATTTGTCTTACTTTTTTTACTGAATATAACTAGTAAAGTTGATTGGAGTGATACTTTCTGTATGTAGTTATGGTTAGGCTTTTCTTTTTCTGGGCAGTCTTTATCTGCAGTTTTCTTTTGCAAAATCCTAATGGGAGTCTTGTTAGACGATATAGTAGGAATTAGTAACGCGCATTGAATTCTCAGTTTCTTAAGTGTGGCGCGATGGTATCTTTTTCCATTTTTTTTCTTACCCTGAAGGCATGTGAATGTGGTGTTTTGGAAGTAATGATATAAAAATCTGTCATAAGGTTAAAAGAAAGAAATTGTAAGCATCATGCTGTATTAGAAATGAATCATCTTGAAACATTTAATATTGGTTTTTAATATTTGGTTTTACTTACTGAGATACTTATTACTCTAGTTATTTTAAAACACAGTAACTAAAACCACTGTGGTGTTTTTTCTGTATAAATGCTGCCATTGTATTTCAGTGTCTGGGTCAGAACTTAGAATGGAGTTGGGAGGAGTCTTAATTTGTTTTTAAAGCAATAATAAATTTATGTTTGTTTAATAACAGATTGATTTGACCTGTAATTATCGTTTTACTTTGCTCATGAGTTTTTAAGCATATCCAAACATATATTAAAATATTTAAGTATTTATTGTGTTAGCATATCAGTTACATACAAATCCAAGATGCATCATGTGTACATCTTATAGTGCAAAGATATGATGGTATTCAATTTTCAGATTTGATACGTTAAAATTAAATATTCATTTACATGTGTATATTTTTCTGATTTTCAGCATGGTATTAGGCAATAAATAAATTTAGTAAGCCATTATTTTGATCATATAGAACAATATGGAACAAGAGAATTTTTGATGAAGGTGGTAGTTGGCCAGCTGATAAGTGCTGATTGAAGTTATCTTTGAGTCAGGCTTTCAGGGAAAATATATTGAAATGAATCACTGAAGAAATAAAACATGCAGTACTTCTGTAGCTGAGCAGTACATTTAATGGTTATTTTTTTAATCCTAAAATGCTTAAATGAAGAAAAATAGTAAGTGGAAAAATGCAAAAGTTGTTAAAGCTCTTTAAAAAGCTTTACCTATACAATTAAAACACCATTGCATGCAGGAGACACAATAATTCTGGTATCCAGAAGTTTTCTGTATGCATTCGTTTGGGGACTATGATACAGGTTACTTTGGGGAAGATCAATTTTGTATTCATGTGCATTTTTTTATTGGTTTGTGAATTGTACTCATGAGTTGATGATTCACCTCTTTATAATGAGAATGAAATTTATAGTTATAAACTCCTTGTTTGTTACATGGCAAAGTAATCACAAACCCAACGTTTTAAAAGGTTTGTGCGTAAGAGTAATGACAGTAGCATATGAAAGTCTATTTTCCACAACTGAATCTCTTATCTCATGCCCTTGTAATTTTTTGGTCTTTATGTTTTGCTTCCCATCATGATGTAAAACTCTCATTTTGTTTAGGAGACAAAATTGCAATAATACAGCTATTAAATTACTTTATAACAGGAAGACGATATTGCAAATATGGTCATATGTAAAGGCACAAGAAACAATGTAAATTCTTCTCAGTCCACTTACCAGAAAATTGTGATTCAGATGCAGATTCAAGCTGCAAAATAAGTTATTGTATCCAAGCACCTTACATATAGGAGAATATAAAGCCAGTGTCTCTATTTCTTCTTAAATCTGGAGAAAATATATATTGGCAAAACCTGCAGATCATCTAAATTAATAGTCTTCTGGCTTGTTGTATCAGATGTCTCCCTGCTTGGCCTTCGAATGAGCCGTGACCCTTAGCAAGAGAGACAACTTCAGAGATCAGAACGCGATTCCATACAAACTCGCAGTCAGCTTGTGGGTAATAGCTTTTGGACAATACTAACCCCAACAGATTTGAATCGGTCTCCTACAAAAAAATTCATATTAAAAACAAATACTGATTTCTCTGAACTATTTATCTCCATTGAAGGCTTTTTGTTGTGTCAAATTTCAGCATAAGCCTTCAACTTACATAAGCAGTAAACATCACATCTTAAAATTGGGTCGTGTCATTGGTTGTAGTTGTATTGCTGAATCTGTATATGTATGTCCCACAGTTACTAGTCACAGTTATTTTTTAGCCCCAGTGCTTGGTCAGAGGAGGTCTGCTGTCTGTCAGTAACTGGCTGTTTCCAAGACACTGCAGAGAGAGGCAGACAGCCAGACTGTGGGTTCAGTTTTGAACAATAGACTGGTGTGATTTCTTTGTAGTAGTGGAATGGCTGCTGCCACACTGTTGACTTAAGTTTTTGGGAGTTCTTGACTCACATACTGAATCCTAAAAATTGCTAAGGCAGCCAGGTGAACTCTGAACTGTGGCCAGCAAACTATTTTTCCATGTAGCTTATTCTCTTGGGCCTCCCCCACCTCTGCAAGATCGTACCTAGAAACAGTGTTTATAACACTGAATGCCTGCTTGAAGAACCAGACTTCTGTTCCATTTCACCTATGTCTGTCACTTATTGTGTACCTGCATACTTTGGCGTGGGAGACAATAAAATGCAGTGCTTTGTTTAGTAGTGCTAATTTCGGTTTGTGTGATTGTTGACACTGATTGTAAAATGCTAACAGCTGGGAAAAAATGTAGCAGTAGAGATTCCTCTTTTTTAATAGTACAATACTTCAAAATGTCGATTGTTTCATAACCAGAACAAACAAATAGAATTTCCATTAAATCTCCTTTTAATCTTTACTTCCTTCCTGTTTCTTTACCTACTTGATATCTTCCTTTAAATAGTTCTTGTAATGCTAAGCTATAGCCATGGTGTAGCATAATGTATTTTACAGTCAACCAAGAATGATGGCTTGGGAGTTTTGTGACAGCTTTGTATCAGCCACTGGGGTCTACTTACAAATTTGAGTCCAAAGCTTACTTTTACTGTAGTTTATATGATCTTATGTGATAAATGGAATAGGTAAGAGGACATAGGCAAAAGAAAAATGGAATTTAATACACCAAAGTGGAAAATGCAGGTGGTGTTTTGGGTTTTTTTGGTTGGCTTTTTTTTTTTGTTGCTGCATTTAGTGAATATGCCTTAATTTTGTGTGTGTGGATAGATAAAGTGAAAATTGTGGGTGCATCAGTGCATTGTAATTTAAATGTTGTGGGCGAGAAGTTTTCGTTAACCAATATAGTTATCAGCAGAAATATGCTTATTATTATTTGTAAATGAAACCCCATAGAGTCAGGAACTAGTCTAAATTTTGGGCATGACTTTGTGACTTTTTTCAGCATTATACTTGGATGCATGCAATGTTACATATTTATTTAATTTTAATTAAACATCTAAACATTTGACTGTGGTCATAAATTATAAATTTTTAAACACAACAATAATATTAACTGTGCCTCAGGGTTATCTAAGACTAGATGGAGAAGAACATGCTTTGGAAATGTGATCCTCAGTGAAGAAGCTCTTATAACAAAACTTTAAAAGCTGTCTTGAAGTGTTAAATTATATTTCAATCACTAAAATAGATATTACCTAAAGTGATTTTCTCTGTTTTTGAAACAAGAAGAGATACTTTCTAGCACTAATTTGCAGAGCACTCACTCTTGTATGGTGCAGAGCCCTACTTCAGCATTGACAACTTTGTGTAATTGAAGCTAAATATCCCTCTGAGTCATTCCACTTCCTAATCAGTGTTGTTCACACGTGCTGTAGAACAGGGAAACAAAGTTTAAAATATTTGGCTTTTTATTTATTTGTCTGCTTTCTTCATACACTTTAACATGTACCCATGCATGCGTGTATAATATTTACTTAGTTTTTATGTTAGGGCCTGCACAACTGTATGTAATATACCTGGGAAACGAGAGTCAAGGTTTATATCTCACACAGCAGAAGGTAATTTTAACCTTGTGCTCTCCCATGGGTGTATGCCTGTGATCCCTGGACAGTTAACATTAATTAGAAATTAGTAGGGAGCAATTGTGCTTCCCCTGAAGGATCATTTCTAGCACAAATTTAAGATGAAAGAAAATTAGAAGCTGTGTTACTGCCACTCATTTGGATTATTTTCTTACCTCCTTATGATGGTAAATTACCATTAAATACTTGTTAAACTCCTGAACAAAACTTTTATGAGATTTGTTGGCATTTTCTGAATGTTAACTACTTTGAAGCATTCTGAAATTTAACTCCTTTAATATCTTTTGCTTTGTATTAATCCCTGTCAACACATATCATCTGAACAGAATATAGGTTAAAATTTACTGTTTAATTTTCTGTATTTTTTTTGTCTGTCCTAATAAGCAGGACAGTTCTAAATCTGAATACAAGCTGGTTTAGAAACAGGATTGTTCCTCCACTCAATACATATCTGATTCAGCCCATCTGCTCTAAAAATGGTTAACAAGTCATAGCTACAGCTACCTACTAGTGTTCTGTCAACTTTTCTGTGTATTAGATCTAGTTTTTAACTTGAAACAGGGTGACTATATATCAATATAAGACATTTAAAAAATTGGAGCTACAGGCATAAAAGCAATTCATACAAATTGAAACAGTTCCCAAACTATGGATTCACAGTAAAAATCAGAAATACAGATATATAGAAAATGTTACATATAGTGGAAAAGTTTATATAGGTGGCTTAATTCAAAATCCAGTGGACACAGTAAACAAAAGTTATAATGAATGATGTAATTTTACCATTAGTAACTAAATTTTTGTACATTTGCCCTTCCAGATCACTCTAGACTTATGACATAGCATACCTTCTCCCCTGCAGCAGCGCAGGGGGATGGGGAGTGGGGGTTGTGGTCAGTTCATCACCCACAGTCTCTGCCACTCCTTCCTCCTCAGAGGAAGGACTCCTCACACTCTTTCCTTGCTTCAGTATGGTCTGACTCCCATGGGAGACAGTCCCCCATGAACTTCTTCAATGTGAGTCTTTTGCATTGGTTGCACAACTACTCCAGCATGGGTCCCCTCCACATGGTGCAGTCCTTCAGGAACAGACTGCTCCAGCACAAGTCCCTCCCAGGGTCACAAGTTCTGCCAGCAAACCTGCTCCATTGTGGACTCCTCTCTCCACAGGTCCTGCCACGAGTCTGCTCCAGCACAGGCTTCCTACAGGGTCACAGCCTCCTTTGGGCGTCCATCTGCTCCAGTGTGTGGTTCTCCACTGTAGGTGGAGATCTGCTTCACTGTTAATCTCCATGGGCTGCAGGGGCACAGCCTGCCTCACTGTGGTCTTCACCATGGGTTGTAGGAGAATCTTCGCTCCAGTGCCTGGGGCACCTCCTCCCCCTCCTTCTTCACTGACCTTGGGGTCTGCAGGGTTATTTCTCTCACATATTCTTACTCTTCTTTCCAGCTGCAGCTGCACGTTTGTTGTTTTTTTTTTTTTTCCTCCTTCTTAAATATGTTATCCCAGAGGTGCTACCAACGTTGCTTATGGGCTCAGCCTTGGCCAGCAGTGGGTCTGTCTTGGAGCCGGCTGGCATTGACTCTATCACACATAGGGGAAGCTTCTAGTGGTTTCTCACAGAAGTCACACCTGTAGCCCCCCCACTACCAAAACCTTGCCACACAAACCCAATACACCCTTCTGTAGAAAAAAGTCATTGCCATTTATCATGACCTACTTTGAGCTTTGGTGAAGAGAGTAGTGCTTTGCCAGAGTATTTCAGTGTTGTACAGAAAATGTCTGAGTTGTTTGGGTTTTGTCTTCAAAAATGTTAACAATTGATATAAAATCGGACATGATTGTGTTAAGATTTACGTTCCTGATTGGTTTATGTCTTAAATAATCTATAGAGTTACGTGGTAATAAGACGTAACATGATTTTGTGCTGTTGGCTGCCTAAGATTACTTAGTCATACTTTCTACAGAATGCAGAATTATTTTGAGGGCTTTCATCATTATGAGAATAGCAGAAGCTAAACTCTGTCTTTTAACATATGTTTTCAGAAAATACAGGTTTTACTTGACAGTATTAAAGTGAAGTACAGTAATTATCACATTGAGATAATCTTTTCATCTTTTCATTAATAATGCAAATAATTTTTTTTTTTCCCAAGGAAAATGTTCAGCTCATTCTTTTGAACAAAAAATTGCTTCATAGGTTGAACTAAAGATGGATTCCAACTATGGTTATGTTTATGTAACAGTCATGGCTGGAGATTTTTTTATTCTTTTTCGTAATGTAGCATCTGTAGGGGATATGCTCCAAGCCTCCTGTCCCTTGAATAGAGTCTGCACAGAAAGTAATAGTTTTTTCAGTTTGACTTCTGGTTAAGTTAAACCATCCTGCTTTCACCTGTTAACTCTATCACAAAAACTTGTTTCACATTCACTTTAAATCCTCTTCTAATACTTCGGATGAATTCTTTTTATTTGTTTACCCTTTCATTTTTAAAGTTCTAGCCTGAGGTTTGTCCTATGGGGTTTTTTTCCTTGGAACAATAATGTAATTTTTAACTTAGTATATATTTGACTTTTTCTATTTGCCTCAAAATGCTTTTTTTAATTTTCTGGTGGACATTCCTTTATAAATAAATAAACTACCTTTACTTTGAGAGAGAAAAACACATTGCATCTAAATATCCTATCTTTGTGATAATTAAGCCCTAATCCAGAAACTCACAGTGGCATCTTCAGATAATTTACTTCCTAAATTCAGTATATTTCTTTGTCAAGGAAATCACTAATAGTCCAAGTTCTCAACTATTCCAGTAGCACCTGCATTGGCTCCACAGAAAGTCAGACTCGAGGACTTTGGTGCAACTGCAAGGTGCAAGAGCGTATGTTCTCCTTATGCAGTTTTCTATCAAGTTCCTGAGACTTGAAGAAGGCCCAAAGAAATGTCGCAATGGGAAATGGTATCTTTGCAAGTTTAATAGACACTCACAGCCCATGGCTATACTGAGATCCCCTTGTTGGACACTACAGGCTGCCATAGGTAATGCAAAATTATCTTTTTCACCAAAATAAGTTTCTTCTGGAATTATCAGATGTGTTTCTGGTGCATAGCATTTTAAAATCTTGCGCTTTTCTATCCACCTGTTCACAGGTATGAAGGGGTTTAGGCCTTTCAGTATCTTTTGGGAGTTCACTACCATCATTGTCTGTGAAGACAGCTTGTTCTTTAGCTGGAAGGAAAAAGGGGATTTGTGCTCTGATGGTTGATTCTCCTTTTGCTGTTGTTTTCCATAAAGGCAAGGTAACCCATGTAGCATTTCTGAAGTCCTTCTCCAAGGTAATTTCAAACTTTTAGTTATTTTAGGAAAGTCAGTGTGCCCTGATTGTTTTCTTAAAACTCATGCTTTCCTTTACAGATGCTTATTTTGTATCCTGCCTGTGTTTTACTTTTGAGTGTTAGGTGAGAACCCTAAAGAGCAATCCATGAGCTCTTTGTATCCAGTGATGAAGAGTTTGGACAGGTTAGCAGACTGCTCAGATTCTCACAGTAGATGAAAGGAATATTATGAAGTCATGAGTAAGGATCACCTGCTTCTTCAGCGGCTCCTTCAGTTAGACCTTACACAACTGTGGTCTGCATCATACTTTTCTATTTTTTATATGCAAAGTGAACACTTGAAGCTTCACTTATATCTTTGCTAAATGCTACCCTGTTGAGGAGGCTGCCTAGGAGAAAGCTGCATTTGCCATATCTCTCCTTCAGTCTTCGTTCACTTAGAGACTCAATATGCCTTTCTTCAGACTTTCCATATTCTTGGATTATCTAAAGTGACTGCAGGCAGTCCAGCTGAAGAACACACATCATTTACTTACCCATACTGTTTTTACTTTGAGATTGCTATCTACACATCTAATCCTTCGATTTCACCATGTTTCTAGAAGTCCAGTTTGTGGATTCTGTCTTTGAGAGGATCTGAGCAATGCCTGGTACTACATCATCAGCTGGCTAAAAGAGGAAGGCCTGAAGGATGTTCCTTTGGATACTGCTGTCATAATAAATGCCATAGTTGACAGTGCCTGCATATACCACTGTGCAATTACATGTAATCTCTAAAGTGGTGTATAGGTAGCTAACTGGTCTTTGTCTTCACTCTAGAACATGCCTGTTTTGTTATTTTTTGTGATCAGCAATCCAGATGCCACAGAGATTGTAATTTTTTTTTGTTTTAAATATTCAGCTTTCTCCAGAAGGGTGAAATATTAACACTTAACCCTATTTTTAGGCTGAAAACTGAGGTATTTTCTACAAGAAAACACAAGTGTCCTAGAAATTGAGAACTGTGAAATAAAATCAATATTTTCAAACAGTGTTTTTTTCTGCTAAGGTAAAACCCTATAAAAACCTTTAGTGAGATGCCCAACTACTCTGTCTTCTACTCATCTTAGCTGTAAACCCAACCTACTGAAATCCCTGGAATTTCAGTGCTGGCACTGAAAGTAGGGGAAGGGAGGTGTTGTGAATTATAAGGGCTTACAGTAGATCACAGAGGTTGAAATATTTTCCATTAATGGATTCAAGAGTTACATCAGTAAATAGATGCTAAAGATACATGTGTTTTTTTTTCTACCTACTTAAAATGTCTGTACCTCCTACGCACATGAAATAAGCATTTTCAGAATGCCGGTACATAGGTGGCAGCTTTGCATTAGTTACTTAATATCCTTTACATAATAAATGAGCTTAAATTGAGATACAGCTTGTTTCATCCTCAATGATCCTTATTTGCCACTTCCTTTAAACGTCCTTTTATACCATATCTTCTGTTTTTCTCAAAGTTGAAAGGCCAGCATCCATGTTAGGCCCACCAAGTTATACCCGGACACTTGATTTCAGCTTGGGACTTTACAGTGTTTGCACCTATGTTGTGAATAGTCCATCTTTCTGCCTAAGAATTCTTCATGTCTTATGTTGGTATTGCAAAGCCAAAAGGGTACAGTTGTGTCTGGCAGGCATTTGGCAGACTTTCCAGGTTCTTTAACTGATGCCCAAAGGGCATCGTGGAACGTTATGCGATTTCATAAAATTGATTCCAGTGTCACAGTCTGAATGCAAACACTCCTGTTGCCACTGAATTGATTCGATTCCATTTTTGTATTCTATTATCTCTGTCTCATAGTATGCATATTTTATAAAATTATTCATTACATTGAGGTAGATTCTGACAAGGAGAGTTCTTGGTAAGTATTAAATTCAAACTTGTCTTCAGCTTGCAAAATGAAGTATATATAACCACCTCATTCCATTCATTTGAAACACTGTTCAGTCTTTCAATATTGATTTAGTTTAATTCTGCAGCTTAAGTCTGCTTCAGTAGTAACAAGTGAGTAAGAAGTTTGTCAGAACTTGTTTCGGGGAGGTTTTTTCCCCCTGCAAATTTGAATATGGTTCTCTGATTAGAATGTTGGGAACCACAAAAATGGCATTTGTTTCATCTCTGTCAGTCTCACTGTCAAGGTACTCTCTATTTCTGTAACTGTCTCTCTAGTAATAAAAGTTTTCCAATTTTCCTTTATCAGAACTGTTACATTTGATATTCCTGTTGGAGGACATTACTGATGTCCTTTTATAATGATGTTTTTAGACTTTTTCAATTCCATTCCATCTCTTGTATAAAATTTTGTTAGTACTGCTTTTTTGACTTATACCAACTCTTTGGGGATTTCCTAAAGTTGTAATTTTCCTCCACACAAGACTGATCCTAGTTCTTGAGCAGTTGCCTTACTCCATGCTGATTCTCATTTCCTTTTCAGTAGTAATCATCCTGCCTAATCTTCTAATTGTCAGAGCCTCATAGGCTCTGTTTGGTTTCTGTGACCATGCACCAGGTCTTTCTGTCTTACCATTTCAGGATACAAGAAAATCTATTTCCCTTAATCTTCAGACATTAATCCTGTACTTTGAATCCAGTTGGTAAACCCAATTGGTAGTGATCCTATCCCCTATCTAATTACATATATTCATATATGAGAAAATACATTATTCTTCTAAGCTACATCTTCATTCATCGTCCACGGCTAATAAATTTACCTGAAATCTTGTTCCCTAAATACAGTTTTCATACATTTCACCTATTCCAATTTTAATGGTTTAGTAATGCAACAGAGCTTTGTTGTCATAAATTGAATGCTCTCATATGTTTCAGTTCTTCATAAAACGTATTTTTTTCTTTGTTTCTTCAGTGATAACAGTATATTGTTGATTTTGTGCTAATTCTCTTTTAACCTTTGGTTGTAGATTTGTTCACTGATCGGTCAAAGATAACTACTGACGATGTCAAATTTCCTTAATTAGTATTTCTCCACAGCATGTGTTTGCTAACTTCACAAGATTAATATTCCACTATTTTACTTCTTTAAAATGTGATAACACACTTACACTGTGTCTGCTCCACTGCAATATGGAGGACATCTGACACATAGAAGCCCAAGATATTTCAGGTGCCCATCTTCCAATCTTCTGTTTGACCAGCTGAGATGGTTTGATTTATCTTTTTTAAACTTCTAAATTTTATTTGGACTTCATGAATAGCTTTGGGTTTTATGGCGTAAAAGATAGTAAGCTGATATCTCTCCTCATATTGATGTGCACTATTCGTCTTAAATTTGTCTGAAATGTTTTGGATTGTCTCGTGTAGGCAGTCTACCTTTAGGCAGCAAAGCTACTGCTTGAATGACTTTGAGAGTTGTGGCTGTGTATAGCCTGTCGAAGTCAGTCCCTTCAAAAAAGGCACCTGAAATTATACATGCTTAACAGTCCATTTTATTTGAAGTTTTTGAACGTGACAAAATTTACCATTGTCCTGATAACATTGTAAACCATGCTAACTGTAATTTTTAAGGCATCTGCAACTTGGTGACACATTGGAAGTGAAATAGTTCACTGAACTGAACAGAGATAAATGGGTAGAAGCATGCCTGAGGCAACTGTGTCTTGAATTTGTATTGTTTTAACTTTGTCATTGACAAACTTACAGTCTACATTTAAAATATCATCTTTTTTTTCCCTGACTTTATGATGTCCTGTATGTGTATTTCTGGGTGTGTGTTTGCATCTGAACATTTGTTTTCAAAACTTTTCAAGGAATGCATGTATGAATTACTTCCATTGACCCCAAAGTACTAAAGTGGTTTTACCTTTCACAAAGGAATGTTCTTAAATTACTGGTAATTCTAGACAAAGGAGAATGTTTTCCAAAGTGTTAAGAACAAAAAGTGTGTGCGAACCTGGTTAGTTGAGGTCATATTTCTGAAAAGTGAAATAGGAGATTTTAGAGCTGTTTTCCTGGGGATTTTGGTTTTTCTGCCCAGTGTCCTCAACTTCATAGCAGAGTAAGCCCATTCCTCCATTTGGAAGCGAAGTCACAATATTTTGCTCTAAATTACGTTTTATTAACTGATATATAAATTAATACATTATTGTTGTGGACTGATCCTGTGTATTTAAGGAAGTCTGAACTCACCTGCTGTTTGGGTGTACATGAGAACAAAACAGATACTCCTCTCAATCATTCTACTACTTTCCAATTAGCTGAGTGAATTGTGCATGCTTGTAAAAATTGATATTGTTTCTGCTGCGATTTCTTTACATTCAGGTTGCTATCAGAACATACCATGAATGAGATGCAATAGGGTGACCTACCCACAGTATTTGTTGTGTGCTATCGCTCCGGTGATGCCCATTAACTTAACGTGTCATGCGCATCTCTTTCTGTATATTGCTCCAATTATTTTTTTACACAACTGAATAATTCTTTATACACACTTACTATTGGAAAATTTGCTTCATGATTTCTCTAAACTAATTCTTGCAAGGTAAATTCGCTGCTTCCAGTGATCCAAATTATATTGCATTGTGTTGATTTGGAACATAATTTACATTATCTTTTCACACTTTCATTAGTAAAGCACACTGGATTTCTTTGAAGTTAAGCTCATGGGTTTTGACTTAATGAGAAAATAGCACTGCTTGTGAGTCTCAAATGTTACCTCTGAAAATTTAATTCTGAAGCTATATAGGGTTGTGTTTCAAACACATCACAATGCTTGTGTCGCACTTTGTTCTGAAGTTTTAAGACCTCATTGTCATCTTTGTGGTGTAACACAGAATAAAATTGAAAAACTTTGAAGTTACATGACAGGAGCTTTGAATCTTTATGGGGTGAGGAGGGTGTATATGAGGGATTTTGAGCCAAACACTACACTTGCTCTTAGAACTGAGAAATTTATTATTATTATTGTTCAACTTTTCTTTTTATGCTTTTCACAGAAGCTGTAGTTCCCTATACAACCTTTTTTCATATGGTCATGTACAAGTATTACTCCTTAAGGGAAAAAAAGTGTTAGAGCAGTGATAGTAAAAGTTCTTGACCTACCAGATCTTCCTTTTATAAAGCCATAAATCTCAAGCTTATCTGGAAACACTGTCCAGTCCCTTACATACTCTATGCAGCTGTTAGTCCTGAAGGCTATCTGGGGACTAAGTCTGGGTATCTAATATCTGGTTATTAAGTCTACAGTTCAGAACATCTCTGAGTAAGGATGCAGATTTATAGCTAGCATAACATTGCTATCCAGAATGCTGTGTTGATGTTTTTCTATTCTTCATTTCAAAATCCATCCTCTTAAAACATCCAATTAACTTAGTACACAGTTTTTCTCTGCTTCTGTATTCAGACATCCAAAGCCTGTTGTTTTCAGATGTAATAATGTCCTTCACTTCTCTAAGTGGAAAATCTCTGAAAATTAGACCCTTTTCATTTCATGAGGGATACTGCTTCTGAAAAAGTCACATGTAGGAATATATAACAATGTACAGCAACAACTATCGGGTGTAAAACTGCAGCCCTTTTACTATAAGAGTACATAAATTGCATTTTAAATGTCTCTGGCTAGCATTCAGGAAAACTGCTATGGCTGTTAAAACCTTGCCCCAGCTGACCTGCTTGCTTCTCTGTCTCTCTTGAATCTGTGGTTTTGATATTTAATTATAACAGCACTTTTTGTACATACTCTGTCGATAAGGATGTAGCATATAAGCTGCTGTGTTTTGTATGATCAACTGGTGTGGCATAAGTTGTATTTCATTAGGTACATTGAAAATGAAGGGGAGATTATGTTAAATTTGGTGCACAACATGCATGTGTTGTTAACTGCTGTTTCCTTCACAAACTCAATACTTCCCATGTAGATGTTTGTAACTGGAAAACTTCTCATGTGATGATTTTTCACAAGGGTGTAGGACAAAAAAAATCCAGCCAAATTGTTTGTATAGCTTGTGATGTGAGAGAATTATGTTTCTTTTAAATTTGTCAGCTGTTTTGAGGTAACTCTTCCAAGCTGAGCATGTTTTCCTCAGAATCTGTTTTGCCAGGAGCTGTTTTCCTCTTTTCCTCTGTTGCAGTTCTCAATATAAATGATCTTGAACCAAAACCTTGGAATAAAACATCTGGCCCAATGGCAATTTTACTTCTTCATTTTCTTCCTTGATCCATTTGATTCTGCTTCAGATAGAGATCTTAAATTCTCTGTTAAAGTCTTCCAACTTGTCATACTCCTATTCCTTTGACAGTTTCTTCTGTTCCCCTGTACCCCACTGCTGACTTTGGCCTGTCTTTGAAACGTGTTTGGCCTTCTTTTTGTTGCGCTTTCTATCTCGCTTGTTTTCTAAAACTTCACATAGCCACTGTGTTTCTGCAAAAAGTTAGTTCTATCAGATTCATACCTTAAGGGGAAATAATTTAATAAGGAGAGGGCTGCTGCTCCCCAACTATTTAATATCCAGCTAAAGTCAGCTGCACATTCCTTGACTTTCTCAGAGAGTGTCTCTGCTCAGCTTTATTTTTCAGGTAACATATTCATTGATCAGTCTCTCTTAATGACAGTTATGTTTTTCTGAATTTCTCTTCAGGAATAGCTCAGAAAGAGGCGGAGGCTGATATCAATTTGAAGATGTAGATATGCTGGTAACCCCAGGCTTCTCATATGAAGCAGATAAGAGTGAGACTCAGTGTAGTGTTTGTATCTCTGCAGAGGGGAGAATTTGTTCTCTCCATCTTTCATTTGGCAGGGGAAAGCAGTAGTATGAGTCCTCTTTTCCTGAATTTTAACACTGCTTGCAAGGGATTTTTACCAGTTTGTTGTCCCTGTTGCAGACTGCTCACAAAGTAACTTTCAGAACATGGCTGTATTAAAATGTAGTATATTTTAATGATTTTGGGCTGTGATTATTTCTCTGGATGTGGAATGTTTACCAATGCTGTACTTAAATTTTCTTACAAATAAACAACTCTCATTAGTGTTTCTCTCTTGTCCCTTACCTTGTGTAAGGTCCATTACCTTTTGTTGCCCGCTTACTAGAAAACAAATTAACCCAAATCCGAAAGAAAAATGAAAAAAGCAGACCATTTATCTAAGTTCCAGAAATATTTTAAAAGATTTTTTATCTCATTATGCTTGTATTGTTAAATGCTGTCAACACCCTTCTCAAAAAGGATATGTTACAATGGGAAATGTTACTGTGAAGACTAATGGAGATTATCAGAAGTATGACAGATCTGTTACACAAAGGAAATTAAGGACTCTTCAGTCTGGAAAAGTGCTAATTGAGAGGGACTAGAACAGAGGTCAAGAAAATTGTGAATACTGAGGAGGTGAACACAGTTGTTATTGGTCTCTCTCCCAGTGTAACAATTAGGGGACATCAAATGGAATTATCAAATGGCAGGCTCTGAAGAGAGAGTTTTTTGGTTGTTTTTTTTTAGTTTTGGTTTTTTTTTTTCTTTCTTTCAAGTGGTTACAATATGGAGGGATTTAGATTCAAGGGCAAACTGGACAAGTTAATGGAGAAGTCCATCACAGGCTACTGGTTACAAAAACACCTCTCTGACGGAATCCAGTTGTTAGAAGAAGGAAGGGATTCTGGGGAACACTACATCTTAAACACTTCCCTGGGCTTCTGCTGTTGCCTATTGCTAGCAGTAGACTACTGAGCTTAGGTGGATCTTTGGTCTGATCTGTCTTATCTTCAAAGTCCGCAAAACATTACAGGACTGTAGATTATATAGGGGGAAAAACACAAGTTCAGAAAAATTTTTCTTTTTTTTTTAATTAGCATTTGTTAATGGAACACTGCTTGCAATTTTTTCATTTGGTTTCATCATGCCAAAGAGGCATGTTAATCATCTTGTTTTATATGTCTGATTTCTATGTCAGAGTGAAGAGCTAAATGACTGTCACTGAAACAGACATGGATGGGTCCTCAGAGCGCAAGATATTTAATATTGGTGATAAGCATTGTGTCAGATGAGAAAAAGTGTATAATATTCTCAGCTACTCATGGCTGAGATCCTATTATTTTTGACCATGCCTGACAGCTCTAATGTTAAACAGTGAAGGGTCATAGAAAATTAGTGTAATTTCAATGGCTGCTTTAGTGCAGCAACCATTAAGTCAGTTCCCAAGAACAGTTCCCTGGTGCAACCCTTAATAAATTCAAACTTTATTTTTAGCGATGACCTTTAGTAATGTGAGCCTTGATCCATTGAGATGCTGTTCACTTTTGATGCATCTCCAAATCCCTTTTTTATGCATTTTAAATCAACACGCGCTTATTCTGAATTTATGCGTGTGGATAGACGGAGAGATGTAATTTAAACACATCTGTTCAAATATGCATTTCAGATCAACTTGGTGCCGGTTCTCATAATACGGCTGAGTTTTTGACGGGTATTATATCCCTAAAGTACACAGCAGATGGTATTTATTAGAGATTGAATGGAAATGAAGTTTAAGGATGTTGAGCTTTTTGTCTTAAGTCACTCATTTTTTAATCATAAACCAATAATGATCTGAAGTTGTAAATCTGTAATGAAGTTCTGTAAAATGTTTCATTTTTATAGAAAAAATAGAACACCTTATATTTCAGTAAAGTTAGTCCAAGCCTTAACTGTTTGTTTTTTTAAGAAAATTGATAATGGGAAGTATTATAATGTTTCTTATAAAGCATTTGGCCTGCATCTAGTAGGAACTCTAGCAACCTTCACTATAATTGTTTAAAGAGAGTAAAAGTGTGTGTGCGCTCTCATCCTCAGGCAGCGAGCCATGCTAATTATGAAATATACTTTTTATCTGGGTCACTATTCCCCGACAACAAGGACAGACCCAGTCCCTACTCCCATGGAATCCTCCATACCTTTACCTTCTCAAGTTCAGTTCTGGAAATCAGGTCTCCTAGCTGCCTCCAGGTGTCATTCAGCCCAGTTTCTGAAAGAGCTTTTTTGGGGACAGGAGGTGGGCTTGGAAAAGAACAGTCAAAAATTACCCATTGTCACCCATAGTTAAACTCTGAGAGCTGTTAGATTGTGCATCTTGATCACAGCTACTATTCTACAGCCTTTCTAAGGTGACTTGCATCAAAACCACTGACTCCAAAGTTCTAAACTAACCTTTTAAGCTGCAAATCAGTTTGAAGTTTGCTGCAAATCACAAAGCTCAGGTGTAACGTGTTCCCTGTGGGAAACACCACTGTGAGCTGCCTTCAGTGCTCTGTAAGGTGTGGAATGCAAAAAACAGAATGCATGCAGTGATTCTGTATCTGTCAGTCTAGGCTCAATATGTAGTTTCTGCTACCCTTGAAATTTGAAGTGTTTCACTATGAACCACCTTCAAATTATGTGGTAGGATTTATGGTCTTGCTAACTATTCTCTCATGTGTGTATGTGCATACACCCTTCTTCAGGGAAGTCTGCAAGGATACTCTGAAGAAGTACTCTGGGGGTTTCTCTGTGGTCATGTCTGGGTTTTGTTTGTCTGGGGTATTTTTGTTGTTGTTTTTGTTGTTGTTGGGGTTTTTTTAAAACCCCAACGTATAAACAATACAACATTACAATTTCTTTGTCTGGTTTGTTGTGTCTTAGGCGTCAGTTTCAGAGATACAGAATCCAAGCTGTGAAAAAAATTTTTTAAAATACTCTTTAAGTTATGCATTTTACACACATAAACAAAATATGACTTAAACATCTGCTAGTATTCAGTGTTTCAATAGTGAAGTGAGAGTAAGCAAGTGACTTGACTTATAAATGAAGCCATTATAGACTTTTACAAACAATAACATAAAGTTATCTTCACTTTGATGCAGGCAAACTGTAAGGTCAAGGAGAACTGATTTGTGAGACGATCTGGTGTTATATTAGGCAATAATAGAGAACATTTTAAAATATTTGAAATAATATAATTGCTTTGCAGTCGAAACACATACATGAATAAAAGATGTTATCAGGTGTCCTGCCAGGGTGGAATCTTGGGCTATTGTATTTAATAGGAATATATATACCCTAAACAGGTCTAAATTTGCTAAAAGTAATCAAAACGGAAGGCCTGAATAGCTAACATGCAACACAGTTTAAAAATAATGCAGTTTAAGCATGATAGTTTATTAAATATTTTTTTTCTTTCACTGAATATTAGCCTTGTTTTTTAGAGTGATGCCACAGCTTCCACCCTTTTCTCTCACTATGTGATTGTATCTGACACTATTGGATGTAGCGTACATTTAGTTTTTTTCCAATACAGTTTATTATATCTCTAATAGAAATTAAATCAAAATGCAGTAACTTCATTTTTTCAATTGGCTCAATCTGATGGACAGTTTGATAGAAGCAAACATAAGGCCCCTCAGACTTAAACAAGTCTTGAAGTCAAAAATATTAATACTAACTACCGAAGAGTAGAAAGGGATAATACTTTTACGTTATTTATATTTTTTTTATTGAGGTCCGACTCCCTGGCCATGTTCATTCCAGCATCTGGCCATCTCTCTGTTCTTTTAGATTGTATTGCAGTCTGTGAAATGACTGTCCTGTCTTGTCATTTATACTTCTATTGCTAAATTTTATAGTAGTATTTTAACTGTCTTTCTTGAGAAGTTATGATTGGATCTTTCCTATTTATCCTACATTTAATTGCAAAATCTCCTGATATTTGTCCTGATGATTTTGGTGATGTCATTATGTGTCTAGAGCAGCTGAACACTGGAAAAGGAAATGGCAGTATTAAATAGAAATTCATATAAGAATTAATAACATAAGTTCTGTGGTGAACTTGATAGTACTGCTTGTTCTTTTACATCAGTTTAAGTTCATGATACATATAGCTGCATTTGGATAAGCAGTCTTACCAAATGATAGTTTTTATCTAGCCCTAAGGCTCAGTCTGTTATCATTTAAAAGGCTTCACACAGAAATGTTAATGAAATGTCTGTTGTCATTGAACCGAGGCACTTTCCAGTTTCACTCCATGTGTAAATCAGTTGAGCAATTGATATGAGGGTTTAAAATAGCTCTTTTTTCTACCACAGAGGTTTTGAACTTGTACATCCTGGACTACTTTTAAACACATACGGAAAAGATTACTAAGAAAAACATTGTCAGTGGATATCCATTTATTAGAAGTATATACACCCATTGCATAATGTAGGGTAAAACATAAACCAAAAAAGATGGAAAACCCCCTGCTTCAGAAATTACGTTCAGGTTTACTCCCCTAGCTCCAGATGCTTAGGAGTATATTGTGCTGTGCTTCATTCATAGTCCGTGGAGTAAGAGAGAAGTGCCAGGAGGGTGTTATATCAGAAGTAGGCTGAATCCCTTTCTGAAAGTGTGGGGATGTTCCCATGGCTTCATTCTGAGGTTAATCTCCATATAGTCAAGAGAGAGACAGGGTGAGAGGTTTCATGTTGTTACTAGCCTTTCAAAGGGGCAGTGCTTCCAGCTGAGCAGTCTGTTTCTCTTGTGCTAGCTCCAGCTCATGCAGCTCCTCAGTGAGAAATTCGAGTTTCAGTCAGAATTCCCACAAGACTAGGCCTTGTAGAGAAAAAAGTAAGGGGGGGGGGGGGGGGGGAAAGGGCTTCTGGAGGACTGTGTGTGGTCGTGGGGGAAGATGCAAACATCTTCTTCAGCTCCAACACAAAGCAACATGCTGAGATGCCTGTTAGGTTCTGTAAATATGCTTGAAAGACCAACTTTCAGATTATTTAATCCTTCAAATTATTTCATCCATTAACTTAATTTCGTTTGTCGATTCCCTGAACAGGTATATACCGCAGAAAGGTTCTAAAATATATAATAACATGTGAGGCTGAAATAACATTTCAGAGAAGACTCTTTTTCATTTTCATAAGAACTCCACTTGTTTTTCTAAGATTTCTTCAATACAAATTTCTAATTTATGAATCGAGAAGTTGCTAGGTTATCACATTTTTTGTTTTGACCTTAATTACTCTAGCTTTCCCAGGCAGTTCTTGTACCCTTCTCGAAGAACATCCAGAGCTTTACATTTATTAAGTTAGCTATTTATTCTAATACAGTCTTTGTTATACTGGGAGAGGTGGAGGTGGGGGGTCTTAGTTAAGAGCAAGTTGGTGGCTTTAAGTCGTTGCTGGATTTAGATATGAATTGCTGCAAGGAAAGTGGGACGATCATGCAAAAGAATTTCAGGTGGTCACATGAGTAGGTGAAAGTGTTGATGAATTTTAGATTTTAACATCATTTTTTCCCTGAGCATGGATTTGGTTTGTAACAGCTATTGCTAAAGGAAATGTTTTCTGTTAACCAAAGCCACATGAAATGATCAATGTAACACCTGAATTCTAGCAAGTTTCACACTTGTGCTTCTGGCTTTCTTTGACATCTTGCTCTGTGAAAATAGGGGGGGTTATATTACAGTTTTTATTTTTGGCACCTTGACACTTTTATCTCTTTCCTAAATCAAATGACCAGGGATTTTGCACTTCACTCCCAACTTACCTTCCATCAAGAGTTCTCTAACTTCCCTCTGTTGGTGAATCAGTCTGTAGTAACTTTAACTGTAATACCTGCTATACTTCCCTGTTACTGCTAATCCAGTTTCTGTTTTCTCTAACATTGGTAACTAAGTCCTGTGGGCAGAAAAGAGAAGGAAACTTGGCACTGTGAGGGTATGCCTGCACTGCTTGCTGATTAGTAATATGCAACAGAGATACGTGAGCAAAGAGAATTTCGAGGAACTACCTAGGTGTAGTAGCACAGAGCTCAACTCAGACTGATTTATTATTCTGAACTTGTTTAGAGCTAATTCATATACCTGTGAGCAGGCAGTTCTCAGGGCCGCAGTTACCCACAGCACAGTCTTTACTTACCCATGCATCAGCCACTCCTCAGGGAGGTAGAACACTTCAGTTTTTTTCTCTGACCCAACAGTCTGATTTGATTCCTCTTCAGGTAAAGGGTAAGATGTTGCATTTCTTCTTCTGTGTCCTTTCAAACACATCTATTCCTCCTTTCTGTGAAATTTTGGGTATCTGTCCTCTCAGCACTTGTTCATGATCATTTCTAGGTGTGCTGGTCCTTACAGTATCACACCAAAATGGACACTTCTTTACTGTAAGATGAAGTCCTTGCTTCTTTTTGGATGGTCAGAGCTGCCCAAGATGGTGGTGATTGTATTGCTGGTGTTCAGTGAACGCTGACAATAGTATGTCTTCAGAGAAGAAATCTTGCAAGATTTCTGACTGCCAGATAAAATGATTGTACACAATCTTTCTAGGCATTTATCAGGATTATGAATGTTTAAAATGGCTGGCAAATTTTTAAGTTGTTTGATGCTCAGAAGTATTGAAACAGACTGAACACTTCCCCTAGCTAGGCTATAAGGAGCATCTAGACTTCTTTATCTTTGTGGCAACTTCCTGCTTTTTGAAAATCACTTTATCTTTCACAAGGACCGCTGTGTATTCTTGGTTCACTGAACAATGTGTTGTGGAGTTTCACCACTGACCCTAGAAAACATTTGCTGCAGTTGAATGTTTAAACTTAATGTAAATGCATTTATGTAATAAATGTTACAAAATGCTTACTGGGGATGTTCAGCAGTTTTTTCTTTGTTTAATTTAGAATAGGTAAGATGCATTTCATTTTTTAAACAATTTAATATTGGCTGATGCACAAGAAATTGTTCTTTTGGAATTTTGCATTGTATTTCA
This sequence comes from Athene noctua, assembly GCF_965140245.1. Lineage (NCBI taxonomy): Eukaryota > Metazoa > Chordata > Aves > Strigiformes > Strigidae > Athene > Athene noctua. The sequence continues at coordinate 100,985,996 of NC_134038.1, forward strand.
TAGCTGGGACAGTTTTTTAAACATCATCTGAATCTGTGCAATAAGGAATTCTGTGCTGCTTTCTTTCAGACTGTCAGAGCAAAGGTCGCTTTAATTTTCAAGTGCATGTGTGGTTTATATTTTTCTGCAATTATATATTTCTGTTTATTAAGAAATTATGTTTTGCATGTGAAACTAATTGTATTTATTTTTATTAGTCAGTGTTTTGAGAAAGGCTGAGCTCGATTTTTGTCAGTAACTGGATTTTATTCTGAGTGAAATTTCATGGTTTTCTCCCCCTTTAAAAATACTTTTTAAACAATATAATCAACAGTGGTATAAAAATGCACTATGCAATGTCATATTTTAGGCAGTCTTACTGGATTGAACTGTAATTAATTGCTGTTGCTGAATACACTGTGGTCCTTATTCTCTGTTCATACCCTAGGTTTTTCTTTGTGTGTAATAATTCCATCCGGGAAGAAATCTAATTACTAAGATAATTAACACCTTATCACCAAATGGAGTTCAGACATTTGTAGAGTTTATGAATTTTTAAAATATGTAATTTCCTTTTAACTGAATGACAACTGGTGTTATGGAGAAAAAGAGCATATTTTATTGTATCTAGCTTGATTGGACCTTATAATTCATGTTGCTATAGAAACAACCAAACCTCTATAAAGGATGGTATTTCTACTACCATTGGTAATAAATGCTTTGACTGTTGCCAATAGTGTCATTAAAATGGTTAAAATAACTTCATTATAATGGTCTTGTCAAATGTAATGAGTGTTCTGTTCATGTTCTCAGAAATGGCAGCTGATGTTATGTGATATTGATTTATAATGTACTTTTTCTTCTATAAGCTTACTATTACTGCATGAGATATTTGCAATGTGAACAAAGTCATGTTGCAGAATACAGTGCTCCTCTGTTCACTCAGTTCTTAAAGCTAACAAATTTTATTGTTACTTGATATCAAGTAGAACTTCATATCTTGCAGTTTGTCAGTCTTAAGAAAGCAATGGTAATAGAGGCTTGTTTAACCAACAGCTCTGGGGATTTTTGCTCTTCTGTGCAATACTCAGCTTGTGTATTCCACTTACGATTATTGGACCAAGTCCTTGAAAATGTTCAGTTTTACACTGGGTTTGATTTGGCATTCAAATGCCATGTTTTAACTTCATCTCAAATGATGGTGTCTGAATTCATGAACTCAAAAAGGAATTGAAAGAATGTGGTTTCTTTTGTGGGGATTTTTCATAAGGAAAAAGGGATGTTAGCTGTGCAGCTAACTATATATGCAGACACATGTAAAAAGTAGGCTGAGACATTTGCTTTAATGTAAGTCAATACTTAAATAAAAAATCGATTTCTATTAAGTTAAAAAGCACAAAAGATATATACTGTTTGTATAAAGGCTGCTGGAGTGAATATAAGCTATGCATGCTCTTAATATTGCACCTGAACAAATTACAAAGAACAATATTCCTGCTTCCCCTTTCTTAGGTCTTTTGCTAACAGGTTCTCCTGTTCCAGTAAGAACTTATTGTTGCAGGAAGTTTTTCTTTCTTTCAGCTATTCAAACTCAAGTTTCTTCACCCACTGTAAGCACAGTATTATTTTTTGTCTAATAATAAATGATAGTCCTCTTTGGCCATTCACATGCTTTTGTCATTTGGATTGCATGCATTAGTATTTACAGTTCTGCTGTCTTAAACTCAGGTGTGACCTTCACTTGTGGCGGTGGTCTTCATGTCATTCACCCCAAAAGAATCTGTCTCAGCTGTTCCTTTGCCTGTAGCCTAATTAAGAACTGTAGATTTAGGTTGGAAGGGACCTCTGGAAATCATCTCACCTATTCTTCCCACTTAAAACAGGGCCAGCTTTAAGTGAGATACCACCAATATGTTTACAGGTTTCTTACTTTTCCTCATAAATCATATTTTCTCCAGTTCATCATTGTTACTGATAGTGTAGAATCAACCCTGTCTTGTAGAAACAGTCTCATCTGTGTCAGTAGGAAGCACTGCGCATTTCTGAGCTCTATACATTTCTGCCTCTCTGCAGAAGAGGTTTATCATTATTCCCAATTTACACAAGCAGGCTGAATACAAAACGGTGTTGTGGTTTCAGTTTCTCACAGGACAGTGGTCATCCAGCTGGCTAGTGTCAGGTTTGGAAAGCTGAGTTGCTGTCTCCTGGGTCCCATAGAGTGGTCTGTAAATACTATGCAGTACGTTCTTGGTTGTAGGGGCCAGGGGTTAGTAGGGTTGTAGGTTTTTCTGGGCCATGTCACAGAATCACAGAAGGGGTGACGTTGGAAGGGATCTCTGGAGGCAATTTTGTCCAACCCTGCCCTGCTCAAGCAGGGCCACCTAGAGCCATGTCCAGACAGCTTTTGAGTATCTCCAAGGAGGGAGTCTCCACAACCTCCCTGGGCAATGTGTGCTAGAGCTCAGTAAAAAAGTGTTTTCTGATGAGGTGCACACCACCTGAGCTCCCAAGCCCTTGACAACTGCCTACGCCAAGCTCTGTAGTCATTTTTAATACTGGCCAGGTTTCAATTTGCAGTATTGTTTGTGCTCACATGAAATAACAGTAGGGAGTAGTAGTCAGAGGGCCAGATGAGCCCCACAGCATCCCAGATACTGGCCTCTGATCCAGGTCGGCAGATTGCGTGCCTTTGTCCCCCAAAACAAGGAGTCACCCTTTCTTCCTGTTAGTCTTGCGTGTTTTAGGGATTAGATGGACAAGATACTTTGGTTGTGGGCATATCTAGCTCCTCTTCAACTTTGAGGGCGATGAACCTATTTTGCAGTTGTAAGACCTTAAGTGTGACAAGATCTCTTGGTGTCAGAAGTTACCAGCTTCCATCCTTCTCCTTCACCAAAGGTTTCACTGCAATTGGTAGTGGGGTTTGATACTACCTGCTTCTCTACTGCAGATGGGGGCTGAGGCTCTTTAAGCTGTTGAGTTGCAGAGAAGATCCTGTCTACCTCCCTTTCATCGTCTCTGATGCTGTGCAGCCTGCTCTCTTCCTTCCATACCTCCTCCACATAGAGGCACAGCTCCTCCAAGGCAGCACAGCTCCTGCAGGAGAGGACCATCTCTCCTGGCCGCAGAGAGAGCCCACAGGTTCTCCTTGCAGCCTAGGTCACTTGCAGGGCTGCATCCACCACCTGAAGCTCAGTCTGGGTGCAAGCCTCAACCCTAGCAGGGGTGACTGCTCCAGTATCAACTGAGGAAAATGTTCAGTTATGTGTTACCACTGTATCTAAGATGTAACTGTGGCACAATTTCAACTGAGGCCCCTTTACTGCACTCCCTTTGGTGTGTGCTGCTGCACTGACTGCTGCATCTGTTGGCTTCTCTGGTTTTTTGTGCTCTCTTAAGCTGCTGTGTGTAAGGGTTCTGCATATTCGGTCCAGGGGGAACAGTTAGAAAATATTGACATTGCTAAATGACAAGAGAACTCAGTGCCTGCGCATTTGTAAACTTAAGTATTTTGTTTTCGTTTTAAAGTAAGGCACAGACTGATTTTTTGGAGTACTGAGAAATTAATTCGTGACTAAGTGATGTCTTACTGTCTCCAAAGCCAATTTTGTTCAAAATTGCTAGGTTATATGGCATGCAAGTCCCCTCTTTTGGCTATCCTGTTCTACTTTGATAGCAACATTATAAAACATTAAATAGTTTATAAATTCTAGTGGCTGTCTCCAGAAGTTATAAATTTTGTAAGCAATCAGAATTCAAGAAATTTACAAACTCTGCTGATTACTTGTAATTTTGAACGGATGAGGAGGTGGTCCCGATGTTTTCACTCTTCTGTCACAATCCTAATCCAATATTTGCTGCAGTATCTTCTATTCCATATGCTTTCAGCTGAGTACCAAATGCATTTTTCATTGCCAAGCAGTGGTATTAATTTTTTTTTTTTTTTTTTTAATTACCAAAGATCATTTAAGGTCTAATTTTCTGTAGTTAAAGTTGAAGAGTTATAAGTCTATGTACACTGGCTTTTAAGGGAGCAAGACTTTTATATATTTAGTTCAGTGTTCCTTTTTACTTCCTTTACAGAGTGCCTGGAATAACAATTGCTACAGACATCATCTGTGGTTTTCCAGGAGAGACAGATGAAGATTTTCAAGAAACAGTGAAACTTGTTGAACAGTACAGATTTCCAAGTTTGTTTATTAATCAATTTTACCCACGCCCAGGAACCCCAGCTGCAAAAATGCATCAAGTTCCAGCTGCAGTGGTAAGATCAATTTTCTTGTGCCACTGTACATGGTATACTCAGATGTCTTTAAATATATAAAGCATATACATGAAAATGTAGATTTTTTTATTTTTTTTTTTCTGCAGAACTGTGCTACAATTCAGTTAAAGTGTTGGGGGTTTTTTTTCAGTCCAGTAGTGAAATGATTCTTGAATTGCTGTTAGAGGTTAGCTAGATCACTGAACACATTTACATATAGAAATTACTGTTCGGATTGTTAGGAAGGGTAAAGTAGTGGTTATACTAAAATCATGTCATCTTTCCATCAAGTTTTGGCTGAATGAGTACCAAGAGTGGAAGCTGACTTATTCATATTATTTTACTTTCCATTTTAAGACTTTTGTGGTTCCAGCAATATCAAGCTTATTGTGAGTAATTATGCAAAGTATTAATAACAGAGCAATGATAATCTCTGATGTATTTGTCAAATAGCAAATTTGCAGGCAACTTCTTCTCAAGACTGTCCTTATACACTGCTTACAAACTGCTTCCTTCAGCCTGCATGTTAAAGGCCATTGATAAAATTGGCATTTAATTTTTCAGTTTTCAGGCATTTTCTTTCTTTCTATTTTTGAGTGAGAAGTGTAACCCTTCCTGACTACCAACATTCTCATCTCAGATTCCCATGAGGAAAACAGGCTGTTTTGATACAGAAGGTAGATGGCTCTTGACTGTATTTTGCTTGATATAAATAGCAATTTATAAGCAGTAACAGCAGCAATCACATCTGAAGGCATGGTTTGATACATTTTGTAAAAATTGAATTTGTAATTTTTGTAATCTGAATCTCAAAACACGAAAGTATATAAAACTGATGCCTGTACAATAATTCAACTCATTATTATCTCGTTATTATACACATGAATAATATTTGTATTTCCTTTCAATGTAAGAATAAAAGTCAGCCAACATTGTAAATCAGTTTAAATTAATAAATATTTCTTTCGGTTTATGTATCCTGCTATACCAACACAAAGTCAGAACTACATATCGGTACTTTCGTCCCTTCAGTTATACATGTGAAAGCTAAAAGTATTTCTGCTTACTCTCAGTACATACCACAAATTCCATAGGATGTCAGCTGCTGAAGACATAAAATGAGATTATATTTGGCTTCTTCAGTTTACTGTTTAGAGAAGCACAGCTTGAGCAATGATTGCTCATTTATTGTAGGCTATCTCATAATGGAAAATACTGAGTTTTCAAATATAAATAGCTGCTGTTGAAGTAGTCCACTTAATGCAACCAACTCACACCATTGAATTATTTTTATTAGTTTTGAATGCTTTTTACAAACTTCTGTAAATGAAAAAAATGCAGAAATAAAGGTTTTGGAAGTTAGGAACCTTAAAAATCAAAACATTGAATTATGTTTCTGTTTTGCATTCTTTCATCCACAGATTTTTAAGCACGCTATTTTCACAGGAGGTGCAAAGAGCTTAGGTTAATTTACCCTCTTCTGTTCAACTGAGCGCCATGGCTGGACAGTATGTGGAGAGCTAAATTATTAAAAGAACATTAGCTGTTCTGTGGTTGAGTGTTACCTGGAGAACTATAATGTCATTTTAACCCAGCTTTACATTCTTTTTTCATATTTGTAGCACTAGTACTTATTGCTTTCAGTGAATTAGAACCTTCAAAGAAGGGGCCTCTAATTCCAAGGCTGATGAAAATCTGTAATTAATAGATTTTGTTCCTCTCTCTTTTTTTTTGCCCTGTAGTCCTTCAAAACTCCTGTGTTATGAGATCCTTTGTTCTTTTATCTCTTTGTAGAAACAGAGAGTAACTAGTCAAACAGAGCAGGAAGAGCTTGTACTAATCTCTTATGTCTTATATTCACGTAATTTCTAGACAGAAGGTGATGGTCTCTCCTGCATTACCAAGAATACACAGGCATTTCATTTGTCATTCCTTGCCTAGAGTAACTTAAGTATGTTTCTCTGCTAGCAGGAGGAATGAATGTGTTACCATCCACATTATGCACGCTTATCCCTTTATAATTTAATAAAATATTATTCATATAATCTTACTGTTAATGTATTTATTTTACTGCATTTGCATAGGGAAAGAAACAACATGTAAAGTGACATAGAACTGTTACATGTAAGCATCTGAGTGTACGTGTGGTACTTTTTATTACCAGCCTGAACTTGTGAGCTAGAGTTTTTACAGATGTTCATATATCCTCTGCAGTGGTCTGTCGGTAGGATCACTTTCTGTGAAAAGAATTTTGGCTATATTATTTAACTACAGGTGCTGAACCAATGAGAAAGTTATTTGACAATTGTTATTCTTGTCTTTTTTTCTAAAACTGGGTGTATTTACTATGTTATTTCACATTTGCAATGCTTCTGCAATGGGCAGATCTACTGCTATTTGAAAACTGCTCCACTTTATTGAGTTCTGCTTCCTTAACTCTGGTTCAAGACAGCTTTGGTGATTCTGCCCAAGTATAACAGCTGCAATAATAACGTATTTGCGTTGTCAGTTCATTTTAGCTCTTTTTAGCTCTTCATTAGCTCTTTTTAGGAAGACCTTATGCCTTCTAGGGACAGTCTGTGGGATATTAAATGTAGTAACATTTAGTGCTTTCAGATTTTTAGTGGATAGTTTTTATGGAAGTCGTAAATATAATTGCGTTTTTGGATAAAACCTTCATTTGCACTTATCTTAAGCAATTTAAAAAAAAAATCAGTAGGTCAACATGGAATCATCCCTTCACGTAGATAATTTATCTTTGAAAGCTTTACAGCTACTGATAGTTTTCTAAAAGGACAGATGACACTAATCAAGATGGACAGTTCTGCCACCATAAATTCATAAAAGACAGTTAAGGCTGCAGGCCTTTCTTGTTTTTCCTGGAGAAGAAATATCCTTAGAGAATCAGACATCTGTCTAAAAGGTCTCATCATTTCAGAACCATCAGTTAGATTATGCTTACCAAAAATGCTGTCTCCAGTTTAGAGAAAAGTTAGAGCACAGTTAAGCAAAACTAGCCATCTTCTGGTTTGGTTTTTTTTTTAATAGACTTACAGTGATGAAAAACGAATCAAAATGTTGTTTGGAACTTAAATGTTACCTCAAAATTCTGTTGTTCTTGGCTTTTACCCCCATTTTATCCACTTGCTGCTAAATACATTGTTTCGGAGATGAGTCTGGATGTTTGTTACCTCCAGTAGGCTGTCTGTAGGAAATTCTCACTCTGAAATGTGTTAACTATGAAATGTTATTTTGTAGATTGTTATTGTTGCTGTTATTATCATTATTTTTGATCTGGATTTCTCCATTTCCCTATTACATTCAATCATAAAACTGACAGAGCTGATGGTTATGCGACTCAAATTACAGATTCTAATCAGGTAAATATTTTAATAAGCAATGTAAGAGAACGTGGTTTAGATGTGTCTGGTAGGGATTTTATATTTAGCTGAGCTGCAAAGGATCAGAATGCCTTAATTCTAAGTGTAAAAATTACTCTCTCTAAAATGAAGGATCTGTAACACCTTATGTTCCTGATAATTTTAATTTCTCTGTCCTTTAGTTTTTCAAGGTAACTATTACTTGTCTAGGGACTTGTGAGGAGATTTCTCTATGTCCTGGAGATTTGGTCCTCTGCAATTTCTGAAAGTATTAGGGGACATCATCATCTCAGGATCAGCTTGATTTTTGTCACATGGAAATAACGTGAGGAAATAGCCATTTTGAAAACAGGGATTGTAGTAGGGTACAATTAGGTTCATCTCTACTGAGGAGATGGCAGAAGCTGTTTTGAGAGCAGTAATGTGACTGAAGCTTCATGATTACACTGCCCTCAAATGCAGTGTGGATTCCAATCTTTCTATATGTATTTTCAATAGTTTAAGCAATCCAGTTTCAATTATTGGTGTAATTATTAGATTTTTTTTAAAAAAGCATTGTGGTTGCCTAGATAAAAAACTAGATTCACTTTCTCCTACAATTTCTTTCCTTCTCTCTTTCTATATACCACCAAATAATTACCTTACTCCCAGCTAGAAGATTTTATTGTCAGTCAACTACTGAACCTTTCCTTTAATTCCACTGAAGAGTGTCTCCTTAAATTTTTGTCTCTGTATTAGCTGTATTAAGCATTGGGCTTACTATATCAAGGTGAATAACCAAGTTACAAATTTTATAACAGAACTAATATTTGATCTCAAAAATAATTTTCTCCAAAAACAGAGGTAGATATGGGATATTTTCTCATTGTGTATTGTGGGGAGTTACCGAAGTCTTTCAGTACATGAAGAGAATGGTAGCCTTGCCATGTCCATGGTGGACAAAGATGCAACACCTTGTCTCACATCTGACAGTGTCTACGCAGTCTCCAAAACCTCTGTTTTCAGCAACCTTCATCCCAAGCATACTTGCCCTAGGCTAGCAGTACACCTGTATTCTGTTTCTCCTCTGTACAAATGTGTCCATCCAACTACACTGCAGGTGGTTTGCCCCTCTGCCATCCATCTGCCCCCAAATATTGCATCCAGGCAAAACTCCTACTGATTCTAAAACATCTATCTATGTGCTATATTTTATCTGTTAAATATACCCATTGTTACTAGAAAAAAAACCAAATCTGTGATCAAACGTTGCATCCCTCTCCATTTAATCAAACCATCACTTAGATCCTTCACTATATTTACCAATTGTGGGAGCAGTACATAATGTACCAAGAGATTTTTTCTTATAAGGATAAGATAATGCTATATGCACCTTATCAGTGTTGCTGCCAGTCAAGTTGTATTTGACCATTTCTGTGGGAGCAAACTAATCATCTTGTATTTTATGCCTTTATTCTGTGATGACTACTTATTTTTCTTAGACTGCTTTACTTTTGCTTCCCTCTAAGAGATATTAAAAAAATTTCCTGACACCCTTTCAGAACTGAGTGGCTGCAAAACCCCCATATCTGTCTTCACCGATTAAAATTCTACAGGGTGCTAGAAATAGGTATTCTTGGGTACTGGCAGATACAGTATGATGTTTAATTCCTTCTTTGCTGGATGGATATACGTTTTGTAGTTCTGAATCTCCACACACAAACAGCTGAATCTTCTGTGGTAGCTCATGTGCTCTTACCTATTCAGATTAAATAACTATGTGTCACTGAACTGTCCTTGGCTGATTGAGAAATAACCACATTTCTGCATCAGGCAATATTACCTGTCCTCTCCTTCAGCACTTTTAACTCCCAAGTAGCAAGAGAGCAACAGCAAAAGCATTGTTTGTGCAAGGGACACCCTTTGCTCTGTTCACAGCTCTATAAAGGAAAGAGAGCACAGCTGAACCTTGCAGTTGTATCATCAAAGAAAAGGCTAGTAAGCTCCCTGTTGAGCAAACAGTGAGGAGAGATGACAACTGAGGGCTGCTCTTGCCTTGGAGAATGTGCTTCGGGCGTTAGTGGGTAGTGATGTGGCACAATGTGTGACCCTGGGAAGCCAGGGTCAGAGCTAGGGCAAGGAAATAATTCATCTGCTGTCTGGGATAAATTTAGAAATAAATTATAGAGTTTAATGTACTCTGTGATATGTGAGAGAATCAATTGCACTGTTAAGCACTTGCAGCTGAGGGAGTGCAACTGTGGATGCTGTTGATTAGTTAATGTGATTTAAATGCCCAGAAAGGAAGGGACCATCTCCCTTGTTTCTAATACTCACAGGCATAGCAGAAGCAGTAATACTTCTTGCTGCAGTTTAATGGTGGCCAATCCAAAGAACATACAATGGAAGTAGGTAGGGATATTCTTCTAAAATTAGGGAAGAGAGCTGGGGAGATCAGGAGGTGGGAGAAAAGGAAAGAAAAATGAAATAAAAGTGAGTAGGAAAAGGAACAATGCCGCTTATTCAGCAGTACTGCTACTCTGGTCAACCATCACTGCCTTTGAGTTCCCTTGTTAAGTGCTGTGACTAAATGGCATTACATGCCCCAGGAGTTAGGTGCAGCTGTGATAACTGCTTCTGGTGTATCAAAGATGCTTGGCCCCTGACAACCCCCGCCAACACATGCAATAATGGCATGGTGTAACATGCAGAATGTACTTAATGTGTAAGAGAAGCCAAGACTGATTAATGACTGAGTTTGACTGCTGAACCTCTGTACCACACTTTTGTTTTCTCAGCAGTACACTTTTATTTACTGCTTGCTACTCTGCAAGAATAAAGACCCGAGTGAAGACTTTTATGGCAAGTTTGGGGCCAGAGAATTAAAAATGTGAAAGCTGGAGGAGGAGGAGGCAGGCCATGAAGGAAAAATCGATATATTATCCTTCATATTTGTCAGTGAACTCTAGAAGTATTCCAAGTTAACGTTTTCCAGCAACATTTGCACTTGCTCTCTGGCAGTTTTATTTACACCGTGTTTCCTTATGTTTTTATGAGAACAACATGTGAGGTACTGCAGAAAGCCTTTCAAACCATCAACATAGCTATGCTTTCCCTGGCCAGTTATTCTCTGATGGGATTCATTTTGATAGATACAGCTGTTGGTTACTGGCAAATCAGTGTTGGCTCTTTGTGTTACTTTCTGAATGTTTACAAATAGTTTTGTGTAGTCTCCTCCCTATTTTTCCAGGAACTGTATAAACTGTGACCGATCTATGAAAGCCTGCATCCTCCTTTTTCCCTGTTTTAAAGATGGTTAAAACGTTTAATTTCTTTTATGCTTTATATCTACCACAATGCTCACAATTCGTATGCAGCCAGAACTGTGGTCTTGTGTGATGAATTCAAAGGAGATTAATCACCTGTGAATAGGGGTTATTTTGTGGTTAGAAAAAGTTACTAAGTAGAATTTTACAAAAGTTTTAAGAAAGTTTTATTTTAGAGCTAGATTCAGCTCAAGTTCAGACCACTAAGTTATTTGACCAGGTGGTGAAATGAAAATCTGTTTTTCTTGTGGTGGGAGACAGTTGAGCTGGTAGGTTTTAAAATGGGTTGTACCCTTTTGGAAAGCTATAAATGATCTGTCTGCGGAGCTGCTGAAAATTCACTTCATAGCTGAATCTGGGGAAGGAGTTGAACAGTCACAGCTGGGCTGTGCAGTCACACCCCTGAGAAAGGACAAGAATATTTTGACACTAGCCTGGAGCCATGGCTCTTAAATCCTGCACTGGTGTACTTCAGGCACCTGGTAGATTAAAAGTGTTACACTTTCAAGGAGTATGATGATCTTGCTTAGGAGAGCAAATCAAAATTTGAAGATAGACTGGATAATCCATTTGGGAAACTGATTTGGAGTTCTACTTTTTTTTAATTTTCCTTTGTTTTTACAGCAGAGACTGATGAATAAGAATTAACAGCTTCCTCATAAACTTTTTACAATTTCAGTTTGAAAATTTGAGCATCTTAAAGAAAATGTACAGCTATGGGTTCAAGCTAGGACATGTTGTTAAGAAAAAGAATTAAAGGGCACTGGAAAATAAAATGTGGAGAATATACATGTGGAGAAAGAGGCAAAGTTCTTTCTAAACTTCGCTGTCAGGTCAGAAATAGTAACAGAATATGCAAGGTTTCTGAAACCACCACTAAGATGTTAGAATTTTGTAGGTTGGTACTTGTAGCCGTGTACAGTCCACATGTTGACTGTCCAATATAAAAAATTACTTCTAGGAAAATGTAATCCTGTAAGATTTGTAATGGCCAGGAGTGCTCATAACCCATTCTCCTTCCGCTGTGAGTCTGTCTGGAAATTCTGATGGGATTCTGAGATTTTAGTTGCAAGGAAGCTGAAATAGCATCAGGAGTTTTGTATACCACATACTCCTGCACCGAATAGAAGGGAAAGAAGGTACTCTTTGCAGATAAGGTGAAACAGTCTTTGATTTTAAAGGAGAAAACAATTTATACCTCCAATTTAAATATATATGTGATCAGCATCTCAGTTAAATTTCTCCTTTCACTATAAATCTTTTTCTTAGAAAAATTCAAAACAAAAAATGGAAATGTAGTTTAGTGAAACGAGTTTAGTGGTGTCACCGAGTTTTTTCATTTTTTGTAGGCTTTTATGATTTAGCATCCATTGCAATTGCTTATAGAAATGCAGAGAAGTATGTAATTCTTCTGTATTTCCTACCTAAACTCAGTTCAGTGAAATTTTCAAGACTATAACATTGTTCTTCAAAAGAACTTTCTATAAAATGGCATCAGGATAAACTCAATGCACAAATTTCTTTCACATTTAAATCACACTGCAAGCTGCGTGAATACACACATACATGGAGTATACTGGAAGCCACTGCCATTAATTACAAAGATCGAATTGGTAAGACAGATGTCATGAGGGCAATAAAAGCTGAAAATTTGTGCATTTTCCTTTACCAGTGATTATGAATTATGTACTCTGATCTGGGGCTTCAAGTTAAAGTGTTCCAGGAAGTTCAAGGGCTGTTTTGTAAATTCCAGCTTCCCTGATGGGGGATTGAAGTGAGGCAGAGAGAAACAAAATTTCTTCAAGTACCTTTTACTCATTAAGCTGTTGTTATTAGTAGAACCAAGTCATTTTTGTTAATAGCAGGTAACTATTTGCACAACACATTCATTTAGTCACTGGCATTCACTCACTTGCTCACCTGTGGAGCAGCAGCTAGGAGGCCAACCCCAGCTGTGTGCTCAGACGTGCAGGGTCAACCTGTGGCTTTGAGGTGGGTGCTTGGAAAGCCTCTCAGAGGGATCTTGGTTCCTTTGCGTATAAATGTAATTCTGCAGTCTTCATCTGCATACAGGAGTCACCACCCTGTGGTTTGAGTCTCTTTGTTGTTGATCATACTGGCCTTGGGCAGATTGAACAGACTGTTGGTGTCCTGAGTTTGTTAGTTATTGCAGATTCATCAGGAGCACTAGTTTACAGACCTTATTAATACTTAGGAAGTTTTCATATGCTACATTTTCAGCTCATGTTATCATCTTTGGCCTGCTGTTTTCTGTTACAATTCCATCCAAATCCATAGATGCCTATAGAACCCGTTCACACAGTCTCACACAGAAGGGACCTCTATGGCAACTGGATGTTACATTTGTACATTCTTTGTCCTTCTGTCCTCGTCACTGGCTCATAATGAAGTGAAAGATCAATAGAAGAAGTTTTAACTGTGTCTTTTCGTAACTTTTACTTGAATTGCAGTTAGGTAGTTTCTGTAGTACTGGAAATTTTTCTCTTTTTTAATTCAAAATTTTAATACACTTTATGAACCAGTCTGCTCACAGCTGGAAACAGTGCCAGCAGTTGTAGACATAAGAAAGTATTGCCCATAACTTAATCCCTGAAATTTTTTGTCTCTTAAAAAACCCTCTCTTGGCTTTGGCAATTCCAGACTTCCTCAAAAGAGAGCACAGTTTAGATTTAATAGTTTATGACTTAACACAGATAGCAAATTAAGAACCTATCCAGGTCTGATATTAATTATTATACTGAAGTCATTTAAGCTTTTCTATTTTACTGTCTTTGTTGCCTGGCATCGATAGGCTCTGATTAAGTGTATTAGTTTTGTGGCTATCTGTATCTGTTGTTTTAGATTCCAGGAACAGAATTTGCCAGTGCTCCAAGTCTGGTTTAGAATTTATTTCTTTTTCAAAAAACATTAGACTTACCAATATAATTCCCTTACTTTTTTATACCTGCAGTTTGCCTTTAAATTTTTTTAATATGAATTTTTTTTCATTAATGTTTTTTGTATCATGGAGGTGACTAAGCTTTGTCTGTCGTTTACAAATCTTGTGACATTTATGATGGCCCATAAATTGTGCTTTGGAACAAAAGGACACTGAAACATCTTGAGGTGGGTTCTTGGTGACCCTTTCCTGAACTTCATCTGTCTTTGATAATCCAAGCACATTCCTTCAAAGCCATCACTGTCAATCAGGTCACCGAGTGCTTTGGAACTCATATCTTCTGCTGTTTTCATTGCTGTGCCTGCACCTCCAGTCACTGTGCTAAAAATCCATGTGGAACTTGGAACTGCTGAAAACCTGAATGTACAGTGGAGGACTGAATAATACAGTGAGGGCAATTTCTGTGCGTCTGATGAATTTGTGTGTTGTGGGTACATGAGTGGTCTCTCCCACACAGCAAGCGCTTTGAGCACTGTTTGGTACTCACTATTTGTACTATGCTCTACCTTTTGCAACACTTCTCTTCTGCTCTTTTTGTTCTTTATGGGGTGCTGGAAAACCTAGTGCTTTCAAGGCTGATGTCTTGCAGTAGAGCACGCAAATATCTCACCAGATTATAAAAAAAGAGTACACTGCAGACAGGTCAGTCCTGGGTTATATACATGTAAGCCCATATATGTCCTGGGTTTAACATGTATGTATATAAATTACATTTCATTACTAAAATATAGTTTGCAGTTCATTCTGGTTTATATTATTACATAACTGGGTGCAATAACTCTGTATATTCAGAATCAGTCTGTCCCTTGTAACCAATCACTTATTTTTGATTTAGTGTCAATCTAATTTGAAATATGGCTGATACCCCGGGCCAAATTTCTGTTGGATACTTTAGTTCTACAGAAGCTTTTTGAGGTAAATAGTCTTCCTAATCACTTACACTAGCATCCTTAGAAAATGCCTGCCTCATATAGATTATGAAATTTCAGTATGAATTTCAGACAAAAAATCTACTAGAAATGAGACAGAGCATTTGCAAAGTATACCCAATTTAAGGAACCTCAAGATCAATGAGTGTTGAAGGCCTTTTTTGAAATCAAGGATTTCTTTGTGAAAGTCTTCAGAATAAATTCTGCATAATTTATCTTCTGCTAAGAGGGGGATTTTATTATGAAAAATAACAGAAATAACAAACATTAATCCTAATCTAGATTAAAGAACTCAAATGTAACAGAAGGAATAGAATTCATTAATATTTGTGAAATATATGAGTGTGAAGAGTGTGTATCACATAGCTGAAATTATATGGGAGGTAAGAAGGAAGAAATTGCAATGCCTGTGGTTTAATTGAAAATGAATCCTTCAGGAAATTATTTTCAAATAGGTTGAAAAATTATTTTATTAAGATACTATGCTGTTTTTGAAAATGTTTGTATTTTTCCATAAAAATCTCTACTTGAGATGTAAAATAGACTAAACCGTGACTATTTGTGTTGCCATAATTCTGAAGACAGGATCATTTTAATGTTTGTGAGCATTTTCCAGATTAATATGATAAGTAAAGGTACATAAGGTTTTATATGTTTTCCTCTTTTAGACAAAAAACAGATTGCATGCTCTCATCAAGTTTTGTTCTAATTTTTTAGAAAGAATCACTGAGTTTACAAAAGTCTAAAGATTATGCAAAACATGAATATGTAGTTCTGTTTTGAACCGGAGTTGGAAAAAATTTTCACCATCCTGGATATCCAGGTAAACTGCTGGATATAACACATTGTACACTAAGTGACGTTTTCCATGTATGGATCAAAAATTGTTAAATTTTTTAAACCAAGCTATGGAACAAAATGCACATGTATCAATAAAGTAGAACAGTGATTGTATTTTAACATAGTAATTCAAGATAGGGTAGGTCAAAAAGACTAGCTAATCACCAAATGATTTTGTATGCTTCCTTATAGATGTGGTCAGAAAGACAGGAATAATATTAGTAGGAATGAATTAGCTATAGGAAGTAGAAAACTTGTCAAGCCTGTATTGTCACTTCTGCCCTTTCAGACCTTATAGGGCACAGACTCAAGAACATAATTAACACCAGCTACAGTTTTATCAAGAAATCTGGCTGGGGCACAATATTTTTTTCAGACTCTTTTCGAAGAGGGGGGTGCACTGAATGCCTCAAGGTCAAAGAGAACAGGTTACTGGTTTCTGATCACTTTAAAAATCATTTTACCAAACCTAAAGCAATCTGTAAACTTTGATAACATATCAGTTTCAGTGGCTTGCCCTGTGTCTGTATTGTGGTTATAGGTACAGAGCTTTAAGGCTTTATAGATTGAATCTCCAAGCAAGAGTTTCAAATGTACCTTGGTTTTAGTAGTTTCTACATCTATCTCTGGTATTTTGCCAAGTAACTCTTTGGAGATTAAAGTGAGGACAGTCAGTGTCTTTAGATAGGGTCCTTCGAGCTCCATTCTGTTTTACAAAAGTTTGGAGTTTGGAGCTACCCAAGACCTTGTTTTGAGAGCACAGATGTAACATGGGGGAGAAGAAAGACACAGCTTTGTTATCGCTCAGAAAATACATGTTACTGAAGTTAGAGAATGCCATAACACAAAATGCATTAGATGTACTGTTTCAGAAAAGAAAGCTCCCACATCCCATTTTTTGCTCTTGCAAGCATATTATTACACTGAAGCCTCCATGCTTTTGGTAAGAAAAATGGGGAAGAAAACTCTGAAAATACCTGCAAAGCTGCTTCATTCTTCTCCCGATGTCTGTCAGAGTTGTAGTTCAGTTCTACCTTGGGTCATAAAGTTTAATGTGGCTTTAATTCTAATTATAATCTGTTAGATACTACACAAGCGGGTAATGCAGTTTTCCAGACTTGTTTGAAAGAAAGACAGTGTTGCTATTGGCTATTAGCATTCTCAAGTGTGTGAGATGCTTTATAGACTCTAAATTAAAGAAGGTTCCTGTGACAAAATAAAATTGTATTTTAATTCTGATCAGCAATATGTAAAAGAGAAATAGGAGAGAAGATGGTAGGTGAGATACGAGAACTGAAATACTGAAATAAAATCTGGTTGCCTTGATACATGTTACTATTCACTGTGATCATGAAGGAAGAGAAGAATATTTGAATGGAGACAGATAGGGGTCCCAGTTACTAATTTCAGCCCCATATACTGGAGGGATTTTAAATCATGGAAGCAGCAAAACAAAAGCAGGAGAACTTTGCTAATGATATATTGAGGCTGACACCTTCAGTGGAGTGGTAGAATCTGCAGATCTGTCATGTTATTAGGCTGGAATTATTAAGAACCTTGAAGCTGAAAATAGACTTTTTAAAATGGAAAGTCAAGTCAAAACCAGTGGTGCCTTCATATTGGGAAGTAATTTTGTCCCTTTTATTCCTAGATGAAAAACTGAGAATATTCCATTTAAGCTGCTTCTAAGTAATCTGTAATAAAAATATATTGGTGATGTTATAATTCTCTTTCACAGTAATAGTCATAGAGCTACAATACCATGCTTGAAAGGAAAACAAACATGTTTTAGGCTACATTAATATAATCTGAAAGACAGGTAATTATCACCTGAGTATGAAAAGAGGATCACCAGAGAAGTGCAATATATGGTGTGAGCCTAAAATGTTTAGTATTTGGTGTAGTTATTTCATTTCCAAACTTACTTTTCTGAAGTATTTTCTGTTTATGAAAATGTATTGTTAGGATACCCTTACCTTTACCTTTTTTTTTGGGGGGGGGGGGGGAAGAAAAATATTTATTTTCCTGTAGTCAGCACAAAATTCTATGCTGGGGAACTTGTGCAGAAGATATTTTAGAGATTCATCTTGTACAGGGCTTATTTTTGTTTGGTTACTTTTTTACATTCTACCTATTTGTTCTTTAAGTGACATTTCCTGATCAAAGTAGGATAATAATCCACAGTGTAGTCCACTTAAAGCATTATAAAACGTTTCATTATTGCTAAAAATCAATGCACAAGAAAAAAGAGAAACACCAAGATCACTCACTCTTGGCTTGATCAGTTTATAAATCTGGATGTATACTAAAAAGATCCTTTATTGTTACTGCACTTCAGTCATATAATACATGTTTCAGATGACCAACGTCCCTTTAAAAAAAAATCTCAGTATTTAAAAATAAGACTTCAAAAACCTGAGGCCCAGAAAATGAGACACACATAAAGGAAATATCTAGAGCAAAGTATGTGTTACTTGCATGTATGCTTACAGGTGGGGACATAATGAAATTATGGTTATGTGTTGTTTCCTCACTACTGATGTTGTCTATGTGTGTTGTCATAAGAAACATCATTAGTTGATGTTGTTTCTGGTTCTTATTTTTATAACTGCGTGTTGAATACTACCTGTCTTTTGAGAAGCACTTAACTTACATGTATTTTAGTAACAAGCTTGAAATAATTCCCTTACAAAAGGGGGGAAACTTAGGGAAACCAATCCTGTCATACTTATGTGTACATGCATATATGATTTTACAGTATGTAACTCAGTCCTGCAGCAGCACTTTAATCTGTACTTCATCAGGCTTTCACATCCTTTTCCCCAGCTAGAGATAGAAATTAAAAGTGTCTCCATTTTATCTCCTATGTAATGTGGCATTGTTAGAACTTATTGAATATGAAAAGTGGAAAACTGTTTTTAGTCATATGCATATATATTTAGTGGCTCACATTAGCATAGTACCTGAATACAGCTCTTTATCTGTTTCATCTCCCTAAACTTGTTTCTTTAAGTTCTACAAACTAATGACTGTGGGTTTAAAATTTAAATCAGTGCATGACTGACTTGTCAGAATGTTACAACCTAACAAAATCTCTGCCCCTGTAAAACATGTGCATACACACACACACACACACACACACGTATATACATACATGTATTAGGGAACCTTCTGTCCAGTCTTGCTTGTTGTAAATTTAGGAGGATCTTGCTGGTCTCCCACAGACTCCAACATGTGAACAGTTGTATACAGCAGGGATGCAGGCAGCACCCTTCACCCAGGGAAAGCCCGCCCTTCTCTTTTAGTAGGGTACCCTGCGGTTCCCCCTATGGCCTGCTACTAGTGCTGTAAAAGATCCCTACTTCATACACCACCACTTGATGCACAAGTAGAAAATTGTGCACAGTTCTCAGACTGACTGGTCTTGTGAGTGATATGATATTTATCTCAAGTGTTAACATGACTCTGATTGTCCTGTTCGTAAACCAGTACTGGAAAAGTCTGTGAAGGAATAGTGTCTCTCTGGTTTGTTACGTGTCAAATGCTCTTGCACCAAAATTACATACAGCCAGACTAAGAGTATTGCAAGTAACCCACTGCCAAGAGTAACTTGGTTGAAGGAAATGTTCTGTGATCACTGAACATAGGCTGTATCAATATATGGCAAGCCTGAGAGAAGTATGGAAATAAGCTACAAGTCTGCTATCAGACTCCTAAGAAATCTTTTCATTTTTGGAAATACCCTGTGCTAATTTCTGTGGCAACTTTGGAAAGACTCTTGAATTTTTTCAGAAAAGTAATAAATTGAAATATATCCTATGCAGATCTGTGAGGATGTTTGAAAGCAATACTGCTGCTGTATGTGGGACAGTACAATGGATCAGTATATTTGCCTAAGTTTATAAGGATTTTTCTGAGTCTTTTCACCATGTGATTTTGACAGCATTATTGGTACAGAACAAAGGAATGGGGAATCAGAACACTAAAGAGAAAGAGCAGGAAGACAGGGGGAAGAAAAATATTTTTATATTGTCAAGAGGATTCTTGGAAGGAATTTTGGACTAAGACGGGGAAGGAGAAATAGGAGTATGAAGCTGCGTCAATGAAAGAAGTTCTGCGGAGATGCATGTAAATAGGCAGTTTAGGGACTAAAGTAGTCCACTGGAGGCAATAAAGGACAAGGAGCTTTTGGGCTTCTTATTTTCCTCTGTCACATCTAGACATGGAGGGACCTGCTTTACTCTCTGTTTTGTGCTGCTTACAGGTGAACTAGGAACTATGGCTTTTCTTAATTTAAAAAACTTATTGTTAATATCATGTGGCTACTGTTTGCTATAGGAGTTGAAAGGATTGCTGTTGCTTGTCCTTTTCTTAGTTTGTGTGTTTTGAAATGTTTTATGTTTCTGGTTTTTAGAGATCTCTGTTAAGACAAACTCAGTGTTCAAGACACAAATTATCGCTAAGCAACCTTAACTGTGTGCTTATGACATTTTTCTCTCTTTCAGAGTTCCTACAAAGTAGTCAAATGCTGTTTATATTTAGATCAGCTAAGCATATGGGGAATCCTGGGAATTTTGGGGCAGCATTTTTTCATGTGCATCTCCAGAAGTTTCATTCCATGTTCCTCTGTGTTATGAATTTCCAGCATTTCCCCCAGTCACAAATATTTTGGTTTTGTACAAAGAGCAGAACTTATACCTTTTGGGGAAAGGTAGAAAAGAAACCATAATTTCCTACAATAAAAAGTGGAAGACTATGTCAATGTGTTGTATAAGGGGAGCCATCTTCATTCTTCATCTTATCCAGCTGACTGTGTAAATAGCATTTTGGCCAGAGTCAGAAGGTGAAGAACAGGAGGGTTTCTGTCATATAGTTTTATTGAGTGTTATTAAAGCTATTGCAATAAAAATACTGAAAAGCACTTCATGTGCAGGTAAAAATGGATGCAAGAGAAACAGTCTTCAGTAAGAAAAGCACGAGTTACACTCTTTCTGGATTTTGTGGGGTTTTTTTCCTAGAAAGATCAGTGGAGGTCTCCAGATCCCAAACTAAAAAGCTTGTCTACTTCTTTCATGATTCTACATTAAATCAGGGTTTTAAGTAACCTTTTTAATAAGCATTTTTCTATCTGTTTTCATTTTATTATCACATTTCTCCAAATCCTTTTTACAGTATTTTAAGTCCTTTCACTATTTATAACTGTTCTACCAGGAAAGAAGTCATGGAAGGGTTGTGAAAGAATTTGGGTTGCGCTACCTGATGCTTTCATTTGAGTAGTTTTTTTCCCACTGGAAATAAAAGAAGTATTAATATGGGTTAGAGGGCAAAGGTTCCACTACTAAGGGAGATACTTTCTTTGGCAACGGCATGTTCGATTGCTGAGAAAGTATGTACTAACGGGAATGTCTTTTTTAATATCACTTCTGTTAGTTTTAAAGCCCCTTAGTAAACTCAGAGAAACAAGTCCTGCTAGGTATGGCAATTAAATAGAATTGTCTATGACAGAAGTAACCTTCTCATACTGAAAACAAAATTTACTGTTCTTGTTTGAAGAGGGACAGTGAGTAAAATTATTTTCTTGACTCTTTAACAGTTGTAACAGAAGTACTAATGTTATTCTGATACCTTTAATGACTCAGAAATATTCAGCTGTCATAAATTTGTACTAGTAACTAAAGTTACAGCTTTTGTGACTTGTTTCTGCATCTGAACATTTCACTGAAAATAAAAACTGTGTAAAGAAAGGAAATACATAGTTCATTTTGCATAATCTAGAATTACAAATCTGTCCTATAGTTTCCAGAAGTTAAATGAGTACTGCAGTCGTGCAGCTGTCTTTTTAGTTCCTAGCATGCTGGAAACATGAACAGATCCTACCAGTTTAGTTGGAAAACTACTTTCACAGAAATTATGGCTAAAATAAGATGATGGTACAGACTATAAGCAAGGAGTTGTAGTTGTCTCCCCCTTTACACATTTTCCAACGTGCAATGCTTTGCCTTCCCAAGCTTTGGGATACATCAATGTCAATTTTGACATAATAGAACTTTGAACTTCTTCATGACTCATCCCTGCATTGAAGATGAAGGGTATTTTCTCCTCTCCCTGCCCCTCCCCCAGAGGATGCAGCTGAGAGATTCTATTTAAACATCTGCTGAAATCACTGAAAGCTCTTTCATTGATTTCGGTAGAAGCTGGATTAAGTAGGTTTTGTCTTTGAACTTTGCTCTTACAGAGTGATTTTTTTTTTTCTCTTTGCCTTGGCATTAAATGGCATACCACCTATTAATTTTCACAATCAAGGCAATGAGAGTATTAGCATCAGAAGAAATTGAAAAATAATAAATGTTTCTTCTTTAAACTGACTTCCTTTAAACGTAATCTGCTGTAAAGCAAGACTGCACGTACATGCTAGAATGGTAGACAAGTCTTTGCAAGATTAGAGCCTAATCTTCAAGTTTTGTTATCTGTATTCTAAGACAGTATTTATGATTTATTGTACAGAAATTAAAACAAATCTGAATTGTTTACACATTCCACTGATGTTCCGTAGATTAATGTTTATTATTTATTAAGGATATGTTCTTAACATTGTTAATATATATGTTAATTATTTCCTGTGATATTTAATATCCTTAATCTGCATACACTGTTCTTCATACCTACAGTTCCATTAACAAAACAGGGAGAGAATGTGTTTGTACCTGCATACAGCTTTTTAAATCAGTAGTCTTTCTTTTTACTTTAACTTTTCTAATACAGTTTATTTATTAATACTGTTTTTCAGAAAAAACAGAGAACAAAGGATCTGTCCCAGCTGTTTCATTCATACAATCCATATGATCATAAGGTAAGAAAAAATATACTACCTGTGTTTGTTGTTAAGAATAATTCCAAACATTCATGATAACTGTGTTTCATGTTTAATGCAAAATTAAGAGGAAGTTATAAAATTGAAAGTGCTAGGCTATTCATGTTACTTATATTATGCTATCATATAAATGTTTCTTTGTTTCTTCAAGCCAAGCTGGAAAAGCTGCATTTTCTGATTTGTGAAACCAATGACTCACATTAACCTCATAGAAGTATAATTTATAGACTGACACTAAATCCTGCAAAGTGACCATATGTGGTATCGGATTCCCCTCCTTTTTTTCTCTCTATTTAGAAACTGTTACCCTTGAGTATGTTGCTTAGCCTATTGTGTCAATTAGGCCCTGAGATACATGATACTAATGAATTATCTATTGATTCTGGAAGATCATTGGAAGAGGCTGTTTTGCTAACAGCCTGATGGTTTTCTGGAGGAAGAAGAAGCAGTCATCATTGTAACTTGATCCTTATTTGTAAAGTCTGGGAATCCTGATGAAAAAAAAAAAAAAACACCTTGTTTATTATATCTCATACTATAGGGTTAAGAAAAGAAGATCACTTTCCTAAAGACATTGCAAAGTGAAATAAAATATTAAAGCTGTTACAAGAAGATTCTAGATAACCAAGAGACAGATACCACATCATTTCTGTGCTATAACTATGTCGTGGGGTTTTTGTAGGCATTATGCAAAAGAAAGCATTAAGCAGGCAGATTGAAGGAGAGTTAAGTAGTTTTTGTAAATATTTTCAGGGAGTTCCTCCTATCTTGGATGCATCTGTGGGCATAGTTTTGTAAGCAAGTGCACTAAATCCTTTAACAGCTTGTCAGCAGTATGAGATGACTGTCTTTGCTGCTTCTTTTTTGCAAAGTGTGTATGATTTTGCAAGTCTCAAAAAATAAAGATTTGAAACATTTTTTTGTTTAGAAATTTCAAAGGAAAATTCTAAACTCTACTCCTTCTTCTCCTGGCCATGTACCAAATAGCTATACATTGGAAAATTAGCTGGGTTTTATATTTGGGGGAGAAGGTGGCAGAAGTGTGCATGTATGTGCACCTATCTCTATGTATGAACACATGCATGTATGTGTGTAACTACACATATGTCTATGAGAAAGAAATGCATTGTGTAGATATTAGTGAATTAAATTTATCAGGTAGGTTGTTGCTATGAGACTTCCATAGTTACCAGCAACTTGAAAATTTACAGTTTAATAAATCATTGACAAAACAGTAGGTATATTCTAGAATTTTAATAATTATATATATAATTTCAAGTTAAATCCATCATTTCAAAGTATTTTTTTATATATAGACTTGCATTATTTACGAGGATAAAGCAGGTATTAATGGCCTGTGAAAATTGAGAAACATGAAGAATAAAGGAGATTAGTGTGACAAGATTTTGAATGGTATCATTGCTTTTTGAGTTGAAGCGTTTTAAGGTAAATGTAATAGTAAGTCAATTAAGATCTAATAAGGAGAAGCAACTGATAAACCAGAAGCTTTGATATTCCTCTCTGTGTCTAAATTCTCCTGTGCCAAACACTTTTTATTCATAGTACAAGGAAATTCCATTATTCTTTTATTAGCACTTTTAATGGAGGTTGGCCATTTGTAACTCCTGCTGCCTTCCTGCTCATATCCTTTGTGGCATTATATCAAAGTATCCTCAAATGATTTTGGCTTCAGTTGTGAAGACTTGTGCACTCTTTACAAATTACTCATCAGGCAATGTGGAATTGAATATAAATGCTTAGATATATTCCCTTTTGATCTTTGTTTTAGGACCTTTAATAAATTATTAAAAGTAGCACGATTGTTTGATGAGTGATTTTTGAAGCTCCGCTCCTTTGCTGCTTCCAAGCATATTCTGCATATATATCTGAGAGTGAAAGGGAGGAGAAAGAACAAATTAAAGTTTATTAAAAGGATGATCTTTCCTTATTTTCTATTTGATAGTGAAGGTTTCCGTTCTGCTAACTCCTTCCTATATGTAATGGCTGCAACAAACTCACTGCACATTTCTTGCTCTGTGCTTTTAATTTCCAACTTAGCTGCCAATTTCACAATTGTTGCAGTCCAGGGGAGGGCTCTTCATTTTTATACTAAATCTAACATTAATCAACATTAATTGAAAATACAGCTACTTCAAGTGGAGGTCTGTACTAGTTTTACTCTAGTTCTTTTGATTTACATGGTAGAGGGTTGGTTGGAGGGGGTTGTTTCCTATTTTCTTGATTATTTTCAGTAAGCATAAAAAGGAGATTTTTGTCATGGCTTTGTGAAAGTGTTGGTGATGCAGGACTGTGGCACGAATGACTTGAATTGCTGGGTTCCAGGATTCTTACTTGGTTAATTAAAAGGGTTTTTTTCTGAGAATCTTTGTAAAGTTAAAAAGAGAACCTTAAAGGGTAAGTTGGAGCTTGGTAGTAGTAGTTAAAACAGGTGTATAAAAGGATGCTTATGAACTACAGTGGCTGGAATGGGATTGTCTACTGAGATTTGATAGAACTTCAGCCTTTTATAATAGGATATCACTAGAAAAGCAAAGAATCAATCAGAAAACATTCATTCTTCCAAGGTTGTACTTCACTCACTAAACCAGAAAGTGATGTTTGGATGGAGTACCTACACTAACCTTACTAACCTTGTTACTATTTATGCTTGCTCAGGAGACTAATAGCTATTGGAAATAGTAGCTATTTTTGGAAATTTTACCTCACTATATATTTGCCTATCTAGTGCAAGTTACTGCATCCTGAAAGACATTTTAAATGTTTGTGGTTCTGCATTCCCAGGTGAAAAGCCAGGTCTTTTATGGAGGGGGAAAGCAAGGATTTCCTTTTCCTTCTCCTTCTAGGCATGGAGTCTTACCTTGTATCTAGTGAGGCCTTGATTCAGCAGCAGAGGGGTCAGAGCTTTTAAATTCCTTTATGCAAAATAGGTAGAAAAGTGGGACATATTCTGCCGCCTGCTGATAGCATGGGAGGAGTAGTTAAGATCCTGTATTCTTTAATGCCTAAATTTGTATAGTTTGCCATCTAGTTGCCCTTATTATTGTTCAGATGAAACCATGTAACATCAAATCTCAAAAATTGCCCTTTGGTTGTATACTTGTCCTATCCAGGGGGATCTGATCCTGTTCTCTTTTGCCTAGTGTCACCATATGGCTTTACAAAGCCTTTGACTAGGGAACCTGTGCATCTTTCAGATATTGTGCCACTGACAGAACTCTTTATAGCATCAGTTTTGAACACGTGGCAAATGTATTGAATTCTTGATGTCAGATGCATACAAAAAGCTCACTTTTCTCAGATTATTTTTTTTTCTTGTTAAAATAAATAGATATCTTTTAAATTCATTCTTTCCAAAACTAAGTAATTATTTAGGAAGTGCTGAAATACATCTTGATTATAAAAAGCTGTTCAGGTGGGTGTTTGCCATTTGCTCAAACTTATGCAGTTGGTATGTGTAAAAATACATAGAACTCTATTTGTAGACGAAGCCATTCCTTGTTTTGAAATAATTGCTTTTTCCTGTGCTTATATGGAGTAGGAGTATGTATAGTCTGGCTTTCTTGAGAGTCAAGTTTTGACTGCTGTGTAACTTTTTTCTAGTTAACAATAGAACAGCTCTTCCAATTATACGTACAGTTTATCTTTTTCTAGGACTGTCAGAATAATAAGATAGAAATGACTTGCTCATAAAGCTGTACCAACATTTTTAGTGATTCAAAATTAAAAGGAGATAGTTGAGGAGTGCTCTCTTTACCCATAGCTATAATTTGGCCAGTTTTCTACTAACTCATTTAATGAAATATTATGTTTGCACACAAGTAATTTCTTCTGAATCTTTCTTGTGTGTACACTGTGAGGTTCCATATTGCACACAGCAAGAATTTTATTCTGTCTTCAGCAGATGTTTAACTCCCTTAGTATCTTTCTCCCAAATGATGTTTGCACTTTAAAATTTGTGACCCGTTTTTTGGAAGGCTATTAAGGCAGTTGTGATAGCAGGTTACCTTGTCAAAACAACAGGTTTGAGAAGCTTAATATCAGCTTCAGGATCCAATACGTAGCAAGTGTCCAAACCCAGCAGCACAGAGCCCTAGTTCTTTTTCTTCTTTTTGTCAGATTAATTAAGTATTCAGTCTAGCCCTGGAGCAGTTGTTTAAAACTGTAATCCTCAATTTATGCTCTGAAAAAGAATGTTTTTACGTGTAGTAAACACAATATAGCAGAACTACTATTCATTTTGCTCTGCCTTCTGGAGAGGATAGCCAGAGAGAGACAGACCTTAGGGCATGTCCATACACGCCTCTGGCAGCATTGTGCTGTTACAGTGAGAAATCCTCGGAGAGTTGTGCTTAAAACTCAGCTCTAGATTCGTTTCTGCCTTTTGTAACCTTAATCTTTTGCTCAAGAATAGAGTATGGTCTATGAAAAAATAAGGTCATGTCTTACAGTGTTAGTGATTTGTTTTAGCATATGCTGCGTGCAACCAAGTAAGAAATAAAGTCAGTGTTCATATGATTTGAAAAGAGTTTTTTGAGATATTTTTCTCCAAGTTGAAAGTGCTCGGGATTAAGAAAAAACAAATTACTATTTCAAAATGTGCTCTAATTGATGCAATACTACTAAAATAATAATAAAATCTTTAAGCCTTATGTTTTACAATGTTTTTTTATTAATGTATTTTGGAAATGTTAATACACTCAAAAAAAATTATAACCCTGTAGACAATTCCTGTGTGACTGGCAAGCTATATGGACCATTGTATTAAGCTAAACAATTAACTGACAAAAAGCTTTTTGTTTTTTTGTTTTTTCTTTTTCCTTTGTTTTTCGACTAGCTGTTGGCCTGGTAAGGAATTTCAGGAGGCAAGGGGTTATGTCCTGTATTCTGTTGTCTTTGATAAAGGTAGATGTGTGCATAACTGACTCAAGGAATATTAATAACAAGATTATGTATGGCTGCCCATAAAGTGCCAATGGCTGCTGTCACTTACAGACATGATACTTGTTTTCAACCAAAACTTACCCCAGTCTTTAACAGAAAATAATCTAACGTCAGCATCCTTAAACTGCTTGTAGGGCATCTCTTTATTCTGCAGGATTATGTAGCTCCTCTGGAGAATTTGAGGCATTTGTAAATCAGAAAAATTAAAGAACAATACTACTATACATTGAAAAAAGCTGTAAGTAATGAGGGGGGTGAACTGCGTTTTCATAATGAAACATACAGGAGCCCACTATCAAACAGATAGGATCTCTTTTGGCACTGCCTATGGAGGCATATCTATACAGTCTAAGTGGTTTTCATTGACAATAACACAAAATATTAATTATAGCAATGCCCAAGGCTGTGGCATTGTCTGGAAGACATCGTGGGTACCTGGATGAAACATGAAATATCCAAAAGCAAGAGGAAAATCTCAGGTAAGGGGTGAGGGATTAGAGTCGATTGGCTTCTGGTAGCAAAACCTGTCTAGTCCTGCATTCTTTCCGGCCCCTGTGGTGTAGCTGGTGGCCTCTGAGGACCGCAGCCTGTGGCAGGGCAATGGAGGGTGGTGGTGGTACTGAGAACCAGCAAAACTGTCTTCACCATGGTGAGGATTGCTTAGTTAAACAGCAGAAATAGGGGGAGATGAGAAGTTAAGCGCTTCTGTTGGGACCAGTTTTCCTACCAGTGAGCTCTTTCCTTTCATTTTTCTCCCATGTTCAGGGAAGTTGGACCTTCTGTGCATCCTTCACAAATAAGTAGAATTGAACAAAGGAAATTCTGATGTCTACTGAAAGAAACAACTCTAAAATGCCTTTGGTGACTGACTTTCTAATGACAGGCATCACCATAATACTCTGTTTATTAGATCCTAAAAACTTAGGTTTTGAAGATGTGTCTGCACTGTGGTATGATGGGATTACACTTCCAACTCTACAAGTGTCCTCTCATGTTGCTATGAGACTAGTTTCTTAAAAGAAGCTAATGAAAGACTAAAACATAGCTGCAGCATTAAACATGCATGGCAGGTGAGGTTTACATCCTTCAGTAATCTGTGCTCATACCTTTTTAGTAGTTCCTGACCTCCCAGACTTTGCTGCCTTCTGCTTCTGTGTTTGTTGCTGGCCATCTTTCATAGCTGCTGGCATTAGTAAGAGGTTTGTTTTACATATGAGGCATGGCAGCTAGCCTGTTTAAGTAAACCAGGTTTGGATGCTTTTTGAAATCTGGAAATGGGAAATTTCAGAACTGCTGAAAAACACAAGCAATTCTTGTTATTTTTCCTGAGGACAATAATATTTCTCAGATATTAACTGTGTTTTGTAAGATGTGCATGTGCAGTGGAAGTGCTGTGAGTGTGTAGGTTTTACTTTTGAGCCAGAAAGTTGTTTTGCGATAGTGTCTTAGCCTTCAGATTTTTTGGGTAATGACTTGGGTGTATGATTCTGGAAAATAACAAAAATCCTTTTAACCTCCTTTCCATTTATTCCAGGAGCAGCATTGTACTAAATCATAAGGCGACTGTGAGGCTGCAATGCCTGTGATATAAGCCATAGTCTGAATTTCCTAAAGCAGGTGCTTTGAATTGTTCTTCTGTAAGATGAAAAGGATTTCTATGTTATTGCTGAAAAGAGACAGAGCCTTTTGCTATCTCCTGCCTCAAAATAGATTTCAGGTTTAATTTAATAGCTCAGATGTCAGATATGACTGAGTTTTATGGAAATATTCTTATTGTAACTTACATCCATTCTTCTCTTTTCCCTTTCCTCGTGTTCAGAACTGCTTTTTGGAGGAGGTTACATAAAGCTGGTTTGTATTCTTGATATGATGTGAGGCTTCAAAGAAGACTACTGAAAGAGAAAAGCAATTTCTATTTGGAAGAACAGCACAGTGGCCTTGTGCTAATGGCACACTTGAACACTACTTGATAGTGAAGAAAATCTAGTGGCCTGAAAAGCTCCTGCTTTTTCTTTACTTAACTTTTCTCTGCATTGAAGTTTATGCCATCTGTAACACAGAGCAAGCTAATATATAGGCAGTTTAGAAACAGCTGTTCAAATGCCAGGAATTGTTTTAGGGTTTTGTAGAGAATAGGAGAATAAACAAGGAAAGCAATGCAACGAAAGGGCTTACTTCTCTATTGAATACACTGTATAGAAAAAGACATATCTGCTCGATCTTAATTCTATAGCTGAAATGTTGGGATAAATTATTTGATATTTTATTTGAAGGATATATTGCATCCAGAAAATGAAAAACCAAAAATCCAATTCCTGAATTTATTGCTGTACAACCAATGGTTTGTTTGTTGTTTTTGTTTTACACAAAACCTAAACTATATACAAACAGGTAGTGTATATATGCTTAATACGATGGTTAAAACTGTATTCAATGCTAGTAACTTTTGATTTAATAATATTATATTTAAATAGAATATTAATAATATATAATGATGTGGATATTTAAAGCATCTAATGCTGTCTGATGCTAACTGAATGGTTTAGGATTGTTACCCCAGTTATCAACCAGCAGGGAGGCCGTTCCTGTTTTAGTTTGTTTTAGTTTAAACAGGGTATTTTTTCTATCTTTTAAAAATTATTTTTCTAAAAAACTATTAGCAGTAGCCTGCCAAATCATGTTTGGCTCTATACGCAAAGATATATAATATAGTATAAATAATAGAGATATTATTATATTATATACTATATAATGATGCACCAGCTTAGATGTTGAACAAGGTTTCACAGTTACCAGGATATTATTGAAGTATCTTCATTAATGATCTTGAGAACGGTTTTAAGAAATAAGATGGTACAATCCACATATACCCCTCCTTCCCATGTAAAAACTTCTATATATTTTTTCACTTAAAAAATCACAAAAATAGCAGTCATTTACTTCAGGTTTTTTCCTTGATATGGCATGCAAATGCCACCTGGTACAGCAGATTGCCCCAAATAAGAATTTTTTACCTCCAAAAAAATACTGAAATATAAAATGAGACATAAGTTTTATGGACACATTAAATATCTGTCCTATGAACTCAAGGAAAACAAATTGTTTGAGGTGCATTAATCCTCTTGTTATTTTCCAGAGAAAGGTATTACCTTTTGCTGCATGTCTTGTATCCCTTACGTACCTTGACCATCATTACTATGTAGTGACGCAAGAGTATGAAAAAGAAAAGTATTTAGGTTTTCTAAAATTAGTTGCTGGAAAACCTTGACATCACAAAAAGTAAACAGGCCTGGCCCTGTTAAAATTTC
This sequence comes from Athene noctua, assembly GCF_965140245.1. Taxonomy (NCBI): domain Eukaryota; kingdom Metazoa; phylum Chordata; class Aves; order Strigiformes; family Strigidae; genus Athene; species Athene noctua. Next base: position 101,016,793 of record NC_134038.1, read on the forward strand.
TTTTAAGCTCTTTAGTCTTGCATTGGCAATATGATGGAGTGGATAACTAATGGTCATTTCGAGTTCAGATCAAGTTCAAGTGTCTTTCCTTCTCCCATTCCCTAACATCTCATTTGTCCTGTATCTCTCTGTGGCTGTGCAGTTTGTAGTCGATTGGATTTCACAGTTATCTTTCACCTTCTCTCATATTTTTTTCCCCTCACTCTTTCTTTATTCTATTACCATTTCTCCCTCCTCAAAAAAAAAAAAAAAAGTTTATTTCTTCTTTGTGTAGTCTATCTTCTTTTGTCTGTTTCTTCCTACCTAACAATTCTTTTTTTAGTATCTTCTTCAGGTGTTAACATTGTATTCTCCTTCCATTTACTTTAATTCACCTGTCTTTCTCTCTTTCTTGTATTTTAACTCTATATATTTATGGAGCCCCTTGGTTCTACAGCTGTACACCATCACTGCGTTGAAGTGGCCATGGGAAACAATGTTGCTGTCAGAGGGGAAGGCCTCAGTGCAGCAGGCGTAGCAGTGCATCAGCACAGTGTTATGGGAACCTACCCTCAGAGGTGGTATTGGAGCTCTTTGCTATTCAAGAATTTGAAATTTGCTGTTGACCTCAGCGTTTCTATGACCAAGCTCTTGAGCTTGTTTTTAATTAATTGTATATCCAGAGATCCATGTGTTAGGAACTTCGCTAATGGATATGATAACTAGCCTTACATTCTGATCCCTGTCTTTTCACTGGAGAACATTAGTTGGTTTTGCTTATAAAATTGCTGAAGGCTTTGTGTGTACTTGAATTAAGTTGACGTGTCATTTAAAGTTCTAGACATTAAGCAAGTTGGCATCAATGCTTTTATTACCAGAAGATTTTTGGTAATCTTCTGGTACCCAGAATCTTGGGTAAGGTTTTTACTTCCTTGCATAGAGTGAACATACTACATTTACTTTTCTTCATTGTTCCTGTTTAAAGCTTGTTTTAATGACCCTTTTATATAAAGCTGTGAAGAAGTTGTATGTTTTCTGGCTTTATGTCTGATAATAAGAGTATGGAAATGTTGATATCCTTATCCTCTCTTAGTAGTCTTCTGCATAGCCTTACATATACATACACACAGGCCTGCACACACACGAAAAAAACATAATCAACAAAAACTTTGATTTGAGATTGATTCAAAGTATCCAGAAACAATCTGGTGTATTTCAAGGAAGTCAGGGAAGGATGGAATCACATTTTTCGCAATTCATACTAAGTCAAGACTGGCTACGATTCCATCTTCTGCTGTCATTTAAACTCTTGGAACTAGCAACACTCCTTTAGTTTTTATTTTGTTATAATTTCTTCTCTGTGCTATATATCCCACTTAAAAGAATGAAGAAAGGTTAGTTATCATACAGTTGAAAAGACAGGTCTGAGTAAACTGACCCTGTAAAACTATAGATGGAAGATAGGCTTTGGAGTGTTCTATGCAGGAAACTTAATCTACTGCTATCTGTGGGCACAGCACAGTTAGACCACTCTCCACGTGAGGTTCAGTGCTCTGCTTTGTAGGGCAGCTGCAGAAGAGTCCCGGAATCCGCTAGCAAACTATGTGGGTTTTACATAGTTAGTCTAGGTGATTAAAGCATTTTAGCTGCATGTGAAATTTAAGGTTCTTATAAACATGCTCTCGGTGTTCTTACACTCAGTCTGCCTGTGTCTTAGGGGAGAGGGGGTGTTTGTATTCAGATGTAACTAGAAAATCATCTGATGGTTCTTACTGATTGCTCATCTTTTTGAGAGTTGAGGGATGAGCACTGAATGATGTCAGTGCTCTGGTGATTTAGTATGCATGCTTTCAGTAAAACTAGCAATGTTCAGTTAAATTACCCAGATACTAACATACTCTATCTGTATAAATTAGGGTAGGCTTGGAAGACTTGCAAACCTAGTTTAAGGGTGGAGGCTCAGAGTCAGCAGGGTTTGAGTTCACTCCGCAGTATAGACACACCATGGAGGTCTAGGCCCCAGTTCAAGGCAGAAGAAAGCTTCTAAAACACATGATTTAATTTCAGCTGAACTTGAGCTTTAGTGTATTGGAAGGAAAGAGTGGTGCTGTTAGCAGAAAGAAAGGTACAAACCTGGATTTTTATAAATGCACATTTGTAACAAAGCATATTTTATTCCTCAAATATGATGTGTTCTTTGTATTGTTTTTCCTCTGTATTCTGATATATTATGAACATGAAATAGTTTTCATCCAAAAAACTTTACACATCCAAAGATGGATAAAATAAATTACCCATTCTTCCATGCATTTTTTGAGGGAAAGGCTTCAGTTTGAGAAGCTTGTATGACAGCCATCTTCTTTGGAATTTACTTCATCATTTCAATTTTGGTGAGATTACAACATTTGAAAAATCATCTTTCCAAGAAGCTGTAGCTTCTTCCTGTCATTCTAGAGACTGCCTCTATTTGATTTGCAGTATCTGAAGTATAAGAGGGCCAATGCTGAATTTAAGGTTTGGTATTTCATGATCCATCAGGATAAAAATGGAGTGTTTATATCTCCTTAAAGGAACAGGAGCATTATAATTTCTTTGTGTTAAATGTGGCATTTTCTAATATCACTAAAAGCAGCTAAGAGGTTGATCTTTAAAGATGACATTTTAGTTCATATAAATGCTGCTTTAGGTCACATTTTATTTTTCTTTCACCCGTTCCTCATATAATTGTGATAGTCATACGTAGTCATCTAGCCTTATAGAAAAAAAAGATGAATATGCAAGTAGTTGACAAATGTCTTTAAAACACAGCATGAGATTTTTTTTTTCCAAAATGTATTTCTGTGAAATTTGATAGATGTAGCACATATAAGAGAGGTGTTATGATAAAACACTACAGGTTGCAAATACAAGCAGTCATGCTGACAAATCCTTTATTTCATACTGTCCTGCTTTTTTTCAGGAAAAAATACCTGTGTGTTCTTATTGCTGCTCATTTTCACATCTCCCTTAATATTGCTAGCATCATTTATGAGGCGTTGTATGGCAAATTATGCTCCTTCATGCCTTGTATTTTTACAAGCATATTTTTTATATAAAAGGCCTACTTGGTACGAAACCTTACAAGACATAAGCCATCACTGTTTTATGTTGCAAACCCCAACCTTGTTTTCCTTAGAACGTTTGCAGAAAATGTGTAATAAAAAGCTAAAAATATGAACCATTTGTAAGTCCTGTGCAGGAACAGACATTAAATACCAATTCACGTGTCAGACAGACGGTGGCAGCTGCTTTGTTAATGTATGGCACAATCCCATATTAAATCAAATGGCAAGTGCACAGTTTGACAGATACTGTCATCAGTGCAAACATTATTAAATTCATTAAAGAGCTTGCCTTTAATTTTTTATTTAAAGTACATATATTTGTCTTGCAGAGCTTCTCAGTCAGTGCCTACAGCAGCAAGTACTACTTCTCCAGGTTTTTTTGCCTAACAAAGCCTGATGTGTTTCTGGCTGTTCCTTAGGGGCAGTGCCGTGATGTTTCTGGCTTCCTCTGCACATCGCGCGTTAGGGTCTGTGACCAGAAATTCCATTTGAGAGCACATCGCTCTGGATAGCACTCAGTGGTCTTTTCATTTTGATTGATGGCTCTGGTTGTGCACCATCTGGCTTCTGATAGGCTGCATTAATCATATTCCGAACTAAGAAAATTTAGACAGGATTTTTTAATAAGTACATGTACATGGAAAAGAAAAGTGCATGTATATATGTTTGTGTATTGAATTCCTATAGGTTCCAGTCATATAAAAGAGAGCAGCAGTCCTGTCATACGGTTTGTACTGGAATAAACAGTTTTCTAAATAAATCTCTGCTTACAAATGCCCGTATTTCGACTTTACTCCTACTGTTTTAACTTTATTTTATTGTGCTTTGTATTGCTTTTTATAGTCACTGCCTTATGTTGACATTGTTTTCTGTTAGGAATAATGGACTTGCCTAAAGTATTTGAGTTGCATCTTAACTGTTTTAAGTAAATAGTAAAATTTCTTTTGCTTCTGCTTTGGTGATATGCTGAAGTTCCTTGCTTCTTTATAAACACAGGTTGAGAAAATAGTTTCTGAAACAGAATGTGGTCATATAGAATTTAAAATTCTATATGTGTAGAACATCTTAAAGATGTCATATTAAAATTCACATCTTGGGGAAAATTCAAGAATCTTAATTATATGTACAATATACAAAAGTCAATAATAGGCTGTATTGAGGGCTTCTGACAGAGTTTGACAACAGTGTATTTAAGGTATTGTATTGTTGGATTAGCAAAATGAATAGTCTTCCAATACGTATGTAGGAATTAATCAGCCAACACACAGTTGTTAAGCGTTCCAGATTTTATCTGGATTTCTAATGACAAGTAAGCAGTTATGTATACTCTTCATTAGGTTGCTTTCATTCTGTGATATTTTACAATATGACTTAAGGGAAAAATCTGTCCTGTGGTATACCCTGTCACATTGAAGCCATGAGCTAGATGTTACATTTCAGAAGTTACTTAATCTTCACCATTTAAATTTTCAAAGAGCACGGGATGAGAAGCTGCATTGGATTCCCATCCGTCTATACTGCTGTGGATATAACCCTCCATGAAATAGTGGACAGACAGCAATACTTTATACTCTTAATAAGAAATCCAGTAATCATATATCCCAAAGTCCAGCATTTAGTGGTCACACTGGGTGTGCTTTCTTAGGTGACCTCACCTGTCAAATGATCTGGAAGTATCACAGCCACCGATTTTTCATTGAGAGTTATAAATTGCATTATTGTTGGGGGGGTTTGTGGGGTTTTGTTTCTTGCTTTGTTTTTACTTTTTTGCCCTGTTTTGACTCTGTTTTCCTCAATATTCTTATTAGTAGAGCTTGCAGGTACTTTGGAATTATTATTTGTTTTAATTTATTATTCTCTCTGCTTTGCTTGTGATAATACCTTAAGAATGAGGTACAGAAGACTTCCATGTATAACTTATCGGGGAGGTGGAGCAAAGTTCATCAATACGCCACCAACTAAAGCAAAACTTCCTGTTCTAATTTTATTTCTGCCAGGCTTGATGATGTCTCTCTGTGGAGTAGATGTGGTTTATTTCAAGACATCTGACATGAATTTTTATAATTTAAAGCTGTACTTAGGGTTCAGAATTAATGGCATATTAGAAAGTTGTTTGACATACTACAGCAGGAAACAGGTCTTGAGGAAGATTTTAGAAAATTCATTCACTGTATTTAATAGAAACATAAAACTCCTTAAAGTCTAGCACTATGCAGGTGCTGAGAGTACCCTGTCTCATATTTGTTCCTTTCTGTATTTTTCTGAAAAACTGCTTTTTCTGTTGTCTTCCGCTAATGCATTCATGTTTTCTTGTATATTTATTTTAAAGACAAGGCTTGTTTGTTTGTTTACAATCTCACAGCTTTTTAAAGTAGAAATCTGTGGTTGAGAGAATCATAATTCACCAATAATCTGTGTTAAATTAGGTGTAGATGCTGAAAATTAGGATAAACAAAACCTGCTTAACCATTAAGCATTAAGTCATTATCCCACTCTACTCAGTGCTTGTCAGGCCACCTGGAATACTGTGCTCAGTTTTGGTCCCAGCTATACAAAAAGATGTGGACAGGCTGGAGAAGGTCCAGAGGGGGGCCACAAAGATAATCAAAGGACTGAGAAGCCTGCATGTGAGGAGAGGCTGAGAGAATTGGTTTGTTCAGCCTCGAGAAGAGAAGGCTTAGGGGAGGCCTTATCACCAAGGTCCAGTATTTAAAGGGTGGCCACAAAGAAGATGGAGACTCCCTTTTTACAAGGACTCACATGGAAAAGACAAGGGGTAACAGGTACAAGTTACTCCTGAGGAGATTCCCACTGGACACAAGAGGAACATTTTTCACAATGAGAACAATCAGCCACTGGAATAATCTCCCCAGGGAAGTGGTGGATTCCCCAACACTGGACAATTTTAACATTCAGCTGGAGCAGGCGCTGGGCCATCTTGTCTAGACCATGCTTTTGTCAGAAAGGTAGGGCCAACTGATCCTTATCTGGTATTCTACAATTCTAAGATTATTACAAAAGTACCATCTTCATTTGTGTGCTAAGGAGGATTTTAAAAAAAATCTTCATGGCCTCACTACTGATCAGACTGTGCCCAGTGTTGAATTACAGCTCTCTAGTCAATCAACAATTGATTTTGAGTAATTTTGCCATGTACCTCCCAGGTATAGAACTCCCACCTTATTTTGCCTGAATTATTGTAATTATAGCTTACCTCAGAGACATTATCGAAGTTAAGAAGTTAGTCTTGCCAACAGGCATAATCAGTATCTTCTCCTAAGCTCCCTGTTGGCTATTCATAAAAGCCTGGATCCTCAAGCTCGGAAGAGTCCTTCAGTACACAAACTGCTCCCTGGTGTTCTTGTTATCCAGCTTCCAACTTTTAACAGCAGCATCACTGTACAGGCTTGTGGAAGCTGGAGCAGTCCAATACCTTGTTGGTAGCAAAGGTATACTCTGGAAACGACAGTTGTTTGTTGTAACTTTCTGCAAAGGATCCTTTGAACTTTGTCAGATGTGAAGAAGATATATTCACTTCTTTATTACACTTCAAGACATGGAGAAAAAGGTGATATTTATTTGCCAGTGTCTTCCTGATAACTGAAAAATCATCGATATTTTCATTTAAACACTGGGATGTAGTATCAAAGGGTGAGTTCAGAGCCTGCAGGATGGTTAATAGAAATCCCTAAAAAGTGAAACATTTATACCACGGATCTCTTCTTATCTCTTTTCAAAGTTGTACATGCCAGCTTAGGAAAATTGCTCACTACAACTTGTCATCAGTAGATACAGACTACTGGTGTTTTCATCTGATCACTTTCAGTAGCAGCTCAATGTGAAGAAACTTTTTATTACCATACTTTCTGAAAAGCAAGGTCTGCCTATGCTCTTCAGCTGAAAACTTCAGTCAATCTTATCTTAGTCCATGCAGATTTGATGACTTAGCTTCTTGAAGTCAATGCCAGCCAGTTCTGTAGAAATATGCACTGCATTGCTGTAGTGATGCTGCATGTTATCTCATTGCCACTGTGTTTTTTGTTTCTGTTTCAATATGGAGAACAGAGGGAGTTAAATTTGGGTTGAATTTTTCTGGTTTAATTTTATTGTCACTCCCTATGTTGAAAAAAACATTAAGGAGTAAATACTTTAAAATCTGTTAAGATTTACCAGCTTCTATATGTATATGCAATTCTTTATGAAGCTTTACAAAAACCAGCAAATGAGATGACTAAACCTTTTAACAGACTCCTTTCCAAGGTTATTTATATACTGATTTTGCTGTTATACTGATTATTAGTACCATTGTATCAAAGGATAATGTCAATTTATTGTAGGATGTTTGGATATTAAAAACAGATACTATCGACAGTTATGTTTTAAAATTCTACTTGTTTCTTTTTTAAACTCTACAGGATTTGATATGAATAATAATCTGGGAGAGTATAAATGTGAAGATTTTTAATATTCTTCCAAAGGATTCTTGCTTCTGTGAAACTACATGCGAGTTTTTGGTGCTTTTAAACTCCTTTATAAGTACTGTCTCTGAGTAATTCCTTATCTTGTGATGCTTGTAGTTTTAAGGGGAGGGGGAGCCCTTTAGTAATTTTATTCTGTAGTTATGTAGCATACATTCCTCTGTTAATGGTTGGCAACTGTGTACAATGTGCAAGCTCTGTGTGTCTGATAAGAAATTTCGCCTGTACATCAACACATTTCGTGGAAGCAGAGAAAGTGAAAGTACTTACTGTAAAACCTTTATAATGTCTCATATCTAAGTCTAAGTAATACAGTTATTCATATTGGAAATAGGATAATGTTATTGCCAAGAAAGCTATTTTGTCTTTAGTGGTAGATACTACGCCATTATATCACATCCATATACATAATTTCTGTTGAGAATGCTCTTAACATTATCTTTAGAAATAGATCTTCTGTGCTTTGGTGTATTTCTTTCCTTCACTACAGGTTACATGGTTCTGAGAACATAATTCCACAAAAAGGAAAACCTGGAGCCAATGAGAAGAGAAAGTTAATTACCAGTGCACATGTTTGTGTATTGTGGTGGTGGTTGTGATTTTTTGAGGAACACTCTCCTCTTTCAGAATCTTGTCAAAATCTCAATTTCTGTGAAATATTTAAAATAAGGTATCAGTCTATTTTCTTCTGGAAAGTAAGATAGCTTTTGCCTTCTAAGATGAAGCCTATAAATTATCTAGAATTAAAAATCACTAGCAGCTTATTTGATGGGAAAAGGGAATTTGCATTCCATAGGAAGAATATCAGGCGTGCTGGGGATGTATGAATGTATGGAGAAGACTTGGCTGACATGTATTTGTGTGTCTAAGTCAAATACCAGTCAGAAGTTATTGTTCTGCTGTATTTCCTCAGCAATGAACAACAAAGTGACAACTGCTGTGGTACTCAGGCACCATCTGTCTTGTGAACCCTGCCATTCTGTTCTTGCCTGAATATGATAAATTTTACCTTATTTCTCCAAGAAAATAAAAATGATACTTAATCTACAGTTCAAAAGCTGGATAAATTCCAAGTGAGGCTCTGTTAGTAGTGATATCCCTTGTCTCTGGGGGTGTAAATTTGGGCTTACACCTAAGTGTGTGTATATAAATATTACAGATTTATTGCTATGTGTGCTGTGCTATGCCACAGATACAAGTCTGTATACAAACATGCTATATAATGAAAAATCTTCTTAACAACAACAGTAATTTGTATCCACAATAAAGTAATTATTTTTAACTTAAATATCTACAATTGAAGACTTTAAAGATATTCTAATGATTGGAGATGAGGAGGGATCAAGGTGGACTTCTATTTGTTTCAGTATTTTGAAATCCTCTTTGCTGGTGGCATGATGTGGACAGTATTTTTTGTTTTAATTTCAGCATGGTGAGATTTGAAATTACTGGATAATTTTTCAAATGCAACCTTCCTGTTTTCTTCCATGTAAACAAAATTCATCTAGGATAGATTGCTTTTCTCCATAATGCCCAGTGAAGTAGTATTTTTCTGGCTGTCCTACTGCTGCTTTTTCTACTTTTAAACATTTTTCCTCAACTTCAGGTTTTTTAGTGTTTTAACTGTACTCGTGGTCTCAGCTCCTGAATTATTATGCTGCACCACTTCACAGTTTAATACATTGGACAGCAGCAAAAGTACCTGAAATCCAGCTGGCTCTGTGCACAGCTTTGTCTTATGAAGAGTCTACTGAATAGGCACTTAAAAATTGTAACCGAATATCTGCACGTGTCTCTGCAGAAACTTGAAGCAGCTGCTTCAGTTCTTAATTTTAACATTTTTGTGAAGTCTACACAATCATAGTCTTTCTGTCAGAGATACAGGATCTCCAGCATTAATTAAAGATCATGTTGTGCCTTGAGAAAAGGTGACCTCACGTAAAAGACATAATTATTTTTAAACATTTTATTTTGAGAAAGTGATACCCACACTGAAACTGTTTGCAGTGAGCATGCTTAATGAAAGCAGTGTGTGAAGCCTTGAATCCCAATTATATGGTGTTTGGTTTTATGTACCAAATGACAGCAAACTCTAAGAACTGAACACAAGCTATGTTATGAAATTAGATAACCAACATTAGAGCAAAGAAAGCTTTTGTAATAGCACAAATGTACAGGATGGGGAATCATCACCTGCATTATCTTTTTCAGTCACTTAGAATTTTTTGCTGAAAATTCTGTGAATACTTTTTCATCTTGAAATTGTCTGTTTAGTATAATTTCTTTTACACAAGTGAAAGAAGTCCTTTATTGTTCCGGAAAATTTTAAGAGAGATTATAAGAATTTCATACAGGAATTGCTGGGGGAGCATATTGACTTGAAGGATAAGAAGGTATGTTCTCAGATGTGATTTTTGTGCTTCGTCCACTCAGATGTGTTTCTACCATAGGTGCTGTTCCCAGTGGAACAGGGAAGGTGAGAGAGAGGTAGAGATGGTACAGGGCTCTTTCTGGACCTCCATAAAAAGGTCAACAACAATTGGCCGAAAAAATCAGCCACTTTAATAAGGTAGAATAAAAACAGGGGTAGAGATATTGCATAAATCTTATGTCCTTTCAGATGCTGAAAACCCCATGTCCACACAGTATGGGACAGAGCCTGGATGGGTTTTCACACAGCATGCTGCACACATCCCAACCATGGAGATGCTCCCTCTGGGGTCCAGAAAGGAGCAAAAACTGCTGTGTTAATACATTTAGATCCCCTGTTTTAAAAAAACCCAAAAGGGTCTGGCCACCTGTCCTGGTTTAGCTAGGATAGGATTGTTTCCCCAGCAGTGGGGAGGGGGCTCTAGCCAGGTTATTCGATACCATGCTGATGTCAGGTCTGGCACGGCAGCGCGGGAACAGTTTCCTGCGGGCTTTTGTCCAGGGAAGCACGCACCGCGGGCTGGCTGTGTCCCTTGCGGTATTTCTCTGTCTTGTTTACTGTCATTACTGTTTATTGTTGTTGTTATTGCTGTTGTTGTTGTTCAGATTGTTATTTGTTACACTGTTGTATTAAATTTTTCCTTATTTCAACCCTGGGGTTTGTGCCTCGCTTCCAGCCCTACTCTGTCCGAGGGTGGGGGAGGGACAACGGCAGTGTGGTCTCTGGCCCCGGCAGGGCCTAAACTACCACACCACCTTTTACTGCTTCTCCTTTAAAGTATTCTAGAGAGTAGAACTTGTGCCTATACATGTTATACACTGTCTCTGCTCTCAATATTCCAGGTACATGAACCCTAGAAAAAGTGCTAGTAATGAAAGGAGAAGTGTTGAAAATCAGTCAGTTAAAAAAAAAAAAAAAAAAAGGAAGGTTAAAAAACCCCCACAAAACCCTTGTAGTCAGTAAGAAACATATGACTTTTTTAATGAGTGGCCCCTCTCCTCAAAAAGTGGTGTGAATGGGGAAATGCCCTTGTAAATGGTGTGACTCATACAAACATTGTTTATGAATACCAAGGTGAGTGTGCCTTCAGATATACCTCAAGAGACATATATGAGAAAACCAGCAAGCGAAGAAACAAATGCTTAAAAAACCAAAAACCAGTCCTACCAGACTCAATGTCTGCTTCACTTAGAGGAAAGACATAAATATTGTTTGCCACATAACACTGAAAAATGTGTGATGAATGTAGCAACTTAAAACCTTCATTGTTCCTTCAGCTAAAACAAACAGAATGTATAATTAGTTGACTGCTTCTGCCTAATCCTAAATCCCAAAAAGATTACATTGCATCTGAATCATCATCTACCTGTTTTTTACAGGCATGTTTCATTTTTTCTAAGTCATCTTCATGTTTGCATTCACCAGACCTCTGGAAAGCAATAGAAGACAGTTAACGCTGCCCTAACATGCTGCATTTAGATAGTTAAAGGGGAGCTTCCTGCTGTGCTTGTGTTTCATTGACTTAGACGTACCAGTGATTTCCAGATGTTTATAGTATTTTTGTCACAGCCTTCAACTTTGTTTGTGCATTTGGTTTTATAGATGAATCTCAGTACTAATTTCATTTTGTTGTTCTTTTTTTTTTTTTTTTTATTCCGGCTTGGTCAGGCAGTTAATCCATTGTAATTTGTATCTTCTGAAGTAAAATTCACTTCCAGTTAACTGCAGTACACAAGATAAAATTGGTTTGGTTTTATATTTGCAAGATAAAATTAAATATAAAGTCTTCTTGTGGGTGAACAGTAAATTAATTTATTTCTGTGTCAGAAGAAGAGAAAGATTGCATTAGAGCTAGTACAACGTGAAATCTTGTTTTAACTGGAAGGAGTCTTAAACAAAAAATCATTTCAAGACATTGCTTGGGCTTTTATATAAAAACCCAAAAACTTCCATGAAAGTCCATTTTCCTCTTCTGCACCATCTTGTCCAAGTTTAACTGTTGCAGATATATTTTAATGAGTAGTCAGACTGCCTGAGAAAAGCCCAGGGTAGTGCACTGGCCTTTCATAAACCTCATGCAAAGAACATATGACCACAGCACCACCCTGATTGTTTTCACAAACACAGTGTCATGGAAGAGGAAATTTGTTGAAGTCATGTATCGAATGTCAAATATGCAGGTCAGAGCAATAGTTTTGAGTTTGGTCACAGTTATTTGAAAAACTGAGTTAAATTCAGTAGTCCCACAGGTTGCACTCATTTCTACAGGAAGAAATCTTGGATGGAGAACATGAGGAAGTCCATCAAAGCCAGTGAAGTTCATGTCTGTAGAACCGGTGTGAAATAAGCCTCATCTTGGTCAGGCCATGTGCCTTGTGCCATTCTGGAAAGCTCTCTGATTAAAGGTAATTTCAGAGTCTGTAGAGACAGTCTGTATGCAGAGATAATGTCTTTTATTAGACAAGTTGCTGTTGTTAGAAAAAAACAGACAAAGTCTCTGGCTGTTGAAAGCTCCTCTGTTTTTTCCCAACCCATCCCAAACTAATCTCATTTTATTTAAGGGGGGAAAAAAAAAATATGTTTACCCTATGAACTTTGCTTTCCTTGTATCCGTGGACCATAGTGGCTACACCACCACTGTTTTAAAATCAGCAGGATACGATATTGCTACCCATTTCATTTCTTTCAATATTCTGAGTCATCTTTCCTGAGTTATACTACAGCTTGAGATGACAAAACTGAGTTTTAGAGGAACAAGGAAGATTCTCTGATTCCCACCTTGCTTCTTTCTTATGAAATAAGAATCTCCTACAATCAAGTACGATTGCTGGTCTCAGATTTGCATATTATAAAGTTGTATGAGCTTATTCAAGCCAACAAAAAGAGTTCTCTCTTGCTAGACTAGAGCATTATTTGAGCTCATCTGTCCGCTTGAGCACATTTATGTTTTGCATATGGTTCTAAGAGATACGTGCAGCTGGGTGGCATGGTTCTGAATTATTGGAATGATTCATGACACTGGTTTCCATGCAGTCACCTTTTCCTTCTTTAATAAATGAATACATCCTCAACTCAGTAGAAATCCAGGTTTTCTTTGCACTGCAGCACAAGTATTGTTTGTTCTTTATACAAAGATCAAAGGATATATAATTTTTAAAAATAGCAGCAGGAACCACAGATCATAACTCATTGAAATTACTTCTCCCCCTTTTTTAATCTTAGAACTCTAGTATTGTGGAGTATTTATTGTTTTATTGTGGAATATAGATGTCACTGACTGCAGTTATGTTGATTCAGTATGGCCTTTTATATATGTTTTTCAAAACTACAAATGATTGTATTTAATTAAAACCTACACATTAGACCAGATGCTCCTTTAAATGGAAAAACTCGTAATATGGGCATGGAAGCCTTCCCATGTTTTTGTAGTGAATTTTCCTCCCAGGAAAATACTTGAAATGAGAGGAGGATAAATACACAGGTGGTATTCTAAAAGCTAAGAGGTACCTAAAAAAGCTTGCTTTGGTTTTAGCAGCCTCCTTCCAGACTTCTGTAAAAATGTCTTCTTCCCCCATGGAGCAGGGTTTTACTGTGCCAAGGAAAAATCCTGACTGTTTTGCTGGCAGTGGCCTTGTCTTGGTGTCTGTTGAAGAAATAGGTGCAGGTAGTTAAAATATAATGTGATGGGAGATACACACTGGTCGTGAAATGCAGAATTCGGTGTTATATGGGAACAAAGTCAGCAGTCGGCTTCCATATTTCCTTGTCCTTTTTTATCACTGTATCCTGCACTTGCTAGTTTCATTCTTGAGCATTAGTAGAAGGAACTATGAACAAGGGAGCAGAACTAAGAACGAACTTTTCCCTATAGCTCATCTTGTCTTTTATCAGCCAGTGGAAGCTGGAGGACTGAGCTCTTGCTATCAAGCTCATGGGACTGCTCACGCATTGGTGACTGGAGGGTCTGGAAAGGTGCATGTTTTCCAGGCAGAGTCAGCACCCTGCAGTGCTGCTGTCTGCTCTAGCTGCTTCTGGTTATGCTCTATATTTGTCGTCCCCATACGCTTACTGCATTTGGCCATCTCTCTCCCCTTCACCATGCACATAAAGCACATGTTTTGTAAATCCCTGTGGGCCTTCTAATTCCTATGATACAGGTAAGGAAGGAAAAAATAAGACTCTCCTTTAATTACATTTAGGATAAATTTCCTACTTTGAATTAATTTTCCAAGTACTTTATTGTAAACTTTTTGCTCCTCCCATACTTTATTATTTCTCATCTGACCTCTTTATCTTCTGCCTTTTGTGCTAAAGAAGACATTTCTTATGTCCAACACCCCCCCCCCCCCCCCCCCCGCCTCGTATTTTGTTTTCGAAGTTATGCTTAAGGAAGGAATAAGAAAAATGCTTTTCCTCCCCCAGGTTATTCCCATGCTTTAGTGCCAATAATACACTCCTACACTCTTGTTTTATGTGAAATTATCATGTTGGCATTGAGTCAAAGAAGATAGGAACTCTCAAAAAAGGGGGTAGGTGATAGAGAATGCAGTTTCTAAATAGTCTTCCCTTCGCCCCCAGTTTGGAAGTGATACTAGCATGAGCATTGGAGGCTATGTCCAGGGCTAGAAACCAAGTCTGTTATTTAAATCATATTGAAAAATATGGAAAAAACTTGAGTTGATTTATCTTTTCTTTTGCTTGGAGTAGAAACCATATGTTTTCTCTTCAGTGTGTTCTCTCTTACTTGCCAACTTCTGGAGCTGTAAAGGTGAACGTTTAGGGTGATTACTTAGGACATTCAGTGTTTTAGTTTGGTTTCAAGAGACTTTTAAGCAGACCGCATAAGAAATGTTAAAAAAGGGTTGGAGGAGGGACTTGTCCTTGAACACGTGTAATAGATATGTACTCCTTTCCCCTTTGTTTTCACAAATAATAGGCAGGAGGAATGTGATACTGATAACATAGCTCAATTTTTTGTGTCTTGCACTCCTGGCAGGAGAGCAGCAAGAACAAGAGTCCCACAATTCTGTCTGCTGGAGACTGAGGGTCTTCCCTTACAATTCACATCTCTTTTAAATCTACCTCTCCTCAAAATCTTCCTCTTTCCCTTTTAGAGTTGAGGATAAGAGAGGAGGAAGAAAGAAGAAGTGGGCTGGACTCATTGGGGAAATGGAAAGAAGGAGCCTGAATACTAAGCCAAATTCTGCATCAGAAGATGGCTTTCAAAGAAGTATTGCATGGCTTAAAGTTAGCAAATTCTCTTTGGACTGAAACTCAGGGGTCTGCAAACTTACTTGTGTCCCCAGCACTGGTCTGTTTAGAGACTTGAGTGAATTTCTTGCCATTCCTGCACCTCTGCTTCCCATATTAACAGCCAGTATTTGTTGCTGTCTGTATCCATCTAAAAATGAAAGGAGGCCTTACTTTGTATCCACCCAGTTCTTGCAGGACACAAGAAGGAAGCAAATGTGAACTCAACTGCTCATCCTTGTTAACTTGGTCAGTTATTTCTACTAACATTAAAAAAATTAGGTAAATTCCATAGAATTGTTGGGATTTGAGAGTACCTATGGATCCAGGTGTACCCAGGGCATTGTGGATTTGTTTAAAATAATAGCAGTAAAACCATCCATAGTGGGATTTTTGAATGAAAGTGGTTATTAGTGGTGTGGTGGTGCAATAGTCTCCTTCAAATCATATTTCTAAAAAATTAGCTATATTGGCATAGAGCTCAGACTACCTTTGGTTACCTAGTGCTGTTCTGCTGCCCAAGATGACACGAACCATCAGACCTGAGTCAGATTTACATGTTTTATAACTTAAGATCTTTCCCTGACTACAAAAAGTTACCATCCTAAGTTTTTTAACTTGGTTCAGCCATGTGCTTTGTGAGTAGATGTCAACATGCAGAACGCTATAACAGTTTGATATATCAAATGCAAGGGACTGAAACATATTTCATATGTATTTATTTAGAAAAAATATATCATATTTTTTCTAAATAAAAAGGGTTGGTTGACTTGGTAAGAGAGGTGGTACTGGTACAGTCAGGCTTCTGACACTGCAGTTATGTTCAGAGAAATAAAGTGATTTTAATAAGACAGTCAAATCTCACCTCATTTTTATCATCTGCTTTCAGGAATTATTTTAATAGTCAGCAGTGCTGGACTGCTGTATAACAAGTCAAGGAACTGTTAAAGCTGTTTTTTTCTTAACCTTCAGGCAAATGCAGTATAACTAATGCCTAGTACACTTGCATTTGCAGCTGCATGATACCATGATTTTCTCTGAGGTGAAGAATGCTATTGGGTTTTTATTTGCAACATCAACAGGGGCAGTTGGTTAATAGGTGAAATTTGTAAGTCTGTATAACATGCCTTTTTACTACTGTTGTCTTTTCATTGTTATTTTTGTTGTTTGTATAATATGCGGCTGACCGTACAGACGGCAGGAACTCTCAATTAGCCTTGAGGTCAGGCATCTAGATTAAAAATCTTGACACATTCCTTTATCGTTTCACCCCAATCTTAAAAGGGCAGTTCATTTCTCATCTGTATTTAATACCTTGTTTCTTCTAGGGGACACGTAAAGATAATCTTATTTTACAGCACTATCGAATTGGTTTTATGATGAGGACTGGTGCCGATGCTTCTCTAAGACCTATTTCTTTGGGGTGCAGAGAATCATTTTATTAAGCCATGTGCTTGAAAATTAATTTTGTTGCTGTATTAAACCGGTGTTAACTAGCATTTCTACTGCTGTATGATGGACAAAGCTTCAAGCTGAGCAAATCTTAAAATGATAGATGTGGCTAATGGACAGCTGAAGGCCTGTGTTTTGTTTACAAAATAGGTGCGAAATAGTTTTTCTTAGATCTCCACTCTGGTATGTCTCAACCTGTTTGAGCCACCCTAGGTGGGCTTCTGCATCTAAGCTTTTGCTTATGCACCTGTTGGGTAAGGTAGCTTTGGACTTCATTTAGGAAGTTAATGGGGTTTTTTCCTCATTACCACCATCCTCATAGCATAAGTAGGAGTATGATTTCTATGCTATGACAATGTATTTTCATTATTTTTGGCAAACCTAGAACATAACAACACAGTGTGTTTTTTTAAAAGATCTGAGAAAATATTCTTTTTTTAATTTAAAAATAGTTGCTATTTCTAAAATTTAATACTACAGTTTAAACAGTATTTCAACTGCTAATCAAGTGAATTAATTCTGGGGTGAATGCAGATGGCACAGCAGATCTACTGTCATGGTTTGTCTTATCCTTTGAAAGAAGAAATATTTCTAAAATACATCAGAAAGCAGCATGTATCTGTGAACATCACTGTACAACTTTGTATCTCTAGTTTGTTATTTCCACATTTACACATGGAGAAAGTGCAGCACAGGAATTTGAAATAACTTCTTGAAGGAGGCAGTCATGAAGAGGTTGCTCTGACACGTGAAAAACCCCAACATTCTGACACAGTGGGATTTCAAGGAACTACACTGAGGGAATGAGTCTTTGTTTTGTATGTAGGTATAGGTTCTTACCGCATCTTCCAGAGGTTTTTTTCTTTTATGCTATTGTTTGCAGTATAGTGTTAATAACTAACATAATACATTTTTTACCCATGTTCTCTCTCACTTGTCAGGAATTGGCACCTGTTTTTGTACTTTTTATAAAGGGTGAAAAAAATTAATATACTTTTGGGAAGTATGTAAATAAACACTGTTCCAAAATACTCATTTTGTGAGAGTTACAGGAAGCATTTAAAATTCCATATATGGAATTGGCTTGCTATGATCTAAAGTCTACAAGGTCCATGACATTGCTAGTACCATTATTTGCATAAAATCATTATCATATTTTTTTTAAAAATGTTTGACTAATTTATTCTTCTTATATAAGGTCACCTAGACAGGTCTGTTGAATTTAATGGCTGTTTCATGATTAAGGGAGAGTAAGAAGTTCTTAATTGAGAAACAGATAAAAAGCAAGCTAATTAACTCCAAATACATTTCTTTAGCAGCATCCAAACAGCCATTTCTAAGATGAACTTGGGTTACTCATCTTTTGAGCTTTTAATCATATTTTTAGATTGCATTTTTACACCATCTGTACTACAAAAATGACTGTAATTTCTGTCACAGTTGGAAGCATCAGTTAATAAATGTTTTCTATTTTGATCTAGGGAGGTGTTTGAATTGAGGGGAAAATTATTCTTAAACTAATCAGCTTAATTTACAGTAGATGGAGGGGGAGAGCGGTGGGAATGGTTTACTCCCATCCCTACCTGGTTTTCTTCCAACTATCACTTTACCCCTTTTTATTTCAATACTGTCCCAAATGAAGCCTTTACCCCAGCCCTCTGATCTTCTGTAAATTGCTGTATTGGGAAACCACTGGCAGCGCACCCATGCTTTGTCACTCTATTTACAAGATAGTTAGCATATCGAATCATCTACTAGAGCTTAGGATCAAGCAGGATCATGGCCACTAATGCAGTAGCATTAGGCACTGATCTGTTGACTATTGCCTTATACAGTCTACATTAATAACTCGTTGGGGTAGGGAATGAACATAATATAGTAAGTTGTGTTATCACTAACCAGTGGCCTGAAAAATTCACTGCTCCAAGATTGGTTTTGGTGAGGAAAATCTTTTACTGTGCGAATGTACGGACTAGAAAAAAACCAATGCAGTCTATGTGCAAAGCATATACAATTTACAGAGAATTTTACGTGTGTATGTGTAATCAGTATTCTAGATATCATAACTAGCTAAGCATTCTTCAGGGTGTTCTAAAATTTAATTTAATTTCTGTGACAGGTTATATGGATTACTAATGGGAAAGTAGTATTAAGATCACTTAAGCATAATATTTTGCTATCCTAGTTTATTCATGCATAGAATGTTGCTAGCAAGCTTCAGTTTTCATTGTATAGATATCACTTTATGCTTTTGCATGTTCTCATTTTATTTACTTATATATATCTAGTATTTCTATTTTCTGCCCAGTTTAGTGGGAAGCTATATGTTTCAGTATAATCTTATTCTGAAGAACTGAGACTTTTCATGTGACGTCCAAAATATTTTGTAGTGGAGACGGTGGAGTTTCTTTGATTAGTAAAAGGTCCACACTTCCACCAGACTTTTTCTGAGGGTTTTTTGCTTTGTCCAAGTTTCTAGTATGTTCATGGTTTACGATCAGGTTAGCTAGTGAATCCTGGAATTACCCTGATCACTTGCCAGACCCTTACTGATATTGGATAAAGCAGTGAATGTAGTGATGCTAGAATAGAAAATGAGATTGAAACAAAAGTAAAAATAAAAAGAAAAAAGGGAGAAGAGAGAGAAGAAACATTGAGAAGCTGTTTGCAATGGTAGATTTTAACTTCAAGGGGTTTTTTTCACATTGCTGGTCAAAGAGCTCTTTCATGTAATAGTAATTATCTTCAAATATAGATAATTCTGAAAATTGTCAGTTATTACATTCTTAATATATATTTATGTTTATTTTACTCTTGCTTGAATGATAAACTGCTCTATTCTTTGGAGCAGAAGTGATAAGGTTTTATTAACGAAGGAAAATAGCCCAAGGTCATCTGCCAAAGCCTATTTTTCATGTTTATAAATAAAAGAATTCGGTGGCCATTAGGTAACTCAGCTACTGTGAAACCATTCAATCATATTTCACAATGATAATTTAAGTCATATGTGTTGCTCAGAACAATATTTCTGGTTTCATTTCTTTTTAATCCTGCAGAACATTTAAGCATCATCTTAAACCTGTGCAAAATGGTATGCGAAGCCCCACTGTAAGGATTCTTGATAGGAGTCAGAACTTTAGGAAAATGTATTTTTTCATATTTGGATCTCTTGTGTACCACATGCATAGAGACCTGACTCTTAAATACTTCTGTTCACATGACTACCAAGAGATGCTTTGCAGGTCACTGATAGTTCATAGGCACTACTTAGAAATGCTAGATTAAACTCAGAAGAAAGTAGAAGAGTTGTAGAATCTGTAACATGAATTTTAAGGCCCTAAAAAATATTTATGCTTCTTCATCCTTTCTGAACTCTAGTGAAGATGAGGCCTTTAAGTAGCAGTGAGGCATGTAAATGTCCTTGGGAATATATTCTTGAGTCCACGTTTTGTTGTTGCTGAACCTTGATGCTGACATTGGGATTTGATGAATAAAAGATACATAAATAAAATATACCACATACTTATATCCATTTCCTATAACAGCTCTTCATTTTCAAGACTGCTTCTTGATTCTTCTAAGCAATCATATTGTTTACTGTTTTCTTTAGGGATGAAGTTGAGCTCCCTACCTCTGTCTGAAAAAGCAGTTGGTTCCAAGAATGCGATATCTGCTGTGGCTACATCTACAGCATTGATTTTTTTGTTGCTACTAAAATCACAGTTCTCAAGTTTCCATATACAGATTTTAGCCATTAAAGTTGTTTTGCTTTAATGGCAATGGCATGTTTCATTTCCTCAGCTGTAATCATGCTTGTATGGATCATTTCCTATTGTTCTGTAGTGAGATTGTGTCATGTCAAAGCATTGAGGTGGAATCTAGAGTATTGCCGATGAATTTCCAGAATAGCCAGCATGGCTGCTGTGCTGCAAAAGTCTGCTGATTTAACAGCATTCGTTTTAATCGCATAAATGTGAGATAATGTTAATTAATGCTGTATTAATGGTGAGAAATCAAGTCTGCAAAAGAAGACATTTCATAAGTGTGTATTTTGTTGCCATATTAAGGAGACTATATCTTCTAATATATATGATATAGTAAATCACATAAGCAACAATCTTCAGAGATTTGAAGAACAGGGGTAATTTTTCCTGAAATAGGTCTGTGTACGTACCTTATGAACATCAGAACTTCACAGAGAACAGTGACCACAGGAATATTTTGGCAGATTTACAGGCTGTAAGATACATGGGTCTGTCATTCCTGTTATGTCGCTGAAACTTCTCAGCGTTCTCAAATTATGATCTGGATTCTTTTAAGCTTCCTGATCTGTACAGTGCCAATTGGTGTAAAATTATGATTTTGTTAGGCATGCACAGAGGTAACTTTTGGTTCCTGAGCTAGTTACCATCCAGCAGGTACACCATTCCCCAAACCTACATAAAAGTGAGTGGATTTTGCTAAGAAAAAATAAAGTGGGTTATACTGGCCAGTTAGTGCATTCAAGGGTGGTTCATAAATCTTGCATGTTTTCAGAGTGCCTTTCTATGACACCAGATTTATGTCATTTTGAGAGATACAAGTTAATTTTTTTAAGACCATATTTAGCAGTAAATCTGCAAAATAAGTACAATTAAGTTAAATCTGTTTAGGAATACCGTAATACTAAATTGGGATGTTAATCACAGGTTTACAGATCAGTCGCAGCAGTTACACACTTGTTAACCTTCCTGAAGATTTAAAAAACCAAAACAAAACAAAAATCTCTGCATAAATTTCTATTGAAGGAATGCAGTAACATTTGTTAGAAGTGCCACACTCTCCGTCCTTCGTAGTCCTAAAAAAATAAGAAAGCTCCATATCCTCACGTCTCAGTTATTGATTTGTCAGTGACACAATAAGCAAAGTGATGTCTCATCACCTTTTCTCCCCTCCATTTTGTATGTGGCAGTTTTAAAAATTATTTTTAAGTAGTGTTGAATGTCTTGTACAGTATGGAATTAATGGGCAAATTTGTAAATTTCACTGCTGACGGCTTGTTGGTTGGTTTGGAGTGGATTGGGGTTTTTTTTTCCAAACATGTTTCAGGCCAGTGCTTCTGTCACTTAAATAATGAGCATGTGACTGACAGGATACTATTTGGGAAGTGATGTGCAGTCTCAGAGTAATATGACATTTTATGAGAGCTTGACTGTTTTCATTACTTGGATTTATACTTTTATTTCTGTGTGCTGAGGAATAAGTGAGGAAGGCAGCTGTGGGAAATAGAAAAGCTGTCAGGGTGAAGTTGATAGGACAACCTTGAAATTACGCCATTGTGTCTAATAAGGCAATATGGCTGATATCTTTAAACCCTTTAAGTACAAAAATCTGATAGAGCAGCTTGGATCATTGTTTCAAGCTAAGTGATTTGGTAGGGTTTGTAATAGTTTCATCTGAGATATTCAGGAAAACTTGAAACAGAATTTTAAGAATCTTATTGCTAAATTGCACATTCTGGTCATTTTTGTTAATTCATCCTTAGAGTTATTTTATTACTAGAGACAGTGGGAGATAGAACTTCTAAGGGGTTTTGGACAGTTTTTTAACCACAGCAGCAATTTAACGGAAGATCTAGGTTTTAATGTAAATATTTTGAAGCAGTCCATTGTGCTTCTAATGCGCTTTAAGAATTGAAGCACCCATGTGCCTTTCAGTTGTTCCTGTCTCTGATTCCCCTCCCTGGTTCTGGAAGAGACCCTTCTGTGTGAAAACTTCAAAGGCTCAGATGCCAGAGGTTTGCAATCTTGGTTCCTCTGCTAAACTGACAGCTTGGTAGTTGGGCACCATCCACTTATTGAGCAGTCTTCATAGTCTGTCAAGTAAAAACTAGGAATGATCATAAAATACATGATTTCTCACTGTAAATGCACTATCATCTTAGGAGGAAATTTTCCTCCAGAGTCTAAAGCTGTCTATGAAGGCTTTGCTTGGCTGCAGTTGGTAAAACTCTATTGCCTCAGTTCAGTGAAAGCAGACAGGAGCAGTCCTTGGCACCTTTGGGCATCCCAACCAAAGGCCTCAGTTCAAACATGTATCCCAGTGCTTTAGTACAAATGCTTGATAATTGCACCTCTGAAGCACTCAGTGCAAGTTTCAGGGTGGTTTTCTGACAGCTAGGGAAAAATTAGATTGTCATTAGGTAGCTACAACTCTGGAAGGCTTGTGTGATTTCAGCAAGGAGGTAAATGGTGATATAAATTAAATTAAACACATGCATAAGCAATTAAATCATAATAAGCAGTTCCTGGTGATTTATCTTACTGTGAAGGGGGAAAATGCACAACTGCATTGATGTAGCATTAAGGAGTTTGGGAAAGAAAAGCCATGCTTGTACAAGAAATAGAATGTTTGAGACAAGTGCTTTTTTTTTTTTTTTTTAATTAGAATTTACTATAACAGTACAAATTGCAGTGCTTTATTAGCAGCAAATATCTTCTGACTAGTAAGACCTAAACTTAAAATAAACCTTACCATTGCAATTACAGCAAGACTGATCAGCGACTATTAATCTGGTAGTAAGATAAATGTGGTGTCCTTACTAACACAAAGAGCATACAAATCTCTTCCAATGCTTTCAAAACTGATTACATTTTTGGTGAAAGTATGCACAAGCAGACATTTTAGCAGAAAACAGTGGATTATACTTAATAAAAATTAAAAATAAAAAGCACAGCCTTGTGCTTAACAAAAAGTAATGTTTTCTGTACTTTTAATTTTAAAAACTATAGAGTAAAACAGAAATCTACTCACAGAAAATCAACTAAAAATACATTATTCTTGGTGAAAGCAAACTTTATTTGTTTATAATTTATGGAGAAAGACATCTTGTGAAGAAAGTTTTTTCCATCTTCCTTGTCCATCAGGGCAGACAATGAAGTAATTGGGTAGTGCTCTCTTCCTCCAGAATTTACAGTAGTAGTAAGGAGACCCCAAAAACTGTTGTGGCCAAACTCAGATGAAACCTTTTCCCTTTCCAAAAAGTATGTAGGTTGGTGGAACAAGGTCTGCTAAAGCTTCCCTTGGCAGTTGCAGTGGGAGAATGGCAAAGGTGAATCTTGTATGATAAATCAGTCTCAACTTGTAATTAGATGGTTCACATTATACTCACTTCCATCCATTCACCAGCCAATGTATCATCCAATTTTCTCAAAGCTGTAATCTGTAGCAGATTGGTCCTCTCCTCCATAGCACTGTTGAATACAATATTCTGGCAAAAGATACCAGATGCAGCAAGCAGGATAAGCAGACAAAAATTGTTTGTGTTATGGTGGCTAACAGTAGATCTAGATCTAGCAGGGAACTGTGGGAGGATATTTTTGTTTGCTTTGCTATGGTTAACTCCCATCTTATCATACAGCTGTACCAAGTGCTTATAGTACAAAATTGGGTGAATACTCCCTCTGAGTGAAAATGAAATAAATTTAAAAGAAATTTTAATTGCTCACAAGCTGCTTTTATCATGGAGTTACAGCCATTCCAGATTTATTCAGAGATCAAAGAGCAGTGTAAACCTCTTAGCAAGATATATCTCCCATTCTCATCTGAGTCTATTGTGGGACACTTCAGGTGCCAGCATAGCTAATGTCTCACTGGATGTGAAAAAGCGCATCATGATCTTAGGAAAAACGATTTATGTGAAGCTGGCAGGTTAATCAAAGGAGAGCAACAAGTAATTACAATAACAGTAGTTACAAATCCAGTGAAAGAGAAATGGTTAAAGTAAGGGTCATGCCAGCATGTGTGTAGTATTGATAGGGATAATAATTGGCCAGGCATTTGTATCCTGCATGTATGATGTGATGGCATTTCTCTGTTCAGACCCTTGTATATCACAAATAAATTTTGAATGTGGTATCTGATCACATCAAGGGATTTCTTAGGCTTTGGCGGACAGAACCCTATTATTTCAGTCTAAATTGGAAGAGAAAAAGTAGAACATATTGAAGTACTGATACCTAATTAGCAGATAAACATCTCACCTCTATAGTTGTCTGTAGAGGAAAGACCTGATTGATAGCAGCTATTAACACTTCCATGACTTGAAGATGAGTGCTTGGAAAGCTTGTCTTTTTCCTAATGTGTCATTTGGTCCACTTTCACCCACATTATGCCTTGTTTATGTCTTCTAATAGAGTAACTCTCACAGCTCAGTTCTGTTTATTAGCTGAGTATTTTTGCAGTGGTGTTTCCCTGGAAGAGAAGAAACAAAAGAATGACTTTGGGAGAAAGAAGAAAACAAAATTATATAGATAGGGGTGTACAGAAAGCTCCTGGAATAGCAGAGCTTTTGGCAGAGAATGGATTAGAAGATTTCAACATGCAAAGGTAAAAGCAGATTACGTGTGATCTCTGGTAAGGAGGAGTAACAGAAATAATATCCTAAAATGAAGGCCTGGGAATGGTACCAAGACATCTTGTAGGAAAAAATACCAAATGCAAGGAACTTCTCATATGTACAATGAATTTGGCCAAGACAAACATTGCTTTTCTCTTTCTATTCCTCTTCTTCCGTACATCTATATAAACATCATATATAAACACAAACAGATTTCTTACAAAAAGTATGTCACCAATCTTTTATCATGCCTTGAATTAATTGCTCAGAAATACTCAGGTTGCGCAACTTTCTGGTCGCTTCTTATTAGAATTTGCTTCTTCAGGGCTGGACGATATTTTGATCTAACAAGCACATGGACATTGTAAAGGTTCCAAATGCCAGACTCTTTATGCAAGTAGTGTACAAGCCTAGACAAAGTAATAAATGGCTGTCTGCATTTCACAGCTTCATTTTCTTTACCACACTTCGGTGAAGAATCACACTGAACTCGGAGTTTCTTCTGCTTATTCATTGTTCTTCCTTTCATGAAGTATGTCCTTATCTCGTCCAGTTTTACCCAGTTGCTTTGTATTTCATCCTGCAGTTAGGCTAGACACCTTTGCCAAGAAAGTCTCTTGGGCCCCTTGAGGTATAGGAGCTGTATGCTGTAGCACGTAGGCTTTTTTCTGCTTTTAAGTATAGTTCAATACCACAGACTTCCTCCTCTTCAGGCTAGCTTGGCTGGCCAGCTTTTCCAACTTCTCACTGTTTCACCAAGCTTCTACTTGAATAGGTAGCCTTCAGCGTTTTGTGAGTCTCCATTTTATGCGTGATGTGTTAAAAAAGCCCTGAGACGAGACCACATGCCTGACTCAGGTGTTCACTGATGCAGCAAATTCATCTCCTCTGCTGGGTTCTGTACATTGTACAAAATCTTATTTCCTGAATCAGCAAGACCAAGTTCATTGTTGCCTGACAACTTTTAATTCTACTCCCTTGTACATTTGAATTATGATACTACCTTTTGATTACATGATCGCATGCTATTATATGTACTGCATATGATACACAGTACTCATTAAACAAGGAATTGGTCCATTAGTTTTTTATCATCTTAGTTCAGCATGTGGTCTCCTACCTGTTTCTCATGAACATCAGCCAAATCTGCATTCACAGGTTTTTCACAGCTGCTTCTGAAGTAGTGGCAAAGCACTGCTCTAAAGCCAGGGATCCGGAAGAACAGGGAACTAATGACCAAAGCTTACAGAAATGCCTTAGCTTATGGCCTCAGAGCAGGAATACGCTTTTATAGGTGTCCAGAGCCTGCATTTTCAGATCTACTTGCATATGTATATGGAGTAGTATTTTATAAATTGAAAGATAATGTAAAGAACTTTAGTCCTGAATGAGTACTTAAAAAAAAGTGCATAAATGATATTACGTCCTTACAGAAATAAAAGTAAGTCACAATGGCATTTGTCAGGGTATTAGTCATTCAGAAAGGAGAAAACTTTTGTCTGCTGAGTAGGCAGAATATGAGGTGGTTGTTAGTCATCTGTTAAACCTTAGTGATATCTAAATAAGGTCTTTAATATCTACTGAATAAAAATCTTAATGACACTCAGCACCTTTTTCCTCTGCTGCTGCTGTATTTACTTAGGGAAGGTAAAGTTCAGCAGAAATTCCTAAATCACACTCATTTTAATTCAGTCCTGAAGTATTGTTCATGATGTGGACTAGGTAACTTGTGAATATTTGATTTTTGTCTCCCCAGTATAATGAAGCAATGTTAGGTAGTCAAGCGGTCTCTATCAATGTTGTGTTTCTGGGGGAAGGTGTGTGAGGTGAGTACTGTGTGATTTAAGAAGTGAGGTAATAAAAGTGAATTTCCTTTAACTTCTTTGTGTCCAGGTACTCTTTGTCTAAAACAATCATTAAAGAGGCTTTTGGTATTTTTTTAAGAATATTTACTTCTTAAGAAAGCTCTAAAATGTTTTTCAAGTCTTGGGTTTGAATGCACTGTATAAATCTTGCAGGTTGGCATTGGACTGTTGAAGTAGTAAGAGTATTTGATCTCTGAGAGGGTAATGTAGCCATGTTGCTTATCTCATAATCCATTTTATATATATACTGCCTGAAGTATACGTGGAGGTTGTACTTTGTTTATTTTCAGCTATTTAAAAAAACAGCGAGAGAGACCTTAAAAATAGTTGACCATTTTGCAAAATTACACTAAAACTTTTTATTTGCAAACAGTTACTGAGAGGGAGATACGGGAATGTGTATGTCCCATATAGAAAGGAGATCCTGTTCTTCTCCTTCAGTAATTTGTATGCAGGGACATGGCCTTAGCTAGAATATTCATCTTATGAGTAATTTCTCCATCCCTGGAAATTTTGAACTGAGTTGATGAAAGAAGTATCTCTAGAAAATTATTCTTCTTGTGTTGACAACATCTCAAGACATTCCCGACAAATGAAGTGCAAAATTTATTTTCAAATAATATTCTGCTCAGAGTGCTCTGAAATATTTTATTTTTCTTATGATACTGGCTTTGACCTTAAATCAAGTGCTGAAATTTGAAAATTCTGGCAAACTTCTTCAGCAACAAGCTTTTTGGAGAAGAACTGCAACTAGTAGTTGCAGGGCATATTCGTTATTGATACATTTTGGAAAACACATTGCCAGTGAATTTATGATACTGTGCTTGTGCTGTCAAGAAGTTCTAATGTTTATTGCCAACATACTTAGCAGTCAGAAAGCTAGGAGTCTGTCCATTCTGACACCGTTCGAGGTGTAATTCTTGTGTGTTTTGATTTTATCAATTTCCCACTTTCAAGATGTAGGCAAGTCTTTATCTGGCATGATTTCTAGTGAAAGCCAACATATTAATGATGATGTTCTGCAGACAGAGCTGTTTCTGGTGACTGTAATTCTAGGTGGTTGTAATGTGGCAGAGAAATTTTAAATCACTGTATTTACCTGGTCTGGTGAAACTTCCTACAAGGATTTGATGTGTTCCAAGTTTGGCCATTTAGGCAACAACTGTCAGTTATATTTCCCTGAATTCACTGAAGTGAATGTGGTCTGGCTCGTTTCTTGTCCTGAAATTCTTATGCGGTATGACAATATAGGTTAAATGTTTGGTATGTTTATTTAAAGGATAGCTGTCATTTTAGGGAGCGATAGCATTTGTTTTGCACTGCATGTTTTTCATTTTCTCTTAAAATACGTGAAGAACCTTTGAGATTAAACTCACAACATGAAATAAGTATTATTAAAATTAGAATGTTAAACCAGAAGGAAACCATCTTTAAAAGTCTGTATCACAAGATAAAATTCAAACATCAGTAAATATTTTAGATACCAACTGCTGCATACAAAGGCCAGTCTAGGTATTCAGTAAGATGATTCTTGCCTCTTGGGTATTTATTTGCAGGAGTGTAGACAATGCTGTCAGATTTACAAAAAGCATTTTTTCACCTCTAAAACTACCTCTGATGCTCACTATGGTTTTAAGTATGCTGTAAATCTGGGGCTCACATTTTTTTCTGTCATTGGGATCACAGAGGGACAGTTTACCTGCATTGTTTACCCACAGCTTCCCTGCATGCGGAATATCATTAAATAACTACTTAGAAAGGAGAGACTGGACCCAACAGGCATGGGTTAACGAATTGTTATTTATGGAAAGTAATCCGGCAGCACGGTTGTCTTGTGAATTTGCCTATGTGCTAATAAAAGGAGCCAATTTCCAGAGCATTCGTGAGTGGAGATATGCTAAATGACACAATGATGTGTGCAGCTGGGGCTTTACACAGACTTAAAAACGTATACAGAAGAAGCTACTTTTGTAAATCTGATTACTGGAATACAACAGAAAGAGAAGATGTTTTCATGTAAGTTTGCTAGTTTTTATTTGGTTTGAATTGTTTTGTTTTGTTTAGCAGTGGCAGTGCAACAATGTAACATAAAATGATTAAACATTGATTAGAAACATTGATTGTTCCAGTCTGCAGAGCATACAACCTGCACATGAATCCTCTTAAAAACTGATGACTGGGAAAAGGTTGGTCTTTTTTTTAAAAAAAAAAAAAAAAAGCAGGTGGATTATTTCTTCTGCATTCACATAGAGGTTCCTTTTTCTTGGTTTTACACAACCACGCTCTATTCAATGAAGTAATTGCTGTCCCCTTATCTCACATCCCAAGCTGAGTTCAGCATCTGGAAAAGCTTAAGAACTCAATGCATCAAATTATCTTGCTCAAACTGTTGTTTATTGCGGGCCATTTTGTCCTGTCATCTCCATGACAGAATGTCAAAGCTTTTCTTTCTGTTGCCCTCAGCTTCCAGCATCTGCAGGGATCTGATATGCTACCTCTGCATTACACAGGGGGAAACCTTCAAACAGTCGTGATTAAGGCAGCAAACCAGACAACTGCCAGCATTGGTAACTTCTGGTACTGCATTGCAGTGGTGCTTCTGTTAGAGCTCAGATTTCACCCTTCTCCGTCAGCCATTTTGGTGGGTTTCCTAAACCTTCTGGATTTCCATGTGACAGGCTGTTCCTGCCCATCTTTTCTATTTTACTAAAATGCTCCAAAGTTTGATGGTATGAAACTTTATGGCTTTGCTAGGCGTGTACCAATATTACTTCCTCTCTCTCCACTTACAGGTTTACGTAGTGCTTTGCCCTAGATGACATAAACTTTTTTGCACGTGTTAACAAAGCTACAGAGAATCTTGGGGGGGGGAGGGGGGAAATCCTGTCATGGGATTCTCAATTCTAAAGTGTTCAGTTTTACTGTATTGCCCCATTCTACCTTTATCATTTTTTTCAGTGATATTAATTGGAATGTCTGTTCAGTCATCTAGTCTTCTACTTCAAGGTGAGACCCAGCAGTGGAAATCCAGAGTGTTGCAGTTTCTCTGTTGTTGTAGCTTTAACCTAATGAAAAATACTATGTGTCCGTGCATTTTAAAAAAAAAAAAAAAAAAAACACAACAAAAAAACAACATTTCTACAGAATTGATCAATATGCACATGTCCAGTTTTAGCAGTATAGCCCTCTCTGTGTATAGGTCTTCTGCTATAAAAATATCCTGAAATGTGAAGATGCAAACGCCTTCAAGCATCTTCTATGATAATAGATCACTAAATCATCTTCAGACGTTCTGACTCCGACTCAGCCTCCCTCCACTGGCCATATGGGGAGCTTACATCCTGAATGTTGGCACTTCACAGCACTGCTTGTGCCTTCAATAAGTGTTATATTGCTCTGCATCCCTGCCCAACAACTTGTCTGTGTGACATACTGTCATATGTTGAGTCTCAGAAAGGCATTTAATGAGTGACTTGTTTATCTTCTCTAGACTCCAGTAATCTGTGGCTTGAGGGATTTACCAAGGTGTTCTTGGTTATGCGAATGGGACAGCGTGGCTGAATTTGAAGTTTCTGTATACCACTCATACAGATATGACCGTGTTGTATGTAGATAAGTATAAACAGAATTTGAATGGAACCAGAGCTTGTTAGCAAGCGTTTCAGATAATTCCTTTGCATAAAAATAACTATGAACTGATAATAATGAGTTTATTCTTCAGAATAGATTGATTTAGAAATATGCCATGTAGTTCTTACTAACATTGTTAAAGGGACTCTTCCTAAGAGTGATATTTGTAACACACCCTACTGTACTGTAGTTATTTACTTGGAGTAGTAATGTAAAATTACATTTGGAAGCTAAGTTGTAAAGAATAACCTTAAAATTTCTCTGACAGTATATAGTATAACTGTAGGGTCTGATTTGCAAAGGTACTGAGCTTATGTGCTCACCACAGAGCTTAACAGAGTTTAGCATTAGAGGTTCTCTTATGAAATCCTGAGTGGTTATTCCACTAGTGTAGTGGTTTCAGAGATGACAAAGATATGCTTCTTTCTTTCTTTGGCATTTGTACAACTTCTCAGACATCTTCAGTATGGAAAATGTGTTATAGAAATTAATTCAACAAATGTAATGTTTTGTTTATTAATTCTAAGGCTCCATAAAATTAAATAATTGGATGTAGAACACAGAGGAAGATGACATTTCACGGTTAAATGTCTCTAAAAAATAGCTAGGTAAATTTGGCATATACTAAGTTCTTTTTCTTTCTACATTCACTAAAATTAAACTTTTCCTATGGTGTGAAAATTTGGGGTGGTATCAAATAACAGCAGACAAAAAGGATGAGTGATTAGCGTGTTACCTTTTGATATTCAGAAATATTTGATATTCTGAATAAGGATTTCATTGTTTGCATCTCTGAGTAGAGAATGCTGAGCTAGAAATTGTTTCCTGCCAAGGTTTCTATGATAAGATTTGCTTTTGGTGCTTTTTTATCTATTAAGGAACCTTAGCAAAGAAGCCAGTTCCAAAAGTTAGCCAGAACATAGCACACTAGCAACACAAAAAATACTTTCCAGCATATAAACCAAGCAAAAAATAAACAATGTAATTCATGACATACCATGTGAAGAACACCAGGAGCTTAGGTGTCCCATAGCATATGCTCTTCTCCTTGAACTGAAGGAATTCGTATATGGAGTAGAAATTCCACCTAAAGTCCACTTTGTCACTGATTGTTGCCTGATGTGTGAACAGAGCAGCCAATGCATCAGGCGCCGTGTTTATGAACTACATGTGTTCTTGCAGATGTTCAGTTGCTACATCTGACTCATTATTTGGGTTTAAATTATTGCATGGAGAAGAAATATTCGGGGAGGGGGCAGGGGGAGAAGCCCACTAACACGTGTGTGCAGGTTTTTTGTAAAAATCCACTGTGTTGGAAGAGGTAATGGGTATTTCATCTTTGCTGTTCAGTCTAAGGAATCAACTCTGTTCTTGTTTTAAGGGGACTGAATCTGCATAGCATGCAGGATAGGGAGTAGGGCCCTGGGTAATGTTCAGTACACAAAAACCTGATGCACCTGTTTTCCTCTTTTGGGCTTTCTACAACATGGTGATCATTAAAGGATAATGTGCTTTTTCTGGCTTTTTTGTTTGATGTCTTAGTGGGGTTTTTTTGCTCACTGGAGATTACATACGGTATGTGAAGAGAGATTGGTCTTCCAGGACCATATCATAAATAAATGGAAATAATGAAGAATTATGCATTTGGAGTGGGATTTAGAGTGCATGTCTGTGTGTGCATGTCTGTACAAATGTGTAAGGCAGATCAAATTGAAGTTGTGGCTGATCCGTTGTACACACACACACACACGTGTCTTAACTCAGAGAAAACGGTAGCTGAAAACAAAAAGATTTTGCATTTGTAAAAATAGTTATGTATAAAACTGGCATTTTAAAAAGGCAATTCTGACGCTACGTTCTATGTATCTTAATTAGATCGTGTAACATATCACCTAGAAGAATTTTTTTGAACTTCAGTAAATCTCTTAAAGACTGCATTTGTTGTCATCGTATAGCGAAAGGTGCATTTAGAGGAAGAAAAAATCTTAACTTAAGGGTTGGAGGAAATAATCTTTTCATTTAAAAGCAAAACCAAATATGAAACCCCTTTTTTGCTAGTTGAACACATGAATGCAAATGTCTACCCTGCCTACAAGGCTTCCAATAAGAGAGACAGGAATAATTTGTGCAGATTATTTTATGATTTTTTTTTTTTTTGAAGTATTTTTGATGGTGGCTTGCTTCACTCTTTATGTTATCGGACTGTGTCAGGTCCCGGCAGTCATGCTTTTTGGTTAGTTAGGTTACAATCAAAATAGGTAGTAGGTGTTTTCTGTTGAATGATGAAGGGCAACCTAGTGATTATTAAGAAAAGTCTGTGGTATATTGAGCACTGCTGAAAGGTAGCATGATAAATAGCATCTGGCTGACAAGAGAAACCTCAAATTATTTTATGTGGTTTATGCCAGTATGTCAGTTTTCCACATACTGAGTGATAATTTAGAAAGGGAAAAGAGCAATTCACATATATACATAAACGTTGAATCTAATCCAGGATATCACGTTACTCTGCACAGCCATGTGCTATGTATATAAACTATTAGTAGTAAGTAATTTCCATCAATATTATCTGTGAAGTATCCAGTTGCCTTGCAGACTCTAGCAAATTAAATTGTTGTGAGGATGACTCTATGTCTTTGTTGAAAGTATCTGTTTGTTTTAATTGATAAAGGCTACTCTGGCATTCTGGATATGCTCGGCATGGTCTTCTGATAAACAAATTCTGTTCATTTCGGTTGTGCTATTTCTGATATCTGAGCCTGAGGAGGTACATTCTTCACAGACCTAATTCCTTGGGAGAATGACAGGGGTTCATCAAACTTTGATCTCCCAAGGTTTCAAGCAGTTTGAAACCTGCTGGGTTCTATTAAAGGCAGAGGGGTCAGATCAATCCAGCAAAATACATGTTGACTTGGAAGAGAGGTTATCAACTCTGGTTAGATTTTTAAGGTTAAAGATGAGGGTGAACTGTGACCATAAACTGACAGGGATGTGTCTTCTTTAGACACAACCTGAATTGAAATGTGCAGATCTGGATCAAGAAATATCGGAAGATTTATGTTGGGCTAGTTGTTATAGCTAAATGATCTTTGCATTCAGATAGTCTCCCTGAATTTATATATAGGCTTGATTATTAAGAAATGTAATTAAGAGAGAAATCAAGCACTTCTAATAATTTTTTTGTTGTTGTTACCATGTCCCTTTTTCTACTCCAAAGTGGGTTTTTTTTCCAGTGCCTTCAAAGTAAATAGATTTTTAGTACAATTTCAGCTGCGTATCAGATATTCTAAAAATGTTTTTGGTCATTGTAGCTTGAGCTTAAATAGACTAAAATGACTGATATTAAAAGATAGGAGAGAACATCTTTGTTTATCTTCGAAAGGCTTGTTGGACACAGGTTTTGGGTAGTGAGACTCAGAAATGGTACAGTATTTAGGGATGGCAAACTATTGCATGATTGTTAGGTACTTTCATCACAGAGCAAATGTCTTTTGATGCAGAGGTTGCCTGTGCTTGGCACACCTGTGGAGTCAAAAGCTTGGGAGGCTGTATCTGGACTTTCTTTCTTTAATATTTAAGGTATTTGTTCTCAGCCTATGTCTCATCTTTTCCATTTGTAAAATGAGAAAAATGGCAACATAGTATTGATACTTGCTAGTGCTAAGGCCTTTTTAGAGATTTGAATTGCAAGCAGGCAGAAGTTCCAAAGTATTCCTTTGTTTATTTGTTATCTGGGCTAGAGGACAGTTTGTGAATGCAGAGTTAGCAAGAATAGACACAGCCAATCCAAGAATGGCTGCCAGTCTTTTGCCCAGTAAAGATTACTGCTAGCTACTCCCTAAAGTATACAAATGTATATATGGGGAATACAGCTAGATTGTCAGCTGGGACAGAATACTTTGTGTTCAAGGTGACTCTTGCGCATTTTTCCAGTGATGTTTCAGTGAATCTGAAGTTCAATTCTAGCTGCTAGAGAACTTGAACCTTTCATTGTCTGAGTGCTGACTAATGTCAGAAAGGAAGAGAATACTAAACTGGATCTTTCCTTTACTCCCAAAATCCAGAAAGTTGATTTTTGCAGCTGCAGATGAGCAAATTAGCATTAGAAATGCCAGAATATGTATTTCTTCCACTGCTTCTCATATTATAATCTGAGCATCTGAATGAATATATGATCTAAAAGTTGGAATAGTTCAGTTGATTGACATCTTATAAAGCTTCTGTCATCCAACAGTATATTCATAGAACATCGAAGAATATGAACCACTACTGCCTAAAAAAACTGTATGTGGAATGATAACTCAAACTCAGAACAACCCTCATTTATGATTATTCCGTGAAAGATATGGTTAAAAGAGAAGCATTGATATTAAGGGATTAGTCATTGCAGATGAACACATGCCACTGACTTTCTATCTCATTGGTGCATTATGCTTGCCAACCTTCCTCCTATATTTAAGGTGAAAAAGATACTGTTTACTATTTTTACATAAGAGCATCAGTTTTTTAGCATTTTCTACTCCACATAAATTGTGAAGCTAAGCAAGAGAGGTCAAAATGTGTTGGGATTAAGCATCCATTTCTCACCAAAATGAACTTCTGAGAAATGTGCTTGGTGTATTTGATTCTTTTTAATATAAACCCTTGAAGTCAAGTTAAGGGTGATAAAAATTAGTGCTACGTAAAATTGTTTTGGCCGGTTTTCTTTCGGACAGAATTCCGAGGCCTTTTTCTGATCACTTGAGGGATGCCAGACACCATACAGATAAGATAACAAACTGGTATTTTCTGCAAAATTCACTTCATTATTACACAAACCCAAATGGTGATGAAAACAATTTCATCTAGTGTTCTTTAAGTTTGATAAAGAAAAGTTACTTTTATTTTTTAAAAAATAAAACTAAAACAAGACTAGCAGACTACTAATAAAGCGGTAAGATCCAAAGGTGCTGTGCAGCCTCATTACTTCTCATTATTCTTTTTCCCTTGTCTTTGTCAGTCTTGTGATCTCCCCTCTTTGCTTGTCATCTCCATATTTCCAGTGTTAATTGTTCTTCTCAGAATTCCAAAATTTTTCTTTAATTTTGTATCTAGAAGGGAAAGCATTAGCTCTGGTCCCGTGACCACAAAGCAGAACATTGCTCAGTCGTGATTGTCCATTCTTCTGCGCGTTGTGTTCTTTTCAATACAGGCAAAATAAGCCCTAGAAAATTGTAGATATTTCTATTTTAGTGTAGGTTTAATGTAGCAAAACTTTCAAAAAGAGAGGTGGGGGAGTGAGATAGTGTTAGTAGTTTTGGTTTTGAGAGTTAAGAAAATACAACTCTCTTTTTCCAGGGCCCTGAAGGAATGTTTAGGCTCAAGGGCTCAGTGCCATATTCATGATATAAATGCTATGCGTATTTATTCTGAAATAATGTAGGCCTGTGCTATTTTCCACTACTGTATCATGTTACAAATTCATGTCCAGTTCTGGTCTCCCAACAACCTTTTTTAGCATTGTTGCTTTCCAAGTTTCCCAGAGAGCATGTGTGTTTCAGATTACATTTTTCCAAATAGATTAGTTGACATTTTCAAAATCGGGATCTTGTTTTTCTCTACATAGTACAATTTGTTTTCTCTTACTAGTTTTTGCATATCCCCTCCATTTTAATTTCCTCCGTGAATTTCAGTACTATATTACTTAGTCCCTTTTCCAGATCATGTATGAATATATTAAATAAAGATGGATGTGTAACTGATAGCTAAAGTTTTCCATCTCATGCTTCCAACAAACCTGAGATATTGCAGCTTGTCTCTTATAAACAATTCTCCTTCCATTACCAGGACATGCCAATATTCCTGTCAAGGATAATGATTCAAGGATAATTTACACAATATTGTATAAAGTGCTTTATCAACAAGTATTTATTATACTTATGACTTTTCTCTTACTCCCTAATTTGATAGCTGTTAGAAAACAAACAAACAAAACAAAAAACCCCCCAAACCAAACAGGAAAACAAACACACCCACTATTCCCCTCTCTCCCACATCCCACTCCTTAGTCAAAAGAAAACAATTGGCCGTTAAACTTTCTTTTCTTAATTGAGCATGCTCACTTTTTTAAGACATGAGTTCTGATAATATGAATTCCACCAAATCCCTGTGGTTAGGGTTATCTGTTAAGTAGCCACTTGTGATAGTCAACTGCCATCTAAAGATCTGCATTAGTGACAAGGGATAGAAAATTCCTTGGGGACTGCTGCACTGGGGTTTCAATGACCTTTGGATCTTCTTTCAGCTATTTTAAGAGAAAAGTTTGGTTTAGAGGAAACTCTTTGGTAGGAGCAGCTTGCTTTTCTTTTGAAAACTGCTACCAAGATTTCTCTCTTCCAAGATGTTTTAGGATCTGATAATTTTTTTAGGTGGATTATTAGGTAGAAACCAAGAAGTATTCATTTTCTAATATGCTAATCACTCCATGATTGTGACTAGATATTTAATTGTGAATTTTTTACATGTTGTGATCTTTCAAGTACTCCTTGCAGGGCACTTTTCTCTAGAAAGTCTCCATTATTCCTAGCAGTTCAGTCTTTTTATAATTTTTCTTACCTGTTTTTAAATGTCTAGCTGTGGAGGATTTCAGTGTTCACCTGAGCATTGAGATGCTAACAAAATGTTTGGCTGCTTTTGATCCCTGTACTCTGGAGGCAGTATCTATTTATAAGAAGCAGTGGACACAAATGAATTTATCTTACTGTCCTTTAAACAGAAGAGAACTTCTAAACAGATGTCTTCTAAACTCGTTCTTGCCACACATATGACTTTTCAGTAGAAAGGTTTTTTTCAATTATTTTTTTTTCCAGCAATTATATATTCATTTTGAGTCTGCAGTGGAGGTTGGCCAAGGCAAGTACATTTATATTACATTATCTATAGAGACCATAATCTCTCTGTATGCTCAGCGGTCTCATTACTTCTGAACACGTGCTTCAAAATAACTGTGTTTTCTCATACTGGTCCGTTCTTGTATGCAACTCTGAAGGGTATCTGAAACAGCATGTATTCTATTTGCAATTTTATGAATTTCATTTTGTGTACCTAATTTATCCGGCAAGTTTCTTAACACTGCTACTAGGATATAGATAGCAAATACCAGACTGTAGCAAAGTCAGTGAGGGATGCCTTATCATCTGTCTCTCCAGGAAAATTCAGGGATAATTCATGAGTTCTGAACTGAGCCCTTGGCCAATGACTCATTTTTGTTCTATTACTCTGAAGAGTCAAATTTACATCCCAAATGAGCACACCTACAGATTTTATTATCTTTAAAAATCTGTAGCAGGCTTGCTGACTACAGCTTAAGTCTCTTCATAGTGAATAGTTAGGCATAATCTTTTTAAATTACCAAAATTATTAATTACTTTGAAAGATTTCTTTTAGCAAAAGTAGATAGCTACTATGCCATATGACTGTACTTGCAATAATCAGCTCCCACAGGTCAATTAAATGCTTGAGGGTTTAGTCAGCAAGCAGACACCCATCACTGCTGCATGTACTTAGATGGAATGGAAGTTATTGCTTAATTATTCCATTTAAGACTGGATGGAAAAGGGGTCATTACGGGTTTAAAGCTTTACTTTTGATTTATATAGCTTGGAATTATACTTACAAAGACAAGAGCTTTTCTCTTTGCATAAATTAATTTAAAATCATAGACTTTTGAGTGCTCTTCAGAAAGTAAATGGGATTCTGATTAATTTTAGTTCTGCAATTGCAGGACTTAGTAATGAACGAAATGTAGACTGAAATCATGAGGAAGTTGAAGAGATCTTTTGAAATATGTGTGAAAATGTCAGATGGATCTGCTGAACATGTGTTTCTTTCATATGATGCAACCAAATGTTTAGGTTTCCAGCCTATATAATAAATTCTGTGCAGTGCCTCCCTCAGCCTTCTGTGGCATGTGTTCAAGGTGTAAAATCCATTATTCTGAAAGCTTTAAGTTGTCAGTGGAATTCTAGGAAAGCAGGGAAATATGTGGTATTACATTTTGTAAAGAAGCAATCTGTCTACTTTCAAGTGTCACATTTTTGTGTCTGATTTATTGCCATTGCATCCATATGTACAGCTTATGTGCAGCTCCGGGACACTTGCACTGAGAAATCTTACGGTCTTCAAATCAAATAATTGTATAGAATGTCCTTCTCTTTTTGAAGAGATTCCTTCTGAGTAAACTCATGATCATGAATATTTATTATGTAGTTGGAATGTCAGGTGTATGCAGTGTAAAATATTGACAGATGTAACAGTCTTCCTACTCCAATCTTAGTATTTCCTAGTGAGAATTTTGTACTCGCTGTCCATTTTCCCTTGTGTATCATACACCTTCTTTACAAAAAATATGATCTTTAAAGACAGATCTTTCAGAAAGAAATTTTTAGGAATGTGTGTACTTTTTCATCTGTATCATAAAATTAAAAATAATTTAAATCATGGTTCTTTACTATTTACTGAGATTCTCTTCAGAATATATTGAAGTTCTGAATATTGAGTATGTCTTTCTATTTTTCTTTTCAAATTATTTATTTAAACCGATCATTTATTTTTAACTGCCTCAATAAAATACACAAGAAATAGAAATCAGTTTCAAACAGTGAGATGAGTGAAAATAAGTAGGTGCTGTTTTGATCTTGATTCAGACTGGTTTTGTGAAAACATTGGCTATTGTCACTTGAGATATCATATCCCATCTTATCCTAAATGACAAAAAAAGTTATTGAAACTTAAACAGCTAATGTGAACTCAGTTTTACTGTGGTCTGCTGTTTCAGTAACACACAGAAGAACAGTAATACTGTACAAGAATTTAATTTAACAGTGAACTCAGAGATAATTAGTGACTTTTAGTGGGGATCTTTTGAGTGCTCAGTTGAAGCAGTCAGAAATGCAATGCAGTGTCACTGTAACCAGGAACTGTTGAGGAGCACATAGTGTCACCTGGTCAACTACATACTTGCACTCTCCAGGTTACACTCAGGACTGGCTTTGTTTGTCTGTAATTTACGCTGCTGCTCTTATATATAAAACTGGACTGGATGGATGAGCTGCAGCAACATTTCAGAATGCTGTGCCAAAGCAGGAGACAGAGCAGTTTGTGAAAAGAACAACCTGTGGAAGAAGAGCTAAAGTCAAGGGGACTAAGTGGAAGTCTGCAAAGATCAGAGACCTGTTATTTCTCTTTTAAAATATAATGCTATGGGATTAAAAAGAGAAAATACCTTATATGCAACAAAGTTAAAGGGATTATGTGTTAAGGAAAAAAAAAAAAAAAAAATCTCCATGATGCCTGACTGGATTCGGTTTGCTTAAATCAGACCACCCAACAACAGTGTTCTCCTGGAATAGTATCTTGTATACAAAGCGTACATATTTACTGTTAACCTCTCACTGAGTTTAGATAACATTTCTGGACACATACATGGTATATTGTAGCCCAGTTGCCAATATGAACACTTAAAGATATTTTCTCAAATCATATTGTTGTGGCCACCCGGTGAGCAGCCAACTCTTATCTGTAAAGCTAGTTTGAAGAGCAATGTCAGCTCTGTTGTAGATATTAGCTGACACCTTTAAACTAAATCTTTTACTTCACTGATCATCAGTCTCTGTGTTAAACAAGCCAAAAAACAAGCAGATAAAGGAGAGATTTGAGATTACTGTAAAAACTGCAACGATAAAAGGATTTGCCAGTTCAGAGTCATCTGCTATTTGCCAAGGATTCAGTATAACCACAAGCTGATGTTTGCTTTACCATCTTTTTTCTTTATTTTCAACCAATGTCCTGTGCACCATTCCATGCATAGCAGAATAATCATTTTCTTTCTAATGCCCAAGGCAGCTGGTGTACCCTGAGTAAGAAGATTACATTCGCAATGGCAAGACAAGCATCTAAACACGTTAAATTAATCTCCCAGTCCTCCCATAATTGAAGAACCTGGCTGTTGAAATTTTGCTGCCTGGTGGAGAATTTCAAAACCTTGGAAGGACTCGAGTCAGACTCTGATGGCCTCACAGTTATATCATTATCCTTCATGCAAGTCACAGTGTAAGAGAGGGCTCAGGTGTCAGGGACAGAAAAAATCCTTATTACTGTATCTGCCAATCTCATGCACATTGGCCTCATCCTAAGAAGACAGTGCAGCATTTGATAGTGAAACAGAAACTGTATTTTAAAACCTTTTCTTAGCTGTTTTCTTCCCACTTTACAAGTTGAATATTATTACTTCTACAGGCAAAAGGGTAATTTTCTTAAAACAGACAGAAAGACAAAAGCATTGTATAACTAGAAGTCCTCCTGACATACATTCTTAAATAATTAGATCTTTGTGTTTCTGATCTACTTTGCTTTTTTTCATCTTTTGCCCCATTTTTTAAGCACTGTATTGTAGTGAAAAGATGAAGGCAACTGTGGTCTGCATATATCCAAATGGCTTGTGTATTTTAAGTCTATCTGTAGGAATAGGAAGAGTACTGCTGCCCCAAACTGATTTTCCTTTTCCATGCTAAAAACTCAGCAAGGTGTTTATTTAGATGTTGCTGCTGACATGTAAATTTCTTACTCTGGACACCAGAGAACAAACAAAGCAAATCTATGAAACAAGTAGCCCAAGGACAACTATGTGTTTTTTCCATGATGTCTTAGAGGATTAGACCGTATTCTGACAACTATTTCTTTTCTATGCAGTTTTTTCAAAGAATCATTAAATTTTGAAGTGCTATAATGCACCAAAACTGTTGAACAATTTAAAGTCAAAATAAATAGCAGTTTTCTACAGTTCCCTGACTTCATTATCTTTGCATTTTCTGTGTGTACCATGAGATTTTTTTAGCTTCTTCAAGGATCTATATTCTAGGAAAAATATATGCTCCCTTCACATTGTTTGCCATGTTTTTGATATTGCTGCTAAAAATATAGTAGTACTTATGAAGTTATAAATGAACTAAACAGTTAAAATTAATCAAGAACAGGTATATTGTAATGCTAAAATAAAAATATATCCATATTAGATGGACTAATATTTTTACTAGTGTAGAAACTAGCAAAATAATGAACACGCAAACACAAGAAGAAAGGCTATAAAATGGAAAAGCACTCTGCTTGAATACCGGCTTGCCCCTATTTTACAGATGGGAAAACTGGGGCGCATAGAGAACTTAATTGATTTCCCTAGTGTCACCCTATAAATCATTGATGTGACAAGGCCTAAAGCTGATTCTCTCTGAGAGCTGTGCAACTAACTCTTTGCCTGACTCTCTTCAATAAACAGATTCTGAAAGCATGTTCTCTTCCATGCTGTAATTTATACTTGATGCATGAGAAGCCTGAAGTATGAACAGATAATGCTATTTGATCTGTATTTTGCAAAAAGCCCTTCCAGATACTCTGTTCTACTTTATCTGCTTCTTTCGTAACAGATTCTGTGTTGCTGCCTTCTTTCCTTGTTCAATCTCCTTTCTCTTTGTGCAAATGAAATGGCATAGCCTCTCTCCCAGGTTCTGCATTTATTTCATGCTCTCTTGAGTTTGGATCACATAACTCATCTCAGCCTCTCTAAGAGGCTAACCTCTTCTTCACTGAAGCTCAGTCATGAATAATTCCTAGAAAGTGAGGCATTACCTCTTCTTCAACCCTGGAGCAGAGGGAATATCAACTGTGAGCAATTATTACCAGTACCAACCATCTAAAAAGGCAAACCTGTGAGTTCTAAAGGCCCCTTCTTAGCAATGCACTCTTTATACGAGAGAGAAATTACTATATGATTTACCAGGCCCCCTCACCTTCCCTGCCTGTGTATTAAGTCCTTGTTTTCTTTTAATCAGTCCTATTTGTTAGTGCCATTTGTAACTACTGGACTTCAGCAGTCAGCATCAGGTTCCTGTTGTGTGAGGATTGCTAGCAGTCATGAGCCTTTATATCTCTTACCTTACTATCTGTCCTTGATAAAAGGAAACAGACCTGAGACAAACCTAGATTGAGTTCTTGGTTTCGGAGCATTTTCTCTGCCTTTAGAAGGACCTTC
Organism: Athene noctua; assembly: GCF_965140245.1. Lineage (NCBI taxonomy): Eukaryota > Metazoa > Chordata > Aves > Strigiformes > Strigidae > Athene > Athene noctua. The sequence goes on from NC_134038.1 coordinate 101,059,423, forward strand.
AGGTCACTTGTGGCCTGTACTCTGGTTTATCTCACTGTATTGTAGCTTAAAGGAATTTGGAAAAATGTTTGACAAATTCATTAAATGGTCATAATTTTTATGACAAAAGACTAAAAATGTATTTTTGAAGTGCTTCAAATACAAATGTGACAAGTTATCTCATAGTACCTGAAGATATTCTGCTCTCGATTAGATATAACAAATGAAAGGGCAGATATTTGCCTTATGAGAAGCACCCTTCACAGATTAAGTGTAATGATATTCTCTAAAAATATAGGAAAAGCTCTCTACTGGTATTCAAGCATAAGGGAATATAGCAAAATCAACTGTGTAAAATGATGGGGGTTTTGGCACACACGTCTGTAAACTGTTTTAATCTATGATCTTGAAAAAGAAAAAAAAACACTATAAGGATATGCCCAGCTTTCATGTTGAATTAATGATGAAGCTGCTGATAATCACGGTTAAAATGTTGATTTGAAGGTTGGGCGGAGTTCCTGTTTCTTCAGACAAAAATTGTTATTCCATGACTGACTTCTTTAGGCACAGAGACTCTTTTAATTTAATAATAGGTTTTGCACAAAGTATATAAAGAGTTGAGAGGTATCTGTTTTATTATTTATACCCATCTAGAATTCTAAGGCTGTGCTGGAAATGTAGGCTTTCCCAGCCATAATCTGTTTTCATATTGACACTGCCTTTTTCTAACACTTGTGAGAGGCATGCTTATTAACGATAAAAATGTTTGTGTACTATGCCTATGTAGTTTAAATAACAATGCAACAAACAGTAGAGTTAGGGAAAAAGATGACCCTGCCCTGATTGTAGAAAATGGATCAAAGTTGCAGAAAGTTATCCTGTAGCATGCGGTAGTAGGCAACATCTGCTGAGTTCAGGGGGTTGTTACAATGGCTTCTAAAGCATGGCATGGTTTCTTCTCACCACCTCGCCACAGAAATCTTGTCTCCTGCTATGACAGCCTCTCAGTGTCGGCTCCCAGTCTGGCTCCCTGAAAACCATCTCAAATCAGCATAGCCTCCTTTCCTCTCCCATTAGATGAGGAACATCCCAGAGTGCGCCCCTGGGTGATAGAAATAGTGTGAAAATGCTCATGGTTGATCACACTATTTCTGATGATACTGAAATCTAAGACTGATCTTTGGTATTCAAAGCAGTAAATTTACGATATCCCTAACAACCTGGAAACATGTTGCTGTTTCATCTGAAGCTGGCAGTGTTACATGATTTGCTGAACTAACTGATGGTGGTGGTGAGGGTTGCCCTTTTAATTCCACAAAACTTGTGCACAGCCTTTGTGTTGGCGAGTTCTGTTATTGCCATTCCGGATTCCAACCACTAATCAAATCACTAGCATGTGGTATTTATAACTGAGATGTGCCCTAAAATCTTGACATTCAGCTCTGACAATATCAACTTTGTCCAAGCATAAAAATGAAATTATATATTTCATTTTTTTGTAATCTTTAGTGATGAATATCGAAATTTTTTTAAAAAAAAAAAAAAAGCAATTAACATTAGCCAGTTCTTTTGTTTCAAAATTCTTCTATTACAAACATTTAAATAAAATTTCCAGTAATTCTCAATTAAATTTGTGCAGTTTTCCATCACTGATCCCTGTCTTTACTGTAATCCTTGTCAAGTTTCTAGAGTTTGACAAACCTGAGCAACCCTGAGGTGTTGGTATCATTTTTACCATAGTAGCTAGGAAAGACAGAAGGACTACAGTGCAAATACATGGAGAGTCAGATCGATGCAGGAGATAATGGCTAAAATTTTATGTTATCTAGAACTGATCAAAATAATTACTTTAGGTGAAGATAGCACATTTTTAATGTTAAAAAAAAAGAGGACATTTTAATGTGATAAAAAATATCACATCCTTCAGGAGAAAGTAACAGTCCTAAAATTGTTTAGCCAGGAGCCACCTTATTTTCAGACAGTAAGCTTCATTCCCATTTCTTTAGTATTCTATAATAAAACTCTAGACCCCATGCTGGCTTTCCTGGCAATCTTTTTTGCTTGTGCAATATTATATATTCCATGCATCAGCCCAGACCTGTTCACCAGTATAGCTGATGAACCCAGCTATAGCTATTATGTCAAGCAACTTTGTCTTCATAATTGCATGGAACAGTGTAAAATCTAAATATCATTTTCTCAGGCCTTACCTGTTTTGTGTGATCACCTTACAGAAACTAGTTTATGTTCTTCTTGCTGCTTCTGACATAGAGATAAAACACAAATGATTAGAGACTGATTCTGATCCAGAAGTCTCTTTGGAGAATTCATAGTTAGCTGTTAAAGTGTAAGAGTGACTAAGATGACCTAGGACTGGCTCATTTTGTGCCCCATCTCAGTTGTTTAAACGTCAATTTAGGGTTAATTGCTGGGCATTTTGGCTTTGAAAACCAGCTGCTTATTGTGTTGTGCCTTTACTGGTGTACAGTAGAAAGGTATAAAAGGGGAAAGAGGCATAGATTTTGAAAGTGGCAATCAGTAAGCTTCATTTTTTTCATGAGGACATCACTTTTTTCTCCTCCATGCTTGGAGCATCACTGTGAATGAAACTAAAGCAATGGTTTGTGCTTCCTTTTGCACGTATGAGGCATCTTCATAAAGTCCCTTCAGGAGCAGTGAAATTTTCACGAAAAATAAAAAGAACAGTTGTCTCAAGCTGGCAGTCATAAAGTAAGATAAAATTACCTGTTGGGCATTTCAGTAAGATATAGGCAGAAGAAGGAAAGAAGGTAGCAGAAATCTTGCTGTTCTTGACTTTTCAGTCTAAACTTGCTGAAGAGTTTTTTCAGGAGTGGGAGTATTGTTTAGTTTTACTCAGCTTTTTCATTCCAGTCACGTATGGGGAAAATAGTGCTCTGAAAGGAGGAAACGTGAAGAGGAAAAAGAGCAGGGTAGGAAAATAATATGTTGATGCTACTGACCTGCTGATACAGTCCAAGATTGAATGAAGGCAATGGCAAAAACAAATGTATGGACTTCTCTCACAAGCATTTCCACATAATTTTGGTATACTCATATGTCTGGCTTTGAGAACATTAGAATACAGGATTCACAGTGGTTATGGGAATACAACAGTAATTTCTGCCTAGTGTACCCCATTTCTTTTAATGACCAGTGATTTGTTTCCTATGCCTCTGTTTTTATATTGCATTTTGACTGTGACTAATTGCTGATTACTTAAAAAAGGGAATGACCGTAAATAGAAATTTAAAATAATTTTTTTTCTTTGGAAAACTGTTGTATCTACATTGCACATTCTGTCTGTATGTGCAGGTTTTTGTCACAGAGTCATGGGAATATCCTTTATTCTTAAGGCCCTGTTTCACAGCTGTCAACCTCCTTTGAGGATGGTCAGCAAGGACTGTAAACACAGACACAGCCTCTCCTTTACTGACTATGACTGTTGAGCAATGTGTAAAACTTCCTCTGAACGTCCATTTTCATGTATGCTGAAGACACTTAAATCTATTGTATAATTGTTCCTCTTACCGTACCCACACAGAGGGTTAAAAAGATCTGTCACACAGTTGTTGAATAATCTTTTTTTTCTGCCATTCTTCTGTTAGCAAAGACTTTGTACCATAAGAAGTTTCAGGCTAGCTGCTGTATTGTTTAGTGTATGTATCAAACCATTGTATTGGTTTTACTGATAACATAGCTGATACACTTGGTTTGGATATCGAAACCTGCTAGGTAAGAACATAATAGTCTGATTAGATTAGTGATGGAATATGCACAGAACTGAGCCAAAATACTGACATCGGTATTTTTTTATTAAAAACTGTGGGTTTAGGTTTATAATATGGTCTTAACACCTGCATTAGAGATTATAGCATGTTTCTTCTTGATCCATCTCAATAATTAATTTCACTTGCCATTAAATTGTACAGGTTGTTTCACTTTTTGTCTTGTTAAGATTCAACTACAGCATAAGATGTTACTGCTTAGTTTGAAAGATTGTAGAAACACCTAATGTCTTCCAGTTCTTAAGTATTTCCTATGATCTGGGCTAAGTAAGGACTTCTTTAAGAGGAGGAGGTTGCACACAGTGGTATAGATGTTGAAGAGAACTTACAAAATAGTGAGGCCTTTAATTTGACTTATTTATTTCTGATGTCATTGCTAAAGGTAGCGTGCTGAGGTATACACAACAGCACACGACTGAGATTTCTGTGATAACTTTATGCATAGCTTTGAGAATTGAGTAGGTTATGAATATGTTAGACAGACATAGTTTTTTCTTTTTCTTCTAAAACACAAGTGATTTATCTTATGATTTTCTTGAACTGATCTCTGTTAACTTCCTTTAATGGATACTAAAGAATTGGTCAGAATTATTAATTCTGGTATGCTAATGAAGAGGTGCTTATTTTGGTTACCTTTTTTATATACAAATAATTGGCATACTGTTTAAAAATAGTAAAAAGCATCACAACTAGTTTGACAGTAGTGACTATTAAATTCTGAACAACTTGAAATCACACTACATTTATTGCTCCTTAATGAATCATTCACTTTGGTCCCTCTGTAAGTCCTTGATGTTATTTGTCATTCAGCACTATGCCTCTAGAAGTGTCAGCAGTTCTAGGGTCTTAACTTGCCTTAGATTGAAGAAAACCCCTGAAGTGTGTAATTTTTTATCATATATTGTCTACCTTCAAAATAAAAGAAAATAATATCATTATCCTATCCTCATTAACATTATCAGCTTCTGAAGATTTTCAGATGCTTTTGTTAGTAGCCTGTGATTCATGTATGCAAAAGGAGTTTTATTATTCTTTTGAAAAGAAAGCTGATACATATTTATACCTTTTCTTTAACTCTTTCGGTTAGTGCCACCATTTTTTATTCTAAGTTAATTAACTTGCAACAATGTTATGTATTTTGTGTGTTGTTAAATGTATTAATACAGCTTTTAGTGAATCTGGGGGAAAAGTTGATTTTGGGGTTTGCATGCCAGGTTATTTTGGACCTTTGTTTTTTTCTGTTTTATCCCATCTGCTCTTTCTTTGTTCTCAGATCAGATGAAGAGAGAACATTGGCTTCAGTTGTAAGATGAGCAAAAAATTATATTGATATTTTGGAGAGAAGCCCAAATTTTTATAGTAGTCTTTTTGGTGTATTTGATTTAAAAATACCAGGATATAGATGTATTCTAAGTGCATCCGGTCTTACTGTGGGGATCCCAGTATCATGTCAGGGAAGACGGTATTGGCTTGATTTGTATCAAGCACACTTTGTCATCTGTGTTCTTTCATCCAGTATTTTCACCTAGTCCCAACCTTTTCCTGCTTTATCCTGTCTATGAGGAAGCAACATTCAGTTCTGCCTGCGATTTACTGAAGTTACACTTATGTTAGGGCTTTTTATTATTACTGGCAATTCTCTCCAACAGCTGGTGATGCTGAATCTGTGCTGAACACAGTATTACATCCGTCTGTGCTACATCAGCACCCTTCTGACAGAGGCACTGGTGAACAGTTTTCTTTCTGTAGCGTAGACAAGACTTTAGTCTGAGAAAACAGATTGGTAATGCAAGTTCCTACAGTAATTTCTGGAGAAGTTATTTGATAGGGTATTTACCAAGATGATTTATAAATTCTCATATAACTGATACTTGTCTGGGCTTATGCAGCTGTTAAAAGAGATCACTGAAACAGGAATTGCATATTGTTGCCTTAGCAACCGCCACTTCATATTGTGCTTAAATCACTTGGAAATATGCAGTGTATCTAAAGGAATTGCTTCCAACAAAAACAGCCAATCTTAAATAGTTTTAAATAATTTCACAGAAGAAGTTGAAAGGATGGCCTTTCCTAACAAAGACCATGATATTTTTAAGCTTGGTAGCTTAAAAGTTAGTTTACCTTAGTTTACTACAGGCTTAGCTTGTTAAAAAAAGGCAAAATTTTTAAAGTTTAAAGAACCCAAATATTTGTTTACTCATGCCACCAAAATCCATGTGATTGCCAAATTGGCTGAAAGTTGCAAATATTTTTAAAAGATTCATCTAAACTCCATCTTCCATTCTAGAAGATCAGTTCTAATAGTATGGTTTCAAGTACTTCTATTTTAAATGTCAAGTTTCCTTAAGGGCAGACTGTAGAATCATAGAATGGTTTGGGTTGGAAGGGACCTTAAAGATCACCTAGTTCCAACCCCCCTGCCAGGGGCAGGGACACCTTCCACTAGACCAGGTTGCTCCAAGCCCCGTCCAGCCTGGCCTTGAACACTGCCAGGGAGGGGGCAGCCACAGCCTCTCCGGGCAACCTGTTCCGGTGTCTCACCACCCTCAGTGTAAAGAATTTCTTCCTTATATCTAATCTAAATCTACCCTCTCTGTTTAAAACCACTACCCCTCATCCTATCACTACACTCCTGGGTCCCTCCCCAGCTTTCCTGTAGCCCCCTTTAAGCACTGGAAGGCCACTATAAGGTCTCCTCGGACCCTTCTCTTCTCTGGGCTGAACACCCCAGTTCTCTCAGCCTGTCCTCACAGGAGAGGTGCTCCAGCCCCCTGATCATCTTTGTAGCCTCCTCTACAGGTCCATGTCCTTCTTACGCTGGGGGCCCCAGAGCTGGACACAGCACTGCAGGTGGGGTCTCACAAGAGCAGAGTAAAGGAGAATCCCCTCCCTCGACCTGCTGGCCACACTTCTTTTGATGCAGCCCAGGGTATGGTTGGCTTTCTGGGCTGTGAGCTCATATTGCTGGCTCATATTCAGTTTTCCATCCACTACTACCCCCAAGTCCCTCTCTGCAGGGCCACTCTCAATCCACTCATTGCTCAGCCTGATCTTTTCATTTAGACTTTTTCTGTGGATATTTGCCACAGTTTTATAGGGTTTGTTAGATGATCTGAAAAAAGAGGGGAGAGGCTTTAGCCAGTATTACATTAAGGCAGTTGCTTGTGTGCTCATGGTACATGATAGTCTCAAATACCAGTTCTGCATAGAGTATTTTATATTGCTATAGCAACTTCCTCAGCTTTGCGATCACTACTCTGTGAGCTGTGTAACAATCAGAATTGGATCTTGCACATGTGGAAACAGAGTTTCAGAGAGCACGAGGAAACAGCCAAAGTCCCCTAGCAACATTGTGCTGGATCCAGAATAAAACCAGATCCTGCCACCTCATCCTTTTATTGCTTAAACACAGGTTTATAACAGAAAGATCCGAATAAGAGAGATTGCTTTAAGAGGCAATATGTATCTCCCATTCCAGAAAACTTGTTTTCCTTTTATAATATGTACACAGTTAATAAAATTTAGAAGGGTAATATGACAGCATTGTCAACATTTTTATTACCCCTTTTCTAGGCAATGAAAAGGAGAGACAAGAAAAATGCAAACTTACAGAATTTAAAAAGAATCAGATATTTTGAGGACCAGTTGTCATTTTTAGGTCACTGCTCACATCTCTGAATGTAATTTTCATCTGAGCTGCATGGCAGGGTTTGTATGTGCTGGAAGAAGCTACATTTTCACAGCAGGAGACCAAATCAAAATGAAGCAGTCAGATGCAGGTGCACAGTAATAGAAAGGATCTATTTACCCTGAAGCGTGAGCAATGGGCCAAGAAAGCCGAAACAGTCTACTTCCATCTCTCGCCTCCTTCTCTCCCTACCTTTTTCCCTCCCCCCATGGCTGTGCCAACAAATTCATAAGGGGACCAAAGAGAAGGTGTTCACTTGCTTTTAATGAGCTGTATTGCAATTGCCTGCTGCTGAAGGTCTGAGGCACTTTTTTGTTATGCTGATTGTGTACTATTAGAGCTGGCTGTCTTTAATTTATAACTAATCCTTCCTTCCTGCTTGCACAGCCTCAATCCAGCCTGGAAAATGGTTGAAAGAGTTTGTCCTGTGGGCTTCTATTGCCTGTGTCCATTCTGAATTCTTGAATCATGCTGTGGAAATAGCAGTATGTCTGAAGCATGTGTGCCTAAAACAGAAAAAAAGGCAGTTTGCTTAGATATTATTTTATAAATAACACATTTTATGTAATCCTTTTAAAATAAAATTCCTGCAGCTTTGTTTAATGATGGGCAGCTTAATAATTGTGATTTGACAAAGTCAGCTGTATTGGATGACAGTGGAACGAGACATCTTGATGAATGTTGGCTGCTTTTCACTTGGGATTGTGGAGTTCTCTAGTTAAGAACGAAGTACTTTCCTACATGTGAAGACGACCACCCAATGCTGTTTCCAAGGCTGCAAAACACCTGGGGAATATAAGTAAGGGAAAAACACTGACTCATAGCAAGTGTGAAATGGTAAAATTTAGCCACATTGGACATAAGTACAAAACAGTCTGATACAGATAGCGGGTCCAGTAATATCCACTATTTTAAAAATTATTTATTTGTAGTTCATACATAGCTCTATGATCTATATGAGAGATTGGGAATTTTGTGTTCCGTGCTAGTTAGTGGCATTGTAGGACTGAGGTAGCATTGTCTAGGTTTAGGAGGAGAAAATAGGAATACATGAAATCCATATGGTAAATTCTGCTGCCTACTCTTCACCACTGGAGTAGTCAAGTTCATTGTTTCTTCCCCCAGGTGTAAAATGGGCCAGACACCCATTGTAAAGATTAATCTGATGCTTGTATGATGTAAAAGATACAGGACTCTAAATATTAATATCGCTCTGTTGCTGCATTTCTGTACAAGGGTTATGCACTAAGCATAACATAATAAAAAGGAGGCATCTACCCATCTGGAAGTGGACAGCAGTCGTAGCATAAGCCCTAATAAAAGTGGCAGCTGTCTATGCTGTATGCTAGGAAAGTATTTTTATCCTGGCATAAAAATTGCCTTGCTCAGGAGCTGCACTGTTTTCCAGTCTCCACATTTAAAACTCTAACAACTCTAGAAAACTCTGAGAAAAGTCCATTTTTTGTCTCTAGTACTACCTTCAGAAAGGGAGATACGTATACACCCTAAATGTTGGAGAAGCAGTGATGAATAGCAGAAAAAAGCAATACAAAGGAGAGTTTATAAAGACATGTGTTCTGCTATCATCAAAATGTGACCCTGTCATAAGTTTCTACAAACTTTATCTTTTTTACAGGGAGGTTGTGGCACACCCAGACTCCTCTGTCAGGAGAAGACACCTACATTGTATAAATAGCAGGCTTAGAGAATGCTTAGTTATCATTTTTGAGAAATTTGGCTTCTAATTACAGAAGGATCAATGTGATTCATAAAAAGTAGGTCCAGCAGTTGTTCCCTACTTAATAGGGAAGGACACACCATCAGCATAATTATTAAAATTTATTTTAAATAATTAGACCACAACTGAAAAATCAGGAGAGCGCTACACCAAAATTGATGTAGGGTGAACACTTTCTAAATCACTTTTACTTAAACTTTGGTATACTTACTAAATATGCATGTTTACCAGAAATATTCTGTACATCAGAATAATCTGCTAAAACATACACACATAAATTGTGACAGTGTGTAATTTTTCTTGCCTGCTTTATAATGTATTTAAATAACAAATAAAGGGCAGTAGTTTTTTGTGCAGCTTCCAAGACTTGTGCTGAGTATGCTCCGCAATGTTTGGGGTCAGAATCCAAGCTAGCCTCCTTAAACATGAATGGAGAGATGCTTATCAGTTTCTTTATGAATTAAATTCAACCTGAAAGGAGGCTTTGGCAAGTGTTTCTAAATCAATGGAGATGACTGTATATGTAGTGTACCTTCTTCTCTGGGAGAAGTATAGAAATACAGTAGTTACTCATACTTTTTTTTAGCCAACCAGAGACTCTTAAAAAGAAAACTAGCAAAATTCAGATAAAAGAACAATAAGGAAACAATGAGAAAGATCCTGTGCCTCACCTCTGGCTGTAATAAGTAATGAATCAAACTGTAAGAATTATAGTTTTCATTTTAAAAAAAGATTAGGAGCATACATTATCTGAGTGTAATTACAGCAGGCCATTGTTGAAGTTGCGTAGCAATATTCTATCAAAGCATGTAAACAGGGCCCGTCTTTTGCACCCATACTACTGTAGAATTTAAAAATCAGTCTTATGTTTTATGTGATTCAGTCAGTTTTGGTTTAAAAACAGACCTTATTTCACTGCAACCAAAAAGGATGTTTGACATTTCTTACCGTTCATTCATTTTAGAAAATGAGCCAGCTGGAAAAACTGCTTTTTATAGTATTTGGTAAAGGAAAAACAGAGTTATAGAATTATCATGTCAGAATTTTCTGGAGGATAAATGAAAATTAAATAGAAGTTCATAAGTGATTTGATTACTAATTCTAAGATTTACAGACTACCTGGCAACTGTTGCAGTGTGGGAAGTGATAGAACCAGCAGCACTTGTTGCATTATTTTCAGTGAAAATAAATTCTCTTTGCATAAACGATGTGACCACTCTGTCTTGGGTTGGAGAAAGTTGCCAGGCAAGTTTTTTGCTATCATTCATTATTATTTTCATGCTATCCTCTGTAAAGAAAAAAAAATCCTGGGTCTATAGGAATCTTTGCAAACTGAGATGCCAGGGCTGAGTTTCCTCAGCTCCAGATGCTTTGTCAGAATTGTAGTTCCCTGAGAGCTAAAACTCATGCATACCTGTGAAAGCAGATGAAAGACTAGGAATAAAAATAAGATACTGAATTACTTCTGCTGGTACATGCCTGAAAAAAAATCATCAAAGGTTATTATAATTATGACTGTTATTAGATATCGTGTCTGGTTTTTGCATATTTATATTCTTTCTGAGAGAGGTGAAACTTAGGCACTTAGAGATCCCAGGGGAATAATTGCAGAAATGATGACATATTCCACTTCTTGAACAAATTTCAATACCAAAGCTGCATTCTGCGTACTTACATTTCTTCTTAATTATACTTGGATGCAAGATAGATAGTCATTTTCTGTCTTACAAATGTGTGTAGCCAATTAGTCTTGTAGATCATGAATACCCAATGGCTTAACTCATTAAATGGAATTTTCCTTTTCTGTTGTTATGGCAAAAAAGTCTGCGAATAGCTGGATATCATCTTTCTCTGTGAGCTCAGCCTTGGCCAAGGTTACAAATCCTGTAACTTGAGCAAGTGAACAATTACTGGGTTTTCCTGTACTTACAATATGCCATCTTAGTATTCTGAGTGTGTGTGTGTATGTATGTATTGTAAATTGGTATAGGCTGTTAGGCTCCTCTGTGCTTCTGGTACTCAATTTTAATCCACAGTTATGATGTATGTGATTAATTTAGTCTTCTTGATTTCCTTCCATTCCCAAGAAATTCTGAGCCCACAAGCTCTGTCTAGCCCTCTGAGAGACATGGATACCTGAGCTCTTTTTGCTCATGGAATCAAAGGTGAGAAAAATTGGCAGTGTATCTCTGAAGAAACCACTGCTTATATCAAGTGGTCAAACACAGGTGTTCTTTTCTTCTTTGCTCTTTTTTTTTTTTTAATTATTACTTTTTGCATATCATTCTTGCCATTCTGTCATCTGATAGTATGAAGACAACACGTGTAGCTTAGACTACCTCACAGGCAGGATTCATAGAGATGATGAAGGTAGAACGTTATGACCAGAGACAACCAGGGAACCACAAGACAGTTGTGAAATGAATTACAGACCCCGTATTGCTTTGAGCCGGTTTTGCTAAGTTACAGTATTGGTAAATAACGACTGCAATGTGAGGACATGACCTGGTGATTGGCCTTGAAGTTTTTCACTGGTAGCATGTTTCCCCAAGGCTGAATGTTGCTTATGTAACGTTTTGTCCTCCTCTTGTTCCTCATGTTCTGAGGCTTTGGTAATGTAGTACTACAGCAGATACTTGTGATTTTTAAAAGCTATGGTCTCAAATATTATAGAAACAACAAAACCTCTCCATTCAGGGGAAGTGTTCCCTGTAATCTTATTACTGGCTTAGTTATCTCCAGTGCCTCCTTGACATGTATTTGCAAAATTCCTCCGTGGATTTAATTGAATGACTGTTTTGATGAAAGAAAAAAAACCACCTTACTGTTTAGGGGAATGTTTAGAGTAAACAGTTACATTGGATTTAGGTTACTAAAATCTGAGTATGTTGTATCTGTTGTTATTTGTAACTGTAGGCTTCCCAGAGAAACATGAACGGAAGATTTAAATGTGCTATAAATAACTCTTAAACATATAACATAAAACATAAACATATAAACATAAAAATATACATATTTTTCTACTATTAGGATTCTGTTAGTGGGTCTGTAACTTCAGGCTCTTTCCTCTTCTGTTGTGTACCCCCCATGTGTGGGGTACTAACTGGGGAATTAACTCTAGCTGAATTTATGGAGATAAGCTGGGCGCCCACTGTCTCCCCTGCTCTCCAGGGTTTACTTTGGGAATACTCCAGGTACATGCACAGGAAAGGGAAGGCAAGAGTTATTCCATGTTCTGTTTGGCAAGTGGAGAATTATAGATGTATCATGTGTGCGTGTGTGTATATATATGCATATATGTAGAATGTATATATACTGTAATGTAGATGTGATGTTCTTTTTTCTGCCATTGACTGTTAGAGAAAATCCTAATCTTACCTTTTACTCCTTGTACCTTAAAAAATCAAAACATTATTTTCTGATCTGCATCTTCTTGCTTATTCACATGGACCTTATGATGGAGGCCTTAAAACTTAAAACTTCTACATAACTACTGCCACTAGGATGTGGTGGAAGTCTTTCAGGGAGGGAAGAGGGCCTTGAATGTAGCTTTGCTCACAGACAGTAAAAGTTTAGAGTAAAATGTGAAAACTTTTTGATTCCTAAAATAGTAATAAAAGCTGTGAGTAAATTTAACTTGTAATTTGCAGAATGCATTTGTCAAATATTTGGAAATAATCCAGGGCACATTTAAATGAAAAAAATAGACATGGGGTCAGACTAAAAATGTGAGCTAAATATCCTCCAAGATTTGCAGAAATTATCTTATAATCTTCATTATACAACTCAGTAATGAACAAAATCAAAAGGTGTTGTGTGGGGGATTTTGGGGAAAGTTAAATTTTGTTTCGTATCTACTTAGCACCTAAATGCAACTGATGTGTCTTGGGGTCTTCCATTTAACTGATTGTAAAACTGGTGCTTCCTTTAAACTGTGATAGTGCATTTGGAAGTTGGGAGGTATAATTGGAACACTGGGCTTTTTAGCTCAGTATTTATTTGACCTTTAATATTGCTGTGTCTGTGAGTTGTTAAAAACTCTTCTTCACTGAGTCTGTAATATGCAGTGTTGATCCACTGTCATGGAAATCAATGTGACCTCATGAGTACTGCCTAGTGAAATCACCAAGGGATAAAGAGGTGCCCTATCACTGTAAATAGCAAGTGTGGCTTTAAGAAAAAAAAAAAAAAGGCGGCAAATAGATGAGCTTGATGGCATCTAGAAGTTGTGCAGTTCCTTGTTTCCCTCAGGTGCCACTAACTGTTTTGTTTGTCACAGGGCTAGTGTCATAGGGGGGACAACACAGGACATGGTGTGACCCTTTTTGTGAGTGATTGCAGAGTTTCATGCTGAAGAGGAGTTTTTTCATTAGTTGGATGAAACTGTAACAGACTGTGCACATCTGACATTTTTGTTTCTTATTGTGTTAATAAGTAAAAATCAGTTTATACTTTTGAACTAGATTTTCATGTTAAGCCATTACAATACCATAGTTCTAGCCCTCAGTTCTGACTTCTAACCCTGTTAGTTTCATAGTTTGAACTAGGGCTTTCTCTGCCCAGCTTTCTTGCTGACACAGAATTTCCTCAGAGAATTTGATGATTTCTGCTACGAGTGTTTGTTTGTAATTGCAGCTCTCTTCTGAGTGTAATTTATTATTTTTGTATTCTGAGTCATCTCTTTTATTTTCCAGGTTGGTGAGAGGCAGAGAGTTCTGGTAACAGAAGAATCTTTCGATTCCAATTACTATGTTGCTCACAATCCTTTCTATGAGCAGGTACAGTTAAATAACCAACGTAACATCTTGTTTTCTCTTTGGTTTCTGATAATCTTGGCAATACAGTGTGCCACAGTCTGAAAAACAAGTAAAGAACTAAGAAGCCTTTTCCAGGAAAGGTGTGACCATCAAGACTTGTTTGTGAGATATTTTGTTTCTGTGTTGTAAATCCAATTCACCTGAAATAAATTAAGAAATGCACAGTGTCTCTTTGAGCATACAGCGTGAGGAAGATGCGTGCTATATATTCAAATAACATTATTTGAATTGTTTAAGAAGCTGTTAATTATTGCAGTAATTTTAAATTCTGTGTCTCCAAAGCATTGTTTTCTGAATAGCTGGATCTTGATAATTTCCATACATCTTTCAGAAAATCCTTTCAGACAATGCAATTTGCAAAAAACAATAATTTCAAACAGTAGGAAGGGTCAGAAACTTCTTTAGATTAACCCTTCAGGCCAATATGCTGTATTTCCTTCTATGTACTTACTATAAATGAATTCTTCCACACAGAAACATTATCTTTAAGCTCAGAAGGAAGTACAGCATCTATTTCACAAAATTATTATTTTTGCTCAAAAGCAGATGACTTGCTGAAAACCAATAAAATTGGCTTTTCTGAATCATCATGTTTTCATTCTGGTTTTGCTTGTTCTCCATTTTCTTACACTGAGCTGTCTACAGTTTGCTTTTGCTACCTTTATTTATTTTAAAATTTTAGGATTTGCTCTGACGTTTATCAAAAATCTGAGTGGAAGCTGGAGACGCTGATGTTTTTTGTGATATTTAGTAACTATGTCTTTATTTGAAAGGTTCTTGTGCCAAAGGATCCTCTGTTAATGGGTAAGATGGTAGAAGTGAATATTTATGAAGCTGGGAAACATTTTATGAAGGGGAAACCAGTGTCAGATGCCAGAGTTTACACTGCATCCATCACCAGACCGTTAGGAAAAGGAGAAGTTTCTGGTTTAACGGAGGTGAGTAAAAGACATTTTCTGCTTTACTACACTGGTAAAACAGCAGCTGTTCAAGCATAATGATTCCATGCTATGTATCTGTTATCATTTTATACATCCCTTTTTATATATGCATGAAGCTTTAATCTTTCCTGACAGATTGAAATCTGAATTTAAAAGATATTTTTGCTGATGCCCATAGCTTTACTTTGCTGACTATAAAGGCAGTAATACACTTGGTTTTTGTTCCACTGTGGACTTACTAGAATTTAAGATTTAACACCAGTGATTATATAAGCCAATGTATTTGAGTACTAGTTTAGTGGAAGGATGAATCGATGTATTTTGCTTGACAAAGCTGTTTTTAAAAAAATGTGTGTTGATTACATGTCTGTTAAAATTGTATTCAGCTATTCAAAATTAATTGATGGGTAGAGGTACAGAATATTTACAGTATATTTTGGGAAAAGGTCAACATCTAATTTAGTCATGTAAAGAAAATGAAACTCTTTTAAAAAGAGATCTGATCCTTATTTTACACCTCAGTAGATATGGCTGTTAGCCAAATATTCTCATACATTTCGTGGAGCTCTAGTTGTAAAAACTGATGGAGTGTGAAATGAAAATGTGTATCACATTTCTAAGCATCATTTGATGTCCTTTCTCCAGCACTGTTGTTAGGATCTCCAAAAATATGTAGCAATAATTTAGCACATGGAAGAAGGATAACTGGCAGCTTATCAGCCACCTTGCTGCTTTTACAGTAAATTTTGACAAGTATTAAAGCATATGCATCCTTTTTGAAGCTCTAAGTCATATTTAAAAGAAATAATCAATGCATACCTTAGGTGACTAGCATTAAGCTAAACTACCTTGCTGTCTTGAATGAGCCTGGCTATGGAAACATCAAGCAACAATAATGCACCTCCTGTAATGTGTTTGGCAGATCATGAAACTTAAGCACAAACACATCACTAAATTCTCCTTTGAATGCTGTCTGTGTGTATGTGTATATTGGCCTGATAAGGGTCTGTAAGAGGGAAAAACCAGCCAAAATCCTCAAATTGTCTGGTTGGACTATGTAGCTATTTAAACACAGCTGATTTTTTCATCAGAATATTTATATTTTTTTATAATCTGATGGAACAGAACCAAGTCTGTCATTAAACTGAATACGTACTGCCAGAAGCTTGTAGCATGGGTACAAGCAAGCAGACTGTTGACTGAAATTTTGTATGTTAAAAATGAGAGATGAAATTATTAAAATCAAGGATACTGATAGTTGCCATAAGAACTCATTGAGATGTATAGATCTGCCTCTGCTCTTTGAGTAGGTATGAACAAGTACTTCGAATGCCCAAGTAAATGGCTACAGCAAGCAAATGATAAGGCAGATTGCTTTTCATGACATTTGTGGCTGCCAGTGCTCCTTCAAGGGAGTATCTTATTTATATTTGGTCCATGGGATGTGTTATGAACTTCAGCTTTCTGGAAGAAACTAAATCTCAGTACTTTGGTAAATGGGACATCTTTTGTACATGAAAGCTACAGCTGAAAGCTTTTAATCATGCTTGGCCAATGTATAATATAGAGGACATGAACTGAAACTGTTAGTGGGAAGTTCCTCCTGACAAATCATATGTAAGTGGCAGATCAGGAACTTTCTTTAGCTTCCCAGGAAAAATAGTCAGCTTGCCACAAAAGTCACAAAAGTGGGTTTTTGACTGGGTGAAAGATGCTCTTTGGGTTGTTTTGTATGGTTGGACTGCTGGGAAACGTTTCCTTCTAGGTGTGCTTGAGACATGTAATTCTAGCCTAAGGTGCTTATGAGCAAGATAAAAGGGGCAACATATGTCATATGACCCTTTATATAGCTTGTTATGTGCATAGATGGCAGGTTGGGGAAAGAAGAAGATGACAACACGTAATGTATGTGTTCAGATACTCCCTCAAAAGTACCCAAAGATCTTGGGATCTTCAGCAGGATCCCAAGTGTCCACCAGGCTTTCAAAAGGGCAACATGCAGAACTAAAACCTTGGTTAACTTTTTTTGTTAAGCAATCAAACTGTATAACGGAGAGAAGGGTTACCTAAAATAGGTTATAAAAGCAACAAATTAAGACACAGGTGGCCCTTTCACTTTCTCCTTCCCACTGAATTAGGGCCTGCTTTACATTCCTAGGCTTGGAAGGATGGGTAGCCAGCTGAGTCTTAAAATCAGGCACATCTCTTGCTCAGCGCGGATATCCTCTGGGCAGAAGCTTCTAGGCAGCAACCAACACCCTGTAGCCAGCATGCTGGCTGAAGTGCCCAAGAAGTTTCTAGTGGACCTCTGGTCTCACCCTGTCAGTGGTATGACTTCCTCTCAACTCCTTTATATTTGCTGATCCATGATGAGAGCTAGGTCAGAGAAGTACACAAATTTAAATGTAGATCGAGATAATCTAGATCAAAAGAGTGTGATAATGGGCTGTACTGCAGTAAAACACTTAGATGCTTCAGTCAGTTCCCATTCAACAAAGTACTTGTCTCTTCCCTAATGACTGTGTGTATTGCTGGGGTTGCAGTGCACACCTTACAGTTCAGCATGTTGCACAAGTACTATGATGAAGAGGGATAGATTGCTGAGACAGGGCTGTAACATAGTTGTAGACAGTCTGCAGCAGTTTAAAAGACACTATTTTTATAGTGCATCCTAGGCATCACTTGCTATTATTAACAGTATTTTCATTAGCTTACATAGGACACAATAAAAGATGTTTCAAAACACATCACAGCTGTACTTCTCTCTAATGAGGAATGCTCACAGAAAGAGTGAAAGCTTTCAAAATTGTACCCTTTTTAAGGAAAGTAATCATATAGCTAAAAAATAAAGTTAGAGAAATTAAAACCACCATGTGAGAATGTCGAAGTCACAAACCCATCCAAGGCAAGAAGAAACTTTTATAAATGCTGTGATGAGGAATAGAATCATAGAATGGTTTTGGTTGGAAGGGACCCTACAGATCATCTAGTTCCAGGCCCCCTGCCAGGGGCAGGGACACCTTCCGCTAGCCCAGGTTGCTCCAAGCCCCGTCCAACCTGGCCTTGAACACTGCCAGGGAGGGGGCAGCCACAACTTCCCTGGGCAACCTGTGCCAGTGCCTCACCACCCTCACCGTAAAGAATTTCTTCCTTATATCTAATCTAAAAATACTCTCTCCCAATTTAAAACTATTACCCCTCATCCTATCACTACATTCCCTTACAGAGTCCCTCCCCATCTTTCCTGTAGCCCCCTTTAAGTACTAGAAGGATGCTATAAGGTCTTCCCAGAGCCTTTTGCTCTCCAGGCTGAAAAACTCCAATTCTCTCAGCCTGTCCTCATAAAGAAGGTGCTCCAGCTTCCTCTGGACCCACTCCAATAGGTCCATGTTCTTCTTATACTGGGGGCCCCAGAGCTGGACACAGCACTCCAGGTGGGGTCTCACAAGAACACAGTAGAGGAGGAGAATCCCCTCCCTTGACCTGCTGGCCACACTTCTTTTGATGCAGCCCAGGGTACACTTGGCTTTCTGATCTGCGAGCTCACATTGCTGGCTCATACTGTTTTCCATCCACTACTACCCCCAAGTTCTTCTCCTCAGGGCTGCTCTCAATCCACTCATCGCTCAGCCTATATTTGTGCTTGGGTTATACCCAATATACTGGCATCAAAATTTATCTGCAGTTGTGTGCCCCCTTTCTCATCTGCTCCATGTCTCTGAATAATTTTTCCTGACAAGTTCAGAGGGAACACCACAAGCAACATGGTGTGTCTGAAGGAACAATTTAGGCCTTTTTTTACCCTTTTGACCACATGACGGGTGACAAATTGGTCCAAAGAAATACAAGAAGCAGGTCACCAACTGGAATCGAGACCTTTGACTGGAAAAGAGGGAATGTAAAATGTCACACAAAGGACAATTCACAGACTCCATAAAATATTCACACACTGTATATCTGTGCCAAATAAGGAAGAGACCAATATTGATAGAATTCATTCAGGATATTTCTAGCATATCTTTTTATCATGCTTTTTCAGTGTACAAGAAAGACACCTAATATGTATATCCGTTAATGTATTAATGATGTAGAATGTCTTAGCTGTTATTATATTCTCTAAGGAAAAAAATTGTGACTAAGTAGATGGGCTTAGAATAAAGTCTTGACATTCAATAACGTTAGGCTCTGTGGCAAAAGTTGGGACAGGAAGGACAGAGGAGTGTGGCTGAGGTTAAAAAGCTGTCAGAGCAATCAGACATACTGATTGTAGTGGACGTATTAAGTATTAAAATGAACAGGTGTTTGCCAGGATTTATTTATTTTTACTTCAGCATAAATTTTTCATAAAAGCCTCTCAAAAGGGAACGATGTCTCCAAATTGCACAATTTTACAGGAGGGCTACTTTGGGGGACAAATACACTTGGGAATTCCAATTAACTCAGAAATTTGAATCTACTATCCATTTATTTGCATTCAAAATGTGCAGTTGCTGATTCGGTAATAGAACAATGTTTATGAGATATATAGCAGAGGATATATAGGTGAAAACTGAAAAAAAAACCATGGATGCATGCATAAAGGCATTTTTGGATTTGGTTCTCATGAATCCAACAGGATATATGTGGACTGGGCATTAAAAGGTATTGATGGTAACGTTAAAAATGATCATTCAAATAGAACAAGCATATGAGTTACTGCAGTTACAAATAACTAAGTATTTCAAAGCTTTGATCAACCATTAGTTCTAAGTTTCACAAGAAAAAAACAAGATGTCAGTGCTGCAGATGTGATATCCTTTTGTTGAGGTAGGCTTGGAGTTGACAAAGCATTAAGGGTGTACTTTAGCATTTTGAGATTCAGTAAAGCAGTTTAGCATGTCTGCTATGTTCTTAAGCACTCTGGTAAGTAGTCTTTGAGATTTTGGAAGTGGATTTACAATGCACGCAGTACTGAGTACAATGTCACTGGATAAAATTTTTGCAAAGTCAGCAATGTGTGTCATCTGTCTGTAATTTAATTTTAAATAACATGTTAATGTTTTTATTTTTATTAATTTTATTTGGCCATGTTTAGGAATCTTGTCAGTTTCTCAGCAGCATAAAGTAAAATACCTAATAAATATATCCTGTTTACAGACAAACGTTTGCCCATACCTAATCATTGAAAAAAAAAAAGAATCTGCAAGAATATGATCTCTCGCTAGAAACAGAAATAAAGTATGTTATGCTTCTGTCCTCCAAAAATAATTCTAGTTGTTTACATATGTTCTGTGACTAGAGTAAAAAAAATATTGCAAGATGAGAAATACATGAAGAAGAGACCAGAGGACTGAGGGATAAAAATAAAAGGCTGGCTACCTGCCAGAATTGTAATACCTTGCCAGAATCAAAGCCCTGTAAATCTGAGGGCCTTAGGTGGGAAACATTAATCAGATAGAAAATCAAGGCAAGAAAAAAAATCACTTTAACAGGCTATTTAATTATGTAGTCATGATTATTTTATGTTCATAATTCCTGTTTCTATAATTCTTCTATGACTGACATTCTTTTCAAACAAATATAGGCACATCTTTCAGTTATCAGTTTTCTGTTGCTTTATGTGATAACATTCTCCATGTCTAACACTTCCCCTGCAAACAACTCCTGCTGGTAGTCCCCATTTGCAATATCTCCTTTTGTGAGTCTGGGATCTTGGTGCACATCTCTGGCTCCCAGGCCATGGTAATATCCACAATTGGCCCGTTAAGCTACTAGCTATTCAAGTTGTTGGGATCTTCAGAGAAAATGAGAAGCAAGCCACTAATTTTCAGTTAGCAAGCAATTGCTTGGTCAGTCTGCTTGTTCCTTTTTTTCCTCCATCCTGCCTTCATTTTTTGCCGTAGGTTATTGTATCTTTGAACTTATGGATGCTACTGAAGAAGCTTTATGTTTCTGGTTTCCCAGTTAGTCACAAGTATTTTCTAGTTACATTAGCAAAAGATGACCTCTAAACATTACCCAGCCTTCTTTCTAATGTTAAAAAACAGGAAAGATGCCTATATCAAACACCACTTTATAGCCTGCCAGAAAGAAGAATCAACAAAGCATAGCTTAAAGGAAACTCTCTGATCTCAGGTAGAAAGTGTGCTTCACTTGCAGGCAAAACAAAATGGAGAAGGGGGAAGAAAGTATCTTCTGCTGGAACAGAAATGAAAGGAATCATGGCAGAATTGGGATCTCTGTATTGGAAATTTCCTTCAAGGACTTGGAAAGAAACGTGGAAGTTGTGCATGAAACTGAAGTAATTATTAAGCACAGTTTTTACATATGCAGGAGTTTCAAAGTGGTAGAAAACTTGGTTCCTGAACAGAAACTAGAGATCAGAGATTTAGGGAAAAAATAAGTGAGGAAGCAAATTTTGGATCAAAAAACGGCATAGAGGTGTGAGGAGAGGAATCTTTCAAAAAATAACAGAAACAAAAACTGTAGGAAGTATCAGAAATGCTTATGAAAGATCAGAATTTCCAAAGAAGAAAGACAAAGTAAAATAAAACACAACTTTTACCTCCCTTGGAAAGCTACTTTGCAAAGGGATCTTTGCATCACAATGTCCAGGAAGCGGCAATCTGAGAAATATGTGAGGGAAGTTTCTATTTAAGGTAAACATACCAACAAAAAAAGGGAGCATTTTCTATGTAAAATAGCTTTCAGGAAATACTCATGAAAATACAGTGCCCTATTGGTGCTTTTGCATTCTGTGGTCTTGCATTCTTAGGAACATACCTTTTGTTGGCTTAGTTGTTCTCTCTCCCCCTTTCTCTGAAACAACTGATTGTAGTGCGAGGTATACAAATAGTGCTTTTGCATGTATTAATCTATTTAATGTGTTACTTGTGTTCCCTGCTGATTGTAAATAAAGGTCATAAAAGATGGTATTAAATCCTCCTTAATTAATCTTCTTTTCTTATGTTTTCTTCAGTTACTTCGCTAAGGCCACTATAAAGTTAACATAAGAAAAGAGACATTTCCTTCGTAAGATTGGAGCTCCATGCCATTTATGGATATATTTTTAAAAGACCTTTAAAAGTCTAATTTTTCCTTGAAAAAAATGACAAAAAATTGTAATGTGCTTTTCCTCAGATGCTGGTTTTCATGATCTACACATTATCTGCACACCATGCTGTCTTTGTTTATTTGGAGATTGGAGTTGATTTGAATTTTGCTTCTGCTTGAAGGTGCAATGTTTCTCAGCTTACGAACTGAAATTCAGAATGGATTCTTTCTTATAGGCAGAACAGAAATTTCTTGCTAGGTTTAGTTAAGCATTGGATTGGCTCTCCTGTAGTGGTTGGGAAATTTCAGTCAATGCTGGTCTTTAGGAACATGCTCAGCAAGAATGTGTGAGAAACGGTTGAGACGTAGGTCATCCGCCCTGGGTCATGGTTATGGGCTAGGTGACCTCTTAAGCTTGTTTCCAGCCTTACCTTCTGTAATTCTGTGACCATTTTAATTTAGTCAACAATCATTTGATGACTAGCAAACTGGAATAGAAGGTAGTTCCTTGAGCCAGAACATTTCTCTGCACTGCATAGAGGGTTAAAATACACAGAGATGATATAAGGCAGCAAACCCAAGAGCCAGTGTAAGACTCCTCCGAGTAGTTTTATCCTGAGGTCTTTAATTTAATGGGCATGTCGTCTTTCTGCCCATCCCTCTGGCAGGGCTGAATTTCAACTACAGTGATCAAAGCTCAGCTGAAACAACACATATTACATAGCTCCTTTTCAAACAAATGCTCTCTTAAGTCTATTTCAGGTGAAAAGATCTGAACTTTAGTTTATTTACTTTTCATTTGCTCAACAGACAGTGTTATTTGGCTGAATGTCACTGTCTAATCACTTTAAATTACATAATTATGTTAATCTCATGCAGTGCATGCAATAAAGGGAAATAGTAATGACTCGGATGATTCAACTATAAGTTTCTGGAGAATAAGAGAAGGTTAAACAGAAATGTTCTACTCCTTCTGCCTCCAGAAGTAAAACTGCAAGTGCTAAAATAGTTCTGCCATTTTTTTGTATTATTTCTAGTATTCAACCTGCTGATGCTGCACTGCAGGATGAGTGGGAGGGTTCTGCTCTCCCTTGGCATAGGGACAAATTGGAAGTGTGTAGCCATGGTAATTTTAACTACTTGACACTCCCTGTAATATTAATATAAAAAAAAAAAAGGAGTTCCTTTTAAAATATTTTTTCTTTTCAATCAGAGCTTTAACAGACTCTTTGGAAAGAATCAAAAGGCATTTGGTTTTTGTAGTGCTGTTATTAAATGTAGCAAGTTACAAATTCACTAAGTTTTAATTGACTTCCAGGGAGAAATAAAAAAATGCAGCAGCTACAACTTTTCTCATTTTTTCTGTTGTTTTGGAGGTCATCTGTTTCCAACTCATTGTGCCAGCAAAAGTCATTATAGGTTTGACTTTTATACCTCTCCAGTAGAGTTTAATGCAAAGGTAGGTGGAGGATATTCAGCCCAAGTATACACTGTATCTTTCCTTGTAGTATTTAGTCACCCCTTTTCTTTTTATTATTACTGTTTAGATCACCAAAAACCTCACATAGGCAGTATAGCTCTCTCCATTCCTTCCCTTTCTCTCTGTTCCCTGCAAGCAAACAGAGTCAGAGGCATGAAATACCCATGTCTTGGATGGATGATTTTTCTACCTGTTCCTCATATATCAAAGCTGTAATTGTAGTAGTCTTTCTACATGAATACTTAAATGGGACAGGATGAAAAAGCACGTGGAGCTCACGAGAGGAAATAGAGGTTTAAAAGGGTGATACAGCATTCCCCATCACCAAATGAAAGGTCAGTAGGAGATTTGATTTTATGCATACAAGGTATTGGAATGTTGAACTTCTGCCTCTCAGAAATACATTTGTTGCCAAAACCATTGAAGTAAAGAGGGTTCATTAGCTTTGAGATATTTTTGAAGGCAAATAAAAACTGCGGTCATGAGATTAAGCTATTTTTTTTACTTAAAACTGTTTAAAAATTGTATCTCATTCCAAAGAAATCAGCAAACCACACTAAAGGCAAATTAGGTTGTTCTGTATCCTTTAATATTGTTGCATTTTCAAAAAATTTTATTAGATTCTCAGTAGATTAATGGCTTTGTAATAGTCTAAAAATCATCCTTTGTATTCTTGATGATTCTTTTTATGATGAGAATTTACTAAGATATATATAAATTTTGCAAATAACATTTTTTTATCCTGACAAATCTATTAAAAGTGTTGAACTGATCCAGCAATATTAGGATTAATTATGAGTCATAGCAGAATACCAAAATCCATTCATAATCATAGTTTCCCACCCAGATTTTGCTAATATTTGGATATAGTGATTTGTGTTTGTGTTTTTAATATACTTGACAGTAACATTAGACTAGAGATTTTTTTGTCATGTCAAGGGCAATAAGATAAAGGGGGGAAGTCATTCTAGTATGAGAAAAACCCAAATTTTTTAAGCTTTTATCATTATTAAATTATATTTTATGTGTGGGGATATCTGCATATAAAGGTTCAAAGGCAAATTTACAGTGGCTGTATCTTCAACTGAAATTAAATTACAGCTGAGTAATAAGGATGAGGTTCTATTTGGTGGTTACATTGGAGAAAACTTATCTTAAAATACCCAAATGCTATACTTCAGTGAAGTGGTTGTGAAATTCCGAGCCTTATATTTAGTCCACCAAGGATATATTCCTAACTACAGTTGAACATCCGAAGAACTTACTGTGAACCTGTTGAATATATTAGAATGACTGTATACTTAAAGACAGTCCACAGACAGTTGTTAGTATCTAAGTAAGCTTAGTAAACTAGTGCTTCTTCAAAGGGTTCATACAGTAGCTTTGTGTTTATACAGGCTGTATTCCATATCATGTTTAACATTCACTCTAAATCCTTTGTCATGTAATCACATCAGTCTTGATCGTGCCATTAGCCAGTAAAGCATGTTGTTGCAGATTTACTGGCCCAAACAACAGAAATGAACCCTTGCCTCCTACTACAATCTCTCCTTCAGTCTAAGATTATTTTTTTAAGGCATCTTCTCAAACTGTAAGAGGAATAATCACTTTAAAAGTTTGCGTTCTACCTCCTAGAAACTTGGCTCATTGCCTGTTACATTGAAGGTTTTCATGAGACCTGACTCTTAAATTTATTTAACTTTACGTTCAGTTCTTACTTGTAACAAGTTCCAAAGCAAGCTGTTCCTGTGGGCTTTATCAAAAAACATTAAGTAAAAGAAACATGTAGAAAAGTAACTCATTATTTAAGCACTTCATTAAAGCTGTTTAAAGACAACTTTACCTGTGGTTAGTGTACAGTACACCAATCTCGATAACCTTCTTCTGACTACTTCCCATTCTGTATTTAAATGACTTGAAGGATTCCCCCAGCTCTAATTTTATTATTTCAGATGTTAGAACCCTTCTTAAAGGTGCAGAAAGATTTTCTGCTGACTCATTCCAGTGCCAGGCTAAGTCACTCATACTAGCTAAAATCCAGAAACTGCAACTGCATTTTGTGTAATTGTCTGATCCAGCATTGGGAAGGAGGAATATTGCACTGAAAGATTTAGTCAGCACAGCATGAGAGGTTGTGGTGGTGGTGTGGTATGGTTACTGTAGATGGGCCAAATCCCGTATACTTTCCCACTAAAGTAAAATTAGCACTCCATGTGTTTGCATGGACCTTTAGGTATTACGGTTTTCTTTTTCATCAGAAGAGGCTCCAATGCTTGTTCATTACTTTCACTGGGAGTTTGCTCTAAGCAGATTTGCAGGTGTGCATCAGAAACAGTTCATCTTTTGAGGTTCCAAAAGAGTCAGAGGGCTTCAAGCCCAGTTTTTCTGTGTTTGAAACTCAAGCCCATGGGATGTTAAAATTTCAGCATATTTACTTTTCATTTCTTTCACTGGAGTCGGGACCACAACCCAGGTTTGGTGAAATAATAAAATTATGATCATGGGATAACTAGGACATATTTCTTCCATTCTAGATACTGTAAAAACCTGAGACTTCGGAATTATGGTGAGGAAGATGTATGAATTTCAGTGGTGCTTCAGCTTTTAATTGTTGAGGTCACAAGCACTGGCATGAAGTAATTTTTAATTAGGATACACTGGTGTGAAATCGAAACCAACATTGAACTACATGGCAATCTAAGCAATCAAGGTGTGCAAGAAATAATACAGATTGTTGTCATGTATTCTTTATTGTAGAGAAAGGCTGACAAATCGCTTGTAAAGTAAAACAGAAATTAAAAAAATTTTCAGTGATAAACATTTCTTAAAAAGAAATGTGCATTTTCAGTTGTTCTTGGTGATGACAATCACACAGAATAATAAGGCCTGAAGGCAGACCGTTTTTGACCTACATAGCTCATCATTCCATAAGAAACAAATGCTGTAATGAATGTTGATGTTGCAGTGCTATCAATGTCTTCTTTACGATGCTTTTCATTTTGCCTTTTTACCTGGCCTTACCATTAGAAACACTGTTTTGTGGGACTTGGCCAGTAAAGAAGCCATT
Organism: Athene noctua; assembly: GCF_965140245.1. Lineage (NCBI taxonomy): Eukaryota > Metazoa > Chordata > Aves > Strigiformes > Strigidae > Athene > Athene noctua. The sequence continues at coordinate 101,085,971 of NC_134038.1, forward strand.
TCCACAGATGCATGAGCATGTTGTCATTACGCTAGTGCAGAAGTGGCCAGCCTCTAGCGTGGGACAGCCTGCAGCCACCGGAAGAGTGCACCTCAGAGGTACTATCCAATACCAATTTCTCCAACAGCTAACAGAGTAGCATCATATGTGTCAGAGCATATATGATTTGTGGAGGAGGAGAGCTAGTAGCTATTAATCACATGAATAATTTATGTCCGGGTGTGTGATTGGCAAGGCAAGGCATGGTAGTGTAAGGCTCGTAGTAGACTCATGTGGCCTCTCAAAAAGGGTTGACCACCCATGTACATACATGAGATGGATGTGTGATTGATAAATAGTGAAAGGAATGAAACCTGACTGGCTGGAGAGCCAAATGTCAGATGCAAAATAAAAAGAAAAAGCCCCATGGAAATTAACATTCTTTTTCTTCAGCCTCAGTATATAACCATGGGGTCCTTGAAACAATATTATATGAGAAAGCTATTCACTAAATGTGTTCGCTTTCAAATTGATGGATACTTCTTCATATCTATATATGTATATACTATGGCAGAACTTGAATACTCCATTTTGGACCGGGGTGGCTTAGAAATTTTTGTAAAAATACTTCTAATGGAACAAAGATATGTAGGCAGTACATTTAAGTTCTTTTTGACAAAACATCCCATGGCTACAAAAACTACCTATGTGTAATATCAACCAGATGGATTTCTGGTCCTTGAGAAAGGGTTTTGTTATCAGGACTAGAGGATTTTTTTTTAAAATCTTGTCCTTGTTTTGACATGACTTCATATGTGATTGTAAGTCATTTCAGTCAGTCTGACTGTGCTTTATCGTATCCATATGGAATCTATTTTGCAATTCTCACATACAAAATCTCTGATAAATGCAGGTAACATAATTATCATACAAAAAGGATGGCTGTGAATACCCATTTCTCACACAGACAGTTTTTTCTAAATACAAGAACTTTGATTTGGTAAAATAATGGAAGGAGTGCTTAGAATGACAGGAATTCTTTTCCTCTTTCAGCTATTCAAAATGTGTCTCTATCCAAAGAAACATTAGTTCGTTGGTTTTTTTTTTCAGTAAGGAGCGCTTAAGATTCTGTAGCATAATCAGATTTTGTCACAGAACCACAGGGGAAAGCCAGATTTGTAGGTTTTAATAGGTGGAAAGGAATGAATTAGAGTTATACTTGGAAGAGTATCTTGTGTGATAAAAAAACCTGTTGTAATGCTGTTAAGCTTTAGTATGGAGACATGAAGCATTTGAAAATCCAAACCCATCAATTTGTTAAAGACTAGATTAAGCCCTACAGTTACCATGCTGTGGGCTTGTGTTTCTCATACCTGTAGACACCTTGTATATGTTTACCATTTTCAGGTTGTCTTCTGTTTTATTTGTGGTTATCTCAGATTTTCTTAATTTCTTTGCATGAAAGCAGTGTATTTTAGTATTACCTACTTTCAGGAAAGATTTTATGGGTTTCAGAGAAATAGAGTTGAGTGAAATTCCTTTCACAGATTGTGAATCTGTCATTAGAACCTCATGTTTTCCTCACTTAGAAGGAAATGGCCTACAACTACTGATACTGTGTTTGATAGAAACTCATTACCATTTTAATTTAGGCCTAACATGGCAAATCTGAAAAGTAGAAGAAACACCTTTGCAATAGTTTGCTATGTAAAATCATTCTCATATCCTGCATTGCTGTACAATGCTAGCATCCAATCAGATAGGTCCCTTGGCCGTGAAAAGGTTGGGAGAAGTGGGATATGTAGACTCTTCATACTTACGAGCAAGCTAGTTTGTTGAAACACTGTTCCCCATGCTAAGCAGTACCACTTCCCTCCCTTTCATATTCACTTTTTATCCAGTTTTCATCTGGTCTTGCACTTAGTTTTGAAGTGCTATGAAGTGGAGCAGTCTTTGTACAAGGAAACTGCATTCACGGAGTTAGAGAATGAGCAAGTGAGTAGTTGAACTAACAAAGCCTGATTTCCCATGCTTTGGGTCCTCTGGTTCCTTCCATGTTTCTACAGCAAAAAACACAGCTTCCTCTCCACATCTTCCCTATCTTCTGTGACTGCCCTGTGGACAAAAATGTGTTATAGGTCATTTGTATAGCTACTGCATGTGATTTGGAGTTTTAGGAGTACAGACTGGTCAGCAGGGTAATGACAAAAAAAACAAATTGTTGAGGCTGGGCTTTGGCCTTTCCTTCAATAGGAGAACTATTTAGAGCACTTTTTCTACCATCCTTTGACATTAAACTTACTGGATTGCTCTTCCATGGTTGAAGTGAATGAGTAGGGTCAGAAGTTACAGGGATGGACAGAGATAATGAAATGGAACCAAGGACACCACTTGCTCGAGAGTCAATTCTAGTTAATACTTCACCTAGAAACAAAAACAACAACAAAACACCGAAGAAGCTGTATTCAAATATTATGGGTTGTGTTCTACGGACCAGTATCCTTTTCTAAATAGAGAAAAGTGTAACACTACAATGACACTGAAGACCTATAATATAGGATAACAAGAAGAAACAAAGAATGACATTTCTCACATACATATGCACAGGTTATTTGGAGTGTAAAGTGAAGTACTCTGAGGAAATTCTAGAGTATCAGTTCCTCTTTTCCAGTAAATGCCAGCTATATTATGTTCTGGCCTTTAATTATGTGCTTATGCACTCTTCTCACACACATACACATGCAGATTTTTTCCTTCTGTGCACAGAGCTGAGACTATTCATTTAATAAGCTATTGTTAGATATTTTTCCTTGTCATAGTTTGTTGTGTAATAGCAGTGTTATTTGCTGCATGCTGTTTAAACCTCACTCTAAAGGGAGTTATTTCTTTCTAATCTTTCCTGTGACCCCCATAACTAAATTTCTGAGTGTTTCAGAAAGAGTAATAAGTTTACGTGTACATTATTCTCCTGAAATGCAGCTTTTGTCTTCCCATTTCACAGATTAAAATGAGGCAGATATTCAAAGTGTCTGCTAGAAGGTTAGTCTAGTGAACAGATTTGATGGTGGTCAGTTTAAAATGCTTGGAACTAGATATTTAGAAATTATTAAAATTTTGTAGCCTGTGTTCGAGCAAATTGAACCAGTGACTGTTCAGTATTTAAGAGAACCTAACTCTAGGATATGAAGTCTCAAAGAGGAAATGGTACTTGTTACTGCATGGTTAATCCCAGAGGAACTGATTTTCTTCTCATGAGCTAATCCTAGGAATTATCAGATGCAACCCGGTAGAGCACACCATGTAAAACCAGTGTGGAAGAAGACTGAGGTCCAGTGGATTCATTGGAGGCTCTCAGCTGAGGTAAAAATCGCCAGTGTTTGAGCATGATGGGATGCAATGCACTTCAGTCCTTTACAGATACAGAAGTTGGTTGTCTAGTTAGACCACCCTCTGAACAATACAAATGCTCTCCTGAGGGTAGATATTCGTTACAGCCTGCAGATTGGATACTTACTGTTCTTTGATGTCTTAGACAGAGCGCCAAGGTGCTATCATGATTATCTAGCATAAAATACACAGCAAGCCAAGAAAGGTTTTTCTCATGTAATCTTTATTGTGGAGAAGGGCTGACGAATCATTTATAGAGTCCGGGGATACAGAGATTGTGTTAGAGCAGTTAGGCTTGCTAATCACAGAAAGTAACCATTGTTTGATGTTTCCATGAGAGAGTCCTCCATTAACTGTAGTTGAACTTGACTGAGTGTGAAATTAAAAAGGAGGCTCAGATTTCAAGACACTCCCTCAGGTGCTCAGAAGTATGCTAACTGGCACTGTGGGAGACCTCCTAAAACAGCTAAGGATACTTAAAGGAAAGAGGCCATGACAATACAAAAAGAAAACCTTTGTATTATCACTGAACCCACAAAGTTGGTCAATATCAGTCACATTTTATTAACTGTTAAATGTCAGGCTTGCATGAAATACTTGTTTTTGCCAAGGTCTGGTTCCAGCTGTGCTTGGTGAGCATCTACAGTCCCAGGAACTAGAGGTGTTTAATACTGGGCAGAAAAGTCTGTGAAAATAAATGTAAGAGGAATTGTCAGGAGATTACATATTAAAGAATTTCCTAGCTTTAAGAAAATGTATTTAAAACTTAAACTTGACAGAGGTAAAAGGTTTTAGAGGTTATGTTGGCTTCTGGTGACAACTGGAATCTGAGACAGGAATTGTAGAGACCTGATTGCTGGCTTGCATTATGGCACTGGAGACACTTAAATCTTCTTTGTTTGTTTCTTTACCTGTAAAATGAAGGAGGCATACCTACTGGTATGGAATTTGAAATTCTGGAAACTGGTATCATACCTAAATATTAAAAAGGCTCATTTTATGCTATATTTATTATCCATGAGGTGGGAGTGTAAGAAGGGCTGTATCCTTTGTGTCTGTGATTGTTGCATAATACAGTGTTGAAGTCTCCTTGGAATATTCCATTTGTAATACTCAGTTCTGTACGGATAAATGAAAACACCATAAATTCAGGATTATGACATATTCTAGGATTAAGGGGAAGGCTTTAGCCAAGAATATGTATATATATTTCAGTTTATTCTACTTTGTTCCACGTGAAAGATCTTTAAAAGCTTTTCCTGATTTTGAGAGAGAATGTCCCTTGAGATTTTTCTTGGATATTTATCACAGTGTTCTTTGCAAATAACAATGGTTAGAAAGGCTTTTAGTATTTCATGCTTTCTACCATTTGGGAGTATAGAATTCCTTTTAAAGATAGTGTTTTAATATATGCTCATAGAATTCACTTCCAAGTAAAAGCAGTATTACTCATCTCACCGTTGATATGTGAATATCATTCAGTTACATTGCTGGTTCTTGTGACATGAATATATATTTTAAGATCTAGCTATTCATTTTACTGGAGTGCTCTTTCTGATGGAAACCTTTTGTGTCTTTGCCTGTAGCTACCGTTGACCTCCATATAATTGTCATTGTTATTTCAAGATTTAAAAGGAAAGCAAAAAGGTGATGGTCTCTGAAGGCTTGTGCTATAAAAAAAGTATATCGTATTTCATTTAATAATCTCATTTGTAGAACGGTCTTTGAACATTCACATACTACTAGCTCTTTGTCATTATTTCATCATTCAACAAAATAAACTGGGAAAATTGTTTTATTTATTTAAAAAAAAAAAAAATCTATGATCCGTTAAGGAATGAGACATCTGGAATCCTGTGGAATGAGATCCACTAAGAAAGGCCATGCTATCCACTGAAAAATGGTATCTAGTGTTACTGCAGGTAAATGTGCATCATGTAATTCACTGTAATGTATTTTCAAAGCCATGAAACCTGTGCTGGTGATCTCTAAGAAACAGATTTGTCTGTTAGCCAACTAATTACCAGATAAGTGCCCAGAGCAAGCATCTGCCATCTCCTTCATAAAACTGTGCTATGCGCAAGGAGATAAATAGTGACAGATCGCCATCCTGAATTTGTCTGCATTGTGCTGCTCAGTTCATTCTTCATTTCAAGTCATTACTTGGGACAACTGTGAATTTTGAATCACAAACTTTTTCTGCTTAAAAGATTTCCCCATTCTCTTGTGATTGCAAGCACTTAGTGGAATGCTGGCTTGCATGTCACTTGTTTCCTGCAGAGTGATTGACAGTCCCCACACCTTATTACAAAAAAAAAAAAAAAAGTTCCGCATTCAGACATCACATTGACTGTTTTTCAAAATGTTGCTTCTGACCTTGAATGGCAGGTTATTTTGACAATGCATTAGCAGGGGAAGAATACAGAGTCACTAAGTTTAATAGCAGCACAAAATATTATACAAATATGTTTAAAAAAAGAGTCAGCTCCTGGCTGGAAACACTGATAGGTAAATATAAAGAAAACAGGCTAAAACAAGTGAGTATGATGCAGCACAAGACTGTGTTTTAAATATTTTGAACGTGGTTTTGGCTTGTGTTTTCTTGGTTGGTTGTTTCTCCTCTTTTTGTTTCTTTCATTAGTTGATCTTTTTAGTTGTTTCCCTCCTCCTCAAAGTGTACATCAAAAAGGAAGTCATTTAACAAGCCTCAGTTACTCGGCCTTCTGTCTAGAAGTCTGTGTTTTTAACTGCATTATGAATTTGAGGGCTCATTGAGGGAATAATCCTTAAAGACTATTTGAGGGTGGAAAAAGAAGTAGGTGGGCAAGGGCCTACCCTTAGGTAAGAATATGGAAGAGAGCAGAGAAATGTCTGCCAAATGCCAGTAGAGCCTTACACTAGTGGTTCAAGTACAGTAACCTACAGAGGGAGGATTGATTTCTTTTATACTCCTATATGAGAATATTAAAGTTTGAATTTGATATTAATGTAGGAGGAGGAAGTTCCAGAGGTGGGTTTGTGTGACATGGACAGAAAGTCATGATATAGCATGTCATTCCAAATTTGTATTCCTATTGCCATCTCTGCTTTTATTTATTAGGAGAGGCCATATGGTCAGATGATGAAAGAGAGAAATGAGGAGAAGTAGAAGGCAAAGAGGACAGACAAGAGGAGATTAGTTTGAGGTAGCTGAGTAATGGGAAAGGTTTTTTCGATGCTGACCAAAGGAATCAGACAGATCATGCAAGTGTTACTGGGAAAAAAAAAAAAGATTTTGCAGACTTGCTATGCAAGTCAGGGGTAGGCCCTAGTAAAGATGATCTCCATAAGGGATGTCAGACCTGGAAGAAACTGTCGGATTCAATGCAGCTGAGTTTAAGGTTAATCAATCTCTATATCATCCCATTATTAATGTGTTTTATGTTTATATTCGACTATGGTCCAGCTGCTAGGTGTATTGTTGACCTGACTTGACTGGGTCATTTGTAGTGATCTTTGTATAAATTAGGAATTGGTAACTGGAACAAATTCAGCATAGGGTTGCAGAGATGGTTAGGGGCTGGAGCACTTGGCCTGTGAGGAGAGGCTGAGGGACCAGGCTTGTTCAAGCCTGGAGAAGGGGTGGCTTCAGGAAACCCTAAGAGAAGCCCCCCCTGCCTCGCAGTGTTTGTGGGGACAGTTATTGAGAAGACCAAGCCAAGTGATTCACAGTGGTACATGTTGGAAGGATGAGAGGCAGTGGGCATAAATTGGAGTGAGAGGTTCAGCCCGCATATCAAGTTTAACATTTTCCTCATGGTCACGCAGTTGAACAAAGGCCTGAAGAGGCTGTGCAGTCTCCATCCTTGGAGGTTTTCAAAGCCCAACTAATTCAATCCCTGAGCTAACTAGGCCATAGCTGACCCTTCTTGGAGCAGGAGGATGGATCAGATGCAGTCTGAATTATCCTTTGACAGACAGTAAGACAGTTTTAATGACTGCAGCTATTTGCAAGATGCTTTGCTTAATTTATTTTCTGCTATAACTTAAGTGGTAATGGTTTGGGGTTAACAGATTAAGAATCCTAATTATTTCTAAGACTCTGACCATATACTGAGAAATTAATAGTAAATCTGTATTTATCCTTCAGGTCAGTTCTGTCCCCTTGTATATTAAAGCATAGAGTCATACATCACACACATACACAAACACATATGTATATATGCATACAAAAAGAAGCAATATGAAATTCCCTTTCAGAAGTGTCTGTCTGCTTTTTTTAGTTTTCCAAGGTTTCCCATTTCTTAAAATGAGTAAGTAAACCCCATGTGTATTTGGAATTGGTGAATTCTTAGGAATGGCATGCAACTGATAACATCTGACACAGGCATGCTTGTAGACAGCATTTTCTCTTAACAACATAGCACTGTGCATTAGTTGGAATACATGGGGGCAGGATGCTTCTTACAGGAATAATGGTGTTAATTCCATTAGAAAAAAATACTTTGTATGCCATTTATTTTCTACTTTAAGATCAGCATTACACATTTGCAGAAGACTGGTAGAATTTCATAAGTAATAAATCAAAAGAGCTCTCTTAATAACTACAGAATTAAATGTGTCTTCCAGAACTATTCAATAAAATTTAATTTACGTATTTTTTTGGATGTGTAATCTATGTGACCTTCAGTAACTGTTTGTTTTTTAAATCTGAAAAATGCCTCCAAAGTGTAATAGCCCAGAGTTTCAAATGGCACAGTAGGATATGTAATGCATATTTTAACATGTTTTCTTTTAATTTGCCACACAGGCTTCTTGTGCGTGGTTATATAAAAGTCCATATTTTTAAACCCAGTAGTACAAGTGTGTAAGATGTACTTGGTTGGGCTAAAAAATTCAGAAGTCTAATTTATCTTGAGATATGCTCAGTCAAGTAGTTTTTCACAGCAGTTAGCTAACACTTCAAGCTCTAACAGTGCCCCTGAGCCATAAAATAAATTTGCATGTAAGAAATGTTTTGAATCTATTAAAACCTCAGCTCAGAGCTAAAGAGTTGCTCTCATGTCTTTGTTGACTAACATGAAGTGAGATCTTACAAAAAGCTAGGCTATGATCGACAGATGCCAAAGCTTAGGTTTTGATGTGATTATATATTTCTTTCATGCACAGCATTTTAAGTCTGGGACTGGAGCTTCAGAAAGACAGCAATCAATGGGTCTGTGCAAGAGTACACAAAATATATTACTCCTGGCAGTCGTCAAGACAGAATTATTCAAAAAATAATCTGAAATGCATTTGATCATACAGTAGATGGTTTAATAATTTATATTATACCTTATTAGCAAAGTCTTGTGTTTACTTTGTGGCTGCCAAAACAAGATGAAAGGCTGCCTCCATGGAAATACAAGATGCTTAGCTCAAAGTGTCTGTCTTTGCATTTCAGTTTGATAATTTCCCTTCCTTCTCTCATTTTGATTAATAGCATATAGATTTAAATCTTAGAGTATCTTTTCCTTCACCGCTGTTCTTTTTAGGGATGGCAATGTTGCTTATTAACAACAAGTCTACCAAAGAGCTTATGGCCTATCGAGACAAATTAGTGTAAATACGTTATTTCTGGAAACTTCTCTACCTTAGGATTTCCTCCAAGTATTTTGGGGGTAAAAGAGGCTTTGGATTTACTTCTAAATTCCACTGAACTGAATCATTATGCTAATCTTACCGAGTCTTGCAGCTACAAAATTGTGATTTCTGAGCTCAGCTTGAGAAACTATTGCACTCTGACTAGTGATTGTGTATGGTAAAAATCACCAGTTATATCAGTTCAGGATATTACGGAAATGCCTTGAAGATTTCCTTGAAAAGCTAATGCACTGCAAATATTTCATTTAGAGATACAAATAAGGGCCTTTCTGAATTAATAACTTTTATGAAGTGAGAGCACAGGGAGTGGACCAGCGTGACTGCTAGTTCAACAAATGAGATCTTTGCCTTGACCCAGGTTTTTTACACCAAAGGTGCATGAAAGAGCTCTACTACTTCCTGTGGAGAACACCCCTCCCCACAAAACATGAAAGATCTTTTCTGCAGGTGTCTTGGATAGCTCTTCAAGGCACAGTATATGGAAAGCTTTAGGGAAAAGAACACGTGAGAGGATCTCAGAATATAGCACTAGAGTATTGCAAACTCTGAAGCTCATATGACAGCCCAAAGAAGCTCTTGTAATTTGTTTTGTCTACCCTAGAAGGCTTAATTTTAGTTTCAGTTTCTGTAACTTCATCTTCTCCCTGCCTTCTGTACAGTATACAATTATATACTCTATGCTTTACCTGGAAACTAGTTCCTGAAATGGAGCCTACAGAAGGACTTTTTTCCCAAATAAAAAGAGATATTCTGTGTTTTTCACTAACACAGCTGGTAATATGATACTTGTATTTTAGTAAGAACTGATTATATTCTAGACAGGCACTTCGCTGTTGTCCAGACTGCAGTGAGGGCCACTCAGCCCCTTAGCTCAGGCTTAAAAGAGTGCAAGAATGTGGTCGGCTTAGCAGAGGTCTTCCTCATCCCACTGAGAGCTTCATCTCATGTCTTACAGAGCTGCACAACAGGCTTTTGGGAAGAGGCATCTACCTGCAGGTGTCTCCAAGAGATTATCCTGTTTTTAAAAGCTGTTGTATGAATTGGAGGGGGGACAAAAGACTGCCATTTTCTAAAGGAGCCTTTCAGTTGCAGGGAAGCAGATGTATCCTTTTTTACAAATGCACCTTCTGTGACAATAATGACAGAAATTTTCAAGGAAGCTGATGTTATTACCCATGCGTCAGTGTTGCAAGGCAGAATTTTGGGGCAAACCAGAGAATAGTTCTTAGAAAACATGGATTGGATGAACATATTCATTACTTTTCTGAAAAGAAAATAATCGGCGGGATCATCTGAAGAGATATATGTTGTCAAACAGAAATGCAGTAGTGTTTTAAGTGATAAGCTGTGAAATACATCTTAAAGGGTCACTTCAGTTTGCCAGTTGTGATCTTTTTGTCCATATAAGAACATTGTTCATGAGAACATTTGTAAAGAATTCAGGTTAGCAAGGTAAAAGGAGCAGTATTTCATGTATGCGTCTACTGAAAGAAAAACTTCTAGTTTAAATTGTTTGACAGTCTCTAGTATGATCTGAGATATGATTTGGAAGTTTTCAGCAGTTTAGAAAATGTGACTACTGGTAAAGACAAATGCATCAGAGTTCAAAGTATAAGATAGAAGAAAAACAAAGGCATAGTGAAATTGTGAGAATTGTACCCCCAACCCAGTTTTCAGTATTAGTGAAATACTGTAAGAGAAAATCTCATCTACAGAAAGAAAATTAAAAGTGGGTTTCGTGTATCAGTATGATCATCTAATTTATGGGAAATATGATAAAGTAAGGAAGAAACTGGGCCTCACAACTTTACAGGCTGACTTACTTGAATGAAATACCACTGGGACAACTGGCAGGGGAGCCAGTGACGTTTCCCACCACTGGAACTTTGTAAACCTTGCTAAAATCTCTTTTGCCGTTCTGTCCTACTAGCAGTATGCAGCACTACCTAATGCATATGCATCTACTGTTGCAATAGAGGTTTAAGAAAACAATATGGTAACAAAAAAACCCCAGTGTAGGCTATTCATGATCAAAATTGTGGCAACAAGATGAGACTATTTGGGTTTATGTTGGAAAATGGAAAAACTGTAAAATAGAAGTGAAATGCCAGTGAAATTGCAACTGAAAACTACTGCACAGTAACATGAATGAATGCATGAAACACTAATGTGTTTAACTGTTAATAAGGGGGAAAAAGAAGTCATCCCTCAAAACTTTTTACAGGTTGTAACTTGTGTTTAGGGTGTTTTGCTGGCTATCCCCAGTCTTGCAGAGACAGGTAGATCGGAATAAGGCTGAGCATGAGGAGGAGCATTGAGGAGAAAGTTAGAAAGTCATTTATGAGGTACTGGCCATTTTATCTGTTTTATTTATAAGTGATAACATCTAGTGTTGTACATCTAAATATTCAGGACTTTACTGATTATCAATCTGTGTAGAAATATTTCGTAAGGGGTTGGGAGTCTGTAGTCAGCCAAATTTTGAGTCATGAATTGGTGAAAATTAAATATCAGAAGAAATCATTCTTTGGTTGTATTGATATTTTTATAGCCTTATCCATTCTTTTAAACCACTTTAACCTTCGTGTTAACATACCAACTATACATGTAAAAATGGGTCATGACCATAAATTATGCACCTTAGAATGGTAGAGATTTGTGAGACCTGCAAAGAAAATAAAGGCTTTATAAATATTTAGAAATAATAAATTGCAAATGAGTTTTGATTCATATATAGAAAATCCTTAATGCTCTATGGTTTCCAGTTTATTTTGCAGGCAAAGGTTAATCATTGATTTTGGGGGATAAAATAGCTATGGCCAGTTACTAAAATTTCAGATGCCTTAGAACTTGATTGTAGTTAATAACAGTATGAAGCAGTTTCATAGTTTTTGATGAAGCTAACATATTCTACACAGTATAGACTGAAGACCTGGAGTAGTGTTGTTACTGTGCCTTACACTGTGGAGACTTACACCCCAATTTGCTTACCTGTCTCCTGTTACCTACCGGGTTGATGGTCTTCTTTGTGCAGTATATATATGAAGTCATCCTCATTTCATAGGTCACTTGTTCAGTCACCCTTTGCCTGTGTGAATTGTGATCTAAATCAACAATACCTCAGATGTTAGAATAGCACTTACACCAGGCTGTCATTTGCCCCTTTGATGCTTACTTACCTAACCAGTAGTAATCATTATTTTCCTTCTACAATTACTGTAATGGAGCTGTTCCTGAAATGGAAAACAGGAGGCAGTTATAGACAGTTTGAATTGTGCTGTCACACTTTCATGGGCAGGCACCTTTCTTGGAGCTTTGATATTTCTTTGAGTTTGCCCAAAAATAATACATTTGGTAAAAGAGGGAGTCAGGCGTCTGGTCTGTATTTTCATGTAACCCTGTTTCAGCTGCTTGGAGATTACCCAGATAGGTACTTTCTGGGTCCCTGACTTGTTTTCTACAAAATGTGAAGGGAAAAAAATAAAATGGATTAATGAAAAACTTTTTATAACTGGAAAATTTCAAACCAATTAAAAACCCAGCTGAGCTCAGTTGAATTCCTAAGAGATTATTGAAATACAGGGAGGAAAAAATAAATGATGAACGGAAATGCTGAATCTTATGATGCAAGATCATTACACCTTTGCTTAATTACACCTTTGCCACTTACGCCTCTTGGAAATGTCATCAGATTACAGTTTTAATAGATGTTTTTACTTTTGAGTATCTACAATGCTATCGTGCTGAATTTAACAAGGTTGCAAGAGAGAAGAGTTTCTTATTCTTTCCACTTGGATTTTCTGCTGAAATAGCGACTCAACATCTGTATCTTGAGCTGCAGCTAAAAGTCCTGATATTCTGGGGGATCTTGGTCCTTACAGTCAGTTTAAGAATGGTAATGGCAGGCACAGCAGGGAACTTGGATTCAATATGCTGAATGAGAAGGTGAGTGTTTTAGCACAGCTGCCTCCTGAGGGTCAGGGGAAAGGAAAAGCCCTGTGGGAGGATTTTCAAGCACTACTGAGCTGGCACACCAGGAGACGATGATTGACTTCAGAAGAGCCCTGCTGTGCAAAGGATTGTTGTGTTGTGGTCCCCTTTATCACTGGTTAGACATTTCTTTTGAAGAAGCCAAAAATGGGGAAGTAGTGAGATAGCAGCAAAACAAACAAACAAAAAAAAATCATGAAACAACTCTCTCATCATATTGAGGTCTGGAGATTTCCTTCTGTGGATAACAGCTTCATTGATTTGGCAGTTAATTTCATTAGACTTTGTAGGACATTGGTAATATTTCTGTATGAAAAACTGATGACCTGACAGTGATGCAGCGAAGGTTGAATTGTTGATTGTCTTGAAAAGTGATATTCATGTGAACCTCCATATAAAGAGGGAATTTTATTTGTATTTGGTATGTACAGTCAGGAATGCATAACAGTTTCAATCTTAATATGTGCATTTCTTCACAGGAGTTCAGACATACACTGCAGAATGGCACAAACTGGAAAGCACAGCCTTCTGCTGAGATCCCAGTGAAAACACCTCTCAGCTCGTGGATGGCTTTGCAGCTCCCATGGCAACAAGAAGGCGGTGGACTGAAGATACTGTCTGTCAGCCTGGCTCTGCTGGCACTTCTTGTTATGTTTTACTACGGAGGAATGAAAACAGAACTGTGAACTGAATGAGGCTTTTATGAAAACAATAAAACTGCTGTTTAAAATCTTCCAAGGAAACACTTTTACCAACATTTTAAAAAAAAAAAAAAAAAAAAAAAGATAAAAGCTAATATAAATTGGGCAATAATTTGTACTCACCTTATGCCTTTCCTGTCATTCATAGGAGAGAATGTTGATAAACTCTAGGGAGACCTACCTTGCCAAAATTTGAGATCCTTGGTTGGCAGAACAGTTTGTTGCATCTTTCCTCTTCTTTTTTCTCAAATGATGGAATGTTTGCATTGGTTACTCTTTTCATAAATGCTGTAGCAGGTAAAATTGCATGCAGGAAACTCATGAAGTTTATAAGAAATCTTTTCATTGAGTGATGTTGGTAATCTTTTATGGGTAGAACATTTAAAGCTTTCTTAAAGATTTTGCTTAACGCAGTGTGATGGTTTGTTATGTGTCTTTTTAGATTACAGAATCAAACACTGCTGGGCCATTAAAGCTTGTCATTTGTTGCTATTTATTTTGCTGTCATGTCTGAAAGAATTTTTGGCTTGCTATCGTATCACTCAACTTCACAATGAGTTACTAAGCTTTGTTAATACAACAAGAATTATTTTTTACATAGAAATAATTTTAAAGGTATTGGTTATTTATCATTGAATGGGAAGATGCAGTTCTGGTGGTAGAGTTCTGTTAAAAGATGGATTTAATACAGTCTCTATAGATTTTGTATAATGCTCAGAGAATTACATGTGAATCTCATATTAGCTGTGCGTTGGATCATGCTGGGTATAAAACAATATTGCTCTGTTAATGGGGAGGCTACGTTTTGCACACTGCATATTTCTATTTACTTTCTTCAAGCCATTTTTGTCATGACAGTATCTCCACATATCTTGAGATTGTGCTGGTCAGCCAGGGACTGGACTCTGTGCCCAGTTCTGCCAGCAGCTGAATGCATGAAATTGTTTGTTCTTTCATGTCTTGTCACCTTTCTGGATCTTCATCCAAACTTCCATTTGCAAATTCTGTTTAAAATCTTAAGAGCAGAAACTGTATTTTTTTTTAAGTATGTTTGTGTCATACACAGCACAGGTGGAGCTGAGCTGCCTGCATGGCTATTGTGGTTTAACCCCCGTAGGCGACTAACACAGAGAGCCACTCTCTCGCTCCCCCACAGTGGGATGGGGGTGAGAATCAGAAGGTTAAAAGTGAGAAAACGCGTGGGCTGAGATAAAGGCAATTTAATAGGTAAAGCAAAAGCTGTGTGCACAAGCAAAGCAAAATAAGAAATTAATTCACCCCTTCCCATTGGCAAGCAGGTGTTCAGCCATCTCCAAGAAAGCAGGGCTCCATCATGTATAACGGTGACTTGGGAAAAAAGACACCATCACTTCAAAAGTCCCCGCCCCTTCTTTCTCTTTCCTCCTAGCTTTATATGCTGAGCATGACACCGTATGTTATGGGATATCCCTTTGGTCGGTTGGGGTCAGCTGTCCCAGCTGTGTCCCCTCCCAACTTCTTGTGCACCCCCAGCCTCCTCGCTGGCGGGGCAGCATAAGAAGCAGAAAAGGCCTCGATTCTGTCCAAGCACTGCTCAGCAACAGCTAAAACATCCCCTGTTATAAACACTCGTTTGCTCACAAATCCAAAACATAGCCTCACTCTAGCTACAGTGAAGGAAATTAACTCTATCCCAGCCAAAGCCAGTACTGTGGCTCTACAGGGCAGATGAATAATCCCCTAGGAAGGACACTTTGTACTTTATGAACCGAGGATTCCTAGTAGTTTCAGAAAATTAATCAGGAAGTTCCACCATGATGCTTTCAGTACAGCTTGTAAATTATAACAACAAATGTAACTGTCTTCAGGAAATTAGGTGTATAATGATTTGACTTATATTTCTTATTGCAACCACTGAAGGTCATGACCCAAGACTTAAAACTCATGGGATTTTAAAAAAAAAACTGTGCTCTTGATTGGCTTCTGCTTGTTTTTTTCAGGGTTTTCTTTACAACTGGGAATATGTAACAATCAGTAATTTACATTTTTAACAAACCTGAAATTCTCAGAAAAACCCCACTTGACTCTGAGAGCTGAAATTTTCAGGAAAGTACCACATTATCACAAGATTCTCAGGAAAACTATGAGTTGACAAAAATCATTATATCTGAACCAAATTTGTGCATTTGATGGGAATAAACTATGCAGATACGTTCTATGCCTCTAGCACTCTGTCAGCCACTCTAGCTTATCTAATCGTAGCAATTACAGACTCATTGCATCAGCTGTTACAGAGATTTACAAAGCTTGTGATTTAGATTCTGTTCATCGCTGGCTGAAATGGGACTGGCTCATTTTCTTAGAAATAATGAAATATACAGAAAGAAGGTGAAGAAGACTTCCTAAATAACATTGCCCACAGATACAGTATATTCTTAAACTGAGCTTTAACCTGATAAGTAGGAAGTGTTGTTTATCAAGTATTTTATTACCCTTCTTTAGATTTTGAGAGGGCTTTTTGACACTTTATATTGTAGAGCAGTAGAGCGTCTTTCATTTGTTCCTCTTTATTTACAACTAAAGCTTTCAAAGCCACAGCCACTGAGCTCAACAAGTCAATTTTGGTCAAAGGCCTTCAGGCAAAACCTAAACTGCATGCTGCCTGGGGCTACAGGTGAAGGCTGGGAACCTCCCTGAGAGCAGAGTGAGCTGTAGAAGTATATCTCCTTCATGGAACCGGTTGACCTGAACACATTTCATCTGTGATTTTTGCTCCCGTTTGGCTCCCTGAATGCCTCTAACTTCCATGCCAGGTGGCGTTTTTAATTTTTACATCAGCATTGTTTGAGGCCTATGTATACCAAGTATTCTCTCTTTACAGGCCATCGGGGGCAGGGGAGAGAAATCTACTGCACTCCAAGTTAATGAGGTCATTGGAAGGAGAAGTTTCCCCACAGTCAATTGATCTCACTTCTACACCTGTGTGAACACACTGCTAGAGAATGTGTCTACTAATAAGCAATCTACAGTCAAATGCCTTTTTTTTAAGGCAAAAAAGAATCTCATTTCCTTTTGATACCAAGGAAGCCTCAACTATTTTTCTTGAATGTCTGTGGTAGCTCTGAGTTCTTTTTGTTTTCAGTGAGGCATCTTGTAGACCACAAGGCTCAAATAGCAATGACATCTCAAATCTTTTCTGAACAACATTAAGTGCACACTTCTTATGTCCTACTTGTGTATGGTTTTGGATGCTGGAGGACTTCATCATTTAATCTTTTCGTTGTAGCTTTCTATTAATGGTATACTTGTTTAGAAAAAGAATATGAAATAGAAGAAGTGGTTTACGTAAAGCTTATTCTATAAAGCAGGAGAGAAAAAGGAGAAGGTACCTTTTGAGAGTTCATCCACCTCTGTCACATCATTGCCTGCACATCTCTGAACATCTGACAGCTTCTGTTAATTTAGTTTCATTCCCCAGTTCAACTTCCCATATGGAAGGCTGGAGTGATTTTTGAATAACAGCAAGTAATATCTGAAGTGGCAGCAACTGGCAACTCTGACATTGAGCTTGGCTGTGGCCATTACCCAGAATCCTTCCGCACTTCTTGAGAAGCAATTACAATTTCACAGGTTGGAATTAAAATTCCCTGCGGTATGCAATAGAGTAACTGAAACTGTCAAAGTGATTTCAAGCTGCTAATCTCTTGCTGCTCGAGGAGTGAAAATAGAGCCCCTCTTACCCAGGCACAGATCTGACAACTTAAAAAATCCAGCCTTCCGTTACGTTTAAATACATATGGAGAGTAGCTTGATCTGCTTATAGAGGATATCTGTAAAGATGTTATGTCTATGAACATTTGCGTGTTATTAACAAGTCTATCTTTTTTAAATTTAAGATGTGTGTTACTTCAGGGACTAAGACAAATATAAAAGAAGTCTTATGCAAGAGCTCTGAGAATTTGGAGGAATGAGTAGGCATGTGCCTGTTCGTGTGAGGCTTATTAAAATCTTTATTTATGTATTTTTGAATGTGTAATATTTTTTGCTGGAAAAAATGCAACTTTCCTGAATTTTATTTTCACATATTTATAGCCCACACTTTGAGTGCACTGTATTTGATTGTATAGATATAAGCAACGAGCATTTAGAAATCAAAAACAGGAAAAAATTGAGAGGTTGTAAAGCTAGGGTGCAGAATGAAAAATATTAGTGCAAAAGCTGCAAAGCAAGTTTGAACTAGGAGACAGCCCACAGAGTTAGGGACTGACTGCAAAACACCATTTGACATGTTAAGAGACAGGATTCATACACTAGATAATTAAAATTAGAATGATTACTGGGAAGTATTTGTGCAAATATCATTAAATGTCTTTTAGTTGCATGTTTCATTCATGCATGCACTTAACATTGAAGTGAATGCTTTTTTCTTTAAGTAAAGATGCTTCACTAGCTGATGGAGGGGAGATGAATTATGAATAGTACTATTTTAATTTTCAAGAAGCCTAATACAAAAAAAAAAAAAAAAAGTAACAAATAATCATGTCCCTGCACCTGCTGGTATCCCAAAGTCTGTTAACTCCCACTTTGGGAAGCTGTGGTTATGGATTTGGATCATTTATGCTGTAGATCTCCTTGTGCTGTGTTGTGACAAGTTGGGTGTTTGAAAAGTCGTGAAAGTGCCTGTGTTCCAGTCAAAAAGCTAGGCAAGATGATGGCAGAAAAGATCTTCAGATCTCTTTGTTTCTCTGTTCCACACCTCTCTCTTACGCCTTTTCACCATCTGTGCATAGACTTCTCTCAGTTCCCTAACTCTATTCTCATTCAGATCTCCTTTATCAATATCAGGAGTTTAAAGAACAGTAAGATAATGCATTTAAGTTTCAACGTGATGCCCATAGGAAAGGAAGGTAAGAAAGAGGAAGGTAAGGATGTGTGGTCCATTGACGAAGGTGGTGCGATGATCAAAGAGCATGAGAAACTCTTGTACAATATGAGAGCTACGTCATCACCTAAAATAGATCATAAGGTCTGTCTTGTGCATCCTTGTCTCTCTACCTGTAATCATTAGTGACTTCCTCTTGTATTATCACACAGTAAACTGCATTTTGTATGTACTGCTGGAAGAATCCAGAATGACTAAATTACACATACTAGGGCAGATTGAAGTACAGCAGTAATGTAAACTAAGATGTGCAGGTATATGCTGTCCTAAAAAAACAGTTGTCAGTGCAACACCATGCACCTCTGGTATTCACAGCTGAACGTTTTTATGGAGTCCTAATTATTACCATGTGAATTTGAGGTATCGGAATCCCTCCCATGTGCAGAGAGCTACCATTGAATAGGAGGGGAAAGGGAGAGGGAAAAGAAATGGGAAAAAACACAGCAAACCTTGACTAGTTATGTTCAAGTACAAGAGGGTGTTATTTAGCATCTGCATCACCAGAGAAATGCATTAGTGGTTCAGAAGGAAGCAAATACTACACAGTGACATCCTAAATTTCTTCTTTGCACCTTTTGCTTCTTTTTCTTTTTCCTAAATATTTAATGTATGTTCTGGAGGGATGAAGAATCCCCTGGCAAAACCTAACCAGATCAAGTGGGGGAAGGTTTGCTTTATGATTGTGGTGTTATAGCACTTTTTTCACTGCAGGGAAGAGGCTGGGTATGTGAATCATGTTCCATGAATGGAGAAAGAATATTATTTGAGGATCTTCTTGACCATCTTTATTTTATTGGAAAATGTTTAGAAATGATAGCTGTTCTTCTTGAAAAGTGGTGTTAACATGGTGTTTATATTATAGAGTATGATCTGCCTTGAATGGTTTGCTGAATGCTGGTTGGTAGTGGAGTGAAATTCCATGCTGGTGACCAGTGTGTGATGCAGATTTGTGCCTACAACTTGCATGCTTTAAATGTCCCATCTGTCATTGAGTGTGAGAACAGGCTAGTTGTGCTCAGCTGAGCATAAAATATTGTGTCTACTCCCTTCCTGAGTGGTGTTTGTGGGGACTGATGTACAAATGGTTAGTTGGCAATGGGTTACAGATTACAGGAGAAGCTTGGAGATGATAAAACACACACCAAAAAAAAAAAAAAAAAAAAAAGGCCATGATTGTTTGGCATATAGTGTGAGTTGGGGGTCTGAGAGAAATTGATATGATGAAGTCATGACATAATGGGAAATTTAACTTTGCATAGTTAGGATCTCATTATAACATAATCTGAAGAGTAAAACTCGTCCAGTGCTTGGAAGGCTTTGCTGCACAGACACCCATCCCACCTGCTCATAACTCCTGGGGTTACTGTGGTGTGTTGGAGCAGACCAGCTCACCTGGCCTCTGCCTTCAAGCTGGGCACGTACGGTCTTATGGAGGAGGGCATTCCAACTAGTTGCCACCTATCGCCCTGTTTTGTCAAAGCATTACGTTTCTTATTGCAGGGTAGGGAAAATGGGTAAACTGTGACCTGCAAAGAAACTTGCTCAGTCCAGTGGCATTCAGTAAATAATACATGCCGTTTCAAGCTTTGACTACTTGTTTTTAACTACCTCTGTTCCATTCCTTCCCTGTGAGCGTACCTTCTCTCTTATCCTTTCTTCCAGCTGCTTCGCCCAAGCTCTCAGCACCTCATTTTGTGTTATGGAAGATGATCTGTCTTAAGAAGGGTAAGTATTAGTCTGAGCATGGTGACTGCTTCCCTGAAAACAAGAATGTTGCTTCTCCTGTGGAGCTGATTTGCCACTGTGTTGAAGGGTCTCTCCTTTAACTGTGTAGTGTCTGATTCCCATAGCCTTTGGAGTGTATCAGAAACTCCCGTTTGCTGGTAAGTGGTATTAAAAGGCCTTGTCTGTTGTGCTATATTACTTGTAATCTTGCAAACCCCAGAAATGGAGTAATTCGAAGCAAGAGATAAAATACATCATTGATGTCAGTTGAACGTTTTAAAATTGATATCCGCTAGTGGCTTTATGAGCCATAGAAGTCAACATCTAGCAATCATTAACTACAAGATCTCAAGACGAGATTATAAAGGCCCATGTGCGACATGGTCTGCAGAATATTAGTATGAGACAGCAGAAGGAAACAACTGAGCAAGTTACTGAGTCAACCACACAGATAGCCAATGACAGAGAGGGATGTTCCCACTCAAGGGATAGCTTAATCTCCAAGTATTACAGTAATATTAAGGAAATTTTAAAAAATATATTGGCTTGGTTATGCTGCAGCAGCCTTAATTTGCCTCTGTCCTGCTTGGATTGTTTAGTAGGCAGAAAGGGCAATCTGAATGACAGTCTCCAGCAGAAGGATAAAACAGAACCTAACAGCAGCTAACATCTTTGGCTCTGTGAGAAAAATTATCTGGTACAAATTTGAACCTCGTGCACTTCTATATCTCCTCCCCATTCAACTCTAAAAAGAGAGACCTCCTTGATTTGATTTGGTTTTCTTAGGGATTTTGTTTTCTGCAAACACAGCTTCCCAAAACTAATTTTATCTGACTCTGAAATAATAGTGAACAAAATTACTCACTTATACTGTTATTTTTAAGGTGAAGCTTGTTTGTGTTTTGTTGCATCGCCTCTGAGCCTGAATCAGCTGATACCTTACTTGTAGAGGGCTGGGATTAATTTTTATATTTATTTGAACCTAAACTGGAAGTTTTCAGTTGGCCTGTGGGGCTCCACTAAGGGGATCAAGAAAATGAAGCCTAGCTAGCAGTCAGTTTGTTATATTTACTGTCCCTATCTACAGATTTACCGGGACTGCATACTGAAAATTGTTGAAGCTAACTATTAGATTAGTTATCCACTGATAAATTTTCAGTTTCTACCATTTTATAGTGACATTAAAATCAGGCACACAGATAATTTCGTAGTCTTCCCGGCATATATCTGCTGTAATAATTACTGCTGCAGGACCGTAGTATTATATGTTGCTCTCACCACCTCCTCCACGGAACCTCTGCTAAACAAACAGTAAACATGAGATAAGAGGAAGTTCCTGAACTTTGTAAAGAAGTGGCTGTCTTGTTCCTCTGTACAAATATTCATGAAAGGTTGTAGTACATTGTAGTTTCTGAGTTCAGGAAGTTTGTTCTAGAGTAGTTATCAGCTGTATTCCAACATAAACTGTGTTTTGGTTAACAGGTTTAAAATAAGAAGTAAAGTCACTATCAAACATAGTAAGTTTTCATGCCATTATAGAAGGATGGAGGAACTCTTTCCCTACCTTGTAGCAACAGCATTCTTGCCACTGTAGAGGTGGATGACCCTTAAATGCATTGTATGTCAAACAGCAGCAGAGCTTCTGGGGCCAGCTTTTGCTACCTCTGCTTCTTTCCATAGTCTTTGAAAGACATTTACTTACCATGAATCCTGCAGAAGCCTTGGATTTTCTATGTCCTTTAACGAGCTCAGAAGCATTTGTGAGTATGTTTTGCAGAAATCCGGGATTGCGTTTCCGACTTTCTGAATCACAGCAGACAGAACAAGCTATTTCAGCCTTTCACATCAAAGTTGTTGTCACAAGAGGGTTCAATAGTATATTTCCTGTTCTTGCTGCACACCCTGCCGCAAAAGCTGAGTCATCAGTGTATAAATACTTTCTTGGCCTCCGAATATTTGATTTTTGTGTTGATTAGCTGCCCATTTCATTTCTCTTTCCACTCTTATTGACTCATCTAACTAAGAATAATGAAATTGGGTCGCTGCCAATCATACTTCATACTGGTGGAAATGTAGGAAAGCTGAGGCAACTCATAAATACTATCTTATCTGCCAGGAAATCCATGAAACTGAAATTCTAGTGATTCCCATTCACAGGAGTAGCTTCAGCAAAAGACCTGGAATAGTTCCAGTAATAAAGTCTAGTCCTGTGGACAGTTTTGCGCTGTGGTCTCTATTGGTATGCTTGCAAGCAAGGGAAGTAAATGAAGGTCTGATGCATAGAAGGGACATGTTTCATTCTGTTTTCTTGAAATGTTTAACAGTCCATCCCAAACTCCCTTGACAGGTAGAACTGACAAGGTCTCCTTGTTTTAAAAAAATGACAGTAGCTAGTCTGATTTTGCAATTGTCAGGGTTCAGTTATGTAGACATGCTATTCGTGTTTCAGGCAGTAAAAGCAAGCTGGTATGATGGCCAAATCAAGCATAAAACTTTTCTCCTCTTTCCCTAGGCACTTCAGAGTTAGTTGGAAGGCAGAAGTTTTGGCCTTATGGAGAAGGAATGATATAGATGGTTCTTTACATACCTTGTAATTGTCAGTGTGGGACAAGCTTTAAATAATACAAAGACCTAAGCAAAGAAAGAATTTTAAATAAACAACCATATACTGTCATGCAGTATGTTTTTAAAGTAAACTGCATTTTAAGAGTTTTATCCATGAAAAGGCCAATTATAGTATTTTGCTCACTTTTCTCTTTTTCTCTTCTTCTAAATCTTCTGTTTCCCCTCAGTTCTTGGCTGTTAAACATTTTCATTTCATAATACAATAGCTGTAGCTCATATGGTCCTCTTACAAAAACAAATTTTGAGTCACAGTAGTTTCTATAGGCTGAAGCTAATTTCCCAGAAATTAGAATCAATGTGGCAGCCTCAGGGAGTGGCCACAACAGCCCAAACAGATTTAAAGTGAGGCCGCTGCCTCTCTGTCCTATCTCCTTCTATCGACAGCTCTTGCTTGCACCATCAGTAATGTTGTGAAATTGCCTGAGGAGAAGTTCAGGTAGCTCATCTAACTGAAACAGTTTCTTGACAGGGCTCATTTTGTGCTGGCCCATGCTGCTGAAGTGGCTTGCTGTGCTGTTGCACGAGCATCGTCGCAAGGAAGGGACTGATTTACATTGGTTTGAGCTGCCAGAGAGCCACACTTCGGGCCAACGACAAAGATTGCATGAGTCTTACAGGCTGAACTGCTTCTTGCTGGTACAGCTTGGGAAAGGTCCTTATTCTACCACTTCAATAATTTCAATTACAGAGTTGCAGTAGCATGCTGTGGCCAGACAAATATGTGACTGAAAACAGAGTACGGTTGTGCAAGCACTGTAGAGCAGAGCCATAAAGTTGTTGTTTGAAGACCTCAACACAGCTTCAGAGTTAAGGTATGCTCAGGAACTGCAGAGCTAAGGTCACGGCCCACAGGGCAGTCAGGATGTTACAGAACTATAGGGTTTCACAGTACTTGAGTGATCTGTTCTGCACAGCTCAGGATTAGTAGATCATAAAGGCCATATAAAGTTACCACCAACGTGTCCTTTCCCTTAGGCTAGTAACTCTCCTTTTGATCTCTAGAGGTACATATGTACTTATTTTCTTTTTTTTTTCTTTTTTCTTTTTTTTTAATGGAAGCATAACATGCTGGTTGCCTCCCAGGAAATGCTGTTTATGTGGGTAGAACAGACTTCATGTTTCAAGACTCCCAATCTGTCTCTTTTGTTAGCTGTAGAAATCACTTTAAAAACCAACTGGCATGTGAGTGGGTGGTTTTGGTTGGTTGTGGTTTGGGGGATTCTTTTCTTTTGTTGCTTACTTTCCTTATGCACATGCTGCTAAATTTCTATTTGTTAAGGAAATACAAAGGAGGAAGAAGTAAGTTCTGCGTCATTTCAGTTTGCCTTTGTGCTTAGATCTGGTCAGAGCTAGCCAAATTCTGGGCAGTCAGCAATGTCAGCAAACATAAAGCAGATATCTAGAATAGGACTCGGAGCTTTAAAGTCACATTAAGACTTTGTTATAAACTTCTGCTTTGAAGAACTGCAGTATGACACATGCAAAAAATGTTAACTTTCATTGAAGGCTCTCATGAGATTTGTTACCAAATGTTAGCAAAAACTCAGCAGGACATTTCAAGGGGTACATTCCAAAAGTTTCTATCATGCATCTGATGAAAACATCTTTAAAAAAAACAATTAGTGTAAAGGAGAAAACACTGTACTTGCACCAGATTGATATTAAATGCAAATTTGATTTCTGGGAGCAATTTAGGAAAACAATGACTTTTAGTGAGAGCTTAATGGAAATGTGTGAGAACAGAAATGGTCTTTGCTTGGCCTTCTGTCCACTGCTTCCAAAGTATGTAGAAAGCAAGTGACTAGACATTTCAGTTGTGAAACACCAAGAAAAAAAGCAGTTTATCATCAGTATCCTTAATGGAGTATTACGGACATCCTGCTATTTCTAACACTACCTTTTTTGTAAGTCTTTCTCATGGATTAGCTCAGTCATTTAAGAGTATATATACTGTTTGTATATGTATTCTGGTATATTTTTATTTTTCTCCTGTTCATTCTGTAGTCACTGGCATGAGAAGGCTTGCATGAGCTTAGAAAGTGGAAAATAAGGTTAAAGAACTGATATCATGTCTTGTTCTAAGGCTCCGAAATTCAGTTGTTTCAATTTCTTGAAACAAATGCCCCAGTGGGGGCCAGCCAGGGAGAGTGCTGACTCCCCTGCCCAGGCCTGCTTGCGAGACAAATGGCTCCATTGTTTCTGTGGTGAGCAAATATCACCAGTCCTGGGAGGTCAGGACTGCACGCAGAGTGGGTGCTTAAGGAACTTGGATCAAATACACGTAGAAGATTTTGAAGATAAGGAGTCAGTAATGATAAGATTTGTGTACTCTCTGACCATGTTTTGGTGGTACAGTAAAAACACAAAGCACTGAGCTTGTGTCAATTTACTGACTCTGCTAGCTCAAAATATGTTGAGGAGTTAACTTTCTACCAGTAGCTTTATGCCAGATAAGGTATCATTTTTCCCTCCACAGCCAGCCTAAAAACCTAATGCTGCCATAAGCTATCATTTACTTGAGCAAATTCTACAGAAAGGCAGTTCTGTGTCTATGCCTGACACGATGCACATGTGTTGTAGGTGACCTGGTATTGCATGGGTGTGGAAGTAGTGAGCTGGGAAGCTGCAGAC
The DNA here is from genome assembly GCF_965140245.1 of Athene noctua. Lineage (NCBI taxonomy): Eukaryota > Metazoa > Chordata > Aves > Strigiformes > Strigidae > Athene > Athene noctua. Next base: position 101,111,552 of record NC_134038.1, read on the forward strand.
ATCTGAGGCTGGGGTGGGACTGGGCAAAGCTGGGCTGTGAAGGCTTTCCAAAGGGACTTAGCAATGCTTCAGGAGTTTGGGGTGGGAATGAAGATACACTGTGGAGTGTCATATAGATCTTTAATTTTTAGTGCTATAAAGATGACAATTCTTATTTCCATTTTAAAACCAGGAGTTGCCTTAGACATAAGGGCTAATATAGTAGCCAGCAGGCTGATCAGATATTGCAGAAGAGCGCAACAGTGCCAGTGAGCTGGTGATCTTTGCTTTGGCTGTCATTGGCGTTGTTAATGCATTAGGCTGAAACAGTTCTCCACAGATCAGTGATCATGGAGTTTTGGCAAACTCCTAGGTTACTCATGTGCCTAATAAAAAAGAAAAAGAAAAATTCTTCCTGATGTATGTTATACCACTGCCTGCTGCTCTGACCACGTACAGGAAATAGAAAGCCTTGTGCTGTTGTTGAATTACACAGATGGCTTTCGCTGTGTAGTGTCCTTCATAATTAGCTGTCATAGAATTGGAGCAGAACCGTGCTAAAAAGTTTGGCATCTTAAGATGCCATCTGATCTCTTAAGGTTGTAGGAGGGCAGTTCCTCCCCCCCCCTTAGTCTTAGGAAGAAGAGGAACACTTCTCTTTGATGTCCTGCGTCTTGTGCAGTGTGAGTTCCCCCTTCAGTTGCGTCTACTAGAAACAGCACGTTACCAATATCTGGGACCACTATTGACTTTTATATTGCAGACAATGAAAAATCACTCACAGACTTCATTGTTGTGGTGATTGTTTGGCATCTACTTAAAATACAGTTTTAGTGACTTGGCAATGTCTGCACTTAGCATGAGACTCTATACGCAGCAGTTGCTGCTGGAGATTGGTGTAAGAAAGAGACAATCTTGAAGACAGGACTGAGTGGGCTCTTTTAATTCCAGTGCAGCAAAGTGTTTTAAGGGCCTGCTTCTCTCTTATTTTGAAGTTGGGTTTACCTGACTCAAGGATCCCTACACTGACTACATCCTGGAGTACGAAGGCAGCACCAGAACTGCATGCAAAGTTAAGTTTTTGGAAAAAATAATTTATCCATTTTTTTAATACATCTTCATACTTCTTTTGCCCACCAGACAGTCAGGGTGTATTTTCATAATTTTTCTTTGCAAATATCCATTGGAATATAGGATCTTTTCTAAGACATGTTCCAAACCTTGTACATACTTTTTTAAAAATGAAAGATTAAATCCTTCTCTCCCTGTCATTTTATCACTCCTTCTGTTTTAATTTATAAGGTCACTGCAGCCAGATTTTTTTCAAAGGTGGGTTTTCTGTCCTTTTTTTTTAAGGGCTTGGAGGTAGGGGAAAAACAATTATGTAAGAGAATGATTTTCATTCCACTGATGTTGATTCACTTGGCTCATAAGAAGAGCTTATTGCTTTGTTTACTTGGAAAGAATGAATATCAACACATAAATAATCAGCTGAGAACTAGATTTCCAGAAGGAAGAATTTTCCTACTCACTTTTCTGTTAATTCAAAGCAGTATCTTTTAAAATTGATGTAACTCACAGCCTTATGATGGTCACGTTACTTTCCCTTAGGAGTAAACACAGACAAAAGTGTCTGCTTAGTTTCCAAACTAGAGAGCAGTTGTTGCCTTAGGTACTCAAATTTCTATAGAAAAAAGCCTTCCATAGCCCTTGTAACTGTACATACTGAATGTATCAATGTACCTGGGGACTTCCATGCCAACTTTTAAGAAGTGCTAGGAACTCTTCTTCAGAAGGACACGGAAAAACAATTTACTGAACAAGCCTCCCAGAAGTGCTTTTTCAGACAGTCTTTCACCTACCTAAAGTACTCAGATCTGACGTGCTGTAGCTGAAAGAAACTAACCATATCATATAATTTCTGAACTCATTTTTCCCTTCCTTTCACTCTTGGAAAGACATGTAACCTAACAGGACAACAGGGTCAACCCTTTCTTCAGACCCCATTGCAGTGCAACACTGCAACCTCTTTCTGGAAAATCCTCTCGGGCTAACAGATTGCAATCCCACTTTTCAGAGTTTGCAAAACCTAATGTATTTAGCTTGTTAACAGCATCCCACAGAATCTCAGGTCCCAGGGACAACTTGTGTCCTTCACAGCTCCTGGGATTTTGTAATACTCAACAGCAGTAAGAGATTTGTCCGAGAGGAGGGTCTGGGCCACTGGTCATGTACATCATCTACGCCATTATCTGTTTCAGCAATACGGCTTGATTTTTAAAGCTTATCATGGAAAGTGTATTAGTTACATTATGCATAAGGCATCAGATGCTTTTATCAAGTACTTCAGCTGTTCCAGATTACAAGCATGTTTGTGGGCTATGTAAATGTATTGGCTTATTTCTATATGATGGTTTCATAACGCTGAAAATAGATGAAGAAGCAGATTCATCTTTCTCAAACTGCTTGATGTGAGAAAATTATGCTTATAGTTCATGCTGTTATGGAAGGTTTCTGTGACCTGGAGATGTACCACTTAGCTTATCACTTTCCAAGTTTAAAAGAATTAGCTGTCAGCAACAGAAACTTACTTTCTGCTTGCTTTTACAGCATTTTGCAGGATGCAGTGCTGATCCATGTCAACAGACTTTGGATGCTACACAGCAACACTTTTAAGTAAATACGAGTACCCAGTCATGACACTGGCTTCTAAGTATTTACAGTAATAGTGCCTAAATCCCTCCTTCAGACATTGGACTTTGATACCTAATGAGGCAGGAGGTGTCAAGAATTAAGTCACTTAAAGGATAAAAAGTTTGAGACGGAAACTGCAAGGGAGACAAGCTTTAAAAGCATACCTTGAATGCACTTAGGGCATCTGAGGGTGAGGTGTTGTTGGCTGTGCAGAATACTTGAACTGAATTGCTAGTTTTTGAGTCAGCAGAGCACTACCAACTTTACAGCTGAGGACTGCATTTTCTACCCAGACTGAGTCAAATGCAAAACCGACTTCAGTTGAGTAATAAGAATTGCATATGATTATTAAAAAATAGAGATCCTTTTGAGTTGTGTTTTCATAATGGGAAAATATTGATCCTTTACAGTGGTACTCGTTACTGGCCAGAATCTCTTGTTCATCTGTTTTTCGGACATAGTTCAGGACAGACATCCTTGGGGATGATTGAGCTAAAGAGAGTCTTTGTAGGTAGACAGTTGTCTGAGTTACCAGTAAACCTACTGTTTAATGCTAAAATGAAATCACACTGCCAGCACGGTGCTGGAACTCTCCATTTTTAATTACTATTCAGTTACAATTTGAAAAAAAAAGTCTGGCCTTAGACTTCAGCTTGCTCAGTGGGATAGCAGAGGCTGAGGTATATGCAGGGACAGTTAGTATGATACTTTTTTTTTTCCCAATGTTTTGAACTTTGTGTTCATTTGCATCTGACATTACAAAGCATGAATGTAAAATACTGCCAAGTCATGAGTGTAACAAATCTGCACCTACTTCCATGTAAGGCGGTCAGAAATCAGGCCTGGGACTATTTACTCCCTACAGACTGTCAGTAGTCTGGCAAAATATGAGTGCACACCCTTATCCAGAATAATATTAGGGCCTCATTCATGTTCGGTTTAATCTACTTTGGAAGAGGAAATACCTTGTGACATTCTTCAGTGGCCTTTATGGACAAATAAATAAAAGATTTAATGGAGCCTTCACAGTAGGACATTGGCAACTGAGGAAGCCCCTGAGGACCGGGTTGTATAAATTAGGCAGAACTTGGGATATTTTAGGGCTGAGGAAGAGTTCTTTCATCCACCCAAGTTCCTGGGGCTCTGAGGAAAAAAATCTGCAGCACGTTTAGCACAGGGAACAACTGTTTCTCATGAAGGTTTGGAGGCTGTATGTATGCATCATATAGGCTGGCCTTGTTCCATCAAATAGATTCCTATGAATTGGATGCTAGATGGTAACGGCTTTTAGTATGTCAGCAGGTAATTAATTATGATAAACGTGCAAATTGTGTATTGTCTCAATAGGCTGTGTGGAGCCAACAGGGTACATGTGACTAAAAATATACTGATTAAAGGTCTGCAGTAGTAATGAGCACTGCGGCAGTATAGCACACTGAGTCATTGAGAGCTGTGCTGTCAATTACCTGTGGATTAAGGACCGATGCGATTTTAACCAGATCCCTTACGACCTGAATGGAAAGCCCCAAAGGGTTTTGTGGCACTGTCTCTTACAAAGGCACCATGACAGATCTGTTTTCAATTCTTATTCTTTCTTTCTTTTTCTTTTATTTTTTTAAATTGTTTTAAGGAAAGTCAAACTTCAAAGTAACAGCTTAACTTATAATTAATATACCTTACAGTATATATCCTATGACTTTTTTTTTCTTGTTCCATCCATTAGCCTTCACTGTAGCTTCTGCACTTGGATGCTGAAGGGAAGGAGAGGACTGTGGGGAACAGATGATGCATGCCAAAAGAAAAAGTAATTGTGGTGATACGGAGTTTTAGCAACCTGGAGAAATCCTTCCCCTCACAATTTTCCAGCCTCCTTTGGCTTTCATGTTACCCTCTCATTGTTATTTGTGTGTGCATACATACATATGTGTGTATGCGCATATTAAGAACATTGTTATATGTAAAGAGGATGGTTCTTCATGTCAACACATCAAGAAGAACTCGGAACCGCTTTGTCAACATACATAAGCTATTAGACTATCCACAACTGACGTCTCTGAGGTCATCTTCTGTAGCCAGAATAAATTTCTCTTTAGCAGTACAGATGGATACTAGGAAAGCCAGCAGATGCATTGTAGCTAATCAGAAAGGGGCTCAGCAGGGTAACTAAAATCTCTGCTAGAATTCATATCCCTTCATGGAGTTTAATTAAAGAGCTTTGTGTGCATCCTTTTGTTTTATCTGTTGCCAGTGTTTTGTCTCCTATTGTGGCAGTTCCTTCAAATAACCATCAATTTGCTGTGATAATCTAATGAGGAGAATGAGCAGCAGTGTTTAATTATATAAAAATTATAATGAGCTTTGGCTGCTGAAGAGTTAAGGAGCTGCTGCTGGCCACTGGAATACAAAAGAGCTGGTGCCAAAGGGGCCCCTGAAGTCTGTGGCACTTCAGACTTCATTGCTGAGCAGCAGTAACTGGCTTGAGCAAGCAGCAGGCCAGCGGAGCTTCCTTCAGGGAGAGATAAGTGAATTATTGAGCAGCCTCCTAACAGCAGGAAGCAGAACAGGCATGGGCAGATTTCTGTTTCACACCCCAGCAAAAATACAAGGCAATCAAAAGAAAGATCTCTTGTCCTACATAAGCACAATGCCTTTGGCACCATACTCTATTCTTCATCCTCACAGCAGAATTTGGAGTTTGGGCATAACCAGGTGTCATCTGGTGCCATTTTGCTGCAGGAGGTAGAAGGAGAACTTGGGGGAATGGGCTTCTGGCTCCTGGGGAAACATGAACCAAGGTGCAGATAACTCAGGTATGCCTGTGCTCTATCCAAGAGTAGTGTGGATTCAGGTTTATCAAGAAATAACTCTTCTAAGAGGTTAAAACTTTCCATTTTCAGACCTTTCTGGTTTTTTCCTGGTCCTTTTTGTTTGATTTTTAACAAAGAGGTAAGTAAAATCTTGTGCAACTTCTTTATTTTGTATCCAAGCTATTTAGTCATTGAAGCTGTTGTTTTCCCTTTTCTGTTTTCTCTAGCTGGGGTCATGCTGAAGTAAGCATGGGGCGGGGAGCTTTGGAAAACCCGAACAGCAGTGGAACAGAGGAGGAGAAACTGCTGGAAGCCCTGTTTCTTAAAGCAGAGAACCAAGTCCCTGGAATTCAGCCTAATATTTGAGGTGACTGACTACCATGTGCATAGCATCCTGATTAATCACAGCAGTAATGAACTCCCAAGTTACATAGTGCCTGCAGAGACCCACAAGCCAGGTCTCCAGGCACAGAGCTGCTTGGCTGGAACGTGTGCAATGGAGCTGGTAATAGCATATCCAGAACCAAAGGTGTCTGTGAAAGCAACAAGAGGTGGCACGACCTGTGCTTCCCCTCTCAGTGCATAGCCTGGCCACACTGCTGTGGGAGAGGAGGTGTGGGTAGGCAAGGACATCAGCACAATTGAGGTAAGCCAGGATGAAACCTGTGACAGAGCTATGTTGTTAGGTCTGACATGAACAGGACTGTGACAGTGCCACTTCTGACTGACACTGCTGTACCACTAATACTCAGAAAGTGAAAAAAACTTTGAGAAGCACTGTTTTTGTCAGGGGGTTTGTTGGTTATATGCAAGGAAGACTGACATGGGAAGGGGCAGTACTGAGTTGATAAGAGATGCAGCTTTGCCTTTATTGCAGCATTCATCCTACAGTACACTGTGCTGTGTATTGGTATTTCTGCATCAGGAAAGGTGTGGTGGGATCAATATAGCCTTAAACAGGGAGTTTAAGGTAAGCTTACATTAGGAGCACTTTACAGGTGTAGGACTACAGTCACTTTATACAGGCAAAGCATTTTTATTGCTACTGACAGTTTTTTAGACCCTGTCCCCTTTGTCCAGGCCCTTTGTTTGCATGAGATTCTGCAAATTTCTCATAAGGGTAAGTGAGATATGCCATCTTCTTCCCTTCCTCTGCTTATCTTCCACATTTCTCCTCCACAACACTATACTCATATTGTCCATAATGGGTTTATTGACCTGCTTTCCTTCACAGTCCCTCCATGTGCCATCATCTCTGCTCTTGTGTTTCATTATATTCCCTGCCCTTATCCTTCTTTCATACCCGTGAGCACTGAAGCCAGACGATGCTGTTGAGCCATGGAACTCCTTTGGCACTGGCTCTTTTGTCTTCCAGTTCCCACCCACGGCAACTCCTGCACAACCAAGGCACATTATCATTTTTACAAGAAGAATAACCATGCACCTTCCTCATCAGGAAGGACGTGAATCTGAATTACCTCCCCTTCTTTTAGCCTCACGCTTTTTGACATCCGCTTCCATTTATAACTCAGTCTCATAAGTTCATTCTGCATGCCATCTCTGTAATACATCCTTTTCTCTCTACCCAGACAACTACAACTTTGCTGTTCTAACTTCAGCTCTTGTTATCTTATGGATCAATCACTGTACTCATCCTGTCATAAATCTGACAGATGTACCCTACCCGTATCCAGTGCTCCTGCAAAGATAACTTTCCCAACGCTTAAGTTTAACCATGGTGTCTGTTCTCTGTGCTTTCCCATTGCCTTGCTCTATATACTTAAGCTACTTGTTTTTACTTTACAGGCTTATTATGGCCTGTCTTCTCCCTACCTATCATCACCTCCTCGGTATGGAAAAGTTAGCTTCCACCTCTAATAACACACAGTCCTGGCCTCCTCTGAGCACTCATTCCATTTTTAATCATTCTTCATACTTGGAAGGAGCATCCTGTGAAGCTCTGCAAAGCAGCTTCTTTTGGCTCTCAGCATCCATTCATAAGACTCTTCCTTTCCACATTGCCTCTTAAAATACTGTGAATAGCTGATGTGCTGGCTGACATTGTCTTATTTTACTTCCTTCCCTGGCCGTACTGCCCCAACATTTTATGTTCGGGTCGTGAATGCCTTGGGATTGGCACTGTCACACTGTTCTGCCCAGATACAGCATAGCACAGGGGGAATGTGATCTGTGAAAAGGGCTCCTACACACTTCAGTAATAAATACCTATACAGCAGGAATGGACCTGTAAAAGCAGTTACATGGTAATAACACAGTAAAATTGTCACCCTCCCCCTGGTGAAATAAGTAATCCAGAAGAAAAGCAGAGTGGCTGGTATCTTTACACCCAGCTTACCCACACTCAAAAGAGATCACATCTCTTTCTGCTCCTACCTAACATGATTTATGCCAAAACCTGGGAATGAGAGTTTCAGTAACATCGCCTGAAGGACACCTTTAGCTAGGCTGTGTATTGGGAGATATCTGTGAGCACACAACACTTCCAAATATAACTAGCGCAGTTCAGGACTTGGCAGCTGGCGCAGCTGCTGCGTTTATGGAAAGGACGGTGTGAGCACTACTTCACCTATTTCAGCACAGATTCATCGGATTATCTCAAACTACTTTATTGGTGGCTTTAACTGGCTGGGCTGGGTGTGCACTGTTGCAGGCTGGGGGGCACATACAGACCCACTGGGGTACCTTTGGGGCAGTAAATCCTGGCTGTGGGGTGGTGGCAAACAGCCATGAGGTGGGAGAGGAGGAGCAGCTGTAACATCGTCAGCCTGTATAGCTGTGTGCAGTACCACTGTACTCACTAGCCCTTCAGGAAAAGTAGTCCTTTACTTTTGCAGAGACTCAGGAAAATACTGCCTTCTTTCTGTATGAACTAAAATCCTTCATTATCCATGGAGTTTGACTAGTGTCACACTGAAATGAACTTCAAAGTAAATTCACATCGAAACTGCTAGAGACTTAATTTTTGCTTGGTTTGATACAAAACATGAAAATCACCTCAGGCTAGCTGGCAATGCTTGTGACGAGCAAATCTTTGGTGAAACAAGAGAGGGCTTCCAGTCTCTAATGAAAATTCCCCCCCCCCCCCCCAATCCAGTGGGCATTTACATGGTTTTCTTGTGAACATTTCATGCAGCTTTGAAAATCAAATGCTTCCTTACAGGAAATGTTTTTTTCTCTGTTGTGCATCTTCTGTGGCTGGCTGCCAAGAGATCCTGATCTGACACCCAGCTGTGCTTCTATGACCAGCTTTTGTGACCGTGGAAAATAATTTTTTTTAATTCTGCCCCCTCTGTTTTCTTCTCTGTTGAATATGTATAAACAAGTTAGAAATCAGAGCCTGTCTGTTCTTTGCAGCCATTCTGGGCAGAAATGTGATAGCAAAAGGTTAGGCCTCTTAGTATCTTTAAAAGACTGTGAAAAATAAAACAGATAAACATTCTTTTTTTATCTGACAAAAATTACTTAATATTCTCAAGGCGAGAGCCGTGCAATATTTCAATGTAAGTTAAAACAGTAAGTGGCAAAATGCTGATCCTATATTAAGTTTTGCTAAATGAGGGAGAAGATAAAGCTCTTGCAAGGAATATGCAAAGAAAAGAGTCTCCTTTTCTGGAAAACACGTTTTACTGGTATGCATCCTTTTACACTGTCTTAAGGCATTCTGAAGTAACAAGGTTGCAAAAGCAATCTCTGTTCACTACATTTTGACTTAAACAATGAGGTAATTACTAATGTGGTAATTTCATGTGGGCAGATGCGCGAAAACCCAGAAAGACAACCTGCTTTACACTTACGCAATTGTGAATGAGTGTTGCAGTTATAAATATCAAAAAACAAGGAGGAAGGGGGTGTGGGGAACAGGAGCAGGCCTGGCAGAAACCTGGGCTTTAATACAGCCAAAGCCCTTCATTTACATTCTGAAAGCAAGGGCAACTCAAATTAACAAACAGAAGGACATTAAGTAATAGTATGTAACAGGAACACTTGATGTTAAAGTGACTGCAGAGCCTGTCCCTAGCAAGTGACACACACACGGGGTGCTCATACATGGGGCGTCACTACACTGAGGACACGAGGACTCAGCAGTGGAGGCTTTTGGGCGATGTTCAGGTAGATGCCATCAAGAATCCATTTGGCCCTCATCGAGGTGTCTTTTGCACTTTACAAATCAGGGATTCAGCTAGTGTCAAGACCAAATGCCCATTTTGATCTGGGAAACAGATGCAGTCCCGAATGTGTGAGAAACACAACGTGCCATCTTATGAAAAATTTACCTTTATTCCTTTCTCTTTACCTTTTTAATCAACATTGTGGCCAAGGCTTTATGTTCAAAAATAACTTGCTTGGATATGATGGTATCTTTCTTAAGCTAATCACACAAGAAAATGGCATTAAAAATAAATACTTTTCCTTTGATTTGTCATTATTTGGGTTTGGAGTATTTAAGATCTGTGCTTCCAATTTCTTTCTCCTCATCTCTGGTACTATATTTGGTGTATGTTTCTCTTCTTCTTAGTCAAAGCTGAGGTTTCACTAAGCACAGTCTCTGACTGTGAAACTGGGTTATTTCCTGCTTTCCCAACCTATCCCTCTAGTCTAGTCTGTTAGCTGGCCTGAAACAGTGGTTTGTGGTTCAATTTTAGATTTCTGAAAAAAATGGTTAAAAAAAGCTGCCTTCCTTTTCTTCCTTAAGATCTACTTTCATATTTTTTTCATAAACATTCTTAGACTGTAGTCAGTAAAACTTATCAAATGGCATTGTGAAGATGACTTCCCCATGCTATAATGGCCTTTCTATCATCATCCCCTCATTTCATTCAGCTTCCTTGTGAAATGGAGGCCTTACAATGGTAATGCTAAGGTTTCCCACAGAACACTGTTTTTTACCTATTTACTTCAAGTGGTATGGCACTGTGGAAGTGGTTATGGATGTACTCCTGGTCATATGTTTCCCCAGGTGAAGCTCACCTACAGTAGACTAAGTTAAGGCATATTTGATCCTCCAAAGATTCCCTGTTCTTAAGATATCCAAAAGATATGACTTGGTGTTGTAAGAAAGGTGGCTCAGTGTTGTAATCTTCTTCTCAAGAGAGCAGTGCAGACCATTTTTTCCTCTGAGTCTCAGCATGGTGTTATGCAGATCCTTCCATTACCTGAGGAAGAAAGGGTAGCCTTGCTTCCTCCCCTATTTCCTTAGCTAATAATTCAGAGAGAAATAAAAATTATTTGTAACAGGCTGATGGTATTAGAGTCTTCAAAATTAATTTGCATACCCTGCCTCCTTATGCCCAGGAGGACTAGCAAGTAAGTTCTGCTCTCAGGCACAGCATCTGTAAGACGTTGAAAAATTCTGCACCGACAACCAGTTGGTGGACTATGGAACAAATCTGTGAGGGGGAAGGTCCTTCCTGCACTGGGCAGTTTTCTAAAACAGAAAAAAAAAAAAGCAGTATCAGCCCAAGAACAGCCTGTTTGTTGACCCCTACGTTGATCAAGCTCACAGTTAAAGTAACCTAACAACCTACCACAATTAAAAAAATCCCCAAACAACAACAACAACAAAAAACCAACCAAAATTGTAATCTGTAATTACTCCTGTTAGGATTTAATTTTTCTCTTTATACTGTCTTTTCAACTAATGAAACTTGGTTAAAATAAATAGAAGTAGAAAAAAATGGAGTGTTTCATCAAGGACTCCTTAGAAAAACTCAGTTACATCTTTTTAAAAAAAAATATTTAAAAAAGGAGATACTGCCTATGCACTGATTTGCTTCGCTTTTCATTTGGGAAGGCTGCTATGGCATCCTTGATAAGCAGTTTAGAGGTGTCATTCATTAGTCTGCTGAGTGGTCATTTTTAATGTACGGTATTGTCCTCACTTGACCATATGGGTCCATGAGCTGCAAGACTGATAGGCTCTTTACATGCTCTGTTCAGTCTAAGTGGCTGGTTTAACATACCTGCGTTTGCAACACCAATCATTTTGCTCAATAAAAAGGTCATAGTACTTAATGGTGGTCAAGGAAGCTTGGGCTGGCATTGCCACTGCGGTTCTGTTGGGTTTAGGCTTGGGGCATTTGTGGGTTTATTCCTAATTCCCAGAAACTTCTACAGAAATTGTTTTAACAAGGTGAGTGAGCTTTCTGAACAGCAAATCAGGGTCATCTCCGTTTGCTTGGATCTCAGCACTGTGGATGTATGTATGGAGACAGAAGTGCCATAACCTGTGGGATGAGCTTGATGGTTTGCTTAGCTGGGATAAAAGAAGAAGAAATTGAATTCTTTGCTAGACAAAGTGTGTTGGAGGAGCTGAGTTTTGTAGTTATTCCCTTCTGTAGCTGTATCATATTTCACTGCAGGCTTGGATGACTTCAGAATCCTTTTCACCAAGTCCCAGTACCTATCACCTAAATGTATGAGGATCTTAGCTTGCATTTTCTTGAAGCACATTGCTTTGCTTTGTGGCTGCCAAAAAATACTTGGAAACACCGCTGAAGTGTCTACATAAGAGTTCTTTCCTTTCTTTTAAAGTGAATTAACAAAAAAAAAAAAAAAAAAAACCAAAAAAACCCCACAGAGTAATTATCATTTACATTTAATAAAATCTTATGATTTTAGAGACTGACTCATGATATTTTAATGCCAGGAGTTGGCAATACTGCTAGATGAAGAGCTAAATCACTTCAAGATCTGCCCTGATCATCAGCTTTATTCACAAAGAACAGTGAGAATATACATATAACCAAAAAGTGAAGCTCATGCAAAGGTGTCATTATTAGATGCTCCAAGTAATGTATCTTCTCCCTGAAAGAATTTTGACCTGAGAGTGAATATTTTAATAGCCACTCATGTTACCTTCCAGGAGTGAGGAAAAAAAAAATGTTTAAGAATCTCTTTCAAGATGATACCATGCTCCTGGAATGTCTTCTATTACCTTGTGCATGAACCTATTACTTGAAAGAGTGATAGCATTTAAATAATGTTGCTCAAATTACATGGCCCATGCCCACCTGCTTTGGATATTGTTTCCCACTTCTAAAAATCCAAAGGAAAGGCAGAAATGTTTTAAACTCAGTATTGGCCCCTGTGCAGGTCTTATCACTTCCACTTCTCCCCCTTTCCCCCGAGCACAAAAATCTTTTATATTTGTGGTTTATGTATGGTCTTGTGGTATTTGCTCTTGCTATTCGACTAGTTCTACCTTTATGTGGTATGCTCATGCCTCTGGGGCAGAGTGCAGTGGAGGAGGATGTTTAAAATTAGGTGCAAAATTATAAATCTTTGATAAATGCTGATAAATCTTTATGTGATGTGTATTTAAAATCACTCAAAATCAAGAAATCATGTTGCCAAATCACAAGCCAGCAGTGCTGTTCCATGCCACCAAAGCCCTGTTGGAAGAAAATACGCTGGATTTGGACTTTCTATCAAAACATTCCTTGTTTCTAGATCTCACAGCCTTGTGAACAGCACATAGAATAACCATTTTAATTATAAGGTAAAATAAATATCACTAGATGCTATTGATACATTTTCAGCTGTTTTGCCGACACAGGGCATGTATTATGAGACACGCAGATGTTGGGATATGTAGGACATTACCTGTGTTGTATGAAGAATGGGCTTCCTGCTGTGGAAGCTGTATTGTGCCTTAGAGGCATGTACAGTGCCCTCAGCTAATAAACTGAAGAGTAATTCTTCTAAATAAGCTCTAGGTAGCGTAAATGGGTGAAAAGGGTGTAAATCACAAATATATTTCAATTTATAGAAATAAATTAAATGGTTTAGAAGCTGGGTCACTAATCAGAAATGCCATGGAAACAGCATCAGCTTTAGTAGCAACGATGAGATCATAGACAAGGGCTTTAAAAACAACATTGAATGATTCTGTGAATTTCTTGCCTGCTGCACTTAATATTTTTAATCTGAAATTACTAATAAAAAGATCTGTTGCTCTGACAGATTTCAGGTATAGGTTTCCAAAATGAGGGGTAAAGCAAATGTCCTACTATAGGGCGCAAAGGCAAAGCTGTGCCATATTTTTTCATAGATGTTTAGAGCCAAGAGGGACCATTACAGCCATGTAGTTTGACCTTCTACGTAACACAGACCAGAGAATTTAACTCAGTGATTGCTGCCCTTGGGCTAGATTTCAAAAGTGGAGAGAGGTTTATTCCTTTCTTTTTTTCTTTTGATCCCTTAGTGTGTTCAACTGCCTGAATCTGGCACTCTGTGAAAATTAAAGAGACTGCAGTTTTAATTTATGTTTTGTTTTCAGAATATGCATTATATATAAAAAATACATAGGTGTGTGCGCAGACACGCATTTAAGATGGTTTGCATTTGTGATAACAGTTGGCACCACCGTGGAGATGACCTCAGATTTAAAAGGATACATAGACTCATAGGAAAATAGGGAGAGGGAAAGGATGGCAGAAGGTAGCATGACCTTCACATGCTACTCATCATGGGCCTCTCTGGTGAAGTGTTTATACCTCATATTAAGTCAGCACAGGGAGGGATTAGAGGCCTGCAGAGAGAAACAGCTTGCCTCACCCTGAAGAAATTGCCAAAAATGTAATGTAGGACAGAGACTTCTCAGTTGGGGCTCATTTTACAAAGTCAGAAACAGGCCAGGCACTCAGCCATTTGCAGGGAAGTTGAAAACTCCTTCCCTGTGCCTACTGTGGGAGAAGGCTGGGCAGAAACATGCATGCTGAGGAGCAAGTGTGGAGCCCATTGCATCTGTGCTGGATTGAAGCTGTGAGGCTTTTATCTTTTGCTTCAAAAAGTTTTTAGTGAAAGTTCCATTGAGATTATTTTATTTTACCTTATGTGGGCTAAAATAATTTTTTTAAAAGCCTATAATCACCTTTATGAGTATGGTAAACATGACGGGATACTGTGCAGACCTTCTACCGTTTTGTGTTTACTGTCAGTGAAGACCCTTGGCCACCCTCAGAGAAACAGTTTCTGTTAAGTGTCCATTAAGTGCTCTAGTCTGATTAATGAGGCAGACTTATTTGTTGTCACTGAAAGTTGACCTGGAAGCTTATTTTAAAGGAAAAATGCAATGAAAAGTTATCACACTTTGGATAGGTAAATACTTAAGAAGCAAGATTATATAAAAATAAATTTTTGTTAGGATAGCTACCCTCTCTTTCACAATTCCCATAATAACCAAAACCAGTCTGAATGACCTCCCGGTGGGCCTTTTTATTGATACTTCCCAGCAGGAGTTTCAGTCTGATAAGTAGGTCAGGATTCAGTTGGTCTGATTCCCATTTGAATGCATGACAGAACAGGAGGATTTCAGCTTTACTGTCAAAAAGGTTCTTCTCTTTTATGTTCAGGTTATCTAATATCTAGAGGGCAGGTGCAGGGGTAAAGAAAAAATCACAGTGGGGAGAGGATAGTAAGGAAAAGAAAGTATTAAAATTTAATCCTCTGAGTGATAGCATGACTAATGACTCCATACTCTCTACTCTGCCATTTCCCATCTACAACATAGTTGTCCTGCTGCAGATAGTACTTAATGTCCTAAAATATTTTGTAGCCACTTTTAATTTATGAAGTGATCTCCCACTTATTATCATAGTGCTATCTTTTTGGAGTGGAAGAGAGGGTGTGTTGATACATTCTGCCCTCCTCCACAAAAATGCAAAAGGTCCAGGGGGCAAAACTGAACTTGCTCTGACAATTCCTGCTTCTCCCTTTTCTCCACGCGCTGTGTCCTGGGAAGGGAGTTCATGCAAATTTCCCAGTGCCCCTCTGGCACTGGGAAAGGAAATTTAATCTAATTTACTAATTCACCCATAGGCTTATGATGAATAGAAAATGAAGAGGTGTGTCATCTTGTCCACTGAAGTTGGGGGTGATGAGCTGAAACCAACAAATATATTACAAAAAAGATAGCAAGCTGGACTAAAACCAAGTTCTCATTGGTGAATTATTAGTCCACTGTTCATTATGATGTCTAGTTTCAATCCTAATGAGGTGGAACTTGATGAGATAATTGCTTTGAACTATAGGATTCTGTTTGCCCACAACAAAAGCTTATAGTATGGTATCATCTCATCAAGCCCTTCCCTTTTTCTCAAAAGTTATTAGTTTTCTTTTAAACGGGGTGTTTGTCTTTTCTCATTTAATGAAAATGGCACAGTGACTGGAGGTAGCTAGTATCTATCAGGTTTTATCTAAAGGTAACCACAGCCTGCAGATAGTTCCTACTCAGTCTGGTAGAGAATAATCTCAAAAAATGGATGTCAAGGCTCTTTTTTACTGACAAATCTGATACGAAGTTGGTGCTGTGAGTACCGTCTGGTACCAAAAACATGAAGTGAACTAATATTATTGGAACGGTTTTTTGCGTCACAAGTTACACAGAGCATGGATCTATATTATGTAATTTCCACAAGGTGAATTGCAGTATAGGGAGGTTGCAGGTTCATCTAACTGTGACTCACAACATCATTGGAGTGTAGCAAAGACACCTCAGGTCTCTCTTGCATCTCACCTTTGCTAACCACTTGTTTCAGCCTAGAGTATAGGAACATTTGCGAGTATATGAATGAAAGAGATCCTGCATGTTATTGCTTTCACCCATGGTGTTAGGATATGTATAATATTTCACCAAGCAGTTACACAGAGTTCTCGGGGTTTTTTAATCCTTTTTCCAAAAAAGGATGTGATGCGATGGTTGAGCCTTCTCACTTTGTTCAGGAACGTAGAATTGCTGGATTTACAGTCATTCAGTAAGGAAAGGGTATGAAGGAAACTGTCTCAGACTGGAAATAACAGAAGGATTTTTCTGTGGGTTCCAGTTTGAAGGATGCAGCAATATGTGATAGAGCACAGGACAAGCAGTTTGGTACCTGCTTATCTTTTTCTCCACAAACATCACAGACTTTGGATGAGGTACTAATTTTTCTCTGATGAAAGCTTCTGAGATATAAAATCAGATTGAAACAATACAAATCTCGTGCAGATGTCATATATGTATTCATCTGAGGAGAGTCTAAGATTGAAGGAGCTCTAGAAGGGCTCTGTTTATAACAATCAAGAGAGATTCTTTGAGGGAATGGGAGGGTGTTTTGCAATGATGTAGAACCAAGCAAAAATAAGGAAAAGAAGCAAAACGGATAAATAGTTAGGCTGGAAATAAAATTCAGCAAATTAAGAAAGGAATAATCAAAAGATAAAATACAGTCTTATGCCCTTTAAAATGTGGGGAAAATAATGAAGGAACGCAGTTCTTCCACTCATTCATATCTCATACTAGTTAGTAATGGTGTTAGTATGGAACAGTGGCTTCTTTGTATTTGAAGTCCTTGCTTTTCTCCAGAGAGACACAGACAGGGCATGGACTAGCTCCATAATGAGACCATAGGAACTACCATGCTGGGTCAGACTAACTTGCTTCTTGTCTCCACATCCCTTCTTGGCCTTTTAGCCAAAATCAAGTGTAGCATCCATTCTTGTCAATTTTATGTCAGACACATCTTCAGTTTCAGGACTTGATGTTAAATGGGTGTGGGGACGTAATGCAGTGCCCCTGGGAACAGGACTGGGCAATAAGAGGACTCAGCACTAGCAAATACAGAGACAAAGGTGTATAAGCAAGGCAAGTATGCAGCAATATTTCACAGTATCTTCCCGGCCTCCAGTGACTTGTGGTTTGAGGACTTTCTGAGCCAAAGCGAGTCTTGTGTAAACTCTTTTCCATGAATTTTCTAGATTTTTCTGAGC
Organism: Athene noctua; assembly: GCF_965140245.1. NCBI lineage: Eukaryota > Metazoa > Chordata > Aves > Strigiformes > Strigidae > Athene > Athene noctua. The sequence goes on from NC_134038.1 coordinate 101,128,801, forward strand.
CAGGTGAATTTTAACATTCTGCAGCACAGAAGGCGCAGGTACCCTCTCGACACCCTGTGTGAAGAAGCATCCCTTTCCCTTGGCTTTGAAACCCCTACCTGCTTTTTCCATTGATGCTCTCTAGTTCTCCTTTTGAAAGACACAGAATAACCCTCTTCCATTCACCTTCTTTGTGGGCCACAAAGATTACAATTACTTACAATTTTAAAGATGTGTCATGTCTCTTTAAAAAGTTGTAAATTATGGTTACAATATGAATACAGTTAATTTAGTTTAATGGCAGGCTGTGTAAGAAAAAAGCTAGCAGGAAGTTAAAACAATGATACATCCTTCAACAGACATTTCAGTGTGATTAAGAGACAATACAGGAGCTATTAACTGTCAGGCTGCAGTGAAGTTAAACAGCTTGTTTTGTTTTTACTGGAAAGCAGAAGGACTATAAAGAATTTAGAATGTCTTTCAGATCAGGGCAAAGGAGTTGCTAAGAAGCTATTTCCTCATGTGAAAACCTTACTGAAAGGTCTGAGGAGCTTGAACCTCCTAAACTCCTTTCATAGGGAATAGGTAGGAGAGTTGTGTAGAGAGACCATTTATAGCTCTAAAACTCTTTTTCTTTGAAGTTTTTGTCCTGTTCTTACAATTCAGACAGACAATGCCGTGGTACTTTCTCTTTGTTAGAAGAACAGAGGGAAGAAAGAGAAGTACTGAACCCTGTCAGACCCACATGGGTAAGCCCTGTTGACATCTAGGGCATTGTAACCCATGCCAGAGCCCAAGCAGAGAACTTGGAAGTTCCCAGGAGAACTGGTGAAGATTCAGGATTTGTCAGCCGAGGAGATGCAATGAGGACACTATGGAGGGCACGGGTGTTTGGGAAGCCCTCCAGGCGTTGTTTTCATTTTCATATCTTTTTAATGGTTTTGGGGTTTTGCCTCCAGATAGATATAGTTTAGGGAACTTGTAGAAGCATGCAGCATCTTTCAGAAACCCCAACCTCCATTTCTTTAGAGTTTAATACCTTTGTTGGCATAGTCATTTTTTTAATAAATTATATTTTTGGGGTTTTTTTACATGTCTGCATGCTCTGGCACTGGTTGTGCAGAAGAAACTTCCATTTCTGTAATCCTGACTTTTTGTGTATAAATACTATTTTTTGTTTTAGCCAGAGGTGTTAAAGCAAGATGTGGCTGAGTAGCTGCAGGTACTTCTCAACACTAGTGTCTCCTAACTAATCTTAAGACTTGTGTTAGTATCAAATTTGCCGACGTTTAACCATGAGTCCCAAAGGTTGCGTTTCTGGCTGTAGAAATGTCCTGTATCTATCAGAGCACAAGATTGTGAGCAGGAAATTCAAGCTCCACTTCCAGAGTTTCTCACTGTCTTGCTTAGTGTTCTTTTGCTGAGGATATCAGGTGGTTTTAGACTCCATGGAACAAGTACATTAGTTTCCTAAAACAGCATGGCCCAGCATGCTATTTGGAAACTCAGTAAGATTCATCAGTGAAAGAAATTTCTGAATGACACCTTCAGTGGTAAAGTTGGTGTTTAAAAATTTTTCAATAGACTATACCAAATGTTGCTATAGTTCTCATTTTATCTAGATTGTTCCCCAGCCAAAGTAACTCAGCTAAATCTATGAACTGTTTCTTCATGTGCAGCAAAATATTACTGCTGTAGAGAAGTCATCATCATCATCTGTGGAGGAGGTGATGCCCAGCTTTTGCTGTTCTCTGAAAAGCTGTACCAATGCTTTTTGTTCCCCCTTCCCCTGCCTCTGATTTGAGCCCTGTGAAGAAATTACTGAGGGAGTCATTGTAAGATCTGCCTGTGGAAATTCAAGCCTGGAGTCCTCAATCTTAATTTCTTCAATTACTGCAACCAGCAGTGGCTGAAATGTACCCACAGCATCCATAGATGGCAGCAGCCACAGATTACCATGTGGGGTGACTGGCCCAGGGACTCTTGCATGTTCATGAAGAGGTGTCCCTCACCCTCTTCTGTTACATAACTTCACCCCCTCAAAATTGGATCCCAGCCACTGTATTTGCCTGCATGAATAAGGGGACCTTAACCTCATACTGTCATCAACCTCTCCCATGCCTGCAAACTATCAGTCACATCCCTTCACTAACATTTTTTTGTACAAAAACACAGATTAAGCCCATGTTCGGTTTATGTCAAAATATACTTGCAGATGCTTGGTAAAAGTCTGTAGCCCTGATACTGTTCTCTCTCTTTTGTAACTGTTTATATGTCAGATGCCTCTGTGTGAGTATTGCAAAACATTTGAACTGGAGATTATGGGGATTGTTAGCCACTGCTTCTGGCAGTAATTGAGGAAGGCAAGCTCGGGAGCCTTGGCTGAGCACTTGTCACTAAACCCGCACTTCCTTCCTCACCCGGCTTCCTGCTCCACTCCCAAAAGCTCTTCTGATCTGGGCAACCAGTTATTGACTCAAATGTCTGCCTTTTACTCTTGGTAGAATCTCCAAGCTATGGTATGCTGGCTGCTTATGGCACACAAGTGTGTTCAAATTGCTACCTGGCTGGAGAAGAGATTGATTCTCCCTTCCCAGTGGTGGTCCCTGCTGCTGCAGGAGCTGTCAGAAGGAAAAAATGCGTGGGTCTGTGACTTTTAGTCTCTTATGGGCAGAGCCATCTCTTGTAAAGCCTTGCTTTGGCTGTTTTCCAACTGGGAGAGGTTAGCAAACAGCCTGGCAGCAGCTTCCACGAGTCTTTCATATCCGACAGACTGGGCCAGGTGGACCATTTCACTCAGGAGTTCATGTGTTTTGCCAGCCAACTTCTTTTCTATGCTTAATGACTTTTTCAGTGCATTCTGGGCAGCTCCAGTTAATCTCATCCTTTCATCCTCCTGTGATCTCACTCAGTTTCCTGGAGAATGAAGTGTGAAGGTGCAGTTGGCCTCTTCTGTATGCCAAACCCTCAGGCTGCCAGTGCCGGAAAGAGGAGCACACATTAGCGCTACAGCTTATGCCTAATTCTTGAGTGGCTCTGTGACTGGAGAAGTACCTGTCCTTGCAGAGATCAGTCAACCTCTGGAGAAATCCCAATAGCAGTGATACTTCAACGCAGACCTTAAATTTGAAACTCTGACCTATATATACTAACACTCATCCAGTTACATGCTGAGTTTATGCGGGAATTTTTTTAGAAAATAATGTGGAAAACCATGCAAATATTCCTAGAGAATAAATGGGCAATTACTATATTTCTCATGTAAATAGGATATAGAAGATACAGATGGCTGGTTTAGCATCTACGGCTGTTTTGCAATATGCAGATAGCTGCTTCATGTACATATGTGTAACAGTAACTGAATATTAAAATTGAGAAGACATGTAGCACTCTGTATGTTTTCCCCCATTTTAAAAAATCTGGCCTGCTTTATTTAATCAACGTATTACTATTCTTTTTGGAACATCTGTACAGTATTTACTGAATTCATAAGTCAAAATATGAATTCAGCTTTCACAAATTGAAGCACACTTACCATTTCTGTGGTCTCATCTTGTTTGCATTTAATAGAAGATTCACAAGTTGAATAATAGATTTGGAGAGAAAAAAGCATTTCACAAAAGAAGTTTGTAAAGATGTCTAACACAGAGAGAATACATCAGATGGAAAAGTCCTCAATATGCTGGAATAATTACAAATTCCTTTTAGTAAAATTTATTAATGGGATTTTTCAGATGTGGCTTAGGATACTCACGGAGCATTTAATAAGCTGAAGTCTATAAGCCCTCCATCTAGAGACTGGAGCCATTATTTGGACCATCTTTAGAAGTTCTGCCATTTAGTCAATAGTCTAGAATGGGCTTTATGAGCTGTAGGAGTTCATTATGCAAATACCTATTTAAGATTAGTATGGACCACAATTAAAAACATAGCTGGAGAAAATGTTTTAGTTTTTACATGCCCGGTAGGCAGGCTCCAAAGTGAAGTATCTTCACTGCTACAAATTATTTTAGGACCAAACTAACTTCAGAAAATTACATTTTCACTATGGATACCTGTGTTGCCTTACTTTCCCTCTCTTATTTTATTTCCAAGCATGACAGCTAAGGACTACCATTGAATTGGGACAGATAATGAGACATGCTTTCACTACTGCATGTCGTTGTTAGGGCATATTCTTATGAGACATTTTTTTGCCAGTGTCTTCAACAGGCTTATATCTTCAAATGTACCTAAGCATATAAACTTAAAATGGCAAAATTTTGTGAGAGGTTTTTAAAGAGTAACTTGTCAAGCTTGGGGTGTCAGTAAATTATCTCCTCCTTGAAAACTTAGGAAACTGAACTTGTGGCAAGGGTTAACTCTGCAGATGTCAGCAAAGACCTTAACAAATACTTGCCTTCATTCTTCCTTTTGTCCACAATTGCAGCATAGCATTTGCCTGGAGTATGATCTGATCAAAAGAGGAGTACAAAGGAGCGCTGCCCCCTTCCACTGTTGTTTATGGAAGCTGAGTCTACTGAGTCTCCTCTGACATTGACCATAAAAGACTTAAGGCTTTCCCTGCCTTGCATTTGCCATCAGTGGGGGTGGCATTTTCTTCACATGTGAGGTGCAAATAAAGGCTGTAAGAGTCGCTTCAGGACACTAATATATAAAATGTTCACCCCACAGAGTTATCATTCTAGTGTTAAGTTGCAAATGAAGTGGAAAATCTTCTACGATAACAAGACATAATAGCGAAGCAATTGGATTGGGGGCTTTGTGCCCTGTTTTTGTAAAATGGAAAATATTTTCTTCTCTTTCGTGGCAGTGGTATTGAATTTTATTGTGTAGAGATTATCGTTATTGCATTAAGCTTCTTCATGTTCTCACTTAAAAACACTATCAGTAATATTACAGGTGATGTGTTGATTTGTACTCAATCTGTAGATACCACAACAATAAAAGGTGAAATTACCCTTGTGCTAGAAACCAATAGCATATTTTGTATCTCCTCCCCTAATGATGCCAGATTGTATTAATCATAAATGTCAATGAAGTCTCCAGATGACTTCCTGACTTTTGACAAAAGGCCTTCCTCTCAGCTTCTTAAATTCCAAGGTCAAGGGGAATGTAACATTCAGAATAATTATTAGCATTATTTTACCTTGACATTTCAGCCCTGCTTTCAGTTTAGCATTCCAACCAGGCATTGAAGACGAATGTCATCTTTCGATTCACTGGAGAGAATTGCCCCAATTAAAACTGACTTTAAGGATATCTAAAGCCCTGTATTAATGTGCTGTCCTGTTTTTTAGCAAGAAATACTTCTTGAAGGAGAATAACTTTCATTAAAAGCATTCAAGATTTACTGTGACAAGAACAAGCAATTTTTGAATTGCAGTTTTCCCCCTAGGCTAGGATAATAATCAGTGCTTCTCATTTTCACCGGAGTTGTGGTTGTGGTGCCCTAAAGATTCTTTCATCTTTTGTTTCAGCTAAAAAGGTCAGAGTTATAATTTTGTCTCATCATGAATTATTAGTGGTACCTTGTCAAAACCCTGTTACACGTCCAGGATCTTGCACCCATCCTTTGGACGTACCTGTATTTATTTAATTTTTTTAACATCATGTTACGTAATAGGGACAGTATTATGTTGTTTGTGGGGTTTTTCCCAGCAAAGAAAAACATTTTCACCAAAGCACAGATGAAAAGACGACACAACCATGTGCCACACACAACCCCACAGCTATTTGACCTTGACTGGGTGGAGAGCTGGCAGTCTGGTCAGTCAAACAATTTTACTTACTCACTTCCTGAAAACTTGATGACCCTTGAGATGCTGGAAGTCTGTTTTGATAATGAGGTAAATAACTGTATAAATGTCATTCACTGTAAATTGGTCAGAAAGCAGGTGTATACAGACAAACAACAGACACCAGTCAGACTTCAGGCAGTGGGCTATTTTGGTACAGTATGGAGAATAAATCCTGTGATGAGCACCATTTGTTTCAATAGTGTTGTTCCCATTCTATCTGTGGCAAAACTTTGCTGTGGAGAAAAAAATAGACCCACACTGCAAAAGGGTATATACAAGATTGCATAGCTTTAGCTCCCTGTTCTATTGGTTGTTTTTCCTGCTACACCATGCCTTTCTGTGAAACCTTGAAGATAAAATTGGTTTGCATGTTTTGGGCTGTAAGTCATGGCTACTCTCCAGCTGATAGCAAATTGCTATTTGCATCTGTTATGGTTGTGTGCCCAGTGTGTGATTTTACACAACTGCTGTGGCCCGTACTGTTTCAATGGAAGCGAAATTTATTGACTTCTAGTTAAATTTGACTTTGGGACTTCACCTAACTGGAAAGTAAACTGAGTGATGCTGACACTCCTTTTCTTCTAACCTCTAGCTCCATGCAGATTCATACTTGAAATGCTTTTGTCTCCAGCACAAACATGATATTTCTCTTATTCTTTCTTTATTTTTAACTAGAAATCTTGCATAAATATCACATATAGTTGTGGTTCGTGTAGTCCACTGCATAGATGTGTAACAATCTGCAATGTGTTTTACCCCGTAATTTTCAAGCAAACTTGACATTGCTTTCTACTTAGATGCTGTAAATTTTGACATGGCTTATAGTTAAAAGTCTAAATGTCAGAACAATTTCTATGGTTAAGCAACGCATCTCTGTAATTTATCTTGGAAATCAACAGGAGTCTTGAGTCCCTTTCCAATTTCCATTTCCTTCTCTGCTTCCTCCTATTAGATATTTACTAAGGATAGCTGGCTGATCTTTAATGAGTTTATGGCAAGTAGTTCCTGACCCGTTTTTAGTTAGCTTTCATTGACTTAAGCAACATGGTGATTGTACTGATAAGAGAAGTGGAAGTTTCTTTCCTTCTGTCTGTCAAGCTTAACAAAAGCAGTGAATCTGAAGAACATGGCAGAGAGAGGGAATTGATACTGAACCCCGTGTGAAATGATTCTTTGCTGTCTCAACTAAGGATCTGGCCCATTTTGCGAAATAGAATTAAATTTATTCACTTATCACTTCATTACATAGGTACTGTAGTAAAGCACGAATGTTGCATGCATATATACATGTATGGATATAAAAAAAGCTGTTACTAGTCTTTCACATAATAAGTTTTACTGAGTACTATTTGGTGTTGATAGAGGGTGTAAAAAGCATTCTGTTGTACATCTATATTTTTGTTTCCCCCCACCACCCTTTCCCTACATTTAGAATGTACTTTTCAATTTTGTAACTATGTTTTCCCAGCTATCTGAATGTCTCATTAGTGCTAATCTGCCAGATGGGACCCTGGAGAGTGGGAGAGATTCAGAAGAGCTAGCTGTAACCCAGCAAAGCAAGGTTGTCTAGATCCCCTGTCATCCAGCTGCTTTTTGGGGAGGGCTGTCTCTTGGGGTCTCCTCTGTATTTCTTCAGGATTACCTGACCCCATAAAATTAAGCTTCCTCATAACTAGCATTTTTCTTCCATGTCTCCAGCAAGCATGTTTCCAAGGCTGGTGGTTTTGAGGGCTGAGAACATGAATTTATCACTTTCCAGCATGCTCTTTTATTTTTGCACAAGCAGTGCATGTTCGTGCCTAGCAATGCACTGCAGCCCACAAATTCACCTTTTCAGGAGACTCTGCTCTGGTGCCATTTCTAATTTAATTAGTTCTTTTTACGGTCCCACTTCTAAGCCCTTGGAACCTAAAACTTGGGAGATAATTATTTCCATCCCTGAAGAGAGGTCTTTCAAAATCCCTTTGCATCTTGTGGGTTAAGTGTTTAATGTTTCAACTGGAGATTGGTAAGTATGAGAACAGGAGCCGAATGGAATGCATTGTGTTCAGTACCCATCCATTTTAAATAATTTTCCTTTTGGCCCTAAACTTCCTTTTTTTTTTTAATATTTAAAAAAAAAAATGCCTTTGGAGTTTCCAGTGAAGAAGAACTATAGATTATTTTTCCCCCTCTCACCTGGAATAAACACAGAAAGAGTGTCTGGCTGATAATGGATCTGCAACAACACAAGTCCAAGGCCTTTACTGTCTGTGTTTTTCATACTGTCTGTGTTTTTCATTAAGTGATATATGCCTTCACAGTAATATAGAAATGCTAACAAAGGATTGCTGTTAAGTGTTGAGGAACAAATAGATTCAAATCTATTTTTGGAGTCAAATAAATTTTCTTGAAACATAAAAAATAAAAAATTACTCCATGCTGACAAGAAGTCCTAAAAAATCAGTCTGTTGAGGTAATTTATATGTGTGTACACACACAGACAGGTATTCTGGTCTGGCTTTTTAGTTTGAGACTGTTATAAATGTGATTGAAAACAAAAGGAGTTGTTTGGGAACACTGCTTCAATGAATCAAAACTATTAGGGATTTTACTGTTGTGAAAACAGGGTTTATTTAATAGGCCTCTCCAAAGTTTTTTTTTCCTTTGCCTCCAAGCCAGAGTGGACACTGGCATGTGAGATGATTGCAGGCTGTGAATTTTCAAAGAGGTTTAAAGTAACAAGACCACCCCAGTTGCTCTGTTAATGCTGCTGCTGCTGCCCTTAGAAAGAATTCTGTAAGTGTTTGAATTGCAGAGGCAGCAAAGTAATTGAGGAGACTTGTTCAGGAAGCAACTTATGAATGTTTCCTTACCCGAGAGCTCTTTGGTCAAGAACATGAAAGCAAACGTAGCTGAAAGAAACCTAGTAAAAACCTTAACATAACAGCACTGATTTTTTGATTTGTATTTTTCTGTTGTTTTTTCTCCTTCTTCTTCTGTTTTAATATATCCTCTGTGCTTTTTCTAGCAAATTACAATATTCCACCCATTGCCTAAGAAGTTTTTTAAAAAAAACAAAAACAATTGAGCAATTAAACAGGTTTCCAGCAGCTTTGGTTACAAAGCCATTGGGCTGCATGGACAATATGCTGGCAACAAACAACTGATATATTTTAATGAGGTGTAACTGAGTAATTTGGGGCATCCAGCAGGTTTTTGCTATAAGGGGCTACATCAGAAGGCCTCTTTAATAAGTATCCTGTGATTGCCTTTTGGAGTAGTCCTCACAGAGCAGTTATGAAATGCATTGTGCTGACGCTGATCTATGGTCCCTGAGCTCCTGCTTTTCACCCATTTAATTAATTAGAGAAAAACAGAGCCAGAGGATAAGTGACTCTAAGGTCTCATACTTCCTTTCCACATTGTATTACTTAAAAAGAACTTGAACAGGGAGAAGGTGACCTTGCTTGTAATTGTAACATTCCTTATTTTTTGTTTAATGTGAGCAAAAATATTTTGTCTTTTATATTCACATACTCTTATGGATAGTGAATTGCTTTAGATTTGGATCCTTCTGTAAGGAAGATTATGTCAATCTTCTATTGTAGAACTGGTCATCAAGTTTCCTGAACTCATGTCTCATTACAGTAATAGCATTATTTCAAGAAAAGTTAGTGTTGCATGCTTCATGACGCTGTTCATGTACTCTATGGCTCTGAAACCATCTGATTATTAAAAGGCCACTAAACTGAAAACGGCAAAAAAAGTACATTCTTGCCCTTTTATTTTTCAAAGACTAAACTGAAATGCATCGATGCCTATAATAGCCATTTCTCTAGAGTGGACTGCCATGAGGTCCATTTTTTCACATCAGTGGTATGTGAGTCCATAATGCCCTGGCTCCAGGCAAGCCTTCCCTGCTTTTGGAGGGCCAGATGTTTGGAAGAGTCCTTCCTAGACAGCAAGTCCACTCGATCAAACCAGCTCAGGTCTTCCCTAGAGAGACCCCCCTGCCAGGAAAATGCCCCTGTAGAAGTAGTGATATGTTAATTGGCTGTGTTTAAGAATATTACATTTAAAAGTAATGCTTGTACTAATATGGAAATATATTTGGGAGACTTTTAAGGTGGGGCTTTTTTGTAGCTTTGGACCATCTTGCCTCAGTTGGCAAGATGGCAGAGAGCTGTGGCGATGCTGTGAGTGCAGTGCTGCAGTTTAAGCAGTGGGCAGGTACTGTGGAGCAGTCGCTGAGACGCCCAGTGTCCCTTGGAGCACTGCTTGCAAGTGGCCTGCAAGTCAGTGCCCGTGTCCACTGTCCACTGCCCTCCCACTGGGTTTGGCTGCTCTGTCTCTGCCAGCTGAGGAGCGAGACAGCAACCAGGGAATTTCTGCCTTAGGGAAGGGCAAAATACAAGTTTAAATGTATGGTGTCTGTTACTGGCTGTTCGTATATAGTGTGTGTGTCTGTGAGGATAAGGAAGGGGTGTTACTGGAAGCTTCCTGTGTCCCATGTTTTTAACCCCTGCCAGAGGGTGTCCATGATTAAAAAAGGTGCTGCTTTTTCCATGAAATCTTGAAGTGGGTAGGAAAGAAGAGAGAACGGGCCTCTTACGACTGAAATCGCTGCAGAGAGCAAAGGTGGCACTTCCAGAATATCAAAAGCTGTTGAAACACTCGTCATGCCAACCAGCAGGTAGCTGGCAGTGCTTTCCACAAAATGCTAATTTTTAGTCCTGGTAATACAACATCAGTTTGATCAGTTGGTTAGAAAAATGTGTTCCACTTCCAAATTGTGCCCAGTAGTTTGAATCAGTATGGTACCATGACTTAATCAGTTCACTAACATTTGAGGTGTTTTGTTTCTAAAATTTACACTGTTGGCTTTTGACAGATTTTTTTTTTTTTTTACTACTGTGTTTCAACCTGATTGCCTTCCAAGCCCTGATTGGTTTGTAAGTGATCCTTACTACTATGCAGAGAAGCTCCACAGGTCATTTTCCATCATATTCATGAAGATCACAAGAAGAAATTTGTTTCCTTAACCTTAATGACTGAACTTTAAAAGAAATACGTTAATCAACACCCAGCTGCTTCAATATATGCTGAAATAATATCTTGTGACTGGAACTCCTTTTAGATGAATGTGATTTAGAATTCATTAACTTAAAGTGTTGGAGGATGAAGGTAGATCTGGTACTTTTGACAATGTACTCAAAACACCACCTAGTATAAACCAAGACTGAATGAGGATTTAGGTGGCTATGTCTCTTTACCTGTGAGCAGTCATTTTTAAGAAGCATTGTATTTCAATCAGATAGTAAAACAATAAAGATCAACATCTGCTTGCGTACATAGGCCATTATGGAAAGTTGCTTGGAGGTTAGCCTGATGATGTCTGGTTGCTTGTTTGATTTTGAGAGAGGTTTTTTTCAGCTGTAGATGCTCATGTACAGATACAAATGCAGTTATAAGCATTGTAGTCAGGCAGTTGAAATTATACACAGAGTAGCGGGGGAATATGTTTTGCATGGGCAGCTACTTGAAACGTTTTGCAAGTGCTTCTTAGGCACCTATGGAAAAAAAACCATAACAGAAAAACGAAAGTCTGGCATTGCTCACTCTGAGAGCTGGAAGCCTGGGGTTGGAGCCAAAGGTCTAAAATAGAAATGGGCAACATAACAGTCTTTTTTGGTGATTAATATGAAGCCTGTGTTAGAGTTCCTAACTCAGATCAGTCCTAAATATAATAGAAGGTGAGCTAGGAAACAGTGGAGAGAAACTTGTGAGAGAAAGAGCGAACAAGCTGCATTTTTCTTAGTAAGCTCTATCAGAGAACCGACTCACTGACTAAAACTGGTTATACCAGGATGCTAGAGCCTTCAGGAGTTAGATGCCTTTACAGGCATCTGTTTAAGGAAAACCCACACCTTTCATTTTAAAAAAATGCCATTCTACATTAATGGGCCAAGTTGTCTTATCCAGAAAACTTTGATCAGAAACTTTGGTGGTTCTTCAAAGCTGATCCTAACCACTGTGGGTGGAAAGCCAAAGTGAAAAGTATGTGAAGGTTTTTCATACCTCCCGCTTTCCTTTTAGTTGGAAATGGCAGAAGAAGGGCTTTCTCATTTCCCTTGTGGTTCTTTCCCCTGTTTTCTCATATTTGGAGTCCTTGGTGAAAAGAGGATTGTGGTTCATGATTGTGAAACCTCTTTGTTGTTCAGGCAGCAATGTTACATGAGCAAGAGGGTGATCTGTGCTAAGAAGTAGGTGATACTGTTATTCCTTCTGTGTTTTTCCACCACTAGCATAAACTTGGGCTTAGCAGTGAGAAGTACTGAGGCTGTAGTCTTTAGTGCAAGTGCCCTCATCTCATCTATACTTAATGGAAGTTAATGATGCTCAGCATCTCACAGGACTTGCCTTCATACCCTGGTTTAAAAGACGGGTTAAGTAGGTTACAGGAGTGCTTTCTGCTGTCTTTTTCTTAAACATATTTTCCATGCTCTGCCTCAGAGACAAACTAATTTGGGAAGAGTCATGAGTGGTAATAGAGAAGCAAAACTGTACCCAGTTGAGCCTCCCCCTGTAAAGTCAAAGAAAGCACTGTTGGCATGTGAAGTCAGTCAATTCAAGGGGGAGTTTAAGTGCTCTCCACTCATCCGAAACTGTCTCGGGAAGTTTTATGAAACTCCACAAAGGCAGTTGTAAGATTGTAGTGGGTGGGAAGACCCAAGAAACTGGGTGGAGTGGTGAGAAAATTTTAAGAATAGCTGGCAATTAATCTTAGCTCCTGGGACTTAGGGACTTTCCAATGCTGGCAGGTCTCAGTATGTGTTGTTATTCAGGCTACATGCCAAGAATATTTAATGCTGACTGTCGAGTGTGTTGGAGAAAAGTCATTGTGCAGGCACTGTCACTCAAAGGAAATACGCACACTATAATCATTGGTTCAACAGTCATTTTGCAGACAATGAATGCTGACTTTTAGATAGCAAATGGAATAAATAGGTAAAAAAGATGAGTGGGCAGGTAAACCTTTGTCTTTTTGGTAGTTAAGACCATTAAATCAGTGAGTATACATCATCTGTGTATGGGTCCTGAGATGCTGTGGCAGTTGTGACAGTGCTGTGAGAGGGTGTTAGGACACATGGGAAGAACTGATTGTTGAAATAACAATGGCCCTTTGTCATGAAGAAACACTGTCCTGAAAAAATATACAGTGTAAAGCAGCAAAACCAGAGAAAAATTAATAAAGGGTGGCAGAAAGGAGGAAAACTTAGTTTGAGTGTAATATAAAGATGTGAATTGCCCTGCAGATTTTGACTGAGCCTGGACTTCAGACCTTATTTTGTGTAATGTGCTACATGTTAGTTGTGACAGTCTGGGATGTGCCCTTCCCACTGCAATGCATCAGTGAGTATTTATGGAATAAGCTTATTTAGAGAGCTGGGCTGAGTGGGGAGACTGACTGAGTGGATGAAGAGATGGGGGTCTCTTCCTGAACTGAGCCGAGTGAAGGTGCATAGCTATAGGAAGTGTGTGGACATGGCCACGCTGCCCCTTTAGGTCACACCATGCCAGCTATCCCCCAAGTATGTCCATTCAAGGAGCTGCGGAGACACCCCGGCGGCACCCGGGGCCACCCACACCGTACGCAGCATGGGGTGCCCCCGGTGCTAAGCAGTGATGCTGGTGCTCCCTGGCACCTCGCCTGCACCGTGTGCTTGCTGCACCCGCCACATACCGCCCACCACCCTTCAGCCCTGCCAGCCTGCTGAGGTGACAGGGAGAAGCAGGAGACAGGCAGAAAAGCAAACATACTGCAGCGAGCAGCAGCCTCTCAGTGGTTGCTGCAGGGCCAGTGAGCCACCTTATCTTTGGGACTTGACTTGATAACCCCGGCGCCAGCGCCGGTCTCTTGCAGATTATCAGCTAGTCACTGCCTTAGATGTGCAGGACAGGATCACTGCCACACTTTGTCGTGGTCCTTGAGGGAATACACATAGTGCTCCAGGGCACTTTGAGAATAGCCTCAATTATTGATAACCATTATGATTTTTTTTTTGTCAGACTGAAGTCTTGCTGATTGTCATGGATTATTTATACACCCTAGTGCTGGTTGCACCAGCTCTGTATCATCAGCCCTCTAGCATCTACCTTTCTGGCTGGCAAGCTTTTTCCTGTGCAATACCCTCTGCTACACCACAGGTAGCAGTCTGTCTGGTCAACAGATGTATTCCCTTTCCCCCCATTGTGGATGCAGCCATAGTATAGTGACTTCAGAAAGTTCAACCATGTCCTTAGTATATTTGAGATGTGTTGTGGTAAAAGGCAGGTGAAAGAGGTAAAAGATGTGCCAGGCTCAACTTTGGTGGCTCAAGGTTGTGGCCTGTGGTGGTAGTAGTGGTATTAATGGTGTTTTACATCCTGTCCTTTCTGATGTCCAAGACATCCTTCTCCTCATCCAATTGGTGATGAGGTTCCCCCCCCCCCAGCTTTTCAATGATAGCCTGATGCACGTCCATCAGCATCGTGGCTTCTTTCCCAAAGACAACATGAGACATCCTGTTCTAAAGGCAGAATCACCTCCAGCTTGGAGAATTACTATTCCTGGTCTTGTGAAAGCTATCTTTTTTTATCCACCATTGGAATCCAGCCTGTATGTATTCTTCAGACAGCTTTTCCCTCCCAAAGAGTTCCTCTTTCTGCCTGAAAAATACTGCTAAAGAAGAACTAGTTGGCAATTTTTCAGATGATACATAGATGTGGCTGTTGCAAGTTGCCTATCTGAAACTGCAGACTTATGCACACTGCATAGCTATGTTAAGGCAGGCCTTGCCCCGTTCCCAGCATTCTCCACACAAAGCTGACTCACAGCAGGCTCTGTGGGAGGCAGTCTCAAGTTGGAGTTGTCTGGAATGCCAGTTATGTGAAGCCTTCGTGGAAATCCCATGGGGGACGGGACACTCCCGACGTTTAATCTGTTGATGGAGCAGTGGAGGCCCCTTCATGTCTTTGTCACTGTGGGTGGGTGGTGTTGTGTCTCCTGGATGCCACTGGAGCACTCTGGAGAAGCAGCTGAGAAAACCAGTCCTAGCAAGAATGACACAGGAGAAGCTTAGGTTAAAGAAAAGGAGCAAGCAACAGATTAAAAAGAGATTGGAACAAATGGTCAATGTGCAAAGCCTTCAAACTGAGATCTAGATGCTGAACTAAGCAGATTAAGTGAATAAGCAAAGAGGGCAGGGACACAGGTACTGAGAGTGGTAAGCATCTATCTAAATAAGTTTCTTGGCCATTGGTTATTAAAAAAAAAAAAAAAAGGACTACCCTTCCTTTTATTGTCTTTTCTTCTGCCTCAATATGAAGAATAGATGTATTCCTTGTTTTAAAACGTAGAATTAGTATAAAACCCCTCCTGTGCTAGCACTGTCTACCTCTAGTTAGCTAACTATGCAGTGCAGGGCTGGGCTGGATAGAAAGCTCCTGGGCCAGAGACCTTAACTGGGGGGAAAGGAGTAAGTCGCAAAGGGTCGAGGGTGCACTTTATGGATAATGTTAAATCAGTCTAAAGGTTTAGTGCCTTCAGAGAGGCTATTACCTTGCTACCTTCCTTTGCTTCCACAGTGAGATGGTGCAAGGAGTTACACTAGGAGGAAAAGACTCAGTGTTTGAAGGTCTGTGTCTATTCAGAAGTTTGCTTAGCCCCAGGAGCAGGAGGTTGGAGAATCAGGCTGGGGAAGTGGGACCCCTGCTTTGGGTGATGGTCTGTTACTGAACGAGCTAAACCTGCTGTGCAGAACTGAACCGACTCTTCGATATCACTAAAACTCTCAAAGCAAGTTCCTGTAGGAACAGTGGAGGTGTAGTCACCCCCAGGTACTGAAAGTTTTAGGTTTACTACTAGAGGGTTGGAGGCTTGTCTTCAAAGCCAAGGCCTGAAGCAAGTCATGTAGCTTGGAGAGGAGAAGGGCTCCGCAGGAAAGCTGAGCACCAGGAATTAAATGTGGTAATAGAAGCATTTTTAATGTTAAAGTCCTTTTGTGGGTTTTACTGTGTTTACACATGGCTAATCTGTAGCACTGGTTTTTCACTTGTGAGATACAGATAGCTCCAAAACAGTCATAAAAGCAGATAAAATAATTTATAGAGAATATGTGTGTATATTACATTAAAAAATAACCTAAGGGCTTTGTGGTATATAAAATGTTAACTAAATGCTTGTATAAAACTGGCATCTGGTGTCCTCAGCAAGACAAGATTATAGACAGTGATGAGACAGTGATGTTACTAATGCTACTGACATGCAAGAAGAAGCAGCAGGAATTCTTCCCTTTTGTGTCATCAAATTCTAACCACATAGTTAAAGCCAGAGGAGAGTGTTTGTGACAGGGTAGAGCAAAAGAGAATGGAGATTTTCTGTAATATTTCCAATGTTGAGTTTTTCCCTTTTGTTTTCCTCCAAAGAGGTCAGTTCGTTTAGCCTTGTGGCTGAAATTGGCCGTAATTTCCATGGACAGCAGATTTTGTGTGTGTGGTACAAGCAGTGATATTTTCCTAAAAATATGCTTGCCAGGCATGTAAATACAAGAATTCAGAGATGCTAATTTCTGGGACCTGTAGTGATAGTGTAAGTGGAATCAATATTCAAAATTCAGTTAGAGTAAATCTAGCATCACCCTGCAGCCCTTATGAGAAAACCCCAGTATTTTGTTATACGTACAGGCAGCCCAACGCGATCAGAAGAGATTCCTCAGGTGCACGCAGTAGGTAGGACTCAGCCTGAGCTTTGGATATCTTTTAAATGAACTGTTGTTTCTGAGCCATAATGCGTGACCCCCCCAAGGATGTCTTCTGCTTTAAGTGCCTTGCTGTCTAGCAGTAAAGGAAGAGGGAGTAGCATGGCTGAGGACAGGAGGTTAAGGAGTAACCTGATTGGGGAAGAAGCCAAACTAAACAAAGGTTTAGATCTACAGCTGAAAATAGCGTAACTTACCATTTTCCTCTGCCAGTGGCTGACACACCACATATTTTGTTCTTTAAAACCACAGTAAACCATTCCCAAAAAAGGAAGTGTAACCTCTGTTTTCTACACTTCTGTCCTTCCCCTCATCTGGGGAAAACCTTTTCTTGCTGTATTTCTCATGACACGTTTGACTAGAGGGTTTCTCTTCACAGCATTTCTGCTGGGGGCTGTTTGTTTTATCTTGCATTTTGCAGTAGATAACAGACCTGTATGCTGCATAGATTAGAGATGGCAAATTTTGTGACTGATTTCTTTAGGTACAGATAAAATGCCTTAGTCTCCCCCTCATGTCTATACTTAAAGTAAAATTGTAAAATGTCTGTTACTGGGAGTGCTGAGTGATTTCTGTGTTTCCTTTGGTTCTCAGCTGGCCACGTGTGCACACTAATGAGACACGCTAATATTAAAATGGAATTTGGAGCAGAGCAGAGGCCAGCCTTATAAATCTGCTGTTACTTCAGGCTCGGTGGTGATGTTGCTGCACCCAGGGGGAGGAAGGGCAGAAGATGGGCATTGGGCCTGAGGGACAGAAAAGGAAATCAGCCTTGGGAAGGCAGAGAGGCAGGATCTCAGCTGCTGAGGGCTGGAGGCAAAAAGCAGCTTCTGAAGGAGTGTTGAGGGCAGGAGAGTGTGCAAAAAACAGGCTGTGGAAATTTTGTTTCAGGAGGTGACTGTACGGCAGTGAGAGGATTGGTGGTTTTGGAGTGAAAGGTCCTTTATACCTAAGAGTAGATAAGAGAATGAATGGTTAAATTAATCAATAAATGGTTGCCTTAATTTGGAAGCCTCTTCAAGGAAGACAAAGCAATCGATTTTATTTCTTCTCCCAGTACAGCCAAGATTTTATGCTGACCAAGCTCTGACTTCAAGCTGGCCCTTCTCTGAGCAGGGGACTGGGCCCGCTGACCTTGGGAGGTCCACCCAAACCTGACTGTTCGGTAATTCAGTGATTTTGAGCACTGAAGGTGAAATCTCTGCTCCATTCACCCTGATGTCAGCAAAGCTGGAATTTTACTCTGAAAGAGTGCTGACTGTAGTAAGTTATGGCCAACAGAGGAAAAGCAATTTAGATATGAAAGGCTCTATATGTTCCAGGTTTGAATTTGATGGATGTCAGCTACAGTAGCTTGTTTGCCATGTTAGAGCCATTGACCCCTGTGAAATAGATGGATGATGCATATACCTGCTTTCCACTCAGCAGAAGGCCTTACCAAACAGCACTCATTTAGAAATGGGTTGGTAACTCACCAGCAGAGCCAAGGATTTGAGTAGTCATAGTGACATGGTGGCCTCATCACTTGCTCGTATTTCTTCCTACTATGTGCAAGTGTAAAGAATGCTTTAAAGACCTAGATTATCGCTGTTACAGATTTTACTCGCCTCCAGGCCTGGCAGGCGAGCAGGCTGGAGTTAGCTGTGTCTGTTTAGTACATGAAGAGGGAGGCTTGGTTTCAAGAACTGTAAGTCTGGTGCTGTCACGAGCATCGAATCCATACAAGCGTGAGAGAAAAAGGCTGCTGGAAGAGATCAGTCATTCTCCAGAACAGCCACTGGCTTGGGCTGGAAAACTCTATCAAAGGCAGAACATCTGAATCTGTAGATGTGAAAACGTATGGAACAGCTCTAAACCTATGATGAATTAGAGATTTGGTGGATGCCAGAGTCTCTGAAATGTTACTTGCAAATGCTAAATTTCACTATCCCTCTCTCACTAAGTGGTTGGTTTTTTATTGTGCCTCTGTAAGATGATCATGAGTTGTAGCTATCCAGAATAATTTGTTTCCCTGAAGTTATTTAATTCCAGTTACTTCTCCTCAATCACATTCAGAAGAGTCTTTGTGGAGGGAGGACTACCAAAACTCTGGAAAACAGATCTGAACAGCTGTACCTCATCACTTTGTGAAAGATTAGGAAAGGGTGAAACCTCAGGCTTTTGGCTGAACTTGGCCAAAGTAAATACAAAATGGAATCTTTAGGGGTTATGATGAAACTAAAAGTAGCAAACAAGTAAAGCCATCAAATATATTCAAATCACAGGTTGCATGGGATATTTGGCTTTCCTAAACTTGATTGGGTTAAGCCAGACCATCATCTTTTTTGGGCAAATAAGGTCCTTTATTTCATCAGTAGTCCTGAGATCAGTGAGATTATTTATATAAGAAATTATTCTTTAATGTGAGTGAACGTATTACAATCTAGTCCTATGTTTGAATGTTATATGCCCATTTATTTTTCTTGTCCATTTAGACTTGGAGCTCCCTAGAAAAGAATGACCTCTTCATATGTACAAAGTACATATCACACGTACAGGTTGTGATCCCCCCAGTCATATGTCACATATACTAAAGAGCTTAACTGTCAAAAGGAAACATTTTGACCTTTTCAAGAATATTCATTTTTATATATTTTCCTCTGAATTTAGACAAAATGGATATATTACCATGAAATATTTTATTTGTGCCCAAATTAATATTTCCCATTTGGCCAGCTCTACTCTAAAGGGATCTGGTAAACACAAAGTCACTGGGAATAAGCAGAACTGTGAGTCTGATGTTTCTTACTGACCTTTCTATCTTAAATTAAAGTTTATTCCATGTTATGTCTGTTGGAGTATCTACATACTATTCATTTTTAAGGAGCAGTGTATTTAAGTAATATAGGAAAAGTTGGCATGTGAATGGATCCTTATTAAAAGGCAAGAAAGTAAGTGAGATAGGCCTGTGGCAAGTTCATTCTGAAAAGAAGTGGGAGAGATTGTGGGGCAAAGGTTATGCTATGGAAAATATTTCTTCATCTGAGATCACAATGAGCTTGCCCAAGGTTTTAAGGGAATTTCTGTACTCCAAATTGCTTTCAGTGCTGAAGCTCAAGTGGTGGGAGTAGCCTCCTGTGAGTGTCTTGGCTGGACAGATGTACCTGGAGCTCCAAGGTGACACAGTCCCCAGCTAACTCGGGTACCTCCATTCTCAGCTGTGGCTCACAAGCACTGCTGTGGACCAGCTAGAGGAAGCACAGGCCACCTCAGGTAGGTCCCTTCTGTGTTTCTGTAATTAGCCTTTAAAAAGGTGGCAAGGGCAACCCCAGTGCAACCACCTGAGGGGTTGAACACTGCAAGGGGTAAAGCACCATTAGCTTTCTCCAGTGAGTCTTGACTTGAAACAGCCTGGGGACCTTTGCTTTCTGCAGCATCATCACACTGTGAGAATAAGCATTGCTTTGGCAAAGGCATACATCTCTAAGCGGGCTTGTGAGACAACCTAGGTGTTACTCATTTTGGAAAATGCATGCAAATTTTTAAGTTGTCGCTGTTCTCAGACTGCTAGCAGCATGAAAAGTTACTTAATCAAAAGCTTTACTGTTGACAGTGAGCAGGACACCAGTCCTCCTTTTTCCCAGCAAAACTGTAGTCAGTAATAAATAGCTGGATTTTGAATATATTTTTGTGTTGTTATATATGTGCCAGTTTATACTACAGTTCTTTGCTGCTCAACAAAATTTCCTGAAGTATTTATAAAGTGCCACTTTTACATTGCTGCTACATTCCTTCTAGAGGAGTGATGAATGCATTTGCTGAGAACTGTGAATTTCTTCACAGAATCATAGAATAGTTTTGGTTGGAAGGGACCACCAAAGATCATCTAGTCCAACTCCCCTGCAATGAGCACGGACATCTTCAACTAGATCAGGTCGCTCAGAGCCCCGTCCAACCTGACGTTGAATGTTTCCAGGGATGGGGCATCTACCACCTCTCTGGGCAACCTGTTCCAGTGTTTCACCACCCTCATGGTAAAAAATTGCTTTCTTACATCTAGTCTAAATCTACCCTCTTGCAGTTTAAAACTGTTACCCGTGGTCCTATCGCAACAAGCCCCACTAAAAAGTCTGTCCCTGTCTTTCTTATAAGCCCTCTTGAAGTACTGAAAGGCTGCTATAAGGTCTCCCGGGAGTCTTCTCCAAGCTGAACAACCCCAACTCTCTCAGCCTGTCTTCATAAGAGAGGTGTTCCAGCCCTTTGACCATTTTTGTGGCCTCCTCTGGACCTCCTCCAACAGGTCTATGTCTTTCCTGTGCTAAGGACCCCAGGGCTGGACACAGCACTCCCGGTGGGGTCTCACCAGAGCGCAGTAGAGGAGGAGAATCTCCTCCCTTGGCCTGCTGGCCACACTTCTCTTGATGCTGCCCAGGGTATGGTTGGCTTTCTGAGCTGCAAGCACACGTTGTTGGCTCATGTCCACCTTTACTACCCCCAAGTCCTCCTCCTCAGGGCTGCTCTCAATCCCTTCATCCCCCAGCCTGTATTGATACTGAGGGTTGCCCCCACCCAAGTGCCTTGCACTTGGCCTTGTTGAATATCGTTAGGTTCTTGTCTTGTTGAATTGCAATACCTACAGCTATTCCCATCGTTCTGGTACTTGTGTGTTTCCTTTGTTAGGCATGTGTGCTTGAGTTACGATCACCTTGCTGCATGCTGGCTATTATGAAGCTGCTGTTGACTGATTATCCAAGAAATTCCATCAGATGGATCTCTCCTTATGTTTCATTTTTAAAAGTACACAGAGAAAAAGAAAACAAAGTGTGTTCTTTTTGCTATTTAAGTTTGATCACACTGCTTGGGAACAATGCATGTCAGCTCCAGGCTTTAAGTGCTAAATAACATTGTTTCATAAACACACAGCTATTTTCTCCAAACAAACTGCTTCATCAAAATGTTGAAAAATGTACTGTACCACTGGGACAGTTCTGCCATAGACATTTTTATTCCTCTCTCTTCTCTTATTTGTGCTTTAGGAAAAAAAAAAAAAAAAAGGCATCAGTATAATCACTTTTATATTTATTACTCAAATATTTGCTCTGGAGCCTGGAAAAGAGAAATAGTTATTATACGTTATGTAAATGATATCTTTAAAGAAAGCAGCCTTACAAACAGCGCTACATTAACCCTTCAGCAACACCTAGCACCTCATTCTTCTTTGGCTGTTTACAAATAAAGGCCAATTAACATCAGCAAGATAATTAACTACAGCTCCAGGTAGTACTGCATCCAGTCCTTTGCTGTTTGGAAGCTGTCTCTTATCCTTACCTCCTTGCAGCTTGAAGGTGATAATTTTAACACCTAGAAAGTATGGAGTTTGGATTTGGTTGAGAAGAGAGCAAGACTGGTTTTTATCTTATTATTAAAACATTACATGAATAATTGTAATAGTGAAGTGACTTCAGCCTTCTAGATTTTTTTCCCCAAATCATTTGCACATTTCGGGATGCTTTTTTAACTTCATTATCTTCCATATGGCAAATTATTCTTTTTGAATGTCTCGTACTTAGAGTGAGAACACTTTGGGGATGGACTTAACTGGTGGTCCAAAACCAGGGTAATTATGTTTGTTGCCAAGGAAAGAAGAATATTATTCCTGGAGACACAGCAGGCATTTTATTAAATGATTGTACCAGCTGGAAACAAATTATTGCCTTTACTTTAAACTACTATTTAGAAGTCTAATGCTTTTATTTCAATAGGAAACAAATTTTTAGGAAGATTACAGCTCACGTGTTCTTGTGATTTTTACTGGGGTATGCTAGGTTCGTATAATTATCCATGATAGTGTTATTTGCCTTGGTTTTGATGAGTCTGTTATTACCTGCAAGTCAAAAGCTGATCCTACTGTTATTTCCCTTTTGTCTGATACCCCAACTAATTTTGGAGTGAGGAAGAGCATATGCAGCAGGTGGGCTGTGTTTCTAATAATTAGTTTTCTTAAACATGTTATAAAGAGCCTTGCCAAGAAAATATCACTGTAGCATTTTGAGCCCAGCTGGCACTGTATTGGAGCCTGGAGAGGGGAGGAGAGAACAGCAGACTGAGCCACGTTCATCTGTGAAGTCTCTCAGCCAAATTCACCTGTAGGTGAATTTCCCCTGTAGGTGAATTTGCCCTGTCCTCTAGAAAATTTTTCCGCCTGGGATTTTGTAGAAGGAAACAGAGGTAGTTCTTGTGTGCAACTTGGATTGTGAATGTGCACGTTCTTTCTTCCCTCTGAACAAAGTCCTTGGGATGCTATCAAACATAGCTTCAGTTGAATGAGGAACTCTTGAGGTTGAGAGGAACTGCACAGCTCAGTTCTCTGGCTCAGTTGCTGGGCTGTATGGGCACTCGGAATGAGAACGTGCTGATGGACAACAAAGTCTGAACAAAGACTCTCTAAGCCTTCCTTTCCCAGCTTTCCAAGTCAGAAATTGATAAGAGATGGTTAGGAGCAATAGCAGCTGGGGTGCAGTATGGGTCTGTGTTTTGGCAGTAAGTCTTATTTCACAGTCTCTAGATCAAAAATGTCTTGGCCACGTAATGTAGAGTGCTGACACGGTATGAACTCACACTAGCACTTCAAATCTGTTCCAAAATGTTGAGGGGCTAGTATTTTGACTGCTTGCCTTGCTATCAGATCGAGTTGTTGTCTGTCTTCCTCCAGCAAGCATAAACTCCATGTGTTTTGGCTAATCAAATGGAAATATGATCTTGGGCCCATTCCTGAACTGAATTAAATTTGTATTGCTGAATTAAATTTGTCAGCCAGTGCACTGGCTGTGCAGTACCAGTGTGAGAGGTCCCCTCCCTTCTCCCAGAGAAATGGGAAAGCAGCAAGGCTGGAGTGGTTTTCCTTAGCACTTTTCCAAATATTGCTGAACTGTTCTGGCTGGACTACTCAAATAAATTCAGCTTTATGAAACATGGAAAAGTTCAGCAAGATTACATGCGTTTGAATAGTGCCAGGTAATCCTATCAGCCCTGTGTCCTATATAGCAAGTCAGTCCCAGAATGTATATTACTCTTCAAGTAGTCATGATTAGCAGATGGGTGGTATGGCACTTGGCTTATTTTAAAACTCAGTGCTAAATAAACTCTGTTATACAAGTGAGCTTCTTTTGTCCAAATTAATTATGACTATTTGGTGGGAAAAAATAATCCGTTTTTAAAGGCTTTTAGACTTTTCTTTGTCTTTGTTGAAGAAATCAAATTAAGGATCGCTTCTGCCTCATTGTGACGTTACTTTGATGGGAGCTCGATGCAGAAAACTTGATGTCCCTAGTAAAAGCATCTCTTTTATATCTGATGTGCCATATATGTAAGATAATGTAACTTCTGTAGCATAGTGCTATAGTCTCCTCTAAGCCTCTGAAAAAAATAATGGATGTTGCCCTTTCCTACTCAGTAGGGTAATGCTGAAAATGTTGCCAGGATGTAGCAACCCACCTCAAACTATTGCTAGAGGCACTTTAGCAGCAAGGCCCATTTGTGCAGTAAAAGCTCTGTGATGAATTTAATACACATGAAGCATTGACTTCCCTAGGGAAAGCAGAAAAAGGATCAGAGATGATAATCAGAGAGTCTGAAGGCTTCAGGAGGACCAACAGGTGTCTGTGCTGCATTGCCTCCCACTTTGTATCTTAGTCTGGAGGATACATTATTTTCTTCTTTGACATTCAGGACTTTTGCTTCAGGAAGATTTTTTTTTTAGTTTGAGTCCTGATGCATAAGCTAGAAGCCATCTGTGTGCTTTTTTTTTTCTTTTTGGGTGTTACTGTTCCGACTGACTCTCTGCAGTCCGTGGTTATGAAAAGGCTGAACAAGAAAGTAAAAAACTGAAAATACCCTTTGGGGAAAGGAGCATGCAGTTAGTCACCTCAAGGTCATATAAAGTACAATGGGCTTATGCACTGGTGTGGGTTGAACTGATTTGTTTCATTAAGCAAAACTCATACTGTGTTTGTAAAGAATAACTGACATTAGCAGAACTATGTTACTTAAGAATCCGATATTAACCTCTTTGTTTAATTGTACTTTGTTTTAAAGTCAGAAAGTAAGCCTTTGCTTATTCAGTAGCAACAGTGTCTCTTTTATTAACAGAGGAAACCTTTTGTCATGTTATATAGGACAAATTTTGTATTTTTAGCAACTAAATAAATACCAAGTTACTGTGACTGTGATTTGGTAGGGGTTAAATGTCAGGTTCTGAAGTGGAGCTGCACTCTGAGGAGGTCCCACGCATTAATGGGGGGAACCAGAAAGAAAATTTCAAACATTAGCACAATATTTTCAAAAAAGAAAAGATATATTCTTTTTTGGGGGGGAGGGGGGGGGGGCAGGGAAGTCAGGAGGAATGGAAAAAAAGGGGGTTCATTGTAAGGTGGATGTGTTGGGGAGAGGAATGCATTAAGCACTGGCTGAAAATGGAAAAAAAGAGTTGTACTGATATGTATTTAAAGGAAATTAGGGATGATTAAATTTTTCTCTATTAAGATAAACGCAAAAATATTCAATCATGATCTAACAAGTGCATGTTGTGGCTGCTGCTTATCCTGCAAATTTGTTACTACCAATGGTCTACCCAGGCATCTGTACTCCTCAGATTTTCTGCAAATGTGCAAAGAGTAGCTCACTGGGTGAGCTGTGTGGTTTGTTTGCTTAATGCCTAGTATAATGTGGCTTTGATCTATGAGGCGTCCATAAATATTTCAATCCACATGGCTGTGATGTCCTAGTCCACTCTTTCAGTCTTCTGATGCTAAGTATTATCTGTTCTCTGGAGAAATCCTGGTGAAATCAACAGATCTACAAAGGTATTGCTCAGTTTAACTGAGATGACAAAAGCATCTTTTCCTAAGTTTCATTCTTAATTGAAGACATCTTCTACAGCAGGAGTGCAAAGTTTATGTCCTATGTGATCACTCTAGCCTATTAGGGTAATTCTAAGTCTAATAAAATGGATTGCCTCCACGAAAGTGAGCATCTCTCTAACCACCACCCTCCTCCTGGAGACTCCTTCCCTCACTGTCTGAGGGACATTCAGCAAGCTATGCTGGGGTGAAGTGAGCTTGGGAAGGATCCCAGCTGAAAGAAGGCAATTCATGTTCCCCATGTAGGTCTCAGGAGCAACTGCAAAGGTTGTGGCTAAAGGAAAGAACATGAATTACTCTTTTGCTTACATCAACTGAGGCCTTTCACTTGTTCTTGGGCAATTTCTGGGTAAGGAACTGGTTGCCCTGCAGTTTCCACACACATGTGCTTGGTTGGGCTTTCTGACCAAGTCTGGTGACCAGGTGGATGTTCAGAAAAGCCACAGCATGCAGGTGGAAGGGTTTTGTCATGGCATGGGAAAAGGACTGTGGCACTGTCCTTCTCCATGTTCTCAGTGGAAGTAAGGGACCTGCCAAGAATTAAACAGCTTGGTACTACCATCCTACAGGGCTAGTTGTTTGGTATGATAATTGGCCTCAGAAATCAGGTTGCTGAGAAAGTCTTCTAGCAGGACACTTGGTCCTAAATGAGTAGGATAGCATGTCCCTTCTGCAGAGCACTGTAAAAATGGAGTGGCACACAGCCACGCTCTGACACCTTGCTGTCTACTTAGTCAAGGAGTCCCACAACAAAGGAAGGACTTACTCCCCCTCTAACTCTGTTAATTTCTCTTGCTTCCATTTTCAGCTGCCCTCCTTGTCATGATCCCCCAGTTTTTCATTTTCCTGAATAAACGTACCCTTTCAAATGGGGTTTGCTTGTCAGCTCTTTGACCCAGCTGGTTTTTAGTAAGTTTTGTAGCTAAAAATTCTTAACTACTGTCCGGTACTTTCTGGTTCTCCTCTTCACAGATTGTATCAGCCAGAAAAAGCAATGCTTGCTCTTTCTAACTGTAGCAGTTGTGTTGCCCGGACAGATCCCATTTTGACTGCAAGTGCTAATAATATCTTGCTTTTCCTGCTACTGCTCTGCATTTTTTCCAGTACTGCAGACATTTTTACCGAAATCTTAACCAACATCTCCTCCTCTGTTTGCTGTGTGAGGTCAGGGTGCCACCAATAATTTCAATGTAGCTTTGGCATTTTTCCATTATTAGCTGCCTATTCACTTCAGGATTCAGCCTCAGCACCTCTGCATTGTTGACCTCTGAAGCTATTGATTTCTGTAGCTGGAATACATTCAACTCACTGAAGGAAAAATCTGCTTTCCCTTATCAGCAAAAAATGTTTGGTCCTTCTGTAAGTTGCATTTTTAATTTTGGGGTTTACAGCAGGAAAATGTTGTAAACAGTGTTTGTTTATTAATAGCATCTTGTTCATTACTTGCTATCCAGATACTTAATAAAAAGGAAATATCAAGATTTTTTTTTTAACAGATGATAAATTTAGGCAAATATCTGTTCATCCAGTGGCAGAGTTCTGTGAGGTTTTACAGAACCTCCTGATTTTCATCCTTCTTCACATGAGATAGATGCATTCCTCACATCTGGGGTGATAATCAGGGGCGTCTGGAAAGCTTGTGCAAAAGAGCAGTTCATTCACCCACCCTAAACAGAGGAGGACATACTTCTCCAGGCAGTACTAAGAAGAAATGTGTCTCTTTCTTTGGGAACACAGGAGTTCTTCGTTGCCAAAGGTCAGTTGTTCTTGTGTTCTAACCTTTTCTTTTCTTACTTTTTTTTAATGGTATCTAGCCAGTGACTGCTGTTTCTCATGTTTGGAAAATATAATTAAAGACACTTGTACATCATAGATGGTACAGAATCACTTCCATCATTCTTTGCATATTATGGATTGTTGATGAATTCTCAGCAGTGATTTGGCTCAGGAGCAGCAAAGTATGTCTGATTTCACTGGCCTTCTCATTTGCACCAAGTCTACTTCACACTGTTCTGCTAAAAAGGGCCTTAAATTAAGAGTAAAATTTGTTTACTGCCACTGCTATCTCCTGTCACAGCCTAAGCAGATCTAGCATCAATATATCCATTAATTGTATTTAGACAGGGTGGATTTGTGACATTTTATACATTTAGGCCACCATATAAAGGGGAAAAGGTTATATTCTACGTCTGCATCTTTCTCTGGGGCAGTTTTGTTTTTCTTGGTTGTCTGGGTGTCATTTTTTTTAAAAAGTTTCTCAATTATGTGGTTTTGTAAGGCAGCTTCAATGGCTGTGGTCTCAGAAGTCTGAGAAAAATGGGCAGCTGCTGATCTTGCAGTTGTATGTTTGTCTGTGTACCTGCAGCATGAAGGGCAATATTGTTTCTTGAAGTATTCCCATCAGCTGAAACACAAAGTTTGCTTTTATAAAAACTGCAAATATGAAATCTAAATGTGTATTTTGGTCTTTAAAAAAATACTTATTGCTGCCAAGCAAAGCTATAAATTTTATTTTGTCTAAACCAAATGAAAGGTTCAGTCTTCCCAACATGAGGCATTATGCTTTTTAATTCTCTTCTGAGACCTGAAAGCTCATACAACTAGTTTAATTTCTCCCTCTGGAGCTTGTTATCCATCAGTTAAATAGATTGATACAAACTGTTATTTCCTGATCCTGGTCTTTACTAGTTTTCTTTTTTAATTAACTATATCTTTTTCTTTTTTCCCCCTCTTTCATTTATTTTTTCATACTCTACCAATCTTTCCCATAGAAATGATCCTTTTTTTGATCAAGAAATTGGCTTCGTTTTGTGATATAAAAACTGATTATTTTCACAATTATTAACCAAAGTGTGTGTGTGTAGGGGGAAGTGGGAGAGTCTTTTATTTTCTGTCAAGTGCACCATGTCTTATTTGTGGACTTCCACACTGTTTTTTTCATATACTTTGTGATCAGGTGCTTCTTGCAGGTTCAGATGGAGAGATTGTGTCTATTGAAGTTGTGCCAATTTACCTGCTAAATGTTTGGCAGAGAAGAGTTTAAAACCTTATTCGTGACAGCGAAAATCAAGACCTAAAAGCGAATTTCCCTAGTGACCAGATTTTACATTTCCTCCCCATCCCACTGCTTGTATCTTAACATGAAGTCTGAGTTCCTAAGCAAAATTAATTTTGCTGGAGAGAGTATAGAAAATGGTATTTTTTTAAAGTTTTGCTACCTTACGAGGGGCTTGATTTATAAGAATGTTTATTCTAATTTGATATTGTCAAGTGCTGAGTGGGTAACTTGGAAATCAGAAAAAAAAGTCAAGCTTTAGTCTGCACACAGCCACCTCAGCTTTATGTATCTGCCCTGGCTGGTGCAGCTTTGTCCTTCCAGGTCTTCCATTTCATTGCCATAGAGACAGAGCAGGAACCCTGTCCTGTAAAAGCTGATTTTTTAAAATTATTTTTTCTCAACTGAGATGACAGAATGTTTATAGACATCCACACAAACACACCACATTTACATTTTTCTTCCCACGAATGTGCTCACTCTCTCTGGCATGTGAAAACTCTTTGCTGCTCTTTTCCTCATTCTTAATTCACATCCGAATGTCTGACTTACAGGTGTTATCCCTCTCCTTGTTGATGGCAATACAGGGTTACTTTTGGAATCGCTACTTACAAAAGATCAACATGAAGGGTTTTGTTCCAGTGGCATGAAATTTCCTTCCATCTACACTGAAAATCATGTTGCTTTTTCAGGAGCTCCACATGGATGCAGGTAAAAAGGTGTACCTTTCAAAATTCAAAAAACCAAGACATTAAAATCAGTCCTAACATCCTGAGTTATAAGAAATTATTTCTTACTGCACTGATTGGGAATCTGCAGAGAATAACTTTGCTTGTGTGTCCCACACAGATTTCCAGACAGTCCTTTGAGCAATGTGCCACACTTCTTGGTGAGCTCGGCAGTGGACACCCTTGACATCACAGACACAGGCCAATTTTCTGTGCTATACAATGCTCAAATGTTTGCAGAATGGGGTTCAGCTCAGTAACTCTTTTAAGATACTTATTTTCACCAGGAACTGTGTTTTTGCTGTACTGTCCACAAGGTGGGTCATGTTTCAGCAACGACACTAGCAATGATGAGCCATTGACAGTGCCAAGGTTGGCACTGGTGGAGTCTGAGAATGACTCCTGTGATTTACAGCCCTTTTTGAAATAAATTTGTCACCAGATGCCAAAACCAAGCATTAGCACTGCTTCAAACTTCAGATTCTGGTGTTTGGTATTTTTGTACTGGAGTTGCTGATTTGTTTTGCTTAACCATTTTCTGGTATGTGGAAAAGGAATGCAATACGTATTCGATCTCTTTGGCCAAAATCAGCTGGAATTGCTTTGCATTGATTCTGACAAGCACAAAAAAAGACATAGGCAAGGAGATAGTTGTTAAAAAATAAAGCAAGCAAAAAGTTTGGTTGCTGGGTTGGGACCTGTGAGTCAACATGAATGAACACTTGTAAAGGTAGTGCTTTTATAAAATCCAACCTTTTTTTTTTTTTTTTTATAATGAAATCTAACCAACTAATAAAATGTAAGCTATGTGGCTATGCAAAACTGCTCCAAATGAGTATGTTTCCTCCTGCTTCTAAAATCAAGTGTACATGGGAGTTGCTATTTTTAGGTTTAATTTTAAAAATAAATAGGTTTCTCTTTTAAAAATGTTCTGCATCCCTTGCATTGGTGGCATTCTGTAATTTTTGTGAACTACCTGTTCGACCTATACCTACTGTATGATATAGGCCACTTATATTAAGTAGGAATATACTGTAATCTCTACAGGTTTAGGTGAAACCTGGTAAGAAACAGTATTGCCAAAATCTAACAAAAATATGTTTACACCAGTTGCCTTGTGCTGGTTATTGCTAGGATACAAGGCTTTTGGATTCCTGATACCCAAAAGGATTGTTCACTCTTGGCTTCCCCACATACTGTACAAGAAAGAGGGAACTATAAATCATACCTTGCAAAACTTGGTCAGGCTTTGATGCCTTGGGCTTGCCAAGTTTGTCTTACTATGAAGCAGCTGTTTCATACACTGAAGTAAATAGTAAAAATTAAAGTTTTGAACATAAAGAGAGGGAAAGAGGGCAAAAAGAGGGACTGCTAGTGGAGGTTGTTCCAGTATATGTAGCTCTGAAGGGGCAGTTAATGCCCTGGTGTGTGGTGGAGTTGCCTGGTTTTTTTAACATGCTGCATATGATCAATATTCAAATTAAACCACTCTGACAAAGAGAAGCAAAGACTCCCTGGGGGACTGAGGTGTATGTGTCACCCACCATACACATTGTCATTGGCTTGTACAGTTTCAGGGCAGCAGGGTGCACTAGCTTGTATTTATTTGCTTTGGAGCTAAGTATGCTTGAGCAGCTCACAGGGAAATAAGCAGTGGGTCCAGAATATAATAAAGACCTTGTGCCTGCCAGCTCTGCTGTACCAAGAGTGCGGCCCCTGATCTCACGTGGCCACCTCCTTCAATGGGAACAAGTCAAGCCATCTTTGAATCTGGTGTTGTCTTCCTGCAGTTATTTACTTCCAAAGATACGGCTTACAAGACATGTGAACTGCAGGGAATTGCATTAGCAAAATGGAAAATCCATATAGTTAGCAGTGCTGTGGTTGACTGGTTTGTCTTCTTGGCTTACTGTGTAGTGATATTCAAACTGTCAGCCACATCTAAGTTGGATCTAAATGAAAGTGACTCCAAACTGGCATGTAAAATTCAATTAAATCACCATGTCAGCTCCTGTATTTGCATTCTGAGGATTGTGACTAAAATAGATGTTAATGCTATCTATTATTACAGAATAATGAAATTTCTGGGGTCAGTTTTCTGGTAGAAGATAAACAGCAAAGATACAAATGTACTGAAGCCTCATTCTGAAATGCAAAGCAGATGCTGTATCTAGCAGAAAATTAAGTTAATCAATAAACTAATTTGGTATTTTAAATCCTGAGTAGAGGGTATGCATTGGGCAGATTTAATGCAGTTTGAAAGATAGTGTAAATTATTAATAACATAACTGTGCTGAATATCTCTATCAATTCATTCATCCTGAAAGTGGGGGACTTACTCCTAAATATTTAACAATAGTTGTAACAACTGGTTTGTTTTCTTCCTTTCCAGCCTGTAGGAGGAATAACTTAATTCTTTCGTGTCAGTGTTATTTGCGTATAGAAACATGTTCAAGGGGATCTAAGCTTGAGAAATACACGTCAGTCAGTGCTGTGGCTGCTTCTTGGTGTTAGTCAGGGTACTAATAGATAATACAAGGCAAGGGAGGCTCTGTCTGCTGCATGTCCTACGATTCGTGATAGGTTCGTGTTTATAGTGAAACACAGATGTTGTGGGAGACCATGGCCACACAGTGATGGTCCTTCCTGTAGACCTGGCACAAAATATCAGTGTAGAACCCCCAATTCCATTATAGTGCTGCAGAGCAGAGAGAAGGGAGCTCACAAGGTAGGTGGATGTGGTTCCTCAAGGTATATGGCTTCATGTAATAAGCCATATCCTAAGTTGAGAAGAGTGTGGCTAAAACTGCCTTCCTACCACTTTTGGCATGCCCGTTCCTGCTTGAGCCTAGGGCAAGCACAGCTCTCTCAGTTCACCCAGGCATCCACAGAAGTCTGTAAAACATTTTGGTAGCACAAGGTTGCCACAATTATTTGAGTATTCTTCTTATACCAACAGAGCAGTCAGGAGCAGTTACTGAGCCTCTTATACCTTCTGGACTCAACGGCAAAACAGGGTGAAAGATGCTTGGTCCACTGCATTGCATCAATAAAACATGGAGTTCACAGATGAGTGAAAAGGGTTGGTGTGTGACTGGCAGGCTGAGGATCCCTACCTTACAGTGGTTAAGAAATTCCTAAACTGAAGAGAGAATGTGGTACCATTTTCTTTCTTCCTTGTATTTTTTAATTTGCTCTGTTCTTCTGACCAGTCAGTGTAATCTATCTGAGTAGTCTTTTCCTTGGCAAATAATTCCATATATTTACTCTTCTGCAGAACATTCTTCTTTCTGGCTGATCTTCTTACTCACTTCTTTATTTTTGCAGCACTGCAGTTGTCATCCACCTGCTGTCCTCCACTGAAGTTTGAAGGTCTTGATCTCTCTTTTCTAGATCTTGTGTGTATTTCATACTTCGTAAAGTATTCCCAGAATAAACTATTCTGACTGCTGTGACATTTGGGAGTCTAATATCTCAGAAATCTACCCAGATGAATGGTAGAAAAAAATCAAGTCAACAGGCCAACGAATCTACTAAGAGACAATGTGAAAGATGATTGAAAAGTGATCGTGGTGGTTCAGTATACATTGGCTGAAGTACTGAATCTTTGCTGTCATGTCTACATCTAAATGACTCTTCTTCCACCGTCACTGATTTTTAAATAATCCTCTGTTTTTCTGACCTTAGACTATATGAAGAGGACCTTTCAAATTTAGAGACTTCAAAAAAATACAAGTCCAGTTTTACCAAGCTTCTCAGCTTCTTACATCATCATATGGGAAGCTGCATTTATCATAATGTTCCAGGACCGTGTAAAGCTAAAGCCATCATATTTCATTACAGTATCATTAAGACAGATTAATCTTGTTGGCTTTTATCAGGTAAAAACTGTACAAAGCTCTGCTTTGGCTCTTAATGATGTTTTTAGACAGTCACGATATTCCTTTCTTTCCATGCATAAAATAGTTTGTGCCTCTTTAGGTGCAGAGGTCATTTTGCACACTGGGTGTAGCTCCTAAAATGAGCCAGAGAGGAGGGGATATGAGCATGGGGGAACAGCTTCAGGAACTGTTAGGGAACCACTCCCAGCTAGTTAAAAAATTATTTCCATGTGAGCTAATACTATTCCTAAAGCTCTTAGTGGAAACAGAGTTTAGTATTATCTAGCTCCATCTGGAAAGGCTCTTTTACTCAGAGTAAAATTTTTATAACATGGCTATTCTAGAAGCAAAGTGGAAGCTCTGGTTAACTTTCAGTCTAGTTCCCAGAATGCTCTTACAGCTCTCAGGGGTTTTTCCCAGCTCTGCTAGCATCTGAATTATAAGAACGAACTAGAGATTTAGATACAGTTATAGATGCCTTGTAATTTTTAATGAGTTTTCTGAATAACCGTAGTGAATATGTTTCCCGCATGGACGGTTTGTGTTTACGTGGATGTGTTATGCTAAATGTGTGTTATGGAAAACATTAGAGTACTGAATGCACATATACTTTATCAGGTTGCTTATGATTTCACAGAAATACAGCTTGAACTAGCACTGAAGAGTTTATGAACACCTGATAAACAGGGCAAAGATACATCTGTTTCTTTGTTAAAGTGTGTGTGTCTGTGTGTGTGTATGTATGTATATTGTTCAGCACAGACACTGATTTTTGTAGGGAGCTGAACACAATCAACTTGCGCTGAAATCACTGACCACCATGAAAGATTGTTTAAAACTATGCGACTTCTCCATTCTAAAACTTGGTTTTCCTATACAAGACCATCTGAAAAGAGGTAAATGACAGGTGAAGAAGAACGTGGGGGTTTTTGGCTTGTTGGCAATATTATTAATTTTAGAAACATCAGACACATTAGAATCTGGCTTTTTTGATTTTTCTGGAGGAACTTCAGAAGGTCTGGGTGAGGTTTACTGTGAGCATAGTTACCCTTATTCAGTCTAATTAAAACATGTACCTTTTTCTCCAAGTCCATTTGCTCAGTCCCTCTGTAGGTCTCCACATACTGTGGAATTTTCCAGTGCAGACAGGGCTGTTGTTTTGAATGTAAAATAGTCTGGGAAAAACACACCCCATTTTCAGTGGCTTTTCTCCATGATGAATAAATCCATAGAGGGGAACAGGCTTGTGTTTTTCCTTTCCTTACTTTTCTGAAGCATTAAATACAACCTTCAGTGCCAACAGGCAGCCAAAACCCCTGTACTCTGGGTAAGCAGGATGCTTAGAAAACAGTTTTTAGAACTGACCTTTTAGCAAAGATCTCCTGCAATTTTTTCTTGTCTAAATAACAGCTATTTTGTATTGCTCTTATCTTACATCTCTACTCAGTGAATCTTCCTGAGAACAGTTTATGTGTTAAACAGCTCATTTACATATATACATATTGTTAGGGTAGACAGCCACCAAACTTGGTGCTTCCAGAAACTTTGTAGGTAGCTCTGTAAAAATAACAGAGCAAATATAACCCGAAGCAGAAATGGGATTCATCATTTCGAGTAGGTGTTAGGCTGAAGTACTGGCTGATTGACCTATAAAATGAGGCAAAGCCACTACTTCATCTGAGGTTATGCCCTTGTGAGCTTCTGCCTGAAGTCAGTTCAAGGCTTCAGATAAAATAATTGACTCACTGGATGCAAAATACAGAGAGGAGTTCATTCTGTGACAAGTGCATACTTTCTGAACACATGAGTAAATCCTCCATCATGAGTAAACTGGTTTTAGTTATCTGCTTGGTTAGAAAATGTGGAAGAAATGCATTTGGAAAGCACAGGGAAGAGTGAAACATGTTGCAAGTGATTTTTTCCTTGTTATGCATAATTTGTAGGAATTTGCAGGAAAATTATAGCAGCATATTGTCCTTCCTCCCTTCTCCCCAAAATGAGAGCAGAAGATTGGGTTTTGCTAACCAGAAACCAGCTGTGGTTTGGTACTCTGGTGCTCTGCCCTGGCCTGTGCAGGACTGACTGGCAGCAGGAGGCACTCATCTCCCAGGTACTCCCAGGAGAGAAGTAGATGTATCATGAAGCTAACAAACGTAGGAGCAAGATCACTCTGCTAGCATTTTCTGGCATTTTTACCAGGTTTCTGAATAGGTCAGGTTGATGGGAGTCTTAAAAAACAAACACCACCACTCCCCTCCAAAAAAAACACCAAAAACAAACAACAAAAAAACCCCAAATAAACTCCACACAGGTATTATAAGAGGAAGGAGTCCATGTGCTGTGATAAAGGCTGGACTTAAGGTACTGTGCCAGGGAAATCCCCAATCTGATTTTGTAAGCAGGGGCTTTAAAGGTAGGGGAGGCCAGGGTGGGGTAATATCAAAAAGGAGTGCCTAACATTATAACTAAATTTAATCCTCTCTAAATATTTAGAAACATCAGATTTAATATCTCTTGCTGGCTCTCTGTGTTGCGTATGTTATAATCTCAGGCCACCAGTTGCTTATACTAGGAAGCCCATTGCTCACAGGTGTCTTTCTGTGCAGCAGGAGGTACCTTTTCAGTATGTATAAATGTGACTTTCGAAGATACAGGTTTTATAGTCAAATCTTTGATAACTGTCTTTTGAGGATGGGGCCTTTTTTTCTATGATAATCTTAAGAAAAAAGAGAAGGAAAACTTAGTTTAGCTGTCAGTTATGGACTTCAAAATACTGTTTCTACATTGGATGCTTAAGGCCTTCAGCATCATCCAGTCACTGAGGCTCATTACTAGAATCTGAACACTGCAAACAGAAAATCAAATTGCACCTTCCATCCTATTTTTCTGCTTTCTCTTAGGCACCTTTAGTTTTTGGGAATCCTGATATGTGAAGTATAAATCATCATTGTATGTATTTCCTTTTACCATGTTCTCAACAATATCAGGAGTATGGCCTGTTTTCTTTCAGTGTGTTCAGATACTAAGTCCAATAAAATATGAAGTCTTGTTAAAGTTTTGATTTTGGAAATAGGGTTGATTTTCTAGACCAAAAAAATAAATGGTTATGCTCTCCTTTCCATTACTGCTTTCTGTAACACTTCCAGGTTTGTGCCATTTAAATGTTTTTAAAATTTGAAGAGAAATAAGAATGAGAATAATTCTGAGTTAGGTTTGCTTTTGGCACTCTGTTTTTTGTACAAACATTTTGCAGCTGTCTAAGCTGCCATGAAGAAGCCATGATTTCAAAGGTGGAAGATACCAATGGAGTCTGGAAGTAGAGAAGACTATGTGGGTTAATTTTTTCCATTTCCTCACAGAAAAGCCTTCTGGAACTGAGGTCTAGACAGAGAACTTCAGTGCAGACAGAAGCTTAGGCAGTAATACACTAGAGTCTGTGCAACCTTTTTTCTCCAGTTAAAGCCTCCCAGTAGTACAAATTGTAGCTGTACCCAGGTTTGTTGCTCAAATCCAGACCGTGGGCCACCATTAGCGCTCCAGGATTACATTGCCTAACATTTCAGTTTAGATGCAACTCCTTTAGAAAGCCTACTACTGAGTTGTGATTTAGTGCTCAGTATTGTTTCTTACTCTAACCTTAGTTAGAGTAAGGTGCTTTAGTTTAGTAAGGTGCTCAGTATTGTTTCTTACTCTGGGATATGTGATTGAAAGAGAAACACCTTCACCCTCTAACTAATTGGTATAAAGGATAACTCTTTATGGCCAGGAGTGGAATTTCAGAAAAGGAGAGGGAACAACATTTAGTTTTCCATTAAGAAACTGTGTAGTGATATTCAGAGAGGAAGACACAACAGTTCCTGTAAGCAATGAAGATAAGAAAAAAACAGTGAAAATTTAATGTCATGTATGTACCAAGACACATTTTGTCACAGCTCTGTCAATACCACCTTTGTTGTGATCTGCAAATGCAGACAATGTAGCCGTGTAAATGCGCCTTGACATTATTACTACTCATTATGGATCATTTAAACCTAAAGTGCCTGTGGAGTGGAGGTTTTGCAGGCTTCTGGGCAGCTTTTGGTGTAACTGGTCTGCATGGATTTTTAAAGGGAAGAGCTGACATTAAAAAAACAGCATATGAAAGATGCAGATATTTGGGAGAAATGGCAAAGTCTGAATCCATGTGACAGCAGGCTCCTTAGGGGAACTGTGTTAGCCCCATCTGTGCAAGCAGGCAGTTCACTAGCAGGTATAAGCAATAGTGAAGACAGAGGTTTTTCAGTCTGATGATGCCAGGTTCAACACATCCAGTGTTCCTGCCGATGTCAGTATTTTTCAGCCTGAGGGAAAATGCAGCCTGATGCAAACTGCATTAGGGTTGAGGCACTCAAATGGGAAACATTTTTATAATCAGTCTATTTCCTGGAATGAAAGAAGACCCACTGTGACATGCTGGGATATATGTTGTTAATTGCTCGTCATAACAATTCTGTTTCTTCAGTAAGATCTCTTTTTTTCCGTTACCTGCTCTTCCTATGAAATGATCTTGTCAATATGGAAAAAGCAACCCTGAGGATTCTATAATTTAATGAAAAATTGCTGTTGCCATGGCATAGAGTTCTGATTTTATATTGAAAGATTTTCTCAGCATTCATTTGCATTCTCTGACTCTCTAAACAGCTCTATCAGCTGTTAGAATTCAAACAATTAAAAATGCTCTATTATTAAGAAGAAATTAAAATAAGTAATCAGCTTAACCACACAATTTCAGCTCAAAAAATCCTTCTCTGGCAGCTCACAGGAAAAGCATATTTGTACGCCGTTAAGATCCCAAATTGGCTTAACTTAAAATACACCAGGGCAAGATTAAACCAAAGCAAAAACAGTGGAAAAAGAACGAATGTTTTCTTTTCACTATGAACAATGTGAAATTTCATCACTTTTTGTTGTTAGTATGTCATATGAAAATACTATGCTAAAGCCTACTATGCAGGCTGTTACAATCTCCTAAGTGAGACTCTTTAATATAAATTTCTTGGCATCAACTGAATTCTCCTGTTTATTTGACTGAAATGTTTGTACTAGGCTTGTTCTTGTTCCATCTTCAGTGTTTGAACAAGAGAGAATTTTTTCCCCTCCTTTTTCTTTTTAATTCCTTAGGTTTGTGGGTGGATGTAATAAAGTTTCATAATCCTGATGAACTGATAGTAACTGGGTTAAATTTAACACAAGAAGAGGCAGATGGTACCTACACCTCCTTTGCTATTCCTAAGATACCTATTGCCATCATTCAGCAGCCTCTGCTGTTATCAGCTTGAATGTCTGCAGGATAGATGCTGCAAACTGCACTGCAGCTCACCAGATGTTTTTGTGGCGCACAGAGAGGTGCAATCTCTTGTACAACCACCAAGAGCATTGGCCAGCTTTTATGCCTCAGGTTAAAAAGGCCTAAAATCATACAAGTTTGGCTCCTGCCCCTTTAAATATCCTGAGCAAAACTTCAGGGTATTACAGATGAGGAGTAAGAGGCCGGGTTTCCATTTTATTTCCACTGCTGAAGATTTTAGCTTAGTTTACCAGACACAGGCAAGAGATCCAGGCCTTCTTGGGGTGCCCAACTTCAAAGCTTAAAGTCGTGGAGGCTCTCTGCCCTACCTTGTGTGCTTTCTTTAGTATCTGCTCTCCCTGCTCTCCAATGTGCTAGTAATATTTTCGTCTTTTACTCCCTCTTCCCTTCTCTTTCCAGAATAACTAGTTCACTGTATATTTGACCCGTGATCATTTTCACATCTGTGGTTGAAATTTACCTCTAGATGAAAGTCCAAACACCAGCTTGGGCACCGAGCACTTCCAGGCACTCCTAAACTTTAAGAGAAGCTAGTCATGCCTGTACTTTGTGGTTTGAGGCTGTCCCGAATGACATCACTGGCCTTGGTTTGATGGTTTTACTCCTGCGTGGGTGAACCTCCAAACCTCTGTTTTGAAAATGAAGCTCATTTTGCTCAGAAGGAGGCTTTTCATGCTTAGCACGTGGCATGCCACATAGTGTCCATATACCAGGGTTAACATGGAAGTCCTAATGGTTTTTCAACTTGGTGAGTTATGTGCCTCTGAATCTTGTCCCACTATAAGAAGGAGAGCCAAAGCAGCTTTTACAGCAAGATGCTATTGTTACTGTTCTCTAGTTCTCTAATCAATGTATGGGATGTTATCTCCATCTATCTCTTTCTGCACTGGAACTAAGAATGAACTGTGCTCATTACAGCATCATTACAGTTAGTAAGGTGGGTGGCCCGTAACTGCATCTCCAAAGCACTATTAAACCCTTGAATTGGAGCGTAGCTGCACCAAAAAGCTTGAGCAGTTCAAAGGCCAGGTGTGCTTACTTGCAAGGCAATAGTGGTCGAAGAATAGGTGGGTTTTTTTCTGACTTCCCATTCATATTCCCTAGTTTGCCTACCAGGATGATAGACCAGCTGATACAGAGACAGTTATTTTATCAGCTATTTAAGAGATGGCTTCATGGTATAAGGTATGGTCTCTTTCCCAGTGCAGGATGTCTCATCAAGAATGTCTATCTGCATACTTGGTATAAGATTATTTTTCTAGCCCACAGCAGTCTTGAAGGCTGAAGTTGTTTGCCTGGAGGTTTGGTTATTATTTGCTTTTTTTACTAGCCTGCTGCATGTTGTGTGGGGCAGATAAGGAGGAAAAGATGTAGAGAAGTAGTTTAATAAACTTCTCTGCTGTACCCAGTCCATCTCTGAAATTCCAGATTCATGAGGGCCTTCCTCTAGTGTCCAAAAATATATTACTACTTCTGCTTCATATTCCCTAGAGATGGAGTTACTAGATATTGATAGTTGAATTCCTAGTGATTGATGTGGTCAAAAAGAAAACCCCTCAACAAAATCCCACCACATACCTGGAGATACTGCATTTCCTTTCTATATGGAACATATCCCAAGCTTTTAACTCACCTTGTAAATCCATTTGTAGCTTCTTGGGCACCCCAGTACACAATGGTAGCTGATGCTTTTTCTGTTTTGCCATGCTGGCTTGGCATCATGCTGTGACCAAAATAGGTTCTTCATCAGTCATTTAAGAAAAATATTTTTACTGCTTTCAGCTTCAAAGCAGAGGTAGTTAAATAAAGTATTTTACTTGGGCCTCGTGAGTTGCTGTCAAAATGTGTCACAAACTCTCAAGACATGGCTGATGTTTAATAATCTTCTCAATTGTTTGCTCTTATAAGAGATTTGTTCACTGAACATTCTCATGTTTAAATGTTGAAGAATACATAATGTCCTAGGCAGGGTCCAAAGGCTACCCTGTAACAGTTGCACAGTCTGGATTTCTCTTAGAGTCCTTGATTTCCTGTTTGGTCCATTAGAAATAGAAATTATTCCTAGATTAGCATATATAGGCAGCTACAACTAATAAGTGCATGCATGCACTCATCAGATATATATCTTTTATAGACATGTATGAGAGACAAGTATGAGTTGGGATTTTGGTGCTGGTTAGAGAAATGAGACTTCCCTAGTGAATCAATTCCTTGGTGAAAGAAGTCTTTTTGTGGAAGGCATTTTAAGTGGGATTATTGCTGTCCTTTGTAATGCTGATGAAATCCTCCCAGGAATTAGGTGGCAATGTTTGTTAGTAAGAACACCCAAGTTGTGTCCAAGAGCTAAACTGACTTTTGATGTCTCAGAATTATCTTCTGAGAACCTTTTTTGATTGCCTCTGCAAAACCAGATTTAACTTTATGTTCTGTGTCCAAAGTCCTTCCTACCTTCTGCTATATGAGTAAATAAAATTATTTTAGATAGGTAAATATCACCCCTTCGTCATAAGAACAAAAAAAGTAGATGTGTCTGACCCTCCTTTTAGTCTTTTTTCCGTTTCTCAGTGAAGCAAACAAAACCATGTGAGTCTCAAATACTCATGGGAGGGGAGAAAGAGGGAGAGGCTGTTGCTTCTTTTTTTTGGATCAAGGAGTAATGCCCAGAGACACTGAACAGAAAGAGCCTCCCATTGTGCACAAGCTACACAGACATGTGGAAGCAGAAGTCTGTTGTTTTAATATTGCTGTAATAAATATGTGTATATATTTGGTAAGTCTATAGCATTCTGCTGCAAAACTGTTGTTTGTTTTCCAGTAGCCTTCCAGGAAACGTATTAGTACATCTACATCTCTTGTTCACATTGCTTATGCTTAGAGCTGTTGCCTTGTTAAGTAGAGGAACATGAGAGTGAGTTTAGATTTGTTTGGGAAGTTGACTCCAATGTGTCTTCCTGCTGTTTGTCTGGTATCAGTTCTTGCTGAGAGTGTTCTGCAAGGGAATTTCCCTTAGGAAGTAAGGTTTTTATTGGACTAGTGATTCTCTGAAGTATGTATTGAGGAAAATAACACTGGTAACATCAAGCGGGA
Organism: Athene noctua; assembly: GCF_965140245.1. Lineage (NCBI taxonomy): Eukaryota > Metazoa > Chordata > Aves > Strigiformes > Strigidae > Athene > Athene noctua. The sequence continues at coordinate 101,170,357 of NC_134038.1, forward strand.
AAAAATAACTCCTTAAGAGCTCCAGCAGGCCTCCCTAAATATTATCACATGTTGTATAATGAAGGGAATAATGAAAATAAGTAGTGATTACAGAGAAACACATTTTATATTTGAACAAAAGGCCCTCACATACAATGTCAATTTTATATTTGTACCTTTTATATGAGAGCACCAAATTTCGTAGTTGTGTAACACAGAAATATGGTAGTCAGCTGCTTAAATATTTAAATAACGAAAGCTGTTGATAACATGGTGAACAATGTTCAAATACTATATGAGAAGTAGGAGAAAATCTGCAGGAAATGTATAATTACACAATTTGTTAAGCCTTTGTATTTTGCATTGACGAGACATCATCTTGTGTATATATATGTTTGCAAACGAAATCAGATGCTCATCATTTGATGCTTCATTTGCTAATTATAATGTGGGATCCAATACAGTAATAAGCATCTACAGTGAATAGAGGCTGACTGTAGCTCAAGAGTAAGCTTTTTGCATGTTTGAATCTCACTTCTAGGTGGGCATGATCCTATTTTTCTTTATTCTCTTTTCAAAATTTTTCACTCCCTGTTACAGTTCCAGCTGTTAGCCCAGCAGTCATTCTTAACTCTTGTAGCTTAAGTCTGAAACTTGCCCCATTAGGTGTGTCAGGCCCTACTATAGCTGTTAAGCCACAGTCTATTTGAGTGAGATGTTGAGGGTCAGTGTTGGAGGGGTACATCAGATCTCCTGCTTCAGATTTTGACTGATAGGGACAGGCAATAAGGAGAGAAATCTCCTTTTCAAAACCCTTGAACTCCATCTACTTCCTTGGGCTGTCTATGCCTTTTCTCTGTACTTCCTCTGAGGGGCTGTTACCTCTGCCATCCTTACTGATATATTTCAGTCCCTGAATTTAGAAGGGTCAGCAACCCAGATTGTTGTTTATGCTGTGAGCAGGGATGCAAAGAGAAGAAAATATTCATTTTTTCATTCTCTCACCTCCTTGAAAGTCCAGTTAAAATTATGTTTGTAATGTGGGAGCACTACACTTCTTTTCTTCTCTCCCTAAGTTACCTGTCACTTCGTCGCTGAACTTTTAATGTAACAAGTCTGGAGATTTTTCTTCTTGTTGTTTTCAGTGAGAAGGCTCCAGTACTCCTTGGAATGGAAGTACCTGTGTTAATCAGAATGTGACTCTGAACAATTATCAGCACATCCAGATTCCTGGACTGCTGTGGACAATTTAGTCAAACTTTTGCCTTCATGAGCAAAACTACAGTTACTTTAGCTGGACAATCCAATGCAGGGGGTGAGACTAGAGTGAGCTTTCTGTTATTTTATTACCATACTCTCGGTTTAGGTCCTTAGGAAACCTCCGACCAGTATTTATTTGAATATGTCTCTGTCCAGGATAACATTATGATTAGAATCAAAGGAAGCAGAAAAAAATAGGTTTTCTTTTTTTCACTGAAACAAAGTGAAGGACGCTTTTTATTTCTCCAGCATAAAGAATCTCTGCAAGAGTAACACAAGATAGGACTTGGCAAGTACTTCTTATGCCCTCTGCCAAATAATGGCTAGAGATCTAGCAAATCTAGTTATTAAATGAGCTGAGCAGGAAGAGCCTGTTTGAAACTGCTTAGAAAAACTAGCACTATGCTCAGCAGAGGACGAAAGACGTGGGGATTATGAACTGCAATCACTGAAGCCTCTTGTCAGCTAAGATCAGAGTCAACAGTGGACAGAGCAGTGCAGGAGAAGCAGAAGAGGGGAGACGAGTGTTGTTGAGGCTTGTATGCTGCTCTTGGCACTCGACCTACTCTTGTTATTGTTATTTTGCTTGGCTTTTAGCTGATAAATAAAATATGGAGTGGTGTCTAGAAACACAGACAAGAGAGTTCAACTACTGCGTAACTGCTGTTTGATGCAGTTGCCATTTAAGAGCTATCTTTTTGAAATTAAAATGAGAACTGGTGGCATTTTATGGACTGGAGCTAGCAGTAATGCTTTGCAGTAATGCTTTACAGTAATAGGCCATGAATGTGGTGGTCAAGGGAAGTATAAAGGCTTTATTCCTAGGCAAATTCAGGGAATGGCATTTAGACAGAGTCTGGTTTGTAGCTGAACTGAACTGGCACCAGTTGCTAGAGCAGATTGCATAAGTGACCCAAAAGGGATGGCAAGAGAATAGCTTTCCAACTCCCAAGAGCAAAGGGATCCTATTCAGGGAAGATGTCTCAGCTGTCAGGGCAGTTCTTCTTCCATGTGAGTGGACTGAAAAATATCTCTATTTTTCCCTTTGAAACCAAAAGCAAAAGCCAGCTTCTGAAAGACTGTTTTAAAAGTAGAAGAGCTTCAGGCTTCTGAGGGCTTAATCTTCCAAAATTTATGATGGCTCATAAAAGCTAGTATTCTGCAAAGAGACACTGTACAACTTCTGTCTTGAATCCTCCTAAAAGGTGAGTGATGACATGATATGGAGGATAATTTATTTGCTATTATAAAGGTAGAGAAGATGCAACTTCATTTAATTCTCTAACTGTATGATCTCTCTGTTTCAGTACTGGGGAGGAAGTGCTGCTTTGTCATACTGAAATCCTGTATAGGTGCAGTGGACAGGAAGCTTTCCAGGAGCAGTGTGGATGTCCATCGCAGCTTCTCTACCAGGTCTCCTCAGAAGGATGTTCGCCCCCTTGGCAAAGTGGGTGAGCCCTGACTGTCTGAGCTGTGCCGTGGCTTGAAGAAAACAGGGGAGAGAAGCAGCTTGTGTTCTTTAGGGTTTCTGGGGCAGTAGTCCAGGAGCGATCTCCCATATCTTTTTACAGCCTGCCTTGGCTTCCCTTTCTTGCCTGATGAAGGAAGGCCTCCACATGCTTGGGGCTTGACTCTGAGCTCAGAGGCTGGTTTTGCGAATGGCTTTCAAACGTTAGCCAAAAATATTAGTCTGTGCATGTGGATGTGAATGTGTGGGGGAGGGAGTGCTGCTCCCTTGTGCAGTCGCACAGAACAAGCCACAATCTGGCATGCTTTTGGTTATTAATAGCTAGAATATGGAAGTAGGGCAAATATCCATCCTGATTTATGCTGACCTGAATAATCCATATAGTCTTCAGGCCATAGATGAGCGAGTCTGTCTCTAGCTGTCACATTCCTGAATTTTAGGAAATCATATCTGTGACCATTTTGTGTCATGATGATCAATGTCACATTAAAGAGAGAAGCCTGCAGGCAGGCATGTGAGCTGTGTGAGCGCTGCTTGATTAGGGAAGCACTGGGGTGGAGATCCTGTCCCCTGTCACTCCACACTGTCAGAGACCACGAGAAAAAGATCCCGAGGGAGAGGTCACCCTGGTTGGGGGCTGCTCTCCTGGGTAGGAGGGAGCACAAAAGACTCTAAGAGGCAGGCCACAGGCAGAGGAGAGAAGTCAAAGAGCCGTGAAGCAGCACTGAAGGAGGCAGGAAACGTTTGATTCAGGAGCAGGGAAGGAGGAGAGAAAGAGGGAGAGATGTGCAAAACCCATATCCCTATGGTTAACCGTTCCTAGGCAGGATCAGGGTTTTCTGTGAAAATGCAAACTGATACGGGAATATTGGGCTGTTGAGATTCCAGGAATTAAAATAGTGATGAGACTCAGGAAAGGCTCCGTGGTGTTACTGGAAGTTGGGTTTTTTTTCTCCTTTTTGTTTCTAAAAGTAATGAATACATTGAATCCTATATTTTTAGTCTCCTCCCAGCTTGCAACACGATGGTTTTCACACCTATTTTTGAAATCACAACAACTTTTTTTGACCAAATGTGCAGAATCACCATTGTGGCCTACTTAAATTCCTAGCATGTGAAGAGAGACAAACAAAACGGTATTAACTGTGATAAATCCAGCAAAAAGATGCCTGGGACACAAATCAGAAGTCCCCGTTTGGTCAGGTTTCCCGCTGACTTCCACATGAACTGGCATGATTCTGGAGTAAAGCGTGCAAGCTGGAAGAATAAGGTGCACATTTGCATCCTGTTATTGTTCTGAGTGTTATTCTGGTAACAGTTTTTCTGGATGGTCACACAAAAAAGCAATAAATATTATTGCTGATTGCATTTTAGAAACTGCAGGCATTAGTTGGAGCATAGGCCTATTTAACGAGTATATAGGGAAACAAATCCTTACCCAGAAGTATCTAAAACCTAATATTAAATCAAGACACAATGTAGGAAACAAGAGTAGCATGAAATGAAGATGGCTGTGCTGACAGTCTGCTGTTATTTAAGGCAGCTAATGAAAAATCTGATAGCTTCAAATAATCTAATATTTTGTGTGAGTTATGTTTCTGTTCTGCTTTAATGCAGACAAGTAAATACAAGAACGGTTTCTACCAAGCTGATTTCTGGAGTTGAGGTGTTTGAGTTATACCCAGGGCAGGTTAGTCCATTTGTAAATACTGTGTTTCAGTGTGTCAGTTCTTTTTTGGGACCTTAAATGTCAGTATAGAACTTCTCTCCATGCTATACTGACGTAGCCACAGTTACACGCCTCCTCCTTGTGCCTCCCTTCCCGAGCCACAGCAGATGAGGAAACACCACAGTTTCCCCAGCTCTTGACTCCAGATTTCAACACTCTTCCCCCACCACACATGAGCCTCCATTCACCTCCTCCCCCTTGCATAAAGTTCTCAGCCGGAGTGAATGCAGCACAGCGAGACGAACATGTGTCTTGTAACGCCAACAACCACCTCAGTGCTTCTGCAGACGGGGCTGGGACAGCACCCCCGAGTTGCAAGAGAGCCGAAGGGAGCAGGAGGCAGCTATGGCAGCGCTCCCTTTCCTCTCATGGCAGGGGAAACCACAGGGCCCCAGGTCTTGACCCAGGCAGGGAGGCCGAGATTCCCACAAGTGGGGTAGAGAGAGCATGCCGGGATTTTCCTGTTTGCTTTTGAAACGCAGATGCCAGCTATCCGCGTGTTTCTGTGTGTCTGGTGGGAAGCGCGCACCAGCACTCGGGGCTCTGTGGCTTGGGTTTGTGGCATTCGTGAGCCTAGTTTGTCAGCAGTAAGTTATGCTTGTCAGGCTTCCAAGTAAACAGCAGACAGATACTTACCCCTTTGAGCTGTTAGAGTGTGCCAAGAAAACTGTCTGAACTTTGAAATTTCTCCTTTTATTTTCTGCTTTCCTGACCCTGCCTCTGCCGACAGCAGGTCCCTCTTGTCAGGGGAATGTCCTCCAGGCACAACACAGGGAAACGGAGGAGGGGAATTTTCACCTCCAGAAATCCTGTTTGGCAAGACGAGGATGTCTGGATCTGTGAGAGGGACTGCAGCAGGCAGCTCCGTGCGGCTAGGACTCGTCAGAGAGGCTCTCCCTGAGACTGAAGATCATTTCTCTGGAGAGAGGGGGCAGGGTAGGAGTGCGCACATAGTAACTGCAACGCGGTTGACGGGTGATAGCTCATTAAGCTGTCACAGCTCTATGGTAACAGCGTGTATGGCATCCACATCTAAAGCAAACACACCAGCTTTGATCAAGTTTGCTCTTATTATACTAGTGGAGTTCAGCCCAGCCTGGGCTCCTCGGGAGCCTGGGACTTTGCAGCCTGCGGAGTAAGCCCCTTTCTCTGCCTCTACAGGGACACTTCCATCAGGTTTCTTGTTGCTGTGCCCAGTCCCTGTCCAGGGCTAAGGTGGGGGCTCATCTCCACTATCCTCTGAAGCTATGTGCAGGCAGAAGCCAGGGCTTTAAGTTGCCTTCTCTACCACGACTGCTTTAATGGGGTTCTCTGAGACCCCACTTTAGCGCACCTGAATGCACAGCGAGGCCTCTGTGCTCCATGGAGGGAGCAGAGTTTGAACAGCTTCTGTTGAGTTATTTTTGCATGATCCATACGTGCCTTGGGCTTACACAGAGTCTGTTTACAACTGGGATAAAACATAAAAAATGCTAAAGTATCTGGTGCATATGCTTCTTTTCTTCTTTAAGATATGAAATAAATTGCATAAAGCTAATAGCCTGAATTCTGGAATAAAGAGCGCTAGCCACACACCAGAACAGACCACCTTTTTGCTTTGTGAAATGAACAACTCTGGAAATGGTGTTTGAAGAAAGTTTTGTATCATATGCTTGAGATGCTGCAAACAAGGTATTTATTAATGACAAAATATAGTTGTTCAGTTTCGGTCTTTGTAAGGGGAGAGGACCTCTGGCCTTTAGGCATTTCTTGGGGAAGAAATGATCCAGCTCTGCTGAATCGATGTGTTTTCTTTCACCTTCTTTATACATGTTGGCTAATGTCCAATCTGACCTTCTTCAGCTTCTGTCTGGGTGTTTGAACAGTTAGATCATCTTTGGCAGCTAGTAATATAACTGAATTTTTTATACCAAAATGAGTATCAGTGTTCAGCAGGTTACCAAAACACAAGCTTTCATTACTGATAGGAAAGTATTGCTGTGTACTTTTCAAAGCTCAGTCTTGAATTTCTTTTCATCTTGGGGAACAGCACAGTAAACAGTTCAAGGGAACAGAAGCACAGTTCAAATACATACTGACAGTGAGCAGGCCTGTAAATAAAGATGCTTTAGGAAAGAATCTTTGTGAAGGATCTGTTTCACATAGACTTCCTAAATGTTGCAGAGGGCTGCATCTTTTATATGCTGTGCAGGTCAAATCCTTAATAAAAGTGCCATTTTTCTTGTAATAAGTAAGACTTACAACTTCTTCCCTGAGCGAATACTTTCCCTTTTTTCTGCAACCCCCTTCATCCAAATGCATGAGGTCTCTGTGCCATAGAGGTCTTCTATTGATGGAGCAACTCCTACTGGCTCCAGGTTAGACTTCAGTTCTGGTGCTGTGCATCTCCTGCCCTTGTCTTTTTCCTTAGAAGATGACCATGCAAGGAAGTCAGTCTGCAACTGAAGGTCTGTAAACAGTTGTTAGAGCTGCAGTTGCAGGTTTTAGTGTGGTTCATTGAAGTGGGACTCAGCCCGCCTAAAGGCTGTGCTGAGCTGAACACATCCCAGCTCCCTGTCATAACATATAGTGTATACCATGCTGACAGTCATTTGTTTTTAGCATAGGTAATCACTGATATGTTCTTTTAAGTGAGATTCATAGAAGCTGATTACATTTACTGCATAAATTACTTCATTATTAAAATCAGGTCATTTGAGCCCCAAAACCATTAACATGCAAACTATTAGCATAATTTCATAAGCTAATAAATCAAGCACAGGAAAAGAATTAAGCGGTTCCTAGTGATAAGTGTTTCTTCAGAGATTAAGAAACACAATTTTCGTATGCATATATTAACATTTTAAAAGTGAATTCATGCAAAAGCAATTTTTCTGCATATATAAAACTTATGTTTAATAATCTTTATACTCAGTCTCCAGAGCTGTTTCAAAATTAATGTTTTTTTCTCAAATCACTGTACAGGAATTTGACATCGAATCAGCTAGCCTGTTTTGCTATCCTCTACCTGTAAAATTCTTTATGCCCTTTTTAAAGAGTCAAAGTTAAGAAATAAAACAAGCCAAGATATGATTTAGAAGAAAAATAGCTTGGGTTCATCTTAGATAATGAACTGTTCATCCAGGGGAAATTTTGTCTTCTTAATCTTAAACAGTACCAATGAAATTGTAATTATCTCCATAATTGCAATCTAGAACTGTGGTTGTTGTCTTATTAAAGTGGTGCATTAAAGTTGATTTAATTCCCATTTCTTATGTAATAGAGTGTAATATTGGCCAGAATAATGCAGAGATAGGCTCTTCTATTCACTTTACTGACTAGATTTAAAATAATACAGTAATAAAATTGTAATTATTTGGATACACAAAAGTTGTAGGGAAACAAAGAAAATTCTGATGTAAATGGAACTGTAATAAGCAACAGATGACAATGCCCAAGAATTTTACTATGTTATGAGACATCCATGATTTATTTATGTTTAGCCAGTTTTGTTTTCCAGCTTCTAACCTACTGTTTTGGTTTGTTTAGTGTATTTCTTTTTCAATATGAGGCACAGGATGATTTGCTCCAAGAAATAAGAGAATATATGATCTTTTCAGAATGGCACTCACCATGCTGGGTATTTTGGGTCTCTTGGTTCCTACAGCAATACCACAGCCTCTTGCTTTTCTAGCCCACATGTGAAAAAACACTCAGATAGCTATTAGTAATTGCTTGTGCTTGCTGCTGTTTAATGACCAACTTGACTCAGACAACACCACACTGAGAACTGCCTCTTTGGGGAGGGTTGGTTTGTTGCCATCCCTCTCCATGAACCAGTTTACCCTGGGGCCAGACAAGGACCAGTGCTGGAGCTAGGGAGGTGGTGATGACATGAAAGCGGGGACATGCGGGGACACCCCTTATCATGGCAGGTAATTGCTATGTCAGCTTTGCTGCAATTTGAAGCCACAGCTTCAGTGGCAGGCGAGCTGGAGTGTTGACCTGAGCACAGTGGTAGTGCACAGCCGAGGTAGCGGGACAGTCAGCAGACAGCCTGTGCGGAAGAGGAGGCAAAAGGGGATGCGTTACGGTCACTCTTATTATAGCAGTGTAGCTCATGTGGTGGGTGACTTGGAACTGTGGCTCAGAAGACCAAGCGCTAATTACCTAAATCAGGAAACAGCAGAGCACTGTCCATTTTGCAGCTTTCCATGTCTGTTGCCCAAACCATTCTTGTTCTGTGTTCCTTCCTTGCCTTTTTGCCCATCAGGAACTACAGGGATGTTGTAAATCCCCTAAATTATTAGTGTTCTCCTTTCCCCCTCTGGAGTGCCTAATTCCTCAGTTATGAGCTCTTTTACATGCTTCATTTCAAAGCAGATATTGAATTACTGCTGCTCCTGGCAGGTCTTTAGCTTGTTTGGAGGCTGCGTGTGCTATTGTCTATGCATAAATCATTTGTATCTGTTGAGGATTCTCCTGAGCTGTGTTTCAGGTATGTCTTCAGAAGAGTTTGTCAAAACTCCATTCCAGGTCATAAACTCATTTTTCAATGTTTGTGTAATTAATTACACAGAGGAGATGATGTATCTAGCACAGGGCAGGTGACAACACCCATGTGAAATGGCATTTATGAGAATTTTCTAATCAAAATGTGAGTAATCACAGTAGAATGGTTATGGAGTATTTGGCACCGTTGCTTTCCATGTTGCTGAAGCTGAATATTAAAAAGGAGATTTGAAATCTTGTCTGGACAAATTGACATGATTTGGGAGTTTTTACAACATAACAGTCCCAATTGAAGACAAATGGAGGCTAATGTGCAAATGCAAAACCTGACTTGATTGCTTTGTTCATATATAGCAGAATCCTGCTGAAGTCAAAGGCAGATTAGTTACCTGGATAAAATTTGTGGGTCAGGTTGCACATTTGCACAAATGAATATGTGTAAAAACAAGAATTTGAATTTCCAAGATTCTGTAATAATTATTCTCAGATAACACTTCTATCTTCCCTTTTAAAATGCTAACGAATCTTTTTAATGTGGAACGCCCAATGTGACGTGCTTCACTTAGGCAGGCAGGGTCCTAATTTTCATCAGTGTATGAAGAGGAAGGTTCCTTCAGGCGGTGTTTGGCACACCTACCCCAGCCTTCTGCTCTCACTGCTTCTCGGGGAACTCCGTCTCTCTCCACATGCTAGAGGGGAAACCTCAGAAGACATTTAGTGGGCAAAAGGAAGGCATCTCTGCCAGGTTCAGTGAATGTTCTCCCAAGAGAACAACAGAGAAACTTATTTGAACCACAGAATTTATGTTTCACTGTTGGGTTTTTTTCACCGTCGTTATTCATACTGCCATCTTTTCTCTTTCAGACAATTTATCTGCTTTCTCTGTAAACTGTGACCCCCCAATGAAGTGGTAAATTCAGCTTGGAAGTAACTTCTAGTATAAACTAGTTTCTGGTATACCTGAATTGATTAAAAAATCGGTCTTTGAATGACGGCTTATTCATTACATTAAAAGCTTATTCATTCACTACGTTGACCACTTTTAAACTACTACTAGCACATGATATGTGCTTTCTGACTCACGGAGGAAGAAAATGCAGACAGGTGGACTATGTTGTTTGTGCCTGGCAATTACAGTGCACGTCAGTGGCAAGAGGATGAATGAACATTCAAATCCATCTCTAATGGATTCCCTTAGTATGAAAAACTGCTTTATATGAAAGTGTGTATAGGGCTGCACTCCACACACACAGTTCAGAGCCAGGAAGACCAGCAAGAGCCTGGCTGAGGCATTCAGTTGTCATGTACTATTTTTTTCCTGCATGGCTGCAGTGGCTGCTGTGCTACCATGTACCTGTGTAGCCCACCCCAGGACACATGCCTGTCCTCCGTGACCACTTCTCAAGCACCACTAGCAGAAGGGAGACAGTCTGTCATCCTGCTCCTTATTCCCTGTCATGCCTGCAAGTGTATAGGAGGGAATATTCTCCACAGTTTGGGCAAGAGCGCTAGGAAATCAGCATTCCTGCTCTGGGGTGCTTGAAACCATAACAAAACCAACAGCTTTCCTCCTTCTTTCCCAGGAATCCAAAATACTTATGGAAATCCTGAGCTATTGCAGATTTTCTTCCAGGAAAGTGATATTGTCTCCAAGATCTTTCAAATGGCTGTCGATTTGGGAGTGTTTTCTTAGTTTGTTTTTTTTCAAAAAGATCTCTGTCCACAACACAAAATGAATGCTGCTTTATTTTCCCCCAGTACAGAAAATTCTGGTGAGGAGGATCTGCTGTGTAAGAAGCAGTGCTATACTTCTCACCTAAGACATTTAAAAATAGGCTTGTTCTTCAGAACTAAAATTGCAATTTGCCTCTTTTTAAGATTATTATTCTCCTGGTTAACCACCACATACATCATATTAGTTAGAAGTAATTAACTTTAGATGGTTGAGGTGGAAACTGGACCATCCACCAGCAGTTCTTCCAGGAGATGAGGCACTTCCAAAGTCCATTGGGACCTCCACAAAAATCTCTGTGGCAATTTCAGTAACATGCTTTGTTACCAAATCCACTTGTTTATTAAACTGGCTGCCCAGCTCAACCATTGTTCCATTTCTGAAATGGCAAATATTTATTTAAGAGCAAAACAGATGTGTAGTACCTGGCACTTAAAAGAAAAAAACAAATCCACAAACACCAAGATATGTGAGGACAAAAGTTTTTGTGTCAGAAAAGAGTTCAGGAAAACTAGGATACATATAGTACTCTTGCTTTGTCGTAGGCAAATTTGAAATTAAAGTATTGAGGGTAACTACAGAGTTTGTGTAACTGCTTGCTAAAGATCTCTGATATGATGTAAATGGCACTGGATTATCAAAATCTGATCCTCATGCATTGGATTGAATCCATTTTCATTATTGGGAGTATAGGAACTCTGTGAATTGTTGAAGAACTACTTCACATGAATAGTTGTCCCTTAGTTACACATCAAGAATTGTTTATATTCTCCATTTTCTTACATAACCTTAAATGGGACAATGAACTTTAAATTTTGAACTTTCCAGTGGGGAGGGGAGAGGTCTTAAATCTCAAGATACCTGAAAAATTGTGAGACTAAGAACACAACTGGATTTTTTAAAGTTTATTTTATTTAAATGCAATTCAGATGTTTACTTGAGACCTTAAGAATTTCTGTAAAAATTTGTGCAAAACCATGTGATTTTTAAGGTATCATAATAATGTGTTTGTGCTTTATTTGCTGTTCTGTGAGCTGCTCACTGCGGCTGATGGAAAACCTTTTCCCTTTTTATTGCAGATGACCTGTGGTTCTAGGTTCTTCTTCAAGAAAAATTCTAAGAAGTTATTAATCAAATTGGAAGATTTTAAGGTAAACTGCAAAGGACAAAGAGAATTGCTCCACCAAGGCCAGAAATTGAGCCCAAGGGAATTAGCTCAATGGCTGTAATATATTTCCCATAGAAGACTGGCAGTGTTGGTTATTCTTCATTTTTATGTGATGCATGTTAGCTCACATTTGTTTACCCATCCATCATGAACACTGTAGAGGAGAATTATGCATAATAGTATAAATTTAGGATGTTCTGGAAGTATGATTTACTTTCAGAAATGAGCCTTCAAAACATAAAAATCTATCGGTGGCTTGTATTTCTAATAAACAGATCCTTTGAAATTAACACTGCAGTGTTTATGAACTGACTGATGCTTACAATTAGCTCATTTGTTAGCATGCCATCCTCTTGTTTCAGCTGGCTCTCTGAGCATTTGGGACCCAATTTTGAACCAGGGCACTTCCCACTCACTTTCCCAATACCCCAGGAATATTCCAGGGGTGTCATCCAGAGTGCAAAGATGATCAGGATTTGACACTGTGGCTTGGCTCAGTGCTGCCTGACCATGGTCACTGAACTGTTTCAGTGTGCTAAGCCAGCAGAAATCTGACCCAGCGGAGAGAGACCTGGTGGTTTTCTGGTAGGCAACCATGCAGAAATGACTCAACAACAAGTGTTGAAGTGGGTGCAAAGATGAAGTTGGGACAACTCTACCAGCAGGGAGGAAGGAGCTGGCTTGTCACCTAGCAGTTAAGTCACCTGAAGGGAGTCATGGAACTGCAACCTTGTAGGGGTAGCTACTGTGTGGTTTTCCACACCCATCTTAGATATGTACTGCTGGTGATATGAACTTTGTGCTGTCTGTTGAGAAACCTGTTTATCAGCATGGGGTTTCAGCCTTGAAAGATTTAATGCTTTAATGAAAATATGTCTATGCATTATCATGACAGAGAAAGTCTTATCTTGCATTACCAGCAAATATTACTGCAACATAGAACTATATTTTAGGATATCTAAAGAGATGATAGAGTGACAATCTTATTATAACTGACATGTGTATGTAGTTTTACACTTTTGATTACATAGATTTTGTTGAAGTGGACCAACATCAACTAAGTTTGTTTACCAGTATGGCCTGTCCTTTCCTTCTGTTTAAGTCTTACACATAGAGAACTGCAGCACTGGACATGAAACCTTTATTTCCAGGCACTTCTAAATAAGGACAGCCAAGAAAGATAAGGCAAATCAAGTTAGGGATGTGAATCCAACTTCCATAAATTAAAGTGCATTAAAAGGCTTCTGTGTGGTTTAGTTCCTTCAGGTGTAGTGCAGCTGTAGACTTGCTCAAGGACTGAGCTCCCTTCTTGTCATTGATTGCTGTTAAATTTAACAAACTTTAGAAAAACCCTAAGAGTGAGATAAAATAGGTTGAAATGCATGTCTCTTCTAATTAAACAGTTAAGGGAAGAGGAGAATGTCTTATCGAATTACTTACCTAGGTATAGTTTGGAAGTATATACAACATTGCTGAAGTAAGGCCTCCTGCTGCAGTTGAAACTCCTAACAACACGTGCCTAAAGAGTATCTTGGGAGTTGTATTTAATGTGAAAACCTTCGACAGATCTGGGAAGATACTTTTGAAGTGCTTCCAAAGTAAGTAAATATATATATATTTAAATATTTTATTAATATTTTACTAATATTTGTTAATATGTTATCCTTGAGAATAGAAGACTTCGTTGAGATCTTATCCATGTGTATAAAACCTGATAGGAGGGAGCAAAGAAGACAGAACCAGGCTTTTCTCACTTGTATTTAGGCAATGGATAATAGGCAATGGGCACAAACTGAAACAAAGGAAATTCCATTTAAACAGTAAAATAAATTTTTTTCCCATCAGGTTGGTCAAACACTGGAACAGTTTGCCCAGAGAGGTTGTGGAGACTGTGTCTTTGGAGATAATTCAAAATGCAAATGGACATGGCCCTGAGCAACCTGCTGTCAAGCAGATCCTGCTTTGAGCAGAGAGTTGGACCTGACTCTATATTTCTCTAAAAATCTCTAAAATGCCCTCTTTCATCATCTTATTTACAGAACTGAAGACGTTAAGATGGGACTTTAATTCTTGAATTATCCTTTCTGTAATACAGTGAAAAGGGATGATTCAAATGCAAGAGGTCCTTTTGAATAACAATGGGAAATTAAAATGTAATGCCAGCAATTGTAGAATTCATGTTCAGTTGTCAATGACCTGGACATTGATTTTGTCTTTGGTCTGCAAGAAACATTCTCTCCAGATCTTCACTGATTTTTCATTTTGGATGATTTATGACATATTCCTTTTGACAATACTTACTCTCATCTTCTTTTTTCCCCCTTGCTAGTTCCAGTATACTATAATATGTTAAAAGTGGAATATAAGAATAAATGACTTCAGTATTTTCAGTAGTCTTAGCATTTTGCCCAAACTGGCCTGACATCTCTGTTCAAATGGTCTGCATTTGCTGTCTTGCTAAATAATCCAGATGTTCAAACACCAGTTTAAGAAGAGCTGTATCCACTTAATGGAAGCATGCAAAGATCCAAAACACTGGAAAGCAGCAGAACTTCTCCTGATTTTGTCTGCTGTATATATTTATTGCTGTTCATTTGTCTATGTGCCTTCTTTCCCACCCCAGCTGCCACCACACAGATGGCATTCCCACCAAAATAAACAGTTTGGATTCAGTACGCTGTTTGGAAATGTTAGCAGATGACAGGGAGAGGGGAGGAAGAGGAGGGCTAGCTCCACGTTTTTCAGATCAAGTATTGCCCTGAATTCTACTCAGTCACCACAGAGTGGTCCTGGGGATTACCAGGGTGAAGGGAGAGAGAAAGAGTTTGATACTGTGCATATAATGACCTTTGATATGTTCTGAGGTTTGCTGGATTTGTTTCCATACTATGCAGTTATTTACTTCTAACTCTATAACAGCTTTAATTTATTAAAGGGCTGAGAAAAAAAGGATTTGTTTGCCCTAGAAACCAAGTGAAAACAATGAGGAAGAAGAAGGCATCCCTGCAAAGTTGTTACTATTAAACCCAGACACAAAGTGGAACGTTTGCAGTGTCTATGAACAGATGTCTAATGACAAGCAAACAAAACAATTATTCTTAAGTAATGATTTATTTCTGGTTTATTTTTAGATGCCTTTTACTCAGCCTTTTCATATTAGTCATTTCTATATGCTTTTAGTGTTGCATACTGGCCTGAGTGTTACTGAGAAAAATATGATGGTCTGGGGTTTGATACAAGAAAAGAGGAAAGGAGAGACACAGTAAATGGACCCGCAGGTGTCCAGCATTTGCTTTCAGGAATTCTACTTTCAGACACCATTAACTGCACTAAACTTTCATTCTGGGGGCTGAAATCTCCAAAACTATTGTGGGCCTCAGAGTGAAAAGTTTCAGATAAAATTGCTTTGTTGAACAAGGCTAAGGGAAACGGTTGGCTGCTTTTGGCATCTTAAATGCAACTCTTATGCTGAGGAGCTGTAGTACCTCCGTGTGTTGCAATAAGGACTTGATATTCAGCACATCTGACAGCAGGAGGTTTTTTGGCTGCCTTGAGAAAATTAATTCAAAATACCACTGAGTACAGGCTTCTGAAAAATACCCGTTCATAAACACACAGAAGAGTTCGTGCTGCCCAGCTGCAGCGAGGTCACTGAGGCACCCAGTCTGAGAGCAGACAGATGTCCTTTTCAGTGACTCGAGCTAGAGCTCCCACATCTCAGATGTCGTGACTGATTATGTGAACTCTCAAGCTCTGTTTCAGTGAAAATTCAGGGAAGTGGTGCCATTCACTGACAACGCCATCTTAACAGCCCCCAGCTGCTCATTCCCAGCCAATGACCTACTTCACTTGTTCTTGTGAAATCGTTTATGAGGCCTTGCGACAACCTGGATCCAAACTCTGCCCCTCCACACCCCCAAAAATCTCTGATTATTTTTAACCTGAACTGACTCTCACAACCAGTTCAATGCAGGGATGTCTGCGGCCAGATTTGCTAGAGGAGAACTAACTGTGCGCTGTAATCAGGGAGACGGTCTTTTCCAGGCACTGAATTTTCCTCTTGCTTTTTATGTGTGGGTGTCATAAGGAGACCCAACTGTGTTTGGACATGCTCTGTGGTCAAGGAGAGCAATGGGAGCAGCTGGGGGCTGGCATCCCCCTCTGCAGAAGGCAGACAGCTGCGGCTGGTAATCCCCTGAACTGCCACTGTAGGGTCTGATAAAGCTGCTCTGGCAGAGCACTTCATGCTCAGTGCTTGCTTTCTATCACCTTAAAAGGTAACCAAGTCTTAATAAGGCTTATGTATAAAGCCAAAGTCTCTGCTGGTGCCATGAGCACTTCATTATGCCCAAGAAATGTGGTAACATTTCTATTTCATACCACAAGCACAATTCTTTACTGAGCAGGAGAGAAATTGTCTTAAACTGGTTGGGTAAAATCCCCTGAGCTAGAACCAGAAAACACAGGGCTATGGGTCTATATAATAGCTTTATAATAGCTTTCTAATGATAGTCCATAGATCTCCCCTTGTCACCTGGACAAGTCACCAAGAAACACATGTCTTTGTCTGTAACTAGAAATTAGTTGGACTTGAAAAATGGGGGGTTTGTAAGCAGTGTAAAGAGTTTCTATGTGGGAACAAGCTTGGAGTTCTGATGCTGGTGTTGCTTTCCACAAGATCCTGAAGTTCTGTGAGTTTTTTATAAGAGGTCTGTGAAAATTTACCTATGAAGAGTCAGGGAGCTTTGATTTGCTACATAAAGCTCTGTAGTTCCACTGGGAGGAAAAAGAAAACTAGGAGCCTGCAAACTGATATAGACTGAAAGATGCTGATTTAGTGAAGTATGCATCTGTGCTATAAATGACTGCATGCCAGTTTCCTATGCAGGCAAGCATGTGTGTTTGTCCATGATGGTTTTACTCATCTCCTGGGTTCTCAAGCTGGTTTCTCTGTGACCTGAATTCTTGGGATGTTAATAAAACAAAATTCTAGGTGAATTTAGGTAGTATATGACAAAGCTTGTAAGCAGTTATGGAGCAATCTGTGGATTACGTGAGTATATGGGGTTTATATAGATATATAAAGTGAAAAAAATACAATAATGATTAAAAGTAAACAAACAAACAAGCAAAAACCCCAAAACAAGCAAGCTCTGTTTCTTTCTCCTGTCTAATTAAATTTTAAGACCTCTCTTTTTAAACAGCATATGGGACACAGATTTCCTAGTCATCTGGGGATCAGTTAGATACGTGTCTGTGTGTTATTCAGGTTCCAGCTGATTAAGCCATTGCATATACCAGAAGTTTCCTGTGGTATTTGTATGGACTACCATGGACAGCAAAGCTAACTTGGAGCTTTTTGACAAAATGAGTTTCATCCAAAAATGCCTCTATTTATCTAAGCCAGAACTTTGTGGGAAATTGGTGAAATCAGATTTCAAGGCCCTGAAAAAATAAATTTGATAAAACAGGATTTTGACACTTCAAATTAAAGATTTTGATTTTCTGTAAAATGGCTTTTAGTTACAAAACATAAGCTAATTCTAATACAGTTGAAATGTTTTAAAAATCACCTAAATTATTAGTATTGTTAGTTTTAGTTCAAGGTTTTGAATTTTTTTGTCACAGTTCAAGAAAGAGAGCTTTTCACAAGATGGGAAAGAGTCCAAATCCAGTCCTAGTTCAGTCAATTATATTATAGAGATCTGAAAGCAAAATTCAATAGATGAGAGTGAAGGAGAACAACATAAGCATTCCCAGAAAAAAACAAATGAGGTATTGTTGTTCTACTTCCCCTTCGCATCTGTTCCCTAGCCTTTAATCATTCATTAGCAGCTATAGTTCTGATACGATTCTTATCAGGTATCTATTCCAACAAGTAAAGCATAATGGTAATGAACAATCGGGATCCATTATTGTAGCAACTGTTCCTGATTCTGTTTAATGACTAAATGAATACAAAATGTTTTCTCTTCCTTCTAGCAGGGCTGTTTAATGTAGATGTGCTATAGATAAATGCTTACAGAAGTAACTCCTTAAAACTTACAACAACAGGAAACATTTGCATGTTTACATATCTTTTTCATAAAATAATTAAAAACCTTTTGTGTTTTTGTCAAGGTTACACAGAAAGCAACCTAGTATGTTAACTATGGTTTATTAGGGAATTGCATTACAATGGAAAAATTCTCTCTAGCTCTATGTCCTGAAAAAAAATACTGGTTAACTTCAAGTCATGATGTCTGTTAAATGACTACAGTACTGCTTCAGTGGTTGAAAATGCAAAAAATATTTACATTTTATTTCAAAGCAAAACTTTTCCTATATATTATAACATTTATATTATTTTATGCACTCATTTGACCTAGAAATTAGAGTGAAGGAAAATTCAAATGGACAACTGGAAGTGAGTTATTTAAGTCTCCTCAGGGCTTTCACTGGGAAGAAATGTAGAAGCATGTGTGGTCAGGGATATTTTCTTGAGTGTATGGGAAAAAGGGAACAGAAGGTTTCTGTCCTACTTGGGGAAAAGCAGTGTGACAATATTTGCTAGCAGAAGATGAAAGAAACAGTAATATGGGGGTTGAGATTTACAAGGTTACTGAATTTGGCCAAGGAATTAATACAGAAGTTGCAAGTTCTTGGATAAACTGAGAATGACAATTAGAGGATGACTTTCTTAGGGGGCTCTAAAATTGCCTTGGGCCTGAGGTCTGGTTACTTTGAAGCAAAAGGTGAATTTCATGAAAGCATTCTGTCAGGTGGAAGAACCTCTGAAGGTACCTGAAAGGGAAAGTCACTGGACAATAGCTCAGTCCTATCTTTGCTGTTGGATGAGATAATTTTATGATGACTGTCAATTTAGAAAACATCTGCGTTTGACTGTGAATAAATCTTCCGGCATTTCACTAAGGAGGAGTTTGACAACAGGGCTTTAAAATGTTCATTCATAGGTGCTGGCAGTGGGAGAAACTCCTTCCTTCCCAGCTCAGGTTCAGAGAGGCTTTGGGTAACTTCAGCCCCAAGATAGTGGTGGCTGAATAGTGTACTGCTGCAGATCTCACAGCTGCATTGGCTTACTTTATTGCTTTATTGTGTAGGTCTTCAGAGGCCCCCTTTGAGCAAAGGGCTGCAGGAAAGGAAAACTGCAGGCTCTGTACCATTGCTTCTCACTTCACCTCCCCCTCTGCCTATAGAGGTTGGTGTATGAGAATCTCAGTAAATAGTCAATTAACAGTCTCACGTGCAGTGAGCTTGTTGAAAACTGCGATTTCTTCAAGGCTGGATTTACAACTTTGCTGTGTCAGCCAACATGGTACAAGCTGGGCAGATCCTCAGCTGCTGTGACTTGTCATAGTTTTGTGGAAGCCAATGAACCTTGAGCAATTCGTACTATGCGAGGATTTCACTTACAGAACAAATATGAAAGAACATTTTATATTCAATCATTCTTCATGACAGAGGACTGACATGACCAAGACCATTTTTATATGGGTTGTGTAGCTATGGGATTACTTCAGTTAGTTTAAAAAAATAGATAGATGATGGTAAGTTTCTATTATTTTTGCACATCTGTATATTAAATATGTCCTTAATTTTCTATGCATACTTATTCATCCACTTGCAGAGCTCTCTCTTTTTTAATTATGTTGATACAGATTTGATCTGAGAATTAAGTTTCTTTCAGTTTAAGGACACATTGCAATTTTCTTGTCATTTCATCTGCTGGGAGGGAGAGAGTATATTTTTCTTTTCAGGGATGAAGAGTTATTTTCTGTCATCTCATGTGTGGTGCCACTTTTTACTTTAAGAGTAAAAGACTATATGCAAGCTTAATTCTGCTTTACATTTTCTGTACCTTACTCGCTGATCCTGCTCTCTTAGCTACCTCTTCCTAGTATTTTCAGTCTTAGTTCTGTTTGGAGTCCTGACTCTTGTTCAGGTTGACTCAAATCCATGGAAGGCAGGATGTAAGAAGGCCTGTCCCAGCTCAGGCTGAAAGAGATCCATCTAGCCCAGTATCCTGACTCCACAAGTGATGAAAAGTGGTCAAAAGTGGAGCATGATTACTAAAGATTCTTATAAAATCACTGCCATGTAGTGTTAGCCACCTGCTTTATATTCCCAGCTTCTGGGGATATGACTTTTTATTTAACAGGTCCTGATGAATGAGTTTGTCCAGGAGATCTTTAACTCATGTCAAATTCTGTAAACTACAACATGTTGTGGCAAGGAAATTCAAAGTTACCAACATGCTATATGAGGAAATACTTATGTTCTTTTTTGGTTTGACTCAACTAATGATTTGATGCATCCTTGTTCACTGCCTTTCATGATATAAAAACCTCCATTCCCTATTTGACCTGTCTTTGCTACTCACGATTTTAGAGAGCTCACTTCTTTATCTTCCCTTTTCCATGCACACTAATCCTAGTTTTGGTCGTTCTTTGAAATTGTTACTGCTTAGTTTCTCTGTATCTTAGAAACCTACTGATACATAATTTTCAGTGATTGCTCCAATTTATGTTATATAAAGAAGGCTTCCAAGAAGGGAACCTCCTTGAGTTTCTAGCAAACAGGGATGTAAAGAATTCATGCAGTTCACTGCCATGGCCTTATCTCTCCTGTGTGCTCCTTTTATATTTTAGCAATCTACTGCTCCTACTAACTCTTTGGCAGGTGTCCTGCTTACTACAGGAAAGGATTAGCTGCAAGTTTTTGATAGCCATAAATGTCTTTTTGGGCATATCATGTGTTTATGGTTTATGTCCTATATTCACCTTTAACTTCTCGAGGGATTTTAATAACCTTCATCTGTTTAACCATGGCCAATTTTTCTAAAGTGGTTACTCTGAGACTTCAAGCTGCTGCAAAGTATCTTTCTCTTGGGGTTGTCACTTTTGATATGTCTTTTACAAGTTTTCACTTTCTTTTTCTTAAACTCGATCAATACCATAGTGGATTTCTTGTTTGGTTTTTTGGGTTTTGTTTTTTTTGTTTTTATTGCTCGTGTGTGCATAATAAGTCTGATTTCATTACCATTACTGTTAACACAGCTTTTTGATATAGAAGGACTCAAATGACAGGTCAGATGGTTTTCCCGGCCTGCTTCAAATACTATGGCTGTGAATGGTTTTTTTTCCTTTCATTTAAGATGATACAACTGTCTACGTTTTTCAAGTTGTTTTGAACAAAGTTTAAAAATGGAAGATGTTACTTTTTTTCTGAATGTGTTACCTTTGTTTATTGGTATAATTGTTAGGATTTACAGTATTTGTCTTTTCTAAGACAAGAGGAAGGTGTTCAACTTTTTCCACACAATTAGCAGCTGGCAAGTGTCCATAACTTAACCCACAGGGCAGAGACTAGTGCATCGTCCGGCAGTGCCTCAGCAGCTGCTGTATTGCGTGCTGTGCAGACGATGTTGCATGGGGTGCTCAGCCACTCACTGCAGTATTTTGAAACAGGAGTGTAGGAACACTGGCCTTCCAGAGAGACTGGGGTTTACAGTTTCCCTCTGACCAAGCTCTCTGGGACAAGTACCATCTAGAACTCCTTTGTGAAACTACAGTACACATTAATAATGACCTAGAGACATATGGGAACTGGGCAGGCCGTTGCATGAGGCATGCTAACTGCAAAAAGCCAAATTCAGGAAAGTAACTTGTGAGAGTGCTGCCAAAATGTATTTGTGATTTTAAAATCTGTTTCCCTAGTGCCTTTGTGCTTGATTAATGGTTTTACCTTACCTGTAATATACCCTGAAAGGCTCTGGCTGTTCAGCAGGAAAGAAAACTTCAACCAAAAGATACATATGTGTAGCTGTATCTGTAGCAATGAGAGCTAACCTGAAGGAGAGGAAAAGGCAGTGAATTATTATATGCTTCTGGAGGAAATTAAAAAGTGAAAAAATACCTTTTTTTTTTAAACTTACATGTTGGAGATGCCAGGTGAAATGTATTTAAGAGCAAATTTGTATCCCTGGTATAATTACAATATCATTAGTGTGTTTGTTGGTCTGGGTCCAGCTAACAAAATGCACCATCTATTTTGTTATCAGCTTTTACATCAAGCTGTTACAACAACAGTAAGTAGGCAAAACGCAGGGACTATCCCCATTTTCCTTGGAATGTGTGCTACATTATCAAGTATAAGTTAGAGATCTATAAAGAAGCCATTATGGTGTTCACTAAATTGCCTAAGACACCTTTAATAGATGGAAGGGCTCAGATCTGTTTTGGGGCAGTGCAAGGTTATACTGTCCCCCTTATGAAACGTACTGGGGAGATCACAAGTACCATCAACCTCAGAGCATTTAAGATAGTAGTATAATTACGGTAATGCACAAATGAATGAAATTCTTGTTTTAAAAGACTTCCTTGTCTTCCCCCATGCTCCATTTTAGTGAAAGAGGCTTTATGTCTAGACAAGCAAAGACTTGAAAACTAGCTTTACCCTGATCAATTTGCTTGTCTTGCCCCTTGAGGACTTTAAGAAATCCTTGAAACCTTCAAGAGATCCAAACAAATTGTTGCAGAATCAAGAAAATTTTTTTTTCCATGTAAGTCTTTAGTGCTGAGCTGTCCTGGAACATATGCAGAAATAATCCTCTGCCAAGGTGTAGGATCCAATATGCCTGTAACCACTCAGGCTTCAGGTTACCTGGAAATTGAGAAAGACATTCTTAAATGTTCTTAAACATGATGAGAGCACCCTTTCTGTTTCAGCAGAAATTAAAGCTTGCAGTCAAAGATCGAGCGGGAGAGAGAACGTTCCTTGTACACATTTTGAATTGTATATCCTCTGTGCGGGAGGTGTATCTGGCTAAGCCTAGAGCTTTGGGTGACTGCTTTTTGTCTCTTAGAAATACAGGTGTTCCTGTCTCCTGCCAGAGGCCATCTCTCCTCATTTGCTGGACTTAAGTTACCATTTGCTGATCTTTGTCTGGTCTGCCTCATGAGATAAGGACCAAAGGCATGTGAGTGAGAGCCCAATCTTTTGAGGTATTCTCTGTCTTTAGTTCTAGTGACATCAGACTAAAATATACTTACGTATCTGCTTCAATGTCTTTAGGACTTTCAAAACAGTTCTTCAGTGGCTCAGTCCAGAGCACCTGCAATAGTTCATAGTGTGTGACCTAAGTTGTATTTTAATAGTCTAAAGCAGCTTTATTGCAACATTGCAGTGATACCATCCAAACTGAGGTCTTTATAAAATGCAGTATTGTTTGCCAAGCTGATGTTAACATGAATGATTTAAATGATGACACAAGCAAAACTTCTGCTCTGAAATGGAGAAATTAAAGATACCAAAATATTATCTTTTCTCTTGCCAATGAGAACAGCTGGCAGGGTGGGTTTACTGAACAAAAACTTTGGCCAGCAGACATAGGTTATCATTTTCACAGGCTTTCCCTCTGAAATACACGATTAACAAAACATGCTATTTTTTTATTTCAAAATTGGAGGGTTTGTGTCTTTCATCTGGTCAAATTTAGCGTAAAAAGTGAAAATAATATCAAAGTTACAGGCACCATAGGGAGACTGTTAATGTGGTAACAAAGGGCATTTGGCCAGTTAAAATAATAAAAGACTATACAGCTTTCCCAGTGATGGCTGAAGCCCAATTAGTACTTTCCAAGTAGAGCCACAATATTCCTTTCCAGATTATGCGGTTTGGCACGATTCAGAATGAGTAAACTTACTTTCCTACAAGGGAAAAATATAATTAACAGAAAAAACAAGGTCATGCAGTATTATGCTTTAAGTAAGCAATAATACACCATGGGGTGTACATTAAACAGTCAATATTCATACACCTTGGACAGGCTGAGACAGAGGCAAAGCAATGGCTCAGCATACAAAAAGATACATATATTATCTTAATAAACCTTTGTGCAAGAATGAAATGCAAATGGATATTTTATTTCCTTACTAGATGTTTTTAAGGGAATATATATTCAACATTCATGTGTATAGCACTTACACGTATTACTTAACAAGTATCTTTTCTGTTAACATTTTATACTTTTACATAATAAGTGGATTTGCTATTTTATTTTTGTTTGAGAACCTCTTTTTTTGAGCTGTTACTAAAGGCAGAAGGGTTTGGAAGATTCTTTTTTTCTTAATTCAACTGATTAAATTTGTTAAAAGGACTTTTAACTTGGATACTCACACTGAAAGCTGCTAAGAGTCTATTCTTACTTATAGTAATCTACTTTCCAGGACTCCGGAAATGACACAAAGCCTGCAAAGGCTCAACAGAGCTGAAAATAAAGTCACAGGATTGGAAAAAAAGAAAGAGCAGCTTCCAATTTGGAGGTGAACTTGCAAGTGATTTGTAAGGGTAAGTTTTTTCGTCTCTCTTGTTTTTGAAAGTTCAGCTGAAGCTCAGAGAGGAAAACATGTAATGCAAAAGCAAGCATAGTGACCCAGGGTAAGTACATACTGTGGTAACAAAATGAAAACAGCCCTGCTGAGACATCTTGTTAATGCGCTACTAGTGACACTGTTCATGAGAAAGCAGAGTGATATGCCAGGAGGAAGATGAAAAAAGAAGAAAAACTTCAAAAACCATGGAACCACTCCCATCACCTGAAGCTTAGACCACACACCTGAGAGGGAGTAACCCACATCCAACTCAAGCGCAGAGCATGAACAGCATTATCTCCCTTTCAACTCCACCATTTTGCAGATGTCTCATATACTTATATAAAGTGCTTCTAAGGGAAGAACTGATTATTTATTTCCTCTTTCTTTAATAATTACATTAACCTATGATATTATAAACCTTCATGAGCTGCAGCATCTCCTCATCGCTCCTGCATCACTGCTGTTTGGCTCCAGTTGGTACCGTTTCCTTCACTTCCCAGCTCCACCTGGGATTACTTGCTGCATTAAGATCCAAACATCCTCCTAAACCAGCCCTGCCTATTGTAGTTCTGTGTGTGAAGAAGCTCAAAATGTGTGGGTAGTGGTTTTAGGAGCATATTTGTGACCCCTGTATCATTTCAATAGTCACGTACATGTACTGTGCACAATACACATACTGCCTTCTCTTAATCCACAAGTCAACCACTAAATCCCATACAACACTAGTCATCGACACAAGTTAAGATATGCCCTGAAACACCTGATTTTAAGGAGTTACTTGAAAGACAGGAAAATCCTCACCAGCTATAGAGTTGCACTAAGCATTAAACTACTTTGAAGCAGAAACAAATTGCCAAAAGCCTTATATTGTAGACTCTGTTATTGTAAGCGACTCCCATCTCAGACTAAAGGGGAAGCAGAAGCCAGTGCTGAAGCAAGGTGCGGGGGACTGTCCTTCCAGCTGCCCCCTGCCTGTGTTAGCCTGAGTGATACAGCAGCATCCCACAGCCCCTAATTCCCAGAGTGAATTTTTTTTCCACTTTTGCTCTTGAATCAAAATGGAGCTCCTTACAATGGGAAATTGAAACTTACAATATCCTTCTGCTGTACATGCACCTTAACCCTCTTCTTTTAGATTAATCTCACCAGTGTTACAGTACTGAGGTATCTAATTAGGTGGTCTAACAGATGTATGTGACTTGAGTGTATAAAGAAAATAGTTTAAAAATATGGCAGAGACGACCAAAAATTCGTATGCCTAAACACAACTTTTTTCTCTATGTCTCCATACTAATAAATCTTATTTTAGGAAACAACATACCTATTTCACCCTGAGTCAGAGCTCCAAGAAATCTAATGGAAAGGAACACAACAAATGGAGAGAAAATAATTGAGAAAAAAATTTCTCTCCATTTTACATATGAAGTGTTTTCTGAATGCTTCTTCATGGAGATGCCAAACAGTATTTTATATTAACTTATTGATAAGGCCAGCTTCTCATAGAAATATAAATTTTCTTAGCTTGGAAAAATACTATTGATTTTAATTTTTAAATGGCACCAGAAGGTACTGCACAAAAGGAAAAATCATTATTTTGTCTTAAGAGAATAATGAAAACATTTCCCATATAAATAACTGCTGAAGGATGATCCCTTGCCCTTCACTGACCTCCCCCCCAACTATTTTAAATAACAGGTATTTTCTATATAAGATCTTTATTAATGGCAAAATTATACTGTGTAAAAGAACATCTTGTCAAACCAGTATACCATGTTTACCTGCAAACCCCACTATACTTGCATGCAGGGATTGTATTTCATGTCTCTTCTATACATGCTCTTGCAATGCTTTCATCACCCTTGTGGTTCTCTGTGTCCTCCAGCAATATATTAAGCAATGTGACTGGTATCCACCATGTGTAGTTTAATTCTTTCTTAATTAGCCTAACACCTCTACCAGATTAAAATCAGTAGGATAGTATTACCATGCACTACATGTTTTACTTTCTGTGATATGTTTCTCTTTGTAAGGTACTTTGCAAATCCTTTTCCTTTAACAACACAGTAAGTCTATGTTGTCTAAAGAGAAGAGACTAATGACAAAGCTTTGTTCCAGTTTGACAAAGACATTTACTAACTACAACTAGCAAAAAAGAAAGAGGTGAGTTAGGAGAAAGAACTGCTTTGAAATTAATCTTGTCAGGTCAGAATGATCATTTGGTTGCACCTTGCTGCAGTGGAGGCCTGTGAGGTTTCTGATGTCTGAACATGTCTCAAATATTTCTGAAAAGAGAGTGAATTATGGGTCAAGAGAAATAAACTCTTTGACAGAAATATCAATTCATTTACTTTTTGAAGCCACTATTTGCATATGCTAGGTTTCCTTAAGTTGCAGATCTTGGGATTTATAAAATCAAAGCCTTCCAAACTCATCTTAAAATAAAAAATATTGACTTCTTCCTCCTTTGGTGAAAGCCATTATGTTACCACTGAAAGATATTCAAAGCTTACCTGCTTAGTACAGCAGTCATTAGTCCACAGCTATCAGCTCCACACGGATGCCCTAAACAGAATACAACATATTAAACATAACTAATAAGTTAATATGTTCACTTCAACATCAAAGAAGGTATTATATAGCAATAGTCAAGGAGGGCACATTAATTAAAACTACCTTCTAATAACTTAATAAAATAATCCTGAATAGATGCAGATTCCTCTCCCAATAAGCAGATTCCTGTCAAATTTTAAACTGACAAAAATATTTCTCAATAATTTTGTAAAGCTGCATGCCCTAGCGGATAACTCTTTTGAATAAATTTTCTCATCCCAATACTCTTATGCAAAATATTTTTAAAAAATCTATCATATGATTTTCAAATAATCTCTCTTCCTCTAAAAAAAATCCCTCAAAAACCTAGTTCATCTTTCTAATAAATGGTGAAGCTCTTGCTAGCATGTGTGGGAATACACTAGTCTTCTGCTCTCTATAATTGTACAAGTAAAGGTGTTTTATAAATTGCCGGCTTCCATGGCAAAATAAGGAAATTTCAATCCTTTTCTTAAGGATTGAAAGTTTCCAAATTCCTAGCTAGTAGAACTTTCAGTCCAAAATGGTTAACATGCTTCTGAAAATGTCAATGTCTGTTAAAACCTAAGAGTTACATATTCTTCATTCCAAAATGTATGGCACTTAAAATGTAACCTTCACAACCAAGTAGCATCAAAGCTTTTTTACTGTGAACAGCTCTACAAGTATTGATGTAATAATGCTAATTATTTTGAAATGCTCATGTAAAGAAAATATTGCACCGCTGCTTCAAAGATATGGACTCTTGATAAGTCTCAAGTCTTTAATTGTTACGCCAACTTTAAAAAATAAGCAAAACCAAGTGAAAAGACAGGTCTACAGTGGTGTGATTTCTAGGGAGTGGCTTGTGAATAATAATACCAATACAGAGCACTCTAATACAGAGATTGCCCAAAATAATTTGCTTTAGATTACACCATTGTTTTCTTCTCTGTTACTGTGGTAGACACAGTAGCTGCCAGCTGCATGCAGAGCTCCACATACACACCAGAAAAAACATTCGGCTGCTTGTGCAGCAAATGCAACCCAGAAAACTTTTCCCCAGCTGCTTCTCAGCACGTCCCCCCATGCTCCTTTTATGCCACCTTGAAAGACTCTGGGAGTTCTTGCTCTAATGCATCCAAGAAATCTTTTCCCCAACTAAAATGCAATATTCAAGCAGCTGTGAGTACACAGGACCAAAACGGAATTTCCTAAGGTACTGCAGACACCGTACCACACCTAAACCTTTGTGTTCTATCATATTACACTGAAGCACTTGTGAAAATTTATTCCTTAATATATTGCGCCTGGTGCTGTCAGTGTGCTGTGTACCTTCCTTTGTCTCCCAACATTATTCCTTTTTATTTTTCTGTTATTTTTGCCATCAATTTATCTAAAGCATGTGTTACCCTTAGAAAAAACACATTAAAAATACACACTGCTAAATTCATTCTTAAACATGTAGTGTTGGCAGAGGAGACATGCATTTGAGGATTAACAAAAAAATCTGCTGTAAACTAGGAGCATGTCAGTTGTAAACATCATAGGAGGTGGATCTACATATGCATATTAGCTGACTGCAAGGTTATTATAAGTTGCCAGTGGGATACAACTACGAAAAAGCAAATGCCATCTGAGAATGAACCAGTTTAACTATTTCTTAACAGGAAAAAGGAAAATAAATGTGCTATTGCTTAAGGCACCTGTGAGATCTCACACAGATTTTTTTCATCATGTTCATAGAAGAACAAACAGGTAAAGAAAAGAGCTGGAGAGATTACCAGAGAAAAGTCATTTTAAGAGCAAGGCTACAAAATTTTTGCTTGTTTAGTCTAGCAGAAACAAAACCTGATACAGGAAATAATTATCCTCTAAAAACACAATAGAGTGGTAAACAGTAGGCAAGGAAAAGAATTATTTACTCTAGCAGACAATGTTGACACAAGAACAAGTGGGTGCAATTTGGCCATGAACAAATTTAAGCTGGAAATTAGATGGTTTCTGACCCTAAAAATGGTTAGGTTCTAGAGTAGTTTTTTAATAAAAATGGCAGGGACAAAATCATAACAATTCAAGCTATTTAATGATGAAGATTGTGAAGTTTGTGGAAAATGCTACAGACATATCCCTGGATAAGTAAAGGACTGCATTTTGATCATCCAGGAGATTGTTTCTGGCATTAAGTTTGCCTATTTTCTGAAAGCATGGGGTTAAAAAAAATAGAAATTAAATCATATTTATGCATACGGTGTTAGAAATGTTGCTTAAGCAAATGCCATCCATATGTAAATGATCTCTGTAATTAAGTTTGTGCTTTGCAATAAGAAAACAATTTAACTTGATAAATAGGTATCACATTGTAGATACTTCAGTGGTTGGAAGCTAATTCTTTTTAAAGGAAAAATGCAATTTGTCACATGCTAATCTTCTTGGGTTTTATAGGGTATCTTTCTACTACTTTTATTTTGTCTTCTTTTAGTCTTTAAAGTTCTAGACAACAGTTTTATCAGCATGTGTGGACAGCAATGGGAGACAGCTGGAAAATAATGTCTGCCTATTTGTTTATACCAACCTAGCCAAATTTGTCTCCTGAGTTCCTCAAATGAGCATTTGCTACTAGTATAAAACAGTGTTAGGAAAAAGAAAAAGCCTGATGATCACCATGGTAAGATGGAATCTGAATATCAGATAGAAAGAAGCAAACATAAACCAAACATATTTGAGTTAGAAGAATAACTTAAAATTAAGGAAGGGTGTCCAAAGAAAATAAGGAAAATGTTATGAAACTAATTTCCACAAACACAGAAGGAATTTGCTGAGGTTGCAGTCAGGAGTTTAGCCTAGAGACCCAACATTAAAGCAGTTCTTAGAGTTTTCTTGTGCAGCTTCTGATGCCTGTAATAGTCTCACTATTAATAGATAATAAATATGGTTCACCCAACACTGTAGTGGCTGTTGAAATTCAGGTCTGTGGTATACCATTATGCCATCTGAAGAATTACAGCTATTTAAAAACTAATCTACATTCCCTCATCAGCAAAGCCAAGCAGCAGAAAGAAATACAAAACATTCCAAAGGCAAAATAGAGGTATTCCCCTATCAGTGTTAAGACATAAACAGTGACAGAACCCTGTTGAAAACAAAGTGAAGTGATTGCATATGCACAGTTTAAAGTAATGTTAAAAATTATTATTTGTATGTGTATATGTACATATATAATTGTAAATGTATTTTTTATCATGTCATTCATTATTTGTATTCTCTGTAAGCCCACTTACAAAAGATTTATTATGGAAGAAACTGTATTATCAACTGCAGTATGCATAGATATTAGTTTATATATGGTACTTGCTCATCAGATATTATGAAAATATGTCAAAACATAAGAGTATATGAGAAATCACATAGGTAAGTGTACTTGACCAGAAACTGGAGAATTCTGGCTGTACCATGTAGAGGAAAAGGGCACATACAACCTCCCCGCCTTGCTCCTCAAGGAGAAGTATGCTGAAAAATTACAATAGTCCTAATGGCCGCAGAAGCAAATTGGAGAAATATAGATAAACAGGAAAACATAACCATTTCCATATTTTCCCAGTTTCGTTGCTGACCAAAATCAAGTTACGCAAAGATGTAGTAAAAATAATGCGAAATAATTAAAAATATGAAAGTCAGTTTTCATACTTTAATTCATACTTTAAGTCACTTTAGTTCTTTTCTGAATGAAACTGCTTTTCTGTCTTCC
This sequence comes from Athene noctua, assembly GCF_965140245.1. Classification (NCBI taxonomy): domain Eukaryota; kingdom Metazoa; phylum Chordata; class Aves; order Strigiformes; family Strigidae; genus Athene; species Athene noctua. Next base: position 101,200,874 of record NC_134038.1, read on the forward strand.
TTTTTTAGCACCTTCTTACTTATAGTTACTAGTTACTGTGTTCAGTAGCTTTTGCAACTAACAGCTAACTGAAGCTGCAAGCCTGAAGACCTCAGTAAGTTTTTAAGAATAGAAGGAGCTCACATCATTAAGAAAACAATTTCAAATTCTTTATGTCTGAAGTTGCCACTCAGATACTAGCCATGACACTTATGAGACAGCTGCCAATTTTCACCTTTTTTTCCTTTACATTTTAACTTCTGCTTGGGGAGTACAAACAAATTTTTTAACAGTGTTATGGTCTGGTTTAGAAGGACACTTTTCTGATAAGGAATTGTTATTTCTCCTCATATGTAGCTCTTAGGAGGACATCATGACTTGCCTGTTGAACAAGTGACAAGGGACTGCTGAGGAATGTGTTTTCCCTCTGTGAAGTTCAGTCTGCCCATCCCAATAGCACCCAGTCAGCAGGTGGGACTTGGTAAAGTTTTACTAACTCTTGTAAATTAATAGCTCTTGATTTAGCTTTTGAAAATGAAACTACAATTTCCAGGGAGGAAAAACAAAGAAAAATTACTCTGAGTGCCAGGTTATTGTGTGTTTCTGAAGGTTATGCACAATGAAAATGAAGCTGCAATATGGGAAGAAATTTAACACATTGGGTACAATCAGTGCTCAGTAGAGCTCAGGTAGATGAAAGCAAAGGTGTCTCTTGGTGAAGTTTTACACCTTTGCTGATGGTGAAGAGGTCATGAGCAGAAACTAGATCGTCAGGGATTCAAAGAGACAATTGGAGTTATAGTAGGTAGAGTACCCTGACAAGGATTATTCTTCAGAAGCAATGAAGAAGATCAGATTTTAGTCCCATCCCTTCTAACTTCTGCTTCATGCCTCAATCCTGCACCCCATGCTCTACTCCCTTTACTATAGTTAGATTTTATCTAAATTTATAATCTCCACGTTTTACTTAAGACCTTTTCATGTCTCTGCTATGATACAAAGGGACGGGCAAGATCAAAAGTTATACTTCAAATAGTTTTCCAACACTGAAAGGATTCATGATTTAACTAGGAAACTGAGCTTCAAAAAATGAAATTAGTAGGAAGGCTCTAAGTGGTCATCATCAAATGTGGAAAATATAATGAAATATCATGAAAAATATAACAAAGAAGAGTCAATAACCCAGGACTCCTGATAGATCTTTATGTCAGCCTAGTCTGAATTTCTGTCAGGTCCTTCTGTATGTCATTTGGATGTGGTGATTTTTGAAGTAGGTGGACTACATTTTAATCCAACAAGAAAATGTTATATTTGGGAAGCTGTTACACAGAGTTTCAATAGCCTCTGCAGTGTCTATATAGATTAATTGTCAAAAAACTGAATAAACATATTTGGGAGTAGGGAGGAATATTACATGAAAATTCTTTGCAAATGGCAATACACCTTTAAAGAAGGGGGAAAAGAGTAGCTATATCATATTATTAAGAAACTCAGTGACAGGAGCTTCTAAATAACTAGATATTTGTCCATCATCATTGAAAACTGAATTCCTAATTGTGCAAAATCCACCATGTTCCTTCATCTAACTTCGGTTTCAGATCACTCATTTAAATAGTTTCCTAAGGCAAATACAGCAATATTGACTAAACCTGGATTGTGAAGGAATTTAAATGAGCTCACAGCCCTGATGCAGTTCATAATCACCTTTTAAAAAAAAAAACCAAAAAAAAAAACCAAAACAAAACAAAAAAAACCCAGCCCAACCTTTACAGTTACAATAATTTAAAAAACCAAACACACATAATAGGAATATCCACAAATTTTCATGGTGCAAATTGTATGTCTGTCTAAACCAACAAGTTTCTCTACTTCTGATATTCCAAGATACATTAGCTTATTTTCTAGATTTTCTTATTTCAAATCTGTCTCTTAAAAATGCAATGTTCTCTCTGTGGGTAATGAAAATTAGAAACTTCCCGTGAGTTGTTTAAATTAAAATTCAGAAACTTCTCTGTACACATGAGCATGAAAGGTTGCTTTGCATCATACTTAAGTGACCACTGATAAATATACATAATATTGGCTACCTAATTTCTAGAAGTCACTCCAATCCAGGCCTGATAAGTTCTTCAATCTTTGTGGAAAACACAAGGAGCTTTAAAAAATGGTGCTGGCAGATGGGAGTCTGTTCAAGACTTGTATGTAAATTAAATTACATTCTGCTACATGTAAAGTTAGGAATGCTCCAAGAGTTATTGGTTAGATTTTTTTATTATTATTATTTTTAAAGTCTTTAATTTTTCTAACACCTAATCAGGGTCTGACACCACAGTTATATTTCTGGGGGGAGAAATAAACTTTCTTCTAAATGCAATCATCAATTCATCACTACAAGCATATTTGCATTTTTGATAAAAATAGATAAGAGAATTGTAATGAGGTTGTTCAAAAACTGGGTTGCATATATAATGTGAATCTTTCAGCTTACAGTTTACAGCTTTATTTTTTCTGTTTTCCAAAAATGATCTTCTCTGAATATCTCAAAACGGCACATTGCTTTCTGGAATGGTTAGTGACTGTTCTTCTGTCAGATAAAAATCAACTCCAAGGTGTAGATCTTTTGTTTTCCCTTCATACAGTGCTTTGCACAGTGACATTGTTTTTTCTTGATAGGTATTGTGACTGAATATATAATAATGCAAATATTTTTCAGCCTATTGTTATGAATGCACAAAAATTGTTGAAGAAAGTGGACTACTCATTTGCAAATAAGGTAAACTATCTGTTCAGAAGTATGTACTTGCCAAGAGTCCCTGGGTCCTCCAGGTCCTCCTCAAAATTCCCCCAAGTTATGTATATATATTTCCCAAATACAGAATTAGGATGTTGTTATTGCTCTTAAAAAAAAAAAAAAAAATATGCATAATAAAGTCATTGTTTTCCCAGTTACACGAAGGTAAACACATACAAATCTGTGGCATAGGCATAGGAAGTATACACAGGTAACTCTGGTAAAGCTTCTCAGAACTTTTCATTTACATGACCTTGTTCTCTGATGCTTACAATCCTGTCAGATTTTAACCACTCAGCTGGTATTTTCCACACAGGGCATTTTCATCAGGAGATTTTTTTCCCTCCTTGTTTCTATTGTTGTTTTTATTGATTATTGGGTTTATCCCATTGTTTGTAAGCTCTTGGCCTTACCCCTGTTTAAAAAGATGGGAAATGTTCTTGTGCCTATGTGCCTTGAAGAACTCAGTAGAGATGGAGAACAATGAAGGACGCACTCTCCCTGGGAGATGTGCCTATTGCTCTCTCTGTGAAAATTCACCCACATTTGGGTGCGTGGAGCTGCCTAGACTTTGAAGACCAGACTGGAACAATAAAGAACCAGGCTGATGCCAAGCAACTGGAAACAAAAGCTCAACTGGAGGGCAGGAAGGGGAGTGTAAAGTAGGACAGAAAAAAAAAAAAAAGTCTATTTGGAGAGGATTAGGATTGACTAGCCAAGACTGGGACCTACAGTGGGAAGTGGTATTAATGCAGAGCTGTTAGGAAAGGAGGTGGAAGCCTAGGGATAGGTGGCTTGAGTGAGCAGAGAGATCGTGACAAGAAAGTTGCTTTACAAAATGGGAAAATGCTGAGATGAGCAGAAGAACCAACAGCATGGGGTCCAACACTTACTCTGTGCTCAAGATAAACTCTCCATGAGCAGCAATTCAGTCTTTTTGTCCTCATTTCCTGAAGAGTCTGCTCCGAATTTGCCTCACACAGCAGTGATGATGGGAGCACTAATTTCTATCAGGGTTTTCCCCTAACGCTTACCTATTCATTATCCAAGTCACATTTGTTAATTAAATATATAAGTACCTATAAGGTGAAAGTACCCTATAAGGTGAAAGAATTGTGTTTAGAGAGACTTGTTTAATAAAATAAAGACCCGGAGATTAAGGTCACAAGTGTTGTCTAAACTGGAGCACCAGAAAGTTATATTTTTTTATTCCTTTACAGAGGAATCCATCCTACGCATACTCCCATGGACTCCAGATACTGATGCAAGAGCTTGGCAGTTCAGCAAGTCACACATGACTGTCTGGCATTCAGAAGATGAAGAGCATATTATTAAAAAGTTTGGTTGAAGTCATTGCCTAGCATCAAGTTCTGTGGTAGAGGAAAGGATGCACTCTGACTCCTAAATATAATAAAACAAACACAAGAAAAAGCAGACACTGTAAGCAATTCATAACCAGATCAAGCCCATGAGCCCCTCATGAAAAGGTAGGTGGTAAGTTTAATACAGACAAGCTTTGAAGAAAATAATTCTTTTCTAGAAAAGGAATTGCAATAATCCATGCTAATTCTTTGCATAATACAGGCCATGCTATATCCTCAAAGGAGAGGCGAAAATTCCATTACCAAAAATGCCAATTTAAATGGGATATAGCTACTTACACTAATATGAAATATATGGTCAATTTATAGATATTACGGGTGCAGTGGCATAGGTAGTTTCATTAACACGCAGATAAAAAGGCCTTTAAGCTGTTTTTGAAGAGTAATGCTGGGACTGTGCCTATGTATGTGAGTAAACATTATTGTAGTGTATTGGGTTATGGAAACTTTTTCCTCACTTGCAATGTTAATTGACAAGTTAAATTTTCTGGGTGGCTTGGAGTTTTGATACATGATGCTCATGTTAGGTATGAACATGACAAGTTTACAGAAGATCTGCCTGTGAAAACATGGAAACTAAAGATGTTCTTACTCCTCTTTAATTACTTAATGGCATTTTTCCACTTTAGCTTTAGTATAGGATTCAGAAGTATGTAGCACATAGCTAATATCCCATCCTCAAGGATGGGATCCTCAATGGATGGTGCATCCTCAATGCACCCCTGTGCATACCTCCCTCTGCTGTAGCCCCACCAACAAGGACGTTGCCTTTAGGAGCAGAGGATGTGGGATCTCGTCCATTTCCCATCTCAGTGAAGCTTCTTACCATCGCTTACTACCTGCAGGTCAGAGGGGTGGCCGGTTGCTGTGGCTGTTGCACCACTGGAGACAGTTTTTGAATGAGTGTAGGAAGCAGAAGAAACAGAAATGGGTGAGTATGAGAAAAGGCTTTTCTATTGAACTTTTCACTGAGTATAACTGCATATAATTTAAATGCACATTCATTTCTGCACAATCTCTGCGAAATACTGAGTATAAGTGAACAGTACAATGGCAATCCTACAGTCTGTACTTTTTTTTTTTTTTTTTCTTTTTAACAGCATTTCCCAGTTTAGCATTTTCCACAGGTACTAATTGATTGTGGTTATGCATGACTAGCTACAAATGAGCAATATTGTTGCAAATATGCTTTTGGATACAATTCCCTGGTAAACCTTGAGACAAGACCTGTGGCAGGAATAGTATCAAATGTAGCAAAAAAAGCACAAATTCTCAGGGACAAATATGGCTATATTTTGAATTTCTGCTCATTTTTAACTTTGTGTTCATTGGGACAAATTCTAACACAATGAGGAGTTTAACATGATCTAGAAAACCCACAAGAAAATCTTGTTGGCATGAGACCTGGGAAATCTGTTGACTCCACTGCAATTCCCACTTAGGAATTCATTTCCCCCTTTCGGCGTATCAGAAATCATTCAATTTTCAGAACTTTTGGTTACATTACAGTTATGTAGCTAAAAGCACAAAGCAGGAGCATGTTTATAGTCCATAGAGAAACTGAACTGATACTGTGAAACATGATGCAAATACTTTGAAGTCAAAGGTGGGTTTTGATCATATCTATATAATATAAAGTGAAATGGCAAAATTGTTTACTTCTAACACATCCTACAGTTATCACATGGCATCAAAAAGGGAGCAAGCTGCTTAGGTATTTTAATTGTATCTATGAAGCCATTTGGATTTTCTTCTGTTTAATTCTGAATTTCCTGCATCAGAATGGTTGGTTTGGAAACGCTGCTGTTATTCTTTCAAGTTACTTCAGTCTTACTTTCCTCCTAACATTTTTGTCTGGGAATAATGGTGTGAAATTCATAGCAGCCAGAGTGCAGAGAAATATAGAGATACTTTATACATTCCTATCAATAATGCATTTATCTACATTCTTAGGGGATCATATTTCCATAGTCAGTTACAAATAATTCAAAGCAACTGCAAGGTGAAAAAAACCCCAAACCCACAACAGGATCCTCCTATCCTCAGGGCTCTTGTCCAAATAGATACAACCACTACAGATCAGAATTTGTGTGTTTTATAGCAGCTGATAAGAATGCAGAATTGACAAGTGAGTGAGCAGAAATATTATCAACAAAACTACAGGCAGGAAGGTCCCTTCAGTTTGCAAACAAACCTATCCTGAGTTGCTGTTTCAGTGTGTTTAGCTCAGGTCATGTGTCCTGGTGAACAAAAAGCATCTTCTGTTCAGCATTGTGTCAACTATACTGGACTCTTGCAAACAAGAAAAAAAAACAACCTAGCAACAACTTTCATAGGAAGACTGCAATGGAAGGAAATTAATTAGTCTGTCTTTTATGTTGATGGCACAGGGAGTCTTGCTATTAAATTCAGTGGTAGTAGAATGGGCTCCAGTATGTTTTTCACATGTGCATCATGATCACTGTCTAGCTGCAGATGAGGGCATGGGTCCACCAAATGCATAGATGGAATTTTACTCAAGTGAGTATTTACTTTTAATTGGGAACTCGTATAAGGAAGTGTTTTGGCCCTTACTTTGCCATTACAGATTAATTTATAGACAAGTGTAACACAGTGAAAAACATAAGCGCAAAACCGAACTAATACATCTTGTGATATAACTTAGATTAACTGTTGAACCGCTGTTGCTAAAATTAGTGCTTTATGTTAGAAGTTTAACGTTGCACCATATGCCATTTATTTCAGCACATACAGTTACATGTCTTAAACACTTCAGCTGTAGCTGCACCTGATTAGCTATAGCCATAACAGAAAATATATGGATGATACAGTTAACAATGTTTTAATGCTTTTTATAAGTAATATTGCTAATATTCCCCTTATGATCCTGTGGCTGAAAAGGTTTTAATGCTTTTTTTCTCCCTTTACATGTGCCATCTATCCTGCTGGCAGACTGCAATCCTGCCTTCTTTGAAACACACACCAGCCCAAAAGGCAGAGTTTACTTCCTGAGGTTTTCAAACTTTTTCAGAGTACTTTGTAACAGTCTCACAGACAACCTCACCTCCTGAGGGCACTGTCATAACATCCTCTGGCAACTACTGCAGTGACTTACACTGAGAAACAGCATTAGGCCTGACCAGCATTGCATATTTTGAAACGTTGGGCTAGTATGGGGCACTGGAAGAAAATAGGTGGCACATAAAAAATTCAGTGATACAAACACAAACTAAGTTAGAGGACACCAGCGTCGATCTGCAGAACAATTTGGATCAGGCCCTTAAATGAAGCAATCAAGGGCATGCAAACTCTATGTTAGATCTGCTCTGCTCTTGCTAATGACGACATCTAGCACCCCATGACCAGCTACTCTCTACAGACTATCACAGCAGATAAGACTCATTAAAAAATTCTGATTGCAAATACTCTAGAATCAAAATGGTTAACAGAAAGTTATTTCAAAACAGTATATGATACTAGAAGATTGTGGTAGTAATAATAATAATGTAAATACTAGCAGGTATCTACATGGTATTTTACAAAACATTCACATTCCTGTTTGCATGATCCTTTCAGTATAGTAGTTACATCAGTATATGTTATGTTTGTGTACACAAAACCGTAAAAAAATCATCATAAAGCAGTTAAACAAAAACACCTAGTTCTCTTCAGCAAAGTTTGGTCTGAATCTCTTGATTTTATTACCACAGTAACATAATGTAGTTTTTACACTTTCACCAGAGTTTCAGTCTTTGCTCTGCACAAGGATTTTTCTTTGTTAAGTTTTGAATACCATGTGAAAATGAAGAACATAAATATAGCACTGAATGGGCTAATTAATTCCAGATAGTGCAGTAACTTGAGAGTATGTTGTCTAAGAAAAACAGTTTGCTAAATCACATTACTGAATAATTTAAAATTCAAGATTTTTGTATAATCTTATTTTGCGCCCTTTCAAATTCCTTTGTTATCACAGCTCAAGCTGTAAAACCTTTTGCCTCTTCTACCTCTAGAGAACAGTCTCCACTCTTATACAGGAAATTTAGACGTACAGTAAATTGTGTTTTAAGACAAAATATCTAAAATCCAAAGGTTTCAAGAACATTATTATTTAGGTAGTATAAGCTCTTATTTAATAACATTGAAGAGTCAAAGCTGAATACAAACCTAATCTTTAAATTCTTTTTGGTGTAGCATTTCTACAAGTGTATTTTGAATAAGAAGCCATTTCTTAAATATGCTTTCTTGTCCAGTTTTAACGTGAACAGATACCGAAACTCTTAAATAGATGTCATGAGATCATGCTGTATTATGTAATTATGTGCTGTAAACATGCATTTTCCCCCAAAGAAATACAACACAGTCATATAAATAAGAAGAAATACTGCTTACCTTCCTTCCTTAGAAAATGTTTCCTGAAGGCAGAGTAAATCTGGTTATAAAACGAAAAACAAGCCTGAAGTGTACAACTCACACACATACAGACAGCAGATACAGTCGTCTCCATGAAGAATGCCTGTTTCTAGCCTTCTGTACATGTTTCTCACTTCTCCAAATTGTAGTTATGCCACAAGGACTCAAACTATGCTTAAAATACTATTCTGTAGCATAGCTATAGGCACCAACATATTGCATAAATGGTACTTACTATTCCAGAAGTCATACATCATCTTATAGGAAATTTACACCTCCAAACAGGGATTTGTTACAACCGAGCAGATTGTGGCAAAACACTGTGCCTGGCTTGTCAGAAAAAGTTGTTACTTTCAGTGATCGGCACGTATTCACAAAGCACAGTATCTTTACATTTATGTCTGTGCATGCGTACCTACATACACACATCTACAGAAGGAGTCGCAGCCTGTCTCTCACAACCACATGCTAATTGCTGAATAGGGGAAAAAATCTTGTTAGTATTACACGCGATCGTTTTTCTTGACCATGGCTTTTGCATACATTTTTCATGTAGTACAACCAAGATCGGTGATGCTAGAAAGCATTTCTAACTCAGACCCGAGTAATTATTCACATAAGGCACCGAACTCGTTTTGGCTTCCCCTGCGAGAGCGCTGCTACTGCAGCAGCAGTGCAGTGTCTCTCTGCTGGTATTCGTTTGCTGCAGTCTTTGTGCATGACTATACGTTATAAACAAATTAGTAACACAATGACATCCAATACCCAAGAACTAAGGAAAATCATGGAGAATCAATCAGATCCTACAGCAGGCATGTAGACTGGCTGTAAAAACATTTAACAGTAGATAGATTTTTTTTCCTGTGCTGTCAAAGTTAAAGGTACCAAATGGAAGCACACACTAAGGCATTTTTGTTCCACTGTGGTATTGATCCAATGCCAGACGTAGTGAAACACAATGGGCACACAGTCAGCCTTGGTAAATTAGGTAAATTAGAGATCATTTGATGGTATTCTATTGTTGCTATTGTAATCACAGTAATTTTCACTGGTAATGGTGCTTCGTGATGAAGTGCAGTTCTCACAGGATAATTGTGAAAGGTATCGAAAGATTCAGGGTGTAGCATCTGGTTTTAAAAGCTCTTCAGATTCAAATTGGCATTTTACTTTATCTTGAAAATTTATTAGAGATTCAGATCATGCCGGTTTAAATGGAAAGGTGAAAGCAGGGTAATTTCAATCTATGAATTATTCAGATTCAGACTGGTGAAATTGCCATCCATGAACTGATTCTCTGACAGTCTCTTTTGCAGAGCCTCCATTACGCTTGTCATTTTTATTTCTTTATCTACAATCTCTTTCTCAGTTACTGAGCTTGTCCCTTAGGGCTGTGCTTCACAAACCAAGTATTTCAAATTGGCAATAACCTAAATGTGTTGCTGTCTCAAATCGCAGTCTCCACAGGCTGTCTTTTCCAAATCATTAAAAACCACATCCACGATGGTGTCTGTTAGGCTCTTCGATCAGATGAATTAAAAAAAAAAAAAAAAAAAAAAAGAACAGCAAAGAGAAGAGATCAGGGCATCATATTGAAGAAGAGTTATGCTCCTGTACAGTCCAGCAAAGAAAGTGGTGCTTTGTGCTTGTTCCTTTGTTGTCAGTGTAACCCATTCTAGTTGCATAGCATCACGCAGAAAGAAACAACTGTTAAAGCAGGCTGACTTTGTGCCCTGATTTCCAGCAGGAGCAGATAAGGACTGAATTATAGACAGACTAATCCACGCAAATATACACTCAGAGACCAAGCAAAATTAATAGCTTCTTACAGGCAAGAAAAACAGAAGTAGTAGTAGTTGTAGTTGTAGTAATTGTAGTATTAGAAGAAGAAGCGACTGGATAACCGAAAGGGTTTCATTCTCTCAGACTCCAACTGATACAGATTGCAATCCCAGAGACTCTCCACTTGATGGCTGGTTGTGTCATTTCTAGTCGACTGCTGCCCTGTATCCAGAAGGACTGGGATTGATTTAGGTCAGAGAGTCTGGTTTCTTGTTTGAGCTTTGCTCTAACTGATGTAAGAAATTGCGGCAATCTGTGTTACCAATCTATATGACCCTGGGACGCTGGCACAGCTTCGGCAGTGGAGTGCCTGCAAAGGCCTCAGTCGGACAAACAGTGACCAGTACCATCTCCTTTGTCCTATTGCTGCAGGTATATCACCGTGGCATAAAAAAAGCCCTCTTAGTACACAAAGTGGGAAACCAGACGTTCTTCCTCAGAGGCAATTTGGATACAGAGCTCCGAGCAGTCCCTGCTCAGCTGAAAACGCTGCCAGGCTGAAGCCAACACATCCAGGCTGTGTGTCTGTTCCTACGCTAACACCAGGAAAATTTCCCTCATATGAAAAAGACAAGAATAAAAAAATCTTTGCTGCTTTTGTGCCTGGTTCTATGCGTCTGCTTTGCCGCACTGCGACTAGAAAACTGCAGCAGTAAGAGCTCTGGCAGTTGCGATAATGTAGAAAGCAGCAGCTCTGTGACACAGCAGTCAGCTGACTCGCAGTGTTATCATTCAATGTCCTCTATAGAATAAGGCCAGTTTCTAAGGTAGCACCAGGAGGATGACCTTGCATACAAAAATTGGGCTAGAAGGAGTGGCGAGACTTGTGTACACCTGTAAGTGATTTGGGGATGATGTATAGCATTATCATCAGGAGCATGCAGGTCTTTAACGGTCTCTTTTCCCTTCCTTCTTTCCTTCTTTCCAAAATAGAACTTGTCATTTATTGATCAGTTTTCCTTCTATCATGAAATAGTCAATATGGTCAGGTACAGCTGATGACAACAGTTACCATGAGTAACAGCGGTTAGGTAAACTATTTTTAAAGTATTTCTTATAAACCACACATCTACAAGAAAACCTAGTGGGTTTTGATTAACTCTCCCCTGCCCTGGGACTATGGACATGCTCCAGGAGAGAGAAAATAATCAGGTGAACACCCCTGAAAGGCAAGTCCTAATTGGCAAGAGCACATTTCTGACTTCTCATTGTGGCATCTAACTACCTAGACTGATTTTCACAGCTCTCTCTAGCTCCCAGCTAAATTCACTGGGAACATTTGCTTGCTCATGCCTCTGGGAAATCAGACGGGAGAACTTTAAAAGTTACAGCTGGCAAATACGGGAACTGATTAAAGTTCAGAGTCAAGAGGAGTCAATTGCCCCACTGCCACCTGGGACTTCGAAAGTTCCCTTGGGGTACATCAAGTACACTCTTGAAAAACTTCACCATGTGTCTACCTACTTAAATTATCCCTAAAGCTAGAGCAGCTCCTTCAGAAACTGCCATAAATCAACTTGCCAATCACTCACTGAAATAATTTATATTATATGGCATTACCTTTGGCCTAGGACAGATCATCTTCCACTCATCTCAGCAGATGTGCTGTAGTTGCTCAGGCCAGAACTAAATTGGTTCTCAAAGTTACTACTGCAGATCGTGCATTTCAGTAAGACACATTATAAGTTCATTGTAAAGTACTCAGAGTGTCTTAGCCTGAAATTCAGGAACAGTAAAGAAAGGAAGCAGGCATTATACACTAGGTTGGTATTCCCTGCAATAACTACTCATGCTAAATTACATCAGCGTTAAAGTGGACATAATACACAGCACTTTGCACCAAAATCCAAACAAACTGTAATAAAGCCATAGAAATGGTAAAAGCTGTGCTGTATCTTTAAGGTGCAATTCTCTCAGACAACACAAAGATCAGAGCACCCATGCAAAGACTGTACATCCATTGCTATATTGCTTCAGGGGAAGAAATGTCTTTTCTCATCCATAGCCAGTTAATGGACGAGTAATATAGCCACAGTCCTGTCTCTTCCTTAATCATTTTTTATTAGATGCCCCAAAGGCCACTATTCCTGCAATCAGCAAAATCAGCACAGACTCTAGTGGGGAGATGCCTGCACCCTCCTGCTCCCCCTTAGAACCAACCAACCACACAGGCAGTGCCTCCACAGCCCCATACATTTGATATTTAAGAATATATTTTTGTGTGCTATTCTGGGATCTCTGATAGAAGCCACAAAGAAGCATGAAGTCTTGGAAAACCCCAGGAAGCCAAGGATGCCAGTTTTCCTGCCTTAAAGGATTTGCTGGATGGCTTATGTTGTCTTGACTGTGCTCATGAAGTCTCTTTTTCTGCTGAGCTCTTCTCCATGGCTTCATTTTCTGGCTTCAAGAGAAGATGAATGTCTCTTCCTCCAACAGGGGTCTTTCAAGCAGCAGCTCTTCCTAAGGAAAAGATGGTCTGTAGATGGCAGAAGATGTGTTTCCGCCATTACAGCCGTGGGAGGGGACAGAGCAGGAGGGAGCACTTATGTCCTCTTCCCCAACCATCAGCTCTGTGGGGCCAGCTACAGCTGTAAAAATCGCAAACCGAAAGTTTCTCCTGATTTTTTTCCCTGTAATCCTGTTTTCTCTTTGGGGATAGGCAGAGGCATTTTATTTCCCCAAAGCCGTGCAAGGCTGGAGCATGTAATCTTGCAACCTTTGCTGAGGAAAGGGTGAGGGAAGCCAGCTGGCTCTGGCAGCGATGCCCTGGGCAGTCAGTGATGTGTGAAATGCAAGATGGGGCATATCCACTGACAACAGGTCAGGAGCTCTCCTAAAACCCACATTAGGGTTTGGTTCCAAGACTGACTTTTCACTGTAGTTTTCTGGTGCTGATGAAGCCTAATGCCATTTTCTGAAACATGTGCAGAACTTTTCTAGTCATTAACACATATATCTCCCGCCATGAACAAGATCCTAATTTGGTTTTCTTAAAGCCTGTCGCAGAAAGTTCAAAGTTGTGTGTTTTGATTTGTTCTTGGCTATGTATTTGTATGTGTGTGCTATATTACACGTTATATTACATTATGTTTGGGGTAAGAAATCACACTTGGACAAATTTGGGAAAAGTGACTAAAACATTGAAACTTTTACCTCGTTTACCATTTAATAACTCTGGGAACAGAATAGATTAAAAATTTGCCTCTTTTCTCCCCTTTTTTATTGAAATGAACTTGCATCCAAGCCCATAAACTGGATGCCAAGTTTTAGCTGAACACAATTAGAAACAGCTTAAATATTAAACACAAAGCTGAAGGGCCAATGACATTAAAGGGACACTCTCTCACAGGCTCTTAACCGTAGCGCTGCTGACAGGATGCTGTATTAGAGATGAATATTTAAGGCATCACCAAATATATCCCATGTATTATGTTAAACTGCAAACTGAAACATTTTACAAGTCCTTTGGATGTTGTATTCCCCCTTCTTAAAGATGTGCAACACCATGTTCATTCAGCTGATGTTATTTTAAAATCTCAGAGCATTGCTGCAAATTAATAAGGCTGTGTTGATGTTCTATGCTTTTTCTCTGTTTCTTATGTTGGTTATAGTTTTTAGTCAGTGCATATACTTAAATGCTGGGTTTTTAATCAACTAGTATTTATGGACCTCTTAAGGTTTTTTTCTTTTTACTTGTCAGATTTTAGTAAATCCAATTGCTTTGATTTTAACAATAGTGTTGTATAACCAAGTAAGAGGGAATACAGTTATCTACAGGTTGTTCCTGTGCATTATTAGTTTTTTATTTATTCCCAATGTACAAACCTTGGACCTTCAGGTATTTAAAATAATATGCACATATTGTAAAAGTTCTTCCCAACAGCTGGTTGTCTTAAGATTTCAGTGCAGTAGTGTATTGACCACCACCCCCTGCTCCCTGTATCTTCAATAAGCTTCATGTAAGTCAAGTCTACTGGGAGAAAAGAAAATCCAAAACTCTTACTTTTCTTCAGCAGAATTTTCTAAGGAACTGACATCTTTAAAAACCTGAAAATGCTTTCAGAACTGGTCCCTAAATACACATTAAAAATGGCCTTATCAAATGGAAGTCAATCTTGAGATAGAGAATTAAACTTTTACAAGCTGCCCTCGAAGGACTAACAAGGGCTCATTAAAAATATAACTCTTGTCACAGAAGTGAAAGAGAATCCTCTGTATTTCCCAATCCTGCTTCTGCAAATCCTTCCTGCTGAAACAGCTGAATCAGAATAAATTGCCTGTGTGTGAGTTACTTCAGCCATATGGTGAAAGAAAAAAGCGCTGTGTGCCTCCTCAGCTATGTAGTAAATAGGAACTACCTCCATGTGGTTTTACACATTTATAGCTAATGTGGAGACCTAAATGTGAAATCAGGGAAATGAAGTGAATTTTTGAGTCTCCCTCTGGGACTGAGGGTTTATAACCTATTAAAAAGATGATATTCAACCAGGTACAGATGAATATATATACATGTTGCAATGCTGAGTATTCTGCTATGAATAACCTTTTTCATTCAAGTGATTAAAATACAAACAAAACTAACTGTGAAAAACAGAACAAAATAGCGATATGCATAAACCACTAAGAATAACATGGAAATTTTTTGATCCAAAGTGTGAGAGAATCACTGCATGAGGTTGGTGAATAGGATGCGACAGGAATGTCAGTAAAGGACAGGCACAAAAGAGACATCTTGTTGTCTGTGGCACATCATTGGTGTCAGTCACTAATGATCTCCTTGACATGTTGAATACATAGCTCAGGATGTATCAACATTACTTCTTTTTTTTGCTTGTTACTAATGGAAGTCGGTTTAAACTTTCTCTGATAGAAACCAAGGCTTGTACAAAGGGGTGGTTGTGTGTCTTGAAGAAGATTATAATTATATGTTTGACCTTATTTGGATGTGGCATTGGATAAATCTGGGATAATTGATTGAGGAATAATCTATGAGTTTACCCATTTGGGGCCTCTGTTTTTTTCAGCTTTTGTTTGTGCTTCAGTTGGTATTTCTGTTTGCTGAGAAAGACTGCAGTAGTGCCAGGGATGAATGAGGAAACAATCCTGGAGAGAAATAAAAAGTGAAAAATATGGCATAAAGTAGGGGAACCTCTATAAAAGGACAAAACCGAGCGCACTTAACATATTGGCCAAATGCAGCAGTCTGCAGATAAAAAGCCGTCACTGTGCTACAGCCCACCCAGAAACCTGAATTTCTCTCCAAACTTTCAGGACCCTAATCCTCTAATAAAAACGATTCACACCTATATCCAGAACCCCAAGCTCTCAACAATGTTTACAATGTATTTTTGTGTGTTTGATATGTAATGACTTTATTTAAAATTGCCATGCCCCTAATAGATGTAGTTCTAATGATCACTGTTGCTTGCAATTAGAAAATAAACCATTTTGTTCATTTAAAACATTAAAATATACCCAGCTAAAAATAAAAATTGGAATTAAAAATTGCAAATGGAAACAAACATGCAGGGAAGTGCTAAAGTGAATGCAATCAGTTCCAGATTTAAAACAGCCTCCCCACATTCACACCCCCTCCCCTTTCCACTACTGGGTGGTCATGGACTCATAGCTGTTACTAGTGGTTTTCTTTAGAGTCATTCCAGACTTCTATTTTCACTCACTTAAAAATGGGAAGAAACAGAGGTATTGACTTAATTTTCTACAAGCTCTGCATTAAGTTTTAAAACCTATCTCTAAGGAAGCAAGCTCCTGAAATGGTGGTGGAGTGTTCCTAATCAGTGGAGCAGTGGGAGTCTGGAAGAGTCTTGAAGTCAGAAGAACTTGGGCTAAAAAAACCC
Organism: Athene noctua; assembly: GCF_965140245.1. NCBI lineage: Eukaryota > Metazoa > Chordata > Aves > Strigiformes > Strigidae > Athene > Athene noctua. The sequence continues at coordinate 101,217,136 of NC_134038.1, forward strand.
CTATTATCCCTCGGGATGGAACTTGATAGGTTTACAGAGGGCAGTGTATGACATACAGGCTGTGACGGCTGTGACAGGCGAAGACTGGACTCCCGGGCATTAGTGAGTGATGCAGCCCACTGGCAGCTGAGTGATAGAGGAAAACAGTTTGATGCCAAGCACCTGATACTGGCCCTGTATAAATTTCTGGGGCTTAACTTGGTACTAGCACTACTCTGGCCCCATGGGAGCAGATGGATGTTAGGTGTGCTTTGGAGCACGTCTTCCAGGTCAGGGTAATCCAAAAGGAAGCTAGTGTGCATGCTGGAGAGGGGCTCTGTGATGTGACCATCAGCAGTGTAAATGGGAACAACTGAAAGATGTGCTTCAAAAGTACCCTCTTGATCCAAGCTGAAGTGATAGTAGAGCCACAGACAAAGACTCCCTTCCCATCTTATGGTCAGTAGTAAAACTGAACTATTTCAATGACAGAGCCATGGGAGATCTGCCATTCTGACCTCTACTCCCATGCCAGCTCTCACCCATGGTGTGTCTACAATCAGGCTCTGTGTGAAACAAAACTGCTTAATATTGTACCAAATACCCAAAAGAATATCAGCATCTGGGGTTTTGTGTAAACTTACTGGGGAAAAAAAAAAAAAAAAATCTGTGTAGGAATATTTGTAAAATATTATGTGGGCTGGTGCAGTGTAACTAAATAACACAGTTGTTTAATTTTTTTTCTGTTCCCATTCAGTTATTAAATAAGCACTTAAAAAGCTACTGCATTTCTTCTCATTTTAACTTGCATATTTCTTACCTTTCCCTCCCTTGTGCCACAACTCTGGCAGCCACATGGCCTGTTTCACTTTCCTGTTCTCAGGTGCAGCTGCAACTTGGTCTGACCTCTCCTACCTAGAGGGGAAAGAGCTCAGCTTTGTGTCCCACCCATACAGGTGCATTGATTTAGCAAGTCCAAGCTTGAAGTTCTCTACATGTGTGCACTGCAAGGTTCAGGGTCTAAATACCCTGCCTTGCAGAGCATCAAAAGCAGCACCTAGCTGCGAGGGAGGCAGCAAGGAGCTAATCCACATCTCTGAGGAAAAGACCAAAGGGTCAAAAGAAAATGTTCTGGGAGCCTGGCTTGTCTGCAGGCAAACCTGTTAGAGCCTCCTGCACAATCCTCCTCTCTGAACATGTGACTTCCCATACTCTGGATGTCAGCTTAGCTCTCCTAACATTAAAATACATATTTTTAATGAGGTCTAGCAAGCTTTCTCTGCAAATAATCTTTATGACATTCTAGAATAAGTAGGGCAAAAAATCACAATGTAACACAGGTTTCATGTTTGGTCTGATGGGATCTGTGAAGCTGCAGCAATGCAGTCACTTAGTTAAAATTAACCAAATCATCAGTTTGTTCACTAGCTTAATGGAGATTTTGTAACTTGTTTTACTGCTGAACTGTAAGAGTACTTGCACTTTTATACTACGTACAGCATAGTTCACTCTTGTGAAGCTGTGAAGTTACTTGCAGAATAAAGTATTATTACTCAGAATTAATAAGATTATTAAAACTGGTTTCACTATAGCTGCTGAAAGCAACCACTATGATTTAGTTTTTAAATTTCATATCCTTAAGAGAAGATGATGTGCATAAGCTCCTGTATAATGGAATAAACCCTTCTTTTGTGCAAATGCATGAGAAGGTAACATCTAGAGGACCATCTTCCATACACGTGCATGGATTTTTGATAGGCCTATCCCACACAGGGTTTGTGGATAACAGGGCAGATGTGAACAAGTTCAGACCTGAGCGCCTGGAGCAACTGGAGGCTGCTGTGATAAGGACCATACACCCAATGACCTTCAGTCTCTATTACATCGTTCACCCAGGCACTTTCTACCTTTTTTCGTGGGGGTAAACCACATTTACATTGCATACTAAGGCACAGAGGCAAGCAGGCAAACTCACCACTCTCCATGTAGGACAAGCAAACTGCCAATTGCTAGGTCTAGGGGGATGAATCTGTGGAAATACCATCCTGGGTTTGCCCAGTTTCTCGTGCTTTGTTTTTCATCGGCATCTGCTGTTGGGAAGCAGGAAGCCATGCATGATGGGCTCTCACCCATTCAGAGGAACTCTAACGCAATTATGTTAAGTACATAGCAAGCACACGTCACTTAGCAGATGTGCATTTAAATCCACAGCTCTTTCATGAGCCATGTGAAAGTGCTTCACAGTCACACACAGTTTACAGACTTCCTTGCTTGAAATATTCAATATCGTTCTATTTAATGATTTCTGTAGTTTTATATGGCCCTTGAAAATTACTTGATTCTCCTTCTATCTGTAAATCAAATATAGCTCAATCAAAAAGAAAACTGAATTTAAATCTCCTTTTGGGGGAAATAAAATGTCTTGTTCTGTTTTGAAACCTAGAAAGAATGATAGTTGTTATTTTGCCATTGATTTAACTTGCCATTGACTTAACAGGGCCAGGATTTTATGTGCCGTATTTCCTTTGCTTTACAGTCTGAGGATGGGAATCGTGGTTCTGTGTGTCTTCGACATAACACAAAATGCAGTGTATCTCTGATCTTATCTGAAACTACAAAGAGCTGTTATGCTAAACAAAATATAATTAATGATTTTTTTTTTTTAAATCAGCAAATTAAGTTCAACCAGTTCTTCTAGTTGAGCTTTCAGATGAAATTAATACTCATCTTGAATTTAGCCCCTTTCCCTTTCTGGAATAGTTTAAAAATGGAACTAAATTTCTTCAAAAGTAACAGAAGCCTCAATTCACAAAATTTTTTAAAAATCCTTTCAACATGTTTAAACATATGCTTAAAATATGTCTTAAAACACTTTTCCAGAGAGAGGTTTCTGTGATCTCTCTTAACAATTTTAATGAAAATTCTCCATCTTATTATTCATCAAGCACATGATCATGTTTCTGCTGTCAGTGAACTAATTCCCCAGCTGATGAAATGCAACAGTTACAATTGCAGCCCCAGTCTCGCACAGACTGGCACATCCGCATAGACCGGGGGTCCCAGAGAGGCAGGGGTTGCTGATGCAAGACTTCGAACATTTGAAAATGGAAAGGATTTTTTGTTTTCCCATGTGATCTTCTTAGCTCCATGGGCCTAGAGCAAGTTTTTGGTCAGTGAGTTTGCTGTATGGTTATTATTTATTTGGTAATAAGTTTTGAATGTGTCGAATTAGAGACTGAAATTCTAGGTTTGAAATATAATGGGAATCTATTAAAATATAAACCAAATTGTATATAGTTACCATATTACGAAATTAATCATCATACATATAAAAATGTGATACCAATGCTTCTGAATGGTATTATGAAATTAATCTTAATCTGTGTAAAAATAAGTAATGAACAACTCTTCTCCTTGCTGTGAGATACTGTTTCTCTTAATTTTATTGTTGCAAAACTTAAAACTACTTAGGCTGAAATGTTTCATGGCACACATCTAGCTAAGGCTGGCATTTTATTGAAAAGTTTTGATTAAGTCCATTTTGATATTGTGACCAAGGAAGAACCTCTGAAAATGTCTTGTCCACATTAGCAGCACCACCAGGTTTTACAAGCAGCTCTGTTGGGAAGCTGCTTTGTTGCAGCATGAACTGGAAATCTGATAGCCCAAAGAAATGCATCACTGTGAAAGTTTGCCATAACACGACCAAGTTATGAATTTCTGAAATACTGAAGTTCACTTGTGTTTGGGGTTTAGATCTGTCATTCAGTGTTTTGGAAAATTAGGAGCTGCCCACCAGGCTCTGCTTGTTCCACTTCCAGAGTGACCAATAACATTTTGTCCTCTTTCAGCTGGGGCTGACCAATGCACGCAACGTGCCAAGGAAGCATGAACCAGCCTTGGGGCGACAGCGTTTCCCTGTACTTGCACTCCTTGACCATTGAAGGCTGCTGCAATACCAAGAACAGTGCCATACTGTCTGGCAAGAGAAAATCGTTTTTTCTTCGATATGAAATATGTAAGTAAATATGTGCAAAAAGTGTTTTTACAGAACAACAATCTTAAGGTTAAAATAGAAAAGATGTTTTACAAATATAGTCCAAAGGCTGCTGGGCCAACTTTTAAAGTTATATTTTAAATAGTCCTGCTCTCTTCAAATAATTTCATCATGTAGAACTTTGGATTTAATAATTAATTCTCAATTTGCTTGTAGCTGTTTTATAGCCATTTAATCTTTTGATAATCCCATTCTTAGCTTAGCTGGTTTAGAACTCTTTTGCCTATTTGCTGTTTATTTTAATTAGGCAGAAGTCCAATCCCCTCTCCACCTTTAGTCTGCCAAGATAAGGAACCCAACCTTTTTTAGCCTCCATACATACATCAGATTTCTCCACTCCCTTGGGGAGTAACTATTCTCTAAATCTCTACTAGTCTGAATTCATTTTTCCTGAAAATGGTATCCCAGATTTTTCACCAGTATCTTACCAGGGCCTTGCATAACAGTATTAATGGTTTCCACAGCCTCTGTCGAAAAATGCAAAAGTGATCTTAGAATCATTATGATTTATTAAATGATTACATTTATGGCTTTCTGTGGCTGCAGCACCTTGATAGATGATGATCTTGCTATGACAGACTTGGACATCCAGACTGCCCCATCTGCCTTTGTCATTTATAACCACTGCACACATCCCACAGTAACAATTATTACTGGTAATCTACCAGCTTGGATTTGTACTTTGTACTTCCTTATCCCATTTCTCCTGCCCCATTCATACAGTAATCTGGTTCTCCCAATCCTCCTCTATTAGCAGTGCCTCTTTGTGTTATGAGCAGATTTCCTGAACGTGCTTCCAAATCATTAACGAAAATACTAAATAAAAACAATGCCAAGACCAATCCTTGTACGACTTCACTACAAGCTTCCCTCCAGCCTCAGCCTTCCCTTTTCAGCAGCCCCCAGAGCTGATCTCCCTGACCCCACCCTTCACTAAGCTCACAAACACCGTAAAATTCCCCATCTTCTCCAGTTTAATTAGTATTTTCCTATGCGGCACTATATCAGATACTTAATTTACCTCTAAAGGCTTCTTTTTGTTTTTTCTAGAGAACTTTTTTGTCTTAGCCAATACAGCTTTTGAGTTACACCACCACAATATACCTTTTAAAAAAGCCAAGAGAGTATTTGTCCCATCTACCATCTGTGCATAATACTGCCTGAACTGATGAGGATCAAATACATTTCTTTTTACCACTCTGATCTAATTTTGTTCAGAAAACTCTGTTATTATTAATAATACCAACAGTACCAATGGTATCTTCTGTCCCTTCAGTGTGTCACAGGTTAGACCTGTAAGAGCCAAAACTGAAGGTTGCTTCCTGGCTCCACTGGCTCATCTTGTCTTTTCCTGCCTGAGCCTATTTCCAGCAAGGACTTTTGCTGACAAACGGAGGTCTGAAGTCTGGAACACAAACAGAAGAGTCCCTGCTGTGGGATACCTGTGAGGTTTGTTATATTTTATAGACCAGTGAGAACCACATTTTCTCTTACATACTACCTTAGGCAACAAATGGCGCAGAGTCTGGGAGGAACGGTCTCCCTCTGACAAGTTTGCCATGAATGGAACGTGAAGTTCCTGCATCCTTCAAATGACAGCATTCACTTTCCTCAGCTGAGGCTAATGCTTAAATTCATGCCCATTTTCTTCAGAGGCAGCATCTGAGACTGGTAACAGTCTTCTGAAGGCTTGAAATCTAGGTATCTCTTCATAGATTAAGGAAGGAAAGATCTTTTCTTACCCCTCTTCATAAAACTCCCCTCCAATCCAAGAGATAAAAGACTATTTCTCAAATCTAAGTGATATACTTCAACAAAATAGTCCATAATAGCCAATAATATTCTGTGAGGGTACAAAAAAGTCCACTGTGTTTTCTTGCTCTGAAGTCTGCCAGAATATGTGTTTAGCAATGTATTCTGAGCTGGATATGCTCACCTGTAGACTGTCAGGAATAATTACCACTTGGGTATCTGAACTGTCATTATTAAAATGATGGTGTGCTTAGTCATTAAAAAGCAAAATTAATCCAATTCCATTTCGCGTTCTAAACTGGCAAATTTGCAGAAAGACCTTGGATTGACTTGAGAAGATTACTGAATATAAGTAATGTAAGTTCTGAACTGATGAACTCCCAGGGCCAAAACACCCCTATGTACCTACAGTAAAAAGGCAAAAGCCAAAAGTCTTGTGGCACAGGAAAGCCAGGTGAGTTCAAGGTCACTGCTGCTGCTGCAATGAAGTATGGGCATGATACTAGGAATCAGGTCATGCTCTGCACTACAAAAGGTAAACCCAAAACACTTCCTAGAGAATACATCAGATTAGGCAGTTTTATGAAGTATTACCTCGCATTAGAAGGTTGCCCACATTCAAGTAGTATGAATGGATAGGCACAAAGGGATAGACATAAGCAGTTTAGTACCTGGTAGTTTGTTCTGCACTTAGAACCAGCGTGGAGAGGCTGAGAGCAGCACTTTCCTCCAATGTTGCACCCATTTCGGCTGTGCACTCACCTATGTTTCTAAAGAAACTGCACTTCCTAAGACTAAATCTTCCTTCTGTGGATTACTTTTTACTAAGTCTTCAGACTGCTTCAGTCAAAAATAGTAATATAATAAGCAAGTGTGTAGAATCCTGATTCCTAGAGACCTGTGATGGTACGTGAAGCTCATGTTTGCTTGACAAACAGCCAAAAGGTTCTCCCTCTCCTCACTTTAGGAAAAAAAGAAAAAAAGTGAAAACATGAGCCAAACATTAAAGACACTGATATGCGTGCCATGGTCAGCAAGCAGATGTCACGAGAATTGGGAGAATCCAAGATCTTGCCCCAGCCCCCAGAGAAGAGGTGGATCTGCAGTGGGAAACAGCCTGGCTGGGAGTCGTAGTGCTCCTGTGCTCTTGCAGTTGGTTTCTCTTCAGTATGTGGCTGATGGAAACCTCCATTGCCCTGAGCTTCTCCCTGGGATGTACCACTCCATGGACTGTCCTGGGCAGGGAACAGCAGCATTTGCCTAAACGTCCTCCTGCCACAAAATGGGACACTGCTCCTGTGCTGGTGCTTCTTGCTTTGCTCAGCAGTAAAACCATTAGTTAGTATCAACACTGCAATCACATTGATGGGCACTGGAGATAGAGCCAGAGATAAGAAAAGCACATTCTAGCCCTCATGCTGATAACAGCAGGCTTCGCTAAGAAGAAGATTCAGGCTTTTTCCCCCAGCTTCTCAGAGTTTTCTTTAAAACCATCAGGACTACACCCATTTCTCCTGTTTTTAATGAATAAAACAGGATGAAAGGCTGCAAAAGGTGCCTTGTCTAGAGCCCCAAAGGCAGCGCCATCTAGAACAGTCAGCCAGTCAGCTGAGCCTCAGTGGGTTACTGTGGCCCCAGTACACACACAGAGTGAAAAAATGAACCTGTTCAAAACCATTATTGTCACTAACACATTGCTACTGAAAGTTTATTTCAAACGTTTCCGCTATTCTACAGGTCCTGTGTAGAAATGACCATTAGAATAAATACCTTGAAAACCTGTGGAAAGAGGTGCCACAAGAGCCACTCCTAACGCTTTCCTCCATGAACCAGAAGGGTGCTTGTCGTTCTGGCCAACATGTTCACCCTTGCTAGTGCTGGAGCCAGCAGCCGTCCCAGTGATGCTTGCTCTCAGTGCGCAGGCGCTTCTGGGCAGTGCCACTGTGGCTGGCACCAAACCCTGGGCAGGCTATACAGGAATAAAGCCCCAAGCTCGTGACGTGAGGCCAAATACACCCTCATCCCCACGCTGCGGTGCAGACAGTGAGTGAAGTCACTTAGTATGAAGCATGAAACATTACAACAGGTAGACATGCATACATGCATTAGTATCTTCTGCTTTAGACTGGAATTAGCATGTGTAACCAGGCATAAGCAGTCAACTATCCTGATATTTAATCTCTGAAAGTTAAGTTCAGATTTAGCAAGTAAATCGGGTAAGGCAGTATCTTCACCTTCCAGCAACAAATCTCCTTAAACTGGAAGCTTAAAAATCGCTATTATGACCTTATTTGCCTAACTGTAAATTCATATATTTTTACATTTATCAGTCTGGATAATCCTGTCTCCAACCCCACTGACAGAGTAACTGAGTACATATATCTGTAAAGATTTTAGCCTTACCTGAAGAAGTCTTCCAACCTCCAATAATACGATGAGCAATAAGAAGGATCATGAACACCAGAGCCTTCAAAGTCAGGTCAGTTCATGCAAAATCTTGGCATGCATCCAGTCATTATTTATACCAAATTACAAGATGTTTTAAAGCCTTCATCTTAGATTCTCAGTCTATAAAGAACTACTAATAGGCTTTTTAAACAAATATCTTCTTTTCAGTTTTTAATACAGCAGTGCAAATACAGTGCTAGGATTAAGTGTTAGATCAACAAAAATGTGTTAAAAAGTGAAAATGTAACTCAGGAAAAAAAAGTCAGAGGGAATTCCCATCCACCTCAAAATAACGTGTGCAAAGGAGCTAATTTGAATAGGCAAATTATTCCCTGCAATTATTTGTTCAGGTCCATTAAATTCATACATCTAACAGTTGCTGATTACTATGCCAATGATAAGACATGCTGGCCATGCATTTTAAAACTATAATCAGGATCAAAATCTGAGATTCTTTTATCTTTATTTCTGTTTTTTGTTAAACTCGCTTACATGTGCATCTTCATTACTTTTTAGAATACCTGACTTACATACATTGACATGTGCTAATAGCTGCACTCTTTACTATTAAAACTTCTTTCATTGGGAAGCAGATTTGAAGATACATGTGAGCAAAACATACATAAGCATGGAAATTATAGAGGAATTATTACTTACCGCTCTTTATCTAACACAAAGTGGTCTTGATGTAAGTGAAAGCAAAAAAATGACACACCTGAGACTGTCACTTCATTACAAAAAATGGAAGAGACTCATTGGTAAGGACTAAATACGTTTATTTTAAACAAGCTCTTTAATTTTTTACCAGAATATGGAGAGCTTTGGAGGTTATGTGGTTGCTTCACTGCTGTATATATATATATATATATATACACATACATCCAAGTGTCCACATTGTGAACCATAAAGCTAACAAGATAATTTAATACTTTTTTTTTTTGACTACTATCATCTTATATGGATTGTGTTTGATTATTTTGAAGGGCTAATAGTGAATCCACCACATGACTTGATGGAACTAAACAGGCAAACAGGCAAAACTGAGCCCCTATTAATGATAAGTCATTCTTTTTTAAAAAAAAAACAAAAACAAACAACCCCACACCAAACAAAACACCACAAAAATTTATACCTGACAATTAACTTGTCTTCTACTTTAGATTAGGAATCCAGAGGGCAAGCACACAGTTTTAAAGTTTCTAAATCTATAGAAAAAAAAAACGGATCAAATGAAAACAAAACAGATTCTCTAAAAGACATTTTCTTCCTAAGTGGCACAAACTAAATATCAAAAAAGCCACACACACAAAAACTAAATGTAAATTCAACAGCTAGGACAGTTTATAAATCACTTCTGTAGCCCCGAAGTAGGATAAAAGGAAATAAATATACTTCATGGTTGGTAACCTATTAACTGACACCAACTGTTGCAGCTGCGAATAAAACAAATGCATGATAAGATTAGATATGTTGATTGCACCTGGCCATCTGTAAATTGCTGCTTACCATAAGAATCACATGCTTTCTGCTAGACACTGTGATAAATGCAGAGTAACTGTTGTTGGTGTTTGGTTGTTTTTGTCTTCCTTTGGTAAATAATAGAGGAAATAATAAGGAAAAAATTGTATGCAGTGGATTTGTTTCTCTAGTCTGTGCAGAGTTTGCCCTCGTGTTTTCCTGCTTTGAAAGAGAGAAGGAGTAAGTTGAATAAATGATACTGTATCTCACCAGTGTGGACAAAACAAGTCATCTAAATGTGTTTGTTTCAGATGGAGCGAGAGTGGAAGTCTGTAATGAAATTGCCTTCAGGACTGCAAAAGTCTTGCCAGACTTTCTATGGTTTTGAACAAAAATACAATATAAATATAATATACCAACAGCTACAGCAGTCACTTTTTTGCCCTTGAGGGAGTCACCAACAGCTCCTCAGTAACACCTCCCCTTATTTTTAGGCTAGGAAAACCACACAAAAAAGAGAAGGCTCATCGCATGCGCAGTGTTCGGATGCTGTTTTGTCTACTCGTGAGCAGGCGTCAAAATGCTGGTAAGCAGAAGGCAGCTGTGAAGAGTGGTGTGGGGCTGTCACACAGACCAAGGTGTGCAAAACGTCTGGCACTCTCCCAAAAATGAGCAGCACCCCCCTGCCCAGAGCTGCTCTCCTGCTCCCCACATCACTGCTGGGGTTGGGGTCTCCCCAGGGAGGGCAGCTGATCGCCTTGTGCAGTGGCAAACCTGTTTTGGCTCAGGGAGCACACTGAGGGCTGGGAAGCAGCTGGCAAGCACCCACACCTCTGCGGCAAGGCAGCGTCCTGAGCCATTCCTGGGTGCAGAACAGCAGGGAACCACTCCTCAACCCAGCAGGAAATTTTCCAGCTTTATTGTGGGAAGATGCAACTGAGAGTGCTGCCTGAGAGGCATCTGAAGGGTCAGCAGCCCTGAGTAAACTTTCCAAATGTGCAACTGGACTGCATACTCGCAAGTCGATTTGAAGAGTCAGAAACCAAAATGGTAAATAAGGAGCTCTCTGAATATGGGGATTTGATTTTTTTTTTTTTTTTTTTTTACTCCAGCGAGATACTATACTGTATGAACTAAACCTGAAAAACTGCTCTACCATCTTGCTGAAAATGTACCTCTGCTACAATTTGTCCTTGTTACAAATGTCCATGTCAGCTATGCAGGCCTCTCGTTTAAGTAATGGCATATCACATGCAGGCAGTTTATGTACGCATGCACTATTACAGCCCTCATTAAACAACTGATTCCACTGCTCATGTCAGTGTGTGCTTAATATAGTGCTGTTGCCCTGCATTCCAAGAGAAGAACAATCGCAGGCAAAAAATTGTAAATACAATCAAATGTCTGAGTTGAAGGCTCACCATGGCTCTGAGATAGTTGGGTGTCAGATATCCTTTCATGGCTGGATTTGCTTAGAAATCTGTGAACAATCCAAAGAGCAGTCAGACACTGCTTCTGCTCCCCTAGTGTGCAATAATTTTGGCGTTAACATGTTGAGCTTTTCTGAGAAGCAGCTTCGAGCCTGTTTAGCACCACGATGTACAGCAGCATGCATTTTGAAACCTCAGTTACTGAATATAGATACAAAGTATATAAGATTACAAAATACATCAGCATGTATCTATGTAAGAACAGCAGAGCTTCTTCCATTTACAGCAGTAAAGATGGTATTATATTTCTAGGATAAGAAAATGGAAAACCAAAAATAGATTACTTGAGAAAGTTTGATGATGGATGATTTTTATCTTCATCAGTAGGTGGGCAGTTTATCTGCTCACTTGCTCCATATGATTCTGAAGATGAAATCAATAAACTTCCCATAGGTACATTTTTGCAAGCTTGGACTGAATGCGAGTTATGAGCTTGGTGAAGGCTGTATAAATTTCCTTTACGTGATTAAGAACAAATTAGTACAGAAGTTCTATTAGAGCAACACTGAGGCTGAGAGCAGGGAAGCAGAAAGTTCAAGACGCGAAAAGCTGTGGGCTGGTGAAGATATGCAAAGGAGCCAAAAGCCTGCTGGCGCCTGCCTTGTGGAGCCTTCACCCCCAGCAGGAGCTGGGAGCAGAGCTGTGCACAGAGGAGCAGGGGGATAAGAGCTAGACAGAAAGGCAGAGCATACCAGCACCACAGCCCCATCCCAGCTGCTATATCAATAGCTCAGAGAGCTGGAGCTACCTTTGAATCACGGCTGATGGGACACATAAATCAAGGGTGAAAACCTAAATGCACCTACTATTGTTTCTGGTACCTAAGATGGCTCATTTACAGCTAGCTCAGGTAATTTTACACTACACCACAGTATGCAGTGTACATCTGTCCTAAAAAGCAAATGTCTCCAGTGTCTGTTTCTATAGGAACTTGATATTCTTGGTCTTTTTTAGCTCTGTAGTCTAAATATTGTTTTTTCCCCAGTGGTCTCACTACTTGTTTCTGCCAGTGATTTTTTTTTTTTCTGTTTTTATATATACAGTGAGAAAAGGTCATACACAGAAGTCTTCGCTACAGTGCTTGTGCATACACTTGTGCTCGTATTAGCAACATGCTGGTGGTGCCTTAGCGATGTTCCTTGACAGTCGCACACCTCCAGAATGAGCATTGCTTACACACCAGGTGTAAGATACACAAGATGCGGTCTTGTATCCTGGTTACTTCCACCCTGCATGAAACATCTACACTGGGAACCACGTAACTTCCGTGCCACGCTGGCAGAGGCACGAGGGGGTACTTTATGTCACAGCGGTGAAGGCATGAGGAAAACCATAAGATTTGCACTGAGACAAAGTGTGTGCCTCAAACCCCCGCACTGGGGCACACATGGGCAGCTGCTGTTTATTCCAGCCCTGAGGTTAAAACAGTCAGTGTGTGGGCATGTTGTAGCAACCACCCACCCACTGGCACCGTTACCTTCTACCTCTGAGTCTCCGCAAAGACCAGTTACCAGGGGGAGTGCATGAAGGAGTAGATCTCAGGCTCATGGTGGAAACAGGTGCAAGGAAGAGTGAGCAAAGTCGGTCTAAAAGCCAGCTTTCTGTATAAGGTCATTTTAAAGCATCTTATTTGGCATCTAATTGTATAACAATAATTCTGAGCAGACTATTAACTTGGGGAAGTCATCCCACAGGCAGGCATTAAAATAAGGGGGTTTTTTCTTTGAAATGGATTTACAAATTTCAAAGGCAGTCCCAATAAACAAAACTAAGGGCTGTTCAGCAGATAGTCTTTCTGCGGAAGAGCTTTGATTAGCAGGAGTGCAATATTTTTCACATTTTTGAACTGCCGCGTTTTAGAATCCACAAAATTACTACTCACTGGCATCCTCTTACAAAATTTTCAATAAATCGATAGTTTTATAAAGCAAAACTCAACGGTTCAGGGTTTTTTCCTTTTTTTCTGATACTCAGATTAGACACCAGACTTTGTGAACTGTGTAACACACGAGCTGAGGATTAAAATTTTGGAATAATATATGGAAAATGCCTGATACTTGTGCTATGAAACAGCATATAATATCATAGCTTCCCGAGGTTTCATACAGACAATTTGTTATTTCTGATAGCAATTAATCAAACTTAAATACAGACTCTATAAAGCAATGCAAATTCAGACATCCTGTCTGACTTGAGCACACCTGCACATTGAGATTACTCATATATAAGCTTCTTGAGTGTGACAGCTAGATCAGGATTACTTAGGGTAGAACTTTTTCTGACATTCTGTTCAAAAAGATACAATTCTTAGAGAAAACAAGGTTTTGAAAATATATTTATTTTTGAAATAAATATTCGTATTTAATATTAAGCCAGTATTAAACCAGTAACCTTATTCTGCACAAGCAGCATAAGCAAGGTAGGTGACAGAGATTGTAGAACAGACCTTGGCAAGTACAATATGGTGTCATTTGAGCAACCTACTCAGAAAAGATTCAAAAAAAAAAAAAAAATCTACTTACTAATTGTCACACGACCACCATCATTAAGAACAATTATATGGAATGAAACCAGGAAGAAAGCCAGACTTGTATTTGTCCTGAGCACAAAAGGGGAAAAAAAATGGTAAGAAAACTACTTTTTTCTCTCATTCATTTTAGATTAAAATGTATTTTGCCTCTTCCCTCCAGAACCTGCTGTTGTTTTTTTTACCTGTGCATCAGAATCACCAAATTAGAAAAATTAAGTAAAATATGTTTGACAGAAATGAATCCATTACATCTGAAGGCTATAAGGGCTGAATGAAGGGGATGAATTTTTGAGTATAAAGACAATTTTATGATAAAAAATACTAAACATTGTCTAAAGTTGAAATATTAGAAAATGATAGTCGACTGTTAAAACCAATCTTAATGGTGTGACATTGCTGGTTTTTTCCATGCCTCAGGAGAATCTAAAATTAGACGTTTGAAATAACCACAATTATTACCTCCACCATTCTGTTCTGAAAAGTAAACAGCATTATTTGATGACAATGTCTTCTGGAGTCTCTGCAGAAAGCCTCCAGAAAGCTTACACGCCAACCCTGGATCTGCCTGGGTGACAGTTTTATAGTGAGTCAAAAACTGGGTGCTGCTCCAGAGTTTGTCCACCTTTGCCAGAACCATCTTAGAGCACATGGATAACCCCAACAGTCTGCAGGTTGCCAAAGGAATTTTCTTTACTTGGAGCTGGATCCTGTAGATAAGCCATGAATAACCTAGAGAGTTGGTTGGTTTTTTTCTTAAAAAAAAAAAAAAAAAAAATCACAACTAAATCCTATGCAAGATTGTTTTTTAAAAAATTAATTATCTTGATATATCACTCAATAAATGGTCTTGCAAGAAACATTAGAAACGCTAAGACTTAAATTTTAGAACGCTTTTTCCTGTGTGCACAGGGATTACTTTATGCTTCCTTTCCAGGAATACGAAGTCTAAGCACCATTTTGCTTAACACAGGAAATCATTCATACACTGAATTAAATAGCATCCAACATCCTACTAAATGATCTTTAAAAATAACCCAAATTTAATTCAGTTCACAGTGGTTTTGTAGCTCCATCTTATCAACAGTGCTAAAGTCTGGGTGACATCTTGATGTTGTGGAAGTGGGCGGAAATACTACTTCGTTCTTAGTACTATGTGGGCTTCTGCTGAAGTGCCTTCTCACAGCTGTTTGCTCGTTTGTAGAGATGGCAGGAAAAGATGAGCTGAACGTTACGAGAGGGGTAGCGATAAGCTTGTAGGAGAAGGCACGGGAAGGTGAGAGCAAGCAGAAGGATGAGTAGCGATGGCTGGGAGGGAGCGTAAGGGGCAGAACAGAGGAGCACATTCAAAAGACTCCTTCCCTAATCCTCCTGCAGGGAGAAAGGCTCAGCCTGGCCAGAGGACTGGGTGCGGGCGGGCGCCAGCCGCTGCTCCCCTCCACGGGCTCTCCTCGTGGGCTGCCCTTCATGGGGTGGCCTTCACGGCAGCTGCAGCTCATGAATATGCAATCTCCTGCTACATATGCAGCAGACTGGTAATTCCTCTTAAACCTTGTAGCTATGTTGCTTTTCACTTTGTAGAAAAGGCTTGCCAAAACAGCTTTAAAAGAAGAAGTAAAAGCTTTTCTTATACAAAGCTTAAAAAAAAAAAAAAAAAAAGTTTACTAAATCTTATAGGATGGGATAGGGGTTACACTTCTTTTAAGTAAATGCAAACAATGTGTTTTCCAAGTTTCTTTTTTATTTTTTTTTCAACAGAGCTTTTTGAACTTGTGTTATTCTTGGAGAACAAGTTTAAACTTAAAAAGTCGCGAAAGTGGATAAAGGATAGAAGGTATTATCATATTTTCTTATTAAAAATCTCTGGAGAGGTGTTTCTGCCTTCCCAAACCAAACATTTCCATATAAGTGATTAATATCTGAATTAATATAAATATGTATACGCAAGTGGCTTCTTACCTACTTATGGTATTAAATGAGCTGGCAATGTCTTGGCATTCTCATACCAAGAGCACTGGGTATCTACGTGAAGGCTTGTGTTTAAGTAAAATGGAAGCAAATATACAGTTTTGAAGGAAACAATACCGTACAACTTTAGGCAACAGATTTTCACTTCTAAGTAAATAATACGCTCTATAAAACACTTCCCAGCCATAAAAGTTCTTCTCTAACATAGCTGTCGGGGAGAGTTCAAAGCGTTTATGAATCACGTTGAATAAAGGTACTCTGTGCATCCGAGTGACGCAATTGCACAATGGGGTTTTCTTCTTGCAAACAGGACGAAGAAGGAGGGCCCACTTTCATGTCTCAGTTTACACCGCTGATCCTTAAGCAGGCTCTTCTTTGATCACGAATATCCGCTATCACCATGTTATTTTAAAAGCCTTTACTCGCCTTAATGGCAAGTATCTCATCAACTTTGTTTTCCTTGGATCAAAATAGGAACGGAAAGGTGGTGGGGAAGGCGTTCTTTAGCAGCGTACCTCTGCCGTGGCCCTGTCCTTCGCAATTCGAGGAGGCCGAGATCACCTCGGTGCGCCGGTTTAAAACGCGGCACGGAACGTGAAGGCAAAAGACGGGTTACAAGGGTGACCTTCAGCCGCGGACAGAAAGGCGGTCAAAAGGCACCCGGGGCTGTTTGTTTTTTAAGGAAAATCAGATGCCGCCTTTCCCCGCCGTGTGGATGCGTGTCGCGGAGTGACGGGAAGCACGATGTCCCCCGGGAACGGCCGCGCCGAGCCGCAGCGTTTCCTCCCGGGTCGCTCAACGCCCCGCCGGTGGGACGCCCGCCCCGCCCGCTCCCTGCGGGCGAACACGCCCCACGCGGGTTCAGTCCCGCGGGGGCGCCGCCACCTGCCCCCGCCCCGCCGCGGGGACCTGGCCGGGCAGCGGGCGGCGCGCTTTCCGCGGGGGGGCGCGGAGAGCCGCGTGCTGCCCGCAACCGCCCCTCCCGCCCTCTCCCGCGCTGCGCGGCCGCGGAGCGCCCTCCGCCGCGGGAGGCCGGGGGGCTCCGTGCCCGCGCATCCCCTGCGGTTGCGCGGCTCGAGAGGGCGGCGGGGGGGAGGGCTGCGCCCGTCCGCGTTGATCACGGTGTGTGGGCAGGGCCGCGCTGCGCGGGCGCGGAGGCGCCGGGAGTGGAGGGAAGCGCCGGGGGATCGGAGCTGCGCTGAGCGAGGGCGGGTTTTTAAAGAGAGGGGGTGCGCTTCGCGCGCAGCGCGGTGAGGGGGGCTGCGCAGGTTAACAGCGTGGAATTAACGTGCATGTTGATTAAGGCGTCCCCCCGCGCACACACCCCCTCCCAGGCGGAGGGGGGCGCCTGCGGGTGGCCGGGGAGCCGCCTCCGGAGCCCAGCGCAGGCCGCGGAGGGGAACGGGGGGCTGGGGCAGCCGCGGGGCGGGAGCGCGCAGGAGCAGGGCGGGCGGGCAGGGGGGTGTTGCCTCCCCAAAGCTCTGCCCGGGTCAGCTCCAGAGCATTTCTCACAGCCTACAGAGCTGGGGGTGTGGAAAAAAAATCAGTTGCGAGGGCCGCAGGTAAATAAGCCTGAGCGGTGGTTAATCCTCAGTTTAAGAGGGAGAGAAATCGGCGGCGGCGCTAAATCTGCGCGTTCTTAAGACATTTGAACCGGTGGGGACTGCGGTCTGCTTGGCACAGAAAGCCTGGAATCGATGCTTGTAGCGCCCAGCGCAGCTGCAGGTTTTTTATCCAGAAGCTTTGTCTCAGAACCAGCTCCGTGCCCCACGTGCGAGGCACAACGCAGGTTCCAGTTCGCAGCCGTACTTGGGCGAATGGTGTTAGTAGTGACCGTGCCCTTAAATCCCCCAGGTGAGGTCTATGGTCAATCGCGGGCAGGTCAATGTGTCGGCATCGCCGCTCTTTTATGCAAACCTGCTGAATTTCAGTTAGAAACTTGCAGCGCTATGCTGCTCAGTAAAACCGGGGAGGGGGGGGGGAGGGGGAATAATAATAATAATTAAAAAAAAAAAAATCCCGGGCCCGCGTTTTCCCACGTCTAGCAGAAGAGGCTCAGCGCTGCCACCTCGCGTCCCTTGCCGCACCCCCGGCCTCACAAAGCCTGCAGGAAATTTCGAGGAAGTTTCGAGGCTTTTTAAATTGTAAAACGTGGAGGAATCTTGCCAGTGCTCTTAAAACTGCTTTTTAGATGGGAGCTGAATACTCACGCTTTACATCTAGGCTTAAAAATTTGGGGAGCTGGAAGGCACTTTCAGTCCAGCACTGGAGGATTAGGGGTGGAAGCAATTAACTTCAAAGAAACAGCCAAGAAATTGTAGCAAGATGCTTTTATAGGGTTTCACATTGTGTTCTTACAATTGCTTTATTAAGCAGCTCTAAATTGCACTTTTGTAAAGTTTTCATTCAGGAAATAATCCTCTTCTGTCCATCCCACATACGCACTTTTTGGACCAAGATTAAATGGACGTGACTGCTTTCATCAGGATAACACTTAGCTCACCTGGAGATAATTTTTATTCATGGCAGTCAAGACCTTGCACACTGTAACACAACTGAGTGAAAAGCTTCTCCAATGCTTTTTCCTCTCTATGTCTCTGCCTCTCCCTTTACCTGTTGTGCTTTAACCTGTGTCTAGAAACATGAGAATATTTTACTTGCTTTGTAGTTTAAACAAATTGATATTTATATGTAAAATATCATAGGTGGGGGCTGAAATCCTTTTGGATACCACGTTAACAGGTGGAGCAGCCAGGAGCTACTGGTTGCTCTCAGCTCCAGTTTTTCACACTGCTGCACGCGAATACAGAGAGTGTAAATAAACCCAGTACTCACCCCTGACGCCAAAACTGCTGCCAGCCTCCCTTTCTGTAGATGATGGTGGTATATGGTCGAGCAGATTGGATGTTAGCTTTGGGATTGCGGGGGGAAAAACACAGTGTGATTTACTACTCAGAAAGTGGAAAGGTGAGACACTCCACTGATGTCACTGGGTGTCGTCAACCCAGCAAAAAGCAGTATTTTATGCAGTGCTTACCAGAGGCTGAAAGAGGAAACAGTGTATTATATTTGCAAGAAAAGCAATAATTTAGGTTGTATCTTTGTAAACACTCTCAGCAACGTAGGTGACCTACCCTGGGAGGTAGTAAGAATTCAGGGTTTTTTTCTCAGCACCTCATGACAGTGTAATCATGCAAGTCCAATTGTGTGATCTTAATATTCAAAGCTTGTTCTCAAGACAGCCAGAAACTCTGCTAAAGGATCCTACCATAAATTTTCTTGCAAACATGCGTAACTTACTTTCAGATCTCTTTCTCAGACATTTCAGCTGTTTCCAACCTTTTTTTTTTTTTTTTTTCCTCTGATATAAAAAGTGTTTTTAACTGGTGGTGTGTGAAACACCAATTTTCACAGCTGTTTTGTCTAACAGTCTTTTTGGTCCCCGGCCTGATCAATGATGTGAGGAATCTTTCGGGAGCACCGCTGTCATTTTTTCACGGCCTCACCGTCCCCCCTTCACCTGCGCGCTGGGGTTTTTTGATGCCGCGAGGCCTTAAGGGGCGCTTCCCAGCGCAGACCGCCGCTGCCGTTTTTCCTGGCGATTGACCGCTGCAGGGCGGAGGGAGGGAGAAAAGAGACGGAAGGGCAATCCCCGAAACGCACTTTGCGCCCCAAGAAGGGCCCCGAAGCCTGGCGACTCTGCGGGGCGGGGCGGGGCGGGGCGGGGGCAGACCCCGGGAGGCCGGTACCTGCACCGCTTCCCCCGCCCTCCCCTTCCGCGGCACCTCTCGTTCCCGGGGCACCCGGTGGGGCCAGGCCGGGCCCCTCAGCCGCAGCCCAGCTTCCCCCCCGCCGCCGGAGGTCGGGCGGCGGAGCTGCGGCCGGCGGCGAAGCGGAGAGGGGGGCGCGGAGGGGCGGGACGGGCAGCACCGCTTCCTCCCGCCGCGCCGGGGAGATGCGGGGGGTGGCAGCGAGTAATTAACGCCGGCGGCGGCGGCAGCGTGAGGCTGGTCGCTCGGCGGGCGGTGCCGGCCGTGCGGGAGTCCCGGCCCGGCCCGTCACGCCCCACCCCCGGCGCCGCACGGCTCGAACTCCGTGGCGGCGGAGGGGGGGGCGTGACGGCAGCGCCGCGCCGGCACCTCTCGAGGGGTGACGGCCCCTCGGTCACACGCCGCGTGTGGGCGTGGGGGTCGCTGCGGCATCCACACACACACCCACCCCGAGCGGCAGCGGCGGCGGCGGCCGTCCCTCCCTTTGTGCGGGCAGGTGTCCCCGCTCGCCGCCCACCTGCGGCCGCCCCGTCCCCGCGGCGCCCCGGTTCACACACACACACACCCTTTATTTATATATAGATATATATCTAACAATCATTTGTATCGTGATGATTTTTGCTGATTTCCTAATTTTCCCCCGGCCGGGGGGGGGTGTGTGCGCCGGGGGGGGGGGCCGCGGGCACGTGCGCGGCGGGGCGCGGGGCGGCGCGCGGGGCTGCCCTCCTGCCCCTTTTAAAAAGTTCGCCCCGCCGCCGGGAATGAGGTCAGCGCCGCCGCTCCTCATTGCACGCGGCCATTATTACCGCGCGGCCGCGGCCGCCAATCGCCGGGCGGGGGGCGGGGCTTGGCACGCGGAGGCGTTGGATACAGCGCCCGATTGGCGGCGGCGCGGGCGGCGAACGGATAAAGCGGCGCGGGGCGGGCGCGGGGTCCGCTCTCGGCTGCAGCCGGCGGAGCGCGGCGTGCGGGGGGCGCGGGGCAGCGCCCGGCGGGAGGGTCGGCGGGGGGCGGCGGCTCCGCGCGCGCGGAGCAGCAGCAGCAGTACCAGCACCGGAGGAGGAGAGGACGGGGCTGGGTGCCCGGCTCGCCGCTCTTCCTGCCGGGGACGTACACACTCGTTCATGCACGAGCGCTTTTTTTTTTTTTTTTTCCACGGAGATTTTTTTTCGATTATTTTTTCCTGGTTTTTTGTTTTTGTTTTTTTTTTCTCCTGAGGGGTTTTCTTTTCGCTCGGTAACTCGCGACTGCCAAATCCTACCTGCACAAACTCCGCTGCCACCACGAGTCCTGGAGCCGGGGTTTTCGGGGCTTTGGGGGCGCGCCGCCTCCCCCCTCCCCCGCGGCGGTGCACGCTGGCCGTGCCCAGCGCTGAGAGACTTTCGGCGGCGGGCGCGCTGCTCTCCTGAAACGCCGGGGGCAGGCGAAAAGCACTTGTGAACTGAACTGGACCAGCTGCTTCGGGGAGGGGGGAGACCCGAGGTGCTGAGGAAAAAAGCAGACCGACACCCCCCCTCCAAAAAAAAAAAGAAAAAAAAAAAGCCCAAAACACACCAAGAAAAAAAAAAAAAAAAAGGCAAACTTGGACGGGCAGCTCGCGGCGCTGCTTTTGCAGAAACTCTGTCTGATCGCGGGCGGCCCTGCCGCTGCCGCCTCGAGGGGGAGAGGACCGCGCCGCCGGGGACGAGGCGCCGGTGTGGAAGTACAAGTGGTGCGGGGAGCGGGGGCGCGGCCGCGGGGGGCTGCGCGACCGGCTGCGCCGTCCCGGTGCCGCTGTGAGAAGTTGCGCGCCCTGCCCCGCGCCGGAGCGGCGCTGAGCCCCGGCGAGCCCCCCGCCGCCGCCGCCGCGATGGTACAGCAGACCAACACGGCGGAGAACACGGAGGCGCTGCTGGCCGCCGAGACCTCCGACTCCGGCGCCGGCATCGAGCTGGGCATCGCCTCCTCCCCCACGCCGGGCTCCACCGCCTCCACGGGGGGCAAGGCGGACGACCCGAGCTGGTGCAAGACGCCCAGCGGGCACATCAAGCGGCCCATGAACGCCTTCATGGTGTGGTCGCAGATCGAGCGGCGGAAGATCATGGAGCAGTCCCCCGACATGCACAACGCCGAGATCTCCAAGCGCCTGGGCAAGCGCTGGAAGCTGCTCAAGGACAGCGACAAGATCCCCTTCATCCGGGAGGCGGAGCGGCTGCGCCTCAAGCACATGGCGGACTACCCCGACTACAAGTACCGGCCCAGGAAGAAGGTGAAGTCGGGCAACAGCTCCGCCAAGCCCGGCGAGAAGGCGGACAAGGGCGGCGGGGGGGGCGGCGCCGGCGGGGGCAGCGCGGGCGGCGGCCCCGGTGGCCCCGCGGCCCCCGCCAAGCCCGCCCCGAAGAAGGGCGGCGGCGGCTCCAAGCCCTCCCCCGCGGGCGGCGGCGGCGCGGGCGCGGGCGGCAAGCCCCACGGCAAGGCGGCGGCGGGCGGCAAGGCCGCCCCCTTCCCCGGGGAGCCGCCGGCCGCGCTGCTGCCGCCCGAGCACCAGGCGCTCTACAAGCCGCGGGGGGCGGCGGGCGCGCCCTCGGGCCCCGGCAAGGCGCTGGCCGAGAAGAAGCTGAAGCGGGTCTACATCTTCGGGAGCGGGCAGGCGGCCTCCGCCTCCCCCGGCGGCGCCGTCCCCGGCAGCCCCACGCTGAGCAGCCCGGCGGAGGCCGGCGACCCCCTGAGCCTCTACGAGGAGGGGGGCGGCGGGGCGGGCCGGCCCGACGGGGACTGCGGAGGCGCCGCCTGCCCCTCGCCCTCCGGCTCGGGCTCGCCCTCGGATCACCGCAGCTACACCAGCCTGCGCGCCTCCTCCCCGGCCCCCTCGACGGCGCATTCCTCCTCCGCGTCCTCCCACTCCTCCTCCTCCTCCTCCTCCGGCTCCTCTTCGTCGGACGACGAGTTCGAGGACGACCTCTTGGACCTGAACCCCAGCCCCGGCTTTGAGAGCATGTCCCTGGGCAGCTTCAGCTCCTCGGTGCTCGACCGGGACCTGGATTTTAACTTCGAGCCCGGCTCGGGCTCGCACTTCGAGTTCCCGGACTACTGCACGCCGGAGGTAAGTGAGATGATCTCGGGGGACTGGCTGGAGTCCAGCATTTCCAACCTGGTCTTCACTTACTGAGGCGAGAGCCGGGCCCTGCTGGAGGAGGCACAGAGGCGCGTTGGCGGCAGGACTCGCCCACCCCGCCGGGGCGCTTTTGATTCTTTTTTTTTTCTTTTTTTCTTTTTTTTTTTTTTTTTTTTTTAATTTTCCCTGGGAAGGGGCTGGCGAGACTGCTTCTTGTGCTGGGGGAGAGCGGCGGCGGGAGATCGCCCTCTCCTTGCAGAAAGGCCAGCAGCCCCCTTCCTCCGGCTGGAGACGGACCCGCACACACACCCCCCCTTCGGGAGACGAGCCTGACGTTGCTTTTTCAGAGACTGGCGGGAGCGAAACGCTGTCTTTTTCCTTTTCCTTTTTATTTCCTGAAAAGAGACAGAGGAAGGGGGGAGGGGGGGGGGGAAAACCACACACACCTCTGGGTTCTTTGTTATTGCCCACTTGATACGAATAAAGAGGAGGGGGAGCGATGCATTGTGCTGAGCGCACACTGGATATCTTGAGCGTTCGCCCTTTCGTGTGAAAGAGCGATCAGAACTGCTGGGAAGGAAAGAAAGAAAAAAAAGGAGACAAAAAAATCCACCCAAGCCCTTGCACGGTTCACGTATGGGGGGAGAAACCCTGTCCCGGTTTCTTCTGCGGTGATGATGATGGGAGGAGGAGGAGGAGGCGGATGGAGCTGGGAGCTGGACTGAGATCCTAGTTAAGCGGAGAAGAGCCAGACTTACACTTGAGAGCTGTCTTGGAAATACGGTGCGGGGAAGATAATAATAAACTGAAACGGATTTGCACGTACGGATGAGGTGGCGGCAGCGCTTTTCTCAGTCACCTTATGTCATATCTAGAGTGAAAAATAAGGACGAAACTTCAGGAACACTGAAAACTTCTTTTGAAACAGAGACCGAATGGGAACAGTTTCTGTCATGATGTGGTACAGGGGAAATGGAGGGCGATGGCTTTTGCAAAAAAAAATCCGAAAATACTAAAAAAAAAAAAAGTAGTTTTTTTCTTCTTACTCAGAATCGTGATGGTGTTGGATTATTTCACTGGTGGGGTTTAATATAGCATGTTATCCTGTCTATCTTTTTAAGATTTCTGTAAGACTGTTGAACAGTTTAAAAAAAAATAGTGTTAGGATAATATAAAAGCAGATAGATGGCGCTATGTTTGATTCCTACAAAAATATCACCAGCTTTTTTTCATTCTTAACTCTTTAAAGGATTCAAACGCAACTCAAATCTGTGCTGGACTTTAAAAAAGAAAATTCAGGACCAAATTTTTTCTCAGAGTATGTATGTGTTTGTTCCTTATAGCTGTAAATGAAAAGACTGTTTTTTCTCACCGATGCTCCATCCTCGTATTGGTTTTTTTTTTTTTCCTTGTAAATGTAATCGGATGCCATTTTATAAGTGGACGTATTTATACTGGCCAAACATTTTTGACTTGTATTTCTTTGTCCTTTTTTGGTAGTTCTCGTTGTTACCCGCACCATTTTTATGTCTCCTTCACTGAAGGGCTAGAGTTTTAACTTTTAATTTTTTATATTTAAATGTAGACTTTTGACACTTTTAAAAACAAAAAGAGAAGAGAGATGAAAACGTTTGATTATTTTCTCAGTGTATTTTTGTAAAAAATATATAAAGGGGGTGTAAATCGGTGTAAATCGCTGTTTGGATTTCCTGATTTTAACAACAGGGCCGCTGGTTAGTATCTCACACGCGTGTGCGCGCTCACGCTCACTCACACTCTCACACACCCACGAATCAGCCCCTATTTTGTCCATGTTTACACTCCAATCTGCAGGCATCTTAAAGTGACAGCATCCCTCACCGCCGCCGCCAGTGCCCGCTCTGCAGCCCCCTGCCTTTCGGGATGGGGGGGGTGGGGGTGGGGGAGGAGGCCGGGGGACCCAGAGGGGAAGGGAAAGACTGAGGCGTATACACTGTATGCTACCGTTTTGGGGAGAAACCTGTCCCGAAATGAAGTAAAAGCAACTGGTGCATTTACACAGAAGGGATCCTGTACCTTTAACTTGTAAACCATATTTTTTGCACTTTTTTTAGAAGCAAAAACGTGCCGTTTAAACCACTGGATCTATCTAAATGCCGGTTTGAGTTCGCGACACTATGTACTGCGTTTTTCATTCTTGTATTTGACTATTTAATCCTTTCTACTTGTCGCTAAATATAATTGTTTTAGTCTCTTATGGCATGATGATAGCATATGTATTCAGGTTTATAGCTGTTGTGTTTAAGATGAAGAAAGTGAAAACATCTTTGTACATTTAAGTCTGTATTATAATAAGCAAAAAAGAAGATTGTGTGTTTATGTATGTTAATATAACATGACAGGCACTAGGACGTCTGCCTAATGAGGTGGTTCCGTTAAGGGTTTAACTTTTTTTGTTCTTTTTGTTATTTTTTTGGTCATCCATCCTGTGCAATATGCTGTGTAGAATTTTTTTTTTTTTTTTTTTTTTTGGTCTTAACGATCACCCACGACGCAACGTTGGGAAAGAGGAAAAAAAAAAAGATCATGCCAGCTAACCATGTCAAGTTCACTGCCTGTCAGATTGTTGATATACCTTCTGTAAATAACCTCTCTTTTTTTGTGGGTTTTTTTGTTTGTTTTTTTTTTTTGTTTGTTTGTTTTTTTTCTTCGGGAAGGAAATAAAATCAGCTGGAACTGAACCCTAACACTAGGCTGCTCTTGTCATCATTGCTGCGCTCCCGGCCCCCTCCGGCCGGGTTTTTCTCCCCCTCCCTGCCGCCCGGTAGCGGTGCCCGCGGAGCGCCGGCCCGCCCCGGCCCCGGTGGCTGCGCGGAGCCACCGCCCCCGCCGGGAGGGGCCAGGGGAGGGGCGGCCGCGCCGCCGAACCGCCCCCCCTCCCCGCTGCCCCCTGTCAGCTCTGTGCCCGGGAGCCGCCGGGGCCCGGCTGGGGAGTGGCCGCGGCCGTCGGGAAGCGCCGTCCCGGGTGGGGGCCGCGGGGCTCGGCGGCTGCGTGCGGCTGCGGGCGGGCGGCGCCGGGTGAAGGGTGCGGGAGGAACCGGGGCCGGGCGGCTGCGTGCCGGGGCCGGCGGTGCGGGGCCGGCTGCTCCCGGGCGGCCGGCGGGGCGGTAGCCGGCAGGCAGCGCGCCCCGGCGCCACGAGTTGGGATTATTTTCCCTTTTAAGAGATTTTCTTTTTTTTTTTTTTTCTTTTTTTTTTTTTTTTTTCTATCCCTCTCTATCCTGATGTTTCGCGTGAGAACAGTAGGAGCGAGCGAGCCGCGGGGCCCCGCCGCCCACCCCCCATCCAGCACAGTTTCTCCGGGGCACCCGTAATGAAGCCAGTCTAATGCGAAGCGTTTGCAAACGCCGGGCCATCAGCGCCGTTAGTGGGGTGAATGCGCGGGGCGAGGGCCCGGGGGGGTCCTTGCCCCCACGTCCCCGCTGGCCGCCGCGGCCGGTGACCCCCGTGGGTTTCGACCTCGGCCTCGCGGGTACCCGCCTGCGTTCCCCTCCGGCCTACGGATATGCATCGTACCTCGAAGTGTGTTTTGTAAACCGATTAAAGCATCCCACCGACATAATGGTTTCACTTAGCTGTTAATTTACAGCTGGCTTTGAGCCATAAACTCTTTTCCATGAAAAAGGAGCGGCAAACGAAAAGAGGCGTTGTACCGGCTGTTTCGCAAAGCCACCGGCACAGGAGGTTAATGTTTGCCCTGCTTTATCCCCGCGAATTCCCGCGTGGCATTTGCCATGCAAAAATCCCCCCGCCCGCAGCCCCACGGCACCCGTCGCCCGGGAGGTTTCCCGCTGAGCCCCTTCGCATGCAGCGCCTTTCCTCTCCAAGGCCATTTGCAGATCAGATGCCTCCGCCGCCGGCCTCCGCCGCACACCCGGGACTCGCCACCCGGGCGTCGGGGCACCCCCACCCGTGCGGGGAGGCACCCCGCTGGAGGGGAGCGCCCAAACCCTGCCGCCTTGAGCGCGTCGCTGTGCCCGGGTCCTGTGCTCATCGGTAAATGGGCTCTTGGGACTCAGCACGGGTCAAAATCTGGGGAGTAAACGGTCGGGGGTGGCGGCGGGCCGGGTGAGAACCCCAAACTGCAGCTCGGAGTGAGCCCCGCCCGAGCCCGGCTCGCCGCTGCTGCTCCGGGCCCGCTTGCCGTTGGCTACAGTTAACTGGAGGGGTTTTATGGTTTCCTGCGAACGTTGTTTTCTGGTCTCAAGGATAATGACGTCCAGCGTTGCCAAACGGATTGCTTCTCTGGAGGATTATTTGGTGACACAAGTTGTTGCCTCCAGACAGCTCAGTGCAAGTCTGGCTAAAATATATATATATATATATAGTCACACAATATTACCTATGTGCATATACGCATAAATGGGGACTAATTCATATGTTCCTTGCTGCCCGCAATACGGAGCAAAGCAAGCCTCTCACTGGAGGAAGTACCCAGAACTAAGCCACACAAGGATATATCCCCAAAACTATTTTTTTTTTTTTTATAGACCATATTTCTAATATTATCGTTTTAGAGGGAAAAGTCGTAGCCCTGTAGCAAACGTGAAAGCTAGCAAATTTATTGCAGAGGTTTTAAAATTAAGATCTATATAAAAGAAAACTAGATTTTAGGAATCGCAACTGGTGTCTGACTGTAGGCTTGCCTAACACCGGATCCTCTCTTGGACGTGGGCCAGAGTGGCGGGTGCCTATAAAGAGGTGCATTTCTACAGCATCGTGAAATCTCCGACTTGAGACTCGAGACGGCTGTAGCTGTCGTTTCCTCCTGCTTCCCCCGGCCTCGGCCCCAGCTGGTGTGAGTGGCCCCAGCCCCGCACCTGGAAGCTGCAACCATGCTCGAGTGAAGAAGGCAGAGCAAAATTGGTCCTTCCCTGCTCTACCTTCACCCTGGTAATCAGCATTTTAGGGTCTTCTACAGCCACACGTGGTCACTGTCACCAGTGAATCCCAGTCCACTAATTTATTCTATCCACCACAGTGTCCCCTTCTTGCCTGTGGCCTCCGCAACATCTTGTGGTAATGCTGAGTGAATCGTTTGTGTGTCGAGTGAAAAAAATGAAGTTTCTATTTTCTATTTTAACTTTGGTATAGATAATTTTGTCCATTCTTATACAGTGACAATTTTGTCTCTTCTTCATCTTATGCCAAGCCACTCATTTTTATAGCTCTTTGCCATTTCTCCATCAGCTCATCTCATAGTGCTCAGAGAAACAGAAAAGAATTGAAGATTCAAATGAAAAATCACCATAATAGCTTGCATATGTCTGTTGCTAAAATTTATTTTTAATAGCCCATGCTTCTTTGTAAATCATTAATTTACCTGCAAATTAGATGAAGGCTGTTCACCTCAAGAGTGTATATATAATTTTCAGTAATCAGGGCTGCCTCCCCTGTGTATCATTTAATTTCCTTTCCTTCCTCATGAAGCAGTATGTGATATGACTGCATGCACAGACCGTATTGTATTTTCTTTCTTTTCCAACATCGAAGCAGGGTTCCCTGGGAGTCAGCAATGCTTTGTACTCCCATGTTACACTTCCAGCAGAAATGGCCTGACTGAGCAGAAAGGACAGTATTGAGGTAGAGATCTCCCTAGCCTCCCCATTAGCTGTCACGACATACACTTACATGATACGTGACACATGACACAGTAGCAGCCCTACGAGTGCAGAGCCTTCATGCTGACTGGCCCCCTCCACTGCCACATCTGTTTCCATGAGAAAGTGGAAAAAGTAGCAGATTAGAGCTTAACTCTCCTTTAGGGGCTCGTTATTCTGCATTTTGGATCTAATTTTTGGATGTGTATATTAGGGTTAATTTTTCATGTAGAACAACTCCATAAAGGTCCCTGAAAAGCTTTGAAGACATTAACAAGGTATTACAATGTGACCTCCTGGGTCTACACATGTTGTGTTCATCTCAACATACCAGTGTTCAGAAATGATTATCCACCTCCCACCATTTCAACCTCTCCTCTCCAGGGTCCTTGAATGAACTGTAAACATCAGCTATGATTTTTGTCATCAACATGAGGAAAATAAATGTGGTTGTCTCCAAGATGGGTACAAAAGGTGACTTATTCAGTACTTCTTAGTGATTACCTGGCCAGTGACTGCTCTGTTTTGTGCTTTGTACATAAACATCTCAAGACAAGGAGTAGCATTTATTGAACCTATAGTTACCAACCTATGGACCACCAGCAGAATTAAATCCCCTGGAATGTGATTTAGGCATAACTCATCAGCGCAGCTATGCAACATTTCCTAATACTACATCTTTGGCTAGATTATACTATTCTGAGTCACTTCCTATGCCTTTTTTCCTACCAATACACTAACTCCTAGTATCCTTTCTCCCCCTGTACTAGCTTCTCCATGTTTTTTTGCAAACAAAGCTTAATTCTCCTGTGTGGCAGAAGATTACCCCCAACCTCCAAATGGCTCCTGTTAAATGTTCCCTTTTAAGTGAGTTTATTTGAAGCAAGGGGCAATATAGCAGTGGCTGCTGGAGGGATGATGTTGGCTGGTTTCTGACAGAGTAGGTTAGCTGTCCATAACCTGGCCTTGATGCCATTTGTTGACAGCTAACAAATGCTGACCAGTTTCTTCATGCACCCCTGTGTGTCCCCCTCGCTTCTTCTCAAATATCTTCCTAAACTTCTTCAAGAGGAGTTTTGCTAATATGGTGTTAGAGATGTAGATTTCCATTCGGTGGACCCGGAATATTAGGTCTTTCCTGCTTCCCAGACCCCCTTTTTCTTCTGTTTTAGCATTCATCTTCCCTTGCAAAAGGCACGTTGCTGAATATGTGGCAGCAGAACAAAAAGAAATCTAATTAAAGTTGTATCCATGATGTACCCATGCTATGTTATCATCCTGAGCTTAGTCCAAGGCTCTCAGATGAGGGTATCTCTGCACGTTGTCTGCCTTAAAAATAGCACCAAGCTGGGTTCAAACTGTGACTGCATTTCTGAAAGCTAAATGAAAACAGCTGGTATCTAACTGAATAATTTAAAAGGCTGTTGCACAGGTTGACTGTTTTGAACAAGTGGGATTGCTATGAAACCAGACAAGATCTAACTGCATGATCTTAGCACAGCTCACTGAAACCTGTATACTCCGGATAAAACCCACTCACATCTTTCAAATGGACAAATTCTTGATGTGTCAGAGAAAACGTAATAGTGACTTTTTGCCTTAGGAGCCTGCTGAAAGTTTGCAACCACATGCAGCTCATGATCTGCCCCTCTCAAGAAAGTGAAGCAAACATCCGAATCTTTCCAGGAGCTCGGAACTGCTGAAGTTGTAATTACTGCCGCAGTGAGATGGTCACTAATGAGGGTATATTGACCAGACATAAAGTGACTCATGTGCTGACGACAGCAGGTTACACAGGGCAGTGTGGGACTCGGTGAGTGGCAAGGGGAATGGCTGTTTAAAAGGGAATCTGGGCATTTTTCCAGACTTCAACACCTACATCTGGATTTACTTCTATAAAAACATATTCAGATGTCTTCAGGCCCTGCAGAATTTATGCTAGGGACTGGTATGATTCAGAAATGTGACACTTGAAATATGGGTCCTTGTGTAAAGTCACGGATTCAGATTTACTCAGGGTACCAAGAAAGGCAGAACAATTTAACGTTATGTAAGGTAGGTCTTGTTTACATATAAGTTCTTAAGTACTCTAATTGTACATAACTTTAGGGCTTTATTTTCAGAAAGGGACATATTTTTTGTAAATATTCAGTTGTTCCAGAAAATCAACATGATTTGGAAAATCTTGTTATGCTGCTTTCCTTTGGATCAGCTGCTCATGCAGTGAAATATGAGCTATATGTAAAAGCAGACATATTGAAACAATTATTTCACCAGGTGTGAAAGCTTTTTAATTAATAAACTAAAAATGCTTATGTTTCTAGAAAACAGAGTAATGGAACAGAATAAGAATAAACTTTTACATGCTCAAAAGGAGAAAACCTGGATATTTTAAAAATTTTCAGGTTTGTTCTCTTGGATCAGCTTTAGGGGAAAAGAAGTGTGAAGATTTTCTTTGCTTGAGCTCTCTTCTTGCTTTTAAGAACTCATATAATGAAGCCTTATAAACAGAGTTCTTTGCTTCCTTACCTCAAATTGAAAATGCAGACTAGTCCTCTGAACCTGGTTGCAAATGGAGGGTCATAAATTGCAGATCAGCTTATCTAAATGGTGTATTTCATGTAGTTCCAAAATATTGTCTTAACACAGTGAAAGATACACACGGGTGACATACTCACTGTTAATTACATAAAGGAAGGTTCCTAATTCCATTAACAAATAGTTCCGGGCTTACATAGAAATGAAATCATAGTGTCTCATTCTATTCTATTCTATTCTATTCTATTCTATTCTATTCTATTCTATTCTATTCTATTCTATTCTAGTTGTTATGTAGTTGTTGATGTCCTTAATCATAGATCAGCAACTCATGTCCTTGGTGCACTATAAATACAGGACAGAAAGAGAAGATCCACTTCAGACTGTTTATAGTTTAAATGTAGGACAGAAAGGCAGACACAGGTATGAGCAGAAAACAAAGTAATGTTACTGTTCAGTTTGGCAGCACTGATCTCACTACAGAAGTAGCCTGAGATAGCTGCTCTTTTGTTCTTTGCAGGTATCACAAATGAAGACAGGTATTAATAAGGGATTTGGAAGACAAGACACATAAATTTGTACCAGTGAGCAGGGACAACTTTCAGAGTATTTCTCAGGATGAGAGAAAATAAAAAAAAACATAACAAGCAAATGGTTAAGAAGCTGGGATCATGAGGTGATTGCAGCTAACTCATTGCTGCTGTATGTGAACAATAAGACAGTTGATAAGCTTGTGGTGGTGCTTGCTGGAAGGACCCTGACATAGGCTTACTTGTGAAAGAGGGCAGGGGAGAAGAGCATGGATCAGGCTATCGTGGTCAAGCACATGGGCCATAAAATGGTCATTGAATCAGAAAGCCTGGATGCATGGGAAGAAAAGGAAACAACTACTGCAGTAGCTGGGACACAAGGTAATGTGAACATTGAGATGTTTAGAAAAAAATAGTAGCATTAAAGCATAGTCTGGATATTAAAGCAGAATTATTACTGATAACTAACAAGAAATGATCATATTATGGCAGTAATTGAAAAAGAGGCAGGAGGAAGGCTTTAAGAGCCTAGTAGAGATGGAAAATTATATCTTTCTTTAATTCAGGCAGAGCATACAACCTGGGTGGTTTATTATCCACAGGCAATGTTAGAGACAAAGGCTGAGGTTTAAATTTCTTCTGTCAGCAAATCATTGTGTGAGCCAATGGAACCTGATTTCTAGAGATCCATATCTCAGGAGAGCTCCATTGGGTGGATTCCAATGTCTAATTAGTACATTGCTCCCTGCTGCAACCTCTTTGGCAGGGCCTGGAGTGCACTAACTCTGTTCCCCTAGCCAGCTCCACCTGGGACTCACCCACCTTGCAGGACCTTATTTAAGCTGAGGTTTGGGCTTCCATTCTTTCTCCTGGTCATCTCCCTTTCAAAGGCTGTAGAAATGTAGTATTTTTGGGACCTCAGCTTCTCTCTGTAAAAATTATAGATGGAGATGGATCGATGAATGAAGATGGATGTGTGACACATCTTTAGGAAGGCAGGTTAAAAAGGCAAGTCCAAAGAGTCTTTTGCCTATAGCCATCTCCAGCTGGTGAAATTGGCTATAGAGGCATTTGAGAGCTGTGCTTGTGCTACTCAAGGTGACCCTACTACTCAGCATAGGAGCTGGTGTCCTGTAGCCTTACTGATCAGATGTGGTTTTTGCAGTTTTCTTTGAAGGATGCTGGATGCTAAATGGCAGGTCTAAAGCTTTTGTGGCTCTGTTTGTGACTGGCAGGTCTCTTGGTGATCTGAAACTCAGTCAATTCTAAATTGTCCTGTAATTATGCTAATATTATGGCAGAATAGGAAATAGTATCACTTAAAATATAAAATTCCCATTTAATAATATTTCTTGGTAAATAGTTGTGTCATAGGTATGCTAAGGTGTAGTTAATGTTCTTCTTGTCATAAATGAATTACAAACACGTAGAGCAAAGTACATTTATAAAGAAATATCCAGATGTGCACATTTACAAATAATTTTTTCCATCAGGGTGCTCTGAGAACAATAATGATGAAAACCAAAATGGGCTGATTTCACATCAAGGGGATAGATTTAGATCAAAGTCATTTAAATTGCCAATTTTAATCATGATTTAAATTGTCAAGTTGGAAACCTTGATTTAAATAATTGATTTTTTTATCTTGTTTTGCATTTGTGCTTCCTAAGTATTTTTCTAAATAAAGGTTGATTCTCATTGGCTGGTGTAATTCAGTATTTCCTTTTGCTAACCAGGAGGATTATGTACATACTACATCTGTATATATTTAAGTAATTTAACATATATTTACACAGATTCTTAATTTATACACTTTTATCATTCTAGAAAAATAATTAATGAATATTTTCTGACTTTCTAAATTATGTTTACTTTTCCTCATGCATTGCTTCAAACTGTATTTGGATGGTAATTAGACTTTCATTTAAAATACACAAAATCTGGAGGGGAAAGGAGGTGTTAGTTAAAATATGCTGGGTAGCTAAAAAGTAGGGTTGTTAGAATGCATTTCTTTTAAAACCAAGGGCTAGATCTGCTGTGGACTTCAGACTTGTAGCTATGATAAGTTATTTTAGTGGGGCATTAGTTGCCCATGTCACTCAGCCAGGTGGGGCTATGTTGCTAAAACCTTCACAGGCATCTTTCAGAGTCCGAGGATTGTGTGGTGAAACTGAGGTCTGGGCCAGGAGAAAGAAGAGGAAGACACCAAGGACAGGAGCTCCTGCAAGGTCAGTGGCAGCTTCTCCATCCAAGATGGTGTCAGTGGAGAGTGTGGGAAAGAAGAGAAGCCACCACCTGTCCTGAGTCTCCAGGACAAAGATAAAGCATCCTCATTCAGAGTTTGCTGGAAACAGCTTGTAACATCTGTTTTAACCAAAATGGGTTATTCCTACCCCTCCACCATCATGGAGTTTAGTGCCAAAGTGCTTCTACAGAGTGTGTCATAACTCATTGTTAGATTACCTGGATAGTCTGTGGTTGCTGAGCTGAACTGCCACCGTGTTTTCCATTAGAAATGGATTTCAGTGTCTCATAACATATTTTAGCCTAACTGAACAGTAAAAAAGGACCATTCTACTTTTAATCCCCGTTGTTTACTTTGTGTGTCTTGGCAGCACTGTGATGCTCTCCTAGAAGGCCTTGTTGTTGGAGAAGGCTCTTGATTTGCGGTACTGGGAAGTATAATTTATTTCATTTTTGACACTGAAGAAGTCATTTATATTTATTAATCAGCAAAAATGCAGCAAAGTTGTGTAATACTTTTAGATTTAAATACTTTTACAGAGTCTTTAACAGTCTTTTGGGTATGGTGTGATGAGGAAGATACAGCTCTTCCTTTGCTAACTGGGATATCTTGAACATATTGGTTTAATCAACTAGACAATCAAGAAATTTTTAATACTTTAACCTTTCACCTTGATGATAAAAGATTATTTGTGAGTGTAGACTGTTTCACCACCAAGTGTTCCTTTGGGTAGTAAAGCTACTGTGACTGTAGGGAGTTTTGAATGAAAATATTTGGAAGGTCTGTGTGACCCTCAGTGTTACACATACATCTCTATGTGATAAAACTAAACACAGCAAAGGTGCCCTAAGTATATTCTGAAACATGTAAGATGTATGCAAAGTAGACGGTTTGAATTGTAAAAGAACAAGCTTAAATAGTAGCTGTTTGAAGCTTTCCCTAGAATGATCTTTCTAAAATCTCTTGGTCCTCTTATTCTGCTTGGTCAAAGTAGTTTTAAACATGAAGAAGTTAACAAATTGCCAGAAACTTGTTTGTTTGTTTTGATTGGGTGGTTGGGGTTTTTGGTTGGTTGGTTGAGTTTTCTTTTAGTAAAAGACTGTTAACGCTACCTCTTGATTTCTGCTTAAGTAAGTCTGATTTTTTTATTAAAAATTTTGATGTGACAGTCAAACCTAGGAAAACAACAAAGTACCAATTAAGTCCTATCTAATCTCAGTCTTATCTGGCCATCCATGCTCATAATTAGTTTCTTAGGTTTAAAGGCACTAATCATTTAACAAAGCCAACTGTGTAAATTGAAATTAAAGAACTATTAATTCAGCACTTGCAGAATGAGCTACTAATTTCACATATTTATGTTAGCATTTCTGTCACTGGTTCCAAGCATCTGGCAGTGCCTTATCTCTGTAAAGGCAGGGACATGTAATGCCTGACCCTTCAATCTCAAATATATAGGAGTATGCAAATGTAGAAAGAGACACATAGGAAACAACCTAAGAAAACAAGACAAAATTCCACTTTATATGGTCATAAAAATTACGTTAATGAGACTGTCTTGATGCATCATAGCCTTGACTATATCTCTAATTTGAGGATGGTGATTCTGTGCTTTGGATGTTTGGTGGCCTTAATACTAGATTTGAAGTCATAAGTTTTTAAATTAAGATTTTAATTTATATGTGGGGGTTTGTTTTAATAAAGACATTGCATAATTGTATCCATTGTGTCTTACAAAGCTGAAAAATTAGCTCCCTTCCTCCAGCAAAGCCCATTATATTTATACTTCACAGAGAAATAAACATAGTCCTCTTTACTTCAAAACATCCCTTTCCTCTGATCCTTAAATAGCTACTCTTAGAGAATTTCTTGCCTTTTTGCTCAAGATCTTGATTTATCTCCAACCCTGCATATCTTTGTGAGCAACACCTCAGAGCTCTCACACTAACAGTGTTTCTTTTCCTGTCACTCTCTTTAGTTCAAAGTTGGCCCCAAATATTTCTCCACAACAAATTAATGAGCCCAGTGTGTATCAGTTGTAAGGATTGGATTTTACAAGATCTTCTGCACAGGTGGAATATAAATTCCTTTAATACGTGCACAAATAGAAAATAGGAAACATTTAAAATTCTGAGAGTGCCCTGCTTGTAGAGTGAGTTCTGATTAACAGCTGATAAAGAGTACTCTAAGTTTTCTCACCATATGTAATAATATACGAGATGAAAGAGGATCTAAGTTGCTTTAGGCCTTGTCCATTTTACTGAATGTCTTGTCAGGGATTAGATTTAATTTGATCCTTTGTGCAAATAATATTTTTTTTTAAAGTAGCCATTCAGATTAAAGGATGAATTAATATATTATTCTATAGTAGTAATAAAGTGTTAAATTGGATAATGTGTTGCTTCTGATGATACCACAGAAATTGTTTACTGTGATGAAATGTTGCTTGTCATAGTTCAGTGGAATATAAGTATGTCCAAGAAACTGCATTCACAGAATAAAGGGTTCTGAACTATTCAAATTGCTTATTATGGAAAGTAAACAAAATCCTGCTGCCCTTAATTAAGAGGGAAAAAAGGCTACTTTTGGTTCTGTTATAGAAGTCTTGTTAAATAGGGGAAACAATGCAAATTTCTCAAACACACACAAACCCAAACTCAACCTTTTCGATTCGATAACAAAGGCAATGGCAGAGAGAAAGAACAAGAACCTCGCAAAGCAATGAATTTTTGTATTCTAGCCCTGTCATCTTATGCTGGTTTGAAGCTGGGTTTGAGTTGACAGTAGCTTTTTGAAATGGCATAATTTATGAAAAAAAAAATCCTAATCCCCTTCTCTGAGGGAGGAGTGCCTCTGCCTGAAGAAGGCTCCTGTGCAGGTTTAGGAGGAAGCAAGGAGCAATCCCTGTCCCAACTCTACTTTGTCTTTCCTGCAGAGCTAAAGGCCTTTTTTGCTCTATTTGTTCTATTCTGCACTTTAGCTGAGGCACCATGAGACCCAAAAATTGCTTAAATAGCAACACCAGAGATGAGAAAATGAAGATTGGTTCACATGTTAATTAACCAGCTTTACCTTATCATTCACAATGCACCCTAAGACTGTAAAAATATGCCTTGGTGTTTCTGGTTGGCTTTTAATCTTTCATACTTTTATAATGAGAACACCTGAAGTGACATTTTGTAACATTTGATGCAAAGTGCATTGAACCCAAGCGGAAAAGGCACCAGTGATTTAAATCTGGTTTGGAATATGCCCATAGTGGGAGCTGAAGTAACTTTTTCTATTCTGATATTCCCTTTCTGAAATCTCTTCAATTTCTGAACTTGACTACTTTGTTCAATAGGTCTTGTTTATAATGCATGTCTGGATTTTAAAGGTAATTTTTTGGTGGGTAAAAGCTGAGACAATCCTCTTCACAAATGACTGGAAAACTGGGGAATAATTTAAAAGAGCATCCTGGAGGACTTGCAGGATGTAAATATAAGCCACCTGACATTCCAGCTAGGGCTGTGTGAATTAGTAGGAAAGAGGGTGATATACATGCTAAAGCTAGGAAGTGCAGGAGTGTTCAGAAATGGAAGTCTTGATTATTATTTTTTCTTTTTAATAGATTCTATTGCATAATTTAAGCCACTGCAGTAGGTAGTTGTCCCTCTGCCAGACAGGAGCAGGTCACAATCCCATGACTCCAAGAATCCTAGTCATTATCTTTTAAAATTAAATACAACGCAGCTTTATAGCAATCTGCAATAATATCCAGTTTCTGCCAGCTGATCAGCTCTGTGCACCCATGCACAGAATTAATGTGAATGGCGACCACGATGGTACGACCATGGGGGTAGGCTGGGGAGATCCTACAGTAACAGCTGCAGGCTGTGACAGGCCACTGTTGTTCCTCGTCCTCCAAGGTCATCTGTCCTCTCCATGAGTGAAGGTGTCGTGTGGGCTCAGAGTGCCTGTACGTTGCATGAGCAGAGAGCCAGGTGCTTACAGGGAAGCACTGGATTGACTGAGCTGGTGTTTTGCTTCTGCAAAGGTCTGGACAGGCTTCACAATGTGCCCTGCATGATGCGGGGGTCAGTGAAGAAAGTCACGTGTGAGCCCTCTCTAATGCAGAAAGTCTTGAATAAGCAGTCTTGACTGCTAAGAAGGATGGGCATGACAGGTTTCAGATGTCTGCCAATAAATCCCATTTCTCTCATTTCTTGTTCTCAGAATGCCTCTCTCAGCAGGAACCCTCCTCTAGGTGCCTAAAGGTAAGAGCAGCTTTTTACAGCAGAAAAATAATGGCCAAGGCAAATTAATCACAACATCGCTTCATGCTATTCTTTTGTTCTCTCTTGATAATTCTGTTTCTGAATTTGGAGATAATTTGAGACGTCTGAGTTTTTTGGGCTGCAGTTATGTCTAAACACTTCTCTGCCTTGTAAGTTCTGATAACTCTTCATACAAAATTATTTCTGTGTTCCGTGACTGTCTGGTGTGTGTTTATAACACTTCATATATGGAGATCAGCACAGGCCTGGCTAAGGATCTACTCTGTCTACAGTTTATTTGCCGTCTGTCATCGAACTGGGTGTTTAGTCTTATGATGTAAAATATCTCCTGTTTCTGGTATTTAGAAAGCCATGTTGTCTGTAGTCACTTCAAAGGACATTTTCCTCACTGGATATATTTATCATTAGTTTAAAACAAAAGTATTTTTCACTTTTGAATATTTAAAAATGTTATGACATTAGAACATTTGTTATTCTTTCCTTGATAAAGCAACAAAGTACCTATTTTCACACTGATTTTAACTTCAGAATTTTAATTTTTCTTAGAATTCTTTATTAGGAAAATAAGTTGATTTATACTGGGTATACAAAAAATGTTGTCTGTGTGATTTTCAGAAGGAAATGTAGGAAGCAAACAATGTAACTAGACACATTTTGTAACTAAATTAAGTTTAAAAAAATAGTCTGGTGAACCTGTGGTGGCTGGAAGCTCAGCAACAGTAGGTTAATTTCTGTGCAGTCTCTGATTGTGGTTAGCTATGGACATGATTTCCAGGAATTTCAGTTTTTCACAGCTGTTTGTTCATTTTATGTGATTAAATGTGATGACATAAACTTTTCATGTGCAGTTGTCTGTGAGCATTTTTTTCTTTTTAAATGCCTTGGTTTCCCTAATTCAGAATATTCTGAATTAGCAGAAACTTTTTTTTTCTGGAGTGGAACTTTCAGTTTCTGTTTTTCAATGAAGATGAAAGTCCTTCCAGTGCTTTTAGACTGACCTCTTTTCAGCACAGTATGTCTATGTGAAAGAAACCACTACAAGAAATATTCAAAGTGGTTTTGATATCTGTATCCAGGTGTTTCTGATATATGTGTTAGAATATAAGATCTGCATATTCAGCCATCACTAAAGCTGATAAATTGCTGAAACTGCTCTCACGTGCACATCGCATACGTAGGTGGCTTATTGAATGAATAATGCCAACCAGAA
This sequence comes from Athene noctua, assembly GCF_965140245.1. Classification (NCBI taxonomy): domain Eukaryota; kingdom Metazoa; phylum Chordata; class Aves; order Strigiformes; family Strigidae; genus Athene; species Athene noctua. The sequence continues at coordinate 101,256,118 of NC_134038.1, forward strand.
GTTTCTAGAGTTTTCACTAAAGAAAAGAGGAATGAGGCTTTCTATCAATATTTAGGGCCTGACTCTTCAACTCGGATCTTACGTGAGCATTTATATCTGTGTGAAGTAAGATTAAGAAGAATTAAATAAAAAATGCTGCACTGGAATTTACATGGCTCAGGAGGCTTGTAATAGGATGAGTGTCTTTACTTCAGGTCACTGATTTAAATCCCAGTTAGAAATAGCCAGAAGTCATTACAATCTGATGGTGGATTGGTGACCTATGAAATGACCTGGTGACAGGAGCCACCAGTTGCCACCAGGATGTGGCTATGTATCACACCAGTGAAGCAAATTTAGTAGCCTGCAATTAGGGAAACCAGAGTTTTTATTTTCCTTAAAGAATATGTTGTTTCTCACTGCCCAGCCTGCACTGAACAGTGCGCAGTTGAGTTTTATCCATTAATAGGAGATTTTCTTAGAATTACTGTCTCAGTAGCTGATCCTTTAAATCTGCAGAGACAACCAGCTGCAGCCTTTAGGTAGTAATTTCTCCTCTGCCTGGCTTTTATCTAGTAAATATTTGCCTCTTTTTATGCATACGGTGGTTTCTCCAGGCTTTTCCTGACAGCACTGAGGAAGCAGCCTCTCTTTACCCCCTCCCACACTTTATTTCACTTTGTAAAAAAAAAAATTTAAAAATTGATCGCTGTCCCTGTGAATGTATTATTGAAAATATTTATGTATGTAGAGCTGGAGTCTAATATAAAATAGCTATTGACTGATGGACCCCATAAATTACCCAGTGTCCGTGGAGGCAGAATCTGGAAACATAGTGTGTTTATGTGTAATAAATACAGAATTTGTAATTTGCCCTTACAGGCAGAGGTTACTGACAGATTATGGCGCGCTCTAATCTGATTCCAAACAGTCACATATTATGGATGACATTTTCTGTTCATGACACCTCTGGCATTGTGTGAAGCACCAAATTTGAAGAGAATAGGCTTATTTAAGCTTTATTATTTTTTAATTTGACACATTTTCATAAAAATAACACTAGGCAGAGAAAAGATTGGGGAAAGAAAGAGGCTGGGGACAAGTTTTAACGGTTCAAGCTGTTGCCTTTGGTACTTGTCATGTGCTTGACTGGGGCTCTCAAAATACAGCCTTCATGCACTAGTCAAACACATATGCATAAAGTTGCTTGAAAGGGAGATTGCAAGAGTGGGGCTGGAGAAGGCATGTTTTTCTTTATATATTAATGGCATATTATGTTTGGGTTTCCACTGGGGCGGGTATTATCAATATTGGTGCCTATGACATTTTTTCAGTCATTCCACTGACAGCTGGATTGAATCTGTACTTAGAAATCATGGGTTTCAGGAAAATGATCTACTCTCTTACCAGTATTGACTAAAATACACCTTAACTTTCTTGAGGGAGCATAAGCAATAGCTTATTGAGACTCTGAATATATTCTATCTTCTTACTCATTAAATATATAGGTAAAATCAACTTTAATCAGACTAACCTCTTTATTACATGTATTTCATTCATGCTAAGTAACCTTATTCAAGACTGGGATTTCTCTGGATACTGGTTTTCAGCGTACATTTTGTATTTTAGTAAGTGCTTATTAAAACAAGGGTATGCTTTAAAAAATATTAGGGTGGGTAAATTATTTTTTTGTAAGTGACAAAATGAAAATAAATTGGTAAGACCGAATAGCTACCCTTTTAGGAATATGGACCTATTACTGACAAAATGTATTCTGCATTAGTCAAAGGCACAATTTTTTGAATAAGTCACAGAATACGTTTGTAACTTTCCAGATGAGGTTTCATTTGAAAAATTTGAGAGCAGTGGCAGTGTTGAGACGGATAATCATGTTGACCCGAAGGACCAAAGAGGCAATTACAGAGGTTATAGGCAAAGGAACGAAGAACAGTAATAGAGGTCACAGGCAAATGGAAAACCAGACAGTTAGTTTATCTCATGTCTATATTTACTATTCTGGTTTTACCAGAGCTGGTGTAGTATTTCTGTGCTTAGGGGGTGACCTTGATATTTCTTGCAAAACCAAATTATATTCCATTGTCCTTCACAATGGCAGGTATATGTCTGCATTTTTGCCATACCTATTTCTGTGTGAAAAGGGTCAAACTCGTAAGACCTAAAGATATAGGAGGTCAGTATTCACACAGGCCAAAATCAAAGCAGGGAGGTTGGGCTGGCTTGCTGGATCTGTGGCTAGGAAAATGTGCTATTGTGCAGAGTGAAAAAAACCCAGTTGTGCTGGTGTGGGCTGAATTTGCAGGGCAGCCCCGCAGTGGCCCTGGCATCCTGGTGCTTGGAGGAGGCTTTGACTGCTTGCATGACCTCTGACAGGATGGTGGACAAAAGTCTGTCCTTCATCCTCTTCCCTTTCCTCAGCTACTCGCTCGCTCCCTCATTCATTTGGTTCTTTCCAGCTGTGCCAGCAATAGCCGACCCCTCTGGATCCTTGCTGGTACCAGAGGATACCCAGAGCCAGAAGGAGAGGAGCAGCTTTACTCTCTCTGGGTTGATTCTTTCACCTGTCCCTTTGTGCATGCAGGGGAAGCATGTGCTGTGTTGTAGACTGATTTTTTTTTTTTTTTTTTCTTTGAGGGCTGCAGACTGTGTAACTGCACCCATGCCACACGAAGCATGTTTTCAGAGGACTGCCTGTGGCCATGGAGATGGGAAAATCCCAAATGAGATTTTGGGCCAGCTGCCAAAACCCTATTATCTGTCTATCTGTCCGGTCATATTATGAAAGCAAAAAAGATTTATTATTAAGCTACAAATAAGTATTTTATATGGTAATAAGGTGCACAAAGCCCTGTTAGGCCAGGTCAAGATTTTAAGTAGGACTCAAATGCTTTTCCCGGCATTGTTCTGTATACTCTCTATATGTGGGAATTCAAGACAAGGATTTTACAGTCTATATGCTCAAACAGGTTTATGAACCAGAGAGATCATACTGAATATGATTCTAGTCCAGCACCTTTGTCAGTACTGTGGGGTGATTTCTTAAAAGAAGTGATGAGCTAGAAAGGCTGATGTTTTCAATATAAGCCAGAGAGGAGGATAATTAATTAAATCAGTTGAAAAGCAACTAGAAATAACTTGAACAGGTGAGTAGAATGGATATTATCAAACAATATATTCAGAACATTAGTCTGAAATGTTTAAAACAAGCTGCCGTATTTTTCTAACAATTTTCAAGGTATATGCACATTTGATAATCTTTACACAGCATTTCATTTTTGTAGCAATATTTAGACTTAATATGTCTCAAATAGGCCAAAATTTTCAGGAGGGAAGAAGTCTAAGTTAGTGTTTTATAATTTTAGGGAAGAAGAAAGTAAGGCTGTAACCAGAACTCCCCAAACTTTGTCTTATTTTGACTATAATATTCTTCTATTTGAGTAGTACTCATAACTGTATATAGAGTAAATGGGAACAAGAATATGGAAAAGGGTTTTTTTTTGCCCCTGTCTATTAAGAATAACATAAAATGGGCCTGTTCACTTATTCAGCTTGCAATGGAGCTTTCATTCTTCGTAATATAAATTTTCATTTGAGAGGAGTAGCGACTACAGTAACAATCATATACAAACATATTGCTAAATGAAAACCTTCTTTGAATTTGTTTGGGAATTATCTATTTCTCTAAGGATTCTTGTACAAGATCTGTTAGAATAACCATGGACTCTGGAGGGAAAAGTGGCAGAAACACTTAAAATGGAACCAGGTCTGTGTTGAGTTACTGATTTGCCAAGTAAAATGGGTGGATTGAATGGGACCAAAAAAAAAAAACCAACCCAAACCCAAGATAGAAAGGGAGGTAACAAAGAGGCTCTGTTGTACATATCTAAAAAAAGAAGTTCCGTTAAAGGGGTCTCTGAGCAAAGACTGTCCTTAGTTTGACCAAGATGGACGCTTGATGGAAAAGACCAGAGAAGATTTTACTACCCCTTTTTTGTCTTGGGAGAAAACATAAGGAAAATGCAGGTAGTTGAGAATCAATTACAAATTGTATTTCTCTAGCGTACAGATGTTGTGAACAACCTTTAGGTGATTCAAAAGAATGCAGTGCTTGAAAGCTCATGTTTTTCTACCTTTTCGGAATAATATAGTTTGGGATTTAGGTTTGGTTTTGGTTGATTTGTTTGTTTGTTTTTGTAAGCAAATATTTCCAATATATGCATTTCCAAAATAAACATTCTATGATTTTGCTGATTGTGTGTCTCTAGACAAGAATACATCCATGCCAAAACAATTCTTTCATTTGCAGGTTTGCCTGTCTTGGTCTTTATGTTTATAATGATTTGATTCATACTACAAAAGAGAGTAATGGTGAAATCAGACTCTGCATATAGAAGAATAAAACAGAAAGAGAATAAAATATTGTCAGGGCGGCAAAACCCAGAAGGCGCCTTGAATTATCTGCTTAAAGACCACCTTTTGCGAGTCTTCTATATTGCCCATCTTCCTATACAAGGCAAATCCAAAAGTTCATGAGCAAGTCAAAAAATTCAGATGCTCTTGGAAGATGAGTGGTAGTTCACTTCTCAGGGAAGTGGGCTCAAACAACACTAAATAACTTTTTGTTCAGTCTTTTCTCATAGTAAGAGCAAATACAGTTACTGTAGCTGATGTATGCTGACTTTTCTGTGAGTTCCCTCTTTGAAGTTTGGCATCTCCTGTGGCATTTATTAAAACAGAAAGAACTGAAAACAATCCTCCTCTACTGGGGCACTCTGTGGTAGTGGTTTAATGGATCTTGCACAATCTGAATTTGTTCTACACAGCCAGGAATAAAGATCAGAAGGGATCATACGTGTCTTCAAATCTAGCCTCTTGAAAACCTCAGGTAATCGGCCACCAGCTCTTTAGTCTGGAGAAGTCTGCAGGTGATGTGCTTTTGGACTCCCCACTGTTTCCAGCATAACAAAACTTATATAGGAGGTCAAAAAGCCACATGTAGGATGAATAATGGAAGAGAGATGTAATCAGCACCCCAATTCTCTGCTGCAGGCTGGGCTGCCCTTTGCGTTGATCTGCGTAGTAGGTGCTTACAGCATCTGCATGAAATTCTGGGCTTTGGGGGTACCAGTCTTCACATCACCGCTATGGCACAGACATGTGCTTCAAAATGGCCTTCACAGCTGGTGAACTTCAAGCAATTGTATGTTTTCTTGGTAAATGTAATGGAACCTAAACAAGTTAAATTAACAAGTAATCCCTCAAAGAGATTAAAACAATCCTGTAAGTGCATTATCTCTGCAGGAAGGTTTCCTGCCCTGTGCAGCCAGTCTTGCTTTCAGGCCCCCATTTATAAAATTAGCTGTACGCTAATTTGATGTGGTGGCGAGACATGAAATACATTTTAGAAAGTAACTAGAAGCTAAAGCCAAACAAATTTTGTTTTAAAGTGAAGTACAGCTTTTTTTGTTGTTCTTTTTAACATCAAGGGTTATAGATGACTTAGGTTTTAAGGGAAGTGGTTGACTGTGTATCACAGAATATTTTAGCAGAATGGAAAACCTCTCTGGAAATTAGACTGCAGAAGAATATGGCCAACCAGGATAAATACAGGTGAAACTGGATTACATTCTCGGTCCAGTTTCACCTTTTATATGAAGATTTAATGACCTTTTCTGATCTTAAAAGTCCTGAATTTCTGTCTAGAGTGAATTTCACAAAGCCTTTCCTCAAAGAGGCTTGGGAAACAGAATAAAAATCACATGGAGACAGAAAGAGATCAGATATCTGAGACTGAAAGAATTAAGAAGAATGTGGTTGTGCAGCGGGGAAATCAAGGTTTTAAAAACTAAACACAGCTAGTTTAGGCCACTTGTCCCCATTATTTGTGAGCCAGAAGAGACTAGGTGACTGCCATTTGGAAATGTTTAAATGTTGGCACTCTGTGGGCAGTTTCTTCACTGTTGTGTCTTTCTACAAACCAGGCATCAGTATGTGGAGCTGTCAGTAGATTTGCACTTGTACCCCTTCTACAGCCACAGTGAAACTTAAATACAAATGCAAAAAGAAGAATTAAAGAAGAACGAATGCTATGTTAGAATCATTATTCTTATCCTTAGTTCTCTGAGTTTAATCCTGTCAGCCTTTCCACTATTTTTTAAGGGACAGATGTCAGACATAATGGAATATTGTGATGTGGGTTATTCTGTTTGCCCCTTTTTCATGTTGGCACAACACTGGTAATAGATTCCTATAATTTCCATGACATTCTAGGATTTATTAAACTGAACATCACTGTGACATAAAGTACAAGTATTATCTGATGCTAGGGTGCAAGGCATCTGGGGCTAAGGATTTAATATTTATTGGAGCTAGGTGCTGTCCAAGGGCAGAAGAGTAGGTCATGATCTGCATGCAGAATTTATGTTTCCACTTATAGAACACAGGTATCACTATTAGTACATTTTGCATCATAATTAAAGGTGTTACTATGTCTGCTGAGAGGTGTATGAGCATCGTTAAAAGATATTTAATTCCTCACCTACTGTAAAATTATTTAAATTCCATCCATTCCAGATGTGGATTTTTCTGTAATGTTTTTGACTTTTGCAAATAATTTTCTACACCATATAATTACTATTTCATGTTAATTATAACCAATTGCTTCCTTTTTCTTGCTTCTTATGTTTTCCTTTTTACTGTTTAATGCTTGCCTTTACCTGGCCAATGAACCACAAAGGGACTGCAGATGACCTTTTATCCATCAATTAAACTCTTATAGAAGACACAGTAACTTTTGTTGAACTGTTTGTGATATTTTTGCCCTTTTGATTGATTTTGCTGATTTTTCTTGTCCTTGCTCAGTTAGCCTTTCAGCTACATATTACCAGCTGTGACTGTCCTCCATTTGTGTGTAATGAATGTAATCAGGTCACGATTATGAGACCCTAGGCAATTGGTGGCCTCTGGTCCAGCGATTAGTTAATCTATCGCTCACAATGAAGTAATAAGGTAGAGACATACCTTATTTAAATACAGTTTGTACTAGAGAATTACAAGATATGATTATTTTTTGTAGACAATTTCGGCCTCAAATTTCCAAGGGCAGGAGGAGAAGTGAACATGGGTGATCCTGTTTACCTGTCCCCACAAACTCCAACTCAGCTGGTAGGCCATGGGGCATGTCACCATCCTCACAAATTCTCAGCAAGCGATACCTTTATGCCAAGTGTCTTGGATGTCCCCCAAAACCAAACCTCCATGAAACCAGGAGCTATTTGTACAATTCGTGCTTTTCCAGAAAATGCTGCTAAGAGTAGTCCTTTGTAAGATGTTTGCTGATTGTGCCACAATGTACAGCCTTCCACTGGATTTGGGGCCATCTGGGAAAGAGATCTGGCAAAAAAGTATATATGCATTAGCAGAAGAGTACATGTTAGTTGGATGTCAATGTGCATTACTGAAAGAGTGCATGTGAACAGCAGAGAAAATAAGGATGGAAGAAATGAAAGGGCTATAGTGCAGTCAACATGTTTCTTCGCCCCATGAAACTGAAGGATTAAGAAAACAGAAGTGAGGAGGTGGAAAAAGAAAGGAGGTTGTAAAAGAAAGATGGATAAACCAGCCATGGAAATAGTGTAGATGGAAAGAATAGAAATCTAGGCTTGGTGAAAAAGTCAGAAATGGGGGGAAAGGAGAAACAGTTTGCAGAAAATAATTTAGGAGGAAATTGTAGCAGTATTATGATAGTTGCTCTAGGGCACACAATGCAGAAGGGCAGAAGGAAGTGAAAGGAATGGTAGTGAAGAATGACTATAAGGAGGCATTTCACACGCCTGGTGTTATACTCTGTTATGTATTACCATTTCACCTCAGAAATCTAGAATGAAAAACAGCAAAGTGCATTGGAGCAGAACGTAGGAAGATGTTTGAGAGCAACATACATCGCATGCAATGATGGAAGACCTGGGTGCAGTTTCTCTGGGGCAGGAGGATAAAAACGTTGGTCGTGGGTGTGGAGTTACAAAAGGTTTTGAAGAACAAGACCGTGAGGCTGACAGCATTGGGTAGGAGGGAATAGTTTGAATGAACATCAAAACTAGGGAAGATGGGCAGGGGGAAAGGAGCTGAAAGAAGGACAAGTTGAATTGCTAGCATGAAATTAGCATGAACTGAAGGGAAATAGGAATGGATGTAGGTGAGCAGGGGCTGTAGGAGGTGGCAACAGGACAACAAAGGCTAAATATGGTGCCCTCCCCATTCTGTTTCTCCTTCTAAAAAAAAACATCTCAGGATCATCCTCTGTTTTCTGACTTTGAAAAACTAGCTCCACCATGTCGGGTGTGGGCTGCTATTAATTATCAAGTCGTGGTAACTTCTTCAAGGTTTCTTTTGTTTTTAAGGGGGGGGGGGGGGAAGCAAGCTGCAATTGGGGCATCTTTCAGGCCTCGTCAGCCTGCTCCAGTAGGGCCTGAGGGAGGGCTGGGGGCTCTGGGAGGGGGACGGCACCCGAGCCGGTGCCGGCACATGCACCGTCCACACCCACCCACAGTCCACCACACTCGCCGGTCCACACACGCACCGTTCACACCCACCCAGCGGGCACACGCACGCACCGTGCGCTATGCACAGTCGCCCTACACGCACCACGCACACGTGCTGTGCACACCCGCGCCCTGCACACACGCACCAGCACCTTCAACGTACACACACACACACACACACGCGCGCGCGTACACACGGGTACACACGTGTGCAGACAAAGGGCGGCAGATCCGTGCCCCCCCCCCCGCCCCCGACCGCGCTCCCGCCCTGGCGGCAGCCCCGGCTCCGCCGCCCCGACGTGGGGGTCCCGCTCCGAGCGGGGCCGCCCCGCATCCCCTTGCCCTTCCCCGAACGCGGGGCCGGGGCGTGGGGATGCGGGGTGGGTACCAGAAAGTTATGTACCGGCGAGGGGGAGGGGGGGCGGAGGGGCCGCTCCCCCGCGCCTTTGTTCCGCGCCGGGGAGCGGACCCTTGGCGGGGCCGAGGCGGGCGCGCACGCACTCGCACCCACGCCCCGGCCGGCGGCATGAGCCTGTCCCGAGGCCCCGCCGTCGCCACAGGGCCGGGGGTTGGGAAGGAGGAGGAGGAGGAGGAGGAGGAGGACGACTGAGGCGGAAGGTGTCTCTCCAGTCTGCCTGCCTGCCTGCCTCCCTCCCTCCCTCCAAGGTGAGTTGCCGCTCTGCTCCGCGCTTCTTTTGTCTCGGTGCGAGGCCGCCGCGCACCCCCGCCCCGCCCCGCCAAACTTTCGGCGGGGACCTCGGCGCCCCGACGGCCGCCGCGGGCCGGGGCCGGGCAGGGTGCGGGGGCAGCCGCGGTTTCGGCCCGGGGCCGCGCCGTGGCTGCCGGCGGCGCCCGCGGCGGGCATCCCCGTGGGGGCGGCCGGAGGGCAGGTGAAGGGGCTGTGGGGCCGTGGGCGGCCGCTCCTTCCCCTTTGGTTTCTCTGGGACGGATGCGGTCGGCCCCGTCTTTGCGCTTTACGCAACAGGTAGGGATGCCAGGAGCTGGTCGCAGCGGTGGTGGCACGGAGCCGTGGGCAGGAGCTTTCGGGGGGCTTTTCTTTTACGGTCTCTGGAAAAGCGCAAAGGGGAGGCGGGGGAGAAGCAGCAGTCTTCCCAAATTCCTCTTAAGTTGTTTATTTATGTACTTCCCGTGTCCGTGCAAAAAGGGTTCGTTTCGCAACTCCGGAGGTTGGTTTTTGTTGTGTTTTTTTTTTTTTTTCTTTTCTTTCCTTTTTTTTTTTTTTTTTTTTTTAATTTTTTTCTTTCTTTTAAACTTACTTTTCTTTATGTCCTGCGTTTGCCTGTCTCGTTCCGGGAGATCAAACTGACCGAAACCAGATACCCAGAGGCTTGTCCTCACTGACAGTCGGGGGAATCCAAACAAAGAGGTGCATCTACCGGAAATAATGATTTGAGAGATGTTTCTCTCCCTTTCCACCCCCCCCCTCCCCTTCCCCCCCGCCTTGAATTAAATTGTGGTTTTGTTTTGTTTTGTTTTGTTTTTTTTCTGGGAGGTTCAGTTCGAGGGAAGTTTTGCGCCGGCGACGAGGTCGGGGCTGAGGAGGGATGGAGAAGACGGAAAGTTGCGGAGGGGGGGGGGGGGAGGCGGGGGGCGAGGGCAGTGCGGGACCCCGGCTGCGCCCGGGCCGCGGGGGGAGCGGGGGCGCGGGGGACCTGCCGCCGCTGCCGGCTCTTTGTCTGCTCGGGCAACTTGAACAAAAGGAGAAACTCGGATGAACTCTCCATCTCTCCCTCTCCTCTCCTCTTCTCTCCCGGGTTATCTCATCTTCGGCAACTTTATCCGGAGAGATTTACTCAACTTTCTCCGAGCTCTCCCGCCGCTATAAAGCAAACAGCCCCGCGGTAGGCTCGTAAGGAAATCTGGTTTCACAGTTTAAAGAAAGGAGAAGGTACGTTTGGACTTCGGGTGTATTGTTCTTTCTCGGCTCCCTCGTCGCGCCCCCCCCCGCACCCCCCCCCGCCCCGCAAGCTGCGTTCCGGGCTGGGAGTGCGCAGAGGAGGCGGCTGCGGGCCAGCCCAGCCCTTTCTTTGTACTTTTCGGGAGCACATGCAGGTATTTTTGGGGAGGGTAAGGCAGTCATTCTGACCTAGCTCCGGTAATGCAGGCTGGGGGGCTCTGCTCGGGGGGGTCTTGCCTCCTTCTTGTGCCTGCTTTGTATTTTGTTGTACTGGTTTAATTTATTGGGGGGGGGGGGGGGGGGGGGAGGGAGTGAAGTGGGCTCAGAGACCTTTCTGGGTCGGGCTGTTTTTTTAAGAGTTGGGACAGAGGGAAGCTGAAGACGGGGAAAACTTCTTGGGATTGCAGGGAGTCCCGGGGGCCCTGGTCAAGAAGTGGGGGCTGTGGGGCTGGGCAGGGCAGCGTGCAGCAGGGGCACGGTGGGGGCTCAGCTGGGTGCCAGCCTGGGCCGGGGACACCACAGAGGGTCCCACTGCTGCTGTGGGACCATCCCAGGGGAGCAAGGTGCGCAGAAGTGCGGAGGGACAATTTTGGGGGGGGGACACACACCAGGAGGAGGACTTTGTTCTTCCTTTCGCATTGATCATAGCGGAGGGGGAGAGTGGGTAGGGTCAGTCCAGGCTGGACCTTCCTCGGCTTATCTTCCCCTGCCCAGTGCGGTCCGCTTTGTCCCTTTGGAAAAGCGATAGTTGCTTGGGGTTTTGTTCCACTCTGTCTGGTATTCGCGCTTTCTAGAGCAAGCATCACAACTTCAGAAAACTTACTCATGTGCTCTTTGTACTTTTAATTATCTTGATTAATTTAGCATCCTATTTTTTCCTCTTCATTTTTCTATGCTATGTAACAACTGCTTTTCCTTTTTTTTTATCCCAGTCCACTACTTTCCCTTTCCCTTGTTATTTGCTTGTGCTAATTTGCCAGTTGTCCCTCTCCCTCCTTAGATCTATCCATTTCAGAATTTCTGAAGTCTCTGCTTTTCCACTTTCTATTGTCACTCATCCTCCTTCTTCCTGGTCCCTTTCCACCTATATGCTTGCTTGCATTTCCCATTGTTTCTTTCTTTTTGTGCATGTGTAGATATGCTCCTGTTTCTCCTGATATGAAGCAAACACAAGAGCTTCTTCTTGTTCCCTCTTCTAAAATTATTCTTTGGTGGTCTGCCCTACATGCATGTTACTCAGTTATGCAGACAGACCTTCCAGCAGAAATTCTTGTGAATTCACTAATATTCACCTTCTCCTTTCTTCTTTTCTTTATCTCTGTGCACATACATCTTCCAGTCTCTAAAAGCTTCTTCTAGTTCCTCTCACTCATCCTTGGTGTGGAAGTTCATTCTTTTCCTTTTCCCCCACTCCAGCTCGACAGACCTAATGCTGTTCTTCACATCGTTATTCCCTCCTGTGCGGAGTACTCAAACTTTTCTCTCCATTCTTCATATTCCCCTTCCCAACCTAAGCAAAAATTTGCTGTTGGTACTTCTGAGGCAATGGCACAGCAGGAGTACCAGTGTAGGTAGGCACAGGTTTGGCTGCTTTGGCTTTCCCCTTGCTGGGCCAAGTGTCAACAGTGCTGCTCTCCGCTCAAGCCCCTTGGCTGCAGTAATATGCCTGCTGGTGGAGGTACAGCGGAGGGACACTGAGCCGGGGCTAAGGGGGGAGGAAAGATCGCTGTTAAGTTCTCCTCCACCATCCTCATACGTTTCCTTCAGAAGGGTTGATGAGTTTTATTTTTTGCTACCTGCCTACCTACCTTATTTTTACTGACTTGTTCTTTTCATGAGTTTTGAAATATCTGCCAGGGCAGTTGAAGAACCTTTATATTACCATGCTTTCTGTAATGTAAGACAATGTGTAGAGAAATATGAAAGCCTTTTTCTTAAAGTATTGAAAGTACAAGAGCGACAGCATCCAGCTTGAGTCTTCTTTTACACTCCAGCTTGGGGATGTTAAAGTGAAATGCCATCAGCGGCTTTGAGTTTAGGATTTCTCCAAATCTGTGAAGAAACACGTGTTTGAAATTATTCAGAAAAATGTAACTTTGTATGTTCGTCCCTGAGTGGTGCGTCAGAGTTACTGTGCTGAACTAACACTTCTTCCTCTTACGTGAACAGGTCAAAGCATGGTCGTCAGGAAAATGGGATGGTTGCCAAAATGTCAGTCTGTGATGGGTGCCATATTGCATTGTTCTTTGAGTGGTGGAATACAGCTTGGGATTCTTCAAGGGTCGTTATTGTGGTATAAACTGTACCGTACAGCTGCTGAACGTCTTAACCATTTGGATTCATACATAACTTAATGGGCTCCTGGAAGAAGTGGAAGAGCCTCTTGCTGAAACTTGAGGATATTGTGGAAGATGCTGCTGAGACCCATTTGGATTACATCACCAAATATGACATCAAGGTCCTGCAGCTGATGAAAGGTATGCTTCTCTCCTGTTACAAAAAATACTATGTCTTGTACATCAAAATACTAAGGGCATCGCCTTTGTTTTAAACAAACTTGCACTGTAATCTTTTATTTATTTTTTTTTAATCTTTGCCTTGCTGCTGATGCCTACCAGTAATTTTGAGTGGTGTAATCTGACAGAAATGCCTTACTAATGGTTTGGCAATGTTTATATCTTAAATGTAGAAGGAAAAACTGAACATGAAAGTATTTTTGTTTTCTGAGTTAACTGATATTTTCAAAGCAATGACTTCACTGGGTCTAGGAGTGCTTAGTAGCTCTAGAAAATCAGACTAGTTAGCTTTTAAGAAAAATAAGTTTAAAATGGCTTAAAGCATTTGCCACAGTTATGATCTTCCAAAAAGACGACTTTGTTTAAAGACACATTACTAAGTTTTGAGTTGAGCTCAAGAAACCAACCTTCTATTATATAACCTCTCTGCTTCCAAATAGCAACAAAAACATTATGGATGGCTTGTATGGGGGAGAGAGCAAATAGAAGTATTTAACTTAAAAATTCAAGGAATTATTTTGTTTCATATGTTTTTAAAGTTTTGATTTAAGGCTTCTTGTGGAGTGTGTCTGCATCCTGAATGTCTTAGTACTGTGAAAGGCTATTGAATGTGGACAGTGCTCAGTTTTCTTGTTATTGTATAACTGATGTACAAAAATGAAACAAAAACTAGTGGAGAACACACACTGTTAAGGAGTTATTAATGAATAACTAATTATTTTTGAATCTATATTAAGTGTTAATCCAATGGTGAGGAAATCATTGAGCTTCTTAGTGAGCTATGAAATTTGCAAAGCATATTTTAAAACTGTTTAAAATCTGATCCTTTTAAACTCATTTTGTGCACTTTTCATTTATAGCTGAAAATGAATTACATTAAAATAGTTGGTTTTGCTGCATGTTGCAGCTCATCTGATTGGTTCCAGCCTATACCATATGTAGGGCAGACTAGTATTCATAATCTTAAGAAAAGTGCTGATCTGGCTGGCCTACTTTAGAGCAAAATAGAAATCTGAACGAATAATCACTTGTTATCCTTTCCTGTTGTAAACAGATACAAGAAGCAATACAATCCTTATTTCCTGGTTCTGACTGTTTTAATAAAGACCTACTCTTAATTTTACTGATTATTGAGGATAAGCTTTTTCTTATGTATTGAACACAATTAATGTACATTTAGATTTCCGTTCTTAATATTCTTCTGCATTTATACTGCTTTTGAACTTTGGATGATTTAAGATAGCCATATGAAAGTCTTTATTTTGGAGTGTCAGGAAAGGAGAGTCTTTGGCTGTTTGTGGAAAGAGGGGAAAAAAGGCATAATAAATGGATTGTGATGGAGAAAAATATTTAGAGCTGCTATCTAGTGTCATCTTGGAAAAGAAGCCCAGTCATTACGTTTCTGTATTTAAAGGAAACCAAAACCATGAATCTTTTTTCTTTCTGTGAGATTTTCTTCTTGTTCAGTTTATTCTCAGGCACTTGCTGCTCTTTAGAAAAGCTAAATTGGATAGAAAAGGTACACTTCATTTATCTGCATGAAAGCCATGCTTTTTCATCAACACTGAAAACTGAAGTGAATTTTTACTTACAGTTAATGTAAATGGAGACAACTCCTTATCTTTGCTTAATCTGAGAGTTTGTGTAGATTGAATTTCATCATTACCATAGGATTCAGGATATATTAGGCAAATTATTAGATATATTTCTGTTTGTTTATACCTGGAACATTTCAAACGTTAACAACTTGGTGACAAAATTGTTAAGATTTAAATAGGGGGAATAGAATTTATCTGCCTTCAATTTTCTTTGGACTGTTTCCAATAAAATGAAAAGAAGCATTCTCAGATTCAGAGATAAGATCTGCAGAGAGGAAAAGTAGGGCCAGCTAGGAAACGTTTATCACAGTAGTTCCCAGCTGGTAGGTGTGCTGCATTGGTGGGAGGTGAGACCCTTGCAGGACTTGCACAGAGATGGGGAAAATGTGTTTTGTAGGCCCTGGCTGGAGCGTCCTTGTACCTTTCTCCTGGGAGCAGTCCTAGCAAAAGGGGCAGTAACAGCAGGTGAGGCAAGGGGTGGGTGGATGGATGGAGGCTGAGTGCTGTGGGGAAAGGGCAGCACCTGGGTGATGGGGAGCACCTGCCTTAACTGTGACAGAAAGCAGCCCTGATGCCTTTGGTGGGGGCTGGCTGTGAGGAGTGTAAGGAGCTCCTCCTTGAGAGGACGGTTTCAGGTATCTTGAGCCCTAATGCTGTAGTTCCAAAATGTATGAAAAAGGGTTGTTTTGTGGTTTAGTCTCTGGTTAGGATGGGGCTATTGCTTGCTTTGCTTGTGACTGTCCTGGAAGGCAATGGCAGTCCTTGCAGGTATCCTGGGCAGTATGGGCTTGGGGGTGAGCTCTGAACTCCTCTTCACAAGCCTACCCTGGGGATGTGCCATTTTAGGCTGGTAGCAGAATTTACACCTAAAACAGATTAAGCCAAGTCCAAACAGTCTGAGCAGTGGTTCTTCCTTTGAACTGTGCACTCAGTTAAGAAAGCCTTTGAACCAATGTACTTTGTTACATGAGAAGGTGTCTTGTTCCATGTAACTGAGGTTAGAGTAACCATGGGATTGTCTCAGGCCAGGGGAGCACAGTGCGAAAGAGATTTAACAGACTGCAAGAAGTGCTTGTACAGTGTGTTGTGGGTGGGTGAATTGGAGTTGTGTGTTGTGAGGAATGGACAGAAAAGGGCAGGTTGTGTAGGTTCTGGATTTTTAGGTAGCAGATGGAGGAGGTGCTATATGGAGTACCTTCCAATCAGTGAACATCTGGGAAGGTAGAAAGGAAAATGCAACAAGGACTTTATTTCTTTGATTGTTCCTTCCCTTTAGTTGAAGTGTTTTTCTTGCTGGGTGTGAACTCCAGAATTCACAAGTGAGGTAGAAATTTCTATAGAGCCGTGTGTGCCCAACTGGTGTGTGATACATAGTGGAGACAGGGATGCTTTCCTGAGGGCCTGCTGCCTTTCACCCCTCCAGTGGGAGGCCCTGCTCCTGGCAGTGCAGGACAAAGCAGCTTTCTTCTCTGGAGGCTTTACCAAAGCATAGTCCTTGGGATGCAGAGGTACAGTTCGACTCTTGAGTAAAACTTTGTGAGAAAGCTTTTGGAAATACAGTTGTTAGTCCCTGAAAGGGTTCTCTAACAGCACAAAGAGTATTATGCAATTATGAGGAGGATGGCATGGCAGGTAGTGACTTTGTGCTTCTCATGGGGAAGGTGAGGTAGAAGCTGTAGGACAGGTAATATTTCTAGAGCAGAGCTGGCTTTGTAGCTTTGGTTCCATAGAAAGTGGTATTGATAAGTGTGTCTGTCTTATTATCTCTTTATTTTGCTCAGTGCTGGTTGAACCTCATGTGCTTAATCATATAGCTTCAGGTAGTAGAAATCCAAATTGCAAATATGATATTTTCTTTTATTTTTTTATTTCTCTGCTTTCATTTGCTTGTCACCTTATCAGGTAACTCAAGGTACAGTACTCTTACAGAATTCAACGTAAGCATGTTTGTTTCTCTTTAGCTTGTGCGAGCAAATTTTGTTTAAGAGAGGTAGAAGGAAGTTGACCAAGGCTGGAAGGAGAGAGTTGTCACTTGAAATCTGGGGAAGGTGATGGGGGATTTGTACACACACGCCTCTATTCTTTTACAGTTATGATTGAGAAATACTTGCATGAAAGCTTACAATGAAAAGGAAGCTTCTAACATGTGAGCTGCTTTCTGTAGAATGCTATCAGTTATGTCAGGACAGAGGCATATGGTGTCTGGAATAGTTTTCTTTCTCTTGATTGGATTTATTTTATGTAGCAAGAAGCTTTCCAACTCAGTAACAGATTCTATTTTGATTCTTGTTTTTACTTGCATTGTCATAACATGAAATTTGTCACAAACTATTTGAAGCCTGACATAGGGTGCTATTGTGTTTGGTATCTTGACCTTTCCTTGATTAAAATGCATAGATGTGTTTGGGTTTTGGTAGGGGGAAATGTATAAACTAGGGGGATTAAACATATTTTAACACAAAATTAATTCTGGTCTTTGTGTGAGGACAGGGACAGTACTTCCGAAAGGTTACGAGACCACTGCAAGTGCGGATTCTGTGTTCATATATATGAATGTTGTGGACTAGTGAGAACATACTGCATTTAATTCTGTACAGAGAAGAAAGAAGAGAAAAATGCTCATACATAATCTAAATGTGTATGTTCCTGCTAAAAATAGCAAAATGATTACATTTTTTTATACTTTAAAAAGAAGCCACACTTCTATTTAGGAACAATGTTGCCACCTTTTGAAATATGCTGCATTTTGATACATTTTAAATGTTGCAGTATCAATTTTTCTGTCACTTTTCTGTGTGTGGGTATTTTTTTTTTTTTTTTAACTGTTCCTAAAGCATTTTGTACATTTAATGAGTTGCCTTAAGTTCTGCAGTGGGAGTGTGGTGTTGCTCTGGGTGTCAGCATTACTTCCCCTTCAGAGATAAAGGGGAGCAGTGAAGTAGAATGACATGTGTTTGCATGGGATTCCTCGCAGTCATGGTGGGAGTGGAAGGGGAAGGCATGCAGTTGTCATATAACTTAATAAGTGGGCAATGGGAGCGGGTATTCTGGGCTGATAAGGATGAATTCTGACTTAATTGTGAGCCAGTGAGGAAAGGAAGTGGTGAGGCATCTTGAAAATGAGGGCCAGTCACTAGAGATTGATGTGATAGAGAAAGGAGAGGTGGATTTTGTGGGAATGGATGAGAAGCTGTTTGTCATAATTTATGTGTCTGGAGGCCTGTGCCATCAGAGCATTTCTAATAGGAAAATGTAGTTAAATCTTTAAATGGCTGTATCATAGGTTATAAATATCCCAGTCAGGAGTATTGGCATCTTTTTGGTGTATGATAAAATTGTTTCTGTTTAATGCTGTACAAGGAAGCAAAGTTAACTTTAGCTTTGCATGTTTTGAATTACATTTGCTCCCAGAATAACTGCAGTCTTCAGTTGAGCATGCAAGTTAGCTGCTTCTGTTTGGCTTCGCAATACGTTGCAAGGCAAAAATTCATTTAGGTAAGTGGTTCAGGAATTGCATATGTTGTTTTGAGATTATCTCAGAGGTGAGACTTTGTGTGGTTGCTCATTTAGTTATCTTTCAGAATTTGCAAATGCATTTTGGTTGGTATCAGTGTTCCTCTGTGCATATGCTTTGAAAATAATAAAAGTTGTGATGACTCCAGAATACCTAAGAGGGTACCCTAGATTGTCCAGCAAACACTGAGGTGTATCTAAGCAACTCGCTGCTTTTGTGCAGGCTGGTGTAGTGCCACACAGGGCGCTAATTTAGGCCTGTAAGCTACTTTAACTGTATTATGGTGCTATGGGACTTGATCTGTTAATTGTTGCTTCTCAGCTGAGCTTGCATAGGATATGGCTTCAGCTCTGCTGGTGCTGGAGCTGACCTGAGCTGGTGGTAGCTCAGGGGGCTCTTCCGTGGGCTCTCTTGTGGGGTGTGAACGTGGGCTCAGTTGTGCTCTGTAGAGAGGCTGTTGTTAAAAGGCTTTGGACTTCAAGTATTGGAAACTGAAAAGGTTTTGGAAGAGATAATCTTGCCCTTACAGAAAATCTGTAGTTTATATTGGTAAAAAACAGAAGGTAAGATAGACGATGAAAGGTGTGCTATCTTGGGGCTTAAGATTGCCATATTAGTTCTACAATGTGACATAGGCAGTAGCTTCATTCATTCAAGCTCCTGGACTGGACCTGTGGAACCTGTTTAGGCATGGGTCTTTACTGAAAAACAAGCATTGGAAGGAAGGGTGGTTCTGGTTCACAACTTCATGTTTTCAGTGCCTTGCTTTTTTTTGTTTATTGAAATTCATCACACTTGCAAAAGAACGAATGGAAGAAATGTAATTCTAAGCCCAAAAGCTTGTTCTTTTTATGTAGATACCTTTCAGCTTCAGGATCTGTATATGTTATTTTTATCATCTTAAATCTATGCATTATGTGGCTTTATCAGTTTAAAGCTCTCCCTTTGCGTATGGTTAAAATCTGTCCTAGATCATGGCTTGGTTTATCAAATTTGGATTAATTGCCATTTCTTCTTTTCAAATACCTTATTTTCCATGGTATCAACACCTGATATTCTAATGTTACCATCCATCTTCAGGAGACTTTGATTCATGAACATTTCTAGCCTAATTTAGTAGATGATTTGAATGTGTTGTGAAAAACTTTGTATAAATTAGAGAGGAAAAGTTGAGTGATTATTGCTTTTAAAGCATAGATAGGAACACAGCTTGCAAAACCAATTTAGCTGTCCCTGTAAAAATCTATACTGTCACTTAGTTACTCTGTACATCAGCTATGTGAGTTAGCTAGAGAGAGTTTGATGTATATCTCCTGCAGGAATTTCAGCACTTGGGTAGTGGAGGAAGGGGGCTATAACCTGGTATATGTTCATGACATCAGTTCACCTAGTAGGAGAGCCAGAAAGGAAGTTTTAAGGCAACAATATGTAAAGTTGCTCTCTCTCCCCAAAGAAATAAATGGACAATTCGCTTAATGTCTGTTGAGATTGGTTTTCGACCATGCAATGCATCTAGATATGAGTTTAATTAGATGCTAGTTTATTTTAAATGTCTTGTTTAAACTCATACCTAACACCTTCCTTGTATGGATTTAGTGTATAGTAGCTTAAAGCTAATACCTGAAATATTTTCATCAGCTGATGAAAGAGTTACCCGATGCACCTTTTTCCTGTTTAACCACCAACATTTGAGCTGCTGTGTTTTAAATCCAGTCATCTAGGTCGATTTTCAGCAGAGCCAAATAGTAGTTGCTATTGACTTCAGTGGTGATACAGGCTGCTGGGGTTTTTGGAAAAGCAAGTCAGACACCAGAGTGCCTCTGTGTGTGTGTACACACATACATTACATACTTATATTTTAGAAATAAATATATACGTATAGACGTGTACACGTTCACACCATAGAGTCCAAAACAGAAGGTGTGATGCTTGAGATTGTTTTGTGATGGAGACAGATTTTTTTTTTTTCCCCCCCTTGTTTCAAGCAGTGTCTAATGCTTTCTCAAACCTTGCTTCTGTTGTCTTGTGTCAGTGGTCTTCTATGCTGTGTTCCCTTTTTGATTTGGTTTTAACTACTCAAAATGAAGTATGCACCCTGTTCCAATTTACCAGTTTGTTTCTTAAAATACATCCTGCATGTAAATTCTAATCAGTCAAAAACATATAATGGAAAAGTGTCTATTGAATTAGTAGTGATCAGACATATACCAGAACAATTCACTGTAATCACTTGTAAAATACAACCCCCAAAAGACACCACTGGGAAATAGCAAGGCGTATCTGAAGTGGAGCTTTGACAAGCACTAAAAATAATTTTTTCAACTGGTAATCAATCTGGCCTAACTTTTTAATGTGTGTATGCACAATGTATATGTATATGTACACAGCTCTGTATGTTGCTTTGGGGGAATTCATTGGTTTAAATTATGCAGAGTGTAATACTTGAGGTTGGCTAGGGGAGATTTTTTTTCATATCTTAACATTTTCAGTAAGAATTCTTGAGTGCCACCAAAACTATGGAATGCTACTTGTTGTAGACTTCATGCAGGGTAGATGTATTAGTAGCTCTGTTGGAGACAAGTGAAAGGATGTTTGCAAAGGAAGACCAGAACCACTTCCAGATTGATTTCTTTGCATTTGCAATCAATCTACTGCTTTGACCTTGGATTGCATGTTGCAGTTGAAGTAGTTTTTTTGCCCTGAACGTTGTTGCAAAAGGCAGTAAGTTCAGGTATGACATATCAGAGTGAAAGTAAGACAGAAAGAGGCAGAATAAGAATTCTTTTGCAGACTTGTGCGTTTGAGGCTGTTGCCCAGGGCTGTGCATCTTCAGCCATTTCTTAAGGTGTTGGTACAGTCCTGTGAAGCATAGGTGGGCTATCCGTTAACTGTGTAGGCAGGCATATTCTAGACATTGAAAAATGTCTGTAGCATTATTAAAAATAAGAATTTGCAGGCATCCTCTAGTCTGGTGGATAGTTTCTGAACATGAAGGGGAGGGGAGCTCTCTGGTTTGTTGCCATACTATATCGAAAATGGTGTATCTGAGTGATACACTGCTTTAATTCAGCAGCTATCTTATAGGCTTCTAGTTCCTTAGTGTTAGTAGTGCTGTGCAAACAGTCCAGGAATTGCCTTTTTGCATGTAACGTTTTTCCCTTGTTGTTTTCTACCATGGGTAGTGGTTTATGGCCATGATTTGTGTAAGAGGAGTAGGGTGTTTTTATTGTTATTTTTATTTTGAATGCTTCCAGGCTGAAGAGAGCTATGAAGTAGACCCTGTTATTTCAGGTCAGTGCCTGGATTAACTTATTGACAAAAACTTGTTATGGATCATATACTGCTATCACTGTAAAACACAGGAAGTGAAATAGTGTATCTCTAGTTCTGTTTAGGTAGGATCAATGTCTTCTACTAAAACCAAAAAGAGAATCTCTGTGGAGAGGCAGGAGTTGAATGTAGTATAATAGCCACTTGCCAGAAGATACTTGATGGTAGTTAGTTTGTGAGGGAGATGCAGCCACTTAGTGTGTGTTTCTGTAAAGAGAACCAGGGTGCACTCATTGGAAAAATAGTTGTATCTGTTGGACAAAAAATGTTGTCATACTTATTTTTAGTGAATTTTGGCTTAATCCACCTCTCGTCTGAGTGATATTCCTCAACTCTGAGGAATGTTGCCATGAACATTTGATGACTGCATTTGGCTGTAGGGCCATATTTGCTGTATAGCAGAGCTGGCAAAATCTACAGGCATTACTGGCTGTGTTATTTTTGTATTCCCAAGTGGGAAGGGGAACAAACAATTCATTAAGCATAATAGAATACTTAAATTCTCTTAATTTTTGTATGGTTCTTGTCCTGTCTTGGTTCTCCCAGTTCTTGGATTTAGAATTGCTACTCTAGAGGCACATGCCTTATTATTTTATGTTGAAATTGAAATAAGTAGGAATTGTATTTGAAAAAAATTGAGTAGAAGAATTTTGAATCGGTTAATACTAATTCTAAAATGAGATCTCGTACTTCAAGGGTCAGTCTTTTGTTTGGGGAAAATTACCAGCATAGAAGCTCTCTGTATCTTTAACTAAAATGGTCTCTAATTTATGCTTGATTCTTCTGCTAGGTTAATGTTAATTAGTTTAACATATCACTCATAAAAGATGTCATAGTTGAGTCATTGTGTAGGTAACAAATCTTGCACTGGCTAGCAATGAAGAAATATTACCTCTATTAAAACCCACACTTAAACCGTGGAGTCAGTGAGGACTCATGACATTTTGCAGCCATCCAGCTTAATGCATTTTAATGCTTTCAGTGCTGTGAGGTGTTTTTTTTCCTCTTGGGGGAGTGGGGGGGGAGGATAAGCAAGTGAAGCAGAGCTCTGATTATGCAGTACAGTGTATAGTGTAGCCTGTGCCAAGTGAGAAGCCTAGTACAAATGCTGGCTCAGACTGGAGTTAGAGCTGGATGCTGTAATACCTATTTAGCCTTGAAAAAATCTGTCCAGTGTTGGGTTACCCAAAGAAAGCATACAAAAACAGTGTAAAAAAAGCTCAAATCTGCATATATTCAGAACTCTAGTAATTTGGTATTAACAACACAGCTAAACTTTTACAAGTATGCATGCTTGTAATTAGCTAAGTAGTTTCATCTGTCTGCCCTCAGAGAAGCATTAGAACTGGGCCTACAGTGGAAGGAAAATTTCAGTCGTAATTGTGGAGTGGTTAGTGTGACTCCTTAATCCTTTTTCTCAAGATAATCCTCCAGCCTCTCAGAGGAAGCGATGGTGTGGTGCTGCCAACTCAGCTGTGAGCCTGCCTGAGTCCTGGCATCCTGCTGGGCTGTTACAGGTATTCCAGCCTATGTACGGGACAGGCAAGGCAAGTTAGTCTGATTAGACTTTAACCAAAACATGCTGCCCACGTTTATTTATTTATTTATTTAAACCATCAGCGTCTGAATGGCGATGAGCAATTGAATAGGTGTTTGAGAGTGCTGTGGCTTCCTCTGCCTGAGGAAGCCTGGTAAGTGGGAGGTCTCGAGGGTGGGTGGAGTTTCCCTTGAACAGCACAGGCAGGCATGCTCAAGAGAGAAGGACTTCGCATCAGAAATGCAAACGTGAAAATGTTTAAACCCCCTCTGAGGAAGGCTATAAGCACTTCTATGGCACAGGAGCAAGGCAGTCCCTCCAGTATGTGACAGAGAACATCTGAAACTTCAGAAGGCACTTAGTAGTGCATCTCAGAAATCATAAATTAGCCAGATAGATGTGTCCGCTTGCAAATTGTGGGTTTGTTTCCCTCTGAAGCAGATTACTGTAGCTTTGTGGCCAGGTAAACATGATGAGATTGGTCTGAATAACAAAAGGGTTATTACCATCTAGTAATAAAATGCAAGTAAACAGCCAACATGTTCTGTCATCTCAGAGTCTGAACATCAGAAGAAACTAGGTTTCTTTAATCTTAAGCATCCTGCTAAATTCAGTGTTTCAGGTTTGAGAAATGGCAGCTTTGCAGCCGGTGGAGCTGGTGTAAGGACAAGAGTGTTCTGCCTCCTTTCAAATTGTGTGAGCATTTAAGCTCCTTTGGACTATTTGTACTTCTCTACCCCAATAGAAAGTGGAGCTGGTGGTTATTTTAGTGTGAAGATTCAATGAAGTTTTGTTCATAAATATGTACCATTCTTTGGTATCCTGCTTTACTGCCCATAGCACTGGCATATTTGTTGAGTATCTGGGCATAGTTAGGTATGACATGTCAACTGTCACTTTGTATTGCAGAGTAGTTAAGACATAAGACAAGTATCCCTTTGAAGTGGCTGCAATCTTCAACGTGTCACATTGGCCTTTTGCCTTTTAATGAGATACTTGCTATTGTGTATGTAACTATGAACATTAGATTTTCCTTTAACTGAAGGGGAGATCTCTTTCTATGAACAGGTTGTTCTTAAGGTGCTGTTTTCCTGAGATGGTTTTACTTTTAGCTTCCTTACCCATTTGCTCATTCATTCATTTGCAATTATAAATTCTGGTTACCACAGGAGTTGAAAAATTGTAGCAAACAAGTGACTTCTTTCTGAATTTGCTTCTCACCTTGGATTTGCATTAAGCTTTCAGACCTCCTTTAATTTTAACCATGAAAACTGAATATATTATACTCATTTTATTAACATCAAAAGGCTTCAAATTGTTCACGTGTAGCTCTTAAAATTTATAAAGCAGCAGTTTAAGACTTTGAAATTCTTAACAGATGCTCAGCTATGTTCTCAGTATTTGAGCTTAAAGCAGAAAGAATTTAACTCAATTATAATAATGTAAACCTTTCCCCTTTGCTTTGCATAATTAAATATTTTCATTTACATAGCACAGAAGTTTAACATGCCAAACAGGGTAGATAAGCAGAAGAAAAAGGCAGACGAAGATGCATCTTTGATGCATGCAGAGTAGTAATGCACTTGCTGGTAATCTCACTGTGCTTATTAATAACTAGAAATCCATATGCAAATTCCTGTGAATATGGATTGTATTTAATGTATGATTATTTTTTTTTCTTTAATTGGGTGCATCTCCTGAAATACTCAGCAAAATACATTAGAATTGGGGCAGGAATACAGTAACCTTGATACCTTCTTTTACTACTTGTTTCAGTATATTTTGTGTAACAGGTCTGGTGAGAATTAAGGTTTCCTTTTATTTGTTTGGCCAACTTATGTGGATGCAGGAGATGGCTTGAGTGTGCCTGTGTGGAAGCCTGTGATCCTGTATGTCTCTGATTTACAACTGGTGTAGGAAAAATTGTGCTATTACTATACTGTGAGCATATCAGATTCACCAGGCTGCTGTTGGAGTAGTATCTTCATGGGATAACATGAAGCATCAGGTGTTTGAGGGCTACAGAACAGACTTGTTTGCAAATAAACAGCTGCACTTCTTTAAACTACTGCTGTTTGTCGTGTCCCTGTCAGCAAAATATATCAGACGGAAATGATTCTTTGCTATGTTTCTGAAGAAATTTAGTGCAACTTTTGTTGACTAGCTTAATGTCAGACTTGAATCTTCTTGAAAGTGTGAGGATCAGTGATTTTACCCTATAATAAGATGAAGCACTTCTGATTCTTATCTCCTAAATTCTTGAATTATATTATGTCAAACAACATGTGATTAAATACAAGTGTGTAAAATAAGAGAAAAATATTTTTTTTTTGGGGGGGGGGGGGTTTGTTTGCTTACCTAGTGAAGTTTTGGGGGTATGTGGCTTGGTTTGGCAAAGCAGTTTGGAGGTGGTTTGTTGTGGGTTTTTTTAAACATTTATTACATGTTTCAAATCTCAAATTCTAAGGATACATACAAAAATTCTATACATTAGAATTAAGAGAGCATGGATTTTTTGACAAATCTTAGATTACATTAAACTCTATCTTTAGCATAGGATTTTATGGTATGTATTATATATTTCCACAAAATAAAGTGGAAATCCAATCAAAAGGGAGAGTACCTTTGTGGGTGTATGTATGTATGCATTGTGGGGTGAGGGAGGGGGGCAGGGGACCTTAAAGGAAGTCGGTCTCTTTGTCTTTGACCTTTTATACACATTTTCTGCAGGGATCCTGACTTGATGAGCTTTGGGAAATTCTTTCAGTGTTACTTATCTTTCAGGGGTTTTCTGTCAATTGTCTGGGTTTCTTCTGTTTGCAAATAGATTTTCTAGTGCACTATAGAAACCTTTATCATTTTTTTTTTTTTCCTTCTTTCATGGGGGTGAAGATAAGAAAGAGCAAGATGTAGGTGAAAAAAGGATGGAAATTTTATTTACAATGTAACAAAATTTCGTGTGCTAAAGCTGCTTCCGATAGCCATTATTTGAATATAACGAGAGTGGCTGCTTGTTAAATACAAATTCAGGAGTGTAGGTTACTTGCTTAAGGAACAACTGAAGCTACAAGGATCTCATTAACTTAGATTTTCATATAAACTCAAAAGCTTGTAACAATACATGCGCTCTTGTTTTTCTTTTGTCTCTAACATTGATCATTGGGAAGTGCTTACGTGTTCTAAAACACGTGCATGTCTGAGCACCTTAAAGATAATTTTATTGGTAGAAGTGTCACTGGAGGCCAAATGTGGTGTTCTCTTAATTTTTGTTATTGCTCTTTTTGCTTTAGCTGTTAGGTATTTTGCCAGTTCTCTGGTCCATTCTTGCTTCATTAGACTAGTACCACCTCTCTGAAGGATCATGAGAAGTTTGCATTATGAAGTAGCTGCTTAGCTCAGTGAATGGTAGTATTCTCTAGGTTTTTTGAGATGTTTTGATGTTTAGGAGAAAAATGGGTTTGTTTTGGTTGCTGTAGAGTTAAGTGTAGTGTGTCAGTATTGTAGTCTGGTTCTGTGTATGAGGAGTAAACCTGGTTCTGTGTTTTTGGTTTCTTAACTGGGTGTCTTTGGTGTGATGCCCTCCAGCTGGTTTTCTGTGGTGTTCTCTGGCTCTGATTCTGTCCATTTGCAACTGTATTTTACTGTACTGAGGCCTCTGAGGTGAGATAGGGAATTGTTTTAGTATATAAAGTCAGACATTTACCTGTCTGTGTGTATGAAGTAGGATTTGTTTTATTTTGGTAGTAAGAATCCAATGCAGATATCTGTATATGGAAGATGGGGAAATACCTTTCTTGCTTACCGGATTTTTTTCACAACTAGCTTATGCTGTGTGTCTTGATTTATTACAAAAATAGTGTGTTGCTACTTTACTAAGCTTTTCTCTCTCCCTTTGCCTATTATTGACCTTGTCAGAGAGTCTTAAAGTAATTGTGTGCCCATTTCTCATTTAAAAACTAAACACACCAACACCACCCCCCCATGAAAATACTGGAATATAAGGCCTGGGAGTCCCTGGAGTACAGCCATTTATTTGTGTGGTATCTGCACTTTATCTCAGGTTTCTTTTTTTCCAAAGGTTTAGGGAGTCTTCATACTTTCCACTTCCCAAGTCATTAGTGATTTGTGGATGACTAGGTCCGAGTTTAACTATTTGCTTGTAATCTCTGGGGATTAGAATTCCTAGATGTTTTAATACCAGGGACTGCTGTTAGAAACTGCAGTGAATAAGCAAGTCCTAATTTATGTGCATTTAATTAATCCTAATGCCTGGGACTTGTTCCAGGAAATTCACACATCTGGGCAAGTGCCCAAGGTTTTCAATGAGTTCTTATAATTTGGGTATTGACCTTTGAGGGTTGGAGTCTAGAGTCAGGGTATCATCCACATAAAACATAGTGCTTCTGTGGGACCTATTTTAGTATTTGTTAGTGTGTCTCAGACCATGGTTCTGATTATGTTGAAGAGGGGCGGGGTGAGCAGGCGCTCTTGCTCTGTTGCTCTGTTCTTGGTTTCAAGATTATTTTTTTTTTAACACAGTTAGAAAACCAGACCCCTCCACAGCAGTTTAATCCAATTGAGAGATGGTCTGTGTATCTCATTTTCCTAAGGACTCTGATGGGATAATCCCATCAAACCCTATCATAAGCTCTTTTCAGCATCTGGCAATACCACTGAGTGCTGTGATACTGCAGGTGACTTGATTAGTTTCTTGAGGTTGCCTGGTCCAGGCCTGGATGCAATAAATCTAACCCAACGTATTTTAATAATTTTGAGGGCAAACATTCAACTTAAAATGGGGATGGTATTTTGGGAAGCTTTGGCATAGAATCTTTCTGTGGTAGGATTTTGGCTGCACAGTGGAGGAGTGAAGTATTACCACAGCAGAGAAAGACCCTGTTAGGAAGTGGTTAAATTGGACACACCATTCCATGGGCCTGTGATCCTTGTGATAATTAAAGCTGTACTTTATTTGAAACATGCTCAGTTGATGGCATCTATCCCTGGCTGGGTTATAGTGGATATAGGTGGGTTTTTTTTCATGGAAATAGACATCCTTTCCCTAAGTATATCATGGGTAGGAACACTTGCTTTACTTTCAGCACTGCTTAGGCTTTCCTGTGTTGTCTGGACTAAGAGATGATTCTGAAATGCAGGGCAATGAAGTCCCAGTAAGGACTGACCTTCCCTCCCTCCACACCAGTTGTGTCAGTTGGAATGAAAGTGGCATCTGGGGGTCTGTCTCTATAAAGTGTTACATCCCTTTTTGAGGCTTTTCTTTCCTGCCTGTGTGATGGGAATTTTTTTTTTTCCTTCATTTCTCATCATTTTGCTCTAAGAGGTATTAGTCCTCTCTTGTATATAATTTCTATCTATGTGGGAGCTGTTTAATCATTATGCAGGGATTTTTAGTTTCAGGTTGGGTACTTTGTCAGGGTCTAGATCTCAACTTGTGCACTCTGTGGTCAGGATTTCTGGGTGTTGTGTGTGGTGTGTTATTTTGGTTGCTTTTTGTTTTGTGGTTTGGTTTTTTTTTGTGTGTGTGTTTGTTTGTTTTTTTCTTTCTCCTTGTAATATTATTGTTGGAACAAGAATCCTTGAAGGTCTCTGGTTTGCTGTGAGTGAAATCCATATAGTTGGTACCTGGAAGGAGTGAGGTATCAGTGCTCCCCACCTTTCCCTGTCCTTTGTGAGGGGAAGTTTCAGTGAACATCTGCACTGGCTGGAGATTGCATTGTCTACTCCACAATAATCTTTACATGGTTATTTGTATTTATGACTGCTCTGATAATGAGAATATGAAAATGATATTTCACCTACCTATAAAAGGAAGGATTTACAGTATTGGTAACAAGGGGGAAGAGCTCAGGGATAGGAATGGTGATACTTAGTCAAACAAAGTTTTGTCTTTTTTTGGGGAAAAAAGGAATAAATGCATTAGAACCTTTGGAGGTTTTTTTGGTGGCACATCAAGTACAAAAGTATGCGCAAAGACAATGTAATTGGTAGCTCAGGAGCTTTATTGTAGGGGGTATAAGTGGTTTGATTGAAGACTGATATGCTCATGATCCTCACTGAGCTGTTGTGGGCATTTCAGGAAGAGTGTGAGAGCAGGGAGAGTTTGTATTTATGCTTTCATAGTTCCCAGTGATTTATGGCTTGTGAGCCTTGGACTTGTCTGAGTGAAAGTGCCTTTATAGTTAATAGGCATCTGAGGATTTTTATTCCCACTGCTTTTTGAATGAATGGGACTGGTAGTATTCACTACACCCAGTGGCATCGAATTCCACAATGGACTTCATGTGAAGAAATACACTTTTGTTTGGTTTGAACCTGCTATGAGCTGAGTTTTGCCAATGCCCCTCTGCTGTTGTAACAGGGAAGGTAATTGTTTCCTGCTTGCTTTCCCCTACCAGGTAGGATCTTACAGAACTATGAATTGTCTCCCCACAGTGGTCTCTTTAAAGAGGTTCTGAGGCTAAAGGAGCCACACGCAGAAGCTGTGTCTTACCTTTGATTATTTCACCCTTCGTTCCCCGTTTTCTAGTTCTGTTGTGTCCTGTTGAGAGAAGAAACCAGATTTACGTAGTGAGATAGATTTTTTTTTTTCTTCTGTATGTATTCCATAATAATAATTGGTAGTATTCTGTTTCCTTTTTACTTTCCTTTTGCACTGCTGTAGAGCATTAAACTATCTATTAAAATAATCTATTGTTATCCCAAAACTTTGTTCCTTACTGGTAGAACTCATGGCTGTCTATGTAAATGGAATACTAGGTGTTCCCTGTTGTCCTACCAACTCCACATATGTGTTTGGTTTTTTTCAATTTCACCTGTAACTTAAATGCTGTAGATACTGACGATGCTGATTTTTTTTTTTTTTTTAAGAGGTTAAAGAAACACTCATCAGAATAAAGCTGAAAAGCTGTAGCCCTTCTAGAGCTGTCTCAGCTGACAGTGCAGGCCAAAGAAGAGCTGGAAAGGCTCATTCCTCTGGGAGTCAGATATCAAATACAAGAATCAGTAGAATAGGGATAGTCTGTCCTTGTAGGCTAAAAATACAGAAACTGTTTTTTATTTTTGTACCTAGTATAACTAGACACAAAGGAATATTATTTACTACCTAGAGGTATTGCTGGAACAGAGGATTTTAAGCAAATCTTTTGATTATTGCATTGTTGACATTTTGACAAGTATTTGTAGCAGAAACTTAGTGTGTTGCTTTTTATGTTTGCTGCTACACTTTTATTAAAAAAAAAGGTTATTTCTCTGACTGACATAGATTTATTTTTAGGTCCTGGTAGTTTAACAGGAAAAATGCAAAATAACACTCATGATACAATCAATCTAAATATTTCATGTAAATTATGTATTCTGAGGACAAGGAAGAAAGCAAACAACTAGATGCTTCAAGTGCATTTGGAACGAGCTAGTGGTGCTGTCCTAAAGCTGTCCCAAAGTCAGTGAAAATACCTTATTTCTTCTCTGCTGAGCAAGATGTACAGGTACAGCACAATAAGATGGAGGCTGCTGTTACTATGCCTGGATACAGACTCGACAGACAAGAAAGGGTTCAGGGATTAATGGGAACTGTGATGTAGTGGCTGAGAGGAGAAACATTCAGAACAGGGAACATCCCCTTGTGTATTACAGATATTGGAAGTATTTTTATTGTCACTTTCAATGTATGATTTGCAGATTGCATACAGACCCAGGTGATACCTGGTAGTTGCACATGTGTTTTCTATGATTTGTAAGCAAATTAAAAAAAAACAAAACAAAGTCAGTCAAGTTGTATGTTCTACTCTGTTTAAAATAAAAACTAAAAATTGCAGTTCTTGTTTGGTTAATGTGGACTTCAATCACTGGAGCTACTTCAGAGACTTGTACAGAGCACAGCCGATGTATTCCTATCCTGTATTTCCTCTTTAATTATCTCCATTCTAGGCAGGATTTTGATTAAAGGCATTTGAATTGTGATTCTTAAGTTGTTAAATTTTTTGAGGGAGTGGTGTGACAGTCACTTAGGATCAAAAAGCTAAGAGGAAGATGAGAGCTCTTCTAAACTGTCCCAGAGGAATGGGGTGGCTAAAGAAACTGTTAATTTTGCATATCCCAGAACCAAAACACAAATCATGCCAAAGAGCTCATCCTGGTTGTATAGGGAAAAACTGAGCCCTTTGAGCAAAGTAGGCACGAATTTGTTAAATTGGTGTTGCTAAAAATGTTTTTCCCCTGTAGAGTTGGTATAGCTGATGATAATGTGTGCAAATGGTCTTATAAGTTGAGTGAACTTGAGTTTCAGGCACTGTGGATTTAAATATGTAATGACTAGCCTTCAGTAGCTACATCTAATGGATTGGTGCCCCTGTGTCAAAACTAGAAGGTACCTATTAAAAAGGTTGTGGAATCGGATTGATCTGTATTAGCCATGTTAAATTACTGAACAGCATCAACAGTGCATGGGTTGTTCCCTGCTGACACCTCTTCAAGAAGTGGCAGAGGAAACTGCCCTGTTAAAAACTGATGTCAGTCACCAGGGGCTTGTAGAGGTGTAACAAGAAAAGTAAGGCAAAACAAAAATCCAGTTCTTGGGTGTTTCACTGCATGATGAAATTGATACTTTGCCTGCCTCTAGATGGAAACTTTATTTTCCAAGATGCAACACAGGGTCTTTTAAGACTTACTTTCTAACATGTCTGTATCAATTTAGGAAAATAGGCATCACCCCTCCAAATTCTAAAACAGCAGGAGAGAAAGAGCGCTTACTCAATTCAGCCATTTTGCCCAAGGCGGCCTTGGGCAATAACTGTAGCAAACTGAAAGGAAAGAGAGAGAACTAGTGGACTTCTGTTGTGTGGTACCAGTGACACTGATCTTCGGTAGGAGATGCAGGAGTCTGTTTATTGCCAGGGCGCCTCAAAACTAAAACCACCGGTTATCTGGTTAGAAGGACTTGAAGCCTTCTGTCAGTGATGATGATTGAGTATCTGTGTTTGGCTTGACCAGACTGATGCAGAGACCTATACTGACTTTGGTACAAGCTTCTCAGAATTAATTATGTTTTGCAGTGTTAACAGAGTGGTGTGCCTGGTATTTCTCTTCTGTCAAGCAGGTTCTTGAGTGGCAATCCCTTTGTCCTCTGTAAGATGCCCTTTAGTATGGGCAAGTGAGGTTGCAATGCCCACAAAGGCATCATCCTCTGGCGGCCACTTTGCAAATTCTGTGTGCACAGTGTATTTGGTGTGAGCTGCAAAACTGGGCTTCTTCGTAAGGAAGTGTGTTGAGTACCAGAAATCATTCCCACAGGTATGATATTTAGTTTCTACATTTTTTCTGTTCACTGTTCTGTAGCCAGTAGCCTCAAACAAAAAGGGGCAGAACTTGGCAAGGGGAGCAAAATCTCTAACTGGGGTTTGCGTTGCTAGAAAAATTTCTCTGTTTTAGGTTGGTGGATTTTGGAAGAACAGCTTACCTATGCTTTTTGGGCTGTTTTTCTTTCTTTTCTTCTTTTTTTCCTCTCCAATGTCAAAATAGAAGAGCAAGTCACAAGCATGCGGCCCTTTTGCGATAGTGCTTGGTTTCGAGTGTGAACAGCATACTCCAAGCTATCTGTGTTGGGGGCCTGCCTGAGAGAAGTGGCTGCATTCAAAATTTTTGTTAGGTAAAGGAACAGATGGCTTTGCTGCAAGATGCCCTTTTCCCTTCAGAGTGAGCCTGGGAAGGAGAGGGCTTCTGAGGAGTTGTCAGCACTTGATAGCTGTACAGAAACCTTTGTGTGCTGGATCACTGGAACAATGCTGAAAGAAGGAAATGAGAATAATATAGAGCCCTGACTGTTCAAACAGTACTTGCTAAACTTGCTGAAATGCAGATAGTACCAAACATGCCTGATGAATCGGGTCTTGTCCATGGTATCAGCTGAGTTGAATATTGCATAAATATCGTATTTATTAAGAGCTCTTGTTCAGTGAATATTAAAGAATGATTCCTCTTGTGTTGAATAAAAGATATTCTGTTGATAACAGTCTTTTTGAATCCAAAGATATCAGGACTGCATTTTGAAAGGTGGTGTTTCTGAAGAAACAGATCAGTTGAGAGAATATTTTTTTTCTAATTTCTCTTCAGTGAAGAAATTTAGAGATATTAGTTGAAGCATTTTTTAAAAAGGTATTTCTCGAGAGAGTCATAGTTCATGTCTCTATCCAGTTAGAAGTACCTAGTGGAGATTTATGTAGGTCTTCAAAAAAAACCCCAAAAAACCAACCAACCAAAACCCAACCTTTAAAGGAGTCCAAATCAGAAGCTTATTTTTGATAGTTGTGACATACTGGTTGACTGGTGTGTTCTGGTCCAGTGCTTTAACACATGCATCTTTATGCTATCCCAGTAAATGATCATACTTTCATCACTATCTCTGTCTTTTGTATGAATACAATGCTTTATTTCTCAATTTTGCAGTTAATGCTTAAATAATCTAGTAGGGTATTGCTACTTGTCATTCCTTTCCCTTGTCTGAGAACAATATATTTTGCAAGCAAGCCCATTTAAATTGAAATGAAGTCTGTCCGCTGTTTCCAACACTAATCTATATCTAGGTGGAGCCTTTAAATATTGACATGTCTGAGATTAGAAATTATGACATGGTGTTATTAAGTTTACATCTCTACAACTAGACCTGGCACTTGAAGTGGAGATCTGTCTTCTTTGCTTTGTATGAAGAATAAAATAAGTTCTCTGGTATATACTAACTTGGGCAAAATAATGTATTTCTGGAGAATTTAGAAATTTATTAATTTACTTGAGCTAAAAATAATGTAAATGGGGTCATTTAAACTATTTAGAAGATGAGTCAGACTCTGGTTCTGAGTGTTGTCTAACAATATTATCTAGCTCAAACTGAGTAACTTTTTCTAAATTTAGTGGCCTTTATTGTGTGTTCTTGCATGATGGGAAAAATTCCTCAGTAGATGGTGAAGAAATGTCTTAGAGTTTGAAGGAGGGCTTCGTTCTTTTCTTAAAAATAGCTGTCCTTTCATGTGGTTTCTGCATGCCACAGTAATCCTGCTGTCACCTACTGCTCTGCCATAAAAGGAGGAGGCTTGTTTTTTTTTTTTTTTTTTTTAAACCACAGTGTGATTATTTCAATCTTGGTACAACTGGGACATCTCCTAACTGTTTTTTAACCAGGTTAGGTGTTTAAATCTGCAGTGAAGGAGCTGGCAGTGGCTGGACTGGTGTGGGAGAGTGCCGGGAAGCAGCAGGCTCTGTGGTGCAGGTGGGGCTGCCCTGGGGGGCACTGGAGACTTCAGAGCTGCTGCTATCCCTCAGGTAGGCCCGTGTCAGGCTCTACTCCCCCACTGCCTGGTGGGAGTGGGGTTAGGATGAGTTGCCAGCATTTTGTGTGCTATTTGATCTGTCCCTGTAGGCTTTAGTGCCTTCTGAGTCCCATTTCTGTACTGTGCTCTACTGCAGGGTGTGTTACAAGAGACTGACTGGTCTGGGGACATTAAAAATGGGCCTGGGCCTACTCTGGTTGGAGAAGAACAGACCCCAGTTCCACATCATCTGTTTCCTCACTGAAATGTGAGCTATAGGACCTGGTAAACAAATGCACTTTGTATTCATTCAATTTGATGATTCTTTTTCGTGCAGACCTTGAAATAAAAATCCTGCAGAGCAGCATGTGAAGCCTTTCCTTGTTCCCTTCCAGGCTGTTGTTCACAGGCCTTTGGTTTTTCTCTTGTGATCAAGTAACTGAAAGCCTAGTTTTACCATGTCTACAGACAAATAAGGTTACATATACAATGTCTGTAGTGGAAATGGTCCCAAGGGAGGATTTCAGTGTTAGCAGTGAAGTCAAGATATTAAGTGTGTTTGTGCTGTCATGGAGATAGGGTAGGATGGCATTATCTTTTCTGGGTTCACCTTCTGTGGTATGTAAATACAGCTTTGTTACTTTCATTAGTTTTGTGTTTGGCTAGTTTTTGTTTGTCACTATAAAACCAGTTTTGTTTCAATTGCTGTCACATAAAATATTTCTGCATTTAAAAAAAAAAAAAAAAGGCTAAATTGGTATAGGAGTAGGAAGAAATGTTAAGTAGAGAAACAGGATGAGGAATTGTTGGTAATTCAGTTCTGAGATTTGGGTGGGTTTTGTACAAAATGGTTGGGTAGGCTTCGGTTTCTTCTTGTTTCTTTTCAATATCCGAATGCACAAATAGAATCACAACAGTTGATTGTATGACCAGGGAGATAAAAGCTTTAAAACACATACTGAAAAAGTACTTTCATTTAGAAATAAAAATGAAAACTATTATTTACAAAGGCCCTTTTCTGAAAGTTGATGAAAATATTTTTATTTTGAAAAAACACATGTAATATTTCAAGAAAATATTGAACTAACATTGAGCTTAAAACTGACTGGAAAGTGAGACATGAGTTTATTTAGGCTTGAGGAAAATACAGTAAGTAAAAAAAATAATTATAAATTCACTATTAAACTTTGAGAAAAATCATCTGAGTGGCAGGAGGCTGCTGGATTTATGCCTGAGGTGTGAGCATTTGTCAAAGGCAGTCTGCTCACATGGAGGGAATATTTTCTTTCCATTTACTTCAGTATAGTAGCTATTCCATTCAGAATTAAGAGCAAATTGGAAGAGAAGACAGGAGAGCTTGTTTTTCATCTTCTGGTGTAAGACAGCAGCTGGTGTAGTGGGTGAAGATCTACTAATTCTAAACACTGTGGAGCATGGTCAACCACAGAGTCAATCACATTAACTAAATATAAATAGAATTTCTGGCAAAGTGCTGGAGTTATTGTCAGGATAATGACTAATTTCAAATGAAAATGTCTTGAAAGTCACTAATAGGAGAATTTTTTTTTTCCTTAAGGAAAATAACTAAGCATAAATACAAAGCAAGCTTGAATTATTTATTTTTTTTTTTAGATTGACGGAACTGGTGATTAAAACAGTTGGTTTTAAGTTCCTTGATTAAAATAATCTTAATGCGATCAAGGTAAGAGTCTATGAAGGGCATTTCCTTTTTATTTACTTTTATAAGTATTGGAAAAAATTATATAAAGCTATGGATAAGCCTTATTTCTTTCATTGCCTTTAGCTGCCTTTTATCTTCTTCCCCTTCAAGTTAGAGACCCATTTTAAAGGGTGCAGAGGTGAACAAAATGTGTATCTTAAAGTATTTTGTAATTGCTTGTGGAAGCTTGTGAACTTAGTGGCATTAATAATAGGGTAGGAGTTAAGGATCTGTACAAATATTTGAAGGATATGAACATAATTTTCTCTTTGCTTATAAATTTTTCTGTTGGTCAATACAGTGATGAATCTGGTGTGTAAATTCTAATCTGAGGAATGAATGCTTTCTGAGGGGGTGTGTGGGGTGGATTTCTTTCACTTACACTTTGTCAGTAAAGAACTTTCTTTTTGTTTAGCAGCATTTTATCTATGATTTTCAGTTAATGGGGTATTTTCTTTTGAATGGCTGTTTAATTTTCTGTGGTTCAAGAACAGAAACAGTAAATGGAAGGTGGCAGTTTATAAGGAAACTTTTCTTTAAGAACAGGGGATGAAAAACAGGATTCTCCCCACAAAACCCCCCTAGATAGTCTCTTTTTCTGTCTTCTACTTTGCTCTTTTTTCCTTCCCTTCACAACCCAAAAGCTCACACGAAATCAAACCCTCCTCCTGTCCCATCCTGTCCTGTCCCCTGTCCTGCTCTGTCCTCCCCCAGTCCTGTGTGTCATGTCGTCCCACTCCTAAAAGGAAAGCTATCTACTTTAATTTCTGAATCCGCTGCCTACTGCCTTGCTGCATGATGGCAGACCTGCCTATGCAGTGGTGGTAAGTATCAAGACCCTAGTTTTAACAAAATATTTAAATGTGTGGTTGCATGCATTCCTACTAAGGCAAATACCAAGGTTTAGATTTTGTTCTGAATAAAAAGCATTTTCCTGAATTGGAGTATAGGATGCAAAGTATCTGGCACTAGTCACAGCCGGTAGATGAATGTGTACTCTGTTCAGAGACTGTATTTCTGATACTTATTGCAAATGTGATTCTAACAGTTTGATACATATTTAGGTATTCTGTATGCCTCAAAGAAGAGAGCAAGGTAGTCATTCAAAAGAAAAAAGTACTGGAAATAATTTTGTTTTGAATAGACACAGCAGTAAGTTTGAGGGCTGGTAAACCTAATGTTGTTAGTAATTAGGCATATTCTTACCTGTGAGTGTAGATGGTGTTAAAATGTTTCAGTTCTGTTGAAATAATGAAAATATTTGTTGCTGGCAAGTTAAACCAAAAATATTAAGTTGCTTTTCAGGTGTCAAATTGTTCCTCAGTAGATTATTTTTTTTTCTGTATCATAAAGTGAGAACCAGAGCAGGTTTAATGAAGCACATGATTATCTACCAAGCAATCCTGCTTCTTATGTCTCTATTATATAGGTATGGCCTGTGATGAATACAGATTCACAGTGTGGTACGGTGCCGTACCCAGGGCCTGTGCCTTCTGTGTGGAAGGGCTTCCCCTCTGTATTAGTGAGGCAGCTGACTATATTTCATAGTTACTAGTTGCTGCTTTGGGCTCTTGGCAGAGTATCAGGGTAGCTTCTGGTCGGGTGTCTGCTTTGCAAGAAAATATTTTGGCACCATACTATGTGTGGTTTGGTGCAGCGGAAGAGCATGTGAGATGTGTAGTCTTCAAATGGAAATGCTGTAGGAGTATTTATTTTAATCAATTTTTAAACATGCATGGTGGCATGACTAAAAATACCTGCCTACTTCAGTAGAGTGAAGAAAAGCTCTGTAAATACAAACGTAGGTGGTGTGAATGGCTGAGAACAGCGTCGCGTTTGCCGTAGGCTTCTAGAGGCTGTTTTTTGAGAAAGAATAAAAGTTGCTTGTGAACGACAGGCCATAGAACTTATTTTTTATTGATATGTTTATAAACAGGTGGATTTGGAATGTAAAAAGATAATGAATCTATGTTGCGTTTTATTCATTAACTTGGATAAGGTCAGGAGCACTAACTGCACCATTCAGATCTGACTCATTCTGTTTGGCTGCACTGACTATGATGAAACTACAAAGGCAGTTTTAAAACACGTGACCACCAATAACTTGTCAGTGTTTGGTGATGCAGAATCCACATAAATCTCTACATCTGGAATGTGTGAACCCACGAGTGTCTCCTATTAATTATGCTGTTTGACATTTCCAAAGCTAAATAAGAATAATGGTTAGTTATGAATCATACCGCCCTGCTGAAATGCCAAGCTTCATTTTATTGCGATAGAGATTAAGGCCAGCAGAATAGTAGTTATTCTCGGCATCAGAATTTTTGCTACTGTCAAACTGCTGATGCAGCATTTGCTTACTATAAATGAACCTTTGCACCTTCATAAAGTGCTTTAAATCTAGAAAAATGTATGCCTTATCAAAAGGTTAATCCTGACAAATTATTGTAAATTATCTCCTGTCTGTGCAGTGCAGGTGCAGTGAAACTAATTCTCTGCTGTACAATCCAGTGCCTGTTTTGGAAGATTGGAGAGCTGGGGGTTGATCTTGCAGCACTCTTGCTGGGTCAGGTCTTTGAGTACCAGTTATGCATGTGGTAACAAGCTTAATTTCTGCTGCTCAGCATTTTGGATGGACTTCGTACCAGCCTTGTTCCAGTGAAGTATGGAAAATACATGCTTAAATAACATAAAACTTCAATGGTGTGGAAATGCTTCGGTGAATCAGGGCCTCAGGTTATGTGTGGTGGGTGTTTATTTTGTTGGTGTTTTTTTGTTTGTTTGGGGTTTTTGTGGTTGGGTTTTTTTGTGTGTGGTTTTTTTTTGTAGCAGAACATTCACTTTCTCTAGGTTGCTGCATTTTTAGTCCCACTGTTAATGCAGTGTGGGGAAAAAAATATCCTCTCTGAATCGGTGAGTACTGGGCAACCTTCCACCACCACACACACAAAAAAATCCAGTTTTAGGCGTTTGAGCACTGTGTGCTTAACCACCCTCATGGCTCACACTTAAGGAAGTTTATAAACTCCAATATCTGTCACTTTCCTTTACTTCTGTTTTGACTGAGAAACATGAAGAAGTCTAACTGAAAACTACGTTTTTAATCACAGTGCAAAGTTAATCAAAGGTGCAGGTTTGTACCTGTATAACTTCTGCATTAATATTTTGCAATTTCTATTACAACATATAAAGTATTTGTGATGGGGACGTGACATTGAGGTAAACTTTGGAAAATTTGGTGGTTTTATGGTTAGCTATAGAGGCATGCAAGCCTTCTGTGCAGGATGCTGTGCTTCTTTGTGGCATGTAAGCAGCTGCTGGGCTCCTGGGCAAGGAAATGAGTTAACGAGTGAAGTACCTTCTGCCAGGGCACTGTCCTGCATCTTATGTTGATAAGCATTAAATAACCTTTAAATAAAGATACCCCTCAAAAGCATTGCAACATAGGATTTTTTTTTGGTGTTAGTAACACCTCTTGTAAGTGTGAGACCTGCTTGTTTTATAGCTCAGAACTGCAGGTATTCACTGTCTGACTACCTTTTCTCTCTCTCTCTCTCTTTTTTTTTTTTTCTTCTCTTTGAGGCGAGAAAGATGCATATAAGTGTCAAGTGTGATATGATTTGACGAAAGCTTTATTTTAACATCTTGCAGTTGATAGGACCAGTTGACAGGTCTGCAGTACTGGACCACATTGAGCTGTGGCCTCCATTTTTCTCTAAAATAGGCCCTTTTGAAGTGAATGCTGGGTTCACTGCTCCCTTTCACTACAGAAACAGTCAAGCCCCCATTTCCCACCTTCCCAGAGAGTGTCTTACCCACTCCCCACCCCCCATTTTTGTTGGGGGTTTTGTTTTGCTGAGGTGGTGTCAGCCTGCAGAAAGGAGAGCGAGAAGGAGTCCCTGCCATGGCACAGGACTGTGCTTGGGGTGCTTGCAGGGCCAAGGCTACCACTAATTCCTCCTCTTCTTAGTCCAACAACTGTTTATATATTTTTATTGAAGGACTGTTTCAGCTTTTTGCTTCCTGCTGGTCTGGCTGGTGATGTCTGCCTTCTTTTTTGCAGTACCTTTTTTCCCCTCCTTCCTCTTGACTGAAGTCTTCTCTTTAACCTCCTATTGTATCTACCTAATTCCATAAATTCTTCCTCTGAATTCCTATTCCTTCTCCACAAAAGGCTCCTTATTCTCAGAGGGGAGTGTGTTTTGTCTGGCCTCTGGACAGCTGTTCTATTCAAAACCTCTCCCCCGGAGTAAGAGGCATCCCACAATTCATCGCTTTTTTCTTTACCATGGTAAAAGCTAAAAGAATGTTTAACAAAGACCTACAATTTGTGAGGGGGTGGGAAATGGGAGTGTAACTTAATAGTTTCAGAAAACTGCTGAATACTATAACTGCTGAATAATAAAACACTTTAAAGAACCTTTTTGAAAGCTTTATCCATGTTCATAACCAACTGATAAAGCAATAAACTTGAAGAATTTGATAAAAACATCTTATTTGGATCTCAGTGGCAAGTCATGTATTTTAATTATTTAATATTTCAAAGAATCTTCTTTTTGACCAATGCAAAGTGGCATGAAATTAAAGCACATATTACATGTTGAGGGCTGAGGTAGGTGATTAATGGATTGTATTGTGTTTTGAAGGTTTTGGAGTCAGTAATGTTTTGCAAGTGCAAATTGAGGGCAATACATTTATAAAATAGGGGTTTTTTTAAAGCTGCATTTATCCCTTAAAGCCATTACATTTTTCTTTTAAGGATTTGTTCGTGTTTGATAAACACTATTTTGATCATGGGAAGCATTTGTGGTACGGTTTTAGATCATAATCTGAACGAGTTTGTTATAGAACGGTGTGCTGAAATTGGTGTTTTAAAGGAATGCAATCAAGTGAAAATTACCGTTTTGCCTCTGTTTACATAACAAAGCATTTAAATCTCCTCACCCTTTGCAGTGTAGCTGTTATTCTAAAGTAAGATGAGGAACAAAATACTTTTTTTTTTTTTTTTTTTTTTTCCCCTGGTTTAATGGGCGCCTTTGATAGCCTTTCCTGCACGTTGGGTCTTGATGTGTTCTCACAGTGGTCACTTGCTTTGTTTTTTGTCCAAGAAGCCTTTTTGTGGCAGCTGGGAGCCTAGTGAAAAATGCTCCCACTTTTGAATGTATTTAATTTCAAGTGCAAACTTGCCATATTGCCGCTTTCTGAGTGAAATTGTAGTGTGTGTGTGTGTGGGGGGGATGTGGCTGCCATTTTGAAATGTTAGTGTTTCTCGTCACAGAGTGGCCGCGTTTCTATCCCTGTGTTGTGGCACCTGCACACACAGATACATCCAAGCTGACCGTGAGGACTTTGGAGCGCTGCAGCTGCGCAGCCCCTCGCTCCCTGCCTTACACGTCTGGTGAGCCTGCTCCTCGTTTGACGGGAGGTCTCCCAGCCTCGCACACGTACCCGGGTATTCGCGCCTTGCGTGGATGCGCGGCCTGAACCCCGCGGATGCGCATGATGCGGTGGTCGGCAGCGCCGAGGGGGCCGTTGCGCTGTGTGCCTGGCCCAGCCCTTCGCTTACTGGGGCCGAGCTGGTGGACAAAGGATCCCCCCAGCCGGCCTGGGGCTGGGCTGGCCCCTCGGCCCCATTGTGAGTGCGGCCACATGCATGTGAAAGGGCCTTTAAATATGCGTTTGTGCTAACTGGTACGGATTCGTGTAATGAAGAGTCCCTAGGTATTCATTAATGAGCCTTGTTTCACAAACATTTCTTGGGCAGAATTCTTAGTCGCCGCTGTTTCCGTGGAATAAACGATATACCGAGAATAATTGTCCTTTTTTTTTTTAAAAAAAACCAAAACAAAACACAACAACAAGCCAACAACCCCCAAACAAACAGTTAATATAAAGAAAAGCCTGAAGTCAGAGTGGACAGAATCATGAGAAATATTTGTTGTGAAGTTATGCATACTTAAAACTGTCCTCGGGTGTTGTGGCAGTGATTATATTTTCTGTCGTTGATGAAGCAACCATTTCAATGAAAGCCAGACTTTTCTGGTCACGAGTCCTATTTATTTTGCTGATCTCTGGTGTATTTGCAGGTACATGGCTCGCATCACATAATTTCTTTCAGTAAGCTTGTTCAGCAGTTTTGCAAATCCAGTCCAAGTTATCTTGTTTTCTTATTGCAAGGCAGTATGAGAAACCATGTTTTAACTGTTGCAAAGGTTTTTAAGTGTGTTAGGGCTCCATTTTGCGATGGTTACATGGAGGCTGGCATTGTGTCGGTCATAGCTTGAGGAGCCACACCAGCAGCCTCTGTCTAGAGGCTAGGAAGGAGCTTTGTGAAAGATGACATTTGACTACCAGATGCATTCAGAACCAGGGCTGCCGAGCATTACCCCATCTGCTTTGAGTAGCTCAGCAGGGGTTTTTAATGCCTATATATTCATTATATAGAGGGAGTGGCTACATGCTTAATACAGGTCCTCATTAATTTTGTGTAGTCCACTAGAGTTCTCTAGTGTAACTATGAAGAAATAAAAATAATAATGATCTCTTCTGTTCCCTCAGCTTGCATCTGTTCTACAGGATCCTCACCAGGGTTTTCTGTCACATTTTCTTCTTTTAAGCTGTAATAGGAAGCCTTCTGGAATCACATGAATGTTACTGTACCTGTGCAATAAGGATCTGGGTGGCGGCAGCCGGCAACTCAGTGAAATTATATTCTTGCTGTGCTGCTTGAGAGCGCGTGGCCAGCTGGTGCCAGGTGGCCTGCTGCTGGAGTACCGGGGGATGTGAAAAATAAGACCTTGCTTTCTGTGG
Organism: Athene noctua; assembly: GCF_965140245.1. Lineage (NCBI taxonomy): Eukaryota > Metazoa > Chordata > Aves > Strigiformes > Strigidae > Athene > Athene noctua. Next base: position 101,298,916 of record NC_134038.1, read on the forward strand.
CAAGTATCTATCCTCCTGGGCTTGCAGTCTCTGCAGGGCAGCTGTCTCCTCTCCAGTGAGTGCCAGATTTCCATGGTTTGCAGGAGTACCCAGCAATAAGTTCCTAGTACTAGAGGGCTTTGGAAAAGTGTGTGAACAGCCCCCAAAGCCTGGATAGCAGCCTCTGACATGCAAATGCAATTCTCACCACCTCATTTTCCGGTAGGTGCCAAAGTCTTTCAGGTCCCAGCATGTAGGCACTGGTCGTGCAGTGGTGTGGCATTCTCATGCTTACGGTGTTAGTCACTCCTAGTCACTGGAATGAAAGAAACAGCTGCAGAGCCTGATGCAAGAGACGTGCTTGTGAATTTTCTAACATATTACAAATAGTAGTGAGAGTTTGAAACATAGATACCTTTTTCCCTCTTTCCCTATCTTTGAAAGTTTTTTTTTTCTTTTGATTCAGAACTCCAGGATATATATGTCAAATATTGATTTAAAGTCCTAAATAATTTCTGTGATAGCTGAAGATCTCGTAGCCATTTACCACAGATTTTTTTTTTTTCCTCATTGCTCAGTGCCTTTTGAGATTGCTGTCACTGAGGCAGCAAAATTATTTCTGCCGTGAAAGAGCTGGAGTTTGAAGCCTTTGGGTAGGACGCCAGAGTCAGGTTGTGAATTCTTATTTAATCTTCATTCCTGACCTCTTAACAGCAGCCAAGGAGGAGGAGTGGCATGCTGACTCCCAGAGCTCACAGGACCAAGACACTCTGCTCTCATTTTGTGCATCTTCTGGCTTGGGTGTATGATGGTAGAGATACTGATGTTGCAAAACCCTGGTGTTGAAAAATTCTTGACTTCTTTTCACCTTCTGCTTTGGATAGTACCTGCAGAAGAAAGACTGTTTTTTCAGTAGCGTGCCTACTGGCATGTGCTCATCTATGAGTGTAGATTGGCAGGGCAAAACCTGTAGATTGCCAGCTTTTAAAGTGAGATACAAAAAAAATAAAAATTGTTTTGATAGTTGATTGTATTGATAGTAATTATTTCCTGTAAGGGTATTCAATATAAAATCCAGGCAATTATTATCCATCCTAGGACTTAGCATTGTGGTGTTCTCGTTGCTGGTTTAGATTAATATGCTGAGGGTGAACGGTGGTGTGTGCAGCAAGGACACGTGTCCTCTTCTGCCATCTCAGCTACCCAGATGGCAGTCCTTGGGCAGGAGTGGGCTGGGAGAGGATGGTGTCCTGCCCCCTGGCAGAAAACTGATGCAGCTTCCTTGTCGAAGTCCTCATTTACTGCTATAAACCTCTTCATCTCCTCTCCGTTATAGGGAGAGACAAGCTTTCAGGCTTTGTCTGCTGAATGATCCCACCGATTTTTTTAGTAAGACAACTTATGCGAGTAGTGCTACTTGTCTGCAGATGTCACAAAATATATGATGAAAGTAAGGGAGGAAAACACCCAGGGAAATAGCATGAGTTGAAATCTATTTACACACAAGCAATGTGCAAAGGTATTAAAGAAAATTTCAGCAGTGTAAAGTGCTGGGCAAATGATGCAGGCTGTGATCTTTATCGGGGGCTAACCTAAAAATTAGGCACAGTAGAAGCTTACCCTAAGGTGAGCCTTTTGATTTCTATGCATACTGTGGAATTGGGTATTTACATTTCATCATTCCCTTGTTATTCCTTTGTTTACATTTACATTCTCTTGTTTTGTGAATATAGGTCACAACCGTAGACTATTTTGCATGATTTTTAATCATGAAAAATTCATGATAAACCTTGAGAAAGATATCTCTCTCTGTAGTGAGTGTTATTGCTAATAAGTAAAAAAGATATTTCAATGCCTTTTCTGGAGGGAGAAGATATCCCTCTATATTGGGAGGAAAATAAAGTATTAGGTGAATTTTATAAGATCTTTATCATGTCTGATGTTTTTAAATCTATGATGCTGGTTGGCTGGAGTGCAAGCCACTCCATTAAGGAAATGTCAAGTGTAATTTTGGAAGAGATATGTTTTAAAACAATACATGCATAAAAAATAGCATAAGGAATTTGCCTCTGGGCTTCTGTGGGGGTGACACATTAATTGTCACAGATGAAGAGGTAGACCCCCCTTGGAGCTCATGATTTCACTGTTCATGATTTATTAGTCTTGCCACTCATTAGAGGGGGACATGTGCTGTTCTCTTAACATTTAAAAGATGGTCTATCTTATCTAAATATTTTAGCAACAAACTTAGAACTTTGAAAGATCTACTGGTGCCTTCATATTACTTCTCCCAAAATGTGCTTTCATTTGGTTTTTAACTGAGCAGCAAGTACAGCTTGTTTTTTGTATCTTTTTTTTTTTTTTTAAGAACCGTTGCTTTATGATAAATATTGATATATTTTTTTTCCTCTCTTTGTCAGGATGTACTGAAATGCAGACAGTTAAACCAGTGGTTCTTTTATAGTACATAATAAATCATATCTTGTCTGGGTTTTTTTTCCCTTATACTTCCTGTTCAGTTTATTCAATTCAGCTCTGTAGTGAGATCAGCTAGATGATGCTGTTGCAGCAGAAGCAAGGCAGTGATGGTGTGGCAAGCACCCCCCACCCCCACCCCCCAACCCCAGTGTTTATCGCAGCTCAGTTAGTTTCTCTGCCAGTGTTCATCCTGGTCTGCACACTTTTCTTTTCTTTCTTCCTTTCTTTTTTTTTTTTTTTTTTTGAGCAAGCATGTTTTGCTTTTTTGCTGAGAAATTCCACTCTTGTTCTGATGGTGATGATGACCCTCACTTGTGAGTTTAACTATGGGAAGAACAAGGGGTGTACAAGGAACATAAATGAAGGTCTTTCACATGGCTCTTCTCTCCAAGCCTTGAAAATGACTGTCTGGAGATATTTTCCTGCCTCCTGTAGGCATTTCTGTCCAAATTCTACCATTATAGAAGAATGTGTTGAATTTTACATCTATAGGGCACTAAGGAAACACAGCAGAAGAATACAAGCATAAGAATCTGTTACCTAGGCATGGTTTTGGTCATTGTGCTGCCTCCTAAACAAAACTTCCTGATTTTTTTTTTTCTTGTTGCAATAAGATGGTCTTGTTTGTTAATGTGCTGAATAGGGATGTTACATGTTTGTTTGCTTGTTTGTTTGTTTTTTTCTCATAAGATCAGGTGTGATTGAAAAGATTTTATTAACTCTTTACACAGATTGTTTTCCCTACATCATCAGACTTGGAGTCTATCAAGATTGTAGTAGTTTTTCAGAAATTACTGGTCACTGAAAGACATGTCATACTAACTTTGTTCCTTCTCAAGGCACTGAAGTGCATCTGAAATATCCTCCTATATCATATATTGATTTTTATATATACCGAATGACAATGCAATTCATCAGCTTCAGAAACAGAACCTATATTGTAAGACTTTTATTTAAAAAAAAAAATCATGTCATGGATTTTAAACACCATCACCTGGTTTATCTGCTGGTGTTTTGCCACTAGAAAAGTATGAGCATCTTTGGGCTTCTATGGTTGTGTGTGTGTAAGATACCTCATGAACATGTTGCCTGGTTGAATTGTGAACAGCAGTGCAGAAAATGATGCTGAGGGCTCTGCTTGCACTACTGAATATTTGCCCTGGGTCTGGGACCAGTTTGTGAGCCTCTGCAGAGCAGGGGGAAGGCCTGACTAGGGTTGTACCACAGCCAGAGTGAAGAGGGCTGACGTGAGACGATCTTTTGTTATTGGGACAGCAAGAATGGGCAGGACATAGGGGAGCATCGTCTCTTTCAGAGCTTTGTCTGCATGTCTTCGGGAAGGATGTTCCCAGAGAGTGCTTCACTTCCAGGAATGCCTGAAGGAGGAGGCTTCACCTCCTTTCAATGCCTGAAAGTATTTGTGTATGTTATATAAAAACTTATAAAACTTGCCTTTAAAGAGAGCTCACAATCTGTAGTGTGGCCACAAGAGGTGGAAGAGCCGGTCTGTGCCAGAAGAAACTTGCACACTCTTGTTTTCGATAGGTACCCTGTACCTTCATCGGCTGCCTGAAAGGGAGGGGGGAAGGGGCTACAGGCTGAATATTCATCTTGGGGCTCAAGCTTGCCCCAGCAAGCTTTTTGTCTGTTTAGTGATTTATTCCTTCTTCAGTAGCCTTGATGTTGTGTCTTTGTGGGGGGTGGTATGTTTATTTAATGTCTTGCTGGTGTAAACTTCTTGCCTCTTTGCCAGAGTCTAAAAAGGAATGATGCTTCTCTAAATCAGTAATGCCTTTGAATAGTCAATATAAAAGCCACCAGAATTAGATTTGAAGACTATTTCATGTTTTTGAGATACTACCTGGAGACTTAAACTTGCCTTGTCTTAGAAATTGCCTGCAAAACTGCATTGTCTGCATGTTATTTCTAGGAGAGACTTATTTTTATTTTACATATTAGTCTTCTGAAACAGGAAGCCTATAACAATGGCTTTGTGCCTGGACGTGTGGAGAGTGGCAAACAATGTAATTGTGCATTTTCCTGATGGTGCAGCTTCCCAAAAAGGTGATGAGTCTGATGTGGGCATATTGCTTGTGACTGACTGATCAGTGATCGATTTTAGTTCCTTCATTAATTATTCAAGGATTTTAAAGCATGAATTTGTGGTTTCATCCTTCTTCTGTTTTTTTTTTTTTTTTTTTTTCCCTAGTTGATTATGGTAATTAATTTCTATTTCAGTCACTCCTATTATTTTAGTGTAGTGTATTTCAGTGATAGAGGTTGACACGAGTGCCAGGTTTGTTTCTGTCTTTTATGCCAGATTAATGTAGTGATAACTGAACTATCCAGGAAATCTGCTCTGGCCAAAGTAGGGCCCTGATTCTGTGTTTAGTTTCAGCTCTACATGTGTTCAGTTTTACTTATACAGAAATGTTCTGTTAGTGAACTATAAATCTTTAAATTGGTAAACTTGTTTGTGATCTCGATCGTTATTTATAGGCATTGGGAGTCTGTCATGGGCAGAGGTGCTATTTTGCTAGATCTTTGCAAACTTAAAGGTAACTCTTGCTGCAGAGTTTACAGTGTAAATGTTATTGCTATATTTGCAACTACTTAGGAGCTTGCCAGGAAGGGGTTATTTTGTGTTATGCAGAGGAGCTTCTTGGAAAATCTAGCTTTCTACAAATACCATACTCTGGCTCACACACACTTCTATGCAAGCCAATGTTACTGTAGCAATGCCCCCGCCCCTTTTCCCCTCCCCAGAAAGCAACCAGTACACAATGAATAATGCAAAAACCTAATAAAAATGAGTGCTTATTTTAAACTTTTTACTATGTATTTTTTGCTAGTTTGTTTCTGTCTCTGTTTGTTACAAGGCCCCCTAAACAGCTTGTTGTGACACAGTGGGCTCAAAAATTTGCAGCCAAGCATAAAGCCTTGCTGCCTCCTAAGTTGTGGGATGCCACAGTTTCCCAGTTTGCAGGAAGGTGGCTGATACTGGCAAGGCAGGCCTACCTGCAGCGCATCACAAGGTGGGGCTGGCATGACTTACTTTTTAGCCGTTCACAGTGCTTTCCCTGTCTTAAAACAGCCATGGGACTTGCAGTCCCTTGTCCTTTTGAGTTTCCAGTGCTGCTTTTTTTTTTTTTTTTTTCTGCAGCTTCAGGAGGAGGGAGTCTCAATTGCAAACTTGGGGAGAGCTGGCAGAAGTTTGCAGGGTGGCAGCAGCACGAGTTTTATGTCTATCACAGTTGCTGCCATGAGGCACGTGTGTGGTGGGTATTTGTGACACACTTCAACTTCTGTCTTAAGCTAAAAACAGAGACCAAAATACTAGTTTTCTATCTAAAATTACATGTAACTTACCTATTCTGCTCATCTGAGTGGATGACACACAGTTACACAACTTCCACATGAAAATACGACCAGATCATATTTATATTACTAATGGTAATGGAAATACTACATATCCCTTCGGAGGGATTTGTGAACTGTTTTTTCAAGGGGATGGGAGAAATCTTCATGTTACAGGAACTCAACAATAGTTCCAGTTCATCACTAGCAGCAGTGCTCTTCATAGTGTTAGAGGATAACAGATACCATTCTGTGGAAACAATGCTTTTTTGTTTTTATCTTTAAAAATAGATTAAGAGGATTTAAGGGGTGGGGAAAAAAAGCCCTATATAAACAAGGCAAAGTAGGCTGTGTTATCCCAAGAATCAGTACTTGTTTCAGAGCACTTGCTGGTATCCATTGTGTATTCTAGTTAGATTTTGAGAAAGGCCTGCAGAGAAGCTACATAATGGAAATGTGTTAAGCCTTGACTGTTTATTCAGCTGAAATTTCTCTTTCACAAAGGTAGAGAATATATTTCTTTTCATGACACTATGGCATCTTTAAACTGATTCTCAGCCTTAGTAGGTAAATAAAGCCATGTTGTATGTATGTAGCACATAGGGAAGAACAAATAGCATACGGAGTAAAATTACTTTGATTATGCCATTACTTTTCTTGCTGTTACCCAACTTGTTTGTGACCCATTTTTAAATTCAGCTGCTAGAAAGGTTATTATAAAAATGATAAAGTTAGTTATCTTTTTCTTCTAGAAGTCTGATAACAAAATTTTCATGTGGCATAAAACACCTGTTACCTCTGCATGTTTTTAAGAGGCCATGCTCTAAAATGTCCAGGTAATGGGGCAGGAGGAGTAGGTGTGAGAGAGATGAGGAGAGAAGACAAGGTGTGAACATGAGGTGATAAGTTTCTGAACTAAGAAACCCTTCAGTCTGATGTGAGAAGATGGAGGACCAGTACCTTTGTCTAATATGGACCATAATTGGAGACTAAGTCTTCAATTTTATTTCATCTCTTTTTCTCTGAGCATAAGTTCACTAAGAGTTATATAACAATTATTTTAAAACTTTGTTATTAATTTTGGGTCATAGGTGTTTTATGTACACTAAGTGTGTTTTGAAAGTGCTTTTCTGCAGATGTGGACTGAGAGCTGAGGAACGAGCAGACCTGAGCCTGCCTGAGCACATAGTGTTCCCATAGAGGTTTTGCATCCTTTGCTGTAGACTTGGATCTGAATCTTTTTACCTGAAGAACACAAATTATATGGGTGGCATTCATTTTTGCTTTGAGTCTTGGCTGCATTTTATTTGGCTTGTTTCCTACCTCTGCTCTTGTTTCCTGGACCAAGCACAGGACCAGTGTTAACCAGTCTGAATTCTTGCATATTGTGTTTCCCATTATAATTTCTGCCTTTGAAATCCCTTTATGAACTCAATCAGTGCAAAGCTATTTTTACTGAAAAGTAATAATGATGCTCAACAGATAATACGGATTTACACTCCTGTGGTAGGCTGGACCTGTGGTACAAAGGCCTTCACAGATGACAGATACTCTTTTTTTTTTTTTTTTTTTTTTCCTTGGCCAGACATGCCTTTTTACCTATTCTGTTTTGCCAAACAGTTGGCACTGTAGTTTCAATGTTGTGTAAAATACATCTTTAATTTCCAAATATTTGACGATGTTTCTGTATCTTAACTCTGGTATACTGCAGCCTTTCATATTGACAGCTCACTGTTTTTGTATAAATCATTAGGGGAAATCTACATACTTTGGCAACTCAGAAAAAGGTAAATTGTGTTTTGACAGTTGTAGAGACTTTGAAAGGTACTTCGGAGTGTGGTGAATTTTAATGACCGAGATGGCTAAGGCAGCTCATACCTCAGCTGACTGTTTCACCCTGCAGCCCCAGGAATACAACTTTATTGGTTTGCAGTTATCTGTTATTTTGATGTTGCCTCCAACTCTGAGGGCAATGTATGAAGTGAGATTTTTCTGCCTGAGGAAGTAGAAGTCACAGGATGTCAAAGTTGCTTATATCACCCTAAAGTTAAATGAGTAACTTTTTGTATGATTTTGTGGTCTTTGTGAGTCTGCATGTGTATTGTGTGTAATTGGAAGCATCAGAGTTATGGTCTTGTTTCTCTTCAGATAAACTACTGCTGTGGCAATTTTTCTATTACTGATTTTAAAATTGGTTTCTTGAGGTTTTGTTTTATTCAAGGAAAGATGGTTGACTCATGGGGGTGATACATCTAGTGAGAACCTAGTGCATGGCCATCCTGCTATTAACAGTCTGCTATTTTTATATCTTCCATATCTTACTGCTTTAAAAAGACACTAATTTATTACTTAATTTTTTTCTCAGTACCATAAAGGAGCATTTTCATTTTTCATGATCTAGTTAATGAAGAAAACACATTCTTTCCCACCTAAAATAATTGCGGAATATCCCTAGTGTCCTAATATGAGGTCAGCATGCTTAGCTGATTATGAGAGTAGGGGATAACTTGTCATTCCTATTTGAAAATTTGAGTTTGAGCATCAGTAATCATCTCTGTGGATGTCTCAAAAGAAGCTGCTGAACTTTGGTTGCTAAACTGTTCTGTAGCCATATTGCACAGTGAGACGTTGTTATGATTTCTTAAAATTAAATATGTAAGCCCATAATATATGTGCTTGCTAGTTAAAAAGGGAAAAAAAAAAGCATTCTTCTAAGCCCCAAAGCAAAAAGTATTGCATAGGCTGATGCTCCTAAATGTGAAAAATGAAGGCAGAATGAAAATTAGACCAGCTCCCAATAGTTTGCTCATGCTTTTACCAACTTTTTTTTTGTAACATCTTTAAATTCTAAGTGTGAACATATTTTATTTAACAACGTGTGACAGAAGGCATAGGCTTTTCTTTCCATTTTCTAGCAACCCACATTTTTCATATGTTAGTGGATATTAGCATGAAGTGTGGTTTCCACCGTAGGAAGATAATTCCCAGCAGTGTTTGAGGGCAGGAGGGAAGAAAGGATCCAGATTTATGTATTTCTTCTTAGTTAAGGCACTGAGTATTTAATTTTACTTCTTGTGTTTGACTAAAATGAGTGTCACTTTTTTTCAGTTCATCAAAGTATCTTGGATTTATCCTATAATGATCCACAGTGGATGCAGTGCTTTGTAGTTGAAGTTAGAAGTTGTGTTGAAGTTCACTGCCATGTTAACATTTTAATTTTGGTGCAGGTGCTCAGTTTTGGAGTGCAGTCAGGGCTGATCATGCCCACATGTGGGGCAGTCCTGAGAGCACAAATTAGTTTCAGATAAGACCAAGTCAGAAGATTCACACCCAGAGCGTACTTACACCACTTCACCTCCCAGGCCCCTCTTCATCATGGGGACATACTAGAGCTGATCTGAAATAAAACTCCTGAAATGTGCATTGTGCAAACGTTGAGTCCTTAATACCAACTGTGTTGCTCTACTCATCTGCTTCTAGTGGGCAGCCTGACATGGTAACATAGGTGTAGCCAGGAGGCCTTCTGCGTGGCCTAGAAATAGAACAAGAGGAGTGGTAAAGATTGGGATTTCTTCTCCTAGCTTGGATGAACTCTCTGCAAGTTTTTTGTTTCTATACTTTATGGAGATTTTTGTCAAGTTGTATCAGTGCCTCACTTGGAATACTCCTTTGGTTTTGAGTAACAATATTTAAATTAAATAACACTTTTATTTGAAATCACTAGACTGTGAGGTTTCTGGAGCTCCTCTCAGTGAATTTTGGCAGTTGCCAGCTGGCTTCTCTTCTGTGAAGGTGGATATAATGTGTTTTACTTCTGGCTTTAAAAAAAAAAGTAGTTCATTACTAAATTGGGTAGTTTAAAATGTACTACCATAGCTGCTACAATAATGCAGATAAAGCACCAAATATTCATTATTAATAAACACTTAAGCATAGTTAGCATTTATCTTGCTTTGGTATCAGGTAAGACTCATGCAAAGCCTGCCTTGAATACTTTCTTACATCAGCAGTTTAAAAGCCTGCTGGTTATGAGCTTTGTTTTTTGTTGGTCTTGTGACTCCAGATACCATTATAAACAAGGGTACTTCTGTTTGGCTTGTGACCCCAGTCATAACTACTGTAACCCTACTTGGGGGTCATGACCTTTTGTTGGGACTTGCTACATTAGAACAATATGAAAGAGTTGTCCTATGCTGATGCATTAGGAGGCAAATGAAAGTAGCTGTCAAGAAAGCAGTGAAACAGATTAATCATGCAGAGGGTTGTTGTTTTCCAGAGAAAAAATAAATAAAATAGAGATGGCTTTTACATGTTCAGTGTCTTAAGAATAACTTCTATTCCACTCCCCCACTGATTATGTACTTCTCATTTAAAAACAAAATACCATGAACCCACGCATCTTAAACGTATTTGTGAAAATACATAAAAATCAACCAGCATTAATTTTATGCAAATGCTTATATTTTTTTTTTGGAAAGTGAACATTATGTGACAAACCATTCCCCCTCACTCTTACCCAGCCACTAACCTTTCAAAGATAGAGATGCTATCTCACATTGAGAACTTGTGTCAAAGTTCAGCCTGGAAAGACTTGTTTTATAGTCCTTAGACCAGTGGTTTTTAATGAAGACAGTGATGATTATTGCCCTTTTAATGTCACAACTCTAATTCTTCTGTCTTTTTGAAGGAAAGAACTTGAGTATGTTATAACATCTAATTTTCTTCATCATTTTCGTGCCACAGTAGGGATCCAGTAAGTCCAGCTCTCTTGGTCTGCAGGTGTAGTTTAGCCCTGTTCTTGATTAATTTATGCCATATGTGCTCAGGTTTTTTAAATTAAGCTTCGTTACTTGAGAAAGGTGACTGTTATTGTCTAGGGAAAATCTTTTCTTCTGAAACAGGAGAATTAATGCTGATTCAGGTTGGTGATGCTGCCTGTGTTATTTCATCTCTCCATTCTCAAAAGTGGTTTGAAGCTTCTAAATAGTGAAACCTAGAAGTTAAGAATCCCAAAGTGTAATAATGAAAATGCAAAGGGCCTTTTCAGCTCTTCATGAGTCTAAATACCTTACTCTGGCAGCACTTTTAAGGAGGCAAAGAACCCATATCTACATCATTCTGACCGTATAATATTTGCAAGCAGCCTAGGATGGTGTCCTTTCTATCTTTACTAATAGGAGTCCTTGTGATCTATGGGTAAGCAGAATTCAAACCATTCAGACATGATTTGGTTCATAGGAAATGTGGCTGAATCCCAGTTAACAGCTTCCAGGCCCTCTGCATGGCAAACAAAATGCAAGACAGTGGTCTGCATTTCTGCAAACACAGTCCGGACTCCTGGGTTATGTGCTTCTCTGTTAGTGATGCTGTTGGGCAGGCTTTACTTTAGCTTTTACAGGTGTGGATGAGGGCCCATACTTCCATTTCCAGTGGTTGAGCCAACTTTGTTCAGTCACTGTGCTCCCCACTGTACCCTTGGATTTACAAAGTATCTTAGTTCTAAGTGCAAGGAGTGCACCCCCATCCTTGGTCATTACACCTAATAGCTTGGGTGCAGGTTGGTTGACTGCCATCAGTAGTGGTTCAACACTGTTGAGTGAAGCAATGTAACCTGTGAAATCATCTCATGAAAGCAGAAGAGGCTTTGTAAGGGACAGTTCAGGACAGTGCCGGGAGACTCTGGTTCCAAAGATCTCTGACTGTATGTTGCATAGATGCAGGGCAATTATCTTTTAACTCTCTTGAGGATCGCCCCTGTCAGTAACATGTCTTGCACTGCTGTAGTTTTTGTTCAGTCTCTCATAATATTCAGTGATACTGGCTTTATCAAGGGTCTCCTTTGTTCCTGTTATTCTGTTAAAGACATGATTCTCAGATGAGACCTCTCCTTCATCTTTTTATAACTTGGGAGACTTCTCCAAGCCAACTGTTGTAGTGCATATGCCTTTTTTGGGGCTGTAGTCTCACCACAGAGATCTATTGAGTCCCAGGCCTACTGGCTGGTGCTGGTTTGCTTTTTATACCTTTTCTTTAAGAACAAGGTCAAGCTGAAGATGTATCTTAAATTTCTTCTGGGGGTGACCTTATGACTTACTCTGCCAAATACAACTGGAAGGTCATCTTGCTTTCCCAAAAGTAAATTCAGTCCTTCAGGGGTTTTCTTGTTGCACACAGATTCCCAATCTGCTCTTTAATCTTGCTTTCCAACTCCTTAATAACTGAGGTGTGAATTTTAAGAGGAGGGAGAGAGACAGCCCTGTGCCTTATTCCCTTCTGATATAGCGTGAGGGAAGGGGGTCTGTAGTCAGTCACACCAAAAATGACCCAAACTTGTGCCACTCAGGAACTGAATGTACTGTGTGGTAAGTGACTGGCATTTGAGTTCAGAATTGAGAGATTTCCCTTTAACAGCTCCAAATACATCAGGTTTATAGGACTCTGGAGTAGTTAAAGTGTCTCCTAGGAAAAATATTAGCACTTAAGGGCTTGCAGTCTCGAGCACTACTAAGTAGTGTCTGCGGCTCAGTGCATGAGGTGTAGGGTGCTATTTACTGAGTGCCTTCACGGTTATTGAACACTTTGTCTTGATGCTTGCTTGTTCTGTCACTGTCTGATTTTTAACATGTTCTAATTTAAATTCGAATTTGTTTGTTAGACTGCGTTTGCAAACCTCTAATCATTTTCAGTGTTATGTGTTAAAATTAGGGGACAATTATAGCTGTGGAAAAAAAACCCCGTGTTATTATGACTGCTTATCTCGTGATGTAATCTTGCTAGTACTAACTTCAGTGAAACTATGTACTTTAGCTGTTGAATGCAGCTAACCACTGTTAGAAGAGAGGGAACAAGCCTGCTGAGATGCAGCATCAGCCTTACTGGCTTTGCGTTGGCTTTATGATGAAATGTTAGTCTTGGAAACATAATTCCCATTTATCTTCTTTCATCAAGCAGAAAACAATTAATCACATATTCTTTTTTGCCTTGACAAGTGTTTTATCATAGCTTCGGATTTCTGTGCTTGGAGGCAAATAGCTTTTTGCATCCAAAACTTCCATTGAGACAGACCTGCTAAAGAGGCAAAAAGCTTCCTCATGGAAGTATCATCAGTACTTTGATGCGTAACTACACTGGCTTGTGGTGGGGGTGACTTTGGTAGAAGTTAAACAGAAACTGTAGAAAATCGGTACGTTGTGCTAATAAGAAATTAGTGACACGAATTTCCTCCATGTCTGAAAGACTGCAAATGTTGTGTCTTTGACGCACTGAAATACAATGCCAGTGTGTTGAAAGGGAGCAATGTAATAAGCATTTTCAATAGCTGATGAATGACCACTTGATTTTTACATGCTGTGGATAAATTGACCAAACTTGTTTGTTTACTTATTTTTCATGCATTCTCTATAGCTGTAAAGAATAGTATTTTTCTCAGTTTATTTAGTTCAAAGTCAGTTGAAAGTAGCAGTTTCTTCTTGAGTTCTGAATATTGCATTTTTTTTGGTACTACCTACATGACTGGTAGGCAGTCATTTTCATTGTGTACTAAGCTTCTGAGTAGACTTTTGGGGATTTAAAGTTTGCAACATTCTGTGATGATATCTAAGAAACACTTTCCTTAGTCCAAGTGAGTTTGATCTTCTCATAGATATTCATACTTTTTAGGTCTACAAAGCAATTTAAATGGGTAGCCCTCCTCTTAAATTTTTTAAGATCTCCAAGGGTCTTCTGGAAGGGAGAAAATATACAGTTTAATGGCTTTGTAGTTTCTGGCAAATGAATTACATAGGCAGTTATCAAAAACAGTGCTGCTAATGACCTAATGAAATATTGGGTAACATCTACTTTCGTTCACAAGGAAGATCAGAGTGTCTATCAAAAATGAATTTGATACACCTGAGGCTGTAATGACAACTTAAACAATTTCAGTTAATGGATCAAGGTGATAGTATACGTTGGTTATACAGCCTGCATGTGAATAGGGGATTGCTTTTCTTTATTAAGAAGCAGCAGCAGAAACAAAATAGGGTATGTGTGGTGTTTATAAATATGCCAGGTAAATATAAAATTGCCTTTAAAATCTGTTGATATTTCCTCTGTCAGCCTCTGCATGTCTTTCCTGGCAGAATACTGAGATAATGAAAAAATTACTTCATGGACTTAAAGTTCATATTCTATCTTCTGAGAGCAATTAATTTCTTAATAGTGAGAAATGAAGCATATGGCACTTAACAAGAACATGCCTTTATCAAAATTTTAAGTAATTTTATTGGTTGTTATTTAGAGACCTGATATAACTTGAGATAGACACAGAGAGAACACTTCCTCCTTTCTGCCATCAGTTGTCTTGACAAAATAAAAACCTGTAGAGGTACTAAAATAGTTAAAAATGGAGCTAGATGTTTTTGCTTCTATTTCCAGAAGAGCTAGAAATGCAAGTGATAAATGTCTGCAAGGACTTTTCCCCTTTAAGAATGTATTACCTTGTAAGACGTGGGCCAGTCTATGCATAGTCAAGGCAGTTGCATTTGTGTGTTGTTATGCAAAAAGGTAGTGTTTATCTAGAGTCTGAATATTAAATATAATTAAATAAGAAGCTCTGAGCACAGTTCATTGTGAAGCTTGGGTTTTCCAGTCCTAGTCTTTGTTTCTCTTCTTCGGTGTTGCTGTGGGGAGCATGAAGTGTTTGTTGGTTATCATTATCTTCAGTGATGATAGCTGCATTTTCCCAGGAGTACCTGTGTGGCTCATGAATGGAAGGAGATTTTGATGTGTTCAGACCCTAACCTCTGGAAATCCCTGAAGGCTAAGACTGGATCCTTGAGCTAGTCTGGGATGCAGTGGATGCATATGCCGCACCTACTGATATGTTCTTTGTGGGGCTTCCTGCTTGGTGAGTATTCACACATAAGCTGGAGCTTCTGCTGCTTTCACTCAGTCCCTCTCACTAGTAACCACAGTGGCACATCATTTCCTGGCAAGCTGGAGACAGGAGAAACTTACTGTTGCCAGGACATTGTTAGCCTTGCCAGGAACCCTAATCAAATAAAACTCAAGGTTTCATACTGATGTGATGAATGCAGTACATGTGTCTTAGATTGAGGGGGAAGGTTGATTTTTGGGCTGGTTCTCCAAATGTTTTCTCTGTTCTTATCAGTGTGACTTCTCTTGTGCCAGCTTCTTTCCACATGGACACAGATCTCTTGCTGTTCTGTTGATATTTTCATGATGAGTTGGGTGTGCTTGCTAACAAGGGGAGATGAAACTGGGTGGTGTGTGTTAGTATATTGCTACCAGATGTGACATCCAGCAGCTGCACAATATTATCCAGAAATCTGAGGTTGGAGTAGAGTATCAAAGATGACTCCTTCCCTCTGACCTCTCTCTGCAAAGTAGCAACTGGTGGTGTTTGGTGGGTGTTTATTTTTTTTCTTCTTTTTCTTTTTCCTTTCATTCTGGGATGCTGACACCTTCTTTCGCCTTCCTGATCAGCAAGCATTAATTTAAACCCTCAGCTTCAACTTGCCTTGATTTCTTTCACCCTTTTCATTCTGGTGTGTGGGATGGCTGGCAGCTATTCTGTGATCCTTATTCTTTCTTAAACTAGCTTGTTGGAAGCTGTGGTGTGTGGTGGGGTGTTTTGTCTCCATTTGAGGTAGCTAAGGTGTTGGGGTAGGAGTGGGTGAGTGCTCAGTACCACAGGAGTAAAAAATTCATTGTACAAAAAGCACAGAAGGGTTGATATACCTGTAGCTCCAGGCTGTCATGTAATTTAAAGCACTAGAGGCCCTCCTTTCTATCTGATGGAGATTTGGAGGTGTCACCCACAGTGATCTGTGCATGTGACGCTTTCTCAGGAACTCTTAAATCTTGACATCCTTATAGTAGCAGAGATCCTGACTTTCTTCCACTTTCCTTAAAATAAAAGGGCATGGATATGGCCTTGCTGGTCAAATTTAATCACAGTCCTGGAATCAGCTTATGTGTGTTGATGTTTATGATGTAAATATAGAGCAGATAAGTGAGACACTGTTTTGTTTGCTTGAGGTTTTTAGACTGCAGAAATTAGTGGTCAGTCTGTTTCCTTTAATAGCAATAGATGACTTGAATACTATTGAATATTTAGTGTCATTAGTAGAGGGACACACAAGGCCTTCTATAATAAGATAAAAAACCAATGCACACTTGGAATGTCCTTACTGCACATCACGTACAATGTACAGGGTGGTGTCAGAGTGAGAGTCTAACTCTGAGAGTTATGCTACTGCAGTGAGAAAAGAAGTGATGGTCACTGTTCTGCTAGCCATAGAAG
This sequence comes from Athene noctua, assembly GCF_965140245.1. Taxonomy (NCBI): domain Eukaryota; kingdom Metazoa; phylum Chordata; class Aves; order Strigiformes; family Strigidae; genus Athene; species Athene noctua. Next base: position 101,315,036 of record NC_134038.1, read on the forward strand.
TGTCAGTCTGTATTCAGTGATACATATTCACAACTAGTTTATTCACTTGGGTTTCTGGGTATTAACTTAATGTAGTGTTTTGTTTTGGGATATATACCAAGATTGTTTTAAGATAAATGCTAATTGTTAAAAATGACCATACAATAGTCTACTCCTCACGTTACAGTTTTCCCTACATTATGTAGTACAAACTCAGACTTGCTACCCAATTTTTTGTACTTCTGAGGAAATGTAGACAGGTTTAGGTTTAGAAAAACCCCACCTCACAGCATTCCAAAAATGAAAAGCCTCTGTCCTACAGGAACTCACAGGAACTTAACTCTGCTCTGCAGTGACATCAAGCAATGATCAATATGTGATGAATGTATTTCAGTAGTCGTGCTACTCACCTAAGCATTTTTTCCTAATGAGTAATTATATGTACTTAGTTGCTGCAGCAGAGTGAATGTTGGTTTGGTGCATTCCTGTGTTAAATTCAAATAGTGAGAAGTGATTTTTTTTTTTTTTTTTTTTTGGTATACTCTAGACTTTGAGAGCTACTGAAAGAATGTGTTTTAGGTGTGCTTAACAAGGTGGCAATGTCAACACCACTCTTTAAATGGGAAGTGTATTGCAGAGGGTTTTTTTTTTAACTTAAATTTACTAGTGGAAGGGACTCCCTGAATGGTGGTTGATTGTATGCACTAAGAGTTGTGAAGAAAATCAACAGTTAAGCATCACATTTTGCTGCATTTCTCATCAGTAAAGTTGTCACCACATTCTTTCTGCCCCAACTTGAGGCAGTGGCTTGGGTGATGGTATAACACCTGAGAATGTCAACCAGCTAATGCAGATTTAGAAGCTGCTAGGTGCTGGCGGTTGTTATAGTCTTCTTCCAGGGTCCCTACAGAGAGACCAGGGCTTGTGAATGCATCTGAACTGCTTCAGTGCAATGTCCAGTGTCTTTAGCTTGAACAGCAGCTGTTGGTGATGAAGCACACATGCAGCTGCTTCCAGGGCTTAGCTTGGTGATCTGGCAAATGGTAACGGGCAAGAAATGAAGAGGATGGTGGGAGAGGTATTGAAGCCTTAAACTACTGCAGCTGTTTAAGTGAGTGCATGTCAGAGCTCTTAAAGTTAAAAACACAGGTCACTGCAGTGGGCGGTGTGCCTGTGAGTTGGTGGCTTGTCTGCCTTAAGTGCTGTGGGTTTCCCATGTTGAAACACCTCTCACTCTACATGTCCCCTGTACAGAGTGCTTCACAGGACCAAAGCTGGAGGCCTGAAGTGTGTGATGTGCAAGGTGGCTGCTCTGCCACTTCTTTGTCACCAAACAACACCATAGCCAGATGTGGGCTGAATGTTAAAGGGAGTGACAAGAGGGGGCTAAAGCAGGCAGAGCAAAGCTTATTTAGAAAGTGGGATTGTAAATGCTCCTTAGCCCTTTCAAAACCACTGTGTGTTGTCACAAATTGCTAGACACTTATGTCAGAGGGAGAAGGAAAGGTTTTGTGGTCAAGGCACCGGGCTGGTTTCAGGAGATCTGGTTTCACTGCTATGAACTTCTTGTTTGTCTCAATCTCCTGTGCTTCTGTGTTCCCTTATGGAGCATGTTTCTCCCCTCCCTTGCCTGTTTTGCCAGCTTTCTGGGGCAGGGAGTGTTCGTTGTCCTGTCTATAGGAAAACAGGGATCTTGTGGTCAGTCAGTGTTGTATTTCCACCTGAAAATGGTGGAGCAAAAGCATACTGTCCAACAAGCTGGCCCACCCAGTAAGGAGAGTGTTAAGACATACATGAGAAAGGGAATTGTCACCTCCAGGGCACGTACAGAAACATGCATCCTGGAAAACAAGCAGGAGCTAGCACTGCATGTGTGCTAATGGCTGGGACTGCTGAATTAACTGCAGTGTGGTGGTACTGCATGCTGGACTAGGGTGCTATAGTGGGCAGATGCAGGTTCTTCAGGACAAACAGGAAGGGAAGGAGAGGACTGAAGGAGTTTTTCTCTAAGTGAAGGAGCAGTTTGAATGCATAGATCTCTTCTATGAGAGAGATGACAGGTAGGTAGAGCATTTGTGCATCATGATCTGGAATAGGTATGTAAAGGGGACATCGTGATGACATAATGATGAGGAAGCAAAGTCTTCAGCCAATTTGAGGAAGTCTCTGGCTCACAGCTTGTGGTTCTTATGGGTGACTTGAAGTTCTTTGACATCTGCTAAAAGAGTGACATGGCTGGATGCAGACTAGCCAGGATGTTTGAGAGTATCAGGATTGACCTTCTGATGCAAGTGTGAAGCATGATTGTATCTGCTATTCACAAAGAAGGTGGAAGTGATTAGGAGAGTGATAATGGCAGCCTTGGCTGTAGCCACCATGAAATAGAGGAGTTCAAGATCCTTAGGGGAGTGTGAAATGCAAGTAGCAGGGTGACAGGCCCTGGATTTCAGGCAAACAAGATTCAGCTTATTCGGGCAACTGGTATCAGATAACATTGAAACCCTAAAATGCAAAAGAGCTCATGAAAAGCTGGACAGGTCTTCAAGGACAATTTCTTCCAAGTGCAGGAGCAGCCATTACTTGGGAAAACAAGCAGATGTATCGGGAGATCAGAATGGCTAGCCAGGAAGCCCATGATGGAGCTCCAATGCAAAAAGGCCATGTACAGGGAGAGGAGGAAGCAGTGAAAGAGGAATTTTGAAACATTGTCCGAGTGTGCAGTGCTGGTCTCACAAAAGCTCAACTGGTGTTGATGTATTCAAGTGGTGTTAAGGGCTCCAAGAAGAGTTTCTACCACTTATACTAGTAGGAGAAGGCTGAATGAGAAAAGTGTGGGCCTGCTGCTGAGTGGGGTGGGTGAATTAGTGACAGTGGGAACAGGTAAAGCTGAAGTACTTGTGTGTCTTGCACCTCAGTTTTCACCAATAAGGCCTCACAGGCCTCTCTACATAGAGAAGGGGTTCAAGGAGTCTTTCACCACAGTCCAAGGACAGAGTCATGGGTTATTTGAGAGCTCAGCCTATGCAAGTCCAGTGAGATTGTGCCATCTCTGCTTTTTGAGGTTTTCAAGATTCAACTGGATAAGGACCAGAGCAAATCAATCCCATGACTGGCCCTGCTTTGAGCAGGAGGTTGAACCTGATGCTGTAGGTCTCTTCTGGCCTGAACAGGTCTGTGGTCCTGTGTAATGTATGTAGTCGGGAGGGTTGTCTGCGATCATTTAGCTCATTTTTAAATTTTGAAGTGTGTGTTGTAACTCTAGGGAATAAATTGCTTTGGCAATTTGTATAGGGGAAAGTTAATTTTATAGCATGTTATGATAAGTGTTCGGCCTTCTGTCATGGTTTTAACCCATCTGGCAGCCAAACACCACGCAGCTGCTCACTCACCCTCCCCCTGCCCCAGGGATGGGTGAGAGAATTGGAGGAGTAAAGATAGGGAGACTCATAGGTTGAGATAAACCAGTTTAATAATTGAAATAAAATAAACCAACAACAAAAATAATAAAAAATACAAATGGGTAATGCCCAATGCGATTGCTCACCACCTGCTGACCTGCCAGTTTCCTGGCTAGCAATCCCAGAGAAGCCAAGATCCTGAAACCATAATCCCAGAAGCGAGAGAGAGGCCTCCCCTTCCCGGCTGACCCTTCTCTATATACTGAGCATGGCGTATTATGATATGGATTATTACACTGGCCAACTTGAGTCTGTTGCTCTGTCTGTGCTCCCTCCCAATGTCTTGTGCACCTGCGCACAGGCAGGACATGGGAAGCTGAAAAGTCCTTGATTTCTTAGCAACAGCTAAATACATCAGTGCATTATCATACTTCTCATACCAAATCCCATACTGAATCCACACCACAGCACTATTCTAGCTACTAAGAAGAAAAATAGCCTCTGTCCGAGTTGGAACCAAGACACCTTCCCTTACAGAAGCTGTGTTGTAGTATGTGAAGTTAAGCATAGTTGGAGTGATCTATCCTTTAGAGGGTGTGTACCCTGGTCTCCTGAGTGGTATGGGCAGTTCAGTGGGAGGCTGTTCCATGCGGTCACCACTGACTCCAACATCAGTTATGGTGCTGAGGTGGCCTCTCCACTTGTGCTTATGACCACTTGTCAGTAAAAGATTGCTTGAAGATGCCAACAGCAGTCTGCCCAGATCTTCTTGTCTGACAGGGTCAGTCCCATCTTGAGGAGGGGAGTGCCACTCCCTGATCTCTCCTTTGAGCCCCACCTGTGTGATGCTGTAGCCATCTTGCTTCTTGTCCTGAACTTCTCTGAGCTGTTTCCCTGTGTTGTTGAGAAGCTTCTGACTTGCTGCAAAGGAGTGCGTTTCTGTGATGAATGGGGTTTGCCCTGATAGTTTGCTTGTAAAATGCTTTGGGAGTCTTCCCAGTGAGAGGCTCTGTATCAGGATGTGAGAAGCTGAAGTGTGAATCACTGCCTTCTCTTGCCAAGCTTCCTTCGCTGAGGCTGCGGGGCTTAAATTCCAAATTGTTCCAGTTTTTCTTAATGGGCTTGTGAAGAACTGCTGCTATTTTTCATGTGAGTAGCTATGAAGTTGTGTGTATTGGGCTGTAGCTAAAGCATTCTCCTGATTTCAGGATAGTGTTTAAAAGCTATTTTCAAACTGGAAGGCTTTTAAAGACCTTTTGTTAGGATCATATCATAATGAGGAACTCTTCCTCCCCCCAAGGGAAGGATGGAAGAGGAAGAATGGTATCAGGTGTCCCTTGGGACTAGGTCTGCAAAAAAACCCCTTAATTGGAAGTGCATTTTCCTCGTGCCCCCTTTTTCCATCTGCTCAATTTTTTGATATTTTTTTAAAAATGTTGTTCAGCTGTCTGTGGTGTTACTTCCAGCAATGTTTCCTGCTGGAAATTTGAAGGCATTGTATCTGTTAATATATTTTAAAACGTTTCTTTCCTTGTGTGTGTGACTATAGTCTTGGGAATTTTCTTCCAGTGTTTAGCCAATGTCTTTAACATTTGTTTTACTCTTAAAAAAATTCATAACGGATGTATTTCCTGGTTTTAAACTCTGTAATAGGAAGAAAGGAACCACAATTTTCCCATATCAGTGATAGCCTGAAGCAGGATGTGTGGCATGCAGGCATGCAACAGACTTTCACCAGGAGGAGGAAATTAACTGGCTACAAAGTAGGGAGAGTTCACCAGAAGTCATTGCTCTTCATTTATTTTTAAGAAAAGCCTTGAATCTCTAGGCAAAAAGACAAATTATATAATAAATGGACTTTCCCTGCATATTAATGTGCAGTGTTTAGATACATGTGTTGACTGTGACTGTGGTAAGATTATGCAGCCTCATATATTAACAGCGTTATCACTGAGCTCTGTCTCTTCTTCTCCTTTTTTTAAGGAATGATGTTTTAATGCTATTAAACGAAGTACTGATGTGTGTTTGCATGGCCAGATTCTGCTGTGTTTCCAAGTGGTGTGTGTATGCAACTTACCCAGATATGTCCTGTCAGCTTTTTTTGTCCTTATTCTTTTCAGTGCCTGGAAAAGTGAGATAAAGCAGCTTATCTTCTTTGAGACCTGTGCTGCATTCAAAGCTGCTTTAGAAAAGAAAAGGAACCTTCAACAATTTTTCTAAAGTTAATGTAGACTAATAGCAGAAGAACATGGTCAGAAGTGTTACTGTTAATGAGGCTTGAAATATGCTTTACTCTGAAGAATCTGCAGACCAGTGGAGGGAGGGAAAAGGTGTGACCTCTAGAATAGCCTATACTTTGTAAAAAAACCAAGTTTTCTTTTTAAGTAAACTCTGGTTGCAACATCTCTTTTCCATAGTTTGCTGATTCTCTGACTCTGAGTGCCTATAGGCACTCATTGAAATCTGTATAGGCAAAAAAAAAAAAATCAGCTGTTATTTTTATATGAGAATGCAGTAGGAAAGGAGTGAGACTTCCTCGGTGGGGGGCAAGTTGTCTGTGTGTCTATTGTCATGTGTGTGTCCGAGTCCCCCCTCACCCCCACCCCCTTGAAGCTTAGTATAGTGTTGAACTTAGTGTAGCATTTCAATGTATTAATACTTACCATAACAGTGATTGCTTTTTTAATTGATTTTATAGTCGGTAGCACAGAGTTTATCCATAGGATGCTAGAGGTAGGGATAATTACTGTAGATTGATGACATTTTTTCCTGTTGCACTAAATTCGTTTTGATGGATGACATATGCTAGGAAGAGCTCTTCAAAAGTAGGAGATTCATATTTTAAAAATTGCTTTTGTCCTGCTCCATTTTTTTTTCCTGGTGCTTATTCAGATTTCATTTAGGGTGTGTTTTATGAGGCCTTCATCCCTTTTTGTACCTTTTTGTGCCTTAATTCCTCACTTGTAAAATGGTACTAATTTCCTCTTCCTTACTTTCTATTTTTTCTCCTTATTTTTGCTGTACTACCTATTTATATATTGAAGACCCAATGTTGACCCCCAGATTAGAATTTGAATTGCTTATTACCTAGGAACCCAACAGATGGTTCTTAAACAATGGTCGAATAATAATTTAAATATTTTTCTAGAAGTGACAGAATTCTGACAAAGGTATGTAAGGGCGGGGTTTGATGTGATAATAGCTCAGGAAACTATTCTTATTTCTGTTTAGCTAGTCTGTCCATGTTTTTTCTCAGTTCAGCTATATATCTGGGATTGGGTGATACTTCTTGGCAGTAGAGGTCTTTGTATACATTAAAAATATTGCAACTGTGGGACTCCAGCTATTCTTTCCACCAATTCTAATAACAGTAAATATAGAAATCTTAATATGTATACAATTAGCTAAACTTGCAGTGTCCTGTTAGTAATATTAGGAAAAAGATCATATGACTAGTGAGATACGGCCTGTAGAAATGTGTATACATAGAACAAAAGATTTCATGGAGATCTTACTACTAAAAGTCTTTCACTCATCTTGAGCAACGCTTCTGTTAGAGGGCCGTGTTTTGCTTGCCCTGTGTTTAGCATACACAGGTGAAAGAAGGCTGGCTTTTTGAGTTTGTGTTTCTTTGCTGTGTATCACCAAGGGTACATGACACACTTCTGCCATCTCCATGGGAAATCCTGGAGAGCAGCTGGGAATACCCTGAGGAAGCCAGTTGATGCTACTATTGATTTATTTTCCAATATCTTCCTCCTTTAAAAGCCAAGTACATCCAATTAAACGTGAGAGAGAATTCGTCCGCGTAGCCATGTTGTCAGCTGGAAGGAACATTAGAAGAGGAAAATTTCAACAAATCTCTCTCCTACAGAACTTGGCTTGTCAAAGCTTATAAATGAGATGTACTGGTAAAGCTGTTGCCAAATTCACATTTGAATGTTTTCAGTCTGGGGGGTTGCAAGTTATGTGTACAATCATCTCAATCGGATTTGTAGGCTGTCTTGGTTTTGTGATTTTTTTTGTTTGTTTGTTTTGGTGGTGTATTGTTATAATAAAATTATACAATCAAAATCATTATTACTTAATACTCTTACTACCTGATGCAACAAGACTTGTTAATGAAAAACCTGAACTGTTAAAAGAAGTGTGTGTGTTATATATATATATATATATATATATATATATATATATATATATATATACATTAAAATGATTTTTTTTTTTTAAATTGAGAACAGGATGCTACTGTTCATTGACTTCTAACCCTTGCTGTCTTATGGGCAACCGAGTGGAACAAGTAACACCCTGAGTAATATCACACTAATGCATGGCTTCATCTTTAACTCTTTTCCTGTGGCCGAACGTAATGTGAGGATTTAATGTGAGACTTGTTTCCTACCAAATGTGGGTTTGCCGACACGGTGGTTGATTGTGAAGCGGATGTAAAGCTGCTAGGGTGCCAGTTTTACATTTAGCCCAGACATGCAGTGAAGAAGTACTTGTCCCAAGGGTTTTGTTCCTTCCCTCACGTTAGTTTCTATATTTTTACAATTAACTATCACTGGATTAAAGCCTATAAGCAGTTTGATAGTGGAAACCACGTTGTCTTCCTCCTAGGGAGTGTCCTGACCTGATAAACCAGAGTGTTTTTCTCTGAGTTAGTTCTGGGTGCTAGTCTATAAAATGACACAACATCAATAAGTGCCACTCTGATCTATTTTTGTGGGCCTGATGTCCCTCGGGGGTAGGACTGTGGGGTTGAGAGGCTTATGTGGCACCTGTGAGCCACAGGCAGCCCATAGTGCACACCTAGACTTTCTCCCTGTCGAAGGGACTGTTTGTGTGGGGCTTTTTGTTTTGTGGAGGTGGGTTTTTTTCTGTATCCTTTTTTTGAGGGGGTCTGTTTTTAGTGAAAATGATTCAAATTGCTGCCATAGTTTCCTTGGAGCTCCAGGTATGGCTCAACAGCATGTGTTGAACAGTTTTACGGCTTGCTGCTGATGAGGAGTTTCCATTTTCCCCCTTCCCACTCCTGACCGCAGGCTCCTGCAGCTTCGCTTTGGCCAGTGCTTCTCATGCCCTCTTCCAGCTGCCTTCCAGTGTGAAACATGCGGAAAAGCAATCAGGGGGAAAAAATAGCTCAGTGTTTCTTCTGCTGGTTTAGTGAATTGGTGCCTCGTGAAGCAGCTGGGCGGTGCAGGAGGGCCCGTGGTGAGACCTGGGGGTGAGAAGTGTGAGAGCAGAGCAGGGGAACAGGGCTGCCGGTTTGGGCAGAGGAGGAAAAAGTGAAGGGGCCTTTCTCCCCCCAGCAGCAGGCAGCGATGGGTCTGCAGCCATGCCTGTGGTCAGTCCTTCTGTCGTCTTGGTGTGTGTTGAGTGGAACTTAATGGTAGAAGCACGAGTGGCTGTGGGCTTCCAGGCACAGCCGGCACTGGGTGGGAGGTATGTGGGACACCCGTCAGGCCTTTGAATTCTGCCCGAGCTCCATTCGACGTGCACTAGCCCATCCTTTGGGGCTTTCTGAAGTGTTTTTCCAGTGCTTTGGCTTAAGAGGCTTGCGCAAAGCATTCTAGAAAACCTGTGGGCGGGAGAGAGAATTTGCCTGTAGGCTTTCCTGAGTCCCAGAGATGAATAACCAACAGCTAAACCCTCCTTCCTCTCGAAATGTTTTTCTTAGATAAGAGTGTGAGCTCAGCTCAGCAGAGATGACGAACAGACACAAAGGCCGTTTGTAGCGGGACGGCCACGCAATGAGGAAGTGTGACTGGAAAGGATGCAAATACACCAGTGGCGGGGGGTCGAACACTGACACACACTGCACTCCCTTTGTTTTATAGTCATAGCCCGTAGCAATGACTGGCCATTTTCAGGCCATGCTAATTTGATTCCGCCCCCTTCCCCTGAGGCACCTCACAACTTCGGGAGTAGCAAGAATAGGCAACTTTTGGCAGTACCGTAATGCTGTCACCGCACCCCACTAATTTTTGCAGTGGAATGTGGTCAATGCCTGGGCTCCGTGCCGTAGAGATTTGAAGTTCAGATTAAGGGAAGAAAGCAGCATGTCCAATCGAACCAAGAAAATATTGCTTTTCCTTCATGGAAAAGCGGACAAATCTTGCAACCTTCAGGTTTCTTTGTAACTGTTACACAGTTACTTACTCAAAGGATTCTCCCCCCCCCCCCCCCCCCCCGCCGGGTTTAGCAGCCCTATTGAGCGCTCTGGGTCAATATAACTGCTTGTAGACACAAATGGTATTAGGCTTCAGAGGTGCAGGAGACACAGTGGCATTAACGTAACATGGTTGTAAACACCAACAGGGCTTTATCTGTGTCTCCTTTAATGATTGTTGTTGAATATGGCTTGCTCTACAGTAGCAGTTCAGGTCCCCTGTGTGAGTTTTGACACTGCTGGGCTCAGTTGAAGAAATGTATCATCTTTCAACAGCATGAGTTTTGTAGAGCCTAAAATACCAGCAGAATAAATAAGTAAATAACGGAGAAAGCAAGCAAACAAAAAAATGTGAAGGATGCAATCCAGGAAAAAAGCATGTTAAAATGATGGATAAGAGGGGAAAACCAAATCAGTTTGACTCCTCAGTAAATGCGTGGCTGCTCTGATTTGATGCGTTTCATCCTTCTCCTTTCCCTATGGTGTGCCTGTTGCCTTTCATCATTAACCTTCAGCCTCAGTGTTGTGTGTTACTGCTCCATGAGTCCTACTCCTGCCCCTGCTCCCCTGCTGTGCTCCCCGCTGACCTCAGGGCTGGCAGCTGGGGAAACGAAGTGCGATTTGGAGCTGTGAAGTGCTGTATCAGCACACAGGAGATTAAGGTTTTTCGTAATATTTTCTTTTCCTTAAAGAGGGGAATTAGTGAGCTCCCAAATTCACTGGATTTATTGGAAATCTGTGCCTCCTGAATGTATTTATTCCCCCATGTTGCTGGCTGTACTCTTGACAGGGGCTGAGAGGAGATTAATAGAAACAGCAGATACTTGCTAGAGTGGCTGCAATATCTGAGGAATATTTAGATATGACTGTTTATCATCATCTCTTGTAGTTCTAGTTCAGTAACTTAAATACATAGGCTTGAGTCTTTAGAAATTTTTGATCTACTTCTCTTTTGAATTTTGTACGGGTTTCATGACTAAATCCTACTATCAATGGACTAATGCACGTCTGATACATAGACTTTGAGAGTTACCTTTTTTTTTAGTTACGGTGAAGTAAAATTATGGGGAGAGCAGAACACAACTACAGATGGATGCTGTTCATCACAGTAGAAAAAGTTGGGTTGTGTTCAGCTGACTCAAAGTAATCCTGAGAAAACTCCTGAAGAATTTTTGTATTAGTTCTTCTGTCCCTATTTCTGCAGGACACCTTTTTGCAAAACTTTCATTTTTTAAAAATATCCTTTTGTAGATAAATTGTATATCACTAGCTTCTAGAGGACGTACAAGAAGATGAGAAAACAAAAAAAAAAGTGCCTAGATAACTCATTCTGGATGCCCAGATCAATAATTGTAGAAGGAAACAACAATAAAAACAAACCATTAACCTTCCCTCAGGTTTCCAGTGAAATACATAGAAATCAATGTCAGCTTTGCAGTTATTTAAGGGATTAACAAATATATGCTCTGCACTAAGCCTGGAAGAAAGGTCCAGAACTGGTGCCCTGAATGGAAGTCTGTTCCAATGCAGCCTCCATGATAATGCTCATCTGTTGGCAAGCTCTTCTACCTTTATCACTGTTCCTGACCCCAGTTTTGGCTGTTCAGGGAAGTAGGCGATTTCTGAGGTGGCAAAGTCCAGAACTGGTAAAACCAACATCTTTGCAATGTGCTAGTAGTATTCAGCAGAGAGCCAAGGCTGTTTAGGATTCCGCCACCTGTCCTGTGTTTCTTAGCACAAGAACAGCTGATTTTGCAGCTGTTTGGTTTTTCTTGCAGTCTGGGCAGGGCTAGAATTTGTCGGACTGAAGTAGCTGAACTTCATTTGGTTAAGATAAAGATGATACTGGCTGACTCATAGGAAATTAGGCAGAGAAATGTCAACTTTCTTCCTATTTCTTCTGATTGTGCATCTCCTCCTCCTCCCACCCCACAAAGTTTTCCATCTACAGGTGTGCTGCTTTGGACCATTGTGCTGTGAAGTGCTTCAGTAGCACAGGGTCCGTTACTGTGTTTTTCTAGTCCTTCCCTGGTGAAGAGGCTAAGCTGATTGAGCTTTTTACAAGCCTTGATGCAGTTCTGATGTTTGGTATTGCATTAACGCACTCCATCTGGTGTTACTTGCCATGATGTCCATAGGAGCTGATGCTACTGTAAAATGTGCTATTTATTGACAAGTGTATGGGTAGGTGGTGTTTTTTTCTGACTGTCTACTGAGTGCCATTCAAGGTAGATTTTAAAATTGTTAGCCCTTTACCTCTTTTGCTACAAGTTGATTATGTTTAACTTCAGTATATGAGAGCCTATTTCAGCTGGAGGTAGCATGGTTTTGGTGTGGATGTCATGTTCTTGAATTTACTTTTTTCTTAGGCTTGGGGAGAGCATAAGTTTATTGACCTTCATGACCTGCTGCAAAGCCCATTTCCTGGAGGGTGTAGAGTGTGTCTCGGACTTTTTGAGTTTCTGGGAGCACCACTCACACTGGTTCGATTGATGCATGGATGTGTTTTTTGCAGTAATCTTTATACATGCACCTTGGTCATGGCAGGCATGCTCTGAGACCCTCAAGGAATGAATTTCTCTAAATGAATCTTTTCCAAAATGTTTTTGATTCAATGATTACCAAGTTGTTATTCTAGGAAAATCTGAGAATATCAAATCCAAGCTGAAATTAATAAAATGAGATGTAGTTTGGTCAGAGGTCACAGACCTTGAAAGTAAACTTAGACCCATAGCAACATTGGACTTCAATTTCAGTTTTGTATTCACATAAAAGCATTCAAATGCATTAAAGAAATTAGATGTATGGTTGTTTTGAACCAGGATATTACACTTCTCTCTTTTTAGGTCTTCAAGTTCACTTAGAGCTTCCATTTTAATCCTTGAAAAGTTTGAGTATATGTAATAAATATGCAAATGTATCTATTTTGGGGCCTGTTGACCTGACCAAACTAGCACAGGTAAAAATGCTTTATCTTTTTTGCCCCCCATTTCCCAAATAAATCCATGTTAACTTCTGCCAGTTAGCAGCTGGGTTTGTATTGTGCTCTGTGTTAGGTATTATTGGATAAGGATTACAGGAATGTTTTGGTTAGTAACAAGGAACTGTTCCTAATCTTAATTCTCAAAAACTGAATCAAAACTGTTTAAGTTTGGTTAATTCTAATTTCTTGTAATTGTGTTCTTTCTTAATATCAGAAGCTCTTATTTTAAAAAAAGGCCCTCCCACCTGTAATCTTATCTAACTGCTAGTCTGACATGCCTTGAAAAAACCCCCCCAAAATCCTCCCCCCCCATTTAAAGAGCTTGGTAAAGCAAAATTTTCTATGGAATGTATTTCTGTAGATGGATGCATAGGCGGATGATGAAATGAGCATGATTCTAAATCCAGATTTGTCTAACAAACTATTAAGTTTTGGTTATGGAGTGTACAGATAAATATAATAAAAGAGAGGATAGTAGGAGAAGCTATTGCTCCAAAGAGGCTACTAGTGTATTTTTGTTTCCCTTGTTTCATAGTACTCTGTGAAGAAGAGAAGTTATGACTTATGTTTATGGAAAAAATCTATATAGAGTAACTTTCTATGGGCCCTGTGGCCTCATGCTTGGCAGGAAATGCGTGGGAGAAGATGCAGCAGATTGTTTTGTTCGGAGGAGTAGCCAGAGCCCACTGTGAGCATCAGAAATACCCTGGTAGCACCACACTGAGCCTGTGACCTGCGGAGGCTTTCAGCTTGACTGCTTTGGCCTGCATCGTTAGTGTGATGATAGAAGTAGTTAGTGGTCGTCTTTCACCTTTCCTCTCCACTTCTAAAATAGTCTGTCTGTGTCATTTACAGTGCTTCAGCCTGCTTGACTGCTTAGCACCGTGTGAAACACTTCAGTCTAGTGCAGCTGGACTTCCCTCCAAAATATATCTAGAGTAATTGCTTTAATTGAATTAATAACCTGTGTGGATATAAATCTAAATTATTCTGGGCTGGCAGTGTCTGGGGAGGGGGTCCCTTCCCCTGGGTCGTACTGCTCCTGTATCTGGCTGCCAGCACCCCCGAGTCAGTTGGCAGCCAAAGTGAAATTCTGGAAGTCGTACTTGTATGTGTGGCAAACTAATTTTTGGTTGCTTGGGTCAGGTTCTGTTTGGCTGAGCTTCTGTGCTCTTCTGCAGTTTCAAAACTTCTTACCCCTCAGACATTGTCTTCTTTCCTAATTAATCTTTTCATTCTTTGTAGAGTCTGCACTTTCTTTCAATATCCTGTTTAAAGTGTTTATTCATCCAAGCAAGTCTTCAATCTTTCCTTACCATTTTTTCCCTCTTGCTTGGAATGGGAGTGTGAATACCATCTGTATTTCTCAAATAAGAAATTTCTGTGTTTGAGGTAAAGTGTTTGAGCAGAACCTTACTAATTTCTCTGGTTTCTCAAAATTTACCATTTTGAGGTCCTAAAGTCCCCATTGCATTTATTTTTGTCTACTTGATTCTTCTCACTAAAATGTGACACATGCAGCAATTTTTTGACAGCTTTACTATTCAATTTTGCTTCTCACTAAGGTAATGGCTAGAATAGATTAATCTTGTGTCTTTTCCTGTTTATGAAAATAATCTCATCAATAATGGGCAGAAAAAACCCAACCTCTCAGACTTTTTGGGCAACATTTATCAAACAAGGTGAAAAAGCAACATACTGTAGTGTCAGAAAGGGAAAAAGATTGCATTTGTCTCGTATAGATGTAGTTATTGTTCAGTGAAATTCCTTGCATTTCCAACTTGTATGTACCCACTCACCTTACTAGTTGCAGCAGGGATGAACTCACTCAGTATTAAAAGAGGCTACAGGTTAGACTAGACCTCTGTGTGCCTGGTGTACCACCTTTTGGTGGATTATAGGGATCTCCACAAGTTTCTGTCTGGCTTTTGCTTTCAAAGTTGGTAGCCTGCCTGAGGACTAGGGAATGCCTCTTGCCAATTCCTAGGCTGAAGGGTTAGAGAGAAGAGAGAAATGGTATTACGGAAGAGATATGTGCTGTGGCATAATTTCTTAGTGAGTACCTCCCTCTTTCTCATGTGGACAAAGGTTATCCATGCCTTAAATGCATTATTTTTCAGGAAAGTCAATATCCTGTATTTATTTTAACCCCATAATTTTAGGGCTGAGCTTAATATGCTAACACCACTGAATGCAGCTTGCATCTGGGGCATAGTGGCTTGTTAAAAAAACTGTGACTGTAAACTGTGCCAACTCTTCCCAGTGTCCATTTTCATTATCTCTGTGTATGCATTCAAACCTGAGCTGTGAAGATGTTTGTTCTGTGCCAAGCATGAGACTCATCTAGGCATAATAAAAGAGCACAATAACAGCGGTATATAAAATCATTAAGAGCAATACTATTAAGTGCACAAAGTTGGAAATGCAAAAATGTTGAAGCAAGTTTAGAAATTTGGCCCATGATGTGCATCAGAAATGTCTTTGTGTGGGTTTTCTCCTCTTTCTTTCCTTGGAGATGTAAATGCCTGTGTGGAAAACCTCCTTAGTCCTTGCATTTCTTTCCATTACTGAAAGAAATCCAAGTTCTCATAGTTCACATAAAATGGATTCAGTCCAGGGAGATCATCGCTCTGTTCTCATTGTTAATGTAGATGGCTTCATACTTGCAGCATGTCGCTGTGCTGTGAAGAATATAGAGAGGGCAGAGGCATCCATCTGGGGGATGGGGGAAGAGGCGGCATGCCTCCCCCCGGTACAGAGCAGCCTTTTCAGTGGTGATTTCATGCTGATTTGAGCATGAGCTAGCGTAAAGCCAGGCCAGCCCAAACCGTTCTCACGGGCTGAGGGAGTCCATGTGGGAAGGAGAGGCGCTGGGCTGTCCCTGTGGTGGGACCATCCGCCAAGCTTGGCCGTTCTCATCGCTGAACCCTGACCTGGCTGACAGCCGGGAGTTGTAGTCAGAGGCTATGAGGCCTACCGAAAGCTGAGTCACACCGTATTTAAATTAAAATAAATATTTAGGGCGTGTTTTTCTTTGGGATCCTCTTGTGTGAGACTTATTAAATATCAGTGTTTAGCTGGAGTACAAACATAGCTTTAATTAGAAAGGATGTTTTTGCTTAAAGCTGCACACCATCACTGACTGGGGTTCGTCACTCTGTTATTAATGGTGTTTCATAATGACCTGGTCTGAAGATTCCCAAACCACGATCCTATAGATCACGTCTGTGGGGAGCTGACACACTGTGGCAGCTGCTGTTAGGCTTCTTGCCAGATATCAAATCATGCAAAAAGCAGCTAAAAATGCTCTGAATGCTCCTTTTTTTTAAAAAAACCCAAACTTATAAGTAAGCAAATGCTGTCTACTACAGTCCTGCTACTTATCTGTGAGTGGGAGGAAGAATTCCCAAAGACATCAAGGCTGTGGATAAGTAGTTGCTGGTAGCTCTTTCAGAAGGGTCCTTGCCAGTTAGTTTTCTATGCTTTTTTTCCTTTTAATAAATTATGATTTATGTGCTTCGGTGTTGGATTAATACTTATTCCTACCCCCCGCTACTGATAGCTAGGTGATTTCTTGTGTAGAAATGAACATTTCTGATGGTCAGAGTACATGGGATGTTCCATGTATGGTCTATTTTAAAATCCTGCATGGTGATAGAGAAGATGGATGCATTTACCTTTCAAAGAAGTTTACTATTTTGTGAATCTCAAGTACGGCAGTTTTTTGTTGGTGGGTTTTTTTTTAAATTATTATTATCACAATGTTATACAACTCCCAGAAGACAAGTTCTTCTATTTCAAGAAGGTTTTGGAAATACCAAAGACCTACCACTTCTTTTTTGAGCTGCACATTTAGTCCATATTAATTTTGTTGGTGTCTTATGAATTTTTCTTATCCTGGTCTCTAAGACTGGAGAATGTTTTTCTGCAACTAAAAGGTTAATTCTTTTTCTGTGACTCAGGAAAGGAAAAGACTTTTTCATATTGTGAGAATCTTTATTTTTCTCATATCGACAAGATGTTGGGATGAAACAAATGCTTTTTTTTAAAGACAGCAGCTGGTTCCAGCCTCCAGGTTTGAAGTATTTTCACTCTCATCTGCTTACAAGCAGCTGGAAGCAAGCCTATATGGGTTGCCTATTTAAGAGGTTGATGTACTTTCTATGGGGAATGCAGAACTGGATCTCACAGAAAGGAATATATTAATGTTGTCAGTGCTGAGTTTTAATAAATTGAGCTTGCATGAAGGGCCTTTGAAAAAGTGCTTTACTCTGATCTTTACTTTTGATCTTCTGCAAATAAAAATACCAAATGTTTCACTATGGCCAGATTGCATTTGTAAATCATAATTTACTTATTTTAGATTGGTTTGTTGATTTAGTTATTTTAAATAAATTTGGAGAAAAAAATCCCAATAAAATAAAATTTTCAGGAGAGGAGGATTACTTTTACATTGCAGTTACTAGTAAGGGAAGGAATGCCTTTGAATAGCCAAAACCTCACATAAGGACTTCCTTATTCATGAAATATAGGTGATAATTTTCCCTACCCCATGCAACTATCTAGCACCATAGAAGTTAGTAGCAGAAAAAAGATTCAGTTTGAAAGATGACCATCAAATATCTTCATTGAGATAATGTCCGTTGTTCAGCTTATCTACTGCTTTACAGAGCCTATGTAGTGAGTGAGGAGGGATTATTTTCACTTGAACTGTTCGTGTAATGGAGGGAAGATGAGGCAGCAGCAAAGTGGGTCAAACTGAATCCCCTATTCTTCCTACAGAATTTTTAAAAAATTGAGATTTAGTGAGAAATGGACAAGTTTAGCCCCTTCTTTCCTTGCTGTGTGCACATTCTGTGTTTTCTGGTGTTAATAAAACTGGTAATTCTGTTGAGTATCTTGCTTAAATTCTCAGCAGTTAACATGTATTCAAGATGTTTCCTTTAGGAAAGTTTTTCTCTTTCCATATGCCAACTAGGGATAAGTAAGCAACATTGCCTTAAAGCGTGATCAATGCCTGGTTCCACAAGAATGGCAGTGATAATGTAGGGGGGAAAAAAAATGCAGTAGTGTTTTCCCAGTACCTTGTCTGCTCACACAGTGAAGTGCTTACTGTATGTTACAATGTCCTGTATTTACAAAAGAGTTTTTTTTTAAAATAATTTATAAGCATCATGAAATAGAGTTTGATATATTTATGCTTAAAATGTATACAAGCCTTATTTATTTTTCTACTACTTTGAGTATTATTGTTAAATGTGTGAACAAGCTTCTATCAAGTGATCATGTAGCACTGAGTGACAGTAGATGAGGATATAAAATGTTGTACCAGTTTGCCTTGTACCCTGTTGCAAACCTAGTTGCACTCCACAGAGAATGGTTCCTCTAGATGATATTTTGAGCTTAGTGTGTACAAGTGGTCCTGGATTTATTTTGCAGATGCACACTTTCCTGCTGTCAGTGGACTCAAAGAGTCTGGATCCTGATATGGTTGGCTACTTGAGTCAGGGCATTGCAGTACACTTCCTACATGCAATTTCCTACCTTTGGCGCATTTAACAACCTTCTTACGTGAAATACCATTATTGTTCTTCTCACACTTTAAAGAAATTGCATAGGGTTGTCACTATGGATCAAATATTCATTGCTCTGATGTGCAAAATGTGTTATTTGGCTATAGCATTTAATTTCTGTGCAGCTATTTTACATCACTACTTTCTTCCACTTTTGATAGAAGTGTATTATATGTGCATATCATAGAGTTTCATTGCAGAAATGGTATGTCTAACAGCCTATTTCTCCTGCTCAAGAATCTTGGTTTTCTGTACATTAAGAGATTATATGGACACATTATATGCTGCCACTATGCCTGCTGACATGAGACACGGTGCTTTCACAGCAGACATTTGCTGTTTTTAAATATGTGGAAGACTGCTTGTGCAGGTGAAAATCTAGTAGCAAAGTTGGAGGAAAACAGAGCAGGCAACCGAGCTTTTTCAACATTACTGCTTTGCTTGTGAGCTTTGGAGGACAGGACAAGTGTGTATCTCTCTAGTAGTTTTTTTTCTAAAAACCACAAATAAACAAAACCAAGCCCTAGGATGCAGGTGCTGCAGTAAATGGAGATCAAAGGATTTCATATGGTGAAGAGATGCTATCAAATCAGAAGGCCTAAGAAAAGGAGAGTGTTTTTAAAAGACCTTGATCTAGGGTGTTTCCTCTTAGGACGTGCCCTTTAATATTCTGAAAAGTTTTAGATCACTTTTACAGTTCAATTTTTTTCCTCATCTTTCCTTTATTATATTGGCAGCCTGTGAGCTAGAGAGGAGCACTATAGGTGGACCATAGAGTTCCATGTATTGATCTATTTTTCTGCTGTCTTTTTTTGAGACTAATGGCAGAAATGTGCTTTGCATTATATGAATGTAAAGAAAAGACAAAGCTGCCAATATAACATTGATATGTATCCGTATGACTTGATCACTGTTTCTTCCTGTTTCTTTTATAAGAATCCTTCAGCATGAGCATTATTTCAAGGTCTGCAATTAATGATTTAACTAATATAAAGCTGTTACGATATATTGTAGTAGTGTACTTCTAAAAATTATTTTGAAATACAGTTGTGGGCTGATAAATATAAATGTTTATAAATGACTGTAAGACAACTATATGTGAGAGTTTGAAATACCTAAAAGATTTTACTAAGAAAATTAACAACAATATAATCCTTGTATTTGAAGGATTTCCTAAGGTTGCATAACTTCATAGTAAAAAGAAATTAGACTGGAATTACATCCAGGTTTTCTTTAGAAATAAACTACACTGCACTTTAGGATCCTTCAGAATGAAAACTTCCTTGTAAACTAGAAATTAAAATGCTCAGACTATTGGCACTTAAAGAATTGTGTGCTGATATATCCTAAGGATGGATGAAAATAAAAGGAAGAAATAATTTCTGGTTCCATTCAATTAATTGACTTTTTTCATGAAGAAATTAATGGAGGGGAGATAAAAAGGGGCCATGAGGTTGTATATCATGACTATGTGAGATAAACAGGAGCCCATCACAGTGCTGGATTATGATGAGGGGGGCAGCTAATACCTTTTTAACCGTACTGGTAAATCTTTGCCTGATTTAGAGTGAAGATGTTTAAATCTGTGGGGAGACATACTCTATTACAGGATGGAAGCATCCTTTTGGCACTGAGTTGTCACCTGTACGATGGCACTTGCTATACTGTTCTATTGTATCTACTAAATGGAGGCTGGTGTGAGACGATCTTCCCAAAACATGTTTCTGGGATTCCAGAAACTTTAGGCAGCTGCTCCTCAGCACCTAGTCCAGGTTCTCTGGGGTTTCAACGCCCTGGTCCTGTATAGAGCATGCTCTAAGTAACATGACTTGATCGTTTTTAGGAACAGCCTTGTCGATCATAGGTTGGTATGTCTCCAGGGAATGTATTTTTAGGAGAGGTGTCAAAATTAAGATAGTACCACCCATTTATCTAAAAGATGTGTCACTTCTAGAATTCTTGTCTAAACACTGAAAAAGATTTTTTGCTTGTTTTGGTTTCAGTCTGCTAAATTGATAAATATTGCCTGTTCTTCAAAGTTGTTTAATAAAGATCTTAACATGTTGTTTAGATTAAAGCAGCTTTATATTTCATTACAAAAATATTATGTAATTATTATATTTGGACCTCTTAATCTTTTTTTTCTTTCCCCCCCCTGCTACTATTATTCTGTGGTGGTCTTCAATCAAGGGATCCTGTTAGATTCTCACTGGGTGGCCAAAAAGCAGAAGATTGCAAGAGTTATAAAGATTCATGTTTGTTTTGGGTGGAGGCTTCAAAGGCTCACAGGCTTCCTTACACAAGGATGCAGTCAGGAAATGGGAAGGCAGGAAAAATATCTGAATCTGTTTTATATAAAATGGGGAAAGGCAGTATAGTAATGGATTTCTTTGCAGTACATGTCTTTGATGTTTGTGTTAGTTGCCATCAATAAAGCTTCCTGCTTTTTCTTTACATGTACACTTCAGTAATGCAAAATACAGTGATATATTCATAAGGCAAATTGTAAATAGTGTGCTAAAGCTTAGAGACTTAATGTATGTAGTTCAAGGTGCTGGATGATGGGGTGTATTCCAGTCCATATGTTCTGCAGATTCCAATTAGTAAGACCCTCCTGCTGCTGTGTGGGATAAAGTGTGAGCTAGGATTTAAAGCTGTATATTTTTTTTTATAACTTACTGAAGGAATTACCTCATCATTTCCTTCCAGTATTAACGATAACACTCTCATGTGGCTTGCCCAGGCTGGTCGGTATCTGGAGGGCTTGTGATTTTGTTGTATATCACCCGTGTTAGTCATTTTATTAGATGATGTTGAGATATGGCTGTAAATCAGAATTCTAACACAATATTATGGATGTCTGCAGGAACACAGGTCTTTATATACATGTCAGACTATTGGCACTTTAAGAATTGTGCGCTGATATATCCTAAGGATGGATGAAAATAAAAGGAAGAAATTATTTTTTATTCCATTCAATCAATTGACTTTTTTCATAACGAAAGGAAATGTTTAGTATTAACGTGCAGTAGCTTATATATGCTGTTAGTGGAGTTATCTGTTATGTTTGAAATATCTGGTGGTCTTGGTCAAGAAAAAAAATCTGTGTGCTTTCTAGCTGTAAATTTTTATTTTTTATTTTAGATTACCACCACCCAACCCCCTCTCTCCTCTTTTAAGAGGCTTGCCATTAATGAAGTTGCACACAAGAAGTGATTCAGATTGTAGAATGGACACAAGCAGCATACATATGCATAAGGAGATGCCGTGGGATAGTCAAGACTTTCAAAGTTACCACGGAGCATAAATCCCACAGCGGAATGACTCAGGAGGACTTGGTGTACTTGAGTGACTTCTTTGAAATAGTTACCCTTTGTCAATATTTGCCTACATAGGCATTATCGCTTGTGTTCTTTATGTTCATTCATAGGTTGAACTTTGTTGCTTTTGTGGTGAAGGAACTTTTTGTTTAAGTGGGGAACCGAAGTTGCTGGACATTCAAGCAGTGTCTCAGTTTGCAATCAAGGGCATGCTGCAGAACACCCCAGTGCCCCAACCCTGTTAGGTGTGTGTTTGAGCTCCCTCTGGGTCTGTGGAAACCAGGATGTAAGGAAAAGACAGGGATTTTGTCCTGTCCTGGTGTTGAGATGTAGCTAGGGGCTCCTCAAAGTGAGGAGATGATGTGCAGCTGAGCTCAGTAATGTGATGTAGCCTAAAGCTGACTTGCTCAAGGCTGCCTGGGCAGCCAACACAGGGCAGGCAGCTGTGACCTCATCCATGCTGCTGCTGGTTGGTCAAATGACTACATGACAGAAGCTGACCAATCTAGGAAACTTCACTTTAAATCATAACTTGTAGTCACTCACCCAGCGATTTAGTGAAAGTGAGGAGTGGCAGAGGCAGCAGACACTGCAGTGTTGCAAACTGGTCAGAACCCAAGCTGGTTAACAGCACTACATGGGAAAAACCAAGCAAACTTAGTGTTCTTGGCAATAGTTACCCTTGTTTTCCATTTTAGGATGATCTAGGGCTCTGTGAAATATAACTAGAGATTGTCATTACAAGTCCTACTCAAGTCAGCTTCCCAAGACCTCTTAGCTCAGCACTGACTCTTAAGTCTGCTCCAAAAATGCTGTAGATTACTAAAAATAGATAGTACAGTCTTTTGATTGTTGGAAGATTAATGTTATAGATTCTATGAACGTAAATTACAGTACCATTTGGGAAGGTTTGCTTTTCTAAATCCTATATTAATACCTTCAAACATATATTAAGGGGGATGGGTGGGGTGGATTTTTTATTTGTTTTGGGTTTCTATTGTAGTACTTATTCCAAGAACTGACTTCAGCTGGACTACAGTGACAGAAAATGAAACCTGATATAATTTCTAAGGGACGAGAAGACCAAAGCAGTTTTGGAAACCAAACCCAAGCCTGAGAACTTTACCAAGTTTGTCAGTCTAAAGGTGATCCTAATTAGTTCAGTGAGCATCCTTGCCACAATACATTCAGAGATGAGAAGCCTTACAAATGGAAGCTGTGGTGGCCGTTACACTAGCAAAAATCATTTTTGTCTCTGGAGTGGCAGGCACGTGTTCAATCGGCCTTTAGTTCCTGCTGCCCTGCCTGAGAGTCACTGCTGTAAAACTGAGAATGTTCTGATTATTATTTGTTCTTAGGCATCCTAATGCCGCTGTGATGGTACCAGGGGACACTTATCTGATGATGCTTGCTATAGTATAAACTATGGTAATATGATAATGTTGGTGTTTCTAGTTCTTCATTGAAAGTAACTGATTTTATCTGGGATTAGAATATTAGCTTTTAAAAAAAGGCAACAATTCCCCCTTCTGAATTTGCTACCAGTATAATTTAATTAAGTATATGTATTCTTAGTGTTAATATGACTAGAAGTTGGATTTCTGATTATGAAGGTATTTTCTTTGTTCTGGAAAAACAGCCTAAACCTTTTAGAAAAGGTGGTTAAAAGTGAGTGACTGTCTAAAGATACACAGACAAAACCCAATAAAAATTACTGTTTGGCATCTTATTTGATATTTCTTGTGATACCCTTTTAGGAACTTGAATATAATGTTCTCTATTTGTTGTGTGCTTTTCCATTTGCTTCTGTATTGAGGCAATAGATGCCCATTTAAAAAAAAAAAAAGTAGAAATGAAATTATAATTCCTTCTGTGTTGACATGGGAATTTTCTCAATTCTGGGTTCTTCAATTATTTTGTAGTGGATGTTGCAACATCCTTGAATGGTTACAGTTATTCACAGTAATTGTAATGCATAGGAAAAATAAGTCAATGTTTGCATTGCTGCTATTTTTTGGAAAAAAGATTTTTGGCAGTATAGAACATGTAT
Source organism: Athene noctua (assembly GCF_965140245.1). NCBI lineage: Eukaryota > Metazoa > Chordata > Aves > Strigiformes > Strigidae > Athene > Athene noctua. The sequence continues at coordinate 101,338,511 of NC_134038.1, forward strand.
ACGTAATAAACTCTGGAATTTTAAGTATAGTGAGAAGGATATAAGAGGAAAATGCCTGCATTTTTTATGAGTCTGATTCGTACAGGGTATGTTTGCTATGGTTAATATACAGTGGTTTTTTTGTCTGCCTGAAATACAATGTCCTATGTCTGTTCACAAAACTCTTTCACTTGGCTGACCTTTGGCCTTAACTTGTTTTTGGTTGATCTTTACTGTCTTCAGTCAGAGGCAGCTGTATATAGTGTATACCAGGGGTAAATGCTGTCTCGGTGCAGTCAGGCCACATTCCCTCACTGCTTTGTGTCTGCAGTGCACCACGCCATGTGGCAAGGCACACTCTCAAACCCCATCTAAAGTCATGGTTCTGGATCTATCCGGAACCTGACTGCTGCAGTACATGTCCTGGCAAGCACACACAGGCTGGACTGGCCAACTGCGCTGTCAGTGATGACAGTCTTGCAGTACTGTCCCCCTGAGCTCGAGTGTTTGTGTAGTCCCATGAGACACCGTGGTTCGGTGCTTTCCCAGAGCTCAACGCTGAGGTGTTCGCACAGCTCGTGGCCATGCTGCCCGCTCTCTCGGGTGGGTAGATTGCACTCAAAACTGGGGTCTTGGGAGGAGAAGGCTTGTGAAAGCCTAAAAGGGGTTTGCTAGAACAAAACCGGGGAATTGCCTCTTGCATTCCCTGAAATGTATGTTAGTGTTTAAAGAAAAAATAACAACAAAACCCTGCATGTCCACTGCCTCCCCCCCTGCCCCCCTTAGATTTCAGCTCTGCCTCCCAGCACTAGGAGGTCTGCAGCTTCAGAGAAGGCACTGGCCTGTCAGCAAAAGGGAAACTTGGCATGCCTTTGGGGAGTCCAGTCAGAAAGGAAAATCTGAAAGTTGCCTACCATCTTAACTGATTTTATTATTTTAGTGGAAGAATGCAGTAGATGCATGTGTTTCCATTCTGCCTGAATCTGAGGTACTGGTGTTGGTACTCATATTATTTCTGGTCTGTGTCATCCCAGACATTTTCTAATATGCAAATGTCACTACTTACTAAAAACTAAAAACAAGTTAAGTATAGAACTAAAGCCATCTGGTAGTTCAGACAGAAAAGTTAGATAATTAGCTGTTCTTGTCAAGGGACTGTGATTAAAATAGGCCATCTTCATAATAGTGACTAGTTTGCAGGGACTTCCTGAAAACCACCTGGGATAATGATAATGAAAAGAACAAAATTAAAAAGGAGGAGGAGGAGGTGGTGCCATTATAGCTCCTGGTGACTTTTGTAAGTGGATTAAGTCAGCTTTTAAATAACAAGAATTTGTTATTTTGGTACTTCGGAAAGAAACGTAGAATGAATGTTCTTGCTTTTTTGGCAATGTGATGCAACTAGGCCAGCCAGGTTACTTACTGCTGGGGATCCTTAATATTTCTGTGTGAAGTTCTGGTTTCATTGCTCACATACTTACTAACTTGTGAGAGCTGTTGGCATAGCTCATCTTCAAAGACCTCTCTAATCTGTGTAACCTGGTAGGTCCTGCTCATGGAATTTGTTCCTTTTGGGGAATTAGCACTGTGAAGAAAAACTAGATAAGGAAACCCATCAGCATACCACAATTGCATCATTCTTTATCAGGTGATGATCGCAATATGTATGATAATGTTAATTTAATATGAATTTATTTTGATAAATAATTTTTTTTAAAAAAAAGCTATTTAGCAAGTAGTACTTAAAAGTAACCTAACTGTATAGTGGGAGGAAGGATCTGTGTAGCTCTGGCATCTCCAGCCCCCTCTCCAGCACTACTGTGGAAGGGCTCTGTGCTCCTCTCTTTGGCCTTTCCTACTGAAATCTTGACCTCCTCACCCAAGAGAACAGCAGCAGGGAAACCTCCAAAGGCTGAACAGCTCTTGCTCTTTCCTGCATATAAATTCCTTAGTGGATACCTTATGCCAGTGAGATAGAGTAATTTTAATCAGTGAAGTCTGACCTGAATCTCCTTCTAAGTTGAGTCTCTTTGGGAACAGTGTTAAGGGCAGCTATGTTAAATGGACTAGTAGGAGAAAATAAATGGATAGTGAAATGGCAAAGGGAGAATGCTTCATTGTTGGCATGATTTAATTAAATGTATTTTCAGTTCAGAAGGGTAAAAATCCTAGATCTAAATGAGATGAATTGAAAGTAATTTTTTTGACAGTTGCTACTTACCAACAATTCTAGTAGAGAGCTGCTTGTGCTACTTCAGATAGAGGTTTGTAAGAGTTCCAGTGTGGCTGCAATATTTTCTCATATAGAATGTGCTGCACATCTCTTTTGAAAATGTAAGCCAGTTGCATACTTAAATTAAAATGGGGCGAGATTTAAAAGGACATTGGCTTTTCTGTACTTAAATTGTCCTTGCAAAAATATCTGCTTCTAAGTTATTTTTATTAAATGAAGCTTTTATATCCTTTTATTCCTTGATTAGGAAAGCAATGATTTGAAAAATTCAAGATATTGAGGTCTCAGAAGTGTCAGGGAAGCTCAGCTTTTAGAAAACATAAGGAAATATTTCAGTGCAATATGCTCAAAATAAATTACTGTGAATGTTTGTGGATATACAAATATTTCTGATCAGATTAATGGGTCAAACTTTCATACCATTAAAAAGGTGATTAAATTTGCGTACGCATGATCAAGTTAATATAAGTCTCTAAATGCATTCTGTGTAAAACAGCAATGTGATGCATCTAGTGAGTACTTAATCTAAGGCTTGTTATAAGTAGTGTTGAATGTGAACACTGCCTTATGAATTTTCTTTTTAAATATTGATAAATGAAACTATTAAACAATTAAAAATTGCTTTTGAAGTGTAAAACCATCAAAAGTGGAAGATCCAGATTTTAGCTTCCAAGTCCTGGTTGTCACCCATATTTTAAATTCTGTCTGCTCGTTTCAATATCCTTCTGCACTTGTTGACCTGATTGCCACGGTTCTGCTTTGTATTTTTTATTTTTGTTTGTGGCAAACTTTTCTATTCTGCCCAGACAATTTCACTTTGCAGCATTCTTTACATTTTTATTGCTATTTACTTACATGGAAGAAAAGGGACTGAGAAGCTGACCATCAAGCTGAAGTAAGAACAGGCTTTTCACTTGGTACTGTTATAACTCGCTTTAGATAAATCTTACAAGTAAGTGACTGTCAAAGGTATGAGATAATAGAAAGGCTGGGTAGTTGGGATTGGACACTGTTAAGTTTGGTCTCTTTATGGCAGTTCATAGGAGTTGAATTTAATCTGGTTTAAAAGTCGGAATTTTTTTAAGTACAAAAGCTTGTGTTGTAGTATGACAGAACTTTAGACTTTTTTTCTCCCCTAAACTGTATTTCTCTAATGTGCCAGAGTTGTTTTTTTTTTTCACATCTGCTTTTTGATGAGGTGTCTGATTATCTGTTTTGGTTTTGTCCTGTTCCTTGTATGAGTTGGTGAAATTCAGATTTTCTTTTAGATAAGCCTTTGGCCTTTCAGTTGCTTCTGCCTTGCAAAGGAATTAATTCCTTCAAGCCAGAGAGTCTGCAGCTCCAGCTGTGACTGTAGATGAATGTTCTTGCAGGGTCATGTACTGTAACTCTGAACCTAAATAAAAGGATTAACAAGAGTTCACTTGGAGGAAAAATGCTTAATTTCACCATAATGACTATGAGAATCCATAGGGAAAACCAATAAAGCTTTACTATTAAAATCGTTAACAAATGATTATTCCACCCTGACCCCCCTTCCTGCTGTTATTGTACTTTTGGAACAGTAACAAAGGATGGGATTGACCTAGTTCATGGTAGTACTTTAGTCCCTGGCCTAAAAATGATCTTTTTCTTGAAAAAGAATTCCTAGTCTAGTTCTTTTAGGAGGCAATGATGGTATTTATGAAGGAAACAATGTTTTCTGATGCATTTCACTCAGTCTTCTGCCCTAAAACTTTCCTTGGAGCAAAGGAAAAGAAGGGGCATTGTGTAGATAGTTATGCTGGGACAGCCTGACAGCCAGCAAAGCCCAGGCCATGCATCTTATTGTTTGAGAAGAGCCATGTATATTTTCCACACCTAACACAACTGATTTTAATGATTCCTGGCAGAAAGGGATGGTTTCCAGGGTGACTCTCTTCAGCTGTGTGTGTAGAGCTCGTTGTCTCATCTCCAAGCTGCACCTCTCTGCCCAGGAGCAGGGGAGGGCAGAGGGGGCTGCTGGCAGGGGGCTTCTTTACTCACTAGTATCTCTGTTGGCTGTTGATGGCTGGAGTATGGCCCCTTTCCACTTGAGCAAGTAGTGTGAAGGGCCCAGCCACTACTCAGGGTGATAGTCTGATCCTTGAATGCTCTCCTGTTTCTAATGGAGATGAGGGGAGAATGGAAGGAGCTTGAT